>NC_136059.1:247346423-248803090 GCF_964261635.1 Lissotriton helveticus | reverse complement strand
CCCAATTTGAATAATTGCTATAGTGTACAGAACACATGCAATGTCGGGGAAATTCTACAGTATGTCTAAACATAGAAGCATATTCACAAACTGCATTTTGTAGTACATTTAGTAGTACTACAATAGTACCAGGGGCGCAACTAGACTCGTACTTTGGGGGATTGAGGCGGGGGGGGGGGGGTAAGGGCTAATGCTTCCAGTAAGTGGTGCGGGTCTGGCAGTTCTAGCAATGCGGGTAGATCTATCTTTACAGCCAGCGAGGGAAAGAAGTGGCAATCTGTGCAGTTTAAACGTATTGGACAAATCCAATCTGATTATGATTGAAAGATTGGAGTCTGTGGTTACCCCTGTTTCTCACTTGGCTAAGTTGTTTGGTGGCGGGCCTGGTTACTGAGGCCATAGTATTAATGGTTGGTGTACGATCCATTTGCTGCACATGAATATTTCGATTTGTGACATGTTTATTTTGCTGTGATTAGTGATTATCCTATATTTGACCACTTGAAGCATTGTCCATTTGAGTATGATTCAAAGTCTGATGGGTTTTCATACTTAAATATGATTTGTGTATTATGTGCAAACAGTAATAGTTGAGATTGAAGGAGGTTAGGTCCAGTGGAGAGTGAAGGCTAGTGCAGCGGCGGTGCCTCTAAAGGAGCGGAAGAGTGTTGCCACAATACTTAAAGTCACCATTCCCCTGGAAAATAAAGCAGTTTTAGTTATTTATGTTACTTCTCTTATATGTTTAAATTCGTGTTTTGTACTGTGCCTGTGCTCTGCTACATTATTATTATTATTATTTAGGAAATTTATTAAGCGCACAAATACCCGAGGGTGTCTCGGCGCTGAGTGTCCACTATACTTATCCATGAGTAGTTATTGATTATACAGTCAGGTTATCTTGTACATGAGTAGTTATTGTTTGAACAACCATGTCTTTATCTGTTTACGAAAAGAAAGAAGGGAAGTACAGGTTTTGATGTAGCCAGGAAGACTGTTCCATAGTTTGGTAGTGGTCACTATAAAGGACCTGTCTCCCCAAGAGACCTTCTTAGTCCTGGGAACCTGCATAAGACCGGCAGTAGAAGATCGAAGAGATCTGACAGGGTTGTAGGGGCAGAGTGCATCCTGTAAAAAGGCAGGGCCTTGAGAGTGAATTGCCTTATACACAATGCAAAGTGCTTTGAATTTAGTTCTCTTCTTCACAGGCAACCAATGAAGCTGTTCAATAGTGCCGGAGATGGAAGCATACTTGGAGGTGGCCGTGATCAGTCTGGCCGCAGCATTCTGCACCATCTGTAGCTTTTTTAAAACTCCCTCCTGAACATTGACTAAAAGCGCATTACAATAGTCTATGCAAGACATAACTAGTGTACTAACCAGGGTTCTAGCCATGTTCATGGGGAGATAGGGTAAGAGTTTTTTGATCATTCTCATGGTGTAAAACGAGGATGATACTACAGCATTAACATGGTGCGTAAAAGTAAGTTTAGTATCCAGTAAAACTCCCAGATTTTTTGCCTTGGTCACCGGGGGGGAGGTGGGCCCAGGGCGGCAGGCCACCAGGTAGGTGACCAGGCTGGAGAAAGATTGCCGAACACCATCACCTCCGTTTTATCGGAGTTAAGCTTCAAGCAGTTTGTGGACATCCAGTCACTTATAGCTAACATTCCCTGATTAAAATTGGAAGCCACTTCATCTCCATTTTTGTTAATGGCTAAGACAATCTGGGTGTCATCAGCGTAGGATGTCACCGCCAGGTGATGGATTTTTATGATCCTCGCCAAGTCCGACACATAGATGTTAAATAGTGTCGGACTTAGCGAGGATCCCTGGGGGACACCACAGGGAAGAGTGAAAGGAGGTGAATTGAAACTGCCGAAGGCGACTGAATGAACAAGATCAGTGAGAAAAGAAGAAATAATATCTTTAGCACCACCTGTGATTCCTGCCGCTGCGACACGGTCGATCAAAATAGAATGATCGACCGTGTCAAAAGCAGCCGACAGGTCCAACAGAATGACCACTGCTGTTCCTCCGCCATCAAGTGTCATCCTGATTTCATCTGTAGCTTTAATGAGCGCGGTTTCCGTTCCGTGTCCCTTCCGGAAACCAAATTGTGAATTATCTAGACAGTTGTTCTGATCTATGAAATCTGAGATTTGGGTGTTCATAATCTTTTCCACCATTTTGGCGGGGAAAGGGAGACAAGCTATAGGGCGGTAATTAGCGACTATAGAAGGGTCTAAGGAACTCTTCTTAATTAGAGGTCTGATAGTCGCCTTCTTCCAGATGGAAGGAAAGATGTTGGACGAAAACATGGCGTTAAAAATATCTGTGAGTTTTGGACCTACGATATCTGGAAAAATTTTAAGAATGGAAGGGGGGCATGGATCCTCCGGGGAACCAGAGTTCGTGGTACAAATAAGATGAGATACCAGTTCCAACGGAGCCTGAGTAAATTCCTGGAAGGAGCAGAGGGGGACTGAGTGAGGCGGGTTGGGGCGTGCCCGGGGAAGGGACTTATGATCATTAGGAGTGAAAGACGGATGCCCAGTAGTGGTTTTGTGAGCCTTGAATTGGGTGAAGATATCAATCACTTTCTTTTGAAAGTGAGTCGCCAAGGAATCACAGAGATCTTGTGTGGCTATGATGGGAGTGGTTGCTGCTTGTCCAGAGAGACGTGTTACTACCTGGAACAATTGTTTTGTGGAGTCATGTGCAAGATTAATTTGGGTATTATAGAATTTACTTTTTTCGGTAATGATAAGTTGCTTATAATTGAACATCATGGCTTTATAGCAGGATTTTTGCTCTGGGTCATAATCTCGTCTCCATCTATGTTCCTGACGTCTACATTTTTGCTTTTCTTGTCTAAGAGTGTCATTGTACCAGGGTGAGGATTTAGAAGCCCTGTTAGTAGATTGTTTCTTTAAAGGGGCTGTCAGGTTGACTGTGTTTTGTATCCAATTGGTATAATTATTAGCTCCTAATTCAGGATCAATCCCAGTAGGTGGCAGAGAAGTTAGTAGTAAAGACTGAGAAGCAGGAATATCAATACTTTTCCATGCTCTAAATCGATTAGTGGGTAGGGGAGTTTTGGCCAAGGGGGAGTAGCTTTTAGAAAAAAATCAAAAAGAATGGCCGAATGATCAGTCCAGGTGAGGGGGAGAACATCCTTCATCATAAGTGAAGTGTTACTGGAAAAAAGACCGCCCAGAAGGTGGCCCGCAATATGCGTAGGACTGGTAACTAATTGAGGGAGTCCTATTGCATCCAATTCGGATAGAAGAGCTGCAGTGTCAGGATTATCCAGCAACTCGAGGTGAAAATTAAAATCGCCCAGAATGGTATACTGATTTTCACCTGCCAATGGTTCTAATAAAATGGATAGATTAATGAGAAAAGAACTACGAGGTCCTGGAGGACGGTAAATAAGTGTGCCTTTAAAAGGGGGAGCATGGGGAATGGAAATTGTAAAAGAGATGGCTTCACAACTTGTGATGGGGACGGCCTCAGTTCGCACTATTAGATTGCTACGATATATAATGGCTAGTCCACCTCCTTTTTAGGGTGTGGTCTATCCAATCTAATGTTCGAGAATCCTTCGGGGGTTGCAGTAACGAAATCAGGTCCACAGGAGGCATCACCCCAAGTTTCTGTAATAAAAAGGAGATCAAGTTTGCAGTCCTCAATGAAGTTTGAAATCTCATATTTGTGCTTGGACAGGGAACGTGCGTTGATTAGTGCCGCCACACATGGTTTAGACAATATCTTATTCCTGCCAACAATGTTTATTGGTAGACAACGGTAATTATTGGTAACAAAAGAACAACTAGGACAGGTATAAGAAAAAGAGTATGGTTGATTGGCCAGGTCCAGACGTTGGCAGTGATGAGGTGGGAAATTTAAAGAGTGAAGAAAGTTAGAATCATATATTAGAGTTATCTCTGAGCCAGTATTGGTATAACTGGCAGGGGCAGTGGCCCTAGGCCCGGTCCAGGCGCGGACGGGCGCAGACGGGCTTGCCTTAGGCGCGCCAACGGCGCGCGCGCTGCGCTCGTCCGCTGCGCGGCCGGGAAGTACACATATTATATCAGGAAGGGAGGCGGGGGCGTGGCCAGATGCAGTGGGCGTCGCCTGGTCTACCGAAATGGCGGCAATTTTGAAGCCCGCAGCAGCGCTCAATCGGCTGCGCGGGAATGCCCTGCACGAAGAAGGTAATGGGAGCGCAGGGAGGGGGTTAGCAGATCTAACAAAGTATCACAACAATGATTTTAAAAAGATTAAAAAACGAGTAGGTACAAAGTGCTAAAGTGCTCCCGGCTGTGCCTCAGGAGTTCTAGTTTCCACTATCTGATTAGTGCTAGCAGTCAGCGCTCTTTCATAACATCGGCGGGGGGCGTGGCCAGATGCAGTGGTCGTCGCCTGGTCTACCGAAATGGCGGCAATTTTGAAGCCCGCAGCACCGCTCAATCGGCTGCGCGGGAATGCCCTGCACGAAGAAGGTAATGGGAGCGCAGGGAGGGGGTTAGCAGATCTAACAAAGTATCACAACAATGATTTTAAAAAGATTAAAAAACGAGTTGGTACAAAGTGCTAAAGTGCTCCCGGCTGTGCCTCAGGAGTTCTAGTTTCCACTATCTGATTCGCGCTAGCAGTCAGCGCTCTTTCATAACATCGGCGGGGGGCGTGGCCAGATGCAGTGGGCGTCGCCTGGTCTACCGAAATGGCGGCAATTTTGAAGCCCGCAGCAGCGCTCAATCGGCTGCGCGGGAATGCCCTGCACGAAGAAGGTAATGGGAGCGCAGGGAGGGGGTTAGCAGATCTAACAAAGTATCACAACAATGATTTTAAAAAGATTAAAAAACGAGTAGGTACAAAGTGCTAAAGTGCTCCCGGCTGTGCCTCAGGAGTTCTAGTTTCCACATTTACTTTAGTGGTGTCAGATGCCAACTGGGAGGGAGGGGCGTGGCTGTTGTCATGGATATCTATGACGCTGAATAATTGAATTGCGCATGACAGACGGGCCGGTCTCTGGAATCGACCAGCCTGACATGCGTACTTCAGGTTTTTGTGAGAAAATCCACTATGCTTTTAGGGCAGGAGTTCGGACAATTAACGCAGCCCTCCTTGTCTTCACTGGGGCGCTGTGTTCACTTGTCCATCCAATCCCGGCGCAGCTCTCATGCTATTTAATATAATAAATAGCATAAGAGCTATGTCAGCATTGGCTCTTTGGCTCACAGGGTCCTCCAGTAGAGTCGGACAACGCAGGGGCAGGAAGACTTACAACATGACCAATTATGGTGCAGCTTTATTTTAAAGCATACAACGACTGGCTGTGTTTTTAAAAATGATTCTCTGATGGTGCTCCCATTGTGAGCACGAAGATAGAGACTGAAGAAGGGACCTGCCTCCCTAACACTGTAGTAAGGTAAGTTGCCTACAGCCGCACTAGTTCTTTTTTTATACATATCTATAGCTGAGATGGGTTCTCAAGTAAACAAAGAGCATGTGAAAGGGGCAGCGAAGGAAATGCCTTTGATATTAACATATTCAGATTTTTATTGTCACAAGTAGCTGAAATCCCCCAGTGTTTGCTTTGATCACTCAGTGAAAGTCAAAGGGGACTTTTTATGCCCTACCACTTTCAAACATCACCAGCCACCACTGGGTAAGTGTAAAGCGAAGTAGAGCTGCTAGGTATGTTAGTTGTGAATTAAATGGCGCTGACCTGAAGGGATAAAGTGAGATGATGATCTGTCTGATAGAAAAGATGCACTCAAACTATAGTTTACTCCCTGTTTGTTTTCAAGTTTCTGTAGAAGCTCTGGACGCTGAATAGTATCAAAGGCAAGGACGAGTTTCAGTAATAAGCATGTTGTCTCCAATGCAGATATTTGTCTTAAAGCAGATCTTTCCATGTTTTTGACTTAAACAGTCGGCCAGAAGTAAGAAGGATCTCTTGTTTCAATGCATGTTTGTTTTAGGGAGGATTTGTGTAAGACATTTAGATTTCCTTTGGTAATATACCTGTATTCAAGGAGTTGTTGGCCGTTCTGGTTAGATTGGCCACAGAGCTATTCTATTATCATCACATTAAGCTTTATATGATTATTTAGAAGTAATCATAAAAGCAACACAAACATTAAAAACATATTTGTTCAAATAAAAACAGATCAGGTATACTGCACAACTAAAGAGCAAAGATCTTTCAATAAAGTGAGATCTTCGTTTAGCGACTGCAAATTTTTTAAAACGACCAACATTAAAACATACCTGGAAATTAGGGAATATTCATAAAAAATATAAAGCAGGCCTCCATTTTCAAAATCCATGCAAAATAAGACTCGGTGTTAAGAACGTATGAGTAGAAGATGCATAATATTTACAGAAGAAAATAAAGCGTTCAAGAGGATGCACAACACATTCATCGAATGGGCAAATTAGCTGTGCCAGCATCAACCTGTCCTAAGGGGAAAAAAAATGAAAGATCTGGCGAAACTTAGATAAAAGTGCACATTCCCATGGGCTCACAACCCAGCCTTTGATCTGGTAAGAGTCTACCTTCCCTACTCTCGCCTCGCATACCATACACTTGGTTTTGGCAATATTGGTGTCCGGATCCAAACCATCCATGAATGTAAAAAAACTACTTATTAAGGCCCTTAGATCATTAGGAGTGTGGGACATCAGCATGGCCTCGTCCGCGTAACGCAGAGACGGGAAAGAAATGCCTTTATCATAGGCATATCCTTTCCTGAAGCTACAAGGAATGCATTCAATCCATTAATATATAGAAAAAACAGAATAGGGGCCAACACACAGCCCTGGCGAACACCCAGATGTAGTTCAACGGTGTCTGTGTAATCTCCACCTGACCCAAATCTAACTGAGTCACTAACCCCACAATGTAGCGTCCGGAGGAAGGTGACCGAAGCCTTACCCAACGCAATTGACAAGAGAATAATATCCCAAAGCTTGCTAATGTTGACCCTGTCGAACACACTCCATAGGTTCATAAAAGAGAGGAATAGCCGACACCCTTTGAAAAATGTATATTTCCCGACAACAAGATGGAGGTTAAGGCATTGCTCAATAGTGCCAAGACCCTCGCTGAACCCATATTGTACACGGAGAATTTCCTGGTTGACTCTATACCAATCTTCAATCCTTCTAAGGACTATATGTCCAATGACCTTGACCATTGAGTCCAGAAAGGAAATGGGCCTGTAACAACATGGGCAGTTTTAGAATGTTTTTTGTACACCGGGGTAATCACAGCAATATGCAAAGACTTAGGGAAACCACATAGGAATGGATGTGGCAGTTGGTGCCTGTAGTGACCACAATCCCGAGTCCTTCCTGGGCAACTCACCGCCCAGTAAGGGAGGGCCCTGGGGTGGTTTTTCTGGTTGATCAAGAGCTACGACTCAGCTGGCAGTATGTGTACTTCTCTAGGTTTTTCATTAGGCTAATCAAATCTAATGACCTCCTAATAAAGAACTATCTGCAGGAGGTAACCCAATCCGGTGCAGCTATACTTGAAGCCTTTGACTACTTGAATTAGCAAATTAAAAATTACCTTCTGGGTAAGGTGAATGCATGTAAAGATAATGCTCCAGGGTGGTTCGACAAAGAGTGCAGGTATGCCAATAAGAAGCTCCGTGTAGCAATGTTGTCAGTTCCCAGGGATAAGATGAAAGTTGGGTTGTGTTGAGTTACCTATAGACGAGCATTCAAGAGCAGAAAGTTTGTCGCTAAGCAAGAACTGTGGGATGGCCTGATGGTAGCCATCCAGCTTAAAGATTCAGGGAGCTGGAAAATCATAAACAGGCCAGAGGAGGTTGGGAGGCGATTGCAGAGAGCCCCCTTCAAGAAAGCGCCTGGGCCAGATGGGTTACAGATGGACCTCTATAAGGCAAGCGTGGAATTCTGGGCACCGATTATTACAAACGCGATTAACATTACAGAGCTATTCAAGACGACATAGGTCTGCTGGTGATACTGTTGGCCTACTAGAGTTTGCTGCATTGATTAAGTCTTCTGTGGTCAGGACGTTAAAGGTGGTTAACTGTTTGTTATCTGGTGAACTGAGCATTGCTGCTAGAATTCTGGTTCATCAGTGGGAAGGCAAAGAGGGAGAATGAAACTGGTGGACAGGAAGTAATTCAGATGTGACTTGCAATCAGCAAGAGTGATGAGGACGCCTCTTGCCCTGTTGCCACAGAACCAAGATGTCCTAAGGTACTACCACCTCAGGTATGGAATGCCCTTTTTCTCTGGACTCTTCTAGAGGGCTTGTTGTGTGTGACCTTTAGGCCCTTGATCAGGTCTACAGGCTGCTCAACAACTCTCCCTATTCAGATCTCCTTTCCTGTGGTATGGGTTCTTGGCCACTGTTGGCTCTCCAGGATATAGGACAGGTCTCCCTGAAGCAAGGCAGACATCAGGTCTTGTGGTTTGTTAACTTTACTTGCTCCGGTCAGCTTTCCTCACTATCCTCTCCAGAAGAAAAGAAAATGAAACATTCACAAGGCTCACCAAATACAGGTTGTGGAGTTATTACTGCATGTGTGTATGGAAATAATGTATACGTAGACCTATGATTATACATTGTGATGCGCATAAGCACTTGTTTAGTATCCACAAAACATCAGATTTACAGGGGTCAACTAAATGTGTATAGAGTGAAAAGACCATAAATGAAGCTATATTATTTAGGAAAACATACTATTGCCTGAACATGCTGTTGGGACGGGAATGTCCTGCAAGGTTTGCAATCATGTTGCCCTATCCTGAATGCAAAACTGTAAATATCTGATTTCCCAAATTTTGATTTTGGCTCTAACCCCATGCTAATCTAGTGCATAGAAGCCAATGCTGTCCCTCGATGTGACTGAGGTCCTGGGTCTGTCCTATGACCTAGAGGGACACGCCCAGCATGGCCTCAGTGTGTTGATAGAGGATTACTGGCTGGTAACAGGTTCAGGGTTGGACTGGGACAGAAAATAGGCCCAGCATCAAAATAAAAGAGGCCCCTATTATTGAATTAGCTAGCTAAAAAATGTTCGCCCATATTTGCAAACTGAGGCAGTTTTGAAGTTGTAAAGACAAGGTGTATAAGTATTTTTAAAGATATGGAAGACTGGATGGATTTGAGCTTGCTGCAAGCGACGTTTGTTTTAATATCCGGGAAATCAGCAGTAAAAACTGGCTCGCAGATCACAAAACAGGCCAAAAAACCAACCCACAAACTGACCTGTCAGAGCAGCCCATCGGGCCCGTCGGGCCCATCGGGCACTGCCCGATTGCTCTATGGGCCATCTGACCCTGCACAGGTTTAGCATGTGGATTGAAAGTGCAGCATACTGTGTTTTGTGAATCCATAGTCATGGCTAGAACTTTATATCTGTGTCAATAGATCGGAGGGCCCACTTGTGTAAAGTTCTGCTTCAATGCATTATCCTTCTGCTAACATTCCAAACATATGTTGTGCATGTTTATGTATATGGCTTGTGTGGTACATGCAATATGGGTACAAGTGTGCCAGAGTAATGGAGGACTACGGGATCTATGGAAAAGCCTAACTTGCTCTGGTGCACAATAGGAGGTGAAATTGTTTTTCCAGATGGTGGAAGTGTTTTGCCGATATTTCTGAGGTTGCAGGGAGGAGATCTAGACAATGAAGTGGGACAGAGAGGACTAGACTCCTGTAGGACTCATTGAGGATCTTTTTCTGAGAGGAGCTGCTGATTAGTCTTCCTGAAGCATTGCCACCTGGAAGATGGTGCAGGTGAAATTTGGGACTAAAGCCTCTTGCTCAGTATGGAAAGGATCTTTTAGGTGAGCCAGCCTTTTGTATTTCCTCTGATCATTGTACAATGTGGCTGTTGATAAGCCAGGTATAGAAAGTTCAGGACTCTTTGTGTCTGTTTTAGGCTCTCCAGGCTGGAGGCTACCCTGCTATGAGGGGCATCACTCTCCTCTGCAGCATACTGTGATGATTGCTGTGCACCCAGAGCTGGTTCCTAACTGAAAGCCATCTTCTAAGATGAGGGGTCATTCCCTGGAGTCTCGCCTAACTAGAAGAGCTGTATGTCGGAACTTAAGTGCTTGGAATCCCACCTGCCTAGTGAGAGAGGGAAACAACCTGCCAGAACTCGGTGCCGAGGGTCGGCCCAGGTGAAGGGAGACTGCACAGAGCAATTGGTAAGCCCAAAGCTATGGGCGCAGTCTCTCCCTAAGTGCAGATTGGCAACTAACCTCGCCACTGTGCAATAGGAATATTTGTGACTGAAGCCATTGAAGCCAAGGCCTGTGCCTGTGGCTGTCACCACCACGGCTAGCATGCAACTGTGTCCCTGTCTCCGAGGCTGACCATCGGTTGCTCTACACCAAGTGACCAAGAAGTGGGTCCGACATCTGCCATCAGCCCCCACCAACAACAGTATCTGCATTCATCGAAGAACTCTGACTACCTCTCTGGCTACCCCTCATTAGCGACCTCTACACTAACTCCTTGAAGCCTGTGACTGCTTTCCATCTCTACCACTGAGACCCAAGTGCTGAAGGGGATGTACTTGGCCCAGTTTGCACAGCCATAATAGAATGGATTCCTGGACATCAGAATCAAACAACCCCAACCCCTGAGACCCAGTAGCCAATGCTTGTCCTTGGCCACCTGAAAATGGTCTGACAGGTCCTCTAATAAAAAGGGTATGTATTCAAACTGATCAACTTTGCCATGTGTGCTTCCTAGTTCTAAATGATCACTGCAATTCATGTAATACTAAATTTTCAGTGAGAGTCCAGGTCACAATGGGCGCAGTTAGGAATGGTGCACTAATCTCTGCACTAAAAGCATTAGGGCACGGCAGAGAAAACAGGGAGATTTTGAATACAACTAATAGTGTTAATAAAACCAGTTCACTGATTCTGCATAATCACCAGTACTCTTAACATAAGTACATGCATTATTCTTGAAGAGTTAATGTACTTTGAACATCTTCATGGTTGGGTTACAGTACTTCTGAGAGTTACTTTTTTTAGATCTGGCTTGTTGTTGCAGCTGTCACCAGAACGTGTATGATCAACAGAAAAATACCTTTGACATAACTGGGAGAGGCACCTGATTGGGCAGAAGTCAGAAGTTGTGTAATGTTGCCAAGAAAGACTGCTTGTTGTACTCCTATTGGCTCCTGAGGGTTGTTCCCTTACCTAACATGATTCCCATTAAAATGCAATGACATGGCAGCGTGCAAGAGCAGGACTCCTCATTCATGATTTGATAGTATTAGCTAAGAGCATTGATCCGTGAGCCAGCAGGAGTATGGCTGGTAGAAGTATTGGTGAATAGAGCTCGCTGATAAGGGTTTGTCCCTCATCCAAAAATGGCAGCTGCATACAGCGTGATGACACAGTGGTGTCTGAGTCTCTTTATGATTTTTTCCCATTAGCGTTAGTGACATGCAGAAAACACACTTTTCTGGCACTCCAAAAGATGAGCTGTTTGCTGCAGTCGTCGCCTGTGATACGGTGTCCCAAAAAAACTCCAACCAATACCACCCCGCCCCCCCCCGTCTCAGTTCACTCTTCCCAACTAAACCAGCTCCTCCACAACCAGCTCCCTTGTCCCACACTACTCCAAAAAGCCTCACTTCACTCTCCCCTCCACTTGTCGCCATAGCACTACCAGTATGCAGCCCAATGGGGCACAGATGCTGGTCTTCACTGGGGCTTCAGAAGAAGCAAAAGAGATCTGGCAACTGGTGACCCACCACCTCCTTCCTTCACAGCAGCCAGTAGGAAGGCCAACAGGCCTTAAGTGCAGGACCAACAAGTAGATCTACTTCCTGTGCCACACCCTTAGCCTGCAGTCCCCAACCAGTTCTCACAACAGTCCACGCCACAGATGCAGAGCTTCATACTTAATCTGTTGTCCTTGCAGATTTTGCCTGAGTTCCACATCACCACTCCCTCCCGGCTCATTCTCACAGACTGACTGATCTCACCCCCCACATTATCCCCCCAGCCCAATCACCCTTCCCATTCCATTCCACAGCCTCAGTACACTCTTCCCTCTTGCACTGGCCCTGTTGTTGTGAAAGGAACTCAATAGGCATCTAGTACTATGGTAAGCACAGATATTCTGTGAGTGCCTTTGTAGACATATGTATGTGTTTATGAGAGTTGGGTAATTTAATGAGTGCTGTGTGAGACGTGGACTCATGCAAGTGCTAAGTGACGGTGAGTGGTGTGAACGCATGGTTAGCGTTCTACGTGCTGAACCGTGTGCCTATATGAGTGCTGGGGGGAGTGGTGAGCCCATGTGATCGTTGGATGGCCATTGTGTCCATGTAAGAGGAGAGTGAGCGAAGGGTGCAGTGAATAATGAACCTGTGTAAGTGTAGGGTTAGGATTGTGAGCTGTGTGGGTGTGGACGGTGAATCCCGAAATGCTTTAAGGAACTCACCATGTCACTGACGTTGACAAGTGGGGAGTCAGGTGCAATTTAAACTAGGATTATCATGATGTCAATCAGCGACTAAGGATAGAGAAAATATATAATACACTGATTCTGGACAAATTCACTGTTTTAGAAATGTGCGAGTCAATGAAGGCCAGAGCCAAATACAGCGCTATGACTCAGGAAGATGTATTTTTGGAACCTGTAACTAAAAAACAAGCGTCTTCTACCATCCACCCCCTTTGCCCATCACCAAGCCGAAGATGTACAATCAGGCTGCCTATCGCCATACACACATCTTTGCATGATAGTGCAAGGCTGCGTATATGATGTCTGGCATAAGTATTGCACTGTAAGGGTACCATTCCAGTACAAACTACAGTACCTAGGCATACTCTACAACATTTTCCACTTTGGGTGCATGCTGTACAGTAGAGCACCGTCGCAAAGTTGGAAAAAGTTGGAGAAATAAAAACCCTGCAGTGCTGCAGGGGTGGAGCGCAGTATAGCAGGGACTCACTCTCCCAGGAGTCCCTGCCCCGACCGCAGCCACCCGGGCCGCGCCCCCTGTAAGCCCCGCCCCCGGGCTGGTCGACGATTAAAGCCTGCCAGTGTCGGTGTTTGGCGGGAAACCTTTGCCTGATTTGCGATAGAGAGTGGAAACTGTGCTGGAACTCTCACCTTGCTTCTTGTCCTGCCTTGCCTGGAGCTGACATCGTACCTCGCCGCACCCGCTATGCGGGTGCTGCCTCGTGAACTCAGGCTTCGTGGAGACACTGCTTGCAAGGGCCCCATCAGCAGGGGGAGAGAGACTGAGTGCTAGCAGTGCTGCAGGGGTGGAGCGCAGTATAGCAGGGACTCACTCTCCCAGGAGTCCTTGCCCCGATCGCAGCCACCCGGGCCACGCCCCCTGTAAGCCCCGCCCCTGGTCTGTAATAACCCCTTTATATCCGGGTTAGACTACCCCTGCGCGGGACGCGAGCGGGACGCCGGGCAAAGCCCGGGCAAAGGGCGGGCCGTTTTTTGGCCGTTCATTGGCCGAAGGAGACCGGGCTGGGCCCACTCTCTTGCTCCTATTCAAGCTATTGCCCTGATACGTCCATCTGAGGAAATTAATTCCCAAAGACTTTTTTACACCGTTGCCATTTTCCCTGTCCGCTTCCCCTGCTGCTTTTCTGAGTAAACTCTACAAGCCGAGCATCGTTGCTGAGGAAAGATCGCTTGGGGTCTTAATTTGCCATCACTGCATGGGGCTTGTGCTGGAGGAATGTAACTTAGAAGAAGTATAAAAACATCTTTAGCCCCGCTCTAAAATTAAGTTGGGAATAACATCTGGTTGATTATCTACCATGGCTACTACTTCTGAAATAACTACACCCGCAAATGTAGGGGGAAATAGTAAAGGCACACTTGATAACTATTTTATAAAGTTTGCCTCTGATACGGAAAGGGAGTGCGCATTGGCTGAGCGCAGGGCGGAGCGACGCCGCTCTATTGAATGTATTAAAAGTAGACCTCCTTTGGCCCTACCATCTGAGATTAGTCCATCTGGTGCAGGCCTGGCAATAGAAAATGAGGATCCTTTATATACACAGGGTATTCCCATACTTTTGCGAGATACACCCCCCACACCGGATGCCCTCAATAACATGGACACAAACAATGTATCTATCGTTAGTAACCCTATTATGGGGATAGATGTCATACCCGAGCCCTCTCGAGTAATAATTGTGATGAGCAAAAAGAAGGCCGGGAAATTAGTTCTGCCCAAAGTTTATGGTCCGCCCCCAAACAAAAGAAGGAGGAGGGGTGGTGTCCCACAAAGAGGTAAGATCAGCCATTCGGACTTTGGCAAAGCTACAAAGCTCAGTGTAACATCTGTATCTACACCAAAGGTTAGGTCAATACCTGACTCTATTCAAATGGTTCCCCAAGAAATAGCATTAACCCCAAAAAACCCTACACTGACTGCACTCACGTCTGGCTCAGCAAATTCTTTGCATTGCACGTCTAATGAACCGTTGTCTGCTGTCTCCCTCGAAAGTATTGAATACCTATTAGGGTCATTCACACTACCTATACTAGAGAGGTTGATGAGGGTAGAGGAACGGCTGGGGGATTTGGAATTGGCTATTAGCAACAAAGCCAGGTTATCTAAAGATAATGTGAAACCAGCCCTACCCCCTGCAGCCACAGAGATATTTATTGCCCCTGTTGTCCAAAAGGGTCTAAATCCAACTAGTAAACCCATGAATCGAAACCAACATAGGGCAAATCCTCCTAAAACAGTCCATCATCTAGTGCCGCTTGTTATTAGCGAAACCCCGAAGGGGGGAAAACATTTCATCACTGGGAATAAGCGGGAGGTAAGGGGAAGGGCAAGTCCAGTTAGAGCAGAGAACCACAGGGGCCGCCAAGTTGAATTACCCCCAGAAGCGGTCCCATTTGTAGTTGTGCTCACGGCTGTTCCCACATTAGAGGAGGGCAGGAGGGAAGGGTTCACCCAGTTAAAAAACAAAACCATGCATTGGCTCAGCCAGAACAGACCGCTCCCTTTTAACATCGATGGTGAGATTATGCATGTTCATCGAGTTTCCTGGCTGGGGAGCCGAAAGAAAGATATCAAGGGTGATTTAATAGTTATAAACTTTAGAGATCCTGGAGTGGTCAGATACATCCTAAATTGGATCCCAGGGAACGGTGGTAATTCCATCGTTCCCTGTGAACTGACCTATTTCTACCCAAGATCCCTGGTGGCACCTATAATGTCCAATCCTATGATTGCTAAAAATGTATTTGGGTGGGACACTGTACCTTACAGGGGACATAGTAATGGTATTAGGAATATGGACCATCTGTAAGAAAAGAGTAGAATGGATCACTTATTGCCATTCACTCCGCTGGAAGTCGCTAACAGATTCGAATCCATTTCAGGTCTTGATGACTGCGAATGACGGACGGGGTTCTCTATCAACATGTCTCCGACTGGCGGGAACAAAGTCATAAAAGCTAATTTAAACTCCCAAGAACTACCCTTGGTACCTGTACAAATTATACGTACACAGGAATCTTACAAGGAGATAGTCCCTCAGCTTCAAACACAAGCATCAGGGGAAGAAATACCATCATCCCCACATTTGGTTAACACTCCGGAGATAACTCCCAATGTTCCATTGGAGTTGGCTCCTCTAACATCTACTAATTTAACATGGTTAACTAACACTGATAGTATAATCTCATGGAATACAGCGGGCCTTGCCTCAAAAATCAATGACGCGGCCTGGCAATCAATAACTATGACCCACTCCATCATAGCCCTTCAGGAAACATGGGCTATTGAGCAATCCCATTTGTTAGGATATAAAACCTTTTTTACTTCGGCAGTCCCTAGCAAAAGGGGTAGACATAAGGGAGGGCTGTCTATATATTTGTCGATTCACACTGGCCTCACTGCCCTTAAGAGCTTTTTGGATAGTGTTTATTATCAAATACTAGTGGTAACATGGGGCTTTTTTTTTTTGCTATTGTTAATTTCTATAATAATATCCCCATGGCACACCACGAAACTGTCATCAAGGAATTGTCAGGCACCCTTAAGAACATCGATGATAGTTGTCCGGGGGACATGGCTCTTTTGTGGGTAGGGGATTTCAATTGTCCATTATGCCCAATGAGCTTACATGGAGTGTGTGGTTGGGAAGATGAAAACCAGGGGGCGTCTAGCAATTTTGCCCACACAAAATTAGGGGATATGCTTAATAATCTACTAGCAGATCATTCCCTGGCATTTATTAATAAGGCCTGCTCCCTGCCTAAATTATTTACCCCCACTTTCAACGCAAGAGGGGTAAAAACAATCATTGATTTTACTTTACTTTCGTCGCGTTATGTTCCACTGGTTACTAATTGGGAGACACTCACCAGTGGTATAAGTGATCATTACCCCATCTTAGTTACCTGTATATTAAACCGGGAAGTGCAATCCCATAATACTTACTGTAACTATGACCTTAACCCAATCCTTGGTCAGCAAAATGGATTCTGCATTAAATGGGAGAAGGTAATTCCAGCTACTTTTCTAAAAACTTAGTAATTAGCTCCCTAAAAGAAATTAATACGTGCCTGACCCTAGAAGAGGACCAAGAGCTCGTCTTGGATTCCTTTTAAAAAATCTGCTCTTCAATTAAACAGCTTTTGACCAGAAACCCGTGCAATGCAGTTAAGAGAACCCCTGGGTGGTTTGACCCAAATTGCACTAGGGCACTGAGGGAACTTAAACAAGCTTTGCACATTACACCAATAGATAGACTACAGGTACAAATGGCAAGGCGAAACTATCGTGTCGCCCTGGCTAGAAGTAAGAAAGATATAAAATCTGAAGCTTGGGCAGCGCTTCACGCAGCCTCCGTACAAAAGGACACTGTAGCCTTTTGGAAGGCTGTGAATGCTCCCTTCTATCAAGATCACCAGGGCCCACGTATAGACAATGCTATTACGGCCCAGGAGTGGGTGCTTCACTTCCAAGCCCTTTACGGCATGTCAGCTTCACCAGCGCCCCCCCCCCAACCATCAACAGTCGCTGAGGGAACAGACCCTCTGTTCCCCTTAGATATTCAGTTTGAACTGGAAGAGGTCTATAAGGCTTTAAGGGAACGCTCAGCTTCTAAGGCACCAGGACCCGATTGTGTCCCTATTGATGTGTTTAAAATGCTCTCGGACCTGTGGGCCCCTTTACTCACTAGAGTCTTAAACTGTTTAAACAAAAGAGGTTTTATTTCGACATGGCAGGAGGCAATCTTTGTCCCGATCTACAAAAAGGGGGACAGGGATGATCCTGCCTGCTATCGGCCCATTTCATTGTTAGATGGTTTTATGAAGATGGCAGGTAGGGTCATTCTCGCTCGTATTCAGGATTGGCTGGAAGGACAGGAAGTGTTATCGCCCTTCCAGTATGGCTTTAGGGGAGGACGGGGGACAATCGAGCAGGGGTTAAATCTTTCCCTAATTGTTTCCAAATACATACATGCAAAAAAAAAAACCTATACGTGAAATTTGTTGACCTCAGCTCTGCTTTTGATTGCGTCCTGCGTGACAATCTCTGGCAAACTCTAAGGGACATTGGATTGGATAGCCAAATAATTGTCTACATTAGAGAACTCTACGCTGGGGCAGGTGCACGCGTAAGATACGGCAGGAAGGGGAAATGCACAGAGCCTTTTAAGATCAGTAGAGGGGTAAGGCAGGGGTGCATATTAGCCCCTTTGCTGTTTAACCTCTATATCAATGGGGTGGGTTCTTGCTTAGCACAACAGTATCATGATTATCCTGTAATTAAAGGCAAACCCATCCCCGTCCTCCTGTATGCCGACGATGCGGCTATCCTCTCGCAGACAAAGGTGGGCCTCCAAAAAGCAGTACAGTGCATCTCAAATTTTATGAAGCTCAGGGGCCTACGTGTAAATGTCTCTAAGACATTTACCATGTCATGTGGTCCAAACAAACAAAGAACACCATGTCCAATTATCTTAGATGATAGGCGGGTGGAGCTAGCCGATATTTTTTGCTATCTAGGCGTGCACTTTGATAGGCGGGGCACGTGGAAGTCCGCTGTGAATGCAAGGGCCATAGCATTCAATAGAGCAACTGGTGCTCTTGTGAATTTTGCAACAAAAATAGGGACTAGGCCAGTCAGGGAGCTTCTCCAAATATTCAAATCTAAATGTGTGGCCACTGGTACTTATGGGGCGGGTATTTGGGGTTGGCAGCAAGTAGATGCAATACAGCGAATCGAGAACAGGTTTCTGCGATTCCTAACAGCCACACCAAAGAGTACCGCCATATATGTGCTACACGCTGAAGTTGCCCTCCTTCATATCACAGACATTATAAAATTAGCCCCTGTTTTACTTTGGCATAATGTCTGGTCTAACCCAGCTATAGAACTGAATAGATCCATCATAGAGGACTGTTTAGCCTGTGATGGGGCAAAAAACATTAAATGGTTCAGGTACATCAAGAATTTTGTCAGCGAGATTGGTCATCCAGAATATTTCTCCAATCCGGCCTCACTGGAACAGCTCTTGCGATCCACGCTGAAAAATACCCTTTTAGAACATTTGGAATTACAAAGATGGAAGGGTGAAAGGACTAAAATAACTGTCATGAGCCACGATGAGGTGACTTCCCAAGGGGGTATTCAGCTGTATCTTGCACTAGATCAACCCCTGCATCATCGTAGGCTCCTGACGTACTTCCGCCTGGAAACTTTCTATAGACTTGTAACATTCCCGATATGTAACGATTGGGCGAGAGAAAAAAGACGCTGCCCTTGTGATGATAAATCATATAAATCAAATATTCATTGCATTCTTTTTTGTACTTTATACAGCCACCCCAGGCGACAAATTTTGAAACCTCTCCTATTAGCCTGGGGTTTAAGAAAAGCCAGAGATGCTTACAATAGATTAAGGACTTTAGACGATTGCCTTACTATTAGCACAGTGAGTTCCTATTTGAACACAATCTTAAGAGTGAGAAGGACCATAACTATGGAATAGCAATAGCCAATTCATTATAAATAATTAATATGTATGTGACTCGATTGTATTGTTTTATATTTCTCTTTTAACCTTTTTATCGTGCTGTTTTAAGCTTGACTGAAAAAGATGGAATTTTAATTGTGATTTTATCTGTATACTTTTATGAATTGTAAATTCAATTCGAATAAAGCTTTGAACTGTAATGACTGCATTGTAAATGTTGTTTCCCGTAACCTATACACACAGTTCACCCTGATCTTAGGTTGTAAATGTTTTTCCACCCCAAGCACCAAGCCAGTTAGAGACCATTTCAGTTCTTCACTCTATATGAAACCTGCGGGGACACTTCAATATAAGGCCCCAATTCCATCATCTTTGGAATTACCAGGCATAAAACTGCCCTGCAGTATATCGATTACTGCACCTTGCAGTTTCGCCTCAGACAACTGTACCCCCCCCCAACTGAACGGGGAATAACTTGGATGTGGTTTTCCCACTTGAAGAAAAAGAACGTTTGCCTAATTATGGACTTCTCTTCCTTCTCTCAAATTCTTAAAGGTCACATCTGAGAGGTCATTTTGCACAACCCAGAATCTGAAATCAGGTGAAAATACCATCACATGCTCTAAGATGAGAGTTGTTGAACTAGGTTGGACTAGTCTATTATTATGTATGCAAATATGTGGTATTTATGCAGCACAAACCTAGCCGTAAGCCAGTTGGGCCTTTCGGGCTAGGTTTGTGCTACATCAGTGTAACATGTGATAGGGGTAAGTGGCTCCTAGGAGTGAAAGTGGACTGTTACTACATCATGATGTGGTGTTCCTTAGAGAAGTGCATCCCAAACTCTTTCTTCAATTGAAGCTGAGTTGGAGAGGTCCTGATGGATACAGGTACATCTACCAGAACCTAAAAGAAGTTTTGGGAAGAAAAGCTGGCTTTATCATATCAGCTCCTGTCCTTTACCCTAGCATGTGGTCTGAAGTCATGCAACGGCTGCTCACCCTCGGTTCCCAATGTTGCCCACACCTTTGATTGTTCTAGGCGATCATGCAGAATTAATTACGTTTGAATCCCTGTCCAGCTTTGGGCAAACTTGACTTATTTTAAGATAGTAACTAAGGATGATAGCGATCACAGTGCCCTTCATTTCTCATTAAATGGCCTGTTCCATCACTTGACAGAAGTCCCCATATCTCTTGGATCCAATCAAATGCCATCTAATGATAGGCACAGGATTAAATGGGGACATAAAGCCCAGGATCTGCGCATAAGAGATGGGATGAACCAGGCCCTCAGGGAGGCCAGGCTAGAGCTATATAAATGAAATCCAGTATTTGTAAAGCGCACAATTACCTGAGGGTGTCAAGGCGCTACGGGCCGTTGGGAACATTAAGCAAATTATTGCCCAGAGTCACATGCTCCTGGGCTAACCTGCCGGCACTTAGGAATTGAACCATGAACCCTGTGGTCCGGAGCCTGGCACCCTGGCCGCTGTGACACACCTCTTCCACAGGTTGATGTTAAGCTTACATCAAACCAGGGACCACTTCTGGTCTATCAAAATAACTATGATGAATGAGGGCTTGTTTGAAACTCTAGGCAAGTGCTTTACACGCAATCACAAGTCTACTAGCGCGCATTCTAACCCAAGATGCTCTTGCTACAACCAGGTATGCTAACGCCAAAAAGAATGAACTTCGACAGGCTCTTTCCCTGGGCGACGCATCACTAATAAGATGTAAGTATAAACTAACCCAAGCAAGAGCACGTAGGGATTTGGAGTCAAAGATATGGGAATATATCTAAAGGCAGCAAGAACTTTCTGGTAGCTGGTAACCAGTGATAACGAGGGCCCATCGAGGCTCCTGGCAGGTACCGTTCCTCCTGAGGTATGGCATGCCAATTTTACCGATTTGTACAGGCCACGACAGGGACTTTTTGTAGATGATGCTACACAGCAATATGGCATAATGTCCTCTTCTACAAGCCCTCAATTGATAGAGATGAGGGATTCTGTTGAGGCAGTTAACGCTATTGCCCCAGGAAAAGCAGCTGGACGACCTTTTCCTCGTCAATATCAAGGCATGGGCCCTTTATTTTAATAAACTGTTGAACCATATTCTGGAGGTGGCAAGTGTGCCAATCAGCTGGAAGGCTGCCCAAATTATTTGCATTCACAAAAAAGGCCGGTAGGATTCCCCACTTAATTATAGGCTCATTAGCCTTATAGACGTAGTCCAAAGGTTTTTGCCATACAACTACTTAGAAAGTTGGACTTCTATATTGAGAATCACCAGACCCTTTCCCCATTGCAGGCAGGATTTAGAAGAGGGACCAGTACGATTCACCAGATCTTTAGGTTTTTACAAATTGACTGGAAAACGATTGCCATAAAGAAAGCACACCTATACCTGGTCTTCATTGACCTAAAGTCGGCATTCAACTTAGTCCCCAGAGCAAATTTGTGGGCCGTCCTGAGGAATAATGGGGTCCAACCGGACATTCTGGATATATTGGTTAGCCTTCACCCGGATACCTATGCCCAAGTGAGATGGGGCCGGGGAGGGGGGCTGACTGAACGGATTGATATCCTGAAAAGAGTGCGACAAGGCTGCGTCCTCGCCCCAACCCTCGTTTCCTTGTATCTTAATGACATGACAACCTCCTTATCGCAAAGACCCCTATTGGACTACAACGTTTGGTGAATAAATTCAAAGACTTTTGAACTGATCGAGGGCTTGTAATAAACAATTCTAAGACCAAGTTTCAAGTTTATGGCCCTTAGCCCTCACAAAACATTTGGGGGCTCAATAATGCTGGGGAGTTGTCCTCTGGGCAGGGTATGTGAGGTTGATTATTTGGGGGTTGGGTTAACCAGATCTATGTCATGGGCACCACAGGTTGAGAAAAGCAGCCTAAATGTAATTCAGCACTCTGCTGCGATTCTTAGATGCTTAAGGATATCACAGACCAGGTGTATTTCTCCTGGGACCGGTTTCGGGGTAACACCCCTCATCAGCCAGGCTAGCTTGAATCCAGTGTCAAAGTGACCAAGGGACCCACAACTAGGCATACCATGCCTTGCCAGTTCGGTCTGGACTGTTCACATGAGGGACAGGGTCAAGGCTTGCATATGGCTGTGTCTGAACTGAGGTGGCGAAGTGAGACAAAGAACGATGATTGATTCAACCCATATCTGTGACTGGGGGGTGAGTGTCTGAAAAGTTTCAGTGCTCTGTCCATCATCTCCTTGTGTTTGCTTTGATAATAGTAACACCTGCCATTTATAGCGCTTAAAAAATATCATAAAGTCCTATAAGAACGAGGAGGTCTCAGAGAACACTGGTGCATTTTACTCTGAAATGTCAATTGTTGAAGCTGCTGAGATCTCTGGGTGAAAGGGAGGGCGAGGAATAACAAGGGCATCGGGTGCAGTATTCTCGATGCTCCTGAAGTCGTGAGTTCTAAGAGAACCCTAAGAGTCCTGCTCATAGTGAATCGTGTCGGTAACTCCAGGCGAGGCTGGAGTTACCAGGAGAAGCGTCTGGGCGCTTTTGCATTGTCCTCTTCACAGATGTAACATGTCTTGAGCAGAGGGGGGCCTCAGGGGATGAGAGACCCTCTACAACACCGTGGCTGGATTGGCATGTGTCATGTCTCTGACTGTTCCTACACTAGTAGGAGGTGTAGTGCTAGAACACATCCTACTGCTAGGATATTTCTAGTCAGCTTGAAGCTGTCTTATTGGCCTGTGTTGTAGAACTCATGGACACATCTGTCTAAACTACATTCTAGATGCCCAAAGCCCCTAAAGTTATTTTGCTCCCACCCTAAGCAGGATGGAGAAAGTTTCAGTAACACTTGTTGAGCATCAATTAGGGCCAGCCAGGAGTAGCAGCTGCTACCCCAGGCGTGCCCTTTGTTCTGCTGCTGAGGCTACAAGGAATGGACACTTAAGAGGTCTCTAACAGATCTCCCTTCTGCCTGTGGTTTCCATTCCTTGCGCTTTCTTTAATGTCTCAGCAGGGAATACGAGGCTGCTGAGAGCCCATGGGTAGAATATGGGTTAACCAGGTGATGTAGTTTGCGGTTATGGGGAACATGATTTTAGTACCTTTATTCCTGCCATTTTGGAGAATCGACATCCATGCCTGTGGCTCTTCAGTGTGGATTCATCAGTGCTATGGGCTCTAACATATATTTTTACCATTATGGCTCTCAGCAGAGTAGCAATAATTGTAATTTGCACAGCAGCAGTCTTACGGCCACATGCATCATTGTTGCCATTTGCGATTTCTTAATTGCGAAAATTAAGGAATCGCAATTAAGAAATCGCAAAAAGCTATGCATCAAGAAATCGCAATTTTTTTTGCGATTTCTTAAAATTCCTTAATTGCGAATCGCAATTAAGGAATCCCTTCCCATTGATTCCTATGGGCCTAGAGGCCCATAGGAATGAATGGGAAGTCATTCTTAATTTGCGATTCGCAATTTGCGAATCGCAAATTGAGAATGCAATTTCAAGGGTGCGGGGGGGTCCAAAGGACCCCCCCTGCACCCCTGAAATATAACTTTAAGTGCATTTTTCACACACACATGCCCCAAGGGCATGTGTGTGTGTAAAATGAAACTTTTTCGCAAATTACCATGAAGAAACAAGGGTGATGCAAAAATATAAAAATAATAAAGAATGGATTGAAATTAGTATTGTCGAAGTAAAGTATTGGCCCATGAGCCCTTGAACTGAAGTGCACTTCGTTTAAGGCGAATTTGAACACTTGATCAGGCAAAATGCCATCACACACCTGAAATGTATACAGCTGCACCTGACTTCACTGAAAAAAAACTGGTGATCTACAGGTCAGGATCAGCAGCAAATGCTGTATGACATCCATAGACCATATATTATATATATATATATATATATATATATATATATATATATATATATATATATATATATGTGTGTGTGTGTGTGTGTGTGTATAAATATATATTTTTTTTTTCACTGAAAAAAACAAAACTTCTAGTGACATTATAGGTAGGTATGGTATTGAGACTGTACCCTACATTTTTTTAAAAGCCTGGCATTTTCAAAATCAGAATAAAATTAATTTTACAAGTTATAGTTTACTGAGCTAACTTTTATTAAGCCCATGCCATGAACTGTTTGTGACCTCACATATTACAACACTCATGAAATCTTAAATGACATTGATGACATCAAAAATGACATCTCAAATGACATCACTGATCCAGAAGATACCCCTGCACCCGACGCCCCACAGCCTTGAGTGGCCCAACTGACAGTGTGCAGGCATCCCCCAAGACCCCAACTTACCTCTCCAGCCAGTGATCGCCTTCAGGAATTCTCCCTGCCCGAGCCTGCTGCAACTTTGCTGAACCGAATGTCCCCATTGGAAGCCACAGGGTCCCAGACTTCTTCTTGGCACCCTGCGCCCTGGTGCCGCTGGTGATGCAACTCCTGTGTTGATCATTGGCCCCTGCAGTGCTGACCTTAACCCTGGGAGCTTTGCTCCCACACCTGTGTGGCCTGCTCGTAAGCAGTCCCTTACCGAAGGCTCCCTTGGCTAACGTTGGGGTCCTGTGCTAGAGACAAATTCTGTCTAACGAGAACATTTATAAGCTGTGGATGTTTATTTCAAAAAGTTTGCTGAAGATTTTAAGGTGTTGCAGATTGTTGGAAGAAGTGGAGTTTAGAGGTGTCCCACATAGAGGTGGTTCATCTCACACTTGTGTTGAAGACAAGGCTCTAAGGTTGTAGTGCAGTATGCCCATCTCAACAATGGGTGTAGTGTATTTTACCAAACTATGAAGGGTTGTCCAAAGGGCCTGGCCGAATGTGTCTTTTCAGTGGTAAATGCATACCTGACAATCTCTTGAGTTAAAATTGTAGGCCTTTGAACCTTTTGAGAGGGTGGTGCCTTTAAGGTTAATAAAGTACTAACTAATTTTGGTGGGTGTTCAAAGTTTTAAAAGGTGATAACCCCTATTAAAGTGAATGGAGTCACTTTGTTTTTTGGGGTGGGCGAATAGCAGTAAAAAGAGGGTAACATTATCCAAATGTAAGTGACCTGACAGAAATGCTATGTGTCCAGCATGTGATCAAAGTGTTGTCCATTATAACGTGACTGGTGATAAAAAATTGGCCACAAGTCCACAAACCCTATAGGATGCTGTCACAATGACCAGATGATGTCATAAATTGTCATTTGTGATGTCATCAGTGATGTCAATGATGTCATTTAACATTTCATGAATGTTGTAATATACAAGGTTATAAGCAGTGCAAGTTATAAACAGTTCAGTTAACTATAACTTGTGAATTTCAGTGTTTTTTTGTTTCTAACCACCTAACAATAACATCATTTTCAACTTCATTTTTTTGTGAATTTATGATTATTTTTTTTTTGTAATCGACCAACACCCCCACAGTGCTCGGCTATGTGCAGCAAGGGATTGGCCGAAAGCCCTATGGCCAGGCCCTGCGCCTACCTTCCCACATACGCACATCCCCCTCTGCGCACAGCCTTTTAGGGATTGGCCACAGAGCCTAGCCTCCAGCCAGGCCCTCCAACTAAACCCCCGCGGGCGCTTAATCCCTCCACTTGGACCCAACCTACACTTTTCTTCTGTTTTTTTCCGGGTACCAGGATACTCCTGCGGAGTTTTACGACATTCTAAGGAACTTGGCCTTCAGTCTTGTTCCTCTATTTGTTCATGGAACTGCTTGGAGACTTGCAATATCCTCATAATTTATGAGAGGTGGTACGTTAGCCCTGTATATTGCACTGTATTTTATTTCCACTTTACAGGCACATTCTGAGTCAGACTGTTCCTATAATAAGAACATGACGCACCCAGTCGCTTGCCGCAGTCAGGGGCGCAGTAATCCTCATTCAGCCTGAAGGAAGTTGGTGCTCAGGAGCCCGAGCATTTTATGTGTATCAGCAGTTTGTAAAATGAAGTCACTTTACAGCCATACTTGGGCTGCCTTTCAGCATCCCTCTGTGTTTCTGGGAAGAAATGCAGGTGGTCTAAGGCAGCCTCCAGGAATGTGCAGAGCTGGTCCTTCTAAGAAATGACAATCAGCTTTTTAGCAGAAAAAGGTTAAAGGAGATTTCTTTCCCTTTTGCCCATTGAAGTAATATTTTTTGGTTAAGGGCCAGGGCTGCTTATTCCTGGAGGCTATCTAGCATAACAACACTGGGTCCCCATGTCAAGTGCTACACCATCAATAATGCCTGGCTTTGTAACCTGCAACACATTCCATTATAGGACATGTAGTTTTGTTTTAGAATTGAAAATCCCAACATGCAAATTGGTATAAGCTAGAAGGCAGGTCCAGAAGAATGTGCCACACATAACACATGGTCAATTGTTGGCCATTTAATATATTTTCATGAGGAGAGGGAGGTCCAACCTATTATAAGGCATACAATACCCCCTAACTGTATATTATAAGCATATTACAAGTCACTTTGGAGTTCTATGACTAATAAAGTCCTCGTGCCACTACATGGCAAATTAAGCGTTTGGTGATTTGCAGTATCCTTGTAATGTACAGCAGGGAGTATTTTACCCATATATTATATTTTATTTAAGTGTGGCTGTCGTCAAAAGGCATCTTTCATAAGAAAATCAGACACTCTTTCATTCATAATAAGCTATTATAAGTGACATGTCCGGTCACAATTCTCCGAGGGCAGGCTAACCTGTACTTATCTTGAAGAAAGTTGACTCTTGGTAGCCCCAGCACTAGTTGTGGGCCAACATCACTTTCTAAAACGAATGGGTACTTTGTAAGGGTCAAAGAGACAGTGTTTGGAATCCTGCTTTCCAACTTCCCTTACTACCTCTAGATTGCAAGGAATGCATGATCTTGACGGCAATCTGCTGGAGCAAATCTTAACAAGTCTTGACTTTTTAGCCTGAAACAGGATGCATTCTGGGAACAGTAGTTTTGTTTTTAACATTGAAATATGGGCTAAAAAATCTCAGATTCCAAAGTGCTCTTAGCTAAAAACACAGGACTGGCAGAAGGTATTCCCCAGACAGACCCCTCCATCGCTTCAACTACAGCTCACAGTACTAAGAACCAAAAGCAAGAAATGGGGCAATAGAGCATTTTCTACACCGCATCCAAACTTTGGAATACCCTTCCACAAAACCAGGGCCATTTCTCAGCTCTTGCCCTTTAGGATGGCTCTTAAGACCTGGTTGTTCTGCTTGTAGTTATCTTCTGAATCTGGAGTGCTGGTGGACATTTTCCAGATGGTGATCTATAGCGCCTTGATGCCTTTGGGTAATTGCTATGCTCTAGAAATGTTAAATCAAATCAAATCAAGGTCTCATACATGAAGTGGTGCTGCTATATATGTAGGTTGTACGCCGTTGCTGAGTGTTTGGAGTACTCTCCTACAGGTTACTTATATTTAGGCACTAATTGTGAACTGGAACTGGGACATCCAATATATATTTATATTATTATATCCTGTGGTGTGTACCGAACAATTCTGCAGGTTTAAAGTAGTAATTCAGACTGAGACTGGCACACTGCCCATGTTGAACTTTTTGTGTTTTAATAATTTGCATCCCGGAGAAAGTCGATGGTGAATATGCCGTAAGACGAAACACGTGTTACCTGTTCTGTTCTTGACTACATACTCCTTGTGTTTATACCTGATGACCACGAGATGGCTAAAGGAATAAAGAACAATTGAACTTTGTACACTTGAACACTGATGATTGACTGTTTACTTTTCTTCTTCTATACATGTACTTGGAGAAGGAGTGAAGAGACCCACATATCATATAGGATAAAATGCTGGTTACGTTACATAACTGCCTCATGCCTCTGTATGGTTACAGAACTCAATGACTTGCAATTTCCTTGTAATGTACAGCAGGGCGTAGAATAGGTTAATAGTAATGACACAATTAGACTGGTATGAAGAAATGTATAAACTATTTTTATATAAATTATTATAGGTTGCATGTGTTATGTACACATATTGGTTTATCTCTTTCTAGTCTGGAATTCTTTACTTGTTTCTGTCAAAAAGTGTCTCACACATTTATTTTTTAAACTGTCCAATTCTACACATACCGCTCTTCGATCTCCATGTCACCTTTCTGCAGTTTATCTCTTTTTACTGTATTTTGTTTTCTTTTTTTTTATAGTTTTGTCTCCTATAATGCATTTTCTCTCGCCTTTAGTTTTCCCTATGTTTTCTTCGGCATTCAAGCACCTTCGGCCCCATAAATTTGTGTGATCTAGAGCATTCTTGATAATTAGACCATATATTGATTTAAATTGGTTTATAGTTGCTGTATTTATAGATTAGAGCTTGTGAAGTAATACTACCATTAAAAATAAAGGAAATCTGAAATGTGCATCTGGAAATAGCAAGCAGTAGACCTCCTCAGGGGAATAGAGAGATACATTTAACCTTTTCTGTAGACAGGACTCAGGGTTGCATCCGTCCCTGAACTGACAGCAGGCGCACCAGTCTAAAGGGCCGATTTTGATGTCGGGCAGGATTGCTTCAGCCCGACATCGAATCGGCCCTGGGAACGACCGACACCCAGTCGGTGGTCCCGAACGCCAAATTAGGCTTTCCAACATTTCCCTATGGGAGCATGTATTATGGCAGTAAACCGGCCGTAATGCATGCTCCCATTGGGAAATGGGAGGTGTGATTCATCCCTGCACCCCCTTGTCCCTGCCACAGGATGCAGGGATCAACAGGGGGCCCTTGGCTCCCAACCTGAGGCGCGCACCGAAGGGGGACCTGCTGGGTGCCCCTAAACACATTTTCTGACAGGCCGGCATAGAAACCATGTCCGAAACAGTGCATCGTAATCCCAAGGGTGAATAGGCCTACCCTTTGGTATTACGAGCGGGTTCCGACTGGCCAACGGGCTCCTTGAGCCGGTCAGAGGCCAGCCGGAATGTTCAGCCAGTTTCAATCTTGACCGGCTGCTTCTTTCTCAGCCAATTGAAATTGAAACAGACAATGGCGGTCGGAAAGCCTCCGACCAGAGGTTGGAGGCTTTCCGACAGCCATCATAATAGGCCCCTAAGTATGGAACAAATTGGCTGCTTCTCCCAATCACTTCCGGTGCTCCTCCTAAAAGCATCCTCACAAGTCCCACCTCTATGGGTCCGACTGCTGTCACAGGGTGACTCTGTAGGCAGGAGGGTTTCAAAAGCTTGAATGCATGACCCTAGCATGCTTTAGGCTGTTATCACGAATTCTTCCAGAAGAAAGATGGCACGCTGTAGAACCCTGCGCTCTGTGAGAGGAGGGCCTTTGGCCTTTAATATGAGACTAACCACCCAAGCATACGTATGTTCTCTGCACTCGAACTAAGGTGTGCTGATGTTGAGCTACCTCCTCCGAGGCTGAGACTCTGACCTCAGCCTTCCACATTAATCCATGTTATTCCCAATGTCCCCCCTCTCCTGGCTCTGGTCTCACTCACTACAGAACCAACGTCTACCCACTACAACGTCAAACCACATCAACTATAAATATAGTGCCACAATTACTTCAGACAGGACATATCTCCCACAGTCTTAGTAGCACACGATCGCCCTCACTGAACCATCATATTTGTAGCCTAGATCGCTCAGCGGGAAATTCACCAATCCCAGTCCTCCCTCATTCACCCTCACCTGATGGACCACTTTCATCCTCCTTGGCACTACTGAGGAGTCACGCTCCGCCATCCTCGCTGTGGACTTCTGCTACTTGGTATATCATATCCCCCTTCACAAGGCACGACCCGTCATGATGGATAGAGGGGTGCGCATCCCCCACACCATTTTTGAAAAACATGAAGAGTGTTTGTCAAGCTGAGCAAAGGTCCGCCTGGTAGATACTCGCCATGTTCGGGTCAGACAGCTGGGTGATGTACATGCACTGAATGCGCTGGCGCCTGCCAGCCTGAGCCAAACATTTTCCCGGGTGAAGATTTCACATTTCACATTGGCTGACTCCTTGCTCAACCCGGTGCTTAATATGTCCTTAAGCACGGGAGTGGTTCCCCCGGCTGGAAACACGCCTTGATCTTGCCGCTCATCAAGAAGCCCAATCTGGACCCTCTGGTGCATGCAAACTATAGGCCGATCTCCCTTCTCCCGGCTTTGGCTAAAGTGGTGGAGAAGCATGTTCATATCTCCCTATCTAACTTCATTGAGAGTAATAATATTCTTCACGACACTCAGTCGGGTTTTCGTGCCAATATGAGTACAGAGACCGCTCTTCTTGAACTTACTAATGCCATCAGGGAAGTACTGGACACTGGAGGAAAGGCCATATTAGTTATGCTGGACTTGTCGGCGGCTTTCGACACCGTTCCACATGACGGTCTCCTTTTAAGACTCCGGGAGATCGGATTACGTGGAACGGTGTTGAAGTGGTTTGAGTCATTTCTGTCCGGCCGTCGACAAACGGTCTGGGCGCCACCTTTCTCCGCTGCTGTGCCGCCATTGGATGTGGGGGTGCCGCAGGGCTCTATTTTAAGCCCCACCCTTTTTAATATCTATATGGCCACTCTGGCGGCGGTGGCGGAGTCGTTTGGTGCCCAGATCGTATCCTATGCTGATGACACCCAGCTCCTTTTCACCTGCGCAAAGGGTTCTGACTTTGATGGTATGCGGATCAGAAGCTGTCTGGGGGCGGTCTTTGACTGGTTTAAACAGCACAGTCTGAAATGTAATTCCGATAAATCGGAACTGCTTTTCTTTGGCTGCTCTCCTGATCCTAGATGGAAGGCCTGGAGGCCTCCGGACATGTATCCTCCAGCAGACGCCTCATCCAAAGCAAAGAACCTCGGCTTCCAGATCGATGATGGTCTTTCTTTTGGGCCTCAGATTCGGGAACTCTCAGGGAAGTGCTTTGGCATTTTGAAAATGCTAAGGAAATTCCTCCCAATTTTGTCTTTGGAGCATAGAAAGATTACCGTGCTTGGACTATGCGAATGTGCTCTACCTGGGTCTGCCAAAATTTCTCCTGGCGTGCCTTCAGGTGGTGCAGAACTCCGCCGCAAGGGCCATCTATGGCCTTCAGCGAAGAGTGAGTGCTGTGGAGTTGCTTAAAAAGCTCCACTGGCTTCCTGTTTCTAAAAGGATTATTTTTAAAGCACTAACTCTTGCCTTTAAGGCGCTACACCATGTAGGGGCCAGATATATTAGGAGGCGCCTAACTTTCTACGTGCCTTCTAGAACTCTGAGATCAGCCTCTTTGTCTATGGCCTCTGTTCCCTCCATCAGGCGCGCTAGAATTGGAGGACGATCTTTCCGATGTTTGGCGCCTCGTTGCTGGAATTCTCTGCCCGTCTCCCTCAGGAAAATCAGTAATTTACTGGCTTTTAGGAAGGAGCTGAAGACTTGGCTTTTTACCCACTGATTTTTCTGATTTGCCCTGCATCTGCCCCGGCCCCTTTTTTTCTCGGGTTTTTTGTCAAAGCTCCGGGACACTCCTAGGAGTAGCCGTGCGCTATAAAAGACCAGTTTTAACATAACATAACATAACAGGACAAGGTCAGCATTTGCGGAGCGTCCAGCTCCTTCTAGTGCCTTCTGCTTCCCCTCCGCTGGACCTGCCATCACCGCTGCGGCCTGGTAAGCACCTATTTAATGTTCTGGGTGTGTGTGCATGTGTGACTGTGTGTGTGCTGTGAATGGGTGTGCGTGCGTGCATGCGTGACTGTGTGTGCTGTGAATGGGTGTGCGTGCATGTGTGACTGTATGTATGCTGTGAATGGGTGTGCGTGCATGTGTGACTGTGTGTGTTGTGAATGGGTGTGTGCCTGTGTATATGCTTGTGAATGGTGGGTCTATGTGCATGCGCTTCCAAATGGATGGCTGTGAATGAGTGTGCATGTGGATGGGAGAGTGTAAGTATGTGTGTGCACATGTGGCCATCCCCACTACTCAGCCCCATTCAGGCCGCAACAGCCCCTCACCTTTCAAACCCCTTGATCTATCCACATTGTTATATGGCACCCATGATTCAGCCATCCTTCCTGCTATAAACTACATTCCCTCTAGTTTACTTTCACCCCCGTAAACCATCACAACTCTTTACAGACTTTCTCATTCTTATAATGGAAGAGCTGATCTTTAGGCAGCGAGGCTAGAAAACCAAGACACAGACCAGACACCTAATAAATGCATCTCAAACACAACGATACAAAAATATATCAAACAAATGCACGCTACACTGCACCACTCCACTCTACGCACCTGCACGTTATGCCAATCCACTCTATGCCACTTAAATCTATTCTGCACCACTGCAGTCTATGCCTCTGCACTCTGCACCACTGTACGCCATTACTCTACGACACTGCACTCCGCCCTGCACCACTCCACTCTATGCCACTTCCCTCTACTCTGAAACAATCTAGTTTAAGACGCTGCACTCTACAACAATTAACTTTACGCCACTTTACACCACGGCACTCTACGACACCCTACTCTCCAGCACTGCACTCTCTGCAACTGAACTTCATGCCTCTCTACACTACTGTGCTTTAAGCCACTGCACTCTGCAGCACTCCACTCTACTCCATTCCCGGCCACTGCAATCTATGACACTCTACTCTACGCCACTCTACTCTACACAACTGCACTGTACACCAGTGTATTCTACACCACTGCATTCAATGCCACTCTACTATGCACAACTCCACTCTGCACCGCTGCACTCTACGCCACTGCACTCTTCTATGCACCACTTTAATCTACGCCACTGCATTCCCAAGACACTACATTGTAAGCCGCTGAATTCTATTCTGCAGCACTCTACGCCACTATACTCTGCAACACTGTATGCTGGTGCACTCTACACCAGTCCCCTCTACTCTATGCCACTCCACTGCACTGTACGCCACTGCGCTCTACTCTGCACTACTCTATGCCACTGTACTCTCTGCCATTGCACTCTACACCTTTGCACTCTATGGCAGTGAACTCTATAACACTGCACTCTATGGTACTGCACTCTACGACTCTGCATCCTTCAACAGTGCACCCTACAACAGTGCACTCCATGCCACTCTACTCTACTCTGCACTGCATCATCCTATGCCAATGCACTCTACACCACTCTCCTCTGCATCCCTGCACTCTACAACACTGCACTTTGCAGCACTCCACTCTATGCCACTGCACTCTACAGCACTATATTCTCTTCTGCTACACTCTATGCCACTTTTCACCACTGCACTCTATGACTGTCAGGGGCAGCAGTCAGCCCGGCAGGGTTGGTGCCAAGTCAGTTGTCACTTTTCAGTTCTCGTGGCAGGACTCTTCTTTGTCCATACCTTCTGTTGATCTGTCAGAATCTGCAGTCCTGGTATCAGGGAGTCCCCTAAATACTCAATGTAGGGGCGTTAAAGGGAGCGAGGGGTAGTAGCCAATGGACTACTTACCCCTAGTGTTAATACATATTCACTTCCAGCTGGTCACCTTAGAGGTGTGTCCAGCCTGGAAGTGCAATATGCCTCTTGCATTGCTTATTTTCCTGCCTTGTCCAGGTGCCAAGTGGGCCCTGGTCAAGGGGGAGTGGCATCTTCTCCAGTAAGAGAAGCCACATTTGCATACCAAAGGTGGTGGGTTCTTTGAAGCCCCCTGCCTTGGAATACTAAGTTGCAGGTCATCCTGTGGAAAGGGGGGGGGACACCCTCTGCCTGAGCAGCCTTTGTTCCTGACCTCCTGAGAGCAGGGGCCCTCACCCAGGGGGCTCAGAAACTTGTCTGTGGTGGCTATGAAAGTCTGTCAGCACACTAGTAGTTGGTAGGTTTTCAAGGGGCACCTCTAAGGTGCTCTATGGATGCATGTATTATTAAATCCCGCACTGGAATCAGTATGGGTTTATTAATATGAGGTGTTTGATCCCAAACACCATATGTTTCAGTGAAGAAATTATGTAGCTGGGGTATTCGTTTTGACCAGTGCCCAATACATACCTTAATATGGCTTCCCTGCTCACTTCCATATCTAGTAATAGAACTAGACATCACAGGGGCATATCTTCTCATGCAGATATGTCCTCACATAAAATATAATGCACCCTGCCTTAGGGGTGACTTACACAGATTAGATGCAGTGACTTTGGCATGACACACAGGAGTGTGTCATGTCATGTTTTCACTCATGGTTTGCACTATATCACGCAGCCTGCAATGGCAGTCTGTGTGGAGTTTGTATGTGGGTCCTTTAGGGTGGCATAAGATATGCTGTAGCCCTTAGGTACCCTCTGTACTACCTCTGCCCTAGGTACCTGCAGTACCATTTACTTGGGACTTACAGGGGTACTGAAGTCCTTTGTCAATTGTAGCACAATTAGACAACACCTTGTTTTAGGGAAGTAGCACTGGCACTGGGGTCTGGTTGGCAGACCGCAGTGCACTGTCAGTGTCGAAAATGCAGCATCTAGTAGCTAAAAAGGGGACAAAAAGTGAAGGGATAAATGCAACAAGAGCCCAGTTCTCTGCATAAACCAAATGTGCCTTTCTGTCAGAGCCCAGGGCCACAAGACTGCTTATGACTCTCATGTGGTTTAATGTGCAAAAGGGCCTTGGTTGTCAGGAAGGATGTTCCTCTCCTGAACAAAATTGCCTAGTGGTTGCACTTAATCCTTCCTGCCCTCCAAATGGTAGCCCGAGGGCTGTGCCTACTCTCTTTCTGACTTCTGAAGCTGCCTGCCCTGCCACTGGTGAATGCAGCTGACACCTAGGCATGTCTGCTCCCTGTTACCCTAGACAGTTTGGAGCCAACCCGAGGGAAATGGGTAGAACTGACCAGAACCACTTTAGGGGCAGACAAAGAGAGGGGAACCCCACACAAAGGTTGGCTTGAATCCAGGATCCCAGAAATGACTCCAAGGGTCAGTTGGCTGACCTCCTGTTTGAGGTACCGGGACACAAGTTTCCAGAGCCCTTCCCTGCAACTGATTAGCACCAACTGGACCTGCCTGGACCCTGCTGCTGGCCTCTGATGGAGTGAGCCCTGACACCCATGAGGTGCCTCCATAGGTCTGGTCACTTCGCCGGTGTCAGAGTGTACTCCTCCTACTTCAAAACTGTACCTCAGGTGAAAAATTCATAGATTTCAGGCTTTTTGCATCAATAATGACCTCTTGTGTCTCCCACCAAAGCTATGACAGTCTGCGTCTCCTGCCAGTGTGAACCTCCATTGACAACCTGCTCTTTGTACCGACATCGGCCTTCTCTCTGCTCCCCCACCCAAGGTCCACATCTTGCACCTGTGAGGACCTGCTCTTTTCACCGCCAGCGACCTCCTTGCGGCTCCTGCCAATGCTAAGCTCCAGCTGAGTCTCCTCACGTGGAACTTGACTAGGTAGAAGGTAATCATTCCTCCAGGACGAATCTGGTTCCTGTATTTGACCTTCACTACATCTCGATCCTCCTGAACCTCTAACTTTAACCCAGTCCAGCACAAGTGGTACTTTGCTCATCTTGGCACTGTTGTCACCCAATTTAGTAATTCATAACCCCAGTTCTACTTATTAGTTTTTTGGCAGCATAGTATCATTTTATTATTTAAAATGTACTGTTTCTAAATTAGGGAGGGTTTTTTCTTTTGTTGGGTTTTTACTTTATCACTGTGTGAGTGCTGCATAAACACTTTACAAGTTACCACTAAGTTAACCTGACTGCTTTTGTGCCAAGCTAATAGAGGTTTAATCTCAGGTTTATTTAGTAACTTTTATGGTTAACCCTGACAAGGATTGTGTTTATCACTTGAGTGGGGCTGACACCCCTCTCAACTAATAACCCAATTTGTTACCTTTAACATTAAACATTTACATGTCCTACTATTAAATACAATGAACCCTGCCTTATGCCCAATAAGGCCTTCAAAGGGGGATTTACAAATATTTAAAAGAAAGGTTTAGGCTTGTCAGAAAGGGTTATTTTGACCTGTTGAATTTGCAGTTAAAACTGAACAGCCAGGCTACCTACCGGTGGCAAGCCTGCACTCATGTTCACATTGTCACTATAGTAGAAGGAACAATGGGTGCTGTAGTCCACTTGTGACATTTAATTTACAGATGCCGGGAACACCTTGAATACGTATACTAGGGACCTACAGGTAACTTAAATATGCCATTCAAGAGTATACCAATTTTGCCATGTTGGAAGGAGGCTCACAAGCTCTTTACCATTGGTTAACAGGGGTAAAGTGTACAGAGTTCTACTGTCAGCAAGAATAGGGTTCAGCAAAATATTATAGGGTGACCCTGCTGAAAAGGAAAATTTCCAACACTTAGGGCCATATGTAGGTAATCCAAATTTACAGATTCTAAAATACCGAACTTTACCGATTCGGTATTTCAGAATCGGTAAATGGTATGTAGGTATTGATTCGGTAAATTTTACCAAATCGGTAAAATTCTGTAAATACCGATTCAGTATTTACCGATTCGGTAATTCCTATTCATTCCTATGGGTCTTGAGGCCCATAGGAATTAATGGGAATTACCGATTCGGTAAATACCGAATCGGTAATAGGGGGAAGACTTACAAGGGTGGCAGGGTGTCACATTGACAACCTGTTGCACCCCTGAATAGTGCATGGGTGCACATGTGGCACACATACATGCCCTAAGGGCAAGTATGTCTGCCACATGGCACTTTTGGAAAAGCACAAATTAGTTTTTCAGAGGTTTTCGATATTTACCACCAACTTTTAGTTGGTGGTAAATACCAAATCCTTAACTCAGAAATGCACTCACTTGAGTGCTCCCTACATTAAGGATTCGGTAATTTACCGAATCTGTATTTTAAGGAATCGGTAATTTACCGGTCGGAAAAGGCCGAAATTCGGTAATTCCGGCCGTTACCGACCAGTATTGGGCAACCTACATATGGCCCTTGGTATGTTTCTTGTACTTTTGTCTCTACGTGTCATCTATCAAACAAACAAACTTCTTCATTTGTCTTCCCATCCGATACTGGCTAACATACTGCGGTCGTCTTTGCTGTAAACAGTGTTTCTTGTGAAGCTATTATTGTTCAGGTATACTGGATACCTACATCAATAATGCCCATGTAAAGAAATATCGAACCATTTCAGACCTTTTATGGCAATGGGATTTTCAGCGATAGACTCCGCGGTCCATATGATGAGGATATGTTGACAGCAGATGATCGCTGCAATATTATAACAGTAGGTTCGAACGTGTCAAGACACACAGTACTATGACGGTATCATGCACTAGGTTACGTACTCTGGTGTGGGAAAGCTACTGTACTGGGTACTGGATCGAAGTAAAAAAAACAGCAAAAGCTGTCACGTCTTCTGTAGACACATGTGTCTATGTGTGATCTTGAGGTGGAATTAAGGAAGGTGTCATGAATGTTTTAGTTGCTGGGAGTTGGTGGTGTCTGTTTCATCTAAAGCGAACCCGATCTTACCTCATTGGTAAGCAGCAGCAGATGGATTATGTCTTATGATCGCTGATGTTTAACTGACGAGGCCATTACATGGGATTACAAGCCTTAGGTAGCCGAGGAAGGTTAAGTCAGTAAATGTGAGGCCTCTCCCGATTCTCTCGCACCCATGGGAGCAGACACATGGAAGCTTTTATGCACAACCTGCTATTGCAGAAAACAGCGAGAAAGTGACGGCCAGGTAGTCTTTTGCAGCAGCTAAGTAATTTATATCTTGTACATCATAAAGCAACCACAAGTGGTTGGAATTTCTGTGCCTGACTATCATCCATTTCTGTGTGTATTTAACTTTTACACACTAGGTAACATTTATGTTTCTCTTTGTGATTTCATCAGGACCAGGGCTGTGTCATAATCACGTTGTTTGATGTACTCATGGTAATGGTTCATAGATATAACTTCTGTTTATATCATCAATATGTGTTAGAGCTCACTTCCAGAATCCTTGTAATTTCAGTGGAATTACACCATTGCCTCCACACCTTTCCATCGTTATTACACACTCATTTTGAAGCTTTCCCAAAGTTCCTGAAAGCCTGTGTATGGCAAGCTTGGAGTCTCCATCAGTCAACATGTTTTCTTCTCCTGAACTAAGCCGTTGCTACCATGGAAGTGTTGCTCCACTTTCACCTATTCTTTAAAAAACTAATACAAAATGGAGTCAGAAGTCTATTACAGTAGAAAAGTATGAGTACCTTTTCAAGATAGACATATATGGGAACTGTAGGCCCACTGAATCCAGCAAAGTTAATTCTTACCTCAGCCCTTAGATTGTGCCCCACATCTCAAAACTACTCCTGCTTGTTAGCTCCCATAGGCTGTTAACCACTGCCCAGTGCACCTATTTCATGAGTCTATAGGCTCTATATATTACTTTTTGGTATGTTTCCACTTTGGTTTGTCTCCATTTGTGAGCCACCGCACCAACAAATTTCTCTGTCCATCTGCTGCCAGGACTCCCTCCAAACCCCTGCAGCATGTCTCATCCAGGACAACTCCATTGGCTTCCCTTGCCAGCCAACACCATCTTCAGAACCAGTGGCATCCGTTACCAAGCCATCGTGACCAGCAACCCAGTCTATGTTTCAGGCAAGCTGAGCTTTTCTGGTGGTTCTCGGCACACCCACAGTCAGGACACCGTCAGGCTGTAGACTAAAATGTGCTAAAAAAAAACTAAGAAAGAAGGCCTTTACCATCTATGCGCCCACAATTAACAACAACATCCCCTTTTCTGTCAGTTTAGGAAATAGTTGAAGATGCAGGTCTTTAAAGTACACTACTTCACAATGAGGTAACAGTACACTACTGCTCTTAGAACCAAGCTCCCTCTCCTATCACTTGGTGCTTGGCTCCCTTTTGGCTCAATAAATGCTATACAAATACCACATGCATTTATACATATATACATACATCCAGCCCATCCAGGCTACAGGGCCCGTTCTGTATTTCAGTCAATTTAACAAAAATGCCGCTTGTATACATGCATGACCATGGCGCGTGTTGATGCAAGGGTCCAAAATGTCCAGCTTACTATGACGAACTTAAGGCAGGGTCTTTTCACTGTCCAACACACGTTACTTAGCTTCAACATCATTATTTACAATCACCATTGGTTGAACATTTCCACTGTTAACGCCCTATCTAGAGGGCCATAACAGTTAAGTGAATATTGGAAGGAATGCTTAGGTAACACACATTCATTAAACCTAGAGCATGTGCTAAAACTTAATAGACTCTTGCCCAACAACTTACCATCAACCCACCCTAATGCCATTACTCTGCTGGTAATCCGATGGACCTCACTGTAGAACAAGGATATTAATCAGTGCCAGCCAACCTCTGAAGTATGAAGAACACTTGAAGTAAAACAATATGGCACCGGATGGCGTGGGAAAGGACATACTTTTAAAACTCTTCGTTTGGAGCTATTTCTTTAAACAAAAATTACCTTCTTTAAATTCTGAAGGAAGTGCAGAACTACAATAGATTGATGACTCGTGCTCTGGTTAACTCCAGTGGAGGCCTGCTCTCTGGATGTCTCAGGGGGTACCGGTGACTCTGAAACCTGTTCCTTGGAAGGCACATTCGATCTGAAGTTAGGAACCAGGAAGACAAGATCACCTTCCACTGGTTCAGCTAAAGGGCGTTTGACTGCACGATGTAGCGGTGAGCCTATGGAAAGTGTTCATACATGCCTCCTGCTCTTAATTAGTCAAAGCAACAAGCTGGTTTCTAATTTGTATTTATTTTATAGCTTTCTAACTGCTATTTTCAATTGGGAGTTATTTTTGTTCAGTACAGACAAATCATAGTCGTGCTAAAAACTACTGACGAACTCCAAACAATATTTAATGAATTAATCCACTATCAGGCTAATTAAATGGAAACAACATGGACTACTTTCCTTACTATGAAAGACGAAGCGTATGTACAGATTAAAAGGCGCAGCGTTCAAGATGTTCTTATTCTTCCAACTACACCGAAGTCACAAAACCACATTAACTACACATCTGTCTGATTCGCCAGTATGACACTCCAGGAGCAACAGGTATACAGGCTTCCAATGAGTCTTATAATGTATTTATGTCTGTATTGAAATGCACCATGAACAGCCAGCATGCTGGTTACCACACGTACAGAGATGAGACCCTGCAGTACCTCAACTTATATCAGTGTTTGAGTAGTTACCGGTCCATATCTAAGGGCAGACTGCAAAACAGAACTGGATGCAACTATAGGTATATCTGACCTAAGCACAGATTGAGGGCCCGGCGCAAAAAGCCCAGAGCACCCTAATTTAGAGATGAGTCGACTATAAGCTCATGGTATCCTTTCTTTCCACCAATAATAATCATGCTTGCCTGTGATGTGCATTACAATCACAAAGGCTATATACACCGGTTCTATGCATACCTGTGTGCTAGGAAGCACCTGTCCTGTTCTAATAAAAAAATACATTGTAATATTATTCATTTTTTTTCATTTTCAGTTTTTATTTCAAGCATGCGACTGCCATATTTAGGTAGTGACATGTTATTTTTATTTGTATTTTTGGGACACATGCTTGCACTACAAAATGTAAAAATGTAACCACCAAACCAGTTGGTTTTGCCAATGCTCGTTGATGTTCTGTTGCTATTCCCAAGTGTATATCAGGGTGAAGCAACTGGGTGACTCATGTATCCCTGCATAATGTGATGCTCTTCCGGAGACTCTGGAGCAAGCTTTGGAAAGTCCGGCAGTTGGAATATGACGAGACCACCTGCTGAGTCCATATTGCTCAATGATAAATCATAACCCATCTTTGTTATTTTGGTAATGCGGGTAGCAACGTGGAAGTTGGGCAATTAAAGACATGGTGGATGACCTCAATGGAAGGTTCCTGGAACACTTCTCTAGAATACAAGTGTTGTCGTAATGTGGTTCTGAAATTCTGGACCCTACCGTTGTCCCGGTATCGAGGTCCAATACCCGTGTCCCGAAACATCAACGTACCATGACGAATTTGGTGTCGACGAACCGATAATGATTAGGATATCATTCCTATGCATTTGCGTCATGATCGAGGCATGCTAACACCCCTGAATCGTAGTTTCCGTCCCGACCCCCCAGACTCCATTTTGTAAACGGTATCCATCTTGTGTCTTGCCCTCATGATAAGTCAATTAAAGGTCGAGCTTGATCTAAAAGGACACGTCCACCTTCCCTGACTTCCCCCTGACCTGTCCCAACTAACTCCCTTGCCTCCAGCCAAACCTGTTTGGGCAGCTCCTCGCCCAGTGGCCAAACACGATAGCATCAATGCACAACATACCACAAACCATTTACCGCATACAGATCATGTTTTCTACACACATACACACCTGTCCACACTCCCTGTTTATGGCCAGTTTTATGACTAGGAGGTGCCTTCTTTTATTGGGGCTTCACCGATATCTGATGGGAGTTCCAGGCCTGGCTAGGTAATCTATCACGAATAGGACATCTAAAATACGGGCTTGCCTACATGACTTCGCTCTTTTGTATTATTGTAGAAATATGTGTATAGCCATATCATAAACTCAAGAATTCTTGCTTGCAGCTATTATTTCTGTATATAAGGAGAAGGCTGGTTCTGTAAAAACGAACAGTCTCCTGAGAACACATGACCCGTGTTTGTCGTGCTTCTAGGACACCTGTTACTTGGTAGCTGCCAATAAAACTTGATCTCTGACTGCGACTAGAAGACTCCGTGTTTCTGTGGTCCGGAACAGGGAGAACTCAGAGGTCTTCGGGTGTTATCCCCTGGCACCAAACGGGTTCCTAAAAACCCGTTACCTCAGTTGGCGCCCAACTCGGGGCGGTATCAAGCGGCGACGGTCCAAGCCAGATGTTCGTGAGGAGCTTCGTGTGAAAATTCCGGAGGACGGCCAGCCACTTCAGCGACCCCTGTATGTCGACGTGGTTCCGAAGGTCTTTGCTGCGAGGTCCCCCGCGTCCCGACGGCTACGAAGGACTGCTGCCCTGACTATCGCCTTGTTTTGGACCCAGTGATCCTTGGTAGAGCGAAACAATAGACGAGTCTTCTAGCGACGTCACCGATCTTCAAATACTTCAGTTAAGTATAAGTGGAGCGTCTCCCAGTCCTTAGTTTGTCCTTAGTTTTTGGTATCCTTGAGATACGCTTTGATTTGGTACTTGCAAGCCCCAAAGCCGAAGGACTTGTGTATTCACGAGAAATATCGTAACAGATAATCCTTTGAAGTTTGAAGCTAGACTAGTGAGCAAAGATGCCTGGTTTTAGCAGACTTGGAAACTTGTTTTGTCTTGGTTATAGTAAGGACTCCAGATTAGAGGATTCCTGTCCGGTTCCTCCGATTGGAACTCCAACATATGAGCTCTATGTAAAGCACGGCGTAGGTCCTATCACATATAATGAAGTGTGGATAAAATACACCCGCAAGGATGGTGTTTTAAAATGGCCCCAATATGGTAGTTTCGACTCAGAAATATTAGATAACTTAGAGGTCAAATTATTCAAGAGAAAAGCCCGGCCGGCGATGTTTGACTCTTTCCGCTTATGGCGCAAAGAAGCCAAACAGAAAGAAATAAAGTTAGCAAAAAAGAATAAAAGAGGTATGTCAATGGTGCAAGCTGCCGTTGCATACAGGGATAACGAGGAAGAGCAAGAAAGCGAACAAATGCTTAGGAGCAAGAAACTAGCAGTAGATAAATGCTACCCGATGTTACCAAATAAGGGACAAGGTCAAGAGGAGAGATCCGAGAAAGATCCATTAATGTCCCACTTATTAAGCTCACCTCCACCGTATGCGTTAGACGCTACTACAACACCAAAGCATTTTACTATACCGCGCCCCGGCGCACGAAACACAGCTCTTGCACACACGCCAGCTACTCTTCAGCTGGTTCCTACTTCTCCGGCGCAGCCTTCTCAAAGGCCGCCATCTTTGCTACCTACTCCATCTACTTCTACGACTTTGCCTACAGCTCCAGCTATTGTCTATGATACTACGTCTGCTACTACTTCAACTTCCTCTGCTATTGCCTCTACTTCTTCTTTGCCTCAGCCTGTTTTTTCCGATGCACTTGCTCCTCCGCAAGCTTCTCCTTCTATTAGACAAAGAGTGACAGGTACCGTCACTAGTCTGCTTTCACCTTTCTTTGGGTCGCCTAAAACAACGCCTAAAACAGAACATAGACAGTTACGTAGTCAACTGCCTGATTACGAGGAAAGAAAAGTGCTGAATGAACTAGCACGCCAATGGATTACGGATACTGTTAGATATGATGTTCAGTCTGTTATGGAAGTTTTCCGTCAATGGAATGCACCCACTCAGAGATACGTATTCGAAGAAATGTGTGTATATCTGGGCGAAGATGTGAAGACAAATGATCCCAAATACACAATGAACGAACTATGGCGTACACGCTTTAAGTTCTATGAAGGTATGATTATAGGTGCAGATGTTGAGAAAGCGATAGAGTTATTGCTCTCTTATAGGAGTAAGGGAAACGTCTCTAGATCATGTCACGAAGACGATGCACCAGGCGGGAAAAGAGCGAGACAGTACCCCATGAGAGAGGTTCCTCTGGTTTGGAGGGAAGGTGATGCGAATACGAATCCACCGATTCTGCCTCATTTCCAGCGTTGTTCCACATCCTCTATGGAGCAAAATACGTCATACGAACCATGACCAAGAACTAGGTGACTCATGGGCGAACATTGCCGCTATAGATGCTAGACAAATTGGTGGTTCTAAACCTGAGCCGTTAATAGCTGAACTTCCCGGTAGAATTATCGCGTACATGAAAACGATAATGCCTGAAGTACGCGTAAACTGGGACAAGCTATCTGCGTGCAAGCAGAAGAAAGATGAGAATGTGTCTGACTTTTTCACAAGATTTGAGGAGACTTTCACCGATCATAGTGGTCAGGATATGGCTACCGAGGGTGGTCAAAGATTGTTTGTAGACAAATTCGTACATAATTTAATCCCTGAACTGTGTAATAAACTGAAAGATTCAGAGAGTGCTTGGGCTGTCTCTACGTCAGCGCAAATTTTAGCTACAGCCCAGTACTATGAGAATAGGCGCAAAGACGAGCTAGATAAAGTCGACAAAAAGACAAAAGATTTAAAAACTAAAGTTCTTCTCCAGCAAGCCTATCCGCCTCGTACGACTAGTCAGCCCAATTATCAACCACAACAGCAGTATTCGAGAAACGCGCAAGGAAACGAGTTTTCCCATCAGCGTATTGCTTATGGCCCGAATCAATGTGCGTATTGCAAAGAAGAGGGTCACTTTAAAGGTAATTGTCCGGCTCTTGCGCGACGTTTGAGCGGTGCTTCAGGTGTAAGGGGAAGAGGTGTTCAACATGCCCCTAGAGGTAGGGGCCGTGGAAATTTCACGCAAAATACAACTTCTTTTCCGCCTCAGAATTCGATGAACAGCTTTGACCAACAGAATAATGCGTCGTCCAGGTCAGCTCAGTACTATGCTGACGACTATTACCCCGAACACGAAAATGAGGGTAACGATTGCTAGGACAGCCATGGACAAAGAGAGGGAGTTGTTTCAGTTCCAGTAGATCAGAATGGACCTTATGTCGAGGTAATTACCTCAGGAGTGTCAGAGCCATTTCTGCTGGATACTGGTGCTACAAAAAGTTCTATCATGCACTCGAAACTTCCTGGCGCACCTTTGTCTGGCGAAATGAATGTTTCAGTAGGTTTCTCTGGCGCCCCTGTTAGAAACCCGATCTCTAGTCCCATATCTCTTTCTATTGGCCCGTGCGAATTAGAAGCACCCCTCATTTTGACAACAGGTTGCGGTGAAAATTTGTTAGGTTTGGATTTGCTAAAAAGGTTGTATGCGACTCTGTACTGTTCCCCCTTGGGAGTACAACTTACTTTAGGTAAGAAAGTCATTTCTCCAATGTATTTGTCAAAGGACAATATTCCGACTGAATTGTCATCACTTCCTGATATACTTTGGGCTAATGGCTCTAATGATGTAGGTCGTTTGGAAATAGCACCGTATGTCATAACATTGAAAGCCAACGTTAGGTTGCCACGTATTCCCCAATACAAAATATCTAGCGAATGTGAAAAGGCGTTATTGACGATTGTTTATGACCTGATTGATAAGGACGTCATCGAAGAAACAACAGGAAATGTTTGTAACAGTCCAGTCTTACCGGTCTTAAAGCGTACCGATCCTTCACAGCCCCATGTGTATAGGTTCGTGATCGACCTCAGAGAAGTGAACAAGATAGTTATCCCACAGTTTCCAGTTGTCCCCGACATTACTGCTTTATTGACGATGGTTCCAGCTTCAGCAAATTGGTTCTCGGTGATCGACCTGAAGAACGCTTTCTTCAGCATCCCGATTGCTGAGGAGAGTAGAGATATTTTTGGATTCAATTTAGGAGGACGAAGCTTCCGCTTCAAGTGCGCTCCTCAAGGCTACTGCGAAAGCCCATCAATATTCAGTCAGGCCCTGAAAACACAACTAGACACGATTGTTCTACCGAATGGTTCAACTCTGATTCAGTACGTAGACGATCTGCTGATCGCTTCAGACACTGAAGAGATTTGCAAGAAAGCTACGTTATCATTATTACGTAACTTATGTGACATGAAGCACAAAGTCTCTCTTTCCAAACTACAATTTTGCCGACAAGAAGTAACCTACTTAGGTCACATCTTGTCGAAGGAGGGAAGGAGACTGACACCAGAAAGAATACAGGCAATTGCAGAACTGAGTGCCCCAAGGACACAGAGAGAGGTTCGAGCCTTCTTGGGCATTACATCATACTGTAGACAATGGATACCGAATTTCTCACTACTAGCCAAACCCTTGCTAGCACTACTCTGTAAAGACACGCCAAATCCTATGCCCTGGTCTGAAGATTGTCAGACGAGTTTCCACGAGTTGCGTGATGCATTGTGTTCGGCTCCTGTGTTGGGAAACCCCAACTACAGTAAGCCTTTTACATTATATGTCCATGAGAAGGAAGGTTGTGCATTATCAGTTTTAACACAACATTTTGGGGACAGACAGTGCCCATGCGCGTATTTTTCGGCAACTCTAGACCCTGTGGCTAAAGCCCTACCAAGTTGTCTGAGGGCTACCGCCGCAGCAGCTGTCTGCATTCAACAATCCGCTGGATTAGTCATGAATAATACTCTGATCGTTATGGTTCCGCATGCAGTAGACATTTTACTAAACAGGACGAAGACACAACACCTTACCAGCGCTCGACTATCCAGTTACGAACTTACACTGCTAGCAAGTCACATCCACATAAAGAGGTGCGATACACTGAACCCCGCAACGTTACTACCCATTCCGACAGAAACAGACAAGATTGATAACCATGACTGCTGTTTTAGGACAGAAGAAGAGACAAAAGGGAGAGTAGACTTACAGGACACTCCCCTTCCTGAATGCAACAATACTTTATGGGTTGATGGTTCATGTTTCAAGCTGCCGAATGGTGATACGACTACAGCATATGCCGTAACGACATTACACACCATTATAGAGACCGCGCGCATTTCCCATAATTCTGCACAAGCTGCAGAGCTAATTGCGCTTACCAGAGCATGTGTGTTAGCGAAAGGAAAGCGAGTGAATGTGTACACTGACAGCCAATACGCCTTTGGCGTGGCTCACAGTTTTGGGAGATTGTGGCGTGAACGTGGGTTTCTTACGTCACATGGTACAAAGATACAACATGGTCAGCTAGTTAATGAGCTCCTCCAGTCACTGACCTTGCCACTACAAGTTGCAATTGTAAAATGCAGTGCACACAAAAAGATTCAGGATGATGTTGGCCGCGGGAATGCATTTGCAGACGAGGTTGCGAAAGAGACTGCAAGGAACACAATGAGTCGGATGTATGTTGTAGGTCCCGCTAGATGGATTACTGATGTGGGAATGTGTGAGGACACCATCGAAAGCGTGAAATCTATACAAGCCGAGGCAACTGAGAAAGAGGTGAATGAATGGAGAGAAAGTAAGGGTAGGTTAGATGCGAATGGTTGTTGGGTCGAATTGTCAGAACACCAGCGATGGCAATTACCTAACGCATATGTACTTGCAGTAGTAACAATGGCTCATGGATTTGCGCACATCAGTTCGAAAGGAATCTGTAAAGTATTGGCCCCAGTATGGCAAAATAGCAATATCCCAAAATATGCAGAGAATGTGGTCAGAAATTGTATGGTGTGTTTGAAGTACAATCCCGGTAGGGGAACCCCAACTCCAGCTGGTCATTTTGCGCCTCCAACGTATCCGTTCGAGGTTTTGCAGCTCGATTTCATTCACATGGAGAGATGCAACAATCTGAAGTATGTGCTCGTTGTTGTTTGCGCTTTCTCCAGGTGGGTTGAAGCGTACCCCCTTAAGGACAATACTGCCTTGTCAACTGCCAAAGCCCTTGTCAAAGAGTTCTTCCCGAGATTTGGCATGCCTAGAATCGTCTGGAGTGATAATGGAAGTGAATTCGTAGGACGCGTGATGAAGAGAGTGTGTGAGTGTTTAGGCATACAACAAAAGTTTCACTCTGCGAATCACCCCCAATCAGCTGGATTAGTAGAGTGCTACAATGGCACTTTAAAGCTCAAATTAGCCAAGATCCAAGCCTGTACAGGTCTTAAATGGCCTGACGCCTTGCCCCTAGCACTCTTGTCAACCAGAATGACAGTCCATTCCAGGTTAGGACTTAGCCCCCATGAGATAGTGTTTGGCCGCCCAGCCAACGTCTGGGGCGTGCCAAGGCCAAACAAACTCAGCGAAATAGAGCACCCCGTACTGCTTGACTATTTGTGCGAATTGACAACTAAATTGCGTGTTTTACACCAACAGGTTCACAGTTCCTCTCCGCCAGCCTCTGACGATCCAGGTCACTCCATCGCACCCGGCACATGGGTCTTGGTGCGGAATTTCCAGCGCACAAACAACGGACAGCCGAGGTGGACCGGACCATACCTGGTACTTCTTTCCACGAGATCAGCAGTTCGGGTGGAAGGCAAAAAGAACTGGGTGCACGGGACCCATTGTAAACGGGTCCCTCTGCCCCTTCCATACGACCGGTGGGTCAACGAAGGAATTGCCGACTCCGAGACAGAATCCATACCTCGCTTCATCCCTTTCAGCGATGCGCGTTTAAAAGAAACTGGTACCGAAAAGGAGAGTGATCATATTTTACAAGGACTTGTGCCACCGTCTATGCAGTTGGACACTTCAGACCCTAAGACATTGTTTGAAGACCACACCGTACCTGGGAAACAACAATATAATCTAAGGTCAAGATAAAGAGACTAATAAAAAACAAACTAATGTGATTTCCCTTCCCCCAAGAACTTTTTTTGATTTTTCAGCTCTCTCACTCTCAGGAAACTTGCTCATTTTTGATTTTCGAACCGCCATCCGGTTCTGCTGCTAGGGTAGCGGTTGAAGTCTGGGGAGTGCAACTGGGGACGTCTAGGTCAACGGTTCTGGTTGGTCCAAGGGAGTCACCCCGGACTGAACAGAGCGCACTCCCTGGCAGAACCAACCTACCACCGCGGGCAGCAACTAGAGGATGGAGTTTCCTAGGGTAAAGAGACCTACCAGACTCACAAACTTTGAAAGACAATTATGCACTGTACTGGCCAAAAGAAGGTTTTTGATAACATGTATTTTAATGTTGTGTAGCATAACGATGTTTTTGACTGGTTATACTCTATTCATATTCCGAGTTACTTTTTCAAATGACACCCGGCCACCGCCTCCTCCTACTATCTCTCCACACTACTTTCACCCTCTACCTGAACACGAGTCTGCCAGAAGACTCGAATTTGTAAATAACTCATTCATTCAAGTTCTACACCAACACCAGTCCATAATGAACACATCGAACTGTTGGATATGTGGACTCATGCCACACACAACGGATAAGGGTATCCCATACTTCATCCTACCTTTCAGTTATTATGGTTCTCTGTGGGCTTTCCAGACAATGTTCCTATTCGCCCTAGAACCATACCCGACCCGTTCTACTGAGAGTGATTCCAGTAACAAGGCACTAGTAGCAGGGATAAGAAATATGAGTAGAGAGTTCGACACATATCTAACGATTCCCAAAGACGAACTCACTCCGTACACTCGTTGGAACGTAACTAAATATGGGGTTTACCTGAGTAAGAGCCAGACAGCAAAGAAATCCCGCCCAGTTTGGATAGTACCCAACCGAGGTCACTTATGTTTACAAGGTATCGGCAGGGACCCCAAAGCACAATTAGGAAAGAGTATATGCACGGAAACCTATGTGTTCGCTTCCCGAACTTCCCCTATACTATTAGCAGCCAAAGGCACGTATTTCGTCTGCCACGACCAAGCCTACACCTGGTTGCCCCCTGACTTCTCAGGTACATGCTTTATCTCATTGCTGCTGCCTCCCACCTACACGGCCAGAGCAGATTACCATCGGACAAGGACAGCTAGAGGTGTCGTGAGTAAAGACGACACCGCGGGTCAGGAATTCGCTGACTTCGCAAAGGGTTTTCTGCCATTTTGGGGGCCTATGGTGAACAGCAGGAATATTCGCCAGTTATCGAGGATAGTTGAATCCGCCGTGATTACAACGGCCGGAGCCCTTGGCAATTTGACGACCGAACTTCAGTCGGATCGACTTATGACCCTTCAGAACCGAGTTGCCCTAGATATCATACTCGCCGATCGTGGTGGTGTGTGTAGAGTGATCCAATCCAGTTGTTGCATTTTCATCCCTGATAACGCACCGACAGTGTACCAGGCCATCTCTAAGCTACACGAGATATCTGGTTCCCTTCACGTAGAAAAAGGGGACTGGTCCTTACTAGGGTGGTTCTGGGAACTGATCGCTACCTGGGGATGGAAAACACTGATCTTCATTGGGATGATCTTAGCACTTCTGTTTATGTTCTGCCTGTGTGTACAGTGCGCTCCTGCACTATGTGGCCTCTGTGCTACCTCATGTGTACGGAAGCCTGTGTCAAGGGACGAACTGAGCAACAGAATGATGCTACAACAGCATCTCCACGAATTCCTTCATACAGATTTAGACTCGGATTAACATGAATTATTGCCTTATATGAGGGCAAAAGGAGGGTCTGTGGTTCTGAAATTCTGGACCCTACCGTTGTCCCGGTATCGAGGTCCAATACCCGTGTCCCGAAACATCAACGTACCATGACGAATTTGGTGTCGACGAACCGATAATGATTAGGATATCATTCCTATGCATTTGCGTCATGATCGAGGCATGCTAACACCCCTGAATCGTAGTTTCCGTCCCGACCCCCCAGACTCCATTTTGTAAACGGTATCCATCTTGTGTCTTGCCCTCATGATAAGTCAATTAAAGGTCGAGCTTGATCTAAAAGGACACGTCCACCTTCCCTGACTTCCCCCTGACCTGTCCCAACTGACTCCCTTGCCTCCAGCCAAACCTGTTTGGGCAGCTCCTCGCCCAGTGGCCAAACACGATAGCATCAATGCACAACATACCACAAACCATTCACCGCATACAGATCATGTTTTCTACACACATACACACCTGTCCACACTCCCTGTTTATGGCCAGTTTTATGACTAGGAGGTGCCTTCTTTTATTGGGGCTTCACCGATATCTGATGGGAGTTCCAGGCCTGGCTAGGTAATCTATCACGAATTGGACATCTAAAATACGGGCTTGCCTACATGACTTCGCTCTTTTGTATTATTGTAGAAATATGTGTATAGCCATATCATAAACTCAAGAATTCTTGCTTGCAGCTATTATTTCTGTATATAAGGAGAAGGCTGGTTCTGTAAAAACGAACAGTCTCCTGAGAACACATGACCCGTGTTTGTCGTGCTTCTAGGACACCTGTTACTTGGTAGCTGCCAATAAAACTTGATCTCTGACTGCGACTAGAAGACTCCGTGTTTCTGTGGTCCGGAACAGGGAGAACTCAGAGGTCTTCGGGTGTTATCCCCTGGCACCAAACGGGTTCCTAAAAACCCGTTACCTCAGTAAGAGGGTTCCATAAGATATACCTGCTCCCTGATAGGGATCGCTGGGTAGCAAGTATTACTCTGTGAAGGTCATTGGTAATCCTATCATGCAACTATTGCCGGTGCTACCATAACCTACTGTGTCGTTCACTGATCAAGAGTTGAATCTCTTTATTTCAGCTACATTACAACAGTGTTTGCTGCCTATTTAACTCATTTGAATGATATTCAATCATTGAGTGATAAATTCCCTAGTAGGCGTGTTTCTTCAGATAGCCTCTGTAGGTTTGATGGCATGTTCCATGTGGTTCGCACACTTATGTTGCACCAGTCCTTCCGCTGTGCAGTTCAAAGTATTTGCAATTCACATAGTTTGCAGATCAGGCAAGTGTCATTTCAATATTTTAGCAATCTAATAGGGTCAGTGCTGGAAACCTCCTCAGGTGTTTGGTAGTTGTGTGGTCAGAGAACCAATTGATGGTGTTCTGGAATTGTTTGTTGGCCGGTAAGGCCGCCCTCTTGTATTATCGATCAGTTTCTTGTGTAGAGTTTTGATTGAGGACGGTTATATTGGAACTTAACTTCAGAATGTATCAAAGAAGGGGATTGGCCTGGAGGAACAATGTCCCCTTAACCAAAATACACAACCTGTGAGCCATGATGTATGGAATGTATTACCTGAAGCCGGCAGTGCTTCATTTGAGCTGGTGGTTGCAGATGGAGCCCACCGTCACTCATTTTTGCGGACCGCCACTTATTTTTCGTCAACAAACTTTGATCCAGATCAAGAGAGAGAAAATCACAAATGAGGGAAAGAAGGAAGAAAAGAAAGATGGAAACAATGTGATAAAGGGAGGAAAAAGGGATAAAAAAAGCACCTGAGCAATTGATATGATGAGTAATTGAGCACCTGGTGGTAGATTAAAGAGACAAGACTACGATGCCTTTGTATTTGCACCCCTCCCTTGGAAAGCACCATCCGCGGGCTTCCAAACAAAACCATGGGCCCCAGCACGTATTCTTTTATAAATTAAGCACTGGAAGCAGGCCTTAGATTTTATAAAATGTGGCCTTCTTTAAGAAACAGTTGTAAGGTGGGTGTGGAAAGCATATTTTATCAGCAATTTTGCCTTTTTACATAGATAACCCTTCAAGTTCCGTTCTAGATTAATACCAGCAGACGCAAATGTCCGCAAACGGGTCCCTTATGGTGATATCATATATAAATATCAATGCCCTTATCTGAGAAGAGCAGTGATGGCTATCCGACAGTGGCTGGTGGCTTGCAATTACCCATGCTGCCCTTCACAGATGTTACCCTCCTATTGTCTAGAACCATCAAATCATTAAGTAAGCTATTTGAGAGCCTCTGTGAGCTACTGTGGTTCAGCAGGTGAGATGCATTGAGTGTATATAGAGATTACTAAGTGGCATCCACGTGGCATCCACGCGCTACAGAACTTTGTAGCTAATTAACTCTGTGGCCTTCTATCAATACCTCATGTGATGAGAACTGTAAGTAAGAAGGTTCCCGTGCTTCTATGTGTTTCACGTTGCTTGCATGCGTTAAAGGTTTGCAGGCATTTACATGAATATAGACTGGCAGGCCATTGTGACTCTTGTGTTTTGATTAATAACATGATGTAATGACATTTACAGCTGTATTTGTAGACCATAGAGTCCCCCCTGAGGAGTAACTCGAAGTTTTTGACAGATAATTAATGTTTATGGTTGAACACCTCAACGGGAGGGGCAGAATCTTCATTCGTATTTTTTTTATAGAAGGCTTTATTGAGGTTCTGACCATTTAGAATGAAGTGTGACTGTTAAGCCCAGTGTAATTCTCATTATTGTCCTTGCTTGGGCTGTGGAATGTTTGTCTTAATGAGGTCAGCATTTGATGCAAGTGGAGAAGAGAACTGTGAGAAATTGGGTTACTGGTTGACCAGGGTATAAGCCGTGCTCAAGCAGCAACCATATTCCTAATCAGGGTAAGAGGCAGGCAAACCCTAAATGAACCTATGCAAACCCTCTGCTAACCTGGCACTGAGCAGTAAGACTTAACTTAGACGCAATGTGTAAAGTGTTTGTGCACCACTTCAAACAGTAAAACAGTGAAAACACGATACAAAAAGATCCTACACCAGGTTAGAAAAATAGAACTGATTTTAATAAATAAAACGACCAAAATAACAAAATTCCAAACAGTATACTTGCTGATATTGATTTTTTTAAAGTTATTGTGAAAATTAGCACCAAAAAGCACAAAGCACTTTTGGGGATATATGGTCAGACTGGTACAAAGGCACAAGTCCAGGCCAACCGCAATGGAGTGCGGGCCAACTAGAGAGACCCAGTAATGCCCGCTGAACGCAGTACCTTAATTCCTGGTTGCAGGGAGCTGCGTGGATCTGCTATGAAAATGCGCCGCGCAGCCGAGGCTATGCGACGGTTCTGAGATGCGGCGCGGCTGCAGTCTGAGGTCCTTATGTGTCCACATTGAGGATCCTGTTGACGGATCTTGCGATGCAAAGTCTGTTGTCGAGGATGCATTGTGCTTCCCAGGCGATACGTCAGTTCAGATGAGCGGTGAAGTTGCGATTAGGAATTTTATCTTTGAGGCTGCAATAGATGAGGAATGTGAGGATCTTGCATTGGGAGAAGCTTTCCACAGCAGTTGTTCCAAAGGCAATGCGTTGGTCACAAGATGCATGTTGCTGTAGCGCTTCAAGTCTTTTGCGATGGGTCCAGTCCATGCAGTAGTGGCGATCCATCGGATCTGCTCTAGGATGCACTGATCAGCCAAGGTGATGAACTGGTTCTGCTCAGGGATGCGTCACTCAGTAGAAAAGATGCGTCAGTTCTGCTGGCAAACACCTTAGGCCCACTACCAAGGGTTCAGGACTGTGGTGGCACCACTTGACAGGGTAGACTCACAGATGGTAGAGTCTAGGTGCAGGGTTTGGAAGCCAGTTATGTTTCTGAGCATTCAGATCAGGAGGACATTCAACTAACTCTTAGAGTCACTCTGGGTTCGGGGGTCAAGAGATGCAGGTCCAGTCCGTCCCACCCCAACAAGACGGCAGCAGGCAGAAGATCAGCAGAGGAAAGCAGGAGTCAGGCAGAGTGGTAGGCCTTCAGCAGCAGATAGGTCCTTCTTCCTGGCAGAATATCCACAGGTCCTGTAGTGTACAGAAGTGATGGTGTCTGAGGTCCAATACGTATGCCAAGTGGTGCCATTAGAGTGGGGGAGACTTTAAAGACATGCCTTTGAAGTGTGCAGAGGTCCTTGCTTCCTGCCCAGGCTACAGACTCTCGACAGGGGGGTATTCAGGTGTAACTGAGCCAGTGCCCAGCTCCTCCCTCCCATCCTCCAGAGATGTCTCATTGAGACCAACTTTAGCTCTCATTGTAGGGGGACGTGGCCTGCTCGAGCACCAAGATGGTGACCCGACTGTGAAGCTCCCGGGCAGCCACGCTTTGGGATGTGCGCAGCCCTTTTAATGCAGCATCGGAGAGCCGGGAAATGGGGGGCATGATGAGAGAGCTGCGGGGCGGAGAGGAAGCCCCGAGACACCCTAAGCAGCTTCCTCGTGGCTGCGGCCTGACACGCCCTTAGGAGGCCCCACAACGTCAGGAGTCACGGTCGAGCCTGAGGGCGGGGCCGCAGCCGTCGGGAGCAGCCGCAAGAGTCAACTGAGCCTCGGGATCTGCGGCCTGGAACAGCATGGTCGCGAGAGGTCTATGAACACCTGATCTGGCGCCGGAGGATGTGGTGAGTTCTGTGCTGGAGAACAGGATCCCCCTATCACCTCCATAGATTGAATATGCGCCTGAAATGCGGTTGGGACTGGCCGCCTCCTCCACATTGAGAGCAATAATGTACATTTATGGAGGACATCACAGGGGCGGTGTGTTAGTGTGGGCCCTCACACATCCTCTAAGGATGAAAAGGATGTAGTGTGTAATACTGTACAGCTGAGGGGCAGCCATTCTAATATGCAACTCAACTAGAGCCAAGAAGTGGAGGAGTTGATTGGGTCCTATACCTGGCATTCTAAGCTGTGGAACGAGGGGATTGCTGTAGCCTTCCTCCCCCTGGTGCACGATGCCTCTTTCTTTCTTACTTCTTTTGCCATCGCACATAATTGGCCAGTATGGATCGGAGTGACCCTAAACAAAAGCAGCTCACCTTTGAAACCTCCAAGGCCCCAAGGAAGGATGGAGGAGAGGAGGCACAGCGCAATGAGCATAAATGGAGTATTATCTGATAGATTCACACTATCAAGGGGCACTCGGCAGGGATGGCCGCTATCGCCCCTGCTTTTTATTATCGCAATACACCCGCTGATGCGGCATTTGCAGGAACAGCACCTACAACGGGGAATAGGGTTCCATCAGGGTCCTTTACTTGTGTCAAGGACCTTGTATGTGGATGACATCCTTTTATTCATCCGCGAGCCGGCTTTAAATCTTCCCCCTATTATGAGAGAGGTGGTGCGGTTTGGTGTCTTCTCCGGACTGGTCATTAACTCAAAGAAATACAAAATATTCCCTTTGACTGATGCCACCACGCCCTTTACGCTGGAGTTTCCGCTGTGATGGTGTGACAACCCCCACAGATACCTCAGGATTACTATACACCACAGGGCCTCAGAGGTAGTGCAGTTAAATTACGGCCCGGCCATTGATCGACTCTCCGGACGGATAGACCGCTGGATTACACTGCCCTTATTGATGGCGGGGCGAATTGCAATAATTAAGATGGTTTTGTTGCCCTGGTTTCTATATTTTTTTTAACATACCTATCCCACTAATGGTCACTTTTTTTAAACCCCTTGGAGGGATGCTGACCCGGCTGATTTGGGCAGGGAGACAGGTGGGAGTGGGTTGTAAGACTCTCATTCAACCATTCGAGAGAGGGGGGTTTGTTGTACCTGATTTTTACTTGTACTATCTAGTGGCACAGGCACACTACGCTTACTATTGGTACCACCCAGATGCACGCCTTCAGTTCCTGAAGCCTGAGCATACACAAGCCCGTCCTTATACACTCTCCACTATTCTCCCAGGTGGGCTTATAAGAACTCCGGCCGCGATTCACACCCTACAAACCACGAGCTGGGCTTGGGAACACCTACGAAGGTATCTGGGGGCTGGGCACCTGTATTCTCCACACTTACCAATTTTAAATAATCCCTGGATAGCACCCACGATGAAGCATTGACGCAGCGGGTACTTAGCTGCTGTCAAGTACACAATATGGGCGGTATGTTCAGAGATGGCCAGTTGCGTATGGTGACGGATTTGACAGTGGATCGAGATGTAAACATGCTTGACCGCTTTTTTGTACACAGAATGTGGGCCGCACTGGCCACTGCGCTTCGCCCTGAGACTGGGGAACCTATAGACCTCCCCCAATTAATAACGATTATCGCAGCGGTGGTAATTGTGCAACTTATTTCAGTTTTATTTTTACTGGGTCTTGTCCATGTGGTAGTCGTGAAGCACACATCCCTGTGGCATTATAATTTTTGGCACTAATTTTGGGACACTATATTTTTTCAAGCAAAATGGTTACCGATGATGAAAAGAGTGAGCATAGCTGGTGAGTACTTATCAGCAAACTCGACTGATGGTGTGCACGTGAAGTGCTATTTTGCCTTTTCACAATTATTTGTAAAATGAACACACTTATAGGTGTGTTTTGTGTTAGATACACTTTTTAGTTTTTTCCCATAGATAATTATAAATGGGTTGTGTGACTGTCATTTGCTAAAAAAACACTGTTTTATAAATCTTAAGGCAAATAAAGTGGAAGGACACTACCTCTTAAAAAAGTGAGTGAGTGACGATACTCCCCCCTCCACTTATATGAATAGAGAGCCTTTGATGACCAGGTCTTTGTGTGTATGATATAAATTGAGAGGTGGGCAACCTGTTCATATTTCCCTCTACAGCTCCTTAATGTTAGAGTTGGGTGATAATGCTGACAGTGCAGTTTTATGATTTCTTCTTTTGAGTGATCAATTTATTTGGCAGTCGTGTAATAGAAAGTTGCTGCTGTAGTCTAGCTGTGCTTTATACTGGGGCCTGCTTAGCCTATTTGGCTTTAACAGCACGTGCAAAACTCAAATAATACCGAACTATACAAAGAAGGATAGTATTTACCTCTGTATTTTTGTGGTGGAAATTGGCAGATACTAATTCAATGTTTGTTCTTGTGGTCAAAAAAACGGTTGCTCATATAAATACATATCAATGGTCTGGCATTAGAAAATCTTGGACTAAATATCGCCGGATAAAAATATGTTCTCCTAAATATCAAGCACAAATGTATTGCCCCATTGGAGTTAATATTACAAAATCACCACACAATTGGACAATATTTTGGAAAACTATATTTAGGAAACAATATTTAAAATGTCTGGCAGATGCTGTTAACTCACAGGAGGATGTCTGTGGAGTGTCTGTCAGTGTTATTACCACTAGCAGCATCACTGTTGCTAAATGACAACACAGCGGCAGATGTGGTCCTACTGCCACATCTGAATCAGGCCCTGCACTGGTAGAGTGTGCGAGGAGTGGGGGTTGCGAGGGTACAAGAACAAGCAGGGGCAGGGAGGAAGCTCATGCACTCCCATGGAGTGCTGAATTCAAAATAAAAACGTTCTAGTCAATCAGCAGTGGAAAGAAACATGCTCCTTGTTAGGAAAAACACAAGAATATGGAGGGGAGGCTTCAAAAAGACGCATTAGATGGACAACAAAGCCAGCGAATCATGTGTAAGGAGTTCACCCAAAGAACACTTTAAGTATATATTCTTTAATAGAAACAATAGGTCTACAACTGAGACCTAAAAATAAATCAATCATTCAGGTGATGGGCCAACTTTTTAGTTCAGCATGGGTGGTCCCTTTGACCCACAAAAAGGAAAAAAACACATATACACAAGCCAAGTTCACCTTTTATTTACAATGTGAAACTACATAAGGTAATTTTCATGAAACACCGAAGCTCTAGCCGGGAACATATTTACAACTACTTGTTTCAAATGGCCAAAGCAACTATAGGTCATGGAAAAAGTTGTAACTTGCCTTTCATATTTCCTTATTTAAATCTAGCTCCGCCCCATAGGTGTTGCTGTCTCCACACAAACCTATTTGTAGAATGTTTTGGGGATAACATCTCAGAAGTCTTGTTAGAAATTGGGTTTCCGTTGGACTGGGGTGCAAGCCCTAGTCAAGCAGCCACCACAATCAGTCTCAGCCGCCATGACTTGAGCGTGGGTGGGTGGAGGGGGAGGGGGTGGGAGGTCACGATGGGGTGGAGGTTACATTTTTTTAAAGTTAACTTACCTTCGCCGGTCCGGTCCCGCATCGTCTCTGTTCCTCGCAGGAAGCAGGCAGCCTCCCTCCCCTCCCCTAAGCCAATCCCAACACTGCAATAGCGGCACTGTGATTGGTTGGGACACCGACCAAACAGGCGTCAATGGGAGGCCATTTTCTCCATGTAGGCTGCATGCAGCCTATATGAAGAAAAGGCATAGTGCGTATGACTGGTTTGGTTGGCTCTGAGGCTAACCAAACAGTCAGTGCCCTCAGAGTAGGCAAGCCACTCCGCCTCTGACCTACAGCAGGACCGCCCACCCCCAACCAAACTCTTCTGCTTTCTCGCAATGCGAGAAAAAGAAACATAAAATGGTATTTATAATACCATTTTATGCTTCCGCTTCTCACACAGCGAGAAAGCAGTTGGGCGACCCTCCTCCGCCCACAGGGAGGAGCCACCCCTGACCACAATCTTAGCCAGGGTTAAGGCACAAGCAAACGCCAAATTGACCTGTAAAAACCTAAATCCTGCGCACTCAAAGAAAATCACAACATCAATGTGTCAGTAAGTTCAAATAAACACAATTGAACAATCTTGTCCAGCGTCGTTTTCTTTGGAGGTTCGTGTGTCACTCCTTTTATTTGATCAGCAGATAGGATAATAAGATACAGCCAGCCGACACGTGTTTCGTTGTAGGGCTGTACATGAACAGACACTACAACTCTTCAGGGCTTCAATGTAGAGATGTAAATCCGTAGGCCCAGTTCCGGTGATAATTCCAACCCGAAAGGGTAACCATATGTTGTATTTACACGAAATCGGTCGTCACAGGTTTTCTCAAATGCACACTGTGCAATCCCAATATTCAATCCTTTGATTAAAGTTATTAACTCGAGTTCGTGTCACTCCAAAATCCAAGAGCATCACATTTGCAATAAACGTAAACACGGGTGCGTGTATTACGTCAACCTTTGGCAGAATCGCCCTCGCGCCACTGGCGTCTCCGACCCGGAAGTGCCACTGTGCAAATGTGATGCACTTGGATTTTGGAGTGACACGAACTCGAGTTAATAACTTTAATCAAAGGATTGAATATTGGGATTGCACAGTGTGCATTTGAGAAAACCTGTGACGACCGATTTTGTGTAAATACAACATATGGTTACCCTTCCGGGTTGGAATTATCACCGGAACTGGGCCTACGGATTTATATCTCTACATTGAAGCCCTGAAGAGTTGTAGTGTCTGTTCATGTACAGCCCTACAATGAAACACGTGTCGGCTGGCTGTATCTTATTATCCTATCTGCTGATCAAATAAAAGGAGTGACACACGAACCTCCAAAAAAAAAACGACGCTGGACAAGATTGTTCAATTGTGTTTATTTGAACTTACTGACACATTGATGTTGTGATTTTCTTTGAGTGCGCAGGATTTTGGTTTTTAGTTGTGAGAGTGCATTGTCTGCGCTCTAATTGAGGGTTTTTTTCAAGGGTCTCCCCTCCCTGCTTGCACCGGTATTATTGAGCAACTCATACTTACGTTCACTTAGCTAGAGCGCCTATAGAACCCGTACACTTAAAACCCTCTCCTTTGATCTCAGCCAAATTAACCTGTGCTCAACTTCAAACAGTAAAACTGTGAAAACACCACACAAAAAGATTCCATATCAGGTTAGAAAAATAAAGCTTAATTTAATAAATAAAACAGGACCAAAACGACAAAGATCTAATCAGTAGAACCGGAGTTATGAATGTTTAAATAATGAACTGCAATATAGCACCTAAAAGCATGAAGCGCCACCTGCGGCGATCTGGTCACACTGGATCGAGTCGAAGTCAAAAGTTCAGGGAAGCTGACCGCGATGGAGCACAGGCCAGATACAGTATCAGGTTAGCCCCACTGAAAGTTTTACCCTCTCACGTGTTGTGCCAACAGTCCTGTTAGCATTGAAGAAAGTCGCTAGGAGCAGGGAGAGTGTTGTTGGCAGTTGTAGCACTTCACGTTTGCAGTCCTCTGCAGGTGATCAATGCTTCCTGGGCAAAAAGACCAGCTTCTGGAGGATTGCACTGATTTTCAGTGTGAGCGGCACGGTTCCAGTGTGAACAGGCCAATTCGCAAAGAACCCACAGGCTAGAATTTAGGAGCTCGAGAGCCACACCAAGGGTCCAGAACTGAGAGGCACCACTTGGGAGTCAGGAACTTGCTGAAGACAGGTCCAGGAGCTGTTAAGGAGCCTGTTATGTCCCTGATGCTCAGATCAGGCCAGCAGATTAGCCCTTAGAGTCATTCTGGGGTCCTAGGTTCCAGGTGGGTTGCAGTTCCAGTTCTTCCTCCCCAGGCAGCAGGCCAGCACAGCAGGGCAGTTGCTCCTTCAGAGCAGCAGAGTCCAGCAGAGTGACAGCCCTTTCAGCAGTTGTAAGTGCTCCTACGTAATTCGCAAGTCGCAGCATGCCCCAGTCCGCAGCCGACTGGGATGGCCCCTATGATGAAGCATGTCACCGTGGGGCAACCCTGGTGAGTGAGGGGACAACAGGAAAAAGAGCAGTACTCTTTTTTCTAACACTATACACACTATTCCAACTCCAGTGAGTGTTGCGAATAGGGCTATTGTCAATAGCTAGGCTATTGATCTCTGCTTCTCAGAGATCTTTTGTGACTTAGCCCTTTCAGCAGCACAGCAGTCCTTTTTCCTGGCAGAATGTCCACAGGTCCAGAAGTGTACTGAGCTGGTGTCTTTGGTCCTTCTTTTAAATAGTGGGGCCCTGGTTTTGGAAGGTATGAGAAGCTTCTAGACAGTGTCTTTGAAGTGCATGGAATTCCCTACCTCCCCTGCCTTGGCTCCAAGATGGCTGCAATGACAATGCAGGGTCGTTGGGCTCCTTTTTGTGGAGGCAGGACACAGCCAATTCAAGTGTAAGAGGGGCTGTGGCCAGCTCCTCCCACCTATTCTTCCATTGACGGCCTGTTCAGTCACGCCTAAGCTCCCAATTGTGTGTGGCTGTCTGGGAGGAATACACAAAGCCCAACTACCCACTACACCCAGTCATGTGATCAGAGAGAAAGGCTGCAGGCATCAAATTGCTAAGAAAGAAAATTCTAACTTTATAAAAGTGGCATTTTCAGAACTACAATTCAAAATCTGACTTCACCGCAAGTTAGGATTTTACATTGTGATTCTATATTTGGAAATTACACTTATAAGATTTGCCAGGGTCTGGTTGCTCAGTGGACTAATGAGTTCACTGCAAGATCCTGTGTTTGGCCTCATGGTCACAGGTTCAAATCCCGGTGGGTCCACTCAGCCTTTCATCCATCTGAAGTCGATAAAATGAGTACCATTGAGTAGGGTAACAATAAACATCTGTTATTCACTGCCAAGATATCTATGGGTGAACGTGCGCTTTACAAATACATATGTTATGTAAGATGTAATAAGGTAACTCCGGTGATACCCTATGTGAGATAGACCGTGCAGCAGTGAAAAACGAATGTAAGAGTTTTTCACTCCCAGAACATGTAAAACTTAAAAGTACATATCCAAATTTTTAAATACACTACACCCTGCCCTCTGGGCTGTCGAAGGCCTACCCTAGGGGTGACATATATGTATTAAAAAGGAAGACTTGAGCCTGGCAAAGGGTATATTTTGCCAGGTCGACATGGTTGTTTAATCCTGTGCACACAGACTCCGCAATGGCATGCCTGAGACATGTTTAAAAGGACAACTTTAGTGGGTGGCACAATCAGTGCTGCAGACCTACTAGTAGCATTTCATTTACAGGCCGTGTGTACATGTAGTACCACTTAACTAGGGACTTATAAGTCAAATAAGTATGCCAATTAGGTATAAGCCAATTATACCATGTTTTAAGGATTGAGCACATGCACTTTAGCATTGGTTTGCAGTGGTAAAGTACACAGAGTCCCAAGACCAACAAAAACGAATTCAGTAAAACGTAGGAGAAGGAAGGCAACTTGGGAGTGACCCTGCAGAGAGGGTCATTCCAACAAGTCTCTTCACACTTCTCTTGTAGCACTCCTATTCCTGAACGTTAAGGCATGATCATAAAATAGCTAAATAAAGGAGGTTTTGAAGAAATGTTCTTTCTGTTGCTTGTGTAAAAAGTGAAAGTAGGTTGTGAAGAGTTTCCACGGCTCTAGATTTGGCACCTTTCATCAGTACTTTAAACCCTGAGAAAAGGAAACATCTACTCAAAGAAGACAACGTTCGGGCAGACTGACCCATTTGTAAATATGTTGCTTCACAAAATAAAATAGTAGTCGAATAAACACGGTACACACTTTGCATTTTTTCCGTCACTTTCATAGCATGAGGCTTGTTAGCATTTAGAGACTTTTTACCACAAGGTATGAAAAAAAAGAAACTCATGCCTACTAGCATTCTAGGCATAATGGAGAGCCATGCATATGCATTACTCAGCAGCAGAACCAAACCCCAAAGGTCCTTCCCCAGAAAACACTTGGACTTGCTACCACAGCAAATGGGCCCTATCCTTCCTAAAAGGAATTAATTATGAAGTCTGTTAAGCGCAATATGGTACTGGTGTTCAAAATTTCAAATAAGGCAGTATGCACATTGTTGCAGATCAGATTAATCAATCTCCAACAAGAACTTTGAAGAGTCATAAAAAAGTTGTTCATTTAGATTTGCCAAATCATATTACTAGCCATGACAAGCCCAGCTATCAGAGATATTAATTGCAGTAAAAACGGCAAAATAAAATCACTAAGTAAACTTAGTTTAAATCAATCACTCTGTGAGGCTTCTTCAACTGCCTTGGTGGTGATGTGTACTGTAAAGTAAGCATAGTATAGTATAGAAAAATAACAACACTCACAATGCATTTTGGAAACATTTAATGAGACCGGAGGTGTTTAGTAACAACAGGTTGCCAGCTATAATTGTTGTTCCACATCAATCCCCCTCTAGTTGTTCGGCAATAAACAGTGCCCCTACCCTTAAAAAAAAAAAGATAGTTGCGTAGCTATTGCTTATGTCACCAATTCCCATTATTCCCCATTACTCATCCTTTTGCGCATTTGACAGCATCTCCACCTGGTGCATGCTGCAGTATGGATTACTGAGCCTTCTCTGATTACCGCCCATCCTGCCCCAGTGGCTAAACTGGTTAGTCCGTACAATTTGTGCCTTTGTCTCTCACTTAACCTCACCCATCACACTGCCAAGGGCTGCGTCCCATAACACAATAACCGCACTTCAGTGTTCATCACTCACAACATGAAAACATTTCCCTTATGGGCTCAAAACAAAAATAACACTCTCCCAACCACACGTCCTACATGGTGTAGCTTGCTGTGCGTCCGCGAAAGCACTTCAGCGCCCAACGTAGGAGGTGCTATAGAAAAGCTACAATGAAATACAGCAAAGGCAATACTCAATTAATAACAACCTTTGCTTAAGTTCCATTCTCCTTGTTAGGCTGGAGGCATAAATGGAGCTAATAGTGCTTCTCTGTTGCATCATTTAGAACAATGAGTTAAGTTATTTGACTAAAAGAGCTCGCAGGACAGGAGTGTACATGAAGCATGAAATAATGACTTCGTGATGACAACTGCTGACTCTGGAAGTGGTGTAACAGGCTTGAATCCAGGGCCGGGGCTACCATTGATGCAGCAGGTGCAGTAGCACAGGGGCAAGATCCCCCAGGGGCCCACTGAACTCTGACAATACTGTATTTTACTACCCAAAAGAAGGGTACTTTTCTTGTAGTGTCAGCTTCCGCTCTGCCGCTGGCAGCTGCCCCCATTTCTCTCGCTCTCTTCCTCTTCCCACTCTTTTGTTCTCTGTCTCACTCCTCAGTTGCTGAAAACGCAACTTTAAGCTCTTACCCTATCTTTCCTTTATTTGTTCCCCTATGAAATGTAAACACTTTTGCTGGAAATGTCTTTTTCTGACATGTTTCTATTCCTAAGTGCAGTCTCGGGCGGGGTCGAAAAAAAGGTTCGAAATACAAAAAATAACTAAATGAAGCAAGCCAGAGTGGTGGCAAAGTGGTCAGATTGGTTTTATTCACACCCAAACATATTAGGGCCACTTTACAGAGTTTGCCAGTGAAACGCTTCTTTCATTTTCTCATCTTTCTTCAAATAATGGGGCATATTTACAAAGAAGTGACAGAGCAGCTGCATTAGCCTTCTTGGCTTAACGCCGCACTACGCCACTTCTGAAACGCAGGGCTCCACTGTATTTACAACAATATGGTGCAGTCCTGCGTTTCCCCCTGCACCTAGCGCTAATTTCAGGTGCCTAGCGCCAAAGCAGTCACCCTTGCACTATACTGCAAGGGTGCCTGTGCTGCAGGGAATGAGTGTTCATGTGCAGGAAAGTGTCCCTTCCTGCACATAAACAATCTCAAATGGTGATTTGTAACTTCTATGTGTTCTGCTTTGTGAAGCACTTATAGAAGTTGCAACTCATCATTTTTAAATGATTGTTTCTGTGCAGGAAGGGACACCTTTCCTGTACATAAACAATCATGCATGGCGTTTTGCTGTAGCACACATAAAAAACAGCAAAATCGAGGAGAAATAAAGCATTTCTCCCTGTTGCGCCCTGTTAAGACCAGGTTGTTCCTGCGTATATTTCACATGCTTCACTTAATCTTGCATTCCCTATGAGTAATTGCTTTTTCCAAGATGTTATTACTTTTTCAGGCAGCATACTACTCTTGTCTAGTGCATCATTTGAACTGAGTCACATCCAGGTGTTTATGGCGCTGCGCAATTGGGTTCTATCTGAAGGCAGTGCGAGTTTCTCTCAGTGGGGCAGTATGGTGCTCAGTGGGGGAGAGGATGTGACACTATGGCTAGAGCTATTGAATTTGGAACTGGGGAACCAGGTTCACCCTTCACGACCAGTCCACCAGACCACTCTACTGAGGGAGCACATTCCCATGCTTGACCACAGAAGCCCCGCTAGACTGTACAAGCCCTGGTGTCTGAGCACCAGCAGGTGGACCCTAGCAATAGCAAGTGTGGGTTAACCTTGAAGGCCTGTCCATCACAATCCATACTGACATTCACCTCCAGTCTTGCGGGCAGGCTTACGAAGCAGCACACCCCAGAGTGACAGTGACTCTGTCACTGATGTCACAGGACCCTCGAAGCCAGTCCCCCTCACCCACTGGTACCTCCATAGCCTTGTTTCAGCAGTAGTAGCTGCCACTCACCAGGGATCGTCAATGTAGGATTTTCACGCACACCAAACTAAGTTCACAAACTTCATGGTCTCGGCTTCAAGCACAATCACTTTTAACATGTGCTGCCTGCTTTGGGTCCAGCAGAATTATGCAGCAATAGAGAACAACATTATGCTGCAGTGTTGACTAAATTAAGGCTGCAGCATAATACAGTGTATTTTCTGATACTTTATTATTTTTACATTTTTATATATACTAACAGTCTCTGCAAATATGTTGCCTCATTAGTACCAGTGTAACGTACAATTGCAGCAGTGAGAAAGGTTACCAGTCAACCTTTGCAAAGGGCCACCCACTTTTCAGTGACATAAGTCACATTGTTTTGTAACTTTTGATCAGTTTGAGCTACAATTTATTAGTTAAAATCATCAGATTATGCAGCAGAGGATGTATTATATATGGCAAATATGGCAAAGCAATATTTATGTGGATAACAGTTGAAAACTAGGATATATTGCCATTCATGTTTGAATTGCTCTTGTGGAAAAACAGAGAGGTGCTGATGACAGAAACATGGCTCGCACACAAATGACTTGTGATTCCACTTTTTAGCGTATTTAGGACATTCTGTGATTAGAAACTTATCCCACTTTGTAAATATATTTGACTGACAATAACTCATATTAAACCTTTAATACCTTAAGTGCTCATGACGAGCTCAGCTCGTCATGAGGCATGGTGCTCAGGTGTTCATGACGAGCTGAGCTCGTCATGAGCCGTGGAACGCTCACACACGGGGATAATTCCCCTGCTGTGCTGAACGTTCCACGGAAACGGGTGTGGCCATGACGGGCTCAGCTCGTCATGAGCACACGAGCACCGTGCCTCATGATGAGCTGAGCTCGTCATGAGCACGGGGGCGCTGTGCGCGCCCCCCCTGCACAGCGGGGGAATTACTCCCGCTGCGAAGGGGTTAATAAACATGTATCCATTGGTTGAATTAAATAATGTAATAAGTTTTAACTGGGCAGTGAAATGCCAAACAAATTAGAAAAATTGGGATGTTTGGCTCTTTCTGGCCACACCTCTGAATCCACCCAATAACCCAATCCACGGTTTATTCCAGCCCTCTGATTCTCCGCCCACAGTTCCCCTACTTTTTTCCCACTTCGACCACTGGATATAACATTTCCCCATGAACACTAAGCGAGTGTGAGGCAGTAAAGCACAGCGTAAAATAACCACCACAAAAGTCAGAAATCAAGAAGAGACAACTGAGGTTCACAACAAAGCTACACACACACCCCTTTAAAAATGTTGCTGTTCAATGACTATTTCAAGCCTGGAAATACACTTACTCTTGCACTTTGTAGGAGTACGTTTGTGTGTATTTGTAAGGCGGAAAATGACCTTGAAATTGTTGGCGAATGACAATAAACTTTGATTGCAGTACACCAACTTCTATGGAATGCTTCATACATGATTGCAGCAAACGTGTCTCTGTAACTAGGTGTGTGTTAAGGCAGAAACTCCACCTAACTGGTGGAATTGCGTAAGTGAGGACACTAGGATTAGCACTCCTGCTTCCTGGTTCTATCTCAATTAAAACGTTTCAACAGTTCACAAAGTTTAAATAACCTGGCTATCACATTCGATTTATTCAAACGTCCATGTAATCTTATTTTGACACATTTTGCAAGCCCTCGGACCGATGCGTTAGAGGGAGCAAAGATGGAGATTACTTTTGGAATCATCACGGTGTTTAAGGCATGGAGATCAACACATAATTATCCAGGGCCGTATAGATTGCGATCAGTTGTTCAGTGACCTCACAGTACCCGAGCATGGCAGACTCCTTGGACACAAACGCAGACAGTGAGGCAGACACCCAGAAAGGGACGGGAGAAGGCCGCTTTTCACTGGAAACAATAGTATGAATTAAACATGAGCCGCGAGTTTTATTATCAGGCGCATTCTGCGTCTTTCTTTACAGAGGTCAGTTCGAAATTACATATGAATAGGAGGAAGCAGACAAGTGTTGCTTCCCAGGCAGTGGCGTTATGTCGCGTGGCCGCATAACACAGCCCGGGCCACAGGTGGGCGGAGCCCGGCGCGCAGAACACGTCGTACATCAGCGGCGCCTCTATAGAATCCGCGCCAGCGTGCACGGGGTCACGCTGCCCCGCCCCCAGACGACGGCGCTCCCAAACAGAACCTGGCGACGTATTCTTTCCTGAGGTGAAAGGTCAGCATCTGTTAGCTTGAACTATGAGGCTCGTCCAGTTGAACTATGCGGTTATTCCAAAAGTGACATTTTGAAAATAGTTCGAAAAAAAAGTTGCAGCTGCCTCGCCCTTGATGGGTTTAGCATAGGCTATTAACAGGCTGATTTAGGAGTACACTGTGTTTTTTTGTTTTTTTTAAAAAAGCTCATGGCAAGATAGATACTGCATGAAGTTTTGTAGTCCGAAGGAACTATTCAACTGTTTTATGCATCATCCATGTTTAAAGTGACTTAAAGTGCTCTGAAACCACGGGAATGCTTCATGTTTGCTCACTAAGACACATTAATATCATAACAATATCAATAATTATTTTACTATTACTATTTTACTAAACGCACAACACCTACTATTAAGATCTTACTGCCGCTATCATTACTATTCATACAAAGTGTAATAATGTTATTAATAATATTTTTCACAATAATATTACAATCAATGCGAAGGTTACAATATATGTGATTATTATCAAGACTTGTACTGTAATAATAACATGCCATTGCTACTAATATTAAGATTTTTACTGGTTTGGTCAGCATAAATCGAGCAAACACAAAACATAGCAAAATTAAGGGTATAGAAGCTATTTATTAAAGTCCAAGAGATTTTTTATAAAGAGCTGCTATGTATCAAAATTCAATGTGATAAATGTATTACATAGGCAAAAGGGTGCTGCCTATCCTCATGCTAAATATTACCATATAGTTTTGCATTTGGAGTAAACTTTTAGCAAATAGCCTTGATCAGTATATTAATTTTTAGTAAAAAACGTAAGGTAAATGTTTGATGCTACAGTACTGAAGCAACTAAGAAAAGAAGTCTGCCTGAAGTTCAATAGCACACATGTATTTTATGTAAATAAATAATATTAACAGGACAATTTGGTACTTGGTCTGTCTCTGATTCTGTTACATAGTTGCCAAGATTTGAAAAACAAATCCTGGGACACTTTGCAGAACATGGCTGCTGCAGATAGAAAGTTCTTGTTTGCGTACCTTTGTGTAATAAAGAGGAACAGTTTCTGGAAACAATATTACCTAGGACAGTCTCCACCTTGCGAGGACTGTCCCAGCAAAAATGGGACAGTTGGCAACTATGCTGTTATGAGCGTGAATACCTTCTCAGTAAATATAGCCTTCAAATCCCATATTTCAGCAAAAAGGGACCATCCAGTGAAAGGTGTAACAGTGTATCTCCAAATCTAAGCTAACATTATCTAACAACAAGAACGTTCTAGAATAACTATTGTTGATGAGTGATAGCGATGTAGGACTGTGCATAGAGATCTTTTTTTTCATAATTTCTTTCCATCAACATCCGGCTTCTTGCTTTGATGACCCACTTGTCCTGCCTGAACACTTTCTGCAAGTAATTTAATGACATTAATCAAAACCCTAACAATATTTTGCCTTTAAATGTACAGTCTCCAGCTGTCCCTTTCCCAGTATTTGCAAAGAAACTGTAGAAAGAAATCTCCAGCTGAAACAAAATGTCATCTACTGTGAGCTATACATTCACATGGTAGGATGCCCACTAGAGATCTTCTTCAAGTGACACACTGGTAATAATAATAATAATATCCACATTTGTAAAGCGCACAATCACCCGTTAGGGTCTCTAGGCGCTGGGGGCCGTCGGGAAGATTAAGCAAGCTATTGCCCAGAGTCACATGGTGCTGGGCTAATCTGCCGCCGGTGCCGGGGATCGAACCGTGATCCCCAGATTCCGGAGTCAGTCGCCCTGGCCGCGGCGCCACACCTCTTCCATGTCCAGGTACATGTTGGACATCAACATTCCTAACGGTGGCATCAACATATGCTTGAAAATGTCATGAAGTACGACAGCAGAGCACGTGTGTTGCTGGAAATCTTCATGCTGAGCTGCATAAAGGGCTATTGTGTGGATGCAGAGAGGAACACATCTAATAGGCCCAGCATGCGCTTTAGACTTTTTTATGCTCCTATACAATGGATCTTATAACATTATGTCTAAGGGACGCTTATGTGCCAGATAGTTTTCTACCTGGGGTGCAGCCATACTCACAGGGCCTCACTTTTCACGTGTCAGAATTGAGGTTGAATGCTTTTGGCACCCATTCTTCTCCCTCGTCGGTTAGAGAGCTCATTCAGATGAGCAGGCCCAGACTTCGACAGGTGCTATCTGGTTTCTAATGAAGCTCCATTCAACAATCACGCTGCTGACATGACCCGTCAGATAGACTAATCCTTGCTTGCATGTCCCATTGGAGGCCTCCTGTTCGCCTCCTACCTGGAGCGTGCATCTTTGTGCAGCACTGTGCGCATGATGGTGTTCTAACAATTGAACCTACGTTTTTGTGCAATTATTAGCAACATGTGAAGTCTCTCGTGCACTGTGTGCAACCATCTATCGCAGAGAACACTGCAGTCTACTTTTTTTTTAAACCACTGGACAAGAGTGGAAGTTTCTGTGTATGGCTGTGGTTTTGCTGATTTGTATTATAATTAGTCAATATTTTTTTTCTAATCAGTGAATGTGAAATCTTCACGGGGATTGAGGTAATGGAATGGTGCCAACACAATCATTTCCTGTTGCAGAGTGGAACTGCCCCACGTTATACTCTTTAGTCAGATATTGAATGCATTTCTTTTATGTTGGTTTTGGAATGTAGATTACCCGACGAGCTCCTTGTCGACCGCTGTCATCCACCATTGTGACAGCCAGATTAGATAACTGTAAAGAGGGGAATCAAATTTAGTAGTTCTTTTAATTGCCTCCTGCTCTCGTCCCACGACACTCTGTCACCTACAGAATGCGATGATATAGGATAAGACAAGTACCCAGATGAATAAACCTATCTTTCACAGATCTGATAAGAAATATGTAATGGACAGCAAAGCCTGATTGAAGGATGTGTGTGTGTGTGAGTTACAGATTACCTCCCTGCTAGCTCCGTAAGCAGAATCTAGGTCCAGGAACAGAAGCATCAACAACATCTCCACCATTACCATCAATAACAACAGTACCAGAATGTTTGTTACTTGGAACAGAGCAGGGATTAGGCTGAGAAACACCAGCATGAGCATCATCATTACTGACTTTAACAATTTTGCAGACGTTCCACCAATCCTTATTGTTAACCCGTACAGCATTACCACAGATCTTGTCAACCACAACAGGTTGAGAAAATTTGCTCCTACCTTTGGTAACATGGACAGGATTTTTAATTCGAACCACATCACCAACACAGAAGTCATGGGCAACAGATCTCTTCCTTTCATCAAAATAGGACTTTTGCTTCTTCTGAGCCTCGGACACATTGTCTCTGACAAAAACATCAACTCCATCCATAACATTCATTTTTACCCACTTGGACATCCAACCCGGACAAATTTTGGTGGAGGGTTTCCTGCCCCTCAGAAGCTCAAAAGGGGAAACCCCAGTAGAAGAATGGGCTGTGGTACGATAAAACCACAACATGGAACGCACAGCATTCTCAACTACACACTTGTTAGCAATGGCCCACTGGATGCAGTTGTTGAGAACACGGTTCATCCTCTCCACAAGGCCATTGGCCTGGGGGTGGTAAAGGGAACTTTTCTTGTGTGTCACACCACCTTGTTTGAGAAAAGATTCAAACTCACAACTGACAAATTGGACACCATTGTCGGTCATGACAACAGAAGGAAACCCCTCTCTCAAAAAGATATCTTTCAAAAAGGAAATTACACTTGCAGAGGAGGCTTCACTGACAAAACGAATTTCCGGCCATTTTGAGTAGTAATCAATGGCAACTATGGCAAAACGGGAACATGAAGGTAAAAGGTAAAAAGGACCGACCAAATCAATCCCAATCTTTTCCCACGCCCTTTCCGGAAATTGGACAGGCTCCATGGGAGGAGACCTAATCTTATGACTTTTATCTGAGGACTTGCAAATTACACAGTTGTCAATCAAGGAATCAACGCACACGTCCATCTGCGGCCACCAGAACACATCTCTCAACCTGCGTTTGGTGAAGGTCTTCCCTAAATGCCCTTCATGTGCACCATCGACCAGACGCTTCCGCAGGCTTTCAGGAGGGATGAGCCTCCCACACCGCATGAGAATGCCATCCTCAACAGTGAGCTCGTCAGCAACTTTGACAAAAGTTTGAAAGACCCCAGTAACATTCTTCTCCTTGGGCCAACCAGACTTCAGATAGTCAACAACTCGTAGAAGAATAGCATCTTTCAACAACTCTCTTTTCCACTCACTCTCACTAATTGCACACATGCCCTCAAGATCCAGACCCGCGACAAAACAGTCCTCTTGGTCTTCATCCTTTTCAACTTCTGATTCATTATCAGCTAATGGAAAACGAGAAAAATAGTCGGCTCTGACATTCCTTGAGCCTGGCAGATAAACAACCTTAAAGTCATACTGAAGAAGTTTGGTGGACAGCCTCGCGATTCTAGGGGTGTGTTCCTTGATTTTTTCCCCGGACAAAATAGAAACCAGTGGGCTGTGATCAGTACAAATAGTGAAATGACTACCCCAGAGATAGGGATTGAACTTCCTGACCGCCCACCAACAGGCCAAAAGCTCCTTCTCAATAACAGAGAAGTTAACTTCTGCTCCACGCAGTACTCTGGAGGCATATGCGATGGTGTTGTCAACTTGTCCGTTCCTCTGAGTGAGGACAGCCCCAAGACCAAATCCACTAGCATCAACAGTCACCACACACTCCTTGTTGGGATCGAAAGGTTTGAGAATGCTCTCCCCAACAAGCTGAGATTTAATCCATTTGAAAATCTCTTGGCAATTTTCATCCCAAACGAAAGGCACACTTTTCTTTAACATGTTAGTCAAAGGCTGAACTTTTGACGCATAGTCTTTGATGAATCTAGAGTAAAATTCGCTGAGACCAATAAAAGATTTTAGTCCAGACTTATCAGCAGGTGGAGGAGCATCAACAATGGCTTTCACTAGACCAGGACGTGGTTCGACACCTGCATGAGAAACAACATGGCCTAGAAATTCCATTTTTTCTTTTGAGAAGACACATTTCTCTTTCTTTAAAACAATACCCTTGTCTTGCATGATTTCCAGGACCTGATTTAGGGAGTAGTCATGATTCGCCTTGTTCTCGCCAAAAATCAAAACGTCGTCCTGGAATACAATCACTCCAGGGGTGTCTCTAAACATCTGACTCATCAACCTTTGGAAAACTGCGGCCGCTGACGCAAGGCCAAACGGCATCCTGCAGTACTGAAAACTCCCAAAAGGGGAGACAAAAGCAGTTAGATGTCTAGAAGATTGACTCAACACCACCTGGTGATAAGCGGAGGCCAAGTCCAGCTTAGTATACCATCTTGCCCCCCTGGTAAGGGACAATAAATCAGTAATCTTGGGCAAGGGGTGTGAGTCAATCCAGATGTTCTTATTGAGGCTGCGTAAGTCTACACAGACGCGCAAATCCCCATTCCTTTTTCTGGCGACAACAAGGGGAGACAACCACAGGGATGACTCAATTGGCTCTATGACTCCTTTTCTGCAAAGACCCATTAACTCTTTTTCTAGATCATCCCTCACGCTGAAAGGAACACTCCTCACCTTGTGTTTCACTGGGATGGCACCATCCTTAACTCTGATTTCATGGTTAAAACCCTTGATGATGCCAAGGCCACTCCCAAAAACTCTTGGAAATTTGGAGATCAAACCCTCTACATTGTCGCCTGGAACGATAACAGCTAAACTTCCTACATTATCACAGGATTCATCAATACTGATTTGTTCTTTGGAACCTGGTCTAAGGATCATCTTGAACAAACCCTGGTGGAACCAACCCAAAATGTTAAGGCCCTTCAAGGAAACGTACACTTTACCAAAGATCCTCCTTCCCCTGAACTGAATAATTTCTTCAAAGAACCCAAGAAGAGCTATTCTACGTCCTTCATAAGAAACAGGAGTTCTATCAGGAGGTAGGAGGTTCCTTTCAGGCCAGGTCACATCAAACAACTTTTGCGTGATCATAGTTACTCTGGCTCCAGAGTCCACTAGTAGGGTAACTATCTTGTCACCCACACCAAAATCTTCGAGAGGATCAACACAGTCAGACGGATCACCTATGATGACCCCATCATCTCGTACCACTACAACCATGTCTCTGAGGTCGTCTTGAATGCCATTCATGGAGTCAGAGTCATCTTCAGCATCACCACAGGACTCCGAGACATTCCCAATAGTGTTGACAGTACTTATACCCTGAGACTTGTTGTTAAAAGTAGAATTTCCCTGTTTGGAGATTTGGCAAATTTTCGCAAAGTGCCCAAACTTCCCACAGTTGCGGCAAGTGGAGTTCCTGGCAGGGCAAAACTTGTTACTTTTATTATGGGAGGGATTTCCACATCTGTAACAAATGTCATTCCTTGAAAAAGCGTTCCTCTCAAAGCGTTGAAAACCAGGAGTGTTATTTCTGTCAAAACGTTGACTGCCAGTCGCTTTACTGTCTTTGTTCTCCCTGGTTCTAACTATCGAAACTCCATCATCACATTTCTTTTCAAGTTCCTTTACTTCTTTTTTCGACAGCTCTATACTCTTGGCCACACGAATAGTCTCCTCAAGTGTGGGATTGCCCAAAGTAAGAAGCTTCTGCTGAATAGATTTATCAGAGCACTTGCAAACATATTGATCCCTTATTAACTGCTCTCGGAAACCTTCGAATTCACATTCAGCACTTAGTTGTCTGAGACAGGAAACATATGTTTCAACATCCTCCCCGGATAGTTGCTCTCTCTTGAAGAACTTGTGTCTTATGACAACAAGACTTGGCTTGATGTCAAAACGCAACTCAAGCCTTAATCTTGTTTCAGTGTATTCGTCTACGTCCTCTTCAGCATTGTTCCTTACTAAGGGAGGTAAATGTTTGAAGATTTCTCTTCCTTCGAAACCCAAAGAGTGCAGTAGAAGACACTTCTTCCTCTCTGCGCGATATCTGGACGCGCCTATAGCTCCCAAATAAGTCTCAAAGGCATCAAACCATTTTTTCCAGACAATAGGAGGATTGCCTGGAGTCTCGAGAAAAGGAGGTTCTAACTACAGGTGCCAGGAAGGCACAGAACAGAGAATACTACAAGGTATCAATCAAAGCAATCACCACTACCAGTTCAATCGAAGTACCGTATATGTCCACTCTTGCTACTTAAATACTTTGTGAGGCCATATTACATGTAGGACAGATACTCTGAATGACTGGTTGTAGTCAGGTCCTGTGGTGAATTTACCTAGCATACTTCTAATAAACTGAGAATTTTTACTGGCAGAGTTAAATCACTGCTCACCGCATGACGTAGTCTAAAGAAGAAGTACCACCTGGCGGTGCGGGGGAGGTGGGGGGAGGGTCTGTCTAAAAGAGGGCTACCCAGTGTGGGCAGATCACAGCCATTTCAACTTTTCAGGAAATAACAAATCCAGATTGACAAATTTACATAGCAAGTGGTTAAGCTCAAAATATGGCACAGATCCAGCTATCCTGGGGTTATGTGGGCCACCTTGCTATATAGCTTGCTTTTTCCTACCAGGGCTGGCTCTAGGCTCATGGTGGCCCTGGGCAGGGAGCGTAGGTAGGGGGCCCGGAAGAGGCGGTCCGGGTGGGGCGAAGCGCGCAGGCCAGTAAAGAGGGGAGGGGGTCAGGGTGTTTAGAAGTAGAACAGAGCCGGAGGCCGCCAAATCCCTTCCAAGGGCCACCACGCAAATATGTATCCATCCTCAGAGGATTATTATATTAAGGATATATATTGGCGTGGCGGCCCCTGGGGTTTGGTGGCCCTGTGCAGGTGCACAGCTTGCACATGCCTAAAGCCGGCCCTGTTCCTACCATCACCATTCCCACATCTTCTGATCACTCTGACACATAAAGCAATTTTTTTTTATTGAGTTTGTTCAGGCATAGAAGTAACAACAGTACAGTTACATGCAAGTGCTACACAGTATGAATTAGTGGATCTTCATCGCCACACTATGGAATATTCAATAAACTGTATTATCTTTACTGTTCAGTTGGTGCTTCACCCGCTTAAAGAAAAATTTGAACAACTTAAACTACACTTTGCTGTAGGACTTATATTCTTATTGACAACAACACAGAAGAGTCAACAATTGACTGAGTGGACATATGGAATGTGGGTTCAATAGATTAGCAAGGGATTGCTGGCCCCAGGAGACACATAAAGCAATTTCTGCTGATATAATCGCTGGAAAGAAGGTAATAATAATTATTCATGTGACTTTATGTTCTATATAACCCTTAATTGAGGGCGAAACAGAAACGCAATATACAAGAGTTAAAGAAGTGAGATCCAGTTATGGAAAGAAAGGTTTAAGTAATCCTGAACCAAGGGGGTATTAGAGAGATGGACGGTGGAACAGAAGTTTGAGAAATATGGAGGAACAGTGCAACAAAAGGAGGGTCACTGGATAGGGCAAGCTTATTTTACAATATAGTCTGGTGCTGGACCTATAAGACCTTAGCTTTCAGGCACAGATAGGAGAATGTGGAATCCTAGGTGTCTTAACACTTTAAAAAAACAAAGTTCCTGGATGGACAATGTGTCAGAATCAACATGTTAAAAAAAGAACAAGCATTGTTTGTTATAAGACCAGACCCCTGGGTGTAGGAGAGGTGTATCAGCACACAGTTCTTCACTTGAAATTAGTCACCAACTCAATACGTAACCCTAAATGTCCCACTTCCACAAACATTTTGCTCCCTTTTAGCCCCTGAATTTCTACGCTAACATCCCCCACTCCCACTGCAGAGAATCCCCAAATATATTGATAGCAAATTTCAGTTATACTCAGGAACTCGCCATCTGGAGAAATACTTACCTGGTCTGGTTGTCAGCATCAACCCAGCATAGTGCTTGAATAGTGCTTGAATACGATGCAGTGGATACCAAGTAGACCTGGACGTGCCCATCCTGGAGGAGGGGCAGTACTACCATCTTTCCCGCTGGTCACACAGCTGCCAATCACAGTGCAGCAACGAGGTGCAGACCCTGGGTGTGTTTGGTAATTGAGCATTTTAGTCAATATTCCTTTGTATAATCTTATTTTCACCTTTAAAGCAATAATTGGAAGCTGAAGTTCTAACTTCACAGCACCCTAATGATGGGGATCCCCTTACATACTGGTTGGTAGGAGACCATGACCCCTCTCTGAGTGGAAAAGCCGAGGTTTACCACTGCTGAGGGTCTTTAAGCGGATGCTGGATTATGTTGCGCGGCTTTAACTAAAAGGCTCAGGGTGGAAGTGAGTTACTTGAAATGAGTCACAAAGTGGAAGCCCTGTTCCTGTGGTTCAGTTGCTCCTTACATGGTATAATAGTGTACAAGCCCAAAAGAAACACCAACACAGAGGCTTGGAAGGAAGAGCTGGGCACGTAATCCCATGCAGTTTTACCAGTCTCATGCCTACTACCAGCAAAAAAAGGCTTTCTGGTCTCCAGCGTCACCTAAAGGAGTACCAGTGAAATGGGTGACAAATACAGAGTCTGAGGTGACCAGGAGTTCTTCAGTTTGTGCTACAAAAAGGGATCGATGAACCAGAGAAGGTGCCTGTCTAGTGCTGTTCAGAACAGTTAAGGGGAGGCGGGAAAGATTGAGGACAATTTGAAGGACAAAGAAAGAAAATGGTATCAAAGCAGAGATGTTTCAATTTGAAACCAATAAAAGAGATGATACTTTGATTCTTGGGGAGGACATCTAAATCCTCATAGGTCTTGTGTGATTTTAGTCATCTTTGTAGAATGGAATACATTCATCAGTCATACTCGCTTCTTTGAGGCGAGGTCCGAATAAAACAAGCCACTCTCTGTGCAAAATGGCTTTTCAAGATCGTAGCTTCTGCTTTAAGTCACACTGGGTTCCTGTGACAGAATGTAATGCTGATCAGCTGTCGACATCTGACGGATGAGAGATTGAAACAGCCCTGCTGGAAACTGTAGCTTACGAGCTGATTTTAGCTTTTAACCGAGCCATCTGCCTTACCCTGCGTATGTCATTTTCCTCTTTGTGGATAATGCAATCTTAGGTTTCCATCTTTATTGGCGGTAATGTGACAAGAGCGGACAAACAACCGTGGTGATGCCCTTAAACGCTGCAGTAACAGTTCACATAACCAGAGTCAAATAAAGTGTAAATCGAATTACCCAGTGTGGGACTACGGCAGATTCTGCCCGTAAATGTGATTTCGAGTGTTTCAAGCACCGTTATTAATGTGCTGAACATTTATCACTCAGCCCCAGACGCCAGGCTGCAGAGGGGCTGTGAGTCACTGGCAAGAGTTGTGGGGGCGTCTGTTTGAAGCCCCAGTACCCAGGCACCCAGCCTCTCCGGGTTAGGGTGACCAACTGCCATTGGTGCAAATTCAGGATGGTGAGTGTAAAAATCCAGGACAAAGGGTCAAAATTCAGGACACAAATTCAGAACAGGAGGTCAAAGTTCAGGACAAAACTTCAGGACAATAGGTACGTTTTACAGACACATCAGAGGTCGCGCAATAGTATATAAGTAAGCCCAGCCATTTCCAAACATATTCAACCATTTGCAAACCTATCCATCATGTATCCTTCCATCTATCCTTTCACTCATCCATCCCTTCATCTATCCCCTCATCCATCCTTTCACTCATCCTCCATTATCCATCCATCCATCCACCCTATCCATCTGTACACTTATCCATCCACTCTTCATCCCATCCATTCATTCACTCATCCATTCAGCCATTTACCTTTTCACCAATCCAGCCATCCTTTCACTTACTAATCCTTCCACCCATCCACTCTTTTAGTCATCCATCCATCCTCCCTTTCTCTCTCCATTGACCCTTTCACTTAGCCATCCTTCCTTCCAGCCATCCATCCACCCACCCACCCATCCATCCATCTACTCATCCACTTATAAATCCATCCATTGACCCTATCATTCATCCATCTATCATTTCACTCCTTCACACATCTATTCATCCTTTTGTCCATCTACCCTCCCTTTCACTCACTCATCCATCCTTACATCCACCCTTTCACTCATATGTCCATTCATTCACCCTTGCACTTATCAATCCATCCATCTTTTCACTCATCCACCTACCCACCCATCATCCACCCAACTATCCACCCACCCACCCACCATCCACCCACCTACTCATCAATCCTTTCACCCACCCACCATCCAATCCACTGATCCATCCTTTCAACCATCCACCCACCCACTCATCCATCCATCCTTTCACCCACCCACTCATCATTCATCATTTCACCCACCCACTCTCCATCCATCCATCCTTTCACCCACCCACTCATCATCCATCCATCCTTTCACCCACCCACTCATCATCCATCCATCCATCCTTTCACCCACCCACTCTCCATCCATCCATCCTTTCACCCACCCATCATCCATCCATCCATCCATCCATCCCCTCATCATCCATCCATCCTTCCCCTCATCATCCATCCATCCTTTTCCCTCATCATCCATCCATCATTTTCCCTCATCATCCATCCATCCATCCTTCTACCCACCCACTCATCACCATCCATCCTTCCCCTCATCATCCATCCATCCTTCCCCTCATCATCCATCCATCCTTCCCCTCATCATCCATCCATCCATCCGTCCTTCCCCTCATCATCCATCCATCCTTTTCCCTCTTCATCCATCCATCCATCCGTGCTTCCCCTCATCATCCATCCATCCTTCCCCTCATCATCCATCCATCCTTCCCCTCATCATCCATCCATCCTTTCACCCACCCCCTCATCATCCATCCATCCATCCTTTCACCCACCCCCTCATCATCCATCCATCCACCCTTCCCCTCATCATCCATCCTTTCACCCACCCCCTCATCATCCATCCATCCATCCTTACCCTCATCATCCATCCATCCCCTCATCATCCATCCATCCATCCTTTCACCCACCCATCCATCCATCCTTCCCCTCCATCCATCCCCTCATCCATCCCCTCATCCTTCCTTCCCCTCATCCATCCATCCCCTCATCCATCCATCCTTCCCCTCATCCATCCATCCTTCCCCTCATCCATCCTTCCTTTCATCCATCATCCATCCTTCCCCTCATCCATCCATCCATCCATCCATCCTACCCCTCATTATCCATCCATCCATCCTTCCCCTCATCATCCATCCTTTCCCTCATCATCCATCCTTTCACCCACCCATCCATCCATCCTTCCCCTCCATCCATCCCCTCATGAATCCATCCTTCCCCTCATCCATCCATCCTTCCCCTCATCCATCCATCCCCTCATCCATCCTTCCCCTCATCCATCCATCCTTCCCCTCATCCATCCATCCTTCCCCTCATCCATCCTTCCTTTCATCCATCATCCATCCTTCCCCTCACCCATCCATCCATCCCATCCATTTATCCTTCCCCTCATCCATCCATCCTTCCCCTCCATCCATCCATCCATCCTTCTCCCCATCCATCCATCCTTCTCCTCATCCATCATCCTTCCCCTCATCCATCTCTCCCCTCATCCATCATCCAGCTACCCTTCCACCCATACATCCAGCTATTTACATGTTCTCTCCATCCTTCCCCTCACTCATCAATCCATCCATCCTCTCTCATTATCCATGTATTCAATCTTTCATGCATCCATTCACCCTTTCACTAATTCATCCAGCCATTCACCCATCCCTTCACTTACTTACTCGCCCACCTTTCCATATTAATTTTGAGCTGTGCCCTTTTGAGAAGAGGCCCATCAAGAACTTCACCCTCGCTGTAGGGGCCGTTCCAGGACTGGGACAGAAGCCACCCAGGGCGGAGACAGGATCCACCACAGGGGGGGACAAGAGCCATCACAGGCGGGGGTGGACTGGAGCCACCACATGGGGGGACAGGAGCCATCACTGAGGGGAGGGTAGGAGCCATCACAGGAGAGGGAACAGGATCCACCGGGGTGGGCACGGGGGTGGGCATGCAGTATTCTAGTATCATCTTGGGCTCCTCGCTCCCTCCTGCACAAGACAACGAGAAGACAGGCTCTCTGTCCAAAATGCCATCCCCCACTGTGATGTACAGTACTTACAGGAGATACTCTAAGAGAACTGATTGAACTGATTGTCCTCATACTTTGTTAATCAGTGTGGGTGCGATTGTGCCATTTCTTTATTGTATTACATTATAGACTGCATGTTTGAAGAACCGAGGTTTGCTTACAATTTAGTGACAGTAATTAAGCTCGGTGAAGAGAAGCACATGCTGCATCGGTGTAATCAGGGGTGTAATCTGGCCGAGTCTAGGATGTTTGGGGCCCTGGGTAGAAATGGAATGTGTGAGCCCCCCTCTAAATAGCAAAGACATGATGCATTCAGGGCTGTTTGCATGTGAATAGATGTCGCTGCTCCTGAACTTGCAGCCCCTCCCTCTCAGTCACCTTCGAAGCACCTCTTAACAGGTCATCAAGGGCCGGAGGTGTGAGGGTTGCCATCCCGCTGTGCCTCTCCAATGCTGCTGAGTATCTGAGGAGCTTTGGTGCAGCATCGGAGTGAAGAAGGGAGGTGGGTGCAAGCTGTGCCGGCTTTAGGGTGGGGCAACCGGTGCCCTGTTAAAATGACGGACAAATGGCGTCCGTTAAAGAATCCTTCACGGACAACGGACAGACGGCCGAAATTACGGACTGTCCGTGAAATTTACGGACGGTTGGTCAACTTACTCCGGGTCTGACCTGCTGTGATTGGGCTGCCTCATGGTAAATAGTCATCTCTATTCTTCTTTAGACTGGTGTGTCCTATTTTTGAATTCTTTGTGTGTTGAGTCAGTTGTCATATTATTAAGGGATATACTTCATAATTGACAGCTCAAAGGGTCTCCAACCTAGACCCAGGAGATAGATCCCAGACAGATTTTCAGGATATTCACATGGAAGAGATTTAAATACAAATAATCTAAATGGAAATTATTTACATAGTGATTAGCCTGAAAATCTGGTATTGGTCGGTGTTGGATGTGTGTAATAGTAACAACATCTGGTTGCTCGACCGTGTCTTCTGTGACTGCCTCAGCCGTGATTCATGCTCATTATCTTTCTGTATCCTGATTTCTTTTTCTGCCAAAACTGTGGGTGCCTAGAGGAGAATCATTTCTCAGGGTGTTCTATGCAGTGGAATGTATTGACTCCTGAGATCATTCCGCTTCCACGTGGTATCTAGGTTTGAATCAAGGGAGCCCCTCATTTCCACACACTTCTGTTCTCACGACATGGGTGCCTTTGGCGCGACAGCATCCAAGTGTGACAAAACAAGCCTCCAAATGCGAAGAAGAGGAGTAGTATGAACGCTGCTGCATACACCCCTTCCCTGCAGGCATGTGTGAGCATGCATGGTGGTGCTTGAGGACAGCAGCAGGCGCCTTGTTTGCTGAGTGCCAGGCAAACCACGTGCAGCCATTGTATTCAGCCGCGGTCCATGCAGATAACAGCGGTGGGGCGGTATAAGGGGGGGATTTCGAGGGACGATGCAGAGGGGAAATTAAATAAATAATGAATTTTCCCTCTGCATTGTCCCTCGAAATCCCCCCTCACCCCGCCCCGCCGCCCCACCGCTGTTACCTGCATGGACCGCTGCTGATTGTATTGTATTATATTGTATTGTAATTGTATTTATATAGCGCTTACTACCCCTGATGAGGCATCAAAGTGCTTTTCAGCGAGGAGCACGCTACTTCGGAACCCAAAGGATTAGTGGTGGATTAGTATAGGGAAATATGAGTTTATTTGAGCGCCATTCAAGGAAATACCCACATCCCTACTTGGAGGTGGGAAATCGTTGGGTTTTCAGTGGTTTCATCTCGTCTGGCTCTGCCAGTGGAAACCCTTTATGTAATGGCCCCCACACCACTGGACCTCAAAGTAACAGTAACGATCTCCCCACCCAAGGACCAAGAGGCGGCCATCAGAGATTCTTGGCTGGCCCTACCATCTGAGGCATGGCAGTCCAGGCAAAGAAAAAAATCCTATTCCCTATGTGTCAGGACCAATATTTTTATGGTCTGGCTTGACAGCATAGCTGTCACCAGACAGTTATATGAGAGTCATCAGGAGAGTGGTTTGACTCCACCCACATGTTGGGATCAGAAGTTCAGGTTTTGATTGGGCAGAAGTGCTGTGCTTCCACAGGAAAAACAGTGCTTGCACTCCATGCAGCTGTGATAATTTTGTTTATTTATCGCTGTCTGAGCTTGAAGTTTTAGGGGCACACACAGGACATTGTAAAACTATTAAAGTGTCTTAGATAACTAGAGGAGTGATGATGTTTTTCTCTGGCAGCAGCACAGATGGGAGTTGGGCAACCATGAACTTACTTGGATGTTTAGGTCTGGCTCGAAAGCTCAACTGTCGCAGCTTTTAACCGTAACCATTATTATTCTACAGTCCTCTGCCTTCACACAAATACATATCCATTCTCATGTGATTTGCCTGCATTGGTTCACATTACCGTACAACATTCCTTTAAAGGCAGACCTTTTAGCATTGCTAATGCTTGTTGTTTTACTTAGGGAGTTTGCTTTGTAAAACGAATGCCCCAAGTGGAGGAAAAAAGTATGACACCCACTCAGCCTTCACACCTGAGGATGCACTGCTAGGCTAGTTGTGCAGCTGTATACATTTGAAGAATAAAATCCTTACTTGAAGCCCTATTGAGGATCCACAATGTGCGAATGATCATGTAAACGGACTCTGGTACTGTAAACCTAAGCAATACATGTATAATATATAAATACATATGCATATATACACCAGGGACCAGTGTACTTCAACCACCGACTGAACCTCAACCTTCCCTCCAAACACCTGTGCTTCGCCTCCCTCTGCCTCACCCACAACCCCCCCCACACACATCCACCGCACGCACAGTGGAGGACACTCCCACCTCGCTGCAAAGTCCTGGAACCACCTCCCACTTCAGCTACGGACCTTATCCCCTCTGCTAGAATGCAAACATGACTCCAGACTGGATGTTTGAATGAGCCCCCTGCTCTCAGTGCCTGGATACCCTCACATATGATAAGCCGTGTTTACAAATCCGGATTGATTGAAGACATGTATACAGTGTTATCTCAGGCTCATGTTAACAGTATTTGGTAACAACACTGACTTGGGCCAAAATGCAGTGTCAAAATGCAGGAAATGAAGAAACACAACAATGCACGCATAGTGGTAAGACGTCCTCTATTTCCTACAGCAGCCATGCCTACTTCTCTCACTTAGGCTGCTAGACGCTATGCTGCCATGACCCTTTGGCAGGTAGGCAATGCAGGGGAATGTCGAGGCTGCCCCTCACCCTGTTGGGAATGTCGAGGCTGCCCCTCACCCTGTTTGGAATGTCGAGGCTGCCCCTCACCCTGTTGGGAATGTCGAGGCTGCCCCTCACCCTGTTGGGAATGTCGAGGCTGCCCCTCACCCTGTTGGGAATGTCAAGGCTGCCCCTCACCCTGTTGGGAATGTCAAGGCTGCCCCTCACCCTGTTGGGAATGTCAAGGCTGCCCCTCACCCTGTTGGGAATGTCAAGGCTGCCCCTCACCCTGTTGGGAATGTCGAGGCTGCCCCTCACCCTGTTGGGAATGTCAAGGCTGCCCCTCATCCTGTTGGGAATGTCGAGGCTGCCCCTCACCCTGTTGGGAATGTCGAGGATGCCCCTCACCCTGTTGGGAATGTAGAGGCTGCCCCTCACCCTGTTGGAAAGTGTTGAGGCTGCCCCTCACCCTGTTTGGAATGTCAAAGCTGCCCCTCATCCTGTTAATTAGTGTTGACGCTGCCCCTCACTCTGCTAGGAAGTGTTGAGGCAGCCCCTCACCCTGTTGGGAATGTCAAGGCTGCCCCTCATCCTGTTGGTTAGTGTTGATGCTGTCCATCACCCTGTTGGGAATGTCGAGGCTGCCACTCACCCTGTTGGGAATGTCAAGGCTGCCCCTCATCCTGTTGGTTAGTGTTGATGCTGTCCATCACCCTGTTGGTAAGTGTTGAGGCTGCCCCTCATTCTGTTGGGAATGCCAAGGCTGCCGCTCACCCTGTTGAGAAGTGTTGATGCTACCCTGCACCCTGATGGTAAGTGTCGAGGCTGGTCCTCATCCTGATGGTGAGTGTCGAGGCTGCCCCTCACCCTGTTGAAAAGTGTTGAGTGTGCCCCTCACCCTGCTGGTAAGTGTTGAGTGTGCCCCTCACCCTGCTGGTAAGTGTCGAGACTGCTCCTCACCCTGCTGGTCAGTGTCGAGGCTGACCCTCACCCTGCTGGTGAGTGTCAAGACTGCCCTCACCCTGCTGGTGAGTGTCGAGACTGCCCCTCACCCTGCTGGTAGGTGTCGAGGCTGGTCCTCACCCTGCTGGTGAGTGTCTAGACTGCCCTCACACTGCTGGTGAGTGGTGAGGCTAGCCCCCATCCTGCTGGTGAGTGTCGAGGCTGGCCCTTACCCTGCTGGTGAGTGGCGAGGCTGGCCCTCACACTGCTGGTGAGTGTCTAGACTGCCCTCACCCTGCTGGTGAGTGTCAAGGCAGCCCCCACCTTCTTGATGAGTGTCTAGGCAGCCTGATGGTAAGTGTCGAGGCTGCCCCTCACCCTGATGGTAAGTGTCGAGGCTGCCCCTCACCCTGATGGTAAGTGTTGAGGCGGCCCCTCACCCTATTGGGAATGTATTGGCTGCCCCTCACCCTGCTGGTAAGTGCCGAGGCTGCCCTCACCCAGCTGGTGAGTGTCAAGGCTCCCCCCATCTTGTTCGTGAGTGTTGAGGCGGCCCCTCACCCTGATGGTAAGTGTCGAGGCTGGTCCTTACCCTGATGGTAAGTGTCAAGGCTGCCCCCACATTGTTGGTGAGTGTCGAGGCGGCCCCTCACCCTGCTGGTAAGTGTTGAGGCTGTAACTCACCCTGCTGGTAAGTTTGAGGCTGCCCCTCACCCTGTTGGGAATATCGAGACTGCCCCTCACCCTGCTGGTGAGTGTCGAGACTGCCCCCACCTTGTTGGTGAGTGTCGAGGCGGCCCCTCACCCTGATGGTAAGTGTTGAGGCGGCCCTCACTCTGATAGTAAGTGTCGAGGCTGCCCCCGCCTTGTTGGTGAGTGTCGAGGCCGCCCCCACCTGGCTGGTGAGTGTCGAGGCCGCTCCTCACCCTGATGGTAAGTGTTGAGGCGGCCCCTCACCCTATTGGGAATGTATTGGCTGCCCCTCACCCTGCTGATCAGTGTCGAGGCTGGCCCTCACCCTGATGGTAAGTGTCAAGGCTGCCCCCACCTTGCTAGTGAGTTTCGAGACTGCCCTCAACATGCTGGTGAGTGTCGAGGCTGGCCCCCATCCTGCTGGTGAGTGTCGAGGCTGGCCCTTACCCTGCTGGTGAGTGGCGAGGCTGGCCCTTACCCTGCTGGTGAGTGTCGAGACTGCCCTCACCCTGCTGGTGAGTGTCGAGACTGCCCCTCACGCTGAAGGTAAGTGTCGAGGTGGCCCCTCACCTGCAGGGGGTGAGTGTCGAGGCTGGCCCTCACCCTGCTGGTGAGTGTCGAGGCTGCCCCTCACCCTGCTGGTGAGTGTCGAGGCTGCCCCTCACCCTGCTGGGAAGGGTCTAGTCTGTCCATCCGTTGTACAGAAGAATTAGAGAGAGAGATGCTTGTTCAGTCCCATCTGATGTAGAGCAGAACTACACAAGCCTAATAGTGCTGCCCTATTAAAGTGATGGCATGACTGTACAGAAGAGTTGGCACTGACCTTTCGAAGGGATGGCAGGACCCTAGTGCTGTCCTATTAAAGGTATGCAGTGCAATAAGCAGGTAATGGTACCATCCCATTAGAGGGATTGCCAGGCCTGCAGAGGACTCTTGGTACCATCCTATTCAAAGGATGCCAGTTCTGTGGAGAAGTGATGCTACTGTGCGCCTTAAGAGATGCCAGGCCCGCAGAAAAGTGATGGGTCTGTCCTGTTACAGATATTCCAGTCCTATAGAGAGAAGTGCTGGTGGACTCCATGTACCGCTACTGTCCTAGTACTGTCCCACTAACGGTATAGCATCCATGCATTGCTGCCCTGTTGACAAATACCAGTACAAGTTCACGGTTAGCACTGCCGTAAGCTAAGAATTGCTGTTACTCTCCATTGCATCCATAGTAGGAAGTCCTGATACTGTCCAATCCCTCAAATAAGGTAAACAAATAAATAGAAAGGGTAGTGTGAATCCCCCTGTACCGCCTCCACCGTGCTCAATTACTGCAGTGGCTCTTGGCCCCGGTTGGTGCTGGTGGGCTCTCTCATTGGGCAAGACTGGTCAGGCTATCTCTGGGTGAACCCGGTGCAGACAGGCACATGCACTAACCTCTCGGGCAAGCACATGTCCTACCGACCCCACGTCAACGACATGGAGCTGCGATTCAGCTGGGTTTCGGGGCAGGTGGCCTTTGGACCACCCTTTGCCACCAGTGTGCAGTGTACTTTTGCATAGAAACTGATGGAGTTTCTGCAGGGGCAGTCCTTGTCACTCTTTGCAGTGGTGTCAGGGCACCCTCAAAGGTCCCCGAGACCCCTAGACCTCCATCCAAAGGGTCACATCAGGGTTCCCATGGTAGCATATTTGGCCCTTCGCCCCAGATTTACATGTGTCACGACAAAGCATAAACTCCCTCATTTACACAGTGCCAAGCCATTATGCAAACTACCCACTTTATATTGTCTGCCTGCAATTTGTATTACATAGGACTGCAAAGTGTTTGCTGCCCTGTCCAGAATTCCTGGGAGTGCAAACATAGTATGGTGACCCCAGCGCTCTATAATTAAAAGATAGCATGAGCTATGTTAAAAAGCCACAGTGATGTTTTTTGCAAGGCCTGCACTGTTGATGCAATACTGGTCTCTGTTAATGAATGCATTCCGCTGCATGCAGGCTTTCGTACCAATTAGTACATTCATTCAAGTATTTCATTCACTACTATTACATGACAATTAAGAAGCAAGTACATTGCTAAATGATTAGCTTACATGGTGCTCCCCATATCTATTCAATTGAAACTATTATTTCTTTCTTTAACCGGTTCATAGTGCATCTGCGCCATAGGTTCTCTGTGCTTTTTCACAAATAACTACTAACAAAACACCTGAAGAGTAATTTAAAAGTATTCGCCCGGTAGTTCTAGCTGTGGCCTGCTTTTTTGGGCAGCCTGTGCTGAGCAGAAGTGGTCTCACTTGTATTCATGGGTGGCTCAGCAATATGAACTAATCTGTGCATTTTTTTTTATGGAAGTGAAGTTAATAAAACATGCCACACACCCCCTTTTTTTCATAAAACTTCGCTGAAGCAGTGTTTTGCAGAAAGGCAATATGAAAATGTGGGCCACTTTTTTTTGGTGTGCCTTGGCCGATTTTTGATCCCAATCCAACCCTGGAGCGGGTTATTTCTTTTAATAAAGATTTCGGAGGGGTGCAGGAAAGGAGGGGAAAGGGGGGAAATACAGTGCAAGGGAGAAAAAAAGTTGGGCCTCCTGCACTGCAGTGCAAGGTCATGACATCAGCAGTTCAATGATGCAACTCCCCCAATCAAAACACAGATACATATTGAAAATCATCATGGGTAGGTCAAACCTTGAGCCATGGATTGACATAGACAAGAAAGCTATCTAATATCACCCAATATTTAGCATGGGGCAGACACAAGGACTCATTTAGACTTATATTTGAGACAGTAGGTATGTTGCCAACAAAGGGGCCGCAATTGTAATACAGGGTGCTGCCAGGGTGATTGATATTGGAGCACTCACATATACTAAAGAGCAAAGAACTGTTAGAGAAGCAGAAAGGAGATATTTCATTATATAGATTGACTGGGATGTGTCATAGTGCTCGCAAAGATTGAAGTGATTCAAATGAATCTGGAAAGAGAGAATAATTAGCATTTACCTGAAGTAGAGATCAGGTTGAGTTCCTATTTGTGCAGCACCTGTGGATGTCTGGCTTGGCTGTCTAGATCTTTAATAAATGCACTCTCCTCCTGTGAAGATAAACAGGATATTGCGCGTGCCATAATGTATCATGGATCGCGCCATTCATCGCTCCCACAGGGTGAGTCACAGTGAGCTGCACTGGGGGTATCACCTAACAGATGAGCTTCATTACACTGCATACAGGCCATCTGTTGGAAGCCAGGTAATGAAATGAAGTGCACAGCCGAAGACAACTCATTTGTCAGTCACCACTGAGAAATCTCAGACTCTGAAGAGAGGAAATATATCATGAAAAGCACCTTCTCCTCCCAGTCTATCTTCATTCTGAAGACATGTGTCTCATTCACAAGTGGTTTCTGAAAATGAAAACAAAAAACAAAGTTTGGAAATGTAGTACACTAATCTGTATTTCATCTAGAGATGGTTGGTAAGGGATGTCTTAGGCATCCTAGGGGTGCCCAGTTATGCTCAGCTTAGTGAATCAGGGGGCTAGGTTAGGAGGGAGAAGCCTCAGTTTTGATTAGAGTTGCAGCTGAACTCCCACAAAACTAAAACAGGCTGACCCACAAAGATAACTGGTTACTGCCAGGAATCCCTCGTTCACGATCGGCTGCTTGGCAGAATTAGCAAACCCTTCCTCTGAGAAAACACAAGCAGCCAAGAAACAAGTCTGTTAAAACATTAAACAAGTTAAATGATCCAAAGCAAGTTAATTAAAAACAAAATAAAGGTAAAAAAGCTAACAAAAAAATTATGAAAAACTGGAATAGGAATAAAACTTTATAAAGAAAAAAATGGCCCCATAGGAAATCGTTGAAAAAAGTGTGCAGTTAACCTATACTTTGGCACCCTCTGTGATAGAATTGTTAGTGAATGCATTGAGGTTTGCATGGATGGTTCGTCTGGCAGGAGGTTTTTACCTTCTGCCTTTCACTAAGCGCCCCTCCGTTACCTCTCACCTTCTGGTAGGCATCTATAAGTTGGAAAACATTCTAAATTAAAGCCATTGATGTCAGCTGGTTTTCGAGTAGGATTGGCAGGTTTTACTGGTCCTCTAGGGCTGAATTCTATTGCTAGGTTTCTGCAAAACATCTGGTAGTACCAGCGTTTTCAATAATGGCTCCTCACAGTCCAGTCTGCCTGTTTGCAGTAGCAGGAGGATTCTCACAGTTCTTCTGTAAGGTCTACAATAACTGTCCAGTTTCAACTGGTCCGCTGGAATTTTTCTAAGCAGGCAACATCTTTTTCAGTCTCTAGACCTTTTGTAACCACCAACCACAGAAGGGCGTTCCATAGTCGCAAGCTGGCTTCTCTGGCAGGACGTTCATACCTAGAAGCTTTGTGGGTCAGAAAGTGGCTGGAACTATCTGTCCTGGAGCAAATACTGGGGCAGAAGATGCAGATATCTCTCTCTAATACTTATGCAGGCTGGCAATATTTATACCAGCTCTTCCAACTCACGTGGTACCACCGTGTGTCACACGATATCGGCACCCATCACACGGTCACTCAGCGAGGAGCTGATTTCACGCTGGGGGTGCCTGCGAGGAAGAGGGAGGCGGATCGTTGGTGTCTGATTGGTTGATGGAAGGTTGGTGGAAGGTCATGAGTTTTTTGTTGTATGCTGGTCTTTTGTTGTGCAGGGCTTTGTATGCATGAGTCAGTATCTTGAATTGGCATCTCTTCTGGATCGGGAGCCAGTGTAGCTTTTTGAGGTGCCGAGTGATGTGGGTCTGTCTGGGGAGGTTGAGGATGAGTCTTGTTGATGAGTTTTGTATTGTCTGTAGTCTCTTCATGAGGCGTGCAGTGATTCCTACATAGAGTATATTCCCAGTGTCCAGCCTGCTGATGACCGGGCCCTGCATCTGGTGTTCACTGGGAGCCACCTGACAAGTTGAGCTTGATATAGTTTTCCTTCATACAGTCAGCGACATTCATCATTCATCTGTGGAAGTTGTCTCTGGTGGTGGAGGGGTCGTCTGAAAATGAGAGGATGAGCTGGGTGTCACCTGCATAGGAGATGATGTTGAGTCTGTGTGATCTGACCGTGTTTGCCGGGGGAAGGGGCGGAGGGATGATCCTTGGAGGATGCCACAGATGATCATCTTGGGTTCCAAGGTGAATGGTGGAAGACAGATTTATTGGGTTCTTCCTGGGAGGTATGAGGCAATCCATGTGAGGGCATTTCGCCCGGGTCAGGAGGGCCCTCATGTTGTCTGTGGCTGTGATCAGGGCTGTCTCGGTGCAGAGGTTGGCTTAGAATCCGGATTGAGAGGGGTTTAGGAGGTTGTTGTGTTCCAGGTGTTTAGTGAGTTGCTTGTTTATTGTCTTCTTAAGAATCTTCACTGGAAAGGGAAGCAGGGAGATGGGCCGTTAGTTCTTTGGTTTTGCTGAGTCGGCAAATGCTTTCTTCAGAAGTGGGCTCATTTTAGCATGTTTCCGGTCCTCAGGGAAGGAGGGCAAGGTGATGGAGGTATCTAGAACTCTTGAGCTTGTCGCCAAGTATCTTGTCTACGCGGTTGAGGATGTGGTGTGGGCAGGGGTCCGTGGGTGCTCCAGAGTGCACGGAGTTCATGATGGAGATTGTGGCTTGAGTTGAAAGAGGGCCCCAATGGGTGAGCAGGGGTTCAGGGTTAGTGTTTGTGGGTGTGAGCAGTCTGATGCCATCGGCGGCAGGAGGTTTGAAGTTTTCATAGATGACTGAGATCTTGTCATGGAAGAAGTACGCCAGGGGATCACACAATTCTTGGGAGGTGTGATGTCGTTCTCGGCAGCTAGGGGTTGGAGAACTCCTTCACAGTGGTGAAGAGTTTCTTGCTGTGGTTTGTACTAGCTTCTATGTGGTCTGCTAGGGCGTTCTTCTTATTTCTTTAAGGAGGTGGTGGTTCTGGTTGAGTGCTGGCTTGTAGGTGATATGGTCTTGTGTCTATTTGCTGGTGACCCACTTACTTTCTAGTTGCTGCGAGTTGCATTTGGTGTATTTCAGCTGGCTCGACTGGTGGGTCTTTTCGATTTGGCTGGCGTGGCAAAGCTGATTGTGTTGGTGCATTCTGAGATCCACTGAGAGAAGTTCTTCGCCTCTTGTTCAGGGTTGGATGTTGTGACTAGAGGGTGGGAGTTTATGCCTTGTTCCACTGGTCTTCTGATATATTTTTTTAGTTTCTGCATGTGGAGCTGGGTGGCATGGTGCCAGTGTTGGTGAGTCCTGAGATGGTGAAATGGATGCTAAAGTGATCAATCCAGGTGAGATATGAGACATGGTTGTACTAGACTCCGTTGCTGGACAGGAAAATGGGTCAAGCTTGTGTCCTGTGATGTGGGTAGGGTTGGTGACAAGTTGCTTGAGGCCAATGTTGCTCATGCTTTCCAGGAGGTCGGTGTGTTGTTGTCACTGAAGGTGGTGAGGTGGAAGTAAGGATCCCCTAGGAAGTTTTAGTGCTCTGAGTCGATGGCGATGAGGTCACGGATGGCGTTGAAGAAGCCGGAGCGTGGTACTGGTGGTCTGTAGGTGAGGGTGCCTCTGATGGTGCTTTTTCCATCTGTGTGAAGTTGGAAGTTGGGATGCTACATTATCTGGTTCGGGTCATCTGAGGAGGTTGTGCAGCGAATAGTTGTAGATGATGGCAATTCCACATGCGTGTTTGTTGGTTCGGTCCAGGTGTGTTATCTTGCAGCCTTCGAGGGGGAGATGTCCGGCACTGAGGCGAGGTTCAACCTGGTCTCTGTGATGAAGATTACGTCTGGGGAGGAGACTGTACAACAGATCACCATGGTGTGTTTGCAGAGGGATCGTGCATTGAGAATAATGCACAGCAGTTGCTCATTGGTGGTCTCAGTTGGCATGGTGGACGTAGTCATATTTGCTGTGTCTCCGGTGATGTTGGTTGCTTCGGTGTTGCAGGTAAAGCGGCAGTGCTGGCAGGGGAACAATCCTCTGGTGGTGCGTGGAGATGTGCAGCAGCAGTCACAGTTGGCTATTCGCCTAGGATCCGGGTCTTGGAGGTCTGCAGTGGTATAGCAGTACTTGGTGGAAGAATCAGTGTTCCTGGCACTGGGCAACGTCCTGGCATGGACATGCAGATGGGCTTGCTTTTTGTGTGCTAGCTCTGCAGCGCATTGTAGCGTCCATTAATTAGGTCCTGGGAGAGTGGTGAGAGGGCGGGAAAGGAGCGATTGGCGCGACACAGAGTGAAAACAAACAACAGCACAGGCAAAAAATATTTATTAGTGTACAGTAGCGGAACAAATAGAGCACAAATAAGGCTAAATTGAAACTTACTTAGAGGAAACAAAAAAGATGACAGATGTCAAAATCAAGTGAATAATACAGGCAAAACAGTGAACATGAAGCAGGACACCAGGCAAGAACAGTAGCCAAATGAAGAGTTAGGGAGATCTGCTGCGGGTGAAGCGGATCAGGATCTTCTTAATGGAGTCGCACTATGACCTCCATTACGCAGATCCTGGGAGGGAGTGAACGGCACAGTAGAGTGAAAACAAACAACAGTAGGCAAATGAGACAAAACATAATTTATTAGAGATTCAGTGGTGAAATAAACAGAGCGCGAATAAGGCTAAAATAAAACTTACTTTGAGGAAACAGAAAAGATAACTGAATAAGACAGGTAAAACAGGGAACACCAGGCAGGAGCAGTGACCAATGCAGAGTCAGGGAGACCTGCTGCGGGTGAAGCGGATCAGGATCTTCTTAATGGAGTCTCACTATGACCTCCATTACGCAGATCCTGGGAGGGGCGGGAAAGGAGTGAACGGCACAGTAGAGTGAAAACAAACAACAGTAGGCAAATGAGACAAAACATAATTTATTAGAGATTCAGTGGTGAAATAAACAGAGCGCGAATAAGGCTAAAATAAAACTTACTTTGAGGAAACAGAAAAGATAACTGAATAAGACAGGTAAAACAGGGAACACCAGGCAGGAGCAGTGACCAATGCAGAGTCAGGGAGACCTGCTGCAGGCGAAGCATATCGGGATCTGCTTAACCGCATGCGTGCAGCGCGAATTCCCCGCCCATGCTGACTCCGCCTTGCGCGGGCGGAGTCATGACGGAACGGTTCCGTCATCAGCACAGCTCAACCGATGCTCATGACGGAACTGTTCCGTCATCAGCATCGAAGGGGTTAATGGGGTCATGCTGCAGCCTCCATTAAGTGGTTACCAGAAGGGGAATGGGGTCTGGGTGGCAGGAAGCGGGAGGGCGGGAAAGGAGCGATCGATTCTGGCGAATGGCGCAGTCAGAGTGAAAAACAAACAAAATTAGAGTCAAAATAAACAGATCGCGAATATGGCTAAAATGAAATTTACTTAGAGGGAACAGAAAAGATAACAGGTGGCACAGTCAACTGAATAATGCAGACAAAACAGGGAACATGAGGAAGGACACAGTCTTACTTCCCCACCATTTGGCCCTGTTAGTAGCAGGCGTGCAAAGATGGCGCTGCCTTTCAGGGCTTTGGAATCTGGGGCAGCACAGTTGAGGGTCCTGCGAGGTGTCGTAAGTGTTGACCTGTCACCGCCATCCGAGGTAAAGCTGGAAGGACACTGCCCCACCCTGTGCGTACTTCATGCCAACTAGAACATTAACGCACGGCTGGCACTACTCTATAACATTAAAATATAAACGTCGCCAGTACAGCCCCCGTTCACAGCCGCAAGTGTCCTAGAGCCATTCAAACAAGAATAAATTAATTTTCTAATTAAACATTTTACCGTTGGTTTAGTGGGGTTAAATCCCCTTGTTTGGACGATGGTAGCATTACATGTAGCCGAGGCTCGAGTCGGGGTACTACGCGGGTGGACGGAGTCCCCCCACTTATTTTAACGGGTTTTTACCGGGTGGACGCCGTCCCCCCGCCTCACAGTTCTTTCCTGGAAGAAGAGTAGGATGCCTGAGGCTCCGGAGCTCTTCCGGGACAACCCGGGAGATGGAGAGACACCAATAAATGCAACCATGCCACAGTTGGTGAGATCGCGGGGCTCTATAACAAAATCATTTGTAAAGCACACACAAGTCGTTTCTTGGCACTTTAAATATGCATCATTAATCTACTAATTTCATAAATCTGAAAAAATATGGTGCACTAAATCAGCCAGCCAGGCCCTGAGCGCGGAGGGTCAAAGTGAAGGACTCCCTGTAATGAGAGGGGACTACCTTTCGTGACGTCACTTCCTGTCGTGACGTCACTTCCGGTGACACCATCTAACTTTGAGCGTCCCCCCACTTCTTTTTTCAGGACTTGTGCCCTGCATGTAGCCTTGTTTTAAAGAGACAACTGCGCTATGGTGGTGTGTTATAAAACCCCTATAACAGCACAGCTCATTGCCATACATACATTGCTGATGAGAGGGCTGCTAGCAAGTCCTGGCTTGGAGCACATAAAAATGTGCCCCCCCTCTGTTTTGTCCAAGCAGTTGGCCCCCGACCCTCTATAACGCTAACTTTTGCAGAAATCTGAAGACAGAAAGCTGGTTTGGTATGTCTTCCATTCTCAATTGCCCTTCTACCGTGTTCTACAGAAACAACCTTTGTATGGGGAGATGCTCCTTACAGCGGGTTAGTCTGCATCCTGGAACGGTTGTATGATGTTACAACGCATACTTTTATAACGCAACCCTTTTCAACGCATTTTTTATAAAGCAACATCCATTACAACGCATTCCATTACAACGCATGCCATTACAACGAATTTTTAAAAACTACCTTTACAACGCATTCCATTACAACGCATACTACCGTTACAACGCATACCATTACAATGCATAACATTACATTGCATGTATGGTAAGTATTGGATAGTGTAGGGGTAAAAATTACTATTCTAACTCCAGGGGGTGCAACAGAAGGCTAAGTGTTGGATGGTAATGATATGCGTTGTAATGGTATGCGTTGTAATGACTGCGTTGTAATGACATGCATTGTAATGGTATGCGTTGTAGTGTCATGCATTGTAATGGTTGCGTTGTAATGGTATGCTATGTAATGGATGTTGCGTTGTAAAAGTTTTGTTGTAATGGTAGTGCGTTGTAAAAGTTGCGTTGTAAAGGTTGTTTTCTGCCTGGAACACCCAGAACAAAGGCACAAACAGGTGTTAACTATCTGCACCTGGCTATGAACACCCACAAAGACAATGATCTTTGAAGAGACAAAAGAGTGGTTTTACTTTCACCCCCACCATCCACCAAGTGGCAATGATACAGAAAGACTAGTCGGGAGCTCCTCTGCGTAATAGGAACAAATTTAATTTCTATAGACTAATCTCCTTTGTCCTCACTTCACTGTCTACTTGTCCTCCTCCATCTCTCTCATGCATCTCTACACTTCCACTGTCTGGGAAAACATCAGCACCCCCATATTGTGTACAGGAACAAAGCCAGGGGCTTTCAAAACAGAACCCACAGTACATCACTCTGCGTTGATTATATGTACAGTGCATATACTACAATGATCACATACACAAACATATACTTGTTAGTGATTAGAGGGCAAAAAGGTATAAATCGGAGTGCACATTGGCGAGACACTCTCAGCCAGTGGCGATGAACTAATTTCTATGTGAGTGAGTGAAAAAAACATGAATTACAGAATAGTGAGGGAAGATCTTTAAATTAGACCTTTTCTGTTTTTTCGTGCCAATTCCCCTTCTGCAGTGTACAAACCATGTACCAGGGTTCGGATACTCCTGAATATTATTACAATGGCTGTCCTTGGCTTGGTACGCAACAGTCTAGGGCTCTTAATCTTTAGATCATGTGTACACCCAGAATCGCATGGTTAAGCTGTCTTCCCCTGATGTGGAGCATTGTGTATAATGTTCTTTCTTTCTACAGCTTATATGCTCCAATTGTTTGCTATGTCAGAAAGCTTCACCCACTGTACTCCTAAAACCCTGCATGAAAAATTAACCTTGATTACCTCCAGCTTGAGTCCTCTCCTTTCATTTTTTCAGAGTGACCCTGTTCTTCTCTTCCATCCTGTGCATGCCTTTTATTTCTGAGTATAGCCTCCTCTCAGTCCCAAGCCTGTCTGCCTTTTTACTGTAACTCTGCAATCGGCTGATACCTCATTCCATAGGTCACAATCTCTCATCTTTAAAACACTAGCCCTGTAACCTAACATTACCCAATCTCTGCCAGCCTAGTATCTCACCAAGGTGAGGCGGGGTGGGGTCATGTGGGGGGAGTGGACAGACGACGAGATAGGGAACGTCAAATAAAAAATAATAAAACCACTTACCTTGCGCTTGCCGTCGTCTGTCCACTCAATCCTCCCCCCCACCCCACCACCGCTGTTAACTGTGCGGGCCGTGCATGATGTCATCAATTATTCACCTTAAACCACATAGCCCCTTCATCATCATACCTAACTGGAATTCTTTTTTTTCTTCTTAAGAGCACATGACTAATCACAATAACCATTGAATTAACCACTAACCTTGGGTTCCGCAGAAACGTGCTACTTACTGTAAAGCACTTCAGCGCCTCATCAGGCGCAGTAAGCGCTATATAAATACAATTACAATTAATATGTAGAGCATTACTTTCACCCAAAAGGGCTTCCAGAGGAGATTATTAGGGCCATTGAGCATGAAAAGAATGAGCTCCTTGCTGTGTTGTGATGAAACTAATGTAGTACAGTGAAGATTTAAGATTTTGTTACAGAAAATATTCTCAAAGGACCATTTAACTTCAACATTGACAAAGTAGCCAGAGTGTTTATGGTAGGGTTTTTTTATATGGAAGTTTGAAAGAAGAGCGCATATTTTTTAGGTCTGGCGTATAGAGGCATTTTAGCTTTATTTCCACTGTTATGTTATAAAAAAAATATATACATGCAAATTTCATACACACATTTAGGGGTGCTTTTGGTTAGCCCTCCTCCTCCATTGGTCAGTTTAACTGCCATTCACGTTACGCCTCGGCCCACTACTGCATACCTCATGGGGCACTTGGTCATCCCAGTCCAGCCGTTGGCTCTCTTGCATGGAGTGACGGTGTTTTTGCGTGATCACATGTGCACACCCCCCTAAAAAAAATCCACTTACGTGATTGGGCCGGTGAGCCAGCCTTTTGCCTTGCCAGTGTTGTTAGGTATTGTTCCTTTCCATGTGTTATCCTTCTTTATTTTTTCTCATCCTAGTGTGTTTAAAGTATGTCTTCAAGTTATTCTCAGTAGAAAGCCAGTAGTCATTTTTCTTTGCGGCAGTAAGAATCAGATTTCCTCTGATGTGCATTAAAACATAAAAGGGTTTTTCTGCCTGTTGTAACACCTGCTTCATAGGAAGCACCCTTACTTCCTAAAACAATGATGTGCAATGGTCGTTATTTTTTAATTAACATTTTTTATTGCCAGCATATGGTCACGAAGTTTAGGTGGCATCTTGCTATTTTCTTTTTGTGGTACATGTTTGCAGTTAAAAAAATAGCACTGCACAGCTTGCCAAAGCCATACTTACTGACTTTTCCAATACTTGTTTTGTATGGTGTTTCATGGCCGAATTCTGCCGTTTCTAAACTCTGTAAAAACAAATATGATTATTACCCATTTTAATGTTACTCGATTTACCGACCTCAGAAGGAAAGAAGGCTGACTCTACCATCCCGGGATATGAACTTGTGATCTTTTGATCACAACTGGTGGTGAGGGTGAATGCACTGAGCTGTCTAGGCAACTGGCAGTGATGTAACTTATAATGATAGTGCATCCTACTCCCCTTAGCTTCCATTTCCAAGATCTCTTCCCATAGGCACAAGCAGCGACAAAAGAACCTAATCTCATTTCCGCCTGGCTTTATCTGTTCTGCCTGGTAGGGTTTATTGAAAGTTTACATTCACTATTGGACGGAGAATACACAGCACAGGCCAATCTTGTTTTCCTCTCCAGGGCCTTCCTGCGACATCCATAAGGCTGGTCTAGAAGGGAACCTTTATATTTGATATCTGTCCCTTGCTCAAAGGTTGCAGCTAAAACAGGCTCATTCGATTAGGTGGTTTTGTTTCTTCTTTTATTACATCTGGATTTTCTTGAGTTCTTAAGGCTCAAAATAAAAAAGATATTAGGGCGAAGCTTAGCAGAAGAAAAAGCGCAAAATTTGTGCACTGCATCGCGGATTGGTCAGTGATAAATTTAGGGCGCCGGTGTGTTCTCGATGCTTAGGGGCCACCCTATCTGCATAGAGAAACTGGGTAGTTGTCTAGGATGTCAAGTTAAGTGAGGGTCAAATTATATATTTATTAAACTATTACGTATTGGTAGGGCGCCCTATAATTTTATTCCTGCTGTTGAAAAGATGATTTGTGCTTGTTGTAAACCGTCTGTTTTAATTGTGAATGGTCATATAAAACCTTTTGGATTATTGTATTTTATTTTTCTGTACACTTTCTTTTTCTTTTTTTAATATTTCAATGTACTGTTGGCTTCTATTTCAATGAGACTATGCCTCAGAATTTTTTTCACAAAAACATACAGAGGAAAGAATAGCATTTTTGTAAAGATTCAAGTAAAAAATTAGGACCACAGAAGCTAGTTAAGGGCCTGAAGGGGGATTGGAGGATAAGTGCCCACTTAATAAGGGTGAAGAGGAAATTGTAAAATGAGGAACAAACCATTCGAGAGTCTGCATCTGGTCCGGAGGCTTGCTAGACAGAGTGGCTGGTGCACCTGCAGACCCTCCTAATTTTACTTTTCATTTTGCGTCGAATTGAGCAGAGACCTCTGAAGCCCGCATGAAAAGCCTGGGCTGCAAATTTAACGCAAGAGTGGGCAGAAACTATGGCGTGCTGCCGCCACTAGCATCAGCTAATTAGCCAGTTACTCTCTTCAGCAAAGTCTGTGTGGGTAGGGGTCATAGGTCAGCCCTGTGCTCACAGTCAGCAAGTGGCTGACATTAGGGGAGGTGCAAAATAATGAGCCCATTTATTTCTGCTGTGAACTTTAGCTTGGCGTGCAGCTTTATGTACTGAGCGGCACCGCCGCGGCCTCCATTTTGTGTAAGCGCTGGGGCATTTGTTAGCCACATAAAGACTCAGAGGGAACCTGCAGGCCACCTTTGCCCTGTACATTTTCAACATTCAATGCACTTGTGTTCATTGTGCGCAGATGTGGAGACCCTCAGAACAGAGCACAGGCCCCCTCCCCCTTTGTCACTGCTCCCCATCCTGCCCGGTAGAACTTCACACCAGTTGATGTCCATTGTTTCAGAACTGAGGAGACAGTGGAGCCTTCTAAAGGTCAACATGAGTTCACTTCAGGGACACACTGAAAATGTATCAATTGAAGTATTTTTGTGGCTTGAAGTTCAAAATAGCGGAAGCTGGTCTCCAAAAAAGGTAGATCTCCCGCCTGCTCTCCTCATCTTTCTGCTGCCTTACCATGGCATAGAAGGTTGTGTTATCATTAGCAGAGCTCACTGTGGCTGAGGAATAGCTAAGCTATGGGGGCCGGGGCGCCAATGGCATGAGTGGCGGCCCACCAAAATTTCTGATGGTGTCATTTAAGTCTCAGACTGCCTTCTGAACTATGATACTTTCGAACAGAAGACTTCCTGCTCATGCTAGATGTGGGTACTTGAAATGTACTTGCTTTTGGGGATATTTCCAGACCACACATATGCATATGTATGTACTGGTATTTATTGTTATTTAGGATGTGCATAGCGGGAATATGTCGGACATTGCTTTAGGTCATTCAGGGATACTTTTCAGAGTTCTGCAGTTTCAATCACAGACACTAGATTGTTTCAGTTTGTGCAGACATGCAGCCAGTAGAGTGAGTAGCAATGTTTCTTTGTGAGATGATGTTGTCACCTTAAGTGAGGTCTGAATTGAATAATTGAGGCCAGATTCTGTACCACACTTATGAATCTTCTTGTTGAGTCCTAATACCCTTACCAATGAGATGTGTGTGTAATAGGCAGGTGGTGGAAACAAGTGCAGTCGATTGCCTTCATCGCCAATCCAATGCATGTTTGAGCAGCGTTGGATGGAACTGCTGAGCTATGTCTCACAGCCATCCAAGTCATTGGATGACCATCCAACTTACTTCAAAGTCATTTTCTCATCATCAGACATCATCACGCCCTTGAAGTCATCAGCAAAGTTTAGAAACATGTGCATGATGATCTGAGGATGGCTTGAAAATGAGTATCTGATTATTTTGCAATTGTTCCTGACGATTAAAGAATAAGTTGAAAATGAAAGTGGTTACTTGATAACTTCTGCTTGTTCCTGACGATTTGAGTATGATGTGTGGTATCTGTGCTTTGTTGTATATGTAAGCATTGTACCTTTTACTGTGTACTGTTCGAAGTTACGGCTCAGACACATGTGTAATAAAGATGTGCATTACTATGAGCAGGTGATAACCAACTAAATTGAACAGATGTCTTGGTTGAATGTGCGTGTAGTTTTCTATACAGAAGTGCTGTGTCAAGTACATTACAAACAAATATTTGTGTTGCTGCAAATGAGAGAGCTTAAAGTTTAGTTAAGATACCAGCCACCTTGCCAGTCATTTGTTGACGGTGTACTTACCTTTGACCCTGTACAGCACTCTGCTGCATTGTAGGGAGGTTTGTGCTACACAAATGTCTACATATATATGACAGTGACTGAAGATGAACCAGAAAAGTTACCAATGTTTCCAATGAGGCAATCAAATGGATGAGGTTAAAGGTGCTGGTTGCCGCTCTTTTCCATTTACTGTACTGCTGTTCTGTGATCATTGTAAATCCGTATTTGTAAAGCGTGAACTACTCACCCTTACGGGTCTCAAGGTGCCGGGGGCCGTCTTGAAAATTAAGTGAGTTATTGCCCAGAGTCGCATGGTGCTGAGCTGATCTTCCGCCAGGGATCAAACCGTGAACCATGTGCTCTGAAGTCAGCTGCCCTGGCCGCTGCACCACACCTGTCCACTTTGAATCAAGAGATGGCTTGCCCACAGAGGTGTTTGGGGTGGAGCTCCATCAGTCCTGGAGGAGGAGGATATTGACAGACTCATATGAGAATGACAGCAAAGCAGCGTACAGACACACACTGGGTCCTTTCAGTTTTATCCCAATCTCACCTGCCCTGAGTGTGTCTTTAAAAGAGCAGAGAGGGCTGGCAGGATATTCCAAAAGCAACAATTTTTTCAGGATTAGGATAAACACTTGTCTCATTTTAAGCCCTCACTGCAGCTCAGTCTATTCTACAGACACTGCCTTCTCCTCTGCTTATCAACTTGGGGGACAGGCATGAGAGCACGAAGACCTATAGGTCTCAGAGAAGTAAAGAATTTACCACTACTACAGAATCCAGGCAATATCGATGTATATAAAGATAGCAGTTAAGCAGATGCAGGAGAGGTATGGTAGGAAGATCGATATAGTTCTGGAAAGATGCAAATTTCAATAGATCAGTATGCAGCTGAATTGAGGGGGCTGGCTGTTACATGCAACTTTGAGAATATGTCGTATGACCAAGTCTTGACAGACCAAATCCGTCACAAATATGATGGAAAAAGAACAGAATCAAAGAAGAGTGGGGCACACAAGAGGGAAGTAGTATGCTACGGATATGGGTCAAAAGATCATTTAGCCAATGCCAAAGATTTCCCAGCTACTGATAAAAATTGTAATTCATGTAAGAAGAAAGGGCATCTTAGTGGGATGTGTAAAAATATGGAAAAGTTGGTCAGTTAGATTGCAGAAAATGAAGGGGATAATGAATTGAGTTTACATGAAGTTGTGTTGAGTGTGGGAGAGAATGATGAATCCAAAATGGATCCACCAGTAAACCTACCTATGAGTTGATAGCATCCGGTTGAGCACTGTGGTTGATTCCTGTGCGTGGTTTACCATAATATGGAAAATATTATTTGAAAAATTGTGGGCTGAGAGACAAATGTTTCCATATGATGTGTCCCCGGGTAGTTACACTGGTCTTAAGATACTGATGGCAGGTTATATGTGGATAGCTCTAGAATCAAATCTAAGAAATTCCATGCCAAATTTTACGTTGCGGAAAAAGGGGAGATGATTTTGGGATGGCCACACCAAGTAGAGTTGGTTATGAAGCTAGATCTTAATCCCACTCCTCTAGGTTATGGAATACAAGAGTTAAATGATAAATGTAGTGAGTATGGAACATTACAGGATGAGTTTCCTGAGGTGTCTGTGAAATAGTTAGGGAAATTGAGTATATTAGGCATAAGATAATCTTAAAAGAAAATGTGATACCAGTAAGGCAAAAAATGCAGAGTGTCTCAAGGCATTATAGACAGAAGCTGAAAGAGATACTAGAAGATTTGTGTTCTAAGGTTATAATAAAACTAATTGAGAGTTCAGTAAGGCACAAAATGCGGATGGTCCCGATGCATTATAGACAGAAGCTGCAAGTGATATTAGTAGAAGATTTGTGTTCTAGGGAGATAATAGAACCAATTAGAAGTTCAGAATGGATGTCCCTTGTATTAATTACTGCAAATCTAATGAGGGGTTTACAATTGTGTGTGGATTTAAGGTGCTTGAAGGAAGCGATATGAGTTGATACATTTCCTCTTCCAAATTTTAAAGAACTGATGTCATCTGTATGTGATGCTAAGGTGTCTTCTACGATAGATTTTTCCAGTGCATATCACCAAATGGAATTGGATGTAGATTGTAGGCACATGATGGCGTTTATCACTCCTGAAGGAGCATACCAATAGAAGAGAATGCCATTTGATTTACCGAGCGCTTCAGCAATGTTCCAAAGGGTAATGTCAAAAATACTGCTAGCTGTTCAAGGAGCAAGGGTTATTCCGTATGACATTCTGATATTCTGCAAAAGCAAGCTCAGTCATGATGAAAACCTAAAAGAAGTATTGTCTGTATTCTGAAGGAAAATGGTTTAACAGGGGAGGGGGAGAAATGTAAATGTGGGAAAAAAGTAGAATATTTAGGTCAATTAATCTCTAGTGATGGCATGTTGTTGATGCTATAACGAATTCACCTGAACTGTCAGGTACAGAGCAGTAAAAGTAATGTTTGAGATTAACCAAACGTTATTCAATATTCATAGAGAATTATGCTACAAAAGTGGAGCCTTTGAGGAAGCTGTTAAAAAGATGTAAAGTTTTCTTGGCCAAATGAACAAGTTACAGGTGTTGGAGGAAATGCTAAGAGCACCATGTTTGAAACCATTAAGAGTGACTGCAGAATGTGTAATTGCTGTGGATGCTAGTGGTTATGGTGTGGATGCGGTATTAGTACAAAATGAGAGTATGATCATGAGAGGATAGTAGCTTATGCTTCATGCAACCTTACACTGGCAGAAAGGAACTATTCAGGAATTGAACTGGAAATTTTGGCTGCTGCTTGGACTGCAGAACGCTTCAGGTTGTATGTTTGGGGGAAAAGTTTTTAAATATGGACCACAAACCATTGATTAACAGATTGAAGGAAGGAACTTAACACCTAGGTTGGCAATATTAGCCTTCAAATTATAAATGCATAATTTTGAAATTGCATATATACTGCAGAAGAAGAATTTGTTTGTTGATGGTTTATCTAGACTACTATTGAATGATAAGAACGATACTCATAAGGAGGTGGGATGTGAGGTGGCTTGCACATATGCAGATGTGTGGAATACGGTTATCTGAAGATGTTTATTGGCGAGAAACAGAGAATGGCATTGATTTGAAGGCCATTAAGTCTTATATTATTAAAGGATGGACTGGGGAAAGAAATTTGATAGGAGATTGTGCAGCGATTTGGAATGGTGAAATGAGGAAGAAGGTGTAGAATTACCAAAACAAGACAAAAACATTCTATAATGTAGGAGGAAACGCTCTCAAGTAAAGGTTGGTCAGTATGTGAGCGTGAGGAAGCCATGTTTTGTGGAGAAAGGAATGCAACACTGGTCTGATCCAGTGAAAGTATACAATTATTTTGGGAGTTCTATGAAATTGGACGATGGTAAGGTGTGGATTCTTCGTGATATTGCCTTATGTCATGTTTGTTATGCAAGAGGCCCCCTGGAAGGGAAGGGTGTGATGGATTTATTTATTTATTTGAAAAGTTTTATATGGCGCCGGCTAGACCCGGAGGTATCAGAGCGCTTTACATGAGGATCCACAGGTTACAGGTTACGAAAGTTACATCAGTTGCAGTTACACATATAGGCTGAGGAGAAAAAACAAGAAATTACAAGATAAAGGAAGTTGTTAACACCTTTATGTTGACAGTGAACCTTATTATATCATTTGTTCACCGATTGCAAGCAATTCTGGAGGTAGAAATCAGTTATCACAGAGCAGTTTCAGATAAGGTCATCACAAGACTAGAATATTAAAAAAACACAAGTGGCAATAAAATAATTTTTTTAGATAATACATGCTATTCAGACTGCATAAATCACTTTTTTCGAGAACCTGTTCTAATCATATTGTCTTCATGTTGGACAGCTAGGTTACTTTTCTGGAATGCTTAATTTGAGCCATTGGTTTCAGGTTGGGCCCAACTGCACTCATTTTTGAGGGCGAGCCCTAGCTTTTTCCTCATCAGACTTTCACCGAAAGCAAGAAAGAGAAAAACACAAAAGTGGGAACGAAGGAGGAAGAGATAGACAAAGAGATAAAGGAGGAATTCAAAAGAACCTGCAAGAGTCAGATAAAGCGGCAGGGAGTGTCTGGTGGTGAATGACATTACGTGGAATCAAGACTATACAACATTGGTACTCGGCACTGACCTTTGCTTATTGTAAAGCGCTCTGATATCCTTCGGGATCTTGTGCATGCTATATAAAACTTTATAAATAAATAACACCGACTGCAAGCTCCTGAGCAAAACTTTGGGCCCCTAAGCAAAACTCCTTTTGCAAATTAAGCACTGTTTTCCTGGACTAATTCTTCAGCCCAATGGCCCTACTGAAGAGATTTATTTAAACCTCAAAATAATTACTGTCCATATTTTAAAATGTCAACTAATACGAACTGTTTTGCAAACTAATGCATTTAATTGCTTTCTGTGTTTGTTCGATCTTTTTGATGCAAATAATTTAAGAAGAATAGTTTATTTATCATCGAAGTTCTTAACTGTTGGCACATTTTTCTATCATCACAACACACTTGTGATGTTTTACAATAAAATGGCTAGTAAATGTTTACATTTGGTTCATTACAGGTCCATTAGATACATTGCTCATTTGTCATTTTTATAGCTCACTTTGAAATAATGCTCTTAGTTTTAAAATGGCAGGAATTACAATAGCCACAATAATTAGAACCCGTCTTCTACATTTCTACATTGAATTTGCATCTTAGGTGTCATTATCCATGTGACATTTGTGTATTTAAGGCAAGCTTCTTCGCTTTATGCTTTCATAGGAGCTTCCAGATGCATTTACCACCACAGCCAGGTGCAGAAATGCAGTGTGGAATTTCAGAAATCTCCATCTTAGCTTTTGCTTTGCAGGTAGTAAATTATTGCAAACTATTTATTTCTCTGCTAGACATAGAACAAATGTAATACACATGAAATACCTTTGACTGTCATTTGAAAGTATCATTATCTCCATACCTGCTAGGAAAAGAAATAATAAACCTGCTGTTTCTTTTTAAGGTGCCGTCTATGTCGTATAGACAGTTTGTATATACCAGGTTAAAGATTTTGTGCCAGATGTACAACGTTTTATAGCAAGTGCAAACGGCTCTTATATCCATTTGCGCTCTCTAAAAAGCATGGGCCCATGTACAAACAGTATTTCATGAATTGTAAATAAATTGCGACTCACAAAATACTGTTTTGCGACACGCTATCAGGAAGGGGCATTCCCTTCCTAATAGCGACCGCAAAGCTTTGTACCAATGTTTTGCAACCGTAATTGCGGTCGGAAAACACTCTTGAGGGGGTTATATGATGGATGGAAGAGAAATGTTGAGTGAAGGTATGGAATGTTTAATGAGTGAGTCGAACTGGGAGAATACAAGCAAAGGAAGGACTGGTATGGTTGGTGAATCAAATATGGATTCTACTGGTTTGAATGTGAGAAGTATGAATATTAATGATTGGATTCTTGCAGAAGGGAAACTATTGCGACATAGTAAACATAGAAGGAAGTTACCAGATGATCTGATCAACATGGATAATAAACGTGTGTAATTCATGCTGATTATAATACTTTAGGTTATGGAAGCATAATATGATAAAATGTGTAATGTGACAAGTGTGGTTTGTGAGGTTGCATTGTGAATATTGTGGAATTTTAACGTGCTACATTTAAGGTTAAAACTTGGTTTAGAGTTATATTGTGAATATTGTTGTCATAAAGTAAATTAATTATAAATGTTTTATCAACATATAAAAAAGGGAGGTGTATGGTGTTAAAGGGCAATAGAATGTGTAGGTCAAATGTTCATGGGATTTGAGTTGCTTGGCAGTTGATCGGGTGAGGAGCTGGTAGATGTGGCTGGAGGTTGGCACTGCTCTGTTCCTATACTTTTGTGTAAATAAACTACACACCAAGATCACATCTACATGTTTTATAGTGTTTCCTTCAACAGCCACCCATAACTTATTGTGGGCATGCCTAACGACATTCTGGTTATCCCTGATGTACCAGTGGCACATCCTTGGCATAAAGGAGACGTTCCTGATCTGATGGCGCTCTCACTATCTGTGTCATGATAGTATCATTTGCGCAATCCTGATATAACAGTGGCTGGCCTACTCTTGTCATACTGCATGAATTTGTGGTGGTTTTTGTGCTATTCAGAGAATATTAGTAGCCTTATCTGTCCTAAAGTGACGTGTTCTTTGAGCCACTTAAATATCCCCAGTGTAAAGATGGACCACCCTTGAAGTGTAGTTGGCATTCTTAGGAACACATAACAATTCTGGCCCTTATCTGACTTTTTGGGGTGCCGCTCGTCGAGGAGTTTGTGAAGAAGTTTGACGCCTGGGAACTCTGTGCCTCGTTTTTGCCTGCCAGGAGCCCCGTAGGGCATTGAAGCTGCGTGGGAGTGTGTAGGCGCTGGAGGACGGGACTGCGAGGCCCATCAGGCTGTGCGTGTTCCAGCGAGCACACCTGTTGCCTCTTCCCGCGTCTCCGCCCCCCTGCCTGTGCCCTTATACTCCTCGCGGCCCCCGCTCCGCGGGTGCCGCTCGTCGAGGAGTTTGTGAAGAAGTTTGACGCCTGGGAACTCTGTGCCTCGTTTTTGCCTGCCAGGAGCCCCGTAGGGCATTGAAGCTGCGTGGGAGTGTGTAGGCGCTGGAGGACGGGACTGCGAGGCCCATCAGGCTGTGCGTGTTCCAGCGAGCACACCTGTTGCCTCTTCCCGTGTCTCCGCCCCCCTGCCTGTGCCCTTATACTCCTCGCGGCCCCCGCTCCGCGGATGCCGCTCGTCGAGGAGTTTGTAAAGAAGTTTGACGCCTGGGAACTCTGTGCCTCGTTTTTGCCTGCCAGGAGCCCCGTAGGGCATTGAAGCTGCGTGGGAGTGTGTAGGCGCTGGAGGACGGGACTGCGAGGCCCATCAGGCTGTGCGTGTTCCAGCGAGCACACCTGTTGCCTCTTCCCGTGTCTCCGCCCCCTAAACCAGGATTCGTATTTAACTTGGGCAGACCACGCGTTAGCGGGACGCGTGTGCGGGACCTATCCCGGGACAAAGCCCGGACTAAGGGCGGACAGTCTTAGACAGTCCGAGACAGACTGAGACTGGACTGGGCGCGCCACTCTGCCCCTGCTGACCCGGATTTGTTTGGTTGCAGTAAGACTTTGTACCCCTGTTTATAATTTAAACCCTGGATATACTTGCATCGTATTACGTATGCCCTCTCTTATTTTCCGATTGCTATAGAGTGGGTATCAATAATTAGTATAAAAAAGAATGCCAAAAAAGATTCCTGTGGCGGGGGGTAATACCATGGACAATTATATGGTTCATGTAGTGTCAAAGATTAATAATGAAAGGAGACAATCCTTAGGCCTTAGTCAATCCCCTATTCTATCCCCCCTAAGCCCATCTTCAGACTCACCGTGGATTGATATACCTTCTCAGGTTGAGGGAAGTGTAATCCTAGATACTGATACACACGATAATGGTACCTTAAACCAGAGTGTTCATATAACACAAGGACAAGACTCAGCTCTGGAAAATGACTCTGATTCCCAGTTAGTTGATACTGAACAAGATTCAAATGTGCTGGAGAGTGAATAGATAAATAACGACGCTGATCCCCCAGCTCAAGTCCCTGCTACTCGTGCTATCAGAAAGTGTAGAAAACCACAAATACATCGTGGTGGAGCTCACTCTGGGAGGAAGAGGGCTGTGTCACCTGTGAGAAGCAAGGAAAAAAGTAGGGGGAAAGGAGAAGATGCTGAGAAGTTAAACATGGATGAAGAGTTATTATCCAGGATAGCAGAATTAATTGATATTAAATTTAAAGCTTTAATTAAACCAGTAGTGGCTAAACTGGATAAGCTATCTGCGGATGTAAAGAAATTAGGCGCAGATCAGAAAAAGATAGTAGAAGAGGTGTTAAACATATCTGTAACAGTCACAAATTTGGCTTCACCCGTAAAAGCGGCTCTTGGACTTGGAATAGAGGGAGGCATAAATTCCAATACTACACAAGCAATTCTATTGGAACAGACCCCAAATACCGTGTCTAATCATTCATTGTCAATAGAGGTTCAGCCCCTAAACCCCCCTGTACTGTCCGCACCAGGAGTAGAAGAAGATACACTACACTTTATAGAAGATGCGGCACCATTAGTGCTGGTACTGGCAAATGCCCCCCCACTAGCAACAGATCAATCAGAATCCCCCACGGCGTTAACAAGTAAGGCCCTGCATTGGTTATCTGGAAACATGCAGTTGGCCCCATGGGGGAAACAACAGCTACCTGGAGACATTAAGTCAGCCAGACGGGTTCCGTGGATAGGGCAAAACCCCAAAAAATTTAAAGGGGACTGTATAATTATAAATTTTGTAAACTCTGCTGTTTTACCAAACATTCTACCAAACATCCTGCCGCCACAGCGCAGGAGAGGTACCATCATTCCTCTCACCCTAGAATTTTCTGGCAAAAAACAGCGGAGTATGACATACTCTAAGCCAAGTCATACCCATATCAGGCCAATTTGGCCAGAAACAATTAATGGCTGGGGTTTTGATGTACCAACTAACAACTGGGGTTACAGTTTGGACAGAAGGGAACGTCCAATACGGACATATCAACAAGATCATCAACATCCTAGCCACTTCAATAACCGATTTAACTTCCCTATTTTCAACAGGTATGATGTCTTTCTTGATGAGGGTGGGCTGGAAGGGGTGGAATGACTACCTGATACACCTCTTAATCCTGACCACAATGTTTGCCTGTCAGACGATGTAGGTTTAGGAAATGACAATCAAATCCTAGAATTGCAAGGTAGTAATGTTGCGATGTTGGGAGTTGTGAATCAGTTAACTGATATAACTAGACCACATAATGATATAAATCCAGTCCCCTTCTTAGTACATACTATGGCCAATTCTGCGTTAGAACGGGTATGTTGCAGTACAGGTCCAATATCCACTAGTTTAGATGTATACGAGAAAGCTGACACAACACAATGTGAACTGTAAAAATGCAAGGAGAGGGTATTATCGTGGAACATAGCAGGACTCCATGATAAACTGAGTGATAAAGGATGGTTGTCTTTTGTCAAAGAATATCCGATAATATGTCTCCAAGAAACTTGGGTAGCAGGAAAAAATGTACATATTGAAGGCTACCAGAGTTTTATTATTCCTGCAGTTCCATCAGCTAGTGGAAGAGCAAAAGGGGGTTTGGCAATTTTTGTTAGCTTGACACTTGTATGCCATAAAGTTGAACACCATTCTGGTAACAGTAATATCCAGGTTTTAGAGTTCAGGAGGGGTAAAACAAAACTTGTACTGATCAACTTTTACAACGCAGTGAATCAGCCCGGAGATTGTAATATTGAGTCTTTGCGTGAATTCCTAAGGGCAAATGTCGGTTCTTTGCCTCGCCAAAAGATAATAGTAGGTGATTTTAACACACATTTATGTGGGAACCCTAGTATGATAATTGTTGGTCAAATGGGTTGTAATAGTACGGAAGGAATTCATTTTGATCACTCACGGAGGGGAACAGAACTAAATGATCTGTTGAATGAAAATAATTTCTTTATAGCAATGTCAATAGTATCGGAGCTAACTGTTTTCCCAACCCCCACATTTAAAGGTCATGCGACAGGGACATACATAGACCACATTTTATTATCGGCAGACCTTGTTAATATTGTTGAGGATTTCTCGATTCAATTGAGCATTTATAGCGACCATAACCCTATATGCATTAAAATGGGTGAGAATACATTTGAAAAATGCAATCCCCGTGAGGATCGAGGTCTTATAAAATGTATTAACGGTAAACGACGCTTAAAATGGTCAATGGTGGATTGTGAACAGTTTTACTCCTCTATTAATAATGTGTGTAACTATGAACTGTCAGTATGTACATCTCCTGTATCAGCGCCATTACAAATCTTAGCATCTTTCAAGGAGATTGCCAAAAAGGTGGAGTCAATTTTAACGGTACCTACCAAAGGGAAAGTCAACCCAAACAGTAATCCAAAATGGTTTGACAGTGATTGTTCGAAGGCCAGTCGTGAACTTAAAAAAGCCCTAAAAATAAAACCTAGAGACCTAATGCTTGTCAGGGACTTGCGGGTTAGGTATAAGAAATCATGTGCCAATCGCAAGCGAGCGGTAAAAAAAAGTCTATGGGACCCCGAGACCTTGAAAAACAGCTCGAAGTTCTGGGAGATTATTAATAAGCCTATATTTGACCACACTAGCATTTCCAATGTGGGCACTAACATCCCAGAGGAAGATTGGATTAACCACTTCAGCTCTATTTTTAAAAATAATGAGTCGCAAGCAGAATACAGATTAAATGAAAGTAGTGAAAATGTATTGCTCTTCTCAATTGATGAGGTAATAAAGGGAATTGAAGGGCTAGCAAACAACAAGGCCCCAGGACCTGATGGCCTTCCTCCCGACCTTTTTAAATCTCGTATAGTACTTTGGGCACCGGTCCTTACAGCAGTACTTAATGCGGCTGTGTCATGTGGATGCCCAAAATCATGGGGGGTATCTACTATCGTGCCCGTATTCAAGAAAGGAGACCGTAATAGTCCTCTTTGCTATAGACCAATATCACTAATTAACTCCGTGGTTAAAGTTGTGGGAGGAGTAATTTTGAATAGATTGGTCAGGTGGTCGGAGGAAAACAAAATAATATCCTCAATCCAATACGGATTTAGGCCTGGGCATTCTACGATCTCTCAATGTTTAAATTTATACCTTATCATTGGGAAGTATACTAAGGCCCGGCAAGGAACGATCCACATGGCGTTCATGGATCTTTCCTCGGCTTTCGATTGTGTGAGTCGCGGGAAGCTCTGGGGCGCCATGGCAAAAATGGGTGTGGACCAGAACTTAGTTAATTTGCTAGAAGATATGCATTCTGACACTAAAGCGAATGTCAGATACACACAAGATCTAAATGTGACAAAAGACTTTGGAGTGTATCGGGGTGTTCGACAAGGATGCATTTTGGCCCCGTTCCTTTTTAACCTCTACATAAATGATTTGGAAGAGCACCTTTTAAGCACTAAGACAGACTACCCGTACATTGGCCGAAAGGGACTGCCGGTTCTGCTATATGCGGATGACGCAGTCCTTTTATCTAGGACCGCCAATGGACTCCAAATTTTATTAGACTCTTTTTTTTCTTTTATGAAAAATAGAGATTTAAGTATTAACAATTCTAAATCCTATATAATGAAAGTTGGCCAAGGAAGCAAAAAACCAAATCGCTTAAATGTAAATGGAGTACAAATCCCTGTAACAAACACATTCTCTTACCTTGGGGTCCTTTTTGACACTCAATTAAATTGGGGACCCGTGATTCAAAAAAAGAAGGGAGAGGTTATCAGGGCAAATGCGGCTATAATGGACTTTTCCAGGAAAATGGGAAACAGCCCAGTTGCTGCATTACTCCAACTTTACCAGGCCAAAAGTGTTACTATAGCATGCTACGGTAGTGAAATATGGGGATATGCTCCTCTGGAAGCCCTAGAGATAGTTGAAAATAACTTTCTAAAACAATTATTAAGGGTTCCCAGGGGTACGGCAAATTTCTCTGTGCATGAGGAATTGGGGGTCCCCTTCATATGTGACAAAATTGCAGTAAATCCCCTATTATGCTGGATGAACTGTTGGCTAAATGACAACATACCACTCACCCAGCTTATATTAAGAGAAGCACTTACATGGGATAACAGGATGAAGGTTCCCTGGTTAAAGTACTTGTATAAGTGCTTTACTGATTTAGGTCGTCCTGAACTTTTCTTACTTCCTGAATCCATTATTAAATCGGATGTTATTGCGGTCAAGAAGGCTTTTATTGATTCTAGATACCAGGATAGGGAGTCATGTGAATTAAAAAAAGATAGTGTACGAAATCACGTACTAATAAAAAGTACATTGCTTTTGGAGAAGTACCTAACATGGCAAATATCTAGTTATGACCGTTTTCTATTGACAAGGTTCAGGTTTAACCTGTTTCATTTACTGTTGGCTGTTCCTAGGGGATCTCATCGTGGGCAAGTGTTACCGGCTTGCGGCTGCGACGATAAGTCTCCGCAAGACCTGGCACACTTTTTGTTTTTTTGTCCCTATTATGTTATACCGAGGAAGTTATATTTAAAACCCTGCTTGAAAAAGCTGAATTTTCTACAATTTCGCCCTGCTCTACACTTCCTTCAGCTGCTAAAAAGTGAATACACCCTGTATATATGTAGTTTTTTAAAATTGGCACTGAAATTTAGAAACAGTATGGAAGGTTAAAAGTATTGATACATGAAATGTTATTCCCTGTTTCTTTTAAGGACTTTTTTAAATATTCTGAATGCTTAATGTAGATCTGTCTTGTTTATGACTCTATTTTTATTTGATTTCTTCTTTTAATGATAAATTGTGTTAATAATTGTAATGTAAATGCTTTTATGGTTGTCAATAAGAACAACCGAATAAAGTTTCTTGACTTGACTTTTTGGGCACTTTTGATTCCATTCTGGCTATAACTGACATAAATCTGACCCTCTGTAAGATATTGTGGGCATTCCTGATGACATTCTGACTATCCAAAGCATAACAGTAACATTCTGGGTATCCCTGTCATAGTAATGGCACTTCCTTGACACATTGTTTGCATCTCTGATAACATTTAGGCTAATCCTGGCTTAGTCATGACCCATCCTTGACATTTTGTGGGCCCTTTTGGCACAATTCAGGCTATTTCTGACATAAAGGCAACTCATCCTTGACATATTGAGTCCATTGCTGATGACATGCTACCTATCTCTTGTACAGTAATTCTGTTCTGGCTAGATCTGGTATAATAGTAGACCAGCTGGACATAATGTGAGCAGTTTATGCAGCATTAAAGAATTTCTACAATATAGTAACACATCCTCCCAGAATTCTTGATACCCTACTGCCTATACTGGACATAGTAGTACAGTTCTGGCTCTGCCTAACATACTAGTGGCCCACCCTTGGCATTTTGTAGGCATTCTAGACACCTCTTGACACAATGGTGTCCATACATGACATATTGTTTGTGTGTTTGACATCATTCTCATTGCCATGGCATAATGGTGGTAAGAATACCTGACATGTTATAGTCATACCTGATATTTGTTGACAACAATAAATTGACTGTAAAGTTAGCGTGTGGCAGTAGTATAGGGTAGTGTTTACCGAAAGTGGAAAATTGATGCTTGGGGGCAATAATGTGTACTTATTAAAATGAAAATCTGTGCTTTTTTTTGATGTAAAAACAATTTTTATGAAACTCACAAACTTCTTGTTAAGGAAAGTAAGTTAATCAATCTAAGATAAAACATCTTCATTTTATGGTGAAGGTGAATTTCATAGTGAAACAATTGTATTTCAGAATTGTATTGTAAATCTCGTATTACGCTGGTATTTCATTAATTATGTGGAGGCATTTCACCGTCTATTTGATAATGCTTACTGTGTTATGCTTACTGCATTTTGGGCGTGTGGGACTGACAAGCAGTTCTGCTATCTGTGGCTTGTTATTGCAAGATTTGAACAATTTAGATTTTTCTACCCTGCTAAATTAGTTTCTCACTCATGGTCTGTGACTGAGAATCGAGATTGAAGGGGAAAGGAATGAAAAAGGAGGGTGAAAATACAGGTTATGTGCTTTTCAAAAAGGGTAAGCCGCATGAAATTGCTTAATATGTTTTTAACTGCCTGTAATACATGTAGCTCTTTAGTTAATATTTAAATAAACTGTGCTGAAAACTCCACTGTCGTTCCACTATTTTCTCAAAGATTGGACACATCAAAGGGAGTGACGGCTTGCCTGGCACACCACAAAATTCCTGAAGTTTTAATTATGCACTCTTCTCAATGTCTAGGTTTATAGCCAATGTATGTGAACATTGTGCTGTAAAATGCACTGTTAAGAGCGTCTTCCCTGAATCCTCACTGCATGATAATCTACATTGAGTCAGGTAGTTTCATCCCACTTTTTTCAGAGTTCAGCAGTCACCACTTCTGACATTGTATTGTGACCTGCTGTCACTTGGAAGTCTGTTATGGTCTGTGATGAGGCCGGGGCGATACCACTGTATTCCAAGGGTAGCAGTGAGGGTAAGGGGGACTGGAGGCAATTCATCCCCAGGAAAGGGCTAGTGTCACTGACTCCCTGACAACATTTACTCCCTGAAATAGGTTACCCTTAGACCAAAGCTTCCAGAACCCCCACCCTTGGCAATGATGGCCAGGGACAAAGGACACGGTCAGCTGGCTGATCCCTGCATGCGTAGTCCTACATCTTGGTGTAAATGTGGCATGGGAGAGTGGCTGGACAATTGGTAATATTTACTGCAAAGTGGAAGAAGGGAATGGAAAATGAAGAAAGAGCACCAGGATGGGTATACAAATACAAAATAATGCCTACAAAGCGGAAGTCATTTGCAATGCACAAAAGTTACACCCACATCTACTCCAACACTACAGATCTACTAAAATACTACAATCACCCAAATAGTCTACAATCTTCTCCAGCCAAGCCTTGGAGTAATTCACAAACTTGAAGTACTCTACTGAGTACCCAATTATTGCACAATTGTTAGCCCCCTCTTCATTTATCCTATTTCTGCAGTTTGGCCCCTGATATCCCAGCAGTGTCACCAAAATGCACCAAAAGGTGTTTTACGCTCAAGAACTTTACTACAAAAATAGCCCCACCGCCTGAGGAAGTGTGCTGGGGAGTATGAAGGGATAATAACTGAATCTGTCCCACTACTGAACTTTGTAATTAAGTATACTTCTTTTTTAATGTTAGAACTATTGCTTTAATAAAAGGACATACCTATTAGTATTAAATTTGGGTTAAACCATAGCGTGCACAAATAAAGTCATGATATGAACGCCAAATAGCTTTTCATCAGGCCGTTTATTCAGCAAATAAATTAGTATGTTCTAACTTTAACAACATTTATAGAAAGTATTCATGGAAGGGACCCATTCTTCAGTGCTCCCATTGCTGACGTCCTTACATTTAGAAGAAGGCTATAGAGGGAAGGGGTGGAATAATCCAAACCAGTATATGAAATCCACCCAGAATCACTTCCCACCTGATGTTAGGCCGCTTTAAATTTGAACTCTATTCTTTGCATATTTGGGACGAGTATTTTTTGCTGGAATTACTTGTAGTCTTTAGTTTTACATACTACATTTAGATTCTTGATTTCTGTGTTCAATTGTGTTGGCACTCTGTGTTTTCACCAGTTACCCAAAATAATAACATTCTATTTATTTAATTACCTATTGGATCCTATCTGTAAATAAACCTTCTGGTGGCCTCTGTTAGAAATGGGCACATGATGTAAGTGGATATCAGTTTCCAATGCTAGCACCTGGCAGCACATGTGCAATGCATGAGATAGGAACTAAGGGGCCTATTTACAAGCCCTTTGCGCCGATGGTGCATCACTTTTAAAATGGGAAAAAGTGACTCAGCGGCGGCGCAAGCGGCTTGTAAATATACCCCTAAATGGTGAATTATTTTTCATACATTTTTCAGAAACTCGATTCATCCTGTATTCGCCAATTCTTACGTAGTGTTAATTGGGTCACATAGGTGTGGAGTCTTTTTGTTATATGGTCGTTCTGGACAGATCGTTTTATTTTTTCTATATATTTATGTATATATTTATGTATTTTCAATTTTGCAACTTGTGTGTGTGCTTGTTGTAGTAGCTTTGCAGAACAGCACTAATTGAAAATACTACAAATGTCCTTATATCCTTTTGGTCTTTGACACATGAGGTCTTTCCACAATTTGAACTTGTTTCATCTTTGTTACTGAAGGTGATAATTCTGCAACATTTTCACATTTGCACTTGATAAAGATGTCAGTCATTAAGTAACTATGAGAAAGAATGTGCAGTTAATGATCCCACTGTGGGTAACTTTGCGTTACGTAGGGTTCTCCTGTGTGTATTGCTTTCCCATATCCTACCTTTTTCTGCCCACAGTATATGAGGTCGTCACGGTGACGGGGGATGTCCGCGGAGCTGGAACGGATGCCAATGTTTTTGTCACACTCTTTGGAGATTATGGAATTACGCCGAAGATCCATCTCACCAGCAAGTGAGTGAAAGCTGTGCTGTCCCAATGGTCCCATATCTCAGAACTAGAGTTGTAAAGTTCTATTTGTTTATGGATTGTGAGGTCCTGCTTTGTGTTTTATCTGAATACATTTTGAAGAAATTAAGAATTCCACCTTCACAATCCTTCTTCTCTTTGTGCCTCTGTGGCTGGACACTTATTGTCAAAGTCGTTTATAGCTTCTATTTTAAAATCATTCAAAATGTTTATATGTATCATACGTGGAGCAAAGACAGTTATGTATGGCCTGACTGCTCATAAGACTAAAGAAAAAAACAGTTACGTTCTTCCCAATTTGTTAATTTATTGGTTTCTCTATTGATGCATTGAAAGCAAATATCTTAATTTGGTGTAGAACTCACAAATAATTGTTCAAAGAAATGCACCTCAAGGTTATCGAAATCACGTTGAAACAAACCAGCATGAGGAAGAGTCAAATTGTGTATTGGTCTGTGTCCAGACCTTCTGTACCTAACAGGCAGGAATGCCACATGTGCTTACCTCTTCACCAAAGGCCCACCTAGGAACAAGGAACAAAATACATTGAAACATCTGTGAAATGAAATCACTGAAATACTTTGGTACTATTTTGGATTCCTAGAAGAACGTCGGAAACCGAAAGTGGTCCCAACCTAAAACATATTGGATTGTCGATACAGTCTTGGATGCAGATAGATAGGTAAAACAAAGTGCTGGGCTCAGCACAGGATTGAAAAACATTCTATTTAGCATTTGCCTTAATGTTAAGTTTAGAAGGTAGGGATGTGTCCACCAAATTTCAATGTATGGGAATAAAGACATTACACTTTGGTTTAATCAGCTGGAAAGACAGCTCCTTTTGAAATGCTATGCTTTGAACCATTTTTCAAAAATACTTCATTACAATCAATATGTGGACACAGATTGGAGCCACAGTTTGGCTAGTGCTTTCCAGCAGAATTCTGCATAACTTTCTAAGAAATGTTGAGCTAAGTATTTCCAAGAACAGAGGTTGTCTCTATTTCAAACACTGCACAGGTGGACAATCAGGTGCCAACTAACAAGTCTATGCCGACAGGTGACTCATGACATTCCATATCCCGGATAGGTTTCAAGCTATTTGAATGAGATGACCAATTGCAAGGTGGTCGCACTAACGCCTGTGACATCAACCAATGGTAATTTGGACTGAAGGTCTTTAGAAAGTCTCTTATCATAGCAGTTAAAAGACACAAGTGTGTCATAATCATGAGTGAATTATCCAACGCACAGACGGTCACAGAGGACACTGATCAGGAAGGAATCTGTGGTACCACGAGGACCAGTCTACTGCAGGTAGCGTACTTTTTCTTGGTCCTCATTCACCTCGTGCCATGACACCAGACTCCCTGGGGAACCGGTCCCTTATTTATACAGCTCAGGGAAATTGTTGTTCCGAATGTCCTCAAAGGCAGACGGTGGTGATAAGAATTTACTTAACTACAGTCAAGTACCGAAACAGGAGTTGGTTTAGTCATTGGACAAGTATTTTGTCTTTCATTTACTTCAGAGAGACTTTTTTTTTACAGATGTCTCTTGGGATAATTCGATTATTATCTAGCATAAGCATGTGGCATGGTTTGCCCAATTTATCACGGGTTGTCAAATCTTATTCTCTTATTAGCTCTGTCTTTAGTATCAATTTCCAAAACATATCTTACAGTGACGATCCATTCTCCACCGGTTGGGGGCAGCTTAGAGAATATGACTCTTTACTACGCAAGTCATTACATCGCGTGCCTTTCACAACGTTACAACGCAGTACCATTACAATGCAAGTCGTTACAACGACTTGCTCTAGATGGCGCGCTGGACTTAGGAATAGTATGATTTACTATTCCAACTCCAGTGTGTGCAACAGTAGGGAAGGTCTTGAAAAATTAAATCATACTATTCTTTAGTCTAGAGCACCATCTAGAGCAAGTCGTTGTAATGGCACTACGTTGTAACAGCGCAGCCGTTGTAACGACCGCATTGTGAATGTATCGCGGTGTAATGTCCGCGTTCTAAAGGTTGCTGCCCCAGCTTAGACAGTCATTTTCTACCCATTTCTCTCCTTGCTAAGAGCACTAAGTAAAATAAGAGCTTTTTATTGTATCTTTTCAACAGCCTGGGTTGCCCACTCAAACAAAAAACAACCAGTGTAAGGCTTACCTCAATCTTTCTTTGCAAGAGGCTTGCAATGCTCTTATCCACTTTCTCCCAGTAGGACCTGATAGGGGGACATTCCAGGAACATATGGACGTCATCTGCCTGTGCTGCACCACACTTCAAACAACCTGCTGAATGTTTCTTACCCATCTTCACTAACCTGTGTGGCGTCCAATGTACCCTATGTAAAGTGAACAGAGGGTTCCTTTTTAAAAGGCAGGTCTGACAGTACCATCAAGTGTAGACATTGATTCTTGCCATTTATCCTGCATCTCTGATGGTGACAAGTTTCCTCTCCATAGTTCATCTGGGCGCTTATAGTCTCCATCCATCATATTCAGTATCAACCAATATCAGGTTGTGATTTCCTTTTTCTTTGGGGCCTTGTTGGATAGCTATTCTTGCTAGGCATTCGTCGAAGGTCCCCTGTCCATGTTGCTTGAACCAGCTTCTTGGATGATGGAATTTGTACCACATAATATCCTCTCCAGTGACCTTTACCAGATTGCCCCAGGATAACAGCTGCCTCTCTTGTTCAAACTGTCTCCATCTGAATAGTTCCCCAGTTATCATTGGATCAGCCAATTTATCTTCCAAACACTCTGGAGTGCCTGGTAAATCCCAAATGGTGGCATATTCGCTTCAATAAGGTAAGTTTCTTGCTTTCCTTAGCTGAGCCCATAATAAGGTAGCCGCTCATAACATTTTCAACCTGACCTTCTTAAAACATCTTTATTTGCCATATTTATAGAGAAAATATGAGTTGCCCCATCTCATATCTTTCAACTTTGCTGATAACATTGCAGAGTCCTCGGAACCCTTCACCTCACAGCATAAAATTCTGCAGTACCATTAGTTGGAAGGTCAATGCGTTATATTGAAAGTTGGGTAGACATAAACCGCCCTAGGCCTTTTTTCTACGTAATTTCTTCCATGATGTCCTCACCCCTCTTGCAGCACAGATCAAACTAGAGATTTTCCCATTTAGCTTATCTATCATTTCTTCAGGTCAGGTGTTTGTCACTCAACAGAAATGTACATTTTGGCAGAATAGACATTTCTATGAGATTTATTCTACCCAGGACTGGTAAATGGGCCCAACTCCTCAACAGTTTACCCACCTCCAATGTCTCTTTTTTAAACTATTTGTTTCTGCTATGTTTTCTAAATCTTGTGTGAGCCTGATGCCAAGGCATCTCACCTCATTTCTAATTTGCTTATATTTACTGGACAGTTCCAGGCCTTTATCTCCGTTTTTGCTGGATTTACCAAATACCCTGATATATTCCCAAACTCTTGCATCAGATTATTTATGGCCGACAATGCCTGTTCTAAATCATTTGTATATATCATTGAATCGTATGCATAATGGGCCACCTTTTTTCATCCATTGTAATTGAATGGCTGGCTCTTTTCTCAATGTATGCGTGAATGATTCTTTGTAGAGGTTAAAGAGTAGCAGATAAAGTCAACAGCCTTATCTTATGCCTCTCATATTTCTGAACTCTGCTGTTAAACACCCCTTTAGAAGAATCTTGGCAGCTGAATCTTTGTATATTTGCTTAATTATCCTACACAACCCCTTCCCCCCACCCAGGTCATTATGATGCAGCAGCATGCTCAAGTAGTTCCAATTCACCCGGTCAATTGCCTTTGCGGCATCCAATGTCAATATTGCTCAAGGGAGTTTAACCGTTGAGGTTATATCAGTTGCACCTGTCAACCCATGAGTTTGTTCATCAAAGTACCTCCCTGTCCTAAAACCCTTTGGATCTTTATGTGCAGACGGCTTTCATGAGGGAAAGACAAACTTCTGGAAGGTTTTATCCAAAAATGATAGTTGGCTATAAGATCATCATCTGATGCAGCTTCCCCAAGGTGTGAGCAAACAAGCTAACTTTTTTTAGAAATTTTGTAACTATTGTTCAGAAAAGTATTAACCACATCAAAGGCTTCGCTGGGCCACGTGTCTCCTCGAGCGAGCAACAAGAAGGAATCAGTATTCTTAATCACCAATTGTGATCATTAGGGTGAAGTTGTGGTCAAGATTAGAAAAAGTATTTTCAAACGACAATCATCACTTTGGCAGGATCAGCCAGTGACAAATAAGAACACATATATGCTCTTTCTTATCCGAAGACGACAATGGAATTCACTGTATCACCCCTCATTCAGATTTACTGTAATACGTCAATAGGGTAGTATAGAATCTGATAGGAGGAAATTTAGAAAATTAAACTGCTACCCAATAGGGATCCTGGTGCTATGTGGAGGGCTTACTGGAATGCCCTTGCTTTTACCAACATCTACAGGTATAGGCAACCCTGGGACCTGTGAGGACCTGTGCTGTTCACTTGTACAGATGCAGTATTTCTGGATAGAAATGATGTAGAAAAACAGCATCAATTGTAGGATAAGTCAAATATTCTTAAGCGCCTACACATTGAGCTTTACTTCAGTCACATTGGGTGAAGGAACACTTCTTTAGAAAGTTCATTGCAAACCTGTCATTAACTCGTGAGTGTTTAGCCTTTCTGTTTTAACATTTATGACCAACAGGTGTTACCTGGCTACAATCTGCTAAGTGCAGCCCTCCTGTGGCATAAAGGCTGACTCTTAGACACTTTTAGGGCATGTGACTTATTTCACAAATGTCCTTTAATGCTTATTTTCCAATGTATTCCTACCCAGAAACACTTTACACGTGTCATATCATATCAATTGATACAAACTGGTGAAACATTTTAGCATGCTCTGCAAAAAGGCCAGGGTTTAAATCGCTGTTAAATCCAAAATACCATTTCTGAGTGACCTCAAAAAAATGTACTCAACATATTGAGTAGGAGGTGTGAGGATTACTTCACTGACATTGCCCACCCAGTGCTGGTTCTTATGATGCACAGAAGCTTTTTAAATCGGAATCTAAAAGGAGCTATTTCATATACCGAAAAATTGTAGGTAAGGCGAAGCCAATATTGCATGGTGTCAACCGATCCTAGTGTTTTGCTCAGATCCAGCCATGGTCTTACCCTTACACCAATTTCTAAACATATGACTGGGAGTTATTTCAGACCCTGAGAGTGTCAACTGCTTACACACTGGGTTGGTATCCTTTTTTAACGTATTAAAGGCATGAATTTATGAATTAAGAACGAAATATTTTTTTATTGGAATCAGTGGAAGAAACTCGCGTACACAATGCACACATTGAATTCAGTACAGTCACCTCGATACAAAATAGGCTCATAAAGGTATGAGACGTGTTTAGAATCTCAAAAAGAGCACAATGAAACCACTCAGACTTCAAATACAAAACCCTTCATTTCGAAACAATACTGTTTAGGGGTAGAGAGAAAAGAGAGGATAACCATCATCAATTGTGCAGGAAGCCTAAGTTAAGCCTCCACATTTAATGCTCTCTATTAACAGATCACAAATTCTCTATACAGGTTAAGGTGGTATAGCTCGTATACAGAAAGATGTATCTTTTGTTTGCACCGATCATCAAAGTATCAAGAAACAGTCTGCTCTACCTATTTCAGAGCAACCCAATTGCACTTCTCTGTTATCTTTGAATAAAAGCAAAACAAAAATAAAATGTTGCTTAAATAATTGACTCATATTTTCGTGTTTGAGCACATGGTATAGCAGGAGTGGTATATTTATTTAACAACTTATTTGCGTTCTCTGAAATAGATAGGTAGAGCAGACTGTTTCTTGATACTTTGATTTTCCCCTATTGCTCTACCTCCATTCTTTTAGGGTTCCCCCTATTACTTCGTGGTCGCACCGATCATCAAGTCCCTTCTTATTGCGGCTCCTTTTCTGATCAGTTCTCTTTGTATTGTGGCGCCAAGATTGACCAGAACCATGCTCGAACTAGTTGCAGCTTATGGAGGACCCCTGGTTGGGAGATACCTCGCACCGATCACCAGTACTGCCTTACAGTACCTATCTTCAAGACCCATTTGAAAACTTGTTGCACCTCCATTTCAAAGCCTTCAGGATTCACCACAGTGGGCAGCCCCAGAATCCTGAGTTTTATCGCTTTTGCACTGTTCTCTCGTGCTCCAGTTTCTAACCTGGTGTAACAACAGACTGGTCGCAAAATTGTTTGCAAATTAAGCAGTGACTATTTGTGACCAGTCTTTAAATTTGCAATGCAACACATGTACTAATAAGTCGTGTCGCAGAATCTCTTGTTGCAGGGTGTCACTGAACAACCTTCCTAATGAATACTAATCAAGGACCCGTTGATTGGCTACAAACACAGGGATGGTGAACTGCAAGTAACAGCAGACCACCATCCCTGTGATTGCATGCCCATATGGGAATCCTTTTTTTTCTTTTTTTTAAGGTAGAACATATTCCTTAAAGGAGCCTGTGTTAAAAAAAATCCCATTTGGGAAGTCATTGGATGGAAGCAGGTAATGGCCGCCTGGACCATGTCCTGCTCCCTCCATGGCTTTGTTACATGATTCCCAAAAGGGAATCTGGTACCACCCTCTTTGACAAGTCATTAACATATCAATGGTTGGCTATCATAACTGTGGGCACAAACTATTGATATGCCTGATTGTAAATCGCAAATAGTGGGGGATGCACTTACATGCCGCCTCCTCTTTCTGATTGGGAATGAGTTGCTAAACCCATCACAGAATTAAAGAATGGTTTTAACACAAGGCAAAAAACCATTTTGCGATTGCAGACCTTGCAACTTTGCGAATCACATGGTTTGTGACCACAGAGTGATTTTGAACACCTGACCTTTACTCCCCAGCATGACAGCTCCACCCACAGCACAGTTCTCAAGCAGTGGGTTCATATACTGTCACCGCTCTCACTCTTTAGCTGTTTTTCTTCCTCTGACATACACAGCAGTTCAAGTTCTCCACTTCATGTTCAGTAAGAGTCATGAGGTTTGACAGTGATTCCGGTGTCCACTACATCATGGAAACTGTGGTTTTTGTGCGCATCATCCCCCTTTGCTTATTCGCAGGACACATCTCAGTATCACTTCTGCTTCCCCCACCCTCTGAAAGCAACGATCTTAGTGCACGAATGTTGCTTTTTCCTTTCCACTGCTTCTTCCTATGTTCATTCATCAGCATTTCCCTAGAACACACCACAAAACTGAATCTTCCCTTGAGTGTCTGCGCTTCATTCAGTGAGGGGCAGAAGTCTGGCTCCAGCATGCCATACCCTACTGCCACCTCCTCCACGGTCATGTCTCTTCCACTCCTCATACCACAGCCACTCCAATCAAAGCGGAAAAGCTCAGAGGTGCCAGTTGACCAGACTCACCAACCATCTAGGAGCCATTCACACAAGTCACAGAGGAAAAGTGCCGTCCCACCCGGGGATCAAGGTGCGGGTCATGTACTCCTGTGTCAACATCTTGGTACCCGGGGAAGAGATCTGTCACTTGCTGTATGCGGGTTCTAGGCTCCCACAGTGACTGCTACTTCATTACTGCACTTTACTCTTCACCTGAAAACGGCTCCAAGGATTAACCCATGACAGACCACCAAAGGCAAGCACCGTCTTGGAGGCACTAAGACTCTTCACCATCAGCTTTATTGGTTGCAATCCTTGACTTTTAGACTTGTGCTTCATTATACCTATTAATGCAGCACATGCTTGCAATTTTTTGTTGGTCAAATAGAAAATACAGTGGGTGGAGTTTATTGTACTTCTAAATGGACCAGTGTTTTACTGCCTGTCCATACTTCAGCATAACTATATGCAATAATAACATCTTTTGTTAACATTCGCACCCAGGAATCTAATCAAGGGTCCAGTGCTTATTAATAGTTTCCCCATTTGTGCCATACTCCTGCCCTCATATACAGACTCTCCTATCATGGAGGGATTTAAGAGTACCTGCTATGGTTAGTAGTGACGGGTCTAGTGTCTATTAATTGATTATGTCAGATTCTAGAAAACTTCAGTTCTTCTATTAACTCTTTTAATCCGTTATTCTATTTTTACTGTCCATCTTCTAAGTTGTTACAGTCACTGACAACGACGTTAAGGATGACTACAAGCTAATTGGCGAGGAAATCACCTATAGGCATCTCTATGTGTTTTATGCATCATGCATTCAAAGCGCCCATAATTCAATCCGTTGCCTAAAACCCTCTTTTTGATCCCAGCTGAGTGTGGCGATAATAGAGAAATGCCGTCTGTTTTGTCTGGAAGACTGGGGTATGCATCACTGTCAAGAGGATAGCCTTCCATGACCACTTTTAATCTTCAAAGGACAGATAATCTGCATTCCATTTAGCTCATTAATCTCAGCTAGAAAAAAATGCATTCACTTATGCAGAATACTCTTTGAAGCAATCTATTTAGCAGTAACTCTGTGGCACCCATTCCTGTAAAGCAAATAAAGCTTTAGGAGATCCGCAACTATAAGCGTACTTCATTTAATTAAAAACAGGTACGTATTTTTCAAATGTGTTTTGATATGTGATTTCTACAGAAAGAGGTTTAACATGTACAGTGTCTGTCTCATCCTAAAATTAAGAATCAACTGTGTCAGGTAGTACAATTGTACATTGAGTTTGCAAACATCTGCCATTGGGTCCCTAAATATGCTTATTGCCAAAATTCCCAAAATGTAGATACTTTTAAGATGGGTAAGTGACAAAAGATCTTTTGAGTCTTTCTTTAAAAGCCTACCACAATAAGTGTGCCACCTGTGTTCTTTACTGCCATGATATTTGTTGGTAAAACCGTTATTTGCACAATATTATTGTAAGACTTCTCTTAACTCTGAACCATCTCTGACACTTACTGAAAATCATCATCTGACATTTAAGCATGGTGTTGATCAAAAGAGAATCTGTTATATTTTGTACTGTTTACAATTGAGACATTTCTGGATTTTTCTCCCCTGTTTTCTCCAACTCGCTTCCTTCGAACGCATAATTCTGTGCCAAAAATGTTCCCCCCGAACCTTGGGTTAGTGCAATGTTGCAATTGTTCATGTTGGTGTGAGTTGGTTGTCCTTGCATTCATGACATCTTTGCCACTGTGAGTACCATTGTCATAACCTCACGTTTTGTCCATTTCTACAGCACAGAGAAGAGGTACCCGCGTATTTAATATTTTGACCTGAGAGCTGCTCTTCCTAATGAAGCAACTCGTACCTATGATTCTGTGAAGGAAATGATGAGGGAATGGTAAAGAAAATCCATGAATTTTCAAAGCCTTCTTGCCATATTCAGCCTTCAGAAAGCAGAGTGTGAGACAGGGTGGTACTATTTCTTGGCTGCGAGTATGGCAGTAGAAATACATTTCTTTTGGAAAATGTGTTTGTGATGCCTATGCTGCTGAAGGAACCCATACCAATGGCACGCTCCATTGGGCTTTATTTAGCTAAATTGATGGAAAATACATTTGTACTCCATAATATCCTTATGTATCAAGTTTATTAGTGGCATTTTTTAGATTCTATTTACAATTAGTTCTTTAGTGAGGTTCAGTTACTAAAAATGTGCACTGGGCATTCGCCCAGAACTTATTGCGACTGAAATCATTGGTTAGAAGTTATTTAGTGATCTTTTGAGCTGGAAGTGTTAACTTACGGTTCGTTTGTGGGATTCTCTGGCCAGAAATGTTAGCTAAAACTGATTTAGTGAGATCCCGAGCTAGAATTATTAGTTTGAAGTTCTGGCGAGATCCTGTAGGTAGTAATTCTAGTTAAAATTTGTTTTGTGAGTTCTCTAATGTATTCCTAAATTTAGAAAGTTTATTTAACAAATGAATTAGTGGCATGCTTCTTCCAGAATTGTTAGTTTTTCATGCACTTGCCCCACCTTTTAAATGTTAGTTATTGGTGACTTTGGTGGCTTTTATTTGGTGACTATTCCCTCTTAGAAGTGTTATTTTAAATTTCCTTAGTAGTGATCATCCACTAGTTGGACTAACTAAACGTATTAAGTGATATCTTTCATCTAGAAATATCTACTTTACATGTTTTGTTGGTGAGAAATGCTTTAGTGAGGTACTTCAGCCAGTTCTTAATTAAGATTCTCCAGTTAGAAATGGCAGCTGGAAGTTCTTTAGTGACTTCTCCCCCCCATCCCCAAGGTGTGTCTGATAGACGTTCTATAGAGGATTTCTCCTGCTCGGTATGTTAGAAATCTCACACTTGATAACTCCTGATTTTTTTTCTTTCATTGTCTTATGGTCACCCTGTTTGAAGTTAGCGTGCTAGCCACAGAATTTAGAGCATGCCTGCCCCATGCCAGGGTTATGTTAGCACATGAAAAAGATTTCTGAATATGACAAAAGGATGAAACCTCATGCATTTTCATGGTTCATGTTTATATGATTTACTGATGAAATTACTGCATTGCCATGGCATTTTATGTTTTCTTACGGCAGCCAAGAAAGCATAGTAAAAGATAAAATGTCATGCATTCGTTCAACTAGGTCAGAGGTGTCCAATGTAGGACCTAGAGAGCTGGATCCATGCCATATTTTCAGGATATCATTTATTTTCAGTTGGTGGTTATCCTCAGAAAGTGACATGGACCTGACCCTTCTGGTCCTCCATTGGACACCCCTGAACTAGGTACTGACAAGTCTGATATTTCTTTCCCAACAGGTTTTTGTTGTTGTGTGCTGGAAGTGAAATACATGACATTTTATACCATCTCGTCATGGTCTTGGAGAGTTAAGTGTGTGCAAGTAGGAATATGACAAGCCATGACATATAAAATATCATGTGTTTCAAATGTTTTTTTCAAGAGATAAGAGACAAAATACATAAAGGTTTTATGCAGATTTACCATATGCAGTTTGAAAGTCTGCGGCTACTTATTTCAGGAGTATTAAGGAAATGCCGGACAAGCAAGAAGCTGTACACAGTGAGTTATCCATTACTTATGCAGCCTATCTGTCACTTTCTGTCTTAATTACCTGGGTATGATCAGTGATGCCCCTCAATGTGTCCCCACGCCTCACATAGTACCTCACAAACTCTTCCTCCTGTTTTCACCAAAGACGCATGCCCTGCCCAATCCTTCAAGCTCCTTGTGACATCCGCTAGCATATCAGCTGTTGTATTTCTGTCTGCCACTCAAGTAGACATCCCAAGAAGGTTGCATGGGAGAGCTGAGTAACTGGTCAGAGCATGAACCCATGACAGTTGAATCTCACACAGGAGACAACATACACATAATATTCAGGAAAAGATGAATGAACAAATTCAGGAAACTTGATCCCAAGGTCATTGCTAAAAGGTCTTACAAGAAATAGACCTTAACGTGCTCCTTCACATGGAAATGGATGCTTTACTGCAATGAGCGACAGCAAAGGTGTATAGCACATAAACACCTATACAAAACTTTAAAGGTCCAACAGAACCAATGGGCCTTTATTAGCCCTAAATTGAACAGGTGGCTCTCCATTGATCATAAAAGAAATGAAACCTATCACCAGGGCTCCGCTCAACGGGAAATCTCAGATCCATGTGGAAAGGGGGCCCAGATTTTAAAGTGACATGGGGCCATACAGATGACTGAGATGTGCTATGCAAATGCTCGTAAATTATAACACACAAGATTCTTTCTTCCGTCAACAATGCGCTCGATCTCCCATCACATACAAGAGCCAAATTACATAATAGGACCTCATCTACGTAGCTATACCCCCATTTTAACCCACCATGGGAACACAAAGTGAAATACTTCAGAGGGTACGCACCATCTATTGTGGAGCGCCATCCTTTGTTATATTCGTATTATTGTAAGATCAGTGACAGCACCCTAGTAAGCAGGTTCATGTTTGGGTTAGCCACACGCTTCCAGACTCCATGAGGATTTTTTTCTGCTTTGTTACTCTGAAGACCAGAAACATAATTGAATGTCAAATGGGCGCCAAGGCAGTTGGTTCTACTCCATTTACTCTCACTCACCCAAACTAACCTGAATTCAGACTCAGAGAGTATCGTTCACCAGTACTTATCAAACCTGTATCACTTCCACCTACAAATCCTCAAACTCTTGCTCAGGCACTCCCTAGTACTAGGGGATCACTCTGTAAATTAGTTTCTTGTCTATAGAGGGTTCCTCTGACCTTTAATGGACTCCTGTCTAAGGCAGACTAGAGAGAAGTAAGAGGAAGATAAATATAGGAAACAGTAACAAAGGGAAAACGTAGGGATGACAAAGAACCCAAAAGAGTGAGAGAAAAAAACAGGAGGTTTAGGGTGTTGCAAGATGAAGGGTTTGAATTATTGGAACACAGAAACGAAGAAACCACAATGGAGGAAACCAAATCATGGAAAACCAATTTTAAGGAAATACAAAAAAACAAAAATCAAATAAAACATTTGGAAAGGAAAGATAATTTTAAGGAAAAATCTAAAATTTGATTGAATTTGGGTGGAGTTTAGGACTGCTATGGGTTTTTTGGGTTCAGGGAAGGGTAATGTTGAGGGTGGTGTGGAGTTTTTAAGGATCAGGAATAATCGGAGTTCAGGCATAGAAAGGGGATTTTAGGGTTTAGAGACTAACATCCCATTTGTGCCAAGGGCGCTTCATCACAGACGGTGACCGGTGAGGCACCAGTTTCCCAGGCAGCAGAAGTGAGAAAGGGACTAGATAGTGGTCAGTCCAGGCCAAAGGGATTGAGGGTGAAACAGTTACAGCACCCAGGTTGGAAAAGATGGGATCCAACAAATGTCCTGTGGAGTGCGTGCTTTCTGCCACATATTGCACGAGTTGGCAGACCTCTAAATCTGCCAAAAAAACAGCAATCTCAGGCTTGTCACTCTCTTCTAAATGAAGGTTGAGATTGCCCAAAATAGTGAGGTTAGCCGCTTTACTCGCAAGTAGGGCAACTTTGTCCACTAAAGCTTCCCTCCATTTTTTTGACGGCCCTGGAGGTCGGTATATAAGCAGCCCAGAGACCGTAGAGTTGTGATTAAGCCTGATTTGAAAAAAATCACTTTCACACTCAGGGATCACCTTCGTAAAACGATAGAAGAAAGGCTCCTTCAAGATTAGCGCAATACCGCCACCTCTCTTAACGGGGCGGTTGATTTGATACATAGTGTAACCTGGAGGAAGCGCCTACCAGGCCACTGCGCCCGAGTCCTGGTTTAATCAGGTCTTAGTTAAGAATAGGCCATTGGGTCGTTCCTCTGTTAACAGGTCACTGATCTCAGAGTGATGTTTAGCAAGAGACAGGCAATTTAAACTGAGGAATCGAATATGGGTTGCCTCTGAAGGTGGGGACCCACTTTTTTCCTTGTGGTAAACTAAGGTGCATTGGTCACACCGGAAAGATTTCACCTCGAGAGCCCAAAGATGCTTTGGACAGCTTAGGCAGTAAGTGTCCAAGGACAAAAGTTCAGAGCGAGTGTAAGACAATTCATCCCCTAAATTTTGATCAGAGTGACGGGCCCGCTGCGCACATCCGCTGCGCGCGTCCGCATAGTGTGGAGTAGAAACTGACGGTGTGCAACAACAGGCACCTCCCGCCGCATCTGATGGGCCCTTGGGCAGCCAATCAGCGCTCAATGCCGCCGAGACACGGAAATGTGGCTACCTTGATTTAACAAAAGCAAATGTGCATCAATATTTAAAAAGCAAGTGTGCAGAGTCCCTCATCAACAAGAAATCATTTAAAAACAAGTTAAAACAGGACTTTGAAAGCGCGCAGCGCGAATGCTTAGAGCAATGTTGAAGACCAAAGTTTATCTTTTCCAGAAGCAGAATTTTCATAATTTGGATAAGGTGGTCTAATACAGGAGTTTGTTCTTAATCACTAAGGGCCAGATGTAGAAAAATCGTATTTACCGATTTATAAATACCGAATTTTACCGATTCGGTATTTATGAATCGGTAAATATGAAGGAGGGAGATTTAGGTAGATTCGGTAATTGAATTACCGAATCTGTAAAAATCGGTATTTACCGAATCGGTAAATACCGATTCTGTATTGCCCATTGATTCCTATGGGCCTTGAAGTCCATAGGAATCAATGGGCAATACAGAATCGGTATTTACCGATTCGGTAAATACCGATTCCAGCAAGGGTGAAGGGGGTGTCACTTTGACACCCTCTAGCACCCCGAATACAGGCATGTGTGCCATGTGGCACACAGACATGCCCTAAGGGCATGTCTGTCTGTCACATGGCATAGGTGTGCATGCACACATGTGCATGCACACCTGGATTCGGTATTTTACCACCCAATTGGATTGGGTGGTAAAATACCGAATCTGAAAGGCCTTTGGGACTCAGAAGAGTCTCACCTACATCTGCAAGTTACCGAATCGGTAAAAATACCGATTCGGTATTTTACTGATTTGGTAAATTTACCGATCGGTAAATTTACCGAATCGGTAAAATTGGCCCCCTACATGCCAATTCTTAAATACCGGTCGGTAACGGCCGAAATCGGCCGTTACCGACCGGTATTTGGGCTCCTACATCTGGCCCTAAGGCTCATGGGATTTATAGTTTTATCATGTGGTTACTTATAGGTTTTCTGAAGGTTGCTGAGAAATATAAAGAAGACAAAAATGCATAATCCTCGCCTCTGTGCCCTTAATAGAATTTAAACTGACTTCACGATAGCTATGAAATGTTTTATTCGAAGAGGGATATTCTGATATTGAGCACTGCAGCCACAGTGTCTCTGGCATGTTAGAACTGTAATCCTGAATGACTGACTGTGATTTGAACAAGGTTTATAGTTAGTGACTTTTGTCCAGAATCTTCCTCATGTAGTAGAGGTTGAATATGGGTTAGTAATTGGAAAGGCCGGCCATGTTTTTTCAGTAGGTACTTGGTAGAATGGTTTTAGGACCAATCACTGTTTGAGAGATGCATGAGGGCGTCTCTGATACCAAGACGCAGTCTTACAATATAGTGTTTGATGCACACTCCTGGGCTTGGACATACTGTGAGGTTGACTGCATTTATTTTGCTCACAGATTGAAGCACTTGAGATTGCTGTGTGTTTGGAGGTGAGTGGGTAGTTGGTACTCTTGTAGAGGTTGATGGATGGGTAGGGTAATTTTCCTAGGCATTCCCAAATTAAGCAATAAGGACTTGTCAATTTTTGGAGGATTGGGTGATGAGCCATGACACATTGTTGGGTCTGTGATATCCCAGTAGATTTGAATAGCTTGCATGTTGGTCTGATAGCCTTTATGAATTGCTTTGGATAATATTTGTTTGCCCTCTGCACAATCCTTAAGTAGACTATCTGAGGCACGTGACAGCACAATTTTCCTCTGGCGATATCTTTTTCCCAGCAGCCAGTTCCTGTTGAACCATTTATTATTACTTACCTTGGGTTATGGTTTTGCTCTTTGAATTTTGAGTGTGTCTACCATGTTGAGATACCTGCTAAACGTTTCAAAGACTCTCACTAGAGCCAGTTGTGGGTCAATTACCGAATTTTGGAAGGTATGTCCCATGTTAAAGGTATCTGGAAAGTGGGTTTTGGAAGATCCTTTGGGGACATCCTATGACTACCAGACTCAGGGCTATTGTCCTTTGTATTAGAGAGTGTTGAGAGTGATGATGAAATGAACTGTTAGAATTTAGGGCTGGAATGTCATGTTGGCTGTGCTCTGTGAAGGAAGAGTGTCATATATAGTGTATGACCATCCATGTGCCAAGGGTGTTGACTATTATATAAATCCCATTTCACTCATGTGGCCCAGCTCTTCAGTGGCTTATCCATTTTCCTAACTATCAACACATAGGTTGAACTGTCCATAATATCATTATAATTTGATGGGATTGCACTTGACAATCCATACGAGGTTGACAGTCAGTCCCATGAAAACTGGGTATTAGTTTGTGTTCACCAGCAGCAAAGGGTCCTGTCCAATTGAAGTGGATGGTGCATATGAGACGGTACTCATGCATGAGTCACTTAATTCTCTGCAGATTTGTTTTGTGGTAAAAGAGAGGATCTTATGGAAGTGGTGAGGTTCTTGGGGATAACCAAGTCTCACTGAGGCCAAAGGTTTGATCCCTCTTCCATGGGAGTCATTGGGGACCTAGTACATTGGCCCAGAGGTATTTTGGCCTGAGAAGACTGTGGTGTGGTTGGTGCACTTGGAGGGAGATCTTGGTTGAATGTACCACTGGGGAGTGATGATATACTTGTTTTGCTTTACTCAAAATGTGGGTTGGTGATTCTCCATTTTGAGATCATCTGGGATTCTGTAAAGGTTGAAAATGACTGCGTTGCTTCCTTGGGAGATAATTTGCAACCTTTGACCATAACGTAGCTTACACAAGGTAAGTGTAATTGATGTACTGGATGCAATGATTATGGTATCGCCGCCTCTGGTCTTTGTTACATAAGTGATTTGTCTTACTCTGATCTCTGTTATTAAAGCAGTGGAATTAAATCCTGGCATACAAGAGTTCATTTCGGGCAAGTCCTTGTAGAGCATTTGTTTAATTCTGTGAGTAGTTGTAATATTCTGTCGAGCAAGGAGTGAATGGGTGCCAGCCGTATTTGGTCAGGTATTCCATAGGTAGTGTGGGTTAATTTATGGACTGTGACTTCCTATGTAGTCGATGAATGGGTGACTGGTTTGCCGGGTGGAGGTAAACCTAGGTTCTACGTGTTACCTTATTGATCGTGAGAGCATTTAGGGTATGAACTTAGTGCCAGGTGATAATCAACGAGGTCTCAGCCACAGTCTCAGGTGGAGTAATCTGGATGAGGTGCTTTCATTACTTTGGTCAGCCTGTATTCCCCACTGTTTATTACCATCCTTGATTGGCAGGTGGAATCCAAGGCTGGACTGGGAACAGAAACCAGCCCTGCAATTCCTCTCGACTAGCCCCGGGGTGGGGTTAGGGTGCTACTAAGAAGCACCGGACCAGGGGAGGAGGTGGTGCTAGTGTCAAGCACCTCTGCCGCTTTTGTTACAGTGTCCCATATTGCAGCACTGCGGCAAAACCAGCCCCAGTAACAAAACCTGCACCCACGAGTCAAAAAACGGCCCCAACCCTTCCGGCCCAGTGGGAAAACGCCCAGTGCCTACTACGGCCAGTCCGGGCCTAGTGGAATCTATTGGTATCCTCCAAGATGGTCCATCATTCACAGAGAAGCGATTGGCTGTATGTTGACCAGGCGGGTTTATGGGTTCTCTGAGTGGCGGAGCTCTTTAGCCTTAGTCTACATTTATTAGAATTGGAGCAGACTGGAAGCCATTTTAAGCTGCTGATATCTGGTCCATTCAAACCATAGACAGTCGACATTACCATTTCAATACTTCACGGTGCAACCAACCTTGATGTAATCATTCAGTCATTCCTCATTAGATGCCACTGAAATCTAACGCACGTAAACATCATCTTCCCCAGACACAAATCCACAGTTTAACAACCAATAGGAAGGCAGTGCTCAACAACGCCTCCATGAGTACCATACACACTGCAGGCCCCTGCAGTGAAACTCTAGTTCATCTCGTATATGGTAAATAGAATACACCTTCATGTATTTTCGACTGAAAAAAAAAATATTTTGTATAAATTACTGTCACTTTGAGCGAAGATGAAGCCTGGGTGCTGACGAGGGGAGAAGGTATGATGAATCGCTAGACGACTGCCGCATTTGAACTGCTGTGGATTTTAATTACATACCTACCGTGGCACAATCATTTCTGTACAATAACATTTTCTAACTCATCCTGAATGCTGATACTGCTTGCAAATTCAAAACTGCTTATGCTTTGTTATTCGCGATTATTCAGAAGAGTAAATGCAAAAGAAATGTAGTGTGACCATCAAATTATTTTTGTACCATATTCACAGTTTTTCTGCATGTGACGATTGACAAAAAAGCTTATATTTTTGCAGGGTCCAAAAAAAATGGCACAATAATGCAATTCACACTTAAACAATTTAGGAGACCCCTAGAAATAGAATATTTGTCAGGCCACTATTGTAAACTCCTCTGCAGCGCCCTGTTTCAGCACTGCCTGTGGCGCCTTAGGGGGTTTGCATGCCTGTAGGTATCATTGTTGTTGCTGACCCAGAGATGCAGATGCCCAGGGGCGAGTTGGACCAGAACCTGGGGCTGGAAGGGGCAGCAGGTTTCTGCATGGCAGCTACGAGTGGAGGTCTCTTGGGCAAGGTACCGTGGAGGCCGTGCTGTCCAACCCAAGGCTGGGAGGCAAGAGCGGAGCAAAATATCCAAGCATGCATGAGGGACACCAGCAGGAGAGTGCTAGAAAGCTAGGTGTGGTCAGTAGCGGCTGGCAGGGAGCAGGAGTGGAGGGGCAAGTGGGGGTCGCAGGGGGAAGGGAATAACAAAATAAAAAAACAAACACTTACCTCCTTGCTGTGTCTCAACTCCTAAGCTGTCTCTTCTATGTTGTCCCTCGTCGTCTCTCTGCCGGAACCAGGAAGCATACAGTCTCCCTCCTCTAAGCCAGTCGCAACGCTGCAATGCAGCATTGTGATTGGTCTGAGAGCCATGACTCAGCGCTCAGATGGGGGGCTGGGCGTGTTCCCCACCAGGCTGTGTAATGCAGCCTGGTGGGGAACATGCAAAGTGCGCATGACTGCCGGCCAATCAGTCATGGGCACTTTGGAATGCAGCCACTACTCCTGCTCCCAGACATCACCGGAGTCCCAGCCCCGCCCAACCTAGCCCCATTAAAAAAAACGATAATAACAGAAATAACTTCTCTTATTATAAATGTTTTTACACTGCTCCGCGAGCAGTGAGGCAATGTTTCTACGCCTTGGCAGAGGAGCCGCCACTGGGTGTGGATGTTCCAGGTGGTCTGTGCACCAGGTTACGCGTGTGGGTAAGGGAGTGATTTTGCTGTGTGGTGCTGGAAAGGGTGACTGCCATGAGAGGAGGCAGTCTTACCTTTCCTAGAAGACTGCCTCCTAGTTGAATTTAGAGTGAAGGAGAAGGATGCTAAGCCCTGGTACGTATGGGAGGATACTGGCTCTCAAGGTCGATGCCCAAGACTCTTGTAACCCTTAGTCATGTCTTACCTTCCATAGGCTTTGAAGAGCACAATGACTCTGCTTGTATGTGTTTGCAATTTTCATTTGGAATTAATACTCTGCAATGTAATTTATAAAACGCATAGGGTGTGAAAGAGTCGTGAGGGCTCAGGGCTGGTTAACCAGATCATTTATGAGTACAGGAAGTGGTACTCCTGTAGTTCTAACTTATGCTGTCTTACATGACTTTTTGAACTAGCTTAGAAACACCCAACTCCCTCTTACTGAAAGTGCAAAGAGGACACAGTCCTTTCTGTTTGTACTAGCTGGATCTATGAATATGCTTGTAGGCGTTCATTGTCCTCTACTGAGCATCGCATGCACTAGGCAATACCCTTCTGCCTTGTGTTGATTAGCAGGTTTTGCATATGGTTGTAGTGGAGTGCGGCCACACTTGGTTGCTCGTTAGATTGCGGTGCCCCCTAATCGCGGCTGCCCCTTTCGATTGACTTTCTGGAATCAATGGCTTCCCTCAGCTCCAATATGTCCTCTGTCAGCCTTGAATAATGGGCTGAGTCTGCAATAAAGGAATGACATGTCCTCATCATTTAGCTCCAGTCTGTGGACATTAGCACGCTGTCCACACAGCAGCGTTCCTGTCTTTCCGCGGGCCTCATTTTATGAAGCTATTGACTTTGCCATCTCTCTGTCATGTTCAATCCCTACAGCCGTTCATTGGACGATGGTCACTGGGATGACTGCAGGCGGCAACGACAAGAGCGTGTCTATTTTTTTATTCACTCAAGATAATAATGGCAAATGTAATTGGCCCTGCCACCTCCCGCGCTTTCTACGTTTCTGCAACCGTCAAAGTCCAATGGAAGTCACTGTGAGCCCTACGGTGCATGGGTGCCGCATTGACGCTAGGCTGCCAGAAGTCTGCCAGTGCTATGACAGAGTTGAAGTGCGCCATAACTTAGTAGAGATGGAACATTTCTGTTCTCTCCCTTTCATGCAACACAGTGCAGCGTTGCGTTGTGTGGAAGAAAAGTCAAAATGGCCGTCAGCGACAAATGGAATAGCAGCCTTTACATGAAGTGCTGTTATTAGGAACATGAGTTTCTAGCACACTGTGTCCCACTCTTATTACATGAGATTGTTAAGGATCATTTTGGTGCGCAACAAACTCAAACAGTTATGGACTACTTTGATGATGGGCTGTAATGGAAGGGCTGCATTGTTTTGAAAAGCATTAGCTTGTCGTCACTTCTTTTGAAGTTGTTTGCCATTACTCGAGCTAATACAGGGAGCAGATCACAAGAGTAAGTCGCTGTATTTCATCTTCTGCTCCCAATTTGGGATAATTAATTTTTTTTTTAATTCTATTTGGCAGAGTACCATTTAGGAAATGTTTTTGAGTGATATAAATAGAAAACATGTCACAGAAATGGTGGCTGCTCCAAGCACATTGATATAATATTAGGTAAAATCATGTTTCAGCACATCATTGCATGCATTGAACTTTTTCAAATGGATACCATAGTGTTTTTCTCGTTAGTGCCCCATGCACTCAATTTTCTTGGCATCCATCATTGCTTGGACCGCATGCATTCTTCTGTTCCATGTCTACCCAGTGTGCCATCTTTTAAGTATTTACTAGTCATTGAGGCATACGAGTGGAGCTTTGTGAAAGAGAAAAAAATAATACTTTCTTATAATTCTACCATTAACAGAGATTTCGTATCAGCACTGCAGAAATATTCATCCGCTATGTAATCCCTTGCACCAGATCTAATACTGCATATACGTTTGAAGCCATATTGTAGTGCATTCAAATGCACCACAGGAGTCAAACAGTGCATTACTGAAGTAAATGCAGGAACAGGGAATGCAATCATGCATCGAATCTCAATGGTGACATTAGGACATTTAAACATAGCTTCAGAATGGCATTGAGGGCACTTTAACCAAAAAACAATTGACTTTCCCGGTCTATTTATATAAGAGCAAGCATGCCCACAAAAACAAATAACTATACGAAAGAAAACAACAGAATTGCATCATCCTGTGCAAACAAATTCATGTTTTCTGTTATGGTCAATATTCACATTTATTAAACATTTTTATTATAAGATTTTTTTTCCTGTTTACTCAACGTAGGCTTCAAAGAAATAAGCTGAGACCTTGAATTTTCCAGTCTTTGAATAAAGACCCATCTGGGACCTAATTAGAGAAGTCCAGCCTGAAACTATTTTAATTGGCATCACTGTAAATTTGCGCGCATCATATTTGTTACTGAAAAAATATTGAAAACTTTTAGTGCTGAAGAAGGCGAAGAAATTGATCTAAACCACTGAAACGCCTTATCGATTTTATTGCACAACCAGCCCTACATTTAAAAAAAGATGAAATATTGATTCATAAATGTAGTGAGGCAATAGTAGTGAGAGGGGACCTTTTAAAATACTGATGAATGTATGTCTTTTTTTAATCTTCCAATTATGTTTTTATATTATGTAATTTGTGTTTGTATGTATATTTATATTAAGCATTTTTCATACATTTGAAAAATGACCATAGCTGAGAACAGAAGGTTTTTTATTTGCACAGGATTGCATAATGATATTGATTTATTTTGTACTGTTATTAATTTTTATACCCATGCTGCTTGCTCTTCTACAAATAGTCCGGGCAATTCGGTTGGTTTTTGGTGTAAATTAGCCCTGTCCCCTTGGTCTGGGCGGTTACTCTTTTTGATTCTGATTGAATACATTTTAACCAATGAAACAGCATTATGGCAGATATAACAAATAAAACTTATAGGATATGGGTAGCACTTGGAAGTTCATACATAAATACTATTGTAGACATAACTGCCACACAAAGAGTACAAGTATGGATGTGGCATTGCACATATAGTGCTTAATAGCCAAATATGTAACAAAAATAAACTAGTGTCTCTTTACTAGTGCTTGAAAACTTAGCAGCACCTAGCATGAAAGGTAGAGCTTCTGTGCCTGGAAAACATACAGTGTATAATCAAAATAGTCTAATGTGGTTAACTAGCAACTAGTGCTTTGAAAAGTATAATTTTTTCCTCAGGCAATCTTTACATGTAAAAGTTGACATATTTAACCCCTTCACTGCGGCGGCTATTCCGCCACAGTGCTAAGGGGGCGGGACGGAAGAGCGGCGGGCGCATGCTGGTGACGGAACCGCTCCGTCACCAGCGTCGGTTGCGCTGTGTTATGACGGAGCGGTTCCGTCATGGCCCGCCCCGCTCAATAGAACGCTCAGCGCAGGCGCGGAATCCGCGCCGCGCAGGCGTGCCGGGTGGGCCATGACGGAACCGCTCCGTCATCAGCACAGCGCGACCGCGGCTGATGACGGAGCGGTTCCGTCATCAGCAGGGGAGGGGTTAAGCAATATGGTGCAAGGGTGCCTCCATTAAAGACAGGAGTGTTCTTGTGCAGGAAGGGGCACCTCCCTGCACAAAAACACTCCTAAGGGGCGTTTTCTTCTTTCCAGTCTGCAACACACATGGAAAGAGGGAAAAAACAAGGAGAAATTAACATGTTTCTCCTCGTTCTGCCTCACCTCGGGAGGCATACTGATTTGAAGCTTCCCCAGGTTTACATCACTTTGTAAATCTGGGGCTGCATCAAATTCCATGGGTGTTGCATGGAAAACCCACCGCAACACCCCTTGAATTCCTCCTGGACGCAGAGTAAGGCGACACAGCGATTTGCACTGTGTTTGCCTTACTCATGATTTATGGGGCCACTCCTAAATCATGGATTTGCGTGGCTTCATAAATCTTTATGAGAGCCCTGCGTCACGCTTGTACCACTTTACGTGGTGCAAAAGTGACGCACGGCTCTCATAAATAAGACCACAGGTTTGTTTGAGCCAAAAACATAATTATTGCCTTCTCTGTGGCCATAAATTCCATCAGAAGGCAAAAAGGTCTGCAGATTTTGATTGTGTATGCTTTTGAGCCACCTGGCTCTATTGTTTGTGCCCAGTACAGACAAGCCGGTACAAAAGGAGGTGGTGATGGACGGAGCATCTGAACCAATCAAACTCTCACACCCAGTCAAAAGATCTGGGTTTAATCCATCACCGTTCTTTAGCCCACTCTGCCACCCCAGTTCAGACCTGGCCATATGCAAATCAGTCTGACCCTGTGCCTCATGGGAACAGTCCAGCCCGAACTGCCAAGCCATGCCTTCCCTGGACCGGAAACAAGCTTCCTAGGACCGGTTTCTGGCATTCCAGCCGTCTTCAGCCCGGCTTGCTTGAATCCAGTGGCAAAGTGAGCAAGGGACTCACATAGGGAGGACTGTGCCCTCTTTGAACTAACAATGAGTCAGTGTGTTGGGACTGATTCACATGTAAGTACACATAAGAGTACCCTTGTAGTACTTATTACCTCTCATACTCATGAATGGTTTTATGAATGAGTTCAATGTTATCTAACAGGAACTGTTAGCTTGGCCTTACAACAAAGAATAATGTGCAGAACCTGTGCCATGTAATTAAAGTTAAATCCAAAACAGCTGTTTCGGCTCTGGCAAAAAAAAAAAAACATGTAGAAAAATGACAAATAGATTTTTTGAGGTTTTAAAAGAATTTCTCCAATATGCTCTTTTTCTGAAACACCCAATTGGAGACGAACCCTTCACTTCTAGAAAGACGGCCAGCTACTTTTCAGGTTAGCCAGAAATAAATCTAACCATATTCGTAATTTGCATATGAAATCTGCTTCAGGACATCTGAGGGGTTATGCGAATACTGCAGAGTAGCGATAGCAGGGCACAAGTCCTGAAAAAAGAAGGGTGGGGACGCTGACGTCACGACAGGAAGTGACGTTACAAAAGGTGGCTTGCACCATCAGAATCATTGCCTCCCCTCGCTCACCCCTTAGATGCGATTGCATCAGAGAAGCCAGCGCGCGAGCATCGTTCTGTATGGGCTCCGATCTCGCCCCAGAGAGGCCAAAGAGTGAATGTGTGGCTCCATTTGCTCCAGTTATCGAGCTCCCTGTAAAATAAGTGGGGGGACGCCGTCCACCCAAGTGGTACCCCGACTCGAGCCCTGAGCGATAGCAAGCGATTTCAAACTGGGCACCTAGAGAAAAGGCTCTAAAAATATATGTTTTCATGCTTGTTTTTTTTTCTAAAAATACACTGCCTTTCACATTCTCTCATGTACTCCTCATAAAATGATCCCTTTGATATTGTGTAGTCTTGCAAGTTATTGTATGGTAACATTTATATACGGCATTGAATACCCCTGCTTGGGGCACTGGAGCGCTTTCCCACATGGGTAGTTCACTATTCCATGATGCCAGGATGTGTGGTTGGGAGGGTGCTGTCTTTGTTTTGGTTCTGTGTGTGTTTGCTGCAGTCTGTGCACGTCTCCAGATTTCAGGAGTTTATATATTAAAATGAGTTATATGCAGGCTACTAATTAGTTGTGAGGAACAAGGCACTTCCCCCCTAAAAAATGTTTGTGTTCAAAATCAAGGAAACATTTTTATTGTAGCAGGACAGTATAAAACATGAGGTACAGTATACTGATCATCGACGTGATGCTTTATTTATTTATTTTGGAAGTTTTATATAGCGAGAACAAGACCCCTGCGGGTATCAGAGCACTTTACAATAAATGTGTATAGGTATAACAAATCAATAGACCATAAGAATAAAATCAAGAAGCTAAATAAAAGAACAAGGCACAGATTGAACATTGCTTGATCCACTTCACAACATATTATATATATAATTGAAGATCTGATACTTATTTGTGATCAGGGATCTTCTCCCATTGGGCGCTGAGAAGAACATGTAATCGGTGCATTACTAGACAGCACACTCACTGCACTTTTTGCTCTTTCAATACCTATATCTACAATGTAAGAGAAGGTGAGATAAAGGTATTTGCCCAGAATCACACAATGTTTATGTTGAATATTGAAGCCGTGAATAGAACCCAAGTTCCAAGGTCATCAACTCAGCTGCTCTTTTCTACGATTGAACACAAAATTGCTGCATCCTTGATCCTGAAACCTATTTTTAGTTGCTGCAGTAGGAAAGCATTTTTGCTTTAAAGTAGCTAACGCGGCCTCATTTATAATCCAGACGAGTCGGTCCTCTGTGGAGAACAGCTTCCAAGAGATTAGGCGGATCAATTGTAGTCCGCAAATTGCTAGATTTATTTTTCAAAGAGGTTCTGGTGAGGCTGTTGTGTTTTTCGTCGTTGCTCAGCACTTAGCGGGCCCTTCTGAAGGCCAGATTTCCCAGGATTCCGTGCGGCAATGTCACGTTGGGATGCGCTTTAAAGTAAACAGCCTTGCACGCGCTCATTATATCCTACTCTCAGCCCATAAGTCTATCTTTAGAAATGTAGCTCGATGGCGCCAATTTATTAATATTTGTTGTGTATTTTTACCTCATTATAGTTGGCTTTCAGGCAGCCGTACGTTTCTGCAGACCTCATGTTATCAAGAGAGGGGGGGGGAGGGGGAGGAGAGAGAGATATGCATGAGGACCCTTCAGTAATTGGATGATTTGGCTCAGCCTTCTTCATCCACTGCTTTCCTCACAGCTAGCACTTCGAAGCTGGAGAACCGGGTTCGAGTCTTGGTGGGAGGCTTAACATCCTGTGAGTCTGCGCCTAGGCAAGTCACCCCTCTAGCAGGTGAGGGTACAGTTGCATGAGCACTGTACCCCTACAGTGTCTAAGTACATTATTACACATTGTAAGTGCACTAAAGCCATAAAGAGTATATGGTGCTGGGAGTTGGTCATTACGAGATCCACTGCTCCATATTGGCTTTACTGAAACCTGGCAAGTTTGGTAGCAAACGTCTCAGCACATTAAACCCACACTGATGCCAGTGTGGGATTTAATGTAAAATGTGCTCAGATGGCATCTTAGAGATCTCCCCTGAAAACCGACCAGCCCTGGTGTGGTTACTGAATGACTGCCTGCCATTTGCCACCACCAGACAGGTTTATGGACCCTGGGAGCCTCCGCTCTCTGGGTCCAGAAACAAAGCCCATCCTGGGCAGAGGTGTCATGCCTCCTCCCCCAGGATGGGCGCTACCTTTGTCAGCTGTTCCTGCCTTTTGCTGTCCCCAGCAACTGCCTCCTACTGGCTCTGACCTCCACTTAGGGCGGAGAATCATCAGGAAAACCAAGTTAGGAGGAGAGGTGTGCCCACCTTTGCCAACCCCACCACTCAGGTGGGGAGGTAAGGTGAAGCACACATCTCAGTCCCCTCCATTTTGATGATGAGGGGACACAGCAAATTAGAGAGAGGCACATGCCCCACTCCCACCTGAGGGTGGCCTAAGAGAGAGGGTACTCATCCCAAGGAAGGGGCCTATTGGTCCCAACCAGCTCACCCCTGTAACACCCCTAAATGTAGTATTTAGGGGGACCCAGAACCTTGTGTCTCTAGATTACGGCAACCTATGATGAAGAAGGACGGAAGAAGTCACACAGCAGAGGAGACTGTAGAGAAGAACTAACTTGGCCCCAGCCCTACCAGCCCGTCTGTGGTTTCCAGAGACCCTACACCAAAGGTCGACTTGTCCTGCAGCCACCGACCTCCATAACCCCAGGGAGGACTGACTGCCTTCCACAAAGACCGGATCTCCTGTGAACAGCAGCTCTATTCAGAAGAAAACTCCTGCTGAGGATGATGAAAATCAGCATCTGGTACCACCACTGCAACCGTCGCTTATGGCCCGAGTCCAAGTGGTCCACTGGTCCCAGCAAGGACCCCCAGCAGTCCAGAGTCCGGGTTGACCCCTCCAGGACTCTCCAATGTCGCCTGCAGCCTCTGTATGGAGACCCCCCCCAACCATGAGTGGCCAGGTAAGGTGAAATCTGACCTAAAAAGGCACTCCTGCATCCAGCCGCCCTGTGCCCTGTAGAAGAGGACCTGAGGTGCACCTATTTCCCTGAGGCTTCCAACTTACCTGGCCAGCTGTTGGTTCCTCCTGGAAGACTTCCTGGACCGAGCCTGCAGTCAAAATCCAAAACCAGCAACCTCCATAGGATTGCATTGGACTCCTGACCTCTCCTTAACACCCTGCACCTGGCAGCCACTTCGCCACTGGTGGTGTGGACCTGGTGCCAACCTGGGTCCCCCTTTGCCCTGACCTTAACCCTAGGAGCTTGGCTACTGTGAGAAGTTGGCCTGATATATGATGCTCACTAGTTCTAGTGATCACCTTGTATCAGTCCAAACAACCAATATGGTGATTGGTTGTAAGTCAACCTTATAGACCAGCTATCCTAGTGGTAGCATGGACAAAGCAGTCTTAGGCTAAACTCTTTTGGCATGTGAAGCCAGCTGTTTTACCACAATATAACCCCTTGAATACCAGATGAAAGGACACCACACAGGTTGTTATGAAAATAAACAGTATATTTATTAATAACAACACCTCTGAACTCTTTATGAGGTCAGAGGGCTAAGCACATGACAATCTCTTACGAAAAATACTACAAGTTGCACAAAATTACAATGGTGCCCTAGGGGCACGACAAACCATATACTAAGTAAGTGGAATGTGAAAGTCGATAAGAGGAATGGAGCTGTCCAGAGGCTGTAGGATCGATGGGACCACGCTACACTAACTTCAGGTAAGTAATAGGAGGCCCACGAAACGCGTGTGCAGAGTGTGAACTCACACGCGAGATGCGTAACAACGTCTATGGACGGTACAGTTCAAGCTAAAGGTGAGTACGGACAATCCTGACTAGGTAGGACTAAAACGACTGTGGAATTGGACACTAGGACAGTTAAACTACCCTTGAGCACCGAAATGCTCTTGTTACCTCACCCACGGGCCGCGGGTGCATAGGTGTCAAAGTGCGTCGGGTTCTCGCGTTGAAGTCAATGGAGCCTGAAAGAAAAGATGCTGCAGGCGACCAGGAAGAAGATGTCCGGTGCAATCCAAGGGTGGATTGTTGAAGAAGAAGACCTGAAAGCAGAGGGGACAATGTTCACAGTCACTAGCCAGTGACTGGAGTGGAACCAGGAAGGAACCAGATGTCGTCGTCGCGATCAGGTGAAGAGTGGACGCTTGACTCTGCAGCCACGTGGACCAGGAGGTGTCTTCGATGACCAGGATGGAGGCACGAGCTGTCCCATGCAGGCTCTCACTGTCGGCGGTGTTGGATCAGGAATCGGCATCAACAGGCCTTGGCAAAGGCAACCCACGCAGTGAGTGAAGAAAGCGTCTGGTGCGGACTAGGAGAGTCCGGGGTGCCCCTCTTTTGGAAGGGAGCAAGGGCCAGTCTGGAGCAACGAGACCAGCAGCAAAGATTCAAAGGTTTGTCTTCTAGGAGGCCACTAGCCAGCCGGCAAGTGACCAGACAACGCGTCGAGCAGCAAACAAGCAGAAGGGCCCTACGCAGATCTCGTGGAGGCTGGAGGGCTGATCTTCGGTGCAGGAGCTGCTCAGGGCTGGGGCTTCTCAATCCCCAAAGCACTTGGTCGAGTTTACCTCGGGAGTCGTGCTGGAAGCGAAGTGCAGTTTCTTTCAAGATGGCCGGTCCCACGTGTCTCGTCGCACCCACGGGTCTCAGCTTTGCTGCAGATGTGAGTTGAGGTCGGAGAGGTCTGGGAATCCGGGTCTCGTTGGGCTCTGAAGTCTGGATCCTCGAGGGAAGACGACAAAGTGAAGCCGCTGGACGCTTGATGGTGCCTGCAGTTGCAGGGTGGACACTCCTTGCCCACAAGGGAGATTCTTCAGTCTTCTGCGGAGCAGAACGTCGAAGTCCAGAGTTTCTTCTTGTTGAATAGTTCAGGATAATCTAAATTGGAATGGGACCAGCTCCTACCTTTATTCTCCTAAAGGGGGCTGCACTACTGACTAGGTCCCTCCCCTGGGTGGGACCAGGAAGGGGGGCGGTTACACCCCCTATCCTTTGTCCGGTTTCCCGCCAGAGCTGGGGCTGGGATGCCCCAGCAACTGGTTTGAACCGGTGTATGCACTGGGAACCTTGTGTGCCCCAGGCATGTCTCATTCCTTTCAGGCCTCCCTACCTCAATACACAAAATCCTGTCTGAGGTGGTGCTAGCACCTCCCAAGGCAGGAAACCCTTTGTCCAAGTCATCCTTGCTGGATGGACTTCCAGCAGCAGGAGGTCAGACTTGTGTCTGTGGTGGCAGCATCCATTTTGTGATGCTGAGGCTCGAGTTAACTTTAACCGGGGTTCACAGTTACATACATGTCGTGTCCCTCTAGAAGGGTGGAATGCTACCCCTGTCACCAGAATTGGCGAGGGGGTAGTATTCCAAATCGTATGACACCTTACTCGACATGTTTTGATAATGTTATACCAGAGTTAGCATTTAACCGCGAGGATTATAATGCACTTAAGAGTATATGGTATAGCGTTATCATGGAACAGCTATTAGGACTCGGTTCCGCAAGCTGCAAACGGGCTCAGCTCATGCCAGAGCACCATCTCACATAATTCCAAGCACTCTGCCTTCAGGATTGATAAGGCCTTCCATAGGAGTGACTGATAGGAATATATGTGTCCATTTTAGGGTTAGATATAGGTATACTATATCTACAGCAAAGGGTGTTTACACCACCTTGCCCCAGCTGTCGTGCAGCCAGTTGTGTCAGTTTTAGATGGCCAGCCAGGGGTGGCATAATACATGCTTCAGCCCCTGGTAGGCCCTGGGTACACCTATGCCGTGGATACCTAAGGTATACTGTACAGGGACTGATAAGGCGGCCCAGTTAGCAATTGGTAAATGCACCTAGGATACATGGAGTCCATTTTAACAGAGAGAGCAGGAAGCCTGGGGTCCTGAATAACCAACGAAGTCAAAAACCAGCAAAACACTAGGCAAAAAGTTGGGGGCAACCATAGTCAGATATTCACCTTCCTACAGCTACGAACACCGAGTGGCCTGCCCGTGAGCAGCCCCCAACTGAGGTGCTCCATTGGCTAATATTGGACTTCTGCACCCGGCTGCCCTAGCGCCGCTGGTGGTGCGAGTTGAGTGCCTAACTGGACCTTGAGGAATCTTGGCCCTATCCCTCAAAAGCCATATTTGTCGGATGTTTACTTACGGGTGAACTGTTAACACTCTTTTTCCCATGGAAACCAATGATATGAATTTGTGCCAAAAATGTTCTGTGTTGAACTGACATTTGTATGGAAAACAAAGTCACATTGCCTTAAACCCAAAACTGTCGTACTTAGCTGTAACTTGTAAGTCTCCATGTATGATATCTCATCATATCACCCCAAATAGTCAACGTAACTGACAAGTAATCAAAAGTAATTTCTATGTATTTGAAACTGTTTAAAAGCAAATACAACCCTGTAACTATTGCAATTTCAACCACAACTGCACTTCCTTGTAAATCTTTGCATTTCCAAGCTTATTCTACTTACCTGCACCAAGTCCTGCTTGGTTCTAGTAATAAAACATACGTTTTACCTTTTTTATACTTACTAATTTGTCTCTGAGTGTGTGTAATCAGTCCTTGATTGAGTGAATACAATAAATGATTAACACACCCTCCTGAAAAGCCTAACTGCTCGACCTCATTACCACAATAAGAACTGTTAGTGATTATCTAATTTCGCCTCGGCTATGCCTCTAGGACTCTGTGCACACTATACCTTACTTTGGTATAGTACATACAGAGCCAGCTTCCTACAAACACAAGTGGAACTTAACAGGAACTCACCTCAGTGCACTTCACCATAATGCATTACTGATACTTAGACACCTGGACACCAAGCTTGCCACTTGCCTTTGGCCCCCAGTCCCTGCGTGTTCCAGACTGATTCACTGACACAGCAGCTGCCCTGCTTTTCCCGCTGAGGTTTTCCACTCCCCCTTCTTCCCGCAAACAGAAGCCCCACACACCCCAAACCTACATAATGCAGGCCTCCGCATGACTGCACCTAAGGCGCACCAAACACAAGCCCATCTGTGCCCATCCGCATCCTGGACTGCGCCCAGCGGCACAACCCCTGGCCCTCCCACCCTCTGAATATACACTATTGGCGAGCTCTACACCCTCGACCTCAGACGCCGAAACGAAGACTGCCACCACGCCGACCCATGATCCGTGATGTAGGACCTTTCACCTGCACACACGTCCACTTCACCAGCCACTGTACACACACCACCCCACTGACCAGCCCCACCCCGAACACACTACAGATACCACCCGAATAAAAACACTAACTTGCACGCAGTCTTCTCAACACACGCTCACTATGCAAGCATTCCACTGAATTATGGGACCTCATCGCCACCCTCTCACCCCGACATAGTCTTCCTCACTGAAACCTGCCTCAACCCCACATCCGCCCCAGACAGTGCCACACCGATCCCCTACGGATATAAAATCACTCACCAGGACCGCACTAACAAGCCGGGATGAGGAACGTCCATCATCCACAAAGAGACCATACAGTGTACCACCACCACTGAGAACACCACAACAACACCACGACCCAAATAGGAACATCTCAACTTCAAGCTCCACATGGACAAGACAACCATCAGAGGCACCCTTGCATACAGACCCCCAGGCCCACGCTCCAGCCTCTGCAACACCATAAAAGACTTAATTACGCCCCTAGCCTTAGACTGCAAGAACTACACCTTCCTTGGAGACCTAAATTCCACATCGACAACCCTAATGAAAAAAACACTCCACACCTCCTCAGCAGGATGAGCAGCATCGGATTGACCCAGATCGTCCATGACCCTACACACACTGCAGGACACATGCCGGACCCAATTTTCACCTCCAGCAACTGTGTCAAATACAGCCATGTCACAGAACTCACACGGACTGATCACTCCATTGTCCACTTCAGCATCTCCAGCCCCACACCACCACCTCCAAGATGACTAACACCTCCCACCATAGGTGGAATAAAATCTCACAGACCATCTGGGCAAACTCCGGCAACACCTCCAACCTTGCTACTGCCACCAACTTCAAACAGGGAGTGGAAAACGTCAACGCCTAGATCACCAATTGCACAGACAGCATTGTCCCCATCAAGAGCAACATCCAGAGAAAATCCTCTAAAAAGGCCAGCTGGTCTACCCAAGAACACAGAACAGCAAAACGAGATAGCAAGCAGATGGAGAGGAGATGGCGCACCAGCTAGGACACCTCCAACAGGGCAGCCTTCAAGACATCTCTCATTGAACCAGTGACAACAACACCAAGGACCTTTTCATCATTGTTAAGGAATTCTCCAATCGGGCTTCTAGCGAAAACAACATCACACCCCACAGGAGCAGTGTGACAACTTCGCCCACTTCTTCCACATCAAGATCACAACCTTATACATAAACATCGAACACCAACCCACACTTACGGACTTCTTTGACAGATATGCCATCACCGTAACCGACACGAAACACACACTGTCCACCTGGAACATCCTCTCCACCGAGGACACCACCTCCACAATGAAATCCATCCACTGAGGAGCTCCCAAAAATCCATGCCCGCACCACATCTTCAACCTCGGAAACCAAATGATCAGCTAAGAACTCACCACCTTACTCAACACCTCTATTTCCCGACACCTGGAAACATGCCAAAGTCAGACTACTAATCAAAAACCCTCCGCCAACCCCAGAGAACTCAAAAACTAATGGCCAATCTCCCTACTCCTATTCCCAGCAAAGGTACTGGAAAAGATCATCACCAATCAACTAATGACACACCTGGAGCAGAACCAGCTACTTGAAGCCTCCCAATCCGGCTTCCCCAGTAATCACAGAACCAAAACCACCCTGAATGCAGCCACCGGCGACAACCAAACCAACCTTGACTGAGGAGAAACAGCAGTTTTGACCCTGCTCAACCTCTTGGCAGCCTTCGACACCGTATCCCACCACACACTGCTGAAAGGACTCCACCACATCGACATCCAAGGGGACGTGCTCAGATGGATCACCTCCTTCCTCACTGGAAGAACCAAGAGGATCCACTTTCTACCTTTCACCTCTGAACCCAAGAAGATCACCCAGGGTGCCCCCCAGGGATTATCCCTTAGTTGCATGCTCTTCAACTCATTTATGACCACGCTGGCCAAGATCATCAGATCCCACGGTCTCAACATAATTTCCTACGCAGATGACACCCTATGCAGAAGACACCCAACTCATCCTCTCACTCACAGATAACCCCACCACCCCCAGAACCAACTTCCACAGATGCACGACAAACGTCGCTGACTGGATGAAGAACAACTGCTAGCAGCTTAATACAGTCAAGACGGAAGTACTGATCTTTGGCAACAGCAGCAAGGAAGGGAACAACTCTTGGTGGCCATCAGACCCAGTACCTGCACCCACTCTCTCCAGCCAAGCCAGAAACCTCAGAATCATTGACAACAAGCTCATCACGAAATCACAGATCAACGCTGTCTCCTCCATTTGCTTCCTCACTCTGCACATGCTATGCAGTGGTATAGTAAGGGGGAGGGTCTGCCCGGACAGCACAGGTTTTGGGGGTGACAGATACGGTCCCCCTGCTCTTAAAGGTCTGGCTACGCCACTGATGCTCAATAAGATCTTCAAGTGGCTACCCCTACACACCAGACGCACTGTGACACAAGCCCCCATCACCAGCCGACTGGACTACGGCAATGCCCTCTACATAGTAATCGATGCACACCTTCTACAGAGACTTCAGACCATACAGAACACTGCAGCCAGACTCATCCTCTGCCTTCCCCGACTAACCCACATTACACCCAACCTTAGGAAAATCCACTGGCTCCCCTAAGGAAGAGATGCCAATTCAAAGTGCTGACCCATGCACACAAGGCTCTGCACAACCAAGGACCCTCCTACACTTACCACTGCCTGAACTTCCACCAACAATCAAGAAGACTATACTCTGCCTCCCTTTCACTTGCACATACTCCCCAGCAGCTACTGAAGGCAAAGTGGAGGACGCTCCTTCTCCCACATCACAGCAAAGACCTGGAAAAGCCTCCCCACGCCCCTCCGTACCATCCCCCTCACTTTCGCAATTCTGAATGGGCCTCAAGACCTGGCCTTTTGAATAAGTCTCCGGGGCTTTAAGCGCCTTGCAACCCTATTGGATGATTTACCACACATTATAAATCCTGATTGATTGATACTTCTTTTCTAAGTTTTATTCTTTACGCATGATTTAGGATATATGACCACAACTGCTCAAAAAAGCAATGGTAAGTCCTCAACCCAGTATTATGCTTATGATGTTACTAGGGTCAAATATACCTCAAGGTTAGTTGGCCGCTGTTGCCCACAAAACCTGTAAAGACATGAAAAACACTTAAAACTAGTTCACTAAAGTCAGCACAAAGACTTCACATGTAATGCTTAGTCCGGGTAAAATCATGCATTGTGGGAGTAGTGACACCCCCTGAAGAGCATGACATGCCTATAATGCTTATTGTCTTCTTCATGACTGCTAATGAACGGTGCCTAAATATTCAAATATCCTATCTAAAGTGCTGACTACTAGGTGGCCATTGTGCCTATGATGTAATAAAAACCAACCGGCAGGTGGCAATGTTTCTTGGTGTGCCCAGCTGGTAAGGATTTACCTTGGTCCTGTGTTTCATTGGATACTGTTAAGTTTTAAGGACTGACTTGGTGAAGTTCTGTTCAGTTTCCTACTTGATAACTCGTGGAAAAGGTGATTCCTTGCAGTAGCCACAGTATCACTCTACACACTATAACATACGTGAAATGTGTGAGGTGTGTCCTGAAGTTGGCATCAATTTGGAGAAAAAAACACAAAACATCTCCCAGGTATTCTGGTAGTATTTGGTTGGAGCTGAAGGTTTATTTTACAATAGACAGCCCAGTCACCAATTTCCTCCTGATGTCATAAGGATAGAAGAGCCAGGCCAAGGAATCCACAAAATAAATCCAAATAGAATCCAGCTGCAAGAAGCAGAAATCACAGAACCATCAGCATGGCCAAGGAGGCCATGAGGATGCCCAGCAGCGTGTTTGTTGTGCATTCAACAACACATCGTATCAGTGCGCAGTGCCTTCGCAAATCTTCGTGGAATGTGTACGGTAACCACGAGGCACAGATATGAAAGCTCCACCAGCATTCAGATGAAGCCCAGATGGCTCTCTCAGATCTTGGTTCAAGGAAGGCAATATGACTCCACTGGCCTCTTAGAGAAAAGCCTACCGAGCCCTCCTTACCAGCAAAATAAAGGAGGGAAAGTAAACTAATTGTCAGGGAGCTGAGCCAGAGCCCAGCCAAGGGTGTGGCAGGGCTCTAAGAGCTCATGCACAAGATGAGTCCTGGAAATGTTAGCTGTGTAAACTATGGAACAAGCACCATATGAAAATATGGTTCAATATTCAAAAAAGTGGTTTTCTTTAACAATCAGAATCATTTTAACTATGGCCCTGATTACAAGCAGTGGCGGCTGCTAGGGAACGTTGGCGCTGGGAGATTGGATTAGAAAAAAAAGAAAGAAAATAGGATTTACTTGCTGCTGCCTAGCCTCTGCCCTCCCTATGTTCCCGGCTCCCAGATTTCTCTGAGCCAATTATAACGCTGTTGTCCCCAGCTTGACAGTAGCATCGTGATTGGTCTGAGCGTCCTGTATGGCCATTCAGGCAGTGCCTGGAACAGTTCTCCACCCAACTTTGCAACACAGGCAGGTGGAGAAATGCTAAGTGCGCATGACCATTTGGCCGTCCCAAGACAGGCAGTCAAACTGTCAGGCGCACTTAGAGAGTGCTCATCGCTCCCCCTCCCCCTTCTGATGAGAGCCCAGTCCCACCCTAACCTGGCTCAATACTAAAAATAAAATGATAATTATGTTGCGATGTTATCATTTTCTTTTCCTTTTGCACTGCTTGGAGAGCAGTGGGACGGCCCTCCTCCTCCTTAGCAGAGGAGCCGCTGCTAATTACAAGTCAAACTGTGATTGATAGCACATGATAAATAATGATATCCTAGGGTTTGTTATTCATCGGGTACGATAAATAGCACCTATTATGAGTTGTTGGGGAATAAGATGCATATTTTGTTGTTTAACACATCAAAATCCACATGATACAGTAAATACTAAATCCATTTGCCCTGATAAATTTTGGCAGGTTTGACCTGCCGAAATTTAACAAAGCTTCTGGTATGTAACGTTTCAGATAGTTATCGGATGCAGTTAAGTACCTTTTAACTCATAATTCTTACACATGCATAAACAGGAGTTTCTCACAGGTCGAAATATAAGGAGCAACTCATAATCAGGCCGTTAGTAAATGAGGTGATATAATGGCATTGAGAGGCATTTTATTAAAAAGGACAGCTTTTTAACATGAACTTAACAATAGTCATGTCTCCTCATTCCCCACCATGACCACAATGCCATTAGTGACTTGCCAAGTCTGTTGTCATAGGCACCTTTTATGTGGCCTAGATTTTCAATAGTTCATGTTAGCATTAATATCAACGGGCCAGTGAGTAGAAAGTTGCTACACTACTCAAAGGTACTGTGCATTCAATGGAAACAATATGGCAGAAAAAATTATTCCTAGAATTGCGAATTTTGGTAAAACAGACAACAGTCTATTTAAATCAGATACAAGGAAGATGATCCTATTGCACACATCCTGAACTCACATATTTCAAAGTGAGTGCCGGGGCTTGTGTGTCCGCCGCTGCTTGTGGGCCTGCAGCACGGATTGTTCCACCCATGTACATAGCTTGAAAAATGTATAAGTGAATGAAGTTTGGTATGCCTTAACTCTGGGTGCCCTTTTCATTCTGAGTTCATAAAGGCCACTTTTAGAAAGTGGGTATTACTTTGCTTGGTCATCCCGTGTGCCTCTGCTGGAATGTGGATTGCCTGTCTGGTTTTGGGGACAACAGATGGTTGGGAGCGGGGTGGCTCCTGATAGTCTAGGTAGGTCAGGAAAGGGCTCAACACACCTGGATTGCAATGGGGAAGAGGGAGGGAATCTCCATGCACCTCAAAGGGCCTGGTCTGCCTCTGACAAAGCTGTCTCAATCTCCTGCCAGGAATTCACGCCAGAGACTGTCCAACTGGTTCTGGCCGGACACAGACACCCTCTGCCTGAAAGATCAAAGGATTTTTGGATACAAATGCTGAGTCCCAGACACCTGAATTTTAGAACTCATCTGGATCAAGAAGACTGCCAAGAAGAAGCGCCGGAGAAGCTGCAAAAGGAACTACTGCTTTGCTGGGTGCTTTGGTGGACTGACCTGCAGTGGCTGCTTTCTTGGGCAGTGAAAGGCCTGGACTGGGCTTTCTGCAACCGAAGTGGTGAGACTCTCCAAGGGCTTGAGGTAGAACTTGCCCCCTGTTCACGAAGTCTCAGGAACAGCAAAGACTTCAAGTTCTTCGACGGCAGCACTGGGGACTGTGTGTTTTGTGCTGCACGTGAATAACGACCCTCGATGACGTCTACGACGACCCTGCCGAACCAGTGTTCTGAAGGCACCGCAGAGGGCAGCGCCGCAATGCCGCACCGCGACCCTGGTCTCATCGACGACGCCTGCTGACGCCATCACCGAGCCGCTGCTTGCCCCGCGACCTGTGGACACCGCACTCCGCACCGCCTTGCTTCACGCCGAAGCTTTGGCCCCGCAGAGGGCACCGCCACAATGCCACACCGCGACCCTGGTCTCGCAGACGACGCCTGCTGAAGCCATCGCCAAGCCACTGCTCGCACCGCAACCTGTGGGCACCGCACTCTGCACCGCCTTGCTTCACGCCGAAGCTTTGGCACCACAGAGGGTACTGTCGCAATGCCGCACCGCGACCCTGGTCTCACCGACAAGGCCTGTTGACGCTGCCACCGAGCCTCTGCTCACACCGCAAACTGTGGGCACCGCCTCTCTACACGACGACGCCGTGGCCTTCCTGACGCCGCCGCTTCCCACTGAAATCGACACCACTGCCTGCACCGTGGTTCAGGGGCACCGCTCGTGAGTTAACATGATGCACCACCCTCATCCCACACCGCAGCCTTGGCCTACCCATGCCGGCGCCAACGACTCCAGCTCATCAGCCGATGACAGCGCTCCAGCAACGACAACTCCGCTGATTGCACCGTGAACTGCTAGCACTGTGACAAGCACCGCCTCCATCTCGCACCGCGACCCAGGTCTCACCGACGATGCCATCTGATGCCGCCACCGAGCCGCTGCTCGCACGGTGACCCGGGGACACTACACGCCGCACCGCTGGGCCTCACACCGCAGCACCCAACACCTGTTGGTGGTGGTGGTAGCCTGAGCTCCGCAATAGATGGTGCTCGTAGCAGCACAAGAGGAAAAGGTCACCTTGACGGGGCGCTGGGAAAGGTTGCCCATGCAGCATGTTGAGAAAGAGTGACCTATATACAAAAGAGTTGCTCAGTTGGGGAGGAAATTATTGAGTTTGATAACTTAGAGTGGGACGAATACGTCTTTGACCCTCATGAGAGCTCAGAGCTCTTTGGGAGCCTAGATGACAATTTGGACCTGGCATCTACCGCTGCAGAGGTGAAGTACTCCTTCGGGGGGATATGTTTAATCCTAATATGATAAAACGCCTGCAGAGCGGTGGCCCATGGACCATGTAGCTTAATGTTTGAAACTATGGGCCAGGAATTCTTAGGATAAAGATACCCACAATTTATTGAAAGCTGAGTGCCCCAAGCCAACCACTGGAGATAAGACCTGTTCTATACGCAACTTAGATTCTGAACATATAACCTGTTTGTTCAAGTTTGGAAAGGACCCCAGGAAAGGAGATTGAGAAGTGCCTGAAGCAGTGTCGGGAAAAGTCCTTGATATGCTTGATCCTTCGACTTGCATTCTTGATATGACCGAGGAGGCCAGAAGCAAGAATACTAAGGTCAACAAGGACCTTCTGAGAGGCGACGCTCAGCGTGCCATTTGGCTCAGACCAGTATGAGATGCGTAATCTGCTTAAAGGCTGTTTTTGATAGGGCTGACAGGAGGGGACTGTTGTCAGTCGCGGATCCTTTAGGTCCCAATATTCCTTCCTAGATCCGAGAAGCTATGGGAATTACAATAGGGGTTCCTGACCCAACTCAAGCCTCATAGAGGGAGGAAATCAAGATCCCCTGGTGGAAGATCAAGACCTCAAGGTACAGAATCTGAAGGTGAGCCCAATCCCCACAGTTGATTCTTCCCATGTAAAAGTTGGGGGAAGATTATGATTTTTCACCCGAAAATAACAGGAGACGGTTGGGTTTTTGTGACGTGACGGGTTTCAGAATAGAGTTCTGGTGAACACCTATACAACACAAACAGCCAAGATAATTGGCCTTAGATGCAGAAAAAACTTAACTAATAGACACAGAGGTGGCCAAGAAAGGGGGCTTTGATTCAAGTTGTAGAGTTAGAGGAGATGGAAGGTTTCAGGAATATGGTTTTTCTTGTGGAAAAAAGACAAGGGTTGGTGTCCTGTAATAAACTTAAGGGTCATAAACAAGTTCCTGGTTTACAACATTTCTATGTGTAAGGAATCCATCTGTTGAGGGACATCTTGCAGGAAAAAGATTGGGTAGTGAAATTGGGCTTAAAGGACACATACTTCTCTTGACAGATCTCTTTGAAGTTAGCAACTTTACTTTGCTAATTTCTTTTAGAAGGGTTTCAGACATTAAAGCTTTGGGCATTTGGGATAGATTATATTCTTTGGAAGGGATACCTTTTGGCATTTGGAAAAGGACTAAAACTTCACACTACCTAAGACAAATGACAGTCAGAGATATTTGAGATTCAGATGGAGAGATGTCCTATTCCAGTTCCTCTGCCTACCCTTCAGGCTGGCCTCTGCTCCTTAGTGTTTCACCAAGGTGATGTGACCAGTGGTGGCCTTCCTCAGAAAGAGGGACGTCTGACTAATAATTTATTTGGACCACATTTTGCTAACGTCCCAGGGCAGGTTAGAGCTTCTGAAACACTTGGCTTGGACAATAGACCTCTAAAAGAGTTTGGGATGTATAGTTAATGTAGAAAAGTCTATTATGGTCCCCACACAGAACATAGAGTTCCTGGGGTTTCAGGTGGATACACTTATCCCAGTTGATTCTTCCACAGAAGAAGGTAACAAAGATAAGGAAGGAGATAAGGGCAGTCTTGGCAAGGGTTGCGATCATCTTAAGTCACTAAGAACGAGTTTTGGGCCATTCAGGCCATTTCCCCAGGTCCTTGGCATTACAGGGGCTCAAGGTTCTGGGTTTGAGGAAAGGCTTATGGTATGGGGACTCACTGTCCTTGTTAATGGATGCTGAGAGGATCTGGAATGGTGGTTGTAAAATCTGGAGGCCTCAAATGGCAAGGCTGTGTTTGGGAATGTTTCCGATTTGATTCCGCAATCAGATGCCAGAAATTTGGGCTGGGGAGCAGGTTGGAACAATATACAGACAGGAGGAATATGGTCCAGTCAGGAACAGTTGTTTCACATAAATTGTTTAGAGATGCTGAAAGGCCTAAACACCTTGATGAGCTTCATGGATCTTTTGGCGAACACAGTGGCAGTGATTTGTCTAGACAGTTTTACAGCTGTGTCCTACATAAACCGATTGGGCGGATTAAGATCAAAGGTTCTGGCAGATCTGGTCACACTAATTCAGTATTTCTGTTGGAATCAGAAGATATTTCTGAGAGCAGAATACATTATGGGTCAGTAGAATGTAAGGCTGGACTGGAACTCAAGGTACCCCGGGGCCTTCAGCAACTGGAAATTGAATCCTGAGGTTTTCAGTCTGATTTAGAGACTATGGGGTCCTGTTCAGGTGGACATGTTTGCAAGCAGGTTAACATATCAGGTACCCAAGTACTACAGTTGGAGACTGGACCCCGGTGCAATGGCAGTAAACGCCCTTCTACAATATTAGGGAAAAGAGGGAGGCTAATCCTTTCCCCCCTTCCTGATGATCCAGAAAGTGTTGTAGTATCATTCTAGTGACACCCTTTTGGAGGTCTCTGGTTTGATTCCCAGGGATGATTGAACTTTCGGTAGCAATAACCTATCTGGTTCTGGTTTCTTTAGGTCTTTTGGTGAATTCAGAGGGAAAGGAGTACCCTTTGGGGTTAGAAGGGGATATTTTATCCCTATTTTCATGGGAGTGAGAAGCTATGCCTGTTGAAATATATGATGCCATAGGAGAGCAAGATACTGGTGTTTAGGGTCGATGGTGAGGAACGATTGTTACTGTCAAATATCAAACCCTATAAATCAGTCTCGACAGCTGCTTTAGCTAGAAGGGTGAGAGTAGTAATGAGTGAAGCCGGAGTAAATCTTTTCAGATTTGTGCCACACTCTGCGAGAGGTGCAATGGCTAGTAAGGTTTTCTGAGCAGGCAGTTTGCTAACAGGTGTTTTAAAAGCAGCAGATTGGTCTACTGGGATCACGTCCGCAAAATATTATTTAAGACCTGTGGAGCATATGGGTTGGGTGGCACTGGATGGCTTTAAACATGCATAATGGTAGCCTCCGGTCTTGTAATGAAATGGCGATTCTCCCATTAACATGCAAGGAGAATCTTGATTTCATTAAATACAATGGAGGCTAACATTATCCTACCCTCCTCACCCTATGAGAGAAAATAAAAAAAGAGAAGAAAGATATAATGGTAAAATAATTAGTAAGATAAAGGTATTTATTAAGTTTGTTAACAGGTTTATAATGGATAGTGTGATAGCATCAAGTGCTTCTGGATGAATTTTGAATTTCTATTTGCAGACAACTTATTATAAAGTTTGACAGAAGATAAAGATGTTATCCTGTTTCGTCGCAGCTTAAAGAGGATGATGACGGCGTGTCCTGTTTATATATATATATATTCTTCACCAAACAGTCCAGATTCAGCGCGCACATTCTCCCAGCCAGTGCGGTATTTCGAGATCGGACTTAACCTCGTAACAAACTCATCATCATGAAGGATGACCACACTCCACGATTCACCAGTAATTAAGCTTTATTTCAAGCGCAATTATCACCACTACCACCACCAACTTTTTAGCCAAGAAATGGCCTTGATCACAGTATCGTGAGTCCTTTGTTTGTTTCACCTTAATATACTTTTTCGATGTTAGCCCATTATGAGGCATTATGGGATTTGAAATTCTTACATCTATATGTACAATTACTTATGGATAGACACCTTTACAGTTACATGGATGGTCTCTTAAGATCGCATGCTTTCCTTAGTAGGTGTGCAGGCTTACTGTAGCCAAACTTGGGGTTACACATTAACAGAATTACTTCCTCTATCACATAACGGGATTAGTACCCTTATGCTATGACATTCATCCTCCTTTGTGAGTTACAGTTCTTAATATTGTTCTTAAATAGTGGTAATCACACTTATTACTGTGATCAAGGCCATTTCTTGGCAGAAACGTTGGTGGTGGTGATAATTGCGCTTGAAATAAAGTGCGGTAATCCTTCTTGATGAGAATATATATATATATATTCTATATAAATATATATATATATGAATGTTGTGGCAGCGATAGAAGGCTATTGTGAAATGCATTCCTCAGTTGTCTTTAATGAAATCAAGATTCTCTTTGAATAATAATTGGAGAATTAACTTTACCCCTGACTCTTCCTCAGGTCACTCCTGCCTTTACATGTCACCTAAAAAGTGGGAGCACGAGGCATCTGGAAATTTGTTTGTCCTGGTTAGATTGAGTTACAAGCTCCCTGCAGCTGGGACCAATCACTTGATCTGTTTCCCAGGGTCCGAAAATGTAATTAAACCGGGGTTGAGGGGGGCGTGCAGCCCTCACTCTGATCCATTTGCTCACTTGCAGGAGCAAGATGACCCTAGGTAAATAAAACTCCTTAGACCAATCAGAATGCTCCATTTTTGAATGTGCGTTCCTGCAAGAGTCTCCCGAGACTCTCATGGACCCATGGCAGTAGCAGGATTGGTAGGTTCTACTCACTACTCATTTGCAGGAAGAGGTGTGGCGCTGCGGCCATGGCGACTGACTCCGGAATCTGGGGATCATGGTTCGATCCCCGGTGCCGGTGGCAGATTAGCCCAGCACCATGTGACTCTGGGCAATAGCTTGCTTAATCTTCCCATCGGCCTCCAGCGCCTAGCGACCCTTACGGGTGATTGTTCGCGCTTTACAAATGTGGATTAGTATTAGTAGTTCTCCAATTTGGATGAACATCAGAACCTCAAGTCTTCACGAAAGTGATGACAGTGGTCACAGCCCATCTCAGAAGGTGTGGGATCCCTCTATTATTTTTCTTAGCCTAATGGCTGCTCAGAGCTAGTTCATCACAGATGATGTTGTATCTCCTAGAGTTTGCACCATGCCTACTGTTCCACTTGCACTTTTCCATCAACATGTTTAAGTATCATCTAGAGTTCTCTCAGTGCTTCCAGTTCATAGGTGCAGTAATGGATACAACACCCATCTAAGTTTTCTCTCTTCTACAGACCCCAGAATTGTGGTTATTTATTATATAGATCTCAGCCAGGAGTTCACATCTGAAGACCAGCTCTACATAGGGTACGAAGGCAAGGCGGTCCAAAAAATAACTTTTTCCCACTGGATGCTGTTTTGCATTAAGCTGTGCTATGCCCTTGTGAAGAAGGGGTCAACTGAGGGAATCCAAATCCATTCCATCTGTTAACATCATCCACTGCAGCCTTAGCCAGAGGTGTTGAGTTTTGCAAATTGGCGAGATTAACTTTCTTTCGCACCTTTGTCAAGCACTACTGTTTGAACTTAGAAGTCAGAAAGGATGGCCATTTCACTCATGTCTTTCAGTATTTCCTCATCTGATGTGCCTTTAAGACCCTCCGACTGGTGTGTGTTCTGCTTGGAAATCTATTAAAGAGGTCAGGAATCAGCAGATACACGTATCCATCAGAAGAAAAAGCTACTTATCTTTGGTAACAATCTTTCTGGTGAATAGTCTATCTATCTGCTCCGTGTTCTGAAGAAAGGTCAAACGGTTGTTAATAAGGTTACAAGTTAGATTGCTGCATTGATAAATCTGCTGATAACTTCCTTATTTCTGTTTTTAAACAATATTTATTGCAGATTTTTAAAAATTTTACATACATTTAGCCCAACCCCCCACCCACCTCCCCCCAGGAGACCAAGAGGTAATTATACATTCAAACATAGGAGGATACAGATCAAAACGCAGTAATTTTTCTAAAACAAGGAAATATGTACAAATATGGAAACAAGAAAGGAAAAAGAAAAGAGAGTAGTACATAAACATGAGAAGGTGAGAGGAAGAGGATCTCATAGAATCCCATCATATTCCTGTTTCTAATATCTCCTATTATTCTCTCTAGTCATTTTCTTCAATCCAGTCAAGTAGGGGACCCCAGATCTTCATCCCTCTTCTACGAGTATTATACCCTTTGTTTCTATAAATGGCAAATTCAAGACTACATGTCGCCAGCAGTCTGGCCCTCCATTGTATATATGACGGAGGTATTGGATCAAGCCAGGCTGATGCCACACACAAACGAAGCACCCCCATCGCAACAAAAATTAACCTATGTAATTGTTTTGGCCTTTCGTTGTTTGATACCCCCAGCATGATTTCTGATGTTGTGATGTTTACCTCATAATGCACTATCCCTGTGAGAAAACTTGATATTTCAGCGATTAGATTAGTTAGCGAGTCACAGGAGGCAAACATATGAATGATATCTGCCGCGGGGAGTGAGCAACGTAGACAGGTTGTGCCTTTCCCAGTTCCCCACTTAGCTAATTTAAATGGGGTATAATACAATGAAAAAAAGGTCTTATAATATTGTGCTTGAAGCCTTATAGACATAAGGTAAGAGAGTGACATTTCATATGAATATGCCAAACTTTGGTTAGATAATCCAAGTTTGGTCTGCCATGCCATTATATGTTTATTCATATCATCTGGTAACAGTGCATTCATAACCCCATAGATCTCACCAATTTTTAAGGGTATTTCCCTATGTAAGTTTCTTATAAAAGAACACGGTTGAAATTTAATCCGGCCACCCCCTTTCTTTAGAATAACTTTAATTCGGCAAATGATTTGAATCCAATAGGCGTAAAAAAACAGCCAAATTGGGTAATCCCCAGATCATTCCATTTCTTTATATAATTGTCGTGGAAAATCTCAGGAAGATCTGAGTTCAGATTCACGGGAGTATAATAGGAGTAACGACCTATTCCTAATAGCTTCTTGACATTCCCCCATACTTTGATAACATTATTGATAGTCTTAAATTTGACTTTTTTAAAATACCCGTCATTAACATGACGCCATAGACATCCAGCGGCCCCTTCTCCCAGAATAAGTTCTTGTGGGGTTGATATATTACCGCTTCCTCGGTTGCCAGTTATAAGACTCAAGCTATACCTTAATACTGTGGCCCAGTAGTATAGTTTGAAGTTGGGAAGAGCCCAGCCTCCACGTTCTCTTGTGTTAGTGAGCCACCGCAATGCCCTGCGCGGTCGATTATATTCCCAAATAAATCTAGAAAACAGTGTATCTATATTTTTAAACACCAGTGGGGAAAATTCTAAACAAATAGCCTGAAAAAAATACAGAAATTTAGGTAAAAACAGCATCTTGACTACATTAGTTCGACCACCAATAGTTAAATGGAGATTGTTCAGTCTGGTCAGCGCTTTCTTGGTCCTTTGTATAAGTGGATCTATATTGATGCTGACAATGAGTTCTATAGCAGCACAGATACTGACCCCCAAATATGTTGCCTTTTCAGTTACCCTAGAATCATTCATCATGATCTTACTGTTCAACACAATCTGTGTCTTACTAGCATTCAGTTTGTACCCAGAGGCTTCACCAAAGAGTAGTGCTTCTGTTTCTATTATATTTATGGCATTTATAGGGTCCCCTGTAACAATGGCGATGTCATCAGCATATCCTAGGCATTTTGTACCCATATCATGTACTAAGATGGGAGGAATAAATGCATTATTTTCCAACCTCCGGATAAATGTATCTATATAAATAGCAAATAAAAGGGGTGAGCAAGGGCATCCTTGTCTAGTCCCCCTAGTAATAATGAAATTTTCTGACAAAGTCCCGTTAATCAAGATGCTGGCTCTGGGGTTTACATACAGCTGTTTAATAGCAATTATAAATTTTTCACCAATACCGCAGTTTGCCATTGCCGCCCACAGGAACTTCCAGGAGACCCTATCAAATGCCTTTTCCGCATCTAGCAAGATGAGTGCCATAGGGTCTCCTGTAGTTCCCGTGCAGTCAAAGAGAGAAATAACTCTTTGTACATGGTCAATAGTAGACCTTCCTGGCACGAACCCGTGTTGCCTCTCAGAGACTATTTTATGAATCAAGGGTGCCAGCCGAGATGCTAATATTTTAGAATAAATTTTGGAATCCCCGTTTATCAGAGTAATTGGTCGGTAAGATCCCATTTCCTGTTGGTTTTTATTTTTCTTCGGAAAAACTACTATTTTGGCTAATGACCATGACCTCGGTGTGTTCCCCCCTTGCCCAACTTCCTTATTTCTGTTAAAAACTGCCAAGAACTGATGTCAAGTTGTCGAGGTGGGTGCTATATGGCTGTAGTGAAATTACTGCTACTCCACTTCCAGCTTTGAGGTGGAGTCGGCACACCCCTGGGAGATATAGATCATAAGTTTCTTGATCAAGTCTGGTGCCTGAGATATTCAAGAGGTGAGGAATTTGCAGGTAGATAGAGTATTCACCAGAAAGATTATAAGCGAATGTTTTCATTGAGCTTGCTGATGTGCTAGATGGAGGGAGGACATGTCAGGGAGCCGCAAGCCTTGTGCTGTTGTGGCAGCTTGTAATTTTGAGAGTTTGAGCCTTGGTTTTTTTTACCCACCCAGGTAAAGTCTTTCATGCCACAAGGGATGATTTGCAGGATAGCAGATAGAGTAAGAAAGGTGGTGTCCCTCGCAGGTAAATGAACCTTGGGATGACCCATCTTGATTACTTGTACTCTCTCCTACAGAGAAAGCTGTAATAATGATTGAAGGGGGAAATAATTTCTGTCTTGAGTAAGAAGGGTTGTAAATTGCCTAGTATCATGTTCTGTATTGCCTGCATTGATCAGAGCATCTAGGTACTTCATGTTGGTTGTCAACCATGTGCGGCCATGATTGCCAGTGGACGCACATATCAACAGGAAGTATTTCACCCTTATTCCTGTTATTACCCTTATTCTGTATCCCAAAAATGTGGAGAATGTGGCAACTATTGACATTAATGCTAGTATCAAAGTATTTGGGTTTTTGAGGGTGAGCAATATATCCTATGCTTACAGCATCATTTTGGGCTGCCTTGCTATGGTGTCTATGCTCCTGATGATATCTGTTGTCTTATTGTTGCTGCTAATTATGCCAGTGCAATAAGGAACAATAAGTGGGACAATGAGCACCCCTGTAATAAACGTATACAAAAACCATTTGCAAAAAAAACAAGCATGAGCAAAGCCAAAAGGTCAGCAGCCAACTCTAGACTTACTGTCTTTACCAAAGTTTGTTCTAGTTTCCTGCCAGGGACATTCATGCCTTGCATTGCTGATCATGTCAAGAACGCTCAGTAATATATGTCCCACCCTAATAAGAGCCTGGGGGCCCTGCAACTCTTTAGTAAATGGGCTGACAGGGCAGGGTTTTCTGAATGCAGAGTCAGCTGAGGCTGCTGTGTCAGAAACCTTGATGTCTCCCCACCTCTAGGGCCCCCGGCGGGCCCCAGTCTTTATAGATCAGAGCAACGTGGCAGTGTCGCAATTGATGGTCTTCCATCTCACCTGCCTTTCCCTGCCTGTCTCCTCAGAATCCTGACAGGCGAACAAAGGTGGGTGATGCCCTGCCTGTGCCAACTGTTGTCTTCCCTGTCAGTCTGCAGAGGACATCAGCTGGCAGAGGGATGTCCGACCATGCTGATGCTGCATCTCGAGAGCCTTTATCTGCACCACACCTGCTTTAGAGTGCAGGTTCTTGTTGGGAAGTGGAGGGAAGGATCAGAGAGTGGAGGAGTGCCAGGACATCAGGCATTCTTTCCATTTTTATGTGGACAGGGGTAGAATGGGAAATGACGAGAGCATCTTATATGTGGGTGGTAGGGCACAAGGTAACTATGCATGGGCATGGAGCACAGGATAGCGGGGCTGAGACTGAGAGACCGTATTTTATAAACCTTTGCATGACTCCTCTACTTCTGTGCTGCTGATTTGAGGAATATTTGGGGATATATGTATCTAACGTAAAATTGCAGATGTGTAACTGAATAAAGGGGATGTTGTGTATGGGTCTGGCAAAGAGCCATTAGTGTGAATGACTAGATTCTAAATCCATTAATTTGCTGTTATGACGTAGCAACAGTTGTTAACAAAAGCTGGTACCCACTATTGCTATGCCATATAGAAATTCAGGCTGTGCTAGCGGGGCTCTATTAGAGCTTGCAAGAGCAGTGCTCAAAAGCAGGGAGCAGAGCTGCTGGAGGAGACTGATGGGAAGGCCCAGACAGTAGTGGGAGTGGGTGGCAGGAGGCCAGGTTTTCTAAAAAAAACATTTGAGATAGGGGGAGGGGCTATGTTGTGTATGGCTCCCCATTACTCCTCTGCCCCTCTGTATCAGTTGAAAGAAAGGTCAGATAATTTTGGAGGCCTTACATACCATAACATTATACATGGGGGAAAAAGAGAATTTCTGGATGTTTTTCACCTCGAGGTTCTGAATAACATCACAGACAACTTGGGCTTCCCTCTCGTTGTCTATTTGATGTCACTCAGAACCCCTCGGTAAACAACCTTCACGTAACTTCCATGGAGTTCTGGGTGAAACCCAAGAAAACTCAATCTTTGGAGTCTTTGTCTATTTGATATTTCTTTGAACACTTTGGTGAAAAGTATGCCCTTATTCACAATTCTACATTCTCCATCTATAATCCTATATACAGGCGTAAAATAAGGACAGTACAGTCGCCCTAATAATACAACTTGTTGTAGTAGAAATTAAAAGTCTTGAGAATCATTCTTCACAATGTGAAACTGGCATCTATGCAATAACAAATGGCTGAATATTCAATATGGGTAGAGGAACTCAGTCACAAAATTAAATACTGTATTATTATGTGCTATCTACAATATCTTCTACATAGTGTCAATGCAGTGATGGTTTTCTGATGTCCGCGGGTGCTGCCTTAGAAGATGACCGCTACCTTTTATTGTTGATATCAGTTGTGTTGAATAAAAGAAACCATTTTGGAAGTCCTATGGAATGAGGCACAAGGTATGCATCTACTTGAGCCTGTATTGCATTTCTTCCAAAATTTGTTGTATGAACGTTTCTGACACTGTGCTGGCACACCTGTCAACTCAAGATCATTCCAGTCTATTTAATACAATCAGGCAAACAAGTGGAAAAACCTTCAAAATTATAGGTATAAAAAAAGATACTAAGACAATTGAATATTTTTCTGACGTCCTTAGGGTTGACAGGTCTGCAATATCTGGACAGTGGTGCTGGTCTGTGTCTAATGCTTATTTGGATGTATATTTACAGGAGTAGGACAGCCTTTGAGAGGACGAAAACGGATGTGTTCCGGGTTAAAACAAATAATGTTGGACCATTGAAGAAAATAAGGTACAGTTACTATGTATTAGATATAGAATCTAGAAAAAAAAATGCTGTCGTCAGTGATGAAAGCACAAGATATTTTATATTTGGACATTAAAAATAGAGCAAGGGCCATTTTTAATCTTCACAAGTGATCAATATTCTCCAGGGGTACAAAATCTAGTAGATTGAAAAATATTGTTCTCTTTCTCAGGACACATACAATGCATACTGTTTATAAGCAACTGAATTTGCTTCTATGCTTTTCCTTATAGCTTCTTGAAGCATCCAATGGTCAACTGCAATCTTCTCTCAAATGATATATACCCATTCCCCAAACTTTACTCTGAGACCCATTAACAACCAAGTCAAGATCTTGTCTGGCTGTGTGTTTCTTTCCCACGTCTATACCTCAGTTTCTAATTTTCTGTTCTTCCACAACCCATCATGTGGGCCTCAATGATAGATTTCTTAGTTATCTGGTGATGCCAAAGATGATAGCTACCAAACCCATCAGCCATCTTTCCCTGTCCTTGCTATTCTATGACAAATTTCATTTGAGCAAAAAAAACATTATACTTTGTTCCTTTATGCTGATATAGCGACAACAATTATCCAAATTAAGCAACAAAGTGCCTCAGTACAGGCATTCTGGTGGTACAATATTAAGTGCATAGTCAATATATTACGGGAAATATTTTTTTACCAATTAGTAGAGATTTTTTGTCAACAGTATGCCTGGACTCCATGCCAATCTGCAAATTATGTTAAGTGTTCAAAGAACATTTTAACTGTTAGGAATAGTATTACCTTCAATTTGTTAATTTGACTTCAATTTAGGAAAGGACACGTTTTCATCTGTGTCTGGTATATTGTCACCTGTACCATTTGGTTAAGATTTAAGGCGTGAGGAGTGGGAAGACGTAGGAACCTGTTCATAATAAAGAATTGGAGGATGTTGTTCAATAGTAATTTTAATGTATTCCAGACTTTTGATTACCAATAGAACTTGGATGGTAAGGTTCTGTATTTTTTAATTCACAATAGAATTGAGCATGATAACACAGGCATGAATGCAAGCTGGTTCCTGGATCGCGTGGTCGTGACTGACATGAACAGACCTCACCTCCGCTTCTACTTCTCTTGTAACAACTGGCTGAGCAAGGAAGAGGGTGATGGACTTTTTGTGCGAGATCTCCTCGGCAGCCTCAATCCCATGGATGTTCCCAAAAGTAAGTATCACATGCTGCAGTGCAGTGTAGGCATCTCACAACATTAGTCGTGTAGGTCATATCTGCAGTAAAACTTTACACACTGCAATGGTACATACAGCCTTGATGGGCTGTCGTAACAAATAGTTTGATACCCAAGGTAAGTGAATCTTCATTTACTTTTGTAAAGGAGATTGCAGATGTTTTTCAGAATGAGGAGACATGTTTTTAAAGTATTAAAACTAGACACATATGCTAGCTCAGCTTCCTAATCTGCTTTTTAACATATATTTTCTCACAGTCTTTGTAAATGCGATGTAATGCGATGTAAAACTCTCATATTATAATTTTATTCATTATTGACATTGTGGCTTAACATCTATTCACTAAAGATTTATAACTGTCTCCTTTTTCATAAATTAGTTTCAATCACTTTAAGCAAAGTTTTGACATTGACCTTATGTTGCAAAAAAGACAGATTTTGATATCGGTCTGTGGACCCAAACATATCATTTCCTTCTAATAAAGAATTTGCCATGTTGTCTTCAGACTCATGTCCCTTAGTTTTGCTTTTAAACCTCAAATTAACAACCATCAAAGACAAGCAGTTTATTTTGACAACAGTTTTGTGATTTGGCTACATTTTCTGACCACCTGACATTCAATAATCTATGTATGCTGTCTATCTCATGGCCTTCTGTAGAGCTTCCTTCCCATTAAGGCAGAGGACAACTATTGGTATTGAATCAGAATATCGAGATTTTAATATTGACCTAACCAAAATATCGATTACGACATTATTGTGAAGCTAAGTATATATAGGGAAGTACAGACGTGCTATTAGTAATTCACAGTTAAGTACTTTGTGACATATATCTTCAAGATACTTAGATATGAGTTAACAATAGTAAATGTATTCTTACTTACATGCACAATATTGAGGTAGTCTGTATATTGTTCTTAAAATTCTGAATTATTTTGTCTGAGACACTATTTTGTATCTTTGACATAACTGTAAAGATCCAATTTCCAGTCAATTTGATGATCAAATAGCTTTATTTGAGAATCAAGGCAGATACCTCCAGCACAGCTTCACAGCTCAAAGATCAACTCCTATAATCAAAAGCTAACATTCTATCCTAGCAACATAGGTAACGTTCTAATGATGACATGCAGATGCACTCAACTCTACACATCTCCCTACTTAACATACACTAAATAAATTATACATTCTAATCATATTTAAGGAATATAATTCATTTCCATTTTTTATATTCAAAAGACATCAATCTTCAGAAACATGAACCGGAGCACGACATTTGCATATGTTTCCAGTACTCCAAGCTGATCCATCGGATAGGATAACAACATTTCTTTTTATAGACTTCACTTGAATCGGTGCAGAAAATTTGCTGTCACCCTTTGTAGTTTCACCACCACGTTTTATGGTCAACCAATCACCAATCTCAAATGTAATATCTTTCACACTCTTCCTATCATTATAATGTCTAGTAGATTTAGCTTGCATTTTAACTACTTTATCTTCCACAGCAGTTCTGTCCACCCACACACAATCTTTCACTTTCAACCAACCAGGAACCTCTTTGACACCAGGCTGGCTATTGCACTCGGTGGTTGCCGCGAGCAGTATGGGATTTGGATCTATAAGGTGTTTCTGGAATAACTCGACACAAAATTGGAACCCCAATGTGGGTTGGAAGTATCACCACATTTAAAATCTCAACACTTTGGAAGATTTAGCCTTGATGAAGTCGTGGGATCACGCCCCAATAGCGACGAAACACGTGTTGGCTGTGGCAGAAACCAAAAGAATAAAAGCCTGAAAAGAAAAGATCACAAGAATTTGTCTATACTTTGTTTTGAAATTATTGTGTCTTTACGTTAACGGGGAAACCTTATGAACACATAACGTGTGCTTGGAAGTGAAGAAGATCTCTTTGACACCAGGTTCACATCCCTTTAAAGAAATAAATGGAGAAACACCTGTTATTGAATGCGGCGTAATCCTGTAAGACCACACCAATTTTTTTAATTCTTCATGCCAAGACAATCCATTAGACAGGGACAACTGGATATTATCCATAATCAATCGGTTAATTCGTTCCACTAAACCATTAGCTTGTGGCCTAAATAGGGCAACCCTCTCATTAATGATCCCAAATTTAGAAAGAAATTCCTGCATTTCTTTCGACACCAATTGCACACCCTTATCTGACACTAGTGTCTTGGGTATCCCTTCATTCATAAACACCCTTTCCATAAAATCAACAACTCTTTGAGTAATTATAAATTCTGTGCTTTCCACCACAAACCATTTAGAATGGTAGTCAACAATGACCATCAAAAACTTGCTACGAGTACCAAGCTTAACAATTGGCCCAAGAAAATGAATCGCCACTCTTTCCCATGTACATTTGGGAAAAGTTGTAGACACCAATGAAGGCTGCCTTACAACTTTAGTTTTATCCGCTTGAGCACAAGTGTAATACTCTCTTACTGCATCCTCAATCTCTCTATCCATTCCAGGCCACCAATACGATTGTCGGACCCTTCTCTTAGGCATATTCCTGCCTAAGTGTCCCTCGTGAGCAATATTTATAATTTTCCCTCTCAGACTTGCTGGTGGTACAAATTGATATCTCCTCAATAGTTTTCCTTCACTTACACTCAGTTCAGCTTCAACATGGTAGAAACATCTGAATCTTACATCTTCAATAATGTTTTGATGCCACCCATGAGAAACACAAGTAACCACTTGTTGTAAAAGTTCTTCATTTGACATTGCATGTGTCCATTCCTCCTTGCTAAAAGCATGTTCAACTCCTTTAACATCATGTACTACATCAATCATGTCGTCCATATTATTTTCCACACCCTCAACTGGTATTCTAGATAAATAGTCTGTTACTACATTCCTGAGACCCTTAAAATATTCAACAACAAAATTGAAATCAAGTACTGACAAGATCCACCTTGAAATCCTAGGGGTAACATTTCCTTCTAATCCTCTGCCCCCTTTGAAAAGATGAACTAGCGGTTTATGATCATTTCGCACATGAAAAGGAAGACCCCATACAAAGTACTTAAAGTGCCTAATCCCCCAACAACACGCTAAGGCCTCCCTCTCTATCACAGAATATGATAGTTCCACATCTCGCAATCTTCTGGAAGCAAATCCAATGATCATTTCCTCACCATTACTCAACTGAGTCAAAACAGCTCCAACCCCTACTGCACTTGCATCAGTAGTAACAAAAGTCTTATCCATAACATTAAAATGCCCAAGAGTAGGAGCACTAATGATGCTTCTTTTAATGTTAATAAATGCCTTGTCACAACTCTCATTCCAAGTAAAAATAACTCCTTTCTTCATCTATCTTCTAACACCTTATCAGGAAATATAAGGCTGAGATTGCGCAGGCTAAACAGGACTACTTTGTGACCCTGACATCCTCGCTCTCTTCGCCGAAGGAGCTTTTTAAAATTGTTGACTCTCTTGTCAACCTACAGGCCCCTGACCCTGTCGTACCTTCGCAGGACTTATGCGACAGGATTGCCTCTTTTTTCCACACTAAGATAGAGGACATCCACTTAGCTCTTGAAAAACAAAGAGCCTGTATTAGTGTACCCACGGATATGGCTGAGATAAACTTGCCAGCCACTGACCCTCATTCATTGGGTTCCTTGGATTCTTTCCCACCCCTTACTTCTGAGGATCTTGAAATCTTGACCGATAAGATTAAATCCGGTTCCCCCTTGGACACTTGCCCACTGAAAATCATCAAGCAGTGTAGGGAGACCCTTTTACCACCGCTGCTAGGAATAATGAATCTAGCTATAAGAAATGGTGTCTTCCCGTTGGAGTGGAAGAAGGCAGTGGTAAAACCACTGCTAAAAAAGGCCTCCCTTGACCCGGAGGTCTTAAAAAACTTCCGCCCAATCTCGTTGCTTCCTGCTCCGGCAAAGATGCTTGAAGCTCATCTGAACAAGCATCTTGCGGCTTTTGTGGAATGCGCGGGCTGCTTGGACTCCTCCCAGCATGGATTTAGGAGGGGGTATAGCACCGAGTCGGCCCTCACCATTGTGCTTGACAACATCCGTAGGACAGTGGACGGGGGCCAGACCACCCTCCTGGTCCTTTTGGATCTGACTGCCGCCTTCGACACCCTCTCTCCCTCAGTACTTACATCTCGTCTGAGGGACGTGGGGGTGGGGGGGGCGGCCCTGGATCTACTGACCTCTTTCCTCGCTGGGAGGGAGCAAAGAGTCAAACTGGGCGGGTTTCTATCTCCATCCCGATCTGTGCCATGTGGGGTCCCTCAAGGGTCGGCTCTTAGTCCGACCCTGTTTAACATCTATGTGACCCCCCTGGCCAGACTTATAAGATCTTATGGGATGGAGGTAGTTTCCTATGCTGATGACACCCAAATCCTCGTCTCTCTCTCCCATTCAGATGTGCAGACCGCCTCCAAGTTTAGATCTTGTATGGAGGCGGTTGGTCACTGGATGATCCAGAACTCTCTCAAACTGAATGGGGAGAAGACTGAGGTGATGGTGTTTGGAGGGAGCAATAACATCTGGTCAGATAGTTGGTGGCCTAACTCGCTCGGAGCTTGCCCTTCCCCTACAACATCTGCCAAGAATCTGGGGGTGATGATAGACCCGGTTCTGGATATGAATGGCCAGGTGAGTAGAACCATCTCCACCTGCTGGGGCCTAATCCATACCCTTAGAAGGATTAGGAAATATCTATCATTAAAATCCAGAAATCAGGTAGCTGTGGCATTAATAGGCTCGCGGCTAGACTACTGTAATGCGCTGTATGCGGGGCTGAAAAAGAGCCTCCTGCAGCGCTTACAGGTGGTCCAAAATGCCACAGCAAGATTTGTCTTGGACGCTCCCAGGCGTACTTCGGCCACGCTAGCCAGGAAAACACTGCACTGGCTTCCGGTAGAACACCGAGTACGGTTCAAGGTCCTATGTATGACCTATAGAGCCATCACAAAAAATGGTGACTCTGGGGTAAGTTCCATCATTTCTAACTACATCCCTGGAAGGAACTTGCGTTCCTCCGGGAAACTGCTTCTCTCAGCCCCTCGTATACGAAGAGCTAAATGGGGCGGCAGGGCCTTCTCCACTCTTGCCCCTAAATGGTGGAACGAACTCCCTTTGGATCTTAGGTCCCTACCCACATTACAGGCATTTCGTGGTGCACTTAAAACCCGCCTCTTCCTGCAAGCCTATGTGTGATGGATGATTGGTTCTACTTTCTGATTTTATTGTTAGGCGCCTTGATACCTTCGGGTTATTGTTTTTGCGCGTTACAAATTATTTTCATTCATTCATTCATCTACAGTCTCAGTGGTTCAACAATTTCTGTAAAACCCTTGACAAATTTTGAGCAATACTCAGCAAGTCCTAAAAATGACTTAAGCTGATCCTTATTTTTTGGAATGGGAGAGTCTCTAACTGCAGCAATGATACATTTTTTAGGCTTAATACCATCTTTGCAAATTTCGTATCCAAGATACGTCACACTATCTTTTCTTAACTGACATTTTTCTTTCTTTATGGTCAGTCCATTATCATCCATTCTTTTCAATACCTCATTCAGAACAATATCATGGTGTACACTGCCTTTTCCTACAATTAACCCCTTCGCCACTGGCGGGATTCCCCCGCTGTGCTGGGGGTTAGGGGGGTGCGTACAGCGCCCCCATGCTCATGACGAGGTCAGCTCGTCATGAGCCACGGCGCTCCGGTGCTCATGACAAGCTGAGCTCGTCATGACCGCGCCCGTTCCAATGGAATGTTCAGCACAGCAGGGGAATCAGCCCAGCGTGCGAGCGTTCCATCTAACGGGCGCTTGAGCACCGGAGCGCCGTGGCTCATGACGAGCTGAGCTCGTCATGAGCGTCCAAGAGGTTAAAACATCACCCTGAAAACACAACACATCATTCATGTCTCCAAACATCCTCTCCATCTCTCTCTGAAATACCGCAGAGGCGGATGCTAACCCAAAAGGCATCCTACAATACCGATATGCCCCTAACAGCGTCACAAAAGAGGTAAGATGTCTTGATCCACTTTCCAAATATATCTGATGATACGCAGAAGACATATCGATCACACTGAAAACAGTACCACCACCCATAGCTGTTAGCATTTCAGAAATATTTGGCAAAGGTCGTCTATCTACCCAAATATTTCTGTTTAAATCGCGTTAAGTCCACACACAAACAAATTTTGTCCTTTGGCGCTACGATAATCGGGGCCATCCACTCGGAGGCCTCGATTGGTTCAATAATTCCTTGAGCACGGAGTTTTTTAAGTTAACATTGCAATGATTCTCTCATTAAATGGGGTACATTTCTAACTTTGGGTACTACTGGAATAGCATTTCTCTTTAAAATAATTTTATGCGAGAAGTTTTTCAATTTCCCAAGGTCATCAGAGTAGACTCTTGAGTACTTTTCAAATAAATCATTTTGATAGATAGAATTAATAGAGTGCACAAGAGCAGACATTACAGGTTCTTCAGCATTAGGGTTGAGGATAATGTTTAAATCCTTTTGATGGCGCCAGCCCAACAAATTCGAACCTAGTTTGGTTAAATACACCCTTCCATATACTTTCTTTCCTTTAAAGAATATTAACATCCATTTGAGGCCAATTATATCAATAGTTTTTCTTCCATACCCGACAGCTCTGATGTCAGGCTTATTCCATGAATTAACATCAGATTTACTTTTCCACACTTCATTATTCGTTTCCATAGATAACAAAGTGTAAAGACTCCCTGAATCAACTAGCATATTAACATCATATGAGTCTAATTTTATGATGCAGTGAGGCTTGGTCAACAATTCTGTGCTTTCTCTAACCACATCACAATCCAAAACTGAATTTTCAGAATGTGATTCTAAATCATTACTGTACACTTGATCATATTTAGTAGAGTCACTGTAACCATCAACACATAACATAAGCTCCCGCATATTATCAGTAACATCACCCACTTCATGTACTTGATCTGATTGCATCTGTCCCGACTGGATCTTGGTCCTACACGCTTTGGCAAGATGTCCCCGTTTTCCACAAATTCTACACAAGACATTCCTCGCAGCACAATTGGGACTAGAAGCAATGTGACCAGGTGCCCCACAACGGTAACACTTAACAGTCCTCATCTCAAATTTTGGAATATTATTATTACCTACAGATCTATCAATTTTGACAGGATTTTTTATAGGATATTTCTCTATTTGCTTAACTAATATAGTTTCATCAACATAGGCTTGAGTTTCACATTTCCTATTATTCTGATCTCTACTTAATGATCTCTACAAACTTCCATTTCCTTAATCCATATCTGAGTACGTTCTAGACTTTTAGCGATTTGAATTGCCTCTTCTAGAGACGGATCTTTAATGAGAAGTTTTTCTTGTATTCTCTTATTGTTAATATATCTTACTATTTGGTCTCGAATAAGAGAATCTGCTAGGTTTTCAAATTGGCATGTAAGAGATAGACCCCTTAATGCAGCAACATAGGTACCAATATCCTCATCAACTTTCTATTTGCGACTAAAAAATGTATGCCTCTCAAGAACCACATTCACTTTAGTAGTAAAGCGTAACTCTAACATTTTCATTGACATTTCATATAGATTAATGGGTTGACCATCTCCCTTTCCTAGAGAGATCTCAGGTAGATCTTCATAAAATCAACGCCCTTCAACTCCAAGATGATGGAGTAATATAGCTTGTTTTCTTATGGGTTCATATTTATCTGCCCCAGTAGCCAAAATGTAAGTCAAAAATAGTTTTTTCGGAGCAGGAGCTACGCTAGCAACCAAGATGGCCGCATAAGCTCCCGGCTCCGTCGACCTCCGTCGCTGGTGGATATATCCTGAACTTAATCCTGACCTCCCGCCAGACTCCCGTGTGTCCGAATCGTCACTGAGTCCAGGAACGCAATCCCGGAGTCTTTATCACCTTTTTTGACGAAGTTACACCGTCTGTCATTTTCGGGCCTTCTCCAGACTGTAAGCCGGGGCCTCGAGTACTGACCCAGCCGGGTTTCAGTTGAACAACATCGGCCGCGGATACCTGGCAGGGTCCGGTCTCATTGGAGTGACACAAATTCTCGATCCTGGTGGTTGTCTCGAGTCCCTGCGTATATTCGCTAGACAGCGACGAGACGTGGATGCCGTGGTGAGTGGGGGTCCGGTTCCTGGGACCCTGCTGCAGCCCTCGGGGTCCGCGGGGGGGGCCCCCCGCTCTCGGCAGCGGTGTAAAGAGCGCACAGCCTGACAGTCGCCAGTCGACTTCGCCCACCCCACTCCAGTTGGTTTCCCCGGAGTAGCCGGCCTCCGGGGTTGATGATCTGCTTTGTCATCGATTAAGCGGAGATGGATCGGACGGCGTGTGGACCGACACTGGGGACCGTCATGGCCGCCATCGGGGCTCTTCACTGGCAAATGGAGGCTGCTCTCCACAACCTAACCGTACGCATTGAGACTGTTTGTTCGAGACCGGACCCTAGCCCAGAGTCAGACCCACACTATATGGTGACCCCCGCAAAGTTTGATTTTATCCGGGAGGAGAACCCCGAGCATCGTTCTAATCTGACGCCTATTATATCTGCGCAACTACAGCGGCCCGCGACTGGAGCCCCTGACCAGCCAGCAAACTCGGCAAAGTCATCGCCCTCACAGGACTTATTTCTTTCTTCGTTTCTGGGGACCTCCATCGATATTCATTGGATTGACTTTTGTATCCCTGATAGACTTCGAGACTTGACTCTTCTGACCCTTTCATGCTATATTGATCCTCTCCCCTTTCTACAACGTTCTGACTCCTTTGCTATTGTGCTGGTCCTATCGGAGAGGGTTTGTGTGATAGATCGTAGAGGCCAGGGTTGAACTTGACTGTCTTAATTCTGTGCAGAGACTTCCTTTGACACTGCTGGGTGGTATCGGTGGGAGTGAGGGCCATATGGGATTCTGTTTTTTTTGGCTTTGGTGTACTGACTGTGTTCGACAATGGGATTTGCTGCCTCTGTTATGTCTGGGGCTGGGCGGGATGGTATTTTCTCTCCTGGTGATTTCTCCATCAGTTTGCTTATAAGTCTGCTTTACCTCTCTTAGTACCATGGTGGGGAACGTCTGTTCGCGGCGGGGGGGAGGGGAGTCCGGGAGCCCGCATTGGGTCGTAAGATATTCCTCCTCCGTCTTTTCCCTTCCTTGGGGTGTAGTTTAGGGGGCGACAGGCACACTGATAGTGGGGTTAGGTCGTAGCCATCCGCAGGGGTGCAGGGTGGTGGGTTGTGTTTTTATTTTTTATTTTGCCTTTCTTTTGTTCTATGACCTATCTTTCCCTTTTCCCCTCTCCACAAGAGATGTGGCATATTCTCCTGAGCCTGTTGTTATGCATATTCGGGTGTCGAGTGTCTAATTTTCTATCCTGTATCCTTGGTGGGCAGATTCTGATAATGTTTGCTTATGGTTATTTGTCTTGTATTGTTTTGACCCAGCTCCGGCTGGTATTGATACTTTCCAGAGGCCTACAATTAGATTGTATTTCTTCTTTTCATCTGCCCGTTCGCCACTGTAATATGTTATACCAATGATACCCGAAATGTACATTTCTACTCTTGTGTTATAATTAATAAAAATATATATAAAAAAAAAAATAGTTTTTTCCAATCCTTCCAAGGGATCGCCGGAAACATCAGGAGTAGGAAGAAACTTGGAGGAGCAGACATGGATTGATCACCCATAATGATAAAAAAAAGAATTAGAATATATATAATACAATGTACCTGGAAGGAAAGTGTTGGTTAAGAAAACAACAAATTAAAAAAATAAGTTAATATAAAAAAATAAAACAATAGTTTAAAATACCAAACCAGAATATTTGATGTCTTCTATTTATAATTCCTTTCCAGTCCTTCTATTTATAATTCCAAAGACTACTAAACTGTTGTAGTCTTTTCAAGTTCAATACTTTCAAACTGTAGAAAACAGTTCTCCTCTTTTCTTCAAATACAAATATTCCTCAAGATAGATGCAGTTTTCTAAAGTCGCGATCATATTTTGATAAAAATGATCGTAAAGTAATGTTTTTCTAATGAAAATCCGCTCAATCTCTTAAAATGGCCGCCAAAAGAAACACTCAGTCCTCTTTTCAAGGGAAATAGGCCTTGCTGCGAAGAAAATCCAATATGGCCGCAAAAAGAAACACTCGGTCCACTTTTCAAGGAAGGTAGAGCTTCCTTCGAAGAAAATCCAATATGGCCGCCGAAAAAAACACTAGGGATGTAATGGTCCTATGACCCTAGATTCAGCACCAACATGTTTCAGCCCTTTTTACCTGGCCTAAATAACTCCGGGGCTTTCGTCAGGGTGGGATGTAATAATGTTACTTCCCCCAGAGACGTGAGTGCATATACGCTATTTGTCTAGTGCACTTCTAAGTGTTTAAAATTGGAACAAGCCTAATACTTGCCACCAGTCTGGATGAGGACTTACCTATGCAGAAAAAGGGAGATAATATACATTTGTTATTATGTACAATTTCACTGACATTGAATCACCATCCTCACACGGTCCCCCCTGGAGCCATTGTTGTAATGGTGTCAGGGTTTTACCCACACTCCAATTTTTTTTAATATCAAACATCATGCTGCTGTGGTTAAATCATACGTATTTTGCGTTTATCATGCCATGTGCATTCCTGTGGCTTTCACAAGTGCTATGGGTTGTGCATGCATGCATTATTTCATTCACAATAAACTTTCAATCTTGCCATCAATTTACATCACATTCACTCACATGACAGATAGGTTATTACGGTTTTATGGCACTCACCCCAACAACTCAGGGCTAATGATTCCAGAGGGAGGCCTTGTAGTCACACACTGTGGGTGACAACGTTATAATAATGTTCTTGTAAGGTAAAGTAAATTTCTGGAGGTGATTGCAAGCAAAAGGGGAGATTGCATTAGAGCGTCTCAACCTCCATTCCGCCACTCGCGCTGACGGCTGTTTGTGACAAACTTTGAGCACTTACTTCGTCAAAAGTCCTGCCCTCCTGGAACCTACTCGTACTCGATCTCCCCAGCCTGCACAACTGCTGTGTACCGGTACAGATGCTGAGGGGCAGATTTAAAATTACCGGCGCATCCCTGCATATCAGCAGGGATGCGCCAGTAATTGTGCGCCGCAGCTCCACCACCCTGGATGCGCCGCATTTACATTGCGGCGCACCATGGGGCAAAAACGGCACAGATGCGTAAAAGTGGCGCATTGCTGGAGTTGCGTCGCAAGCGCGATGCAGCTCCAGCAATGCTCTGGGGGGCTCTGTCTCCACAATGCTGCATCAATCCTTACGCATGCTTCAAGCAGGCACAGGGTTTTGACGCAGCATGGGCCCAAAAGTGACTGAGTGAAATATTATAGACTTCACTCAGCCACTTTTGGGAGGCGTTCCTGCGCCGGAACGCGTTCCTGCGCCGGAACACGTTCCTGCGCCGGAACGCCTCCCCCTGCGATGGAACGCCTCCTTCTGGCGCAGGGCTTTACAACGTGACACCTCTCCCAGATAAATACCCCGCACCATGGTGCAACTTTTGCGCCGCCGCTGCGTCACAAAAGTGACGCAGCGGCAGCATAAAAGAGGCGCAAGGGGCTTGTAAATCTGCCCCTAAATGCTGAATTTTTCGCGCTTCCGGTAATTCTCGTGGCCCGCTTTGACACGCCCACTGTACATGCTTCTTGTTACTGATTGGCTGTTGCTATGGGCTTGTGCAGCTTGGAGGTAACAACGCCTTGACGAACAAGTGTTGTCATGACAAGTGCACCCCTCCCCGTAGATGACGGGTGACAGATCGGCACATGTTTTTGAACGTTCCGCATGTTAATACGTCAAGGACGATATTGTGGAACGTTGTGAATGTTCCGTACATTTTTAAAGTGATGTTGTGTTATTGTCATACCCTTATCAAAGATATTGACATCCTTCATGTATTCTTATGTACTCGCGATGTGCTTTCCATAAAGAGGGAGAGTGTAACGGAATCCTTGTGGCTCAGTTAGACACGCCCATTGGGCCAGGTTCTCGTTATTGATTTGTTGTTATTAGGGGCTCATCCAGCATTGTAGCAACAAGTTCTGTCGTGACGAATGCGCCCCTTCCCATGGATACCAGGTGTTTTGAACGTCCCATGTATTAATGTGTCTAGGGCGATTTTCTTGCACACTATGAATCTTATATATGTTTATTGCGCCTTGGACGGTAATGTGTCACAAGTCACCCTTTCCATATATGTTTACACACCTCGTATATTCTTACATTATCGTGATGTCATTTTCATAACAAGGGAGAGTGTAACAGACTCGTATAAGTATAGGACCCCTAATGGTGCGTACCCAACTCATGGTATGTCCTTTGTTTAGAGCATTGAGTTGGTTCAATGGTATCTCATCATTGAGGCCAAGTAAATGAGTCTTAAGGCGGTGCACCCACCTTAGTTCTTTCCCTATCAGGGTTTTTTGGGTGCCATTTGTAGGCTTGACTTTCTCAGTAATGTTCCATTGTAAATCAGTGTCTGTGTGGTTTTTCTCAAGGAAGTGTGATGTCAATATTGTCGTTACACGTCTGCATCTTATGGTACTTCTATGTTTGTTTATAAAGATCTTGATCTTAAGGGTAGTCATCCCGATATATTTGAGACCGCAGGGACATGAAATAACATATACCACATTGGTACAGTTACAATCTGCTCCCAGGGGGTTCTCATTCCAAGATCCAACATGCTTGTATGGGATGTGAATGGGCATATAGAGCAATTCCCACATGGAAAATGTCCCTGGACTGGTGGTAGATTCCACAGTGTGCTCTGTCCCTTAGCTGTTCTTTTGCTTGTGTCATTGTGAACCAATCTCTCGCGGATACTCCGGTTTTTCCTAAATCAAAACATGGGTTTTACAAAATCCTGTTTATTTGATGCAAGAATGAGTCAGGGTTTATTAATTGTCTTTCAATATGGACAGGATATCATCCCACTGGGACAGTTTATGTGCATACGTCGCAACTGTTCCAGGCTAGACGATTACAAAAGGGAACCAGACAATCTGGCAAGCAAACTACAATCCCGACGATACCCTCTCCATATTGTCAACAAAGCCAAAAAGAGAGTGTGTAACATCCCAAGGGACTCCCTCCTAGAAAAAACAGACTGTCCAGAGAAGACAAATCTCATATGTGTCACAACCTACAATACTGGTTCTAATTTTGTCAAACAGACAATTAATAAACACTGGCCTATTCTTACACCCCTGTTTCCATTTAGGAAATACATGGCTGCCACTCAATTGCTGCATGCTCTTGGTATTGTTTAAATTTGTTCCTATGTTTACATAGTAGTTTCTCCTGTAGCACAAGCAACATAACATCAGCCTCACGTAGAAGGGTGGGGCTGTTAAACTGGAAATTGCCCAATAGCACACTGCCCCAACACATAACCTCATGTCCCTGCTTCATGGCGCCACACCTCCAGACTAGGTTTTAACATTTAACGTTGGAGACATGCACAGAGCGCTCTGCAGCAACTCCATGTACTCCTACATTAGATGACAAAATGCTCACATTCGTTTCTTACAGGAAACACAACTCTCTAGTGGTGAGCTACAACAGCTGACCAAATGTTGGAGGGGTACAACATACGGTATGGCATATTCTGCCTCTGCATGGGGCGCGTTGCTCTGGATTCGAGCAGGCACACCCTTCCAAACTCATAATACAATTGTTGATAAGGAGGGCAGATATGTCTTTTTAGAGGGTTGCCTCGACTGTGTTCAGGTGCTACTGGGTTGTATTTATGCCCAAACTCGGATCAATCCAATTTCTGGGCTTCCCTATCCAGGGTGCTGGCTTAATGGTGGACATCCTCTGGGTGCTGGGTGTAATAGCGTCATAGATACTCATCCAGATAGGTCCCACTCACCGCTCCGTCAAGCACTGGCCCACCAACACTCATTGCACTTCACTCACTGGATCCAATGCTGGTCCCTGTTGGATGCCTTGAGAGCACATAATTCACACATCGGGCAATATTCACACTACTCAGCCCCCCATGACTTATACGTCCGCCTGGATCGATTCCTTTGCTCTACTTCTATACTGCCGCGACTGAAACATTGAAACTATCTTGTTCTACTCATCTCATGCTGCCCACATAACAGACATAGACTGGAGTGCTCCCTTTCCGCCAATTCCTACATGGCGCCTGCCCCGAGAAGTCCTGGACGACGCAATCTTCTAAGATATCCAACGTACTCATATTATTCGCTATTTTGCTGAGCATCTTGCCACAGCTACCACACGTGCCGTTGAGTGGGACTCCTTCAAAGTAGTCACGAGGGGCATGTGTATTCAAAACAAATTGGGTGTTCCCCGAGAGCTGGACAAGGACCTAAAAGCAAATGAGGAGTCTCTAGCAAATCTCAACTTCAAGCCCCCCTTGAGGATGATGCGTGCCAGACACTAGGAACGGGCAAGAAGGGCCTTGCTATCCTCGTACAGCATTTCCTCTCTTACAACTTTGCTGCGTGTACGGCCTAGATGCACTCCACTAGGGTCAAACCAGAGCACTCCAGGAGACCACCACCTCCCCATTACTGAAATAGCTTTGGACATAGGCTCCCCTCTATGTTCCCGGCAAGCCAAATTGCAAGTGTTGTTCGACTACTACTACTTGCTATATCGAGTGTTGCCCCCCCCACTCCCGAACTTGGTAAGGGTGTTCTTGACCCCCATGCCGGTACCTAGCATCAGTGCCATTGAGCGCAAAAGGTCTATTATTTCATTACAGTGGTTGTGGTGAAAAGGGCAATCTATGACTTGGCGGGCAACAAAATGACAGGACTGGATGGACTCTCTTTGGAGTACTCCACTCACCTCGTCCCCAAGCTAGCTGATGTGTACAATGAAGCACTTAATAATGGAGAGTCCCTCATCGTCTCCCTACTCAAACCGGAGAGAGGGATTCCACCCACATATCCTCTTATCGACCCATCACTATCCTGGGCATGAACTATAAAATATTCCGGAAGATTCTCACAGACTGTTATGTCCAACTCCGACTTTACATTATGCATCTCGACCAAAACAGGTTTGTGCCATGCCACAGCACATCGTACAACCTCAGGAGGCTGGTCCACGTGATGGTTCAGACCGAGTATTGATTTCCCCAAGCGACGTGTTTGATTCTCGACCTGGAGAAGGCATTTGACATGCTATCCTGGGATTACCTCTTCAAGGTACTAACTGCGATCGGAATTGGTAGGCGTCTCCTAACCTATACAAAACTACTATATGCCACCCTGCCTCATCTACATGGATTGGCCACTTAATATCTGCTTCATTCCTGATAGGCTGCAGAACCCATCAGGGCTGCCCTCTATCTCCCAAACATTTCACCCATGCGATGGAGCCCTTGGCTCTCCACCTCAGATCGTAGGGTGGGCATTGTGGTATCCACCTGGATGACACTACACGTGGTGTCACTGTATGTAAATGATCTGTTACTCTATCTTTGGAATGCCACCACAGGCATTAAGGCGATGTACCCCCAGGCCAGTTCCATCTTCATAGACAATTGTTGGCAACATACCAACATATGTGACACACAGTAGACGAAGAGCCCCCACGCTGTTATACACACCCTATACTGCATGGGTGCTGGACTCCTTCTGATAGCATGGTTTTATAAGGCTACCAGGAAACAGATGGGGATCTCCATGACACCTATTTGTCAAATGTGGGAGGATGAAACTGCTTGCCCCCCTGCATGATTCTAAAAGGAGCAAGGCCCTTGAATCCCCACAAAGCGTCTCTCGTAACGCATGCTTGCAAAATAATAAATACATGATGCTCCACAGAGCCTATCTCACACCGTCGAGACTAAACTGCATATTTCCCAAGGCACACCTTGTGCCCTAAATATCAATCACCAGCAGCTGACCTCCAACACATGCCATGCTTCTCCATAGCTCACTATTGGAGGGCAGTGCATGATAGCCTGGGCGTCGTTAATGAACTAACAACACTGGACACATGACAACTGCCCTGGGAACGTGATTCGCAAATCTGGCCTTGCTGCTGCCAAGAGGACCCTCATGCTGCACTGGAGGGCCACCCAACCCTGAGATGGCACAGGGCGCTCCTCCGATGGGGGGGAAGCGGAGAGTACTGCCCTACATTGAGAGGAAGTCCCTTGTCTCCGTAAACGACCCATGGCTACTGCCTCGGACACCATGCTTATTCAGTTACGGGAACTGATACGTGCTGATACCCCTCCCTTATGAGCCCACGGTTTCACATATACTTTGCTATATACTGGTCCGGCTGACCCACTCGCACACCCACCATGTGCTGTGAGCCAGTCTCCCTGCTTTCCCACCAGAGAGTCGTGCATTGGCCACAAGCGCCATTGTGCAAAAGGCCCCCCACCCACATATGATCCCACTCAGGTCACCCTCTCATTCCTTGCTTGTGCTTATGCTTAGTTATCCTCCTCCAAGCAACCTTTCCTTACCTTTCCTTCTTTTCTCCTCTCCCCCATCATCTTGAGGTTCACACAACTTACTGCTCAGCACGAGGACTTCGAGACACACGCGCCCAGCCATCATACACATTAACAATATCACCATACGCTATGTCTCCATGCAGGTCTAACCTAATTGTCTCGACATATCTCCTCGACCGTTGAGTAGTAGGGAGACCGCAGTCACAATGGACAAACTCCTACCGCCTATAAACTGTTCAGTATCTATGCCTGTCACTATTATTCAGTTGTAACAAAAATCCTCAATGTAAAAAAAAAAGAGTTTAAAAAAATGAAGAAACATTGTGAAGACAGTTTCATGATCCCAGGATAATTAGAATGCAATATCTGAGAGTATTTTAAGGACAAACCTTAGTTCCAAATCAACACGACTGTGCAGCATAGCTAGAAAGTGGAAACATAAATTTATGCCATAAATTGGTTATGAAAATATACTGAGAAGAGCTATACAAATTTAAAGCGAATTACACATTTAAACATTTTAAAGAGGTATTTAAGTAAAGCAGCGGTGGAAGGATGTTTCACTCTTCATGCTGCTCGGCTGCATGTAGCTCGCAGACCCTTACACAATTTGCCAACTTGGCCCCAGAAATACATTTGGAAGCCAAGGATTCCCGCTGACACCCAGCTGCTTCCCTGCCCATTGACACACTGAGTTTGCTTAAGATCAAATACAATTGGCTTATAAATGTTTCAGAGCACAGTTTATGCCAGCCTGTGACAAGGCCACATATTCAGAACAGCAGAAAGCTGTGACGGTATCCGGTGCCTGACCTCAGGCGGTGGCGCCAGGGCGGCCATTTAATTAGCGGCACTGCTTTCTTTTACTTGTGTCTAATCTTCTCCAAGGAAATTAAAAATGGATGTGATCACAATGAAGCCCCATTGTACCACATACATCCGGGGCTCCATTATTAAAACAATCTGATCTTTTTGTTGTTAAGTAAATGTAGCGTACAGTTTATTTGTTTGAAACTTGGACGAAAAAGCTGTTTTCATGCTTAGTATTTTTGTAGTATACTTTGAAAAGATGAGTTTAACAATGAGGCGTATGCCATTGTTTTTCTCTTTCTTTCCTCCAGTTGCATTTGTTTGCCTTCAGATACTCTGTTTTTGTAGCCTTTGCTCACACACTATTTTCTTTTCGTAGTTCTATTAGACACTGTTTTCCAGAATACCATACACAGAAATAACATCTTATCCATTTTCATGTAGATATTCTATTATTAATCAAGCTATCTGGGTCAAAATGTTTATTTCAGACAATGTTGTGATTCTGGTACCAGTCCCTCTTAGAGACAGAAGCCGGGTGTGATTGGGTGCACTTTAGTGGAGAAGCATGAAGCAAGGACTACTGTCACTTCTGTTCAAAAAGATTCATTCTGGCATCCTGGAAGAGGACTTCAAAGCCTTTTTGAAATCTGGCTGAGAGGAGGTCCTCCGCTTACCACAGTGCACAATATTTGCATATTTCTGATGAACAATACGTAGATTCGTTTTTGCAACATCTTCAATGTTTAGTTTTGCGTGGAAACCGTGAACCGGACAGTCTTTGAGTGAGTTGAGACGTGCCATGTAACGGTACCAGCTTTGTTGTACGTGCTAAAATGAGAAGGTGATGTCAGAAGAAGAATCACCAAATCTGTCTTGGATTGGAAAGTTCAATATATCCTAAAAGGAATGGAGGCCATCTTTTCTTGAGCAGATGTAGAAGGGTTGTGCTCCTCCACCTTAGAAGGACTACATGGTAGTTAACATAAACATTCCTCCATGCTAGCACCAGCCCCAAATATCTCCATGCACTGCATAGGATGCATCCGCCATCTTGGAGCAGCTTTGTGGGATGGCTCCATGGTGTCATGGATCCTGTGTGATCACAGCCCAGGCAACCCAGAAGTGAGGACGCCTTCCCTGTCAATCCATTGGAGTAAGGTGAAACATGGGGTCCACGCGGGGCAAGGGGTGGAGTCACCTGCGTTGTGTGGGCTCGCCCCTTTTTGGTGGTGGTGAAAACTATTACAAATGTCAACAGAAACTTTGTTTTTAAACTATTTGCAGCTTGCAAGAGGCCCTCCAGTATGTCATAATTTAGTATCTGCATACTACCTTTCCTGCCCATTCACAGTGTACCCCTGTTCATGTAATTAAAATACTGCTCTATGCACAGCTCAGTAGATTTTCTCTATGCACAGCTCAGCAGATTTTCCTCTTTTCTCTTCCATTGTGAGATCTGCTTTTAAAAAAACTTTGACTCCTACAAGGTTTTAATAACGCATGTCAACGCCTATGAGTGTTATGTCCTGCTGCTCTACCGATGCACGCGAATCAAATCCCGAGGAAGGTGCTGGGTGAGTCCAGTACTGGAGGTACCTCACACAGTACTGTCATTCATGTCAGGCCTTAATTACTTCCTTCAGTGTGGCTCCAAGACTGAGCTCCTGCACAGCTCTGAAGCACCTATTGACCCAATACTTTAGTCCAATACAGCACATCCAAGGCCTCCTGCATCCTGATTTGTGGGACCTATCCATACATTCCCGCCTGCTGCTTCAGTTCTTTGCCCCTAAAGAGCCATCACAAGGCCTGTCACTCAAAGCTGAAGCGCCAGTACCCCCATTTGATATTCCGCACCTGGTCGCATCATGTACAGCTCTAGGCTCTCAGTGTGGTGCGGGTATGCAGGGGTATGGTATGACAGATGACATCACAACTGACATTCATGACAACTACCTCTACCTATACTTTGTCTTTGTTGCCTCTCGCTTTGTGTTTAATTATAGACATTCATGACATCACCTTACCGATGACATTATTGATTTGATCACTATGGGTACAGTATAATTGTTTGTTTGAATATATGTTATATTTAATTTTTTTTTTTAATTGTGTTGTCCACTTACATATTGTTATAAATATATGAAGGTCATGAACACTGCATTTAGGGTGCGAGTTATGGGCTTTGGCAAGTACCAACCTCTGTGCCACTCTCTGAGCTGCTTTTAGCAGTGCACAGCACTCTGGGCACAGCGCTGACCCTGCAGACAGGCCCTGACCCCTCCTCTGTGCCCCTGACTCAGCTGCTCATAGCCTTAAGGCCCGCCTTGGGTGTTCGTGAAGCCTGTCCTGAAGCAAGCACATGCCCAGGCCCTCTAGCACCTGCACAAGCTGTGCTTGCCCTAGGGCCACGCCCTGCTTTCTCCGGGCACAGTGCCCGAGCCTTGCCTAGGGTCCATCAGGCCATGTGCATGATCTTTGCCACGAAGTCAACAAAAGGGGAGCACTGTTCCAGAGCGAGTGATGCTGGAAGTCAACCACTCACTAAAGGGGGAAAGAAAAGGAGAGAGAGAGAGAGAGAGAGGGAGAGGATGGTGTGCTACGTCTGGGACTCAGTGGAAAGACAAATCTTGTCTCTTGTTGCCCTCACACACTCCGAAGGATGTCATGCTTCATCATTGGGCAGTTGCTCCTCGCCGGGCCGGCGTGCAATGCCCTACGGGTCCCCCGAAAGGTCACTTTAGCGGAGATCTTTTTAGAGAACTGACGTTGGGTACATGTGGGGATAGAGTCCTAAGTGAAGGGTGATATTGTGCGTGTAATGAGTTAAAACTGCTTAAGGGTTACCAAGAGAAATTTTAATGGAGAGGTACCCTTGACAGAGTAAAGAACCCGTATTAACCATAATCAGGGTTACCAACAAAGGCGTAATGTGCCCAGGTAACTATAAGTTCGACATGTTTCACGCCTCTTTGGTCAAAAAGATCCCTTCCGTTTCATAAGGACCAGAAAGAACTGTGAAAGTGATGTTATGCACGAAAGTGTAAAAGTAGAGGGGTAACATTAGCCCTCAAAACGATCCGAGGGGGCCATAACCTTAAGTACTATAGGCGACCACTGTGGCTAAATAATCCACATATGCCCTCTAGATCGTGACCTAGAATGGGATGAAGGGAGAGAAAAACACAAAAAAGAAAAAAAAAGGGAACGCAAGTCTCAATTATTGTATCTTCCACTTCCCATCAGTCAGGACGTTCATCTAACAGCAACTCCAGCAATCAGAGCTGGGGCAGACGCTCTAACCAACAGGGACTTCTACTCCCTCCTCCGATGCCTCCGATGAACGGATATCCATCCCAACCCTATCTGCAGCCAGGACCTATGTGGTACCCTCCTTACCCTGAGCCACAGCCAGGTTTCCAACAGCCATTTTTCCATAACCGTCCTCCTCCTTTTCAGAACAGAGGCAGGGGCAAAGGCAGAGGAAGAAGAAGAGGGAACAAGCATGTGCAGTGGCAGGATACGGAAAACCAGTTGAGAACCACAAGGACCTGTCTAAAAGGGAGGTGAACACCGATGAGACAACAGCACTTGTAATGGGGTTAGGCTACACCAAAAGAAGACAACTTCAGACTGAACAAAGAACTACACCAGCTATTCCGCAAAATCAGACTTAGGGCTTTCTTTAAGGGCACCGACACACCTGAACAGGATGACACGGGACTCAGACCACCATCGAGATTCACCCCCACGGCAGGCATGGTCCCGAGTGAGGTCCTCACTCTCGAGAAGGTGGTTCTCAGAGAGGCTAACCTCCTAAAAACGACATCAACCTACAACAACATGTCCAACAACCTACGGGATGCCATCAACTCCTTGAAAGATGATACCACTATCATAATCAAGCCCAAAGACAAAGGGGGCGCTACAGTCATACTTGACATGGTGGACTATGAACGTGAATGCGCTGGCAGTTAAACAGCACCCAATACTACGAAGTTCTTGAGACCAACCCTAAGACATGTCTGTTGGGACAGATCCGCATCATGGTGAACGAAGCATCTACAGAAGGATGGATCACACCGAAAGAAGCGGCATTCCTAATTATCGAGATTCCCAGAATGCCCTACTTCTATCTCCTCCAGAAGATTCACAAGGGAGTCACTCTACCTCCAGGATACCCCATAGTGTTGTGCATTGGGTCCCTCTTGGAACCATTGAGTCAATTTAGTGACCACGTCCTACGCCCTCTGGTCCAAGCGACACCAGCCTACCTCAAGGACACCCGGGATGTCCTGAATTTGATCCAAGATATCAATGATGACAACACGGAGGATATCAACTTGCTCCTCACGCTTGAAGTAGAGGCACTGTACATGAACTTCCCCTAGGATGCCACCATCGAGGTCGCGGGGGATCTCCTGAGAGAGGCGTATCTACCGACTAACACTCCGGCTGATTTCATCATCGCCCTTATCACTCTCCCCCTGACTAACAACTTCTTTATGTACAAGACCATGATATACAACACAGTACCGGGGCCCCAACATTGGCGGGTCTGTACATGTCCAATTTTGAAGCTATTTACATCTTCACAGACATGAACCCCTTCCACAGAAACCTGGAGACCTGGAAAAGGTTCATTGACAACATCTTGATCTTCTGGAGGGGATCTGAGAGGGCAGCCAGTACATTCCACGAGTGGATCAACAGCCAGGATCCCCATCTACGATTCACCATGACAGCCAGTAAGAATGAGATTCCGTTCCTGGACCTATTGATAAGCCTGGAGGACGGCCACCTGCACACCACAACCTACAGGAAGAGCACAGACTGCAACAGCCTCCTGAGCTTCAAACGCTATCACCCCAAAGCCCTCAGAGAGAACCTACCCTACCGCCAGTTTCTGAGGCTCCGACGCAACTGCAGCAGGCTACATGATTTTGAGTCTCAAGCCAACATACTGGCAAACAACCTCACGGAGAGGCATTACCTGAGAGAGTTGATCTCAAAAGCGAGAAAGTGTATGAGAAACAACACACACCAAGGGCTCCTGGAAACCAGGGAACCTAAAACCAATGCACTGATTACTTGTGTCACAACTTTTACTCCATTATCCAATCGATTAAAAAAGATCATCAACCAGAATTGGAGGATCCTAAACAGTGACTCTCCAGATCTGCCACCACCTCGTTTCACATTCAAAAGAATAACAAACCTTAGAGATCAATTGGTGAACACACGTCCACGAGGACCGAAAACATTCAAGGAAACCATACTGTGGAACCTCCCTGCGGTCACAGGACATTACCCATGCAGCACATGTGGGGCCTGCGCCTCCACGAAACATACGAAAACACTTGAACCAATTGTGTGTATCTCATTCAATGCCCATGCCACCTGAGGTATGTCGGGATGACAACCCGTGCTATCAAGGTGAGGATCAGTGAGCACAAAAGCACCATAAGACGAGGACGCACAGCCACCAAGCTTACTAACCATTTCATTGAAAAAGGACACCCAAGCGAAGTTATACAATGGACCATCCTAGAGGTGAACCCTGGATGGAGCAGCTCTTCACTACTACGACGAGAGCAACAATGGGTTCATCGCCTTCGCACCCACACACAGGGCCTTAACTATGAAATCCCATGGTCAGAGCTGTGACCCCCCTTTCCCCATTCCCTATGGGATCCGACCCTGACCTCTATGTGCAGTTATCCCCTTGCTGTTTGTGAGAAGTTGGCCTGATATATGATGCTCACTAGTTCTAGTATCAGTCCAAACAACCCTTATGGTGATTGGTTGTAAGTCAACCTTATAGACCAGCTATCCTAATGGTAGCATGGACAAAGCAGTCTTAGGCTAAACTCTTTTGGCATGTGAAGTCAGCTGTTTTACCACAATGTAACCCCTTGAATACCAGATGAAAGGACACAACACAGGTTGTTATGAAAATAAACAGTATATTTATTAATAACGACACCTCTGAACTCTTTATGCTTTATGAGGTCAGAGGGCTAAGCACATGACAATCTCTTACGAAAAATACGACAAGTTGCACAAAATTACAATGGTGCCCTAGGGGCACGACAAACCATATACTAAGTAAGTGGAATGTGAGAGTCGATAAAAGGAATGGAGCTGTCCAGAGGCTGTCGGAACGATGGGACCACGCTACACTAACTTCAGGTAAGTAGTAGGAGGCCCATGGAACACGTGTGCAGAGTGTGAACTCACACGCGAGATGCGTAACAACGTCTATGGACAGTACAGTTCAAGTTAAAGGTGAGTACGGACAATCCTGACTAGTTAGGACAAAAACGACTGTGGAACTGGGCACTAGGACAGTTAAACTACCCTTGAGCACTGAAATGCTCTCGTTACCTCACCCACGGGCTGCGGGTGCATAGGTGCCAAAGTGTGTCGGGTGCTCGCGTTGAAGTCAATGGAGCCTGAAAGAAAAGGCGACCAGGAGGAAGATGTCCGGTGCGATCCAAGGGTGGATCGGTGAAGAAGAGGACCTGAAAGCAGAGGGGACAGTGTTCAAAGTCACTAGGCAGTGACCGGTGTGGAACCAGGAAGGAACCAGGTGCTGTCGTCGCGATCAGGTGAAGAGTGGACGCTTGACTCTGCAGCCACGTGGACCAGGAGGTGTCTTCGACGACCAGGATGGAGGCACGAGCTGTCCCACGCAGGCTCTCGCTGTCGGCGGTGTTGGATCCGGAATCGGCGTCAACAGGCCTTGGCAAAGGCAACCCACGCGGTGAGTGGAGAAAGCGTCTGGTGCGGACTAGGAGAGTCCGGGGTGCCCCTTTTTTGGAAGGGAGCAAGGGCCAGTCTGGAGCAACCAGACCAGCAGCAAAGATTCAAAGGTTCGCCGTCTAGGAGGCCACTAGCCAGCCGGCAAGTGACCATACAACGCGTCGAGCAGCAAACAAGCAGAAGGGCCCCACGCAGATCTCGTGGATGCTGGAGGGCTGATCTTCGGTGCAGAGGCTGCTCGGGGCTGGGGCTTCTCGGTCCCCAAAGCACTTGGTCGAGTTTACCTCGGGAGTCATGCTGGAAGCGAAGTGCAGGTTCGTTCAAGATGGCCGGTCCCACGTGTCTCATCGCACCCACGAGTCTCAGCTTTGCTGTAGATGTAGGTAGAGGTCAGAGAGGTCTGGGAATCCGGGTCTCGTCGGGCTCTGAAGTCTGGATGCTCAAGGGAAGACGACAAAGTGAAGCCGCTGGACGCTTGATGGTGCCTGCAGTTGCAGGGTGGACACTCCTTGTCCACAAGGGAGATTCTTCAGTCTTCTGTGGAGCAGAACGTCGAAGGCCAGAGTTTCTTCTTGTTGAATAGTTCAGGATAAACTAACTTGGAATGGGACCAGCTCCTACCTTTATCCTGCTAAAGGGGGCTGCACTACTGACTAGGTCCCTCCCCTGGGTGGGACCAGGAAGGGGGGTGGTTACACCCCCTATCCTTTGTCCGGTTTCCCGCCAGAGCTGGGACAGGGATGCCCCAGCAACTGGTTTGAACCGGTGTATGCACAGGGCACCATGTGTGCCCCAGGCATGTCTCATTCCTTTCAGGCCTATCCTCCCCAATACACAAAATCCTGTCTGGGGTGGTGCTAGCACCTCCCAAGGCAGGAAACCCTTTGTCCAAGCCGCCCTCGCTGGAAGGACTCCCAGCAGCAGGAGGTCAGACTTGTGTCTGTGGTGGCAGCATCCATTTTGTGATGCTGAGGCTCGAGTTAACTTTAACCGGGATTCACAGTTACATACATGTCGTGTCCCTCTAGAAGGGTGGAATGCTACCCCCGTTGCCAGAATTGGCGAGGGGGTAGTATTCCAAATCGTATGACACCTTACTCTACATGTTTTGATAATGTTATACCAGAGTTAGCATTTAACCGCGAGGTTGATAATGCACTTAAGAGTATATGGTATAGCGTTATCATGGAACAGCTATTAGGACTTGGTTCCGCAAGCTGCAAACGGGCTCAGCTCATGCCAGAGCACCATCTCACATAATTCCAAGCACTCTGCCTTCAGGATTGTTAAGGCCTGCCATAGGAGTGACTGATAGGAGGATATGTGTCCATTTTATGGTTAGATATAGGTATACTATATCTATAGCAAAGGGTGATTACACCACCTTGCCCCAGCTGTTGTGCAGCCAGTTGTGTCAGTTTTAGATGGCCAGCCAGGGGTGGCATAATACATGCTTCAGCCCCTGGTAGGCCCTGGGTACACCTATGCCCTGGGTACAGGGACTGATAAGGTGGCCCAGTACCAATTGGTAAATGCACCTAAGGTACATGGAGTCCATTTTAACAGATAGAGCAGGAAGCCTGGGGTCCTGAATAGCAGGATCCCAGGCCAACTAAGTCAAAAACCAGCAAAACACCAGGCAAAAAGTTGGGGGTAACCATAGTCAGATATCCACCTTCCTACACTGTTTTCATGCACCTCCATGCATCAACACTACCACCACTCCCACTGAACCCGCCATCCAACACCTTGGGGCAGTAATGATCCCCCCCTCTGTAGGCTTAGAACAGCCGTGTACCTACATCCTGTTGGTTTATCCTGAGCCAATGGACCAAGAAACGGGCTGTGAATAAGGAGTAGGGCCTTTAATAAGTATGTCACCAATACATGTATCCTGATCGTGTATTAACTCTCCGTGTTTAATCCTCTTGTGGTAAATAAATAAATTACCGGTACTATTTTTCTATGCATTAAATGAAAGGGATAGCTCAATAAATGAGAGGCAGAGTCCGTGGTATCTGAGTCATACGGGCTTTAATTAAGTGGCTCGAGCCAATGGACATCGTGTTCCATCACCTACTAAGGTTCAGGCAGGGACATTCTCAACATTTCATTAACATCATACAATATATATAGTAGAACCATACAGTTGCATTGAATACAGTAGGCGTAACAAGTGACAAACGAAAGATAAGAACATATGGGCGTGAAAGAAGGCGTGCACAGGGCGTACACGGAGGCATGTGATGTAGACGTCACAGAAGTGTCATAAGTAGGTGGACACATGGAGGGGGCTTCATGGGCAGCTGGATCCTTTAACCTACTGGTGCGCGCAAAACGAGTCATGACGTGTAACTGGGGAGAGCTGGGGGGCGCTGACTTCTAGCACTAGTGGAGGAGACTAAAGTCTGGGATGTCAGAACGACCTGTACCTATAGCGTATCTGATATCTTGTGTTTAGAGAACATGTTGCTTGATTCTAAAAGTCATCAGGGCAAAAGCTACTTGTCACTAAAGGCTAGTGTATGCATATATTTCTTTATGTATTGCGTGGGCTTTGGATCTTCTATGGATACTAATTCAGTAATTTTACTTGTATGAAGACAGAAAGACTAGACTGTAGATGGATATGTTTATGCTGTTCGTTAGCTAGGAATGTGAATCCGGGGAGCTGAACAGATAACTGTAGGCATAACATATTCTTGGCAGGCAGGCCAGGCCGAGCCGGGCACCGCGTTGCTTGGCAAGAAGTAAGGGAAGGGTCAGGAATGCGGGCGGGGCTGCATCTCTAGGAGCGTTACAGGAGACTTGAGGCCTGGGTCTGGTGTCCGGGCCCTGTGGGGCCTTAGAACGGGTGCATCTCGATGATTTAACGTGCACCATGTAAAGACGTTGGCAACATAGGCCTGGAAGCCTAATTCACGTTGCTTTCACGGAGGACTGGATAACTGACATACTAACGTTGGACGCAACTGTAAATGCGTCTTTATTATCGGCCATGGAGGGGAAATGCATAGAAATCATGCATATATATATATTACATGTTGGGGAACACGTAGGGAGACATAGCAGGGCAAAATTCAATTTTCCTCATTCCCTCCTTGTTCCCTACGTTCCCTTCAGGAAACATCAATATTCATGAGACCATCTATCTGTTCATACAGCATCATTTGCTCGTCTTTTTTCATTCGGGAATGGGATTGTGAATGTGGAATACAAGATGTAGCGCACAAGCCGCAAATCGCTGGGCCACATTGTAAACAGAGACAACAACTGAATATGATCATTACTATCACTCCCAGGAATGACAGTACTTTCCATCCCCATGCGGATATTATACTCCAGAGCCAGCCGGACCAAGTCCAGGTGCCTGGAGTCTGGTGTAGCTGATGAGCTATCTTATGAAGTCTAGTTATTGCTGAATACACAGACGGTGCGTTATTAGGAATGAAAACGCAACAACTAGATCCGATGACTCTACAAGCTCCGCCCCTATCGGCCAGAATGATGTCAAGGACAAGGCGGTTCTGAAGAACAACAAATCTCATAGCAGACTGCTCTTCTGTTAAGTTACCTAGGGCGGAAGTAGTCTCATTCACTACTGCTTCAAGGGTTCTGGTTAACCTGCGTATTAATTTACTATTCTGGACAGGACCTATGAAGAAAAAGAAACCTTTATTGAAATCCGTATACTGTTCCAATGCAGTTTCAGTCTGATCGACAATTAGGGACTCGATCTCCCTTCTATGTCTAACGTGTACTAGATGGGTATTTCGGTGATAATCGGATGGGGCTAGGAAAACTGGTGGCAATAGGAATGCAATGTAACAGGTTCCATCCCAATCTAGGGGCAAACGTACATAAGCGGTCTGACCACATATAAAATAGGAATGACGTGAGGCTTTGAAAGTAGACTTCCCATTGTCACTGTACTCGACCACAGTAGTACAATCACTGTGTCCTAGGTGTACTGAACCATTCTTTCTAACACATAATTCGCCTTTTACTGGTAGAACTGTTATAGAAGGCAAGTCTGGATTGGTCTCGGACTGAACATTCAAAACCATGAGGTTAGAGGAGAAATTACCTAGATCATATACTTCATTTTCTAGATCTATCCCTGTCCTATGGGGAAGACCGTCCTTGTCTGGGAAACAGGTTTCATTCATAACTGTATTCAGAAGGGAAACTGTGGATTTATCGTCTAAAGATGACGTCAATGTAAACCATGCTCCACGCGAACCATTGTGTGAAAACGGATAGGGAAAGAGTGGCAGAACTCCCTTCACTGTCTGGTAAGGGGGGAGTCGACCACATACCCAGCAATTAGTGGCATTGCTGGTCTGATGCGTATAGTGTAACATACGAATAAAAGTATTGTTGCGCATTGCAAGTCGATAGGATAACTCGTGTGGGGGTAGTTCACTAAATGTGTGCTCTACAGTATCATTAGAGGAAAGGTGTGAATGCGAACCGAGAGGAGGAAGAAATACGTGTAACATACAACTTATACATGTGATCGTAAGACTCAGAATAAACATAAACAATAATGTAACGATGCATCTGCTTCGGAGACTTTTACAATATTTCATTTTCTTGAAGTTTCGTCTATCTCTCTCACTATGTGGGTCTATCTTATACATGTCAGAAACCTGTCTAACCGCTTCACCCGAGGGGGACTTAAACAATTAAAAGCTGTCTGACTTACTAGACCTTAGTTTCATTTTATACTCCTGCTGCGGAGTTTTCTCTAACAGGGGAAGTTTAGAGTCAGTATCGGGGCAGTCCTTGAAAAAAGTCTTTGGACACGGTCCATGGAAACGCTTGATGTGACTGGAATGGAGCCAGCCTTTTCTTCCTTCTAGCTTTACGGCGGTCCTTGTGGTCATCAGAACGAGTTTTGGCTCCTTCCAGCGGGGCTCCAGAGGGCTTGAGCGATCAAAATTTCGAACCAGAACGAGATCACCGGGAACGACCTCGTGCGGTTTCACCTGGGTGTTGTCCGGAAAGGCAGCCGCGACCTGTGAACGACAAGAGAGTAGTGCAGACATCAAGGAAGCCAGGTAATCTGTCAGCATGTTACTGTCAACATCGGTGATTTTACGAGGCATAGGTGTACCCCACATGTTTGGGGGACGACCAAAAACTACTTCATAGGGTGACAAACCAGATCTGGAATGAGCGACCATTCGCATATAGAAGAGGGCAACCGGCAGGGCTACCATCCAATCTACACCTTTTTCTGCACAGACCTTCGCTATTCGTATTTTCAGAGTTTGATTGTGTCGCTCGACGAGGCCAGCTGCCTCGGGGTGTCGTACGCAGTGGAATTTCCACTGGTACCCTAACATAAATGATACCTGTTTCATGAGTTCGGACGAGAATGGCTGTCCATTATCTGAATACACGACCCGGGGCAAACCATATCGAGGGAAGAACTCACGAACCAACTGCTTGGCAGTGGTCGCGGCAGTATAATCTGGGACTGGATATGCTTCTGTCCATCTGGACAGAGCGCATACAACTACGAGGACATACTTGAATCCTCGACATCGATCCATCTGGATATAATCCATCTGGAGGACTTCAAAAGGATGGTCAGGAGGATGAAATCCACCTTGTTCCACGGGAACACCTTTACCTGGATTGAACTGACAACAGATCATGCAGGTACGCACTTTCTGCTTCGCTGCTGCTCGTAAATGCTTGTTAAACCAGAGGTTCTGGATGCTGTCTAACATGGCTTTTTCTCCTAAATGTGCTGGACTATGTGCTGTATTAATAATGACTTGAACCATAGAGTCGGGGAGAAACCATGTGGCTTTTCCCTTCGTCAACCATCCCTGATCTGTCAGGACCCCTCCTTGTTCAGTCCATTTCTTGATTTCGTCTGGAGTAGCATGTGTCTGTATGTCTAGTACATCTTGTGTAGGGTCCTTGACTGTCATACAAGTCGTCAGGACTAAAACGTCTGTTTTTGTCGTGTCAGCTAGAATGTCTAGAGTCTGAGCTGTAAGCTTGGCTGTTCTATCTGCCAGGTCGTTACCCTGGGAAATGGTGTCAGTAACTCTCGTATGTGCTTTGCACTTCATAATCGCTATAGCTGTAGGTAAATGTATTGCTTCTAACAGAGCTTGAATGAGGGGGCCATGCTGAATCTTGGCTCCATGAGAGGTCATAAAACCTCTTTCTTGCCAGAGGACTCCAAAGTCGTGAACGACTCCGAATGCATAACGTGAATCTGTATATATGTTTACTTTCAGGTTCTTGGCTCGTATGCAGGCTTGGGTCAGAGCGATGAGCTCTGCTGCTTGAGCAGACAGGGTGTCAATACGATGTGTTTCTATAACTTCAGTTTCAGTAGTCACTGCATATGCTGCCACTAACTCTCCTGTACTTGTTCTCATACATGAGCCATCCACATAGAGTGTCAGGTCTGGATCAGGTAATGCAATGTCCGTCAAGTCTTGTCTTGGCTTCGTCATGGTGTTAATAACTTCCACACAGTCATGTGTTGTAGGATTTGGGGTAATCGAGGGTAACAGTGTAGCAGGATTTAATATGTTACAACGTCTGATCTCTATGTGTGGCTGAAACAGTGTCAATTCATATCCTGTCAATCGTGCAATTGTCAAGTGCTGAGTCTGTGTTCGGTTTAAAAGAACTTCCACGGAGTGTGGAACCTGTACTGTCAAGGAGTGTCCTAACACTATGGAATCACTTTGTCTGATAGCTAAAGCTGTGGCGGCAACTGATTTGAGGCACGCAGGCAAAGCCTGGGCTACTGGATCTAATGTACTAGAAAAATAAGCACAAGGCTTGTGTTGTCCTGCTTGATCTTGAGTGAGAACAGATAATGCTGTACCATCACGTTCAGTGACGAAAAGTGTAAAAGGTTTGCTGTAGTTTGGCGTCGCTAAGACAGGTGCTTGGCATAAAGCTTTCTTTAATTCGTCGAAAACAAGTGTATGTTCCTGGGTCCAAGGGAGGACAGTCGATGTCGCTGCCTCCTGTGTTGTCAACTGTATCAGTGGCTTGGCTAGATATGCGTATTGAGGGATGCATTGTCTACAGTAAGAAGTGAGGCCGATAAAAGCTCGTACCTCCTTCTGTGTCTTGGGCTGTGGAAGATGTGCAATTAACTGGATACGGTCAGGTGTCAACTGTCTACCCCTCTTGGACAGCAAGTGTCCAAGGTATACCACTTGCTGGACACAGAATTGCAGTTTCGAAGGGGACACCTTGTGCCCCATTTCTGCCAGAAAATACAAGACTGTCAGTGACGCACGTTCGCAGTCACGTTCTGTACGGGCTGTAATTAATAGATCATCAACATACTGGAGCAGGGCAGTGTCAGTTGGCATGTAAATACTATCTAGTTGTCGTTTAAGTGCTTGACTGTAAATACTAGGACTTACTGTGAACCCTTGAGGTGCACGTGTAAATTTATAGCTTCTTCCATTTAAACAGAATCCGAAAAGGAACTGGCTGTCTGGATGGATGGGTACACTAAAGAAGGCGTTCTTGAGATCGATAACAGTAAAGAACGCTGCTTCGGAATCAATGGCAGTCAATAGGGAAGAGATATCTGGAACTACTGGGTACTGGGGTATGATACATTTATTAAGTTCTCGAAGGTCAATCACTAGTCGATAAACTGGAGGTGCATTTGAGTCAGTACGTTTAAGGATCGGAATGATCGGAGAATTACATACATTGGAGTCAGTTTCTACAACCACTCCTTGAGCAATGAGCTCGTCAATGATTTTCGATAAGGCTGCAACAGCCTCAGGTGGCAACTTGTATTGTCGGATTCGTGGTAATACAACTCCTTGTTTCAGAGTGACACGGTATGGTGTAATGTGCATACAACCTACATCAGTTGGACCTTGCGCCCATAAATGCTGTGGTACATTCAATAATCTTGGATCAAAATCTCTTAACACATAATGTCCTTTAAAAATCACGTAAAAACAATCTCACTCCTTCCGGAGAAAAACAAATCACTGCACCCAGTTCTTTCAATGTTTTAATACCAAGTAAGTTTTCTGGACATGACTTCGTAAGTAACAAGTCTGTAGTTCGGGACAATGGACCAACTTCTAGGGAAACTGGCTTCGATATTTCATTAACAATAGGCTTTCCTGAAAATCCCAGGGAAACATTTCTTGAGCCTGAGAGAGGAGCCCCTGGAACCTCGTCATGACTGATGGTAGTCCTACTTGCCCCTGTATCAATCAGAAATTTTCTGTCTTTCCCTAATACCTGACTGTGTACATAGGGACCCTCTTGATCTACAGGAACTTCGATGAGAGGCAAGCCAACCTCCCTCTCTAGGCTGTTTCATGAATACTGCTGATATTCTGGATAATCTGACTGTGCGTACTGGTACATCTGCTGTGTAACGTGTTGTGTGGCAGCTATAGGCTGCGGTACTGTTACTGTCTGTTGTGCGTTCTGCGGTGGTTGCGTATTCTGTGGAACATGTTCCTGTCTAGGAGGACGCGGTCTTTCTTTCGTCTTACCAGTAGCTATGTTGTGTTTCAGAACTGCACATTCGTTTATATAGTGACCTGGCTGTTTACAGTAATTGCATGTCCCTTTAACGGGAGCCGCAGAATGACTGGTTTGAGTCGTACCCCTCTTCTGACTATCCACCGGAACAGACTGTGCCACTAGTACTTTCATTTTCGTGTCTTTCATACGTCTCCTTTCGTGTTCTTGCTCTTCTCTGATTCGGTTCTGGTGGTACTGTAACATTTGTAACATTTGGGACGGGGTATTAGCTTGCCAGGTACTCTCAACTTTCAGTACTCGATTTTTAACTTGTGGTAAAGAATTCTCTACTAATTTGGTAACAAAAAGATGTGGATACGACTCACTACTTGTTTTCAAGCCGCTATTAATAATGAAACATTTCTCAAATCTGGAATAAAAATCACTAGTGTCTTCGTCTTGTTTCTGTTTACAGGCTGAGATGGCATCCCAGTCTTCCTTTTTCGTGGCTAGCAATCTTGGCAAAACTTGTATTAACAATTCGGGCAATGCTTTAGCTTTTTCCCCGAGACCAGTACCAGGAACTCGTGTTTTATCTTCGTCTTCTAATTCTGCCCAGTCAATCTTTTTCTCTCCCACCTCCCATTCTTCTTCTTTAAGTTTTTCATATATGCCCACAGGCAACAGGACCTTTAACATTTTAATGATATGGGGATACGTGTATTCTCCCATACGGAGCATGTCTTTTAATTCACGGTGGAACCCTGCTGGATCTTTATCGTGACAGGGCACTAACTTTTTCATTTCCAGTAGTTCTATTTTCGTTAAAGGGGTATAAACAAATACTCGTTCGAGGGTACCTCCCGTTCCCTTAACAGGATGGACTTCTCGCAAGGGATTCTGTCTGTCTATGTAAAATGTCTTCCTTACTGGGGGTGGAACAGGAACGAAATGTGGAGTCAGGAACGTTCTGTATTTATGGCGTTGTTCTAAAATGACATTTATCAAATCGGTACCTAGGCCTTTCCATCTGTTTAGGAGTAACTCGTCCAATACATTATATAGGGGACCTGGATCAGAATGCTGTTTTTCATATAGTGTAATGAGGTGCTGGATCATGTACATACCCACCAGTCGCTGTTCGTCTGGGGAAAGTTTCAGAAACGTTTGGGCCACTACTTCATCTGAAAATGTGCTAGAATCACTAGTCCATTGAACTGCTGATCGGGCTAGTTCCTGTTCATGCATGGTACTAAGCTCACTGTAACCTATTCGTTGTTTCAAAACTCTATCGGTAGCTTGGAATAAATGCTCAAGAGAACACTGTTCTGGTACGGGAGGAAGAAAAGTTTTCTTGCATTCTAGGCGTGTGTGTCTGTCAAAAGGTCTCGTCCTACCTACGTACGCTATTCTATCTGGATTCTCTATGTCTGCATCTTCGTCTGAGGTGTCATTCTCTTTCTCGGTTTCTCTTGTTGCTTTCTCCCTTTCGTGTATGCCTAGAATTTCTTTACGAATCTTTCTATACATGGATTCTAGACAACCTTGTTTACTGTGTTTTCCGTCTGCTATGTTGTCACTCCATTTTATCAGGGCCTTCATCTCGTCTTTGTTTTTACCAGGCTGGTCTTGTTCTCTTATTAAACAGTTTATCAAAAACTGCAAGATCATATTTTGAGTCTCGACTTTCCTGTGTGCCATAGCCTCGTGAATACTTTCTGGTCCTTCTCCTGTTCTGATGAAATGATATATTCTGTCTAAATGTTCCCTCATTTCTGGCATGATAGTCAAATAGTTTGTAACTCGTCGTAAACGTACGGAATATAATATCATCTGTTCTTCGCCTGGCACTGGATCATATCTACAATCAGTAAGGTATTGTTTGAGGGCTGAGTATGTAGCCACTTTTGGCGTACGCTGTAATGCTGCGTCTCTCAGCGTCATTCGTTTTACTTGAGGCGGGGTGATAGGGATACCTCCCCCCGCTCCTCCTGAACTAGAATCGGCAACTAATACTGGATGCGCCGTTGCTGGTAATGTGACTGGTAAAGTAGGCAAACGTAATGTGGGTTGGTCCTGGGTTACTGGCGGATTAAAAGGATTCCCGGGACCAGTGGCTGGAGGAATCGCGTTATTAACCGGGTTGTGAGGTTGAGCAGGCGGGGTAGGATTCGGATTAGCATATTCTGGGACAGTGTCGTCCAAATAGGAAGAAAGGAAAATTTCAGCTGCGGTCGGTTTATGAAGTAGCTTAGTCGGGACCAATGGTGGCGGTAAATTACAGGGTGCTTCCGGGGTCGCCTTAGGCAGGCCCTCGGCGAGAAGGGGATACATGCCTTTAATAAGGGCATTTCTTTGTCTGTCTAATTGTTCTGCTCTAACTCGTTCACCTTCTTCTAGTAGTTCCCTTTCTTGGGCTTTTTCTGATGATTCCCTACTTAGTTCTGCTTTTCTGAATTCTTTTTCTGTTCTTTTATGCGATTCTTTACGCCACAATTCTATGGCATCTTTCTGGGATTGTCGGGCTTTCTTTTTCCATAATGCTTCCTCTACTCTCATGATGCACTCAGCATCCCAAGTTCCTGAAACAGGCCATCTATATTTCTCTTCTAGATGTTTGGTATAATCTACCCATAAGTCTAAGTACAGTATGGCATCTAAGCCATGTTTATGATACATGAAATGTCCAGGACTGTCCCTAGGTGCGACAGGAACTGATTCTTCGAGTATCCCTTTTCTGGTTCCTATCTGACGTAACTTTGAGAACAGAGGCATATTTGAACGTACAATGAACTTGAACACAATGAACACAGTAATGAATAGCAAACAAATCATTCATACCACGACATCAAAACACATTAAAAACAGTTCGAACAGATACTACCTAGTACCCTGAAAACATAATACTGGAAATCTCGAGAGACTATACTAGAAAACAGAATTACTGGATGCACTGCTAAAACAGTACAGAACATACCGGTCTCATAAAGAGACACGTCATACCGTATCCACCTAGGTGGACACGTCGGACCGGATCTGTGTACCCAAACCCGTCTGGACCGGGCACAAATTAATGAACCTGTCTAGATGCGTTCCCAGCAATGGTACTCACCGGGAAGCAAAACTGAAGGCCTCGGACTGGACTAGACTGAACTGCTACGACGTCTGGTTACTGCTACGCACTACGCATGCGCTTCGGGCTTCGGAAACAGGTGGGCCTCCGGATACCTCGGACCTTGCTCTCTCGGCTTGGGCTCTGGTCGGGACTCTCCGCCTTCCTCACCGCCTCGTCTGGATGCTGGACCGCAGTCTCCGTCTCCTCCGTGGGCCTGAGGGAGTTTTAGCAGGAAAACCTGCAGGTGCACAGTAGGGGTCCGTCACGGCTGTAGAAGGGTTCGGGGGCCTGCGTTACATCGCCGGCGCGTGGGAAAGGGGCTCGTGCCTATTCGGGCGCCATTATGTGGTAAATAAATAAATTACCGGTACTATTTTTCTATGCATTAAATGAAAGGGATAGCTCAATAAATGAGAGGCAGAGTGCGTGGTATCTGAGTCATACGGGCTTTAATTAAGTGGCTCGAGCCAATGGACATCGTGTTCCATCACCTACTAAGGTTCAGGAAGGGACATTCTCAACATTTCATTAACATCATACAATATATATAGTAGAACCATACAGTTGCATTGAATACAGTAGGCGTAACAAGTGACAAACGAAAGATAAGAACATATGGGCGTGAAAGAAGGCGTGCACAGGGCGTACACGGAGGCATGTGATGTAGACGTCACAGAAGTGTCATAAGTAGGTGGACACATGGAGGGGGCTTCATGGGCAGCTGGAACCTTTAACCTACTGGTGCGCGCAAAACGAGTCATGACGTGTAACTGGGGAGAGCTGGGGGGCGCTGACTTCTAGCACTAGTGGAGGAGACTAAAGTCTGGGATGTCAGAACGACCTGTACCTATAGCGTATCTGATATCTTGTGTCTAGAGAACATGTTGCTTGATTCTAAAAGTCATCAGGGCAAAAGCTACTTGTCACTAAAGGCTAGTGTATGCATATATTTCTTTATGTATTGCGTGGGCTTTGGATCTTCTATGGATACTAATTCAGTAATTTTACTTGTATGAAGACAGAAAGACTAGACTGTAGATGGATATGTTTATGCTGTTCGTTAGCTAGGAATGTGAATCCGGGGAGCTGAACAGATAACTGTAGGCATAACATATTCTTGGCAGGCAGGCCAGGCCGAGCCGGGCACCGCGTTGCTTGGCAAGAAGTAAGGGAAGGGTCAGGAATGCGGGCGGGGCTGCATCTCTAGGAGCGTTACAGGAGACTTGAGGCCTGGGTCTGGTGTCCGGGCCCTGTGGGGCCTTAGAACGGGTGCATCTCGATGATTTAACGTGCACCATGTAAAGACGTTGGCAACATAGGCCTGGAAGCCTAATTCACGTTGCTTTCACGGAGGACTGGATAACTGACATACTAACGTTGGACGCAACTGTAAATGCGTCTTTATTATCGGCCATGGAGGGGAAATGCATAGAAATCATGCATATATATATATTACATGTTGGGGAACACATAGGGAGACATAGCAGGGCAAAATTCAATTTTCCTCACTCTGGCAAGGGGCCGCACCCCAGCCCTTGCACTAATTTTATCTGGGGTTTTAACTAGTAGGGTACTCACTGGGTGCCGCCCGCACTGTACCTGTACACCTTCTCGCATTGAACTATTCACGCTGCTTGCCTACGCACATGCGCAGCCGACCATAAGCTGATCTCTAAACGCATGCACGCTACTGAGACAGCGCGCTATACACACACACAGACTCGCTGAAAGTAGGCATGAATAGGCATGACGGGGCAGACCAACAATATAGGAACCTCCCGCATTGCTGATTGAAGTTAGTTCATAAGCACGGGCAGAAACCACCGCCTTTCACCTACAGGCAGGTGTCAGGACGGGGCAGGTTTACTGGAGCCGACACCTGAGCATAGACGTGAGTACAACAACGATGGTGATGGAGAAACTCCTCTTGAAGTAAATGAATGTAACTAGCAGTCCTCGTGTGTCACGAGTCTTACCTGCGTTTCCCGACGCTTTCTTGTTATCTGTCTCCTCAGCCCAGTAAGGTGTGGGCACCCTACGCCTCTAGCCTATGGAGCACTGCTAGCTCCACTTTGGGTAAGCACAGCTTTAATCATTGAAGGCGCGCACCAGTGTTTGACAAAAATGACAATAACTGTGTGGGGCATACCTGAGGCGCATTGGTTGGCCCCTCTACATGGCCACTTCCTGTACAATGGTACAGAAGTAGAGTGGGGTCCAGTATGCGCGTGTGAGCTAGCTCCTCTGTACAAACCTGTTTTTAAACTGTGCGTAGCCCCCCACTGCCGGCAGGCACCCGGGTAGCATCATGGGGGATCTGTGATGGGGAACTGTTTGGTCCGACTGCGTGCTTCATGCTGTTGGCCTACGGCTCTCCTCCTTCCTCTCTTTTGATGCCAACACCCAGGGCTTGATGCAGATGAAGGGCGGTCTATCTCACTAGTCATGTCTCGCGCAGCACTTTCTTCCGCAAGGGATGCCTCCAGGACACACACCGTTTGGAGACAACATTGCAAGATTGATACAACTAATTGAGACTTGCGTTCCCTTTTTTCTTCTTTTTTGTGGTTTTCTTTCCCTTCAACCCATTCTAGGTCACGATCTAGAGGTCATATGTGGACTATTTAGCCGCTGCGGTCACCTATAGTACTTAAGGGTATAGCCCCCTCGTATCGTTTTGAGGGCTAATGTTACCCCTCTACTTTTACACTTTTGTGCACTACATCACTTTCACAGTTTTTTCTGGTACTGATGAAACGGCAGGGATCTTTTTGACCCCAGAGGCGTGAAACATGTCGACCTTCTAGTTACCTGGGCACATTACGCCTTTGTTGGTAACCCTCAACCTACGGGTTTTTTACTCTGCCAAGGGTACCTCTCCATTAAAATTTCTCTTGGTTATGTTATGTTATGTTAATTTTTGTCTTTTATAGCGCACGGCTACTCCATGGAGTGTCCCGGCGCTTTTAATACAACCATCACAGAGTAACACAACACATTGAAGCAAGGAGAGACAGGAACAGAGGCAAACTACTGGGCAAAAATCCAGGTTTTAAGGCCCTTCCTAAAAATCAGCAGATTAGAAGTGCTGCGAAGTGACAAAGGGAGCGTGTTCCACATCTGTGGTGCCAACAGCCCAAAAGAGCGGCCCCCAATGCGAGCCTTTTTTACTCGAGGGACCACCGCCAGAAACAGGGATTCAGACCTCAAAGATCGGGTTGGATAGTAAAAGATCAGCCTCTTCTGGAGATATTTTGCCCCCGAGGCATGGAGAGCCTTATGGGCCAAGGTCAAAGCCTTAAACACTATCCGTTTCCGGATAGGCAGCCAGTGGAGCGACTGCAGTAGACCCGAAACTCTGGCGCACCTATGAAGGCCAAAAATGGCCCGCGCAGCCGAGTTCTGGACCACCTGGAGCCGTTGCAGAAGGTAGTCCGGCAGGCCAAGATACAGGACGTTGGAATAGTCAAATCTTGAGCCGATTAAGGCCTGCACCGTCAACTTCCTGTGATCTACTGATAGTAAAGGGAAGAACTTACGCAGCATCCTAAGCAGGCCAAAACAAGTTCCCGAAAGACCAAGAATCTGAGACCTTAACGCCAGGCCATTATCCATCTTAATTCCCAGATTCTTAGCCAACTGAGACGAATGTGCTGGAGGAAACATGTTAACCGGCCACCATTCCTGCCAGTCTGGATCGTGAGGACAGCCGAAGAAGAGTACCTCAGATTTATCTGAGTTGCATTTGAGGCTGTTCAGCTGGAACCACTCGAAAACAGCCCCAAGGCACTCACGAATACTCTCTCCATCAAACTCTTCTCCTTTCCCACACGTAAAAAGGAGCTGAGTATCGTCAGCATAGGATACGATCTGGGCCCCATAGGACTCCGCCAGTGCCGCAAGAGGGGTCATAAAGATGTTGAAAAGCGTCGGGCTCAACACAGAACTCTGCGGAACTCCGACTCCCAAAGGCGGCATCACGGCAGAGCTGGGTGGGCCCAGACCGTTTGTCGGCGACCGGGCAAAAATGATCTAAACCAGCTGAACACCGTCCCCCTCAGACCGATCTCATGGAGTCTGATGAGGAGACCCTCATGGGGGACGGTATCAAAGGCCGCCGACAGGTCCAGCATGACAAGCATGGCTTTGCTTCCCGAATCCCGCACCTCTTTAATAGCCTCAGACACCTCCAAGAGCGCCGTCTCGGTGCTTAAATTGGGGCGGAAGCCAGATTGAGTAGGGTGCAGGAGACTGTAAGATTCCAGGAAATTGGAAAGCACAATATGAACATGCTTCTCGAGAACCTTCGCCAGCGCCGGGAGGAGAGAGATTGGCCTATAATTGGCCAGAGCCTCCGGGTCAAGACCAGGCTTCTTGAGAAGGGGAATGACCATCGCCTGTTTCCAAGTCTGCGGAACCACCCCCCGACTCAAGGAAAGATTCAGGAGCGGATTCGCCAGTGGGTTTATCACATCGGCCATTTTCGCAAGGAATTTGGCCGGACATGGGTCAAGAGGCGACCCGACTTAAGGTTAGCCATCAATGCCAACAATGAAGAAATCAAAAGAGGAGGAAAAGCCGCCAAGACTGGGCCCACAAAAGGCCGCGAACCTGACCCATCTTCAGAGCTACGAGGAGCTTCAAATACCCTCAGGGGAAAAGAGTCCTGGATCAGTTTGATCTTGGTGGTGAAAAAATCAGCGAGAGCCGAGACCCAAGAGTCCGGTGGAGCGGCCTGAATTGAATTAGTTTGTGCGTTTGTGAATTCCCTAACAATTGTAAAAATCTCCTTGCAGGAGTTAGAGGCCGCCTCTATCCTTCTAGCGTAATAGCCCTTTTTCTCCAGAAGGATGTCACGATGGTAGGCCTTAACCGCGATCCTATAGGCAAGCCTGGCCGCTGGATCATACTGGGAGCGCCAGGCTCTTTCCGCCACCTTACACTGCCTACGAGAAGCCGACAGTGCTTCGGTGAACCAGGGGGCAGAAACCCGTTTCGATGTTGCCGGAGGCCATCACAGGGGCCAGATCGTTCAGCCTATCCGTGAGCCACACCTGCAAGGCCTCTACATCCCTCTCCAGGTCACCCGAACGAGGGCAGGGATGATCACAGGATGCCTGAGCCAGCCTTGCTGGAGTCACCCGATGAAGGGCCCTGGAAGCTCGCCCCCGCTGTCTAGGAGCAGTACTAGATGGTTTACTGGTACCTAGTACAAAAAATTTCGCCAGGCTATGGTCCGACCAAAGCACCGGCAGAAGTGACATGACCTCGATGGGGGACGTGGAGAAAACCTGATCTAAGGTATGACCCCTTACATGCGTTGGCCCAAAAAGATACGGAGCAAGGCCAAGGGGAGCCGTAATCTCCATCAACTTGATCACATCCGGGTCCAGACCCTCATCCATGTGGAAGTTAAAATCTCCCGCCAAGATGCAGCGCTCCGCTCTCAAAGCCAGCACAGAGATGGCCGACTGAAGCTCATCAAAGAAAGAGCCTGCCAGTCCAGGGGGGCTATTCACTAGGAGCCCCTTAAGGGATTGATGCGGCGACAGCGCTATAGAAAAAGCGAGGGCTTCAGATCCTGAGATGGAGTCCATAGGAATGATGGTGCAAGTGGCAGACTTCTTCACCACAAGTGCCACTCCCCCGCCCCTCCCCTCCTGTCTATCTTGTCTAAAGATATTGTAATCGGGGGGAATTGCTATGGCTATGTCAGGATTAGACGAGTCCTCAAACCAGGTCTCTGTCAGCATCAGGCACAGCGGCTTTTCAGTGGTCAGCAGATCGTGAATATCCTGCGCATGCCTGCGTGCAGATCTAGTGTTAAGAAGCAGACAAAGATGCTTCACACTGTCCGCCTCCCTACTCAGCAGAGTGACCGGGGCATAGTCTGGTACCCAGTCACAACCAGGGCAACATCTCTAACCCTTATATCGACCCGGGAAGACTGTGTGGCAACCACATAGAGAGTCTCGCAAAGTCCATAATTCAGATGACGTATAGGTAGTCCTACTAACAGTAGGATGGGACAGACCAGATGAAGGGGCCCCACCCGCTGCTCCGCTCGCCTCCGGGATGCTGACGGGCGCAGACGGGCTGGACTCTGGCGTGACTCCGGCGGTGATCCCGCGTTCCCGAAGCGCGTGACCGCTGCGCGTCAGCATGACTTCCTTAAGAGGAGGTCGAGCGTCCTTAGGCGCTAGAGCGTGTACTGCACGCCCGGCGTCCTTCCCCTCATCCAATATGGCCGCCGAACTGCCCAACTGCCGAGGGGCAGCAACTAAAGGACCCAGGACCCGCAAAACACGGTGATTTTACAATTAGGATGCAGGTATGAGGAGCGGCGATTAAAAACAAGGGGAAACAAAATAAAATGTAAAATAAATACAAAAACGAAGGATTATTAAAAGTGCTTGAAAATCAAGCTAGATGCCCCACAGAGCGAGCAATGCGGTGTGACCGCTCTGCTCAGGTCAGATGTTCCAAACAAATCAGCAAGACCGAGCCCTGCTCTTACCTTCCTTATGAGGAGGTCAAGCGTCCTTAGGCGCTAGAGCGTGTACTGCACGCCCAGCGTCCTTCCCCTCATCCAATATGGCCGCAGAACTGCCCAACTGCCGAGGGGCAGCAACTGAAGGACCCAGGACCCGCAAAACACGGTGATTTTACAATAAGGATGCAGGTATGAGGAGCGGCGATTAAAAGCAAGGGGAAACAAAATAAAATGTAAAATAAATACAAAAACGAAGGATTATTAAAAGTGCTTGAAAATCAAGCTAGATGCCCCACAGAGCTAGCAATGTGGTGTGACCGCTCTGCTCAGGTCAGATGTTCCAAACAAATCAGCAAGCAAATTGGTAACCCTTAGGCAGTTTTAACTCATTGCACGCACAACATCATCCTTCACTTAGGTCTCTATCCACACACCCACATGCCCCCAACGCAGTTCTCTAAAAAGATCTTCGCTAAAGTGACCCTTCGGGGGACCCATTGGGCATTGCACCGCCGGCCCGATGAGGAGCAACTGCTTAATGATGAAACATGACATCCTTCGGGGTGTGTGAGGGCAACAAGAGACAAGATTTATCTTTCCACTGAGTCCCAGACCTAGCATTCCATCCTCTCCCTCTCTCTCTCTCTCCTTTTCTTTCCCCCTTTAGTGAGTGCTTGACTTCCGGCATCACTCACTCTGGAACAGTGCCCCCTTTGTGTTGACTTCATGGTTAGTTTGGTGCACGGGCACTGGACCATTAACTAGCTCCTAATCCCCCCCTCTCTTTGTTGACATCATAACATGATCTTTGCCATTCATAGTTGCACTGTTATTTTTTGTTGCTTTGAAGCTTTTCTGGAGCTAACTAAATTTATTTAATGTTTTTCAAAATCCTATCTGTGGATCTGTAGAGGGGAACACGCTCCTGCCGAACACAAGCATCCTCTCCATGGTAAGGAGATGCTACTCCAACACCCTTACACATGAGTACCAGTTTCTGAGGCACAGTGCCAGGGGCAGCCCCTCCATTTGAGCAGAGGAGCGTCACCCCACAAAAAAAAGCCCTAGGCCAGAGCTGAAAATAAAAGGGTATTAAAGTTAATTTATTATTATTTTATTTCTCAGCAACTGACCCATCCTGAACTGGGTGTCAGGATGAGGTGGGCCATTGCTGCTTGCAACGGCCAGCCAGACATGCACAATTTGAACCTCAATAACTTAGGTTAGAGAAAGCACAGGCCTCTAGCGCTGAGAGAGCCTCCTCGCTCTCATCCTGGTGCTTTCCTCATGCTGATGAGAGCAGTGCCAGGATTGGTTAGTGGAGTTGGCTGGGTCCCACATTGGAGCCTGCCTCGAAGAGAGAAGACCGATCGGGGAGGACGTCCCGTCACGCATGAATGTAAGCGTCTGCGCCCATACTTGGCCGAACGGGAGAGGGGGCCAGCACCCCTGGCCAAAATGCGGTGAAAATGTAATATGACAGGGCGGAACTGTTGGCCTTATGCCCCCTCATGGACAGCGCTTGCACACATAGTATGACGGCTACTCAAGGTAGCGTATGTCTGCACTGTTCATTTAATTGGAGTTTAGACAACACAAGCAAGGCAGGAGGATTTCTCTGTGGGGGCCTATTGAATTGTAGATCTCTCTGTAAACATAAAATTGAAATCTCGGATCTGCTAGCGGACACTCAGCTTGACTTTTTGTTTCTTACTGAGACGTGGTTGGACGCCAATTCCGAGCCAGATATTATAGAGGCACTCCCCCCGGGTACACTATAGCTAGAATAGACAGAACGGTAGGTAGAAGAGGTGGGATAGCGATGATTTTTAGATCTTCCCTTGAATGCTTCATTGAACCTGTCATTTTATGTGATATGTGATATGTGATTTTACATTAAAGTTAAGCCCTAACCTTACGGTGAAAGGGCTTCTGATTTACAGACCCCTGGGTTCCTCCACACGTTTTCTGCCTAGTTTGTTGGAGGGCACTGCTCATTTAGCCTTAAGATATGATAAGCTCCTGGTTGTGGGTGACCTGAATCTTCATTTGGAAGACTCCTTGAATAAGGAAGCATACAACCTACGCCAGGACTTGCAGTCATTTCATCTAGGCTTGAAATCCCACTCCCCCACCCATCAGCACGGACACCTACTTGATCCGGTGTTCGCAAGCTGGGAGGATGTAGAAGTGTCTACTCCTCTCCCCGTCCCCTGGTCGGATCATTTCTTGGTGCCATTTGTGATAAGGATGTCAGAGATCGAAAGTCGGAAGGTAGTAATTGCCAACCACCCGTGCAGGAAGTGGAAAAACATTGTTCAGGACGATTTTAATCGAGAGCTGATAGTGGGCGGCCCTCCGGGTGGGTCTGATAGTGAAACCGCCTGTCGGAATCTGGAGAGGCGCATAATTAACGCCCTCAACAAGGTGGCTCCGTTGCTCTCGAATAAAGCTGGAGGCAGAGGGCGTACAACTGCTCCTTGGTTTACCCAAGGTTTACATAGCGTAAAAGAAGAATGTAAACGTTTGGAGAGGCAGTGGAGAACGGGATTTCGGAACCAGGATAGATTGTTATACAGGGAGGAACAGAGAAAATACCAAGGTCTGTTAAGACGGGCTAAAGCCACCTATTACAAGGCCAGAATCGGAATGGCGGAGAATTCTACTAAGGAACTTTTCAAAATATATAAGGAAATCTCCTCCTTGGCTGCGACGGCTGTGCCTAGCAGGGGTTCTGCTGAGGAATGCAATTGCGTCGCTAATTACTTCTCTGAGAAGGTGGAGGATATTTACTCATCCTTCTCTGGGATTGTAATGGGAGGGGCTGATTTAGAAAACTGACGGAAGATTCTAAGACAGGGCGCAGACTGAACAATTTCGCAGTTCCCACTCCTGAAACTCTTAAGAGTATCTGCCTTAGTGTTAAATCTGGCTCACCCAGAGATCCGGCTCCACCCAAGGTGATGTGTGAGAGTCTGGATATTCTTGAACCATTCATTAGACACATGCTAGATGTCTGGTTTAGACTGCATACGCTGCCAGAGAACTGGAAACGAGCTATCGTTCTTCCAGTCAAGAAGAAGCCGAATGTCAGTCTAGACAAATTAGCCAATCTGCGGCCTATTTTGCTTCTGCCATTTCTGGCAAAGGTGGCCGAGAAGGTGACCAACCGCCAACTTATGAAACACTTGGAAGATGCGAGTCTCCTTCACCCGTCGCAATCTGGATTTCGGGCAGGGTATTCTACAGAAACCGCTCTATTAAGGGCCATGGAAACCATCAGACAGGGGGCGGATGTGGGGCACACTATGGCTCTAATAATGATAGATCTCAGTGCCGCTTTTGACACTGTAGCACATTTCACCTTGCTGCAGGCGTCTTGGGCTCTGCCCTGAAGTGGCTGAAATCCTTCCTAACTGAACGCAGTTTTCAGGTCAGACAGGGTGTACACTAAACCTATGACATCAAATTGCAGCAGGGAGTGCCTCAGGGCTCTGCCCTGAGTCCCACCCTGTTTAAGTTATATATGTCGCCATTGGCGGAGATAGTGCAGGGCATTGGAGTGGGGGTTGTCTCCTATGCGGACGACACCCAGCTGTTGATCTCCCTATCCCAGGCACCAGAGATTGCTGCATCTAACTTCAGGGCGTGTATGCAGGAGCTTGCCTCCTGGATGGATAAGAACTGCCTGAAACTGAATGGCAGCAAGACCGAGGTGCTGGTGGTGGGAGGCAATACTTCGTGCTGGTCATCGGAATAGTGGCCTCCGAGCTTGGGTCCTACTCCCGTACCGTACATCGAGGTGAAAAATTAGGGGGTCTGGGTAGACCCCGCTCTCTCCTATGACGGACATATTAGACGGGTAGTTGGGAAGTGTTTTGGAGTCCTGAAAAATTTGCGCAAAACGCTGGATCTCCTTTTGGTAGGGGCCAGGAAGACTATGGTGCACGCCCTTATTACATCGCGCCTTGATTATGCCAACATACTCTATCTTGGGGCCACGGAAAAGGGTCTTGGGCGACTACAGGTCTTACAGAATGCTGCCGCTCAGTTGGTCCTTATGCAGCCTAGGAGGGCTGCTTCAAAAAAAGCCCTTAACTCATTGCACTGGCTCCCATTGAATGAAAGAGTTATGTTTAAGACAATATGCACCTGTCATCGAATTCTTCACAATGTTGACCTGTCTTATCTGAGTGACTTGGTCTCCAGGTGTGCCAAGGATGTCTCTTAGATCCACTGGTACCGGGCTGTTGGTAATCCCAAAGGTAAAGAAGGCCAGGATGGGGGCCATTCTTTTAGGTTCCGGGCTGCTCAGAACTGGAATAAGCGCCCTCCAAAATTCAGGTTGGAAAGCTCTGAGGTTAAATTTAGAAAGATGCTTAAAACTTATCTGTTCTCCGGTTAGCACGAAGTGGTCTTCAGGTGCGGTTGAACTGCTCCTCCCTCTCACTTAGCGCGGGGACACGCCAAGATGGCGTAACCATGCGCTTTATTAATTTCTTTATTATTATTATTATTTTTATTTTTTTCTGTGCCACCCGCCGACCACCCTCGGTACATGGCAGCCAGCTGAGAGTCTCCACTTTTGGAGGGGCAACACTGGGAAACATTAGGGTACTTTTAATTTACTGGCCTGGATCTCTTTACAGTCCAGTAGCTTTTATCTATGAACTCCCTCCTGCGACAAGTCCAACAGGAGGTTGAGTCCGCCCTGGAGGTACAGTCCTTCCAGGATGGGGAGAGGTTGCCGATGATGAAAAATGATGCCATTTTGTGTGTGAGACTTCCTCTTCCATAAGGAGCATCTTCCCTCCCTTTAGCACTCACAGTGATTCTGTGGCAGTCCAAGTGTGACTTATTGGTTATTTGTCTTCAGGCAAGAATACCAATTCTGTATTCTACCTGCAGCTGTCATACTTTTTGTGGTAATGTTCTCTTCCTAGGAGGGTGTACGGCGGCTTACCTCCCCCTCTCTTGCATGTGTCATGTGTTGTTGATGGTAACACGAGCAGGCACTACTGGCAGTCATGCATGGGTTGGCCATTAATGAAATCTTGTCCACTGTGGTCACTGATCAGAAGTAGCTGTAGATTTGTAGGTACGTTTTGTGAATTGAATTCAGATGAGAGAACACTCAAGTCAGGAACACCTGCCAACCTCAAAGAAAAGGTTTTGAATATGCCTGTGCTGTGTGCCCAGCGCCATGACATCTCACCAAAAAGCAGAGAGGGTAGTGAGTGTTCAGGGATGGGGGCATGGAGCAGAGCGGAACAGGGAACAGAGAGGGCAGTGAATGTTTCAAAGCCTCCACGTGCAGCACTCCCAATCGAGACAACCCTGTCCTGAAGATGGTCCACATTGACTAAGGACCGAAACGTCGTCGACCCTCCAGCGCAAAATTTTAGGCGCATATTATTGTGACTCCAATTACTGTTACAATTATAGACTACATACTAAATTGTCACTGTTCTTATGTCACTGTTGAGCCACTCTTTGTATATATTGCACTTTGCTCACTTTGCGCCGTCCGCCGCTGCACATGCTTTCACTTGAGTCGCCACCATCACTTGTACATATCGTGCACCAAGTTTATTCTAGGGTTGTCACCCTAAAGTTTGATATATGTGCTGTAAGTAACTTTTTGTCTCTCAAAAAAAAAAAAAAAAATGTATGCCTTAATATAAATCATACGAAAAATTACTTTTTCAAAAATTATCTGAGTAGATGTCTCCTTTCAATATGTCATGTAATGCTTTTTGCATACTGTGTAAACTGTCTTAAAAATTATACCTCCTGGGATACTGTTTTACCTTTACAATCAAAGGGGAATGGAGCAGAGTTGGACAGGGAACAGAGAGGACAGTGAGTGTTCAGAAGGGACATGGAGCAGAGTGGGACAGGGAACAGAGAGGGCAATAAGTGTTCAGAAGGAGCATGGAGCAGAGTGGGACAGTGAACAGAGATGGCAGTGAGTGTTAAGAAGGGGCATGGAACAGAGTGGGACAGTGAACAGAGATTGGGTGTTGAGAGCCTGTAGGGAACAGAGGTGGCAGTGTAAAAGCAGAAGGGGCTGGGAGCAGAGAGGGCAGTGTGTGCCCAGAGAAGGCAGAGAATTGGCATTGAAATTAGTGGCATGGTCGAATCCTAAAACTGTTAAAAGTGTATACATATCACAAGTGGATAATCCCGCCGTAATCCCTTCCTACCAGCAATTTTTCCCCCATTATATTCAAAATTAGTCTTGTGACCTGGTTTCCATGCCCTTATATACATACCTCTCACTTCTTTTCAGGACACAGGCTTCAGTGTCGGGCATCCTATCATGACTGCTGTAACACAGAAATTCAGTTGCTTAAGTCATTCACACCATTTATTTTTCAAACCATAGACCAATCTCTGCCCAGATGTTCAAAAATGCTTCTCTCACTAGAATACGAAATGAACTAGACGCAACATTTCAAATATTCGCAACTGAGCCATGCGTGGCGGGCACAACATATCTACATGGAGGGCCTCCCAGAATATGCCCCTTTAGAAGGACGACTCTTGATGGATGACATCGGGGAAAAAGCAGTGTCCCGGACCTATAAGACAAATATGAACAACACACCAGACCCTTTGCGAAAACTGAGATTACACTGGGAGGCAGACCTGGGAGACATAGACGACCTAGATTAGCAAATGTCTCTGATGCACCCTAGGGAAGTAGCTATATGATCCAGACTGCGATTGATTCAATCCAAGTATTTACACAGAATGTGCTATGACAGAGCCGGACTGTATAAGATAGGGAGAGCAGAGTTCCCCAACTGTTTGAAATGTAAGACCATGGAAGGGACCTTCTTTCACACTGTCTGGGGATGCACACTTATACAGTTATATTGGGGCACACTGCTGAAGGAGCTGGACCTTATACTGCAAGAACCAATACCCCCGGAACCTATGTTCATTTTGCTGGGTATACCCACAGAGATTGATCTCCCCAAAGTGAAGCTGACGTTGCTCCAGCTGGGCCTGGTGGTAGCTAAAAGGGACATGGCGAGGGCATGGGGTGCTGTGACCAATCCAACACTGGAAGAATGGCGGAGAGGGATGGACATGTATATGCTGGAGGAGAAAACAATCTATAAAGCAAGGGGGTCACTGAAAATATTCTGGAAAATATGGAAGCAATGGCTAACTTATTATGGCCTTGCAGTCACAGATTCGCAGTAGACTGGGGGAGAGGGGGGACACTTGGGGGGGGGAGGGGAGAAGGGAGATTCCGTTGACAGACACTATTTGATACTGTTGATTACCTATGTGATAATATTGTTGGACTCCGCTCTGCTTGTACTGAAAACAGAAATGAGATGTTTTGTGTATCTGATGTGGTATTGTAATATGATTATGAAAATGCAAATAAATACATTCCCAAAAAACAAATGTTTCTCTCATTAACATTTTGAAGCCCCCTGGGACTTACCTGTAAAACGAATTCCTCAATAAGTACTGAATCGATTTACAGCCACCAAGCAAAGGCATTCCTCTGAATAAAAGTCCTTGATTGAAGCTAAGAATAGTGTAATTCAATTAAGCAGTTTTTATAGGGTAAGAGAGCAAAGTGCAACTTTTTGCACTTCCATCACCCATATAATCTGCCCTTGTGACAGAACGAAGGTTAACATATTTATATACACATACACATATATCACTCTCTCTCTATATATAAATATATATATTCACTGAAAAAACAAAGGTTAAAGTGACGTTATAGTTAGGTAAGTTAATAATATCTTACTTCGGGGGAGGAGCCTAGCTCGCGGCCGTGATGGTCGCCCTTTAGCTCGGCTCCCGCAGCCCTCCGTCCTGATTGACGATCCTGTCTTCTATCCTGTCCAAGGACGACACATCTTTTGGGGCATTGAAACATAACGGCTTGTTTGTACTTACCATCCGACCCCGGGGTCTCGGTGTGCAGTGGCTCCGGAGTTGTGGCCTCCGAGGGATCGGGGCCTCTGCGAGACTTGGACCGGGACCTGGCCGGCGGGATCCGACGGCTCTCGGCCCCGGCCGAGAGCGAGAGCCAGTGTTGGGAGCCGATGTGCGAAGATCCCGGCGATCCTGACCCGGGCCTGCCCTGGTGGCCGCGCGGCCGACGTGGGTGAGAGGCCCCGGGACCTGATTCTGTGAAGGGGTCTCCCCCCGCCGCTGCTTTGCCCGGCGGCCCTGGTCCTCGGGGCCCAGACTCCGCTTGTTTGGGGCACCGGTGCTGGTGCTGGCGGAGACCCGTTTTGGGCGGACATCCTTTTGGCATCGAGGCCGCCCTTGCTGGGACCCCCGGCGCTTGTAAAGTCCTACATTTGAGAACTGTTATTTCCGGGGGTCCTCGTGGGCGGCGACTGGGCTGATTCACGAAATGGCGGCCGACCCTCTGGAACGAGAATCACCCTGTGGCGGCGGGCCCGTGTTGCCTAATCGTGTGGGGAGCGGATCTGGTGGACGTGAGCCGACGGTCAGAGATATCCTGGAAGCCCTGAGATCCCTACACGCTTCCCTGGCTCTGGGAGTCTTGGTGGGTCCGCCACGATCTGCCGCCATTTTGGGCGGCCATTTCTTCTTGTCGCCCTCTTGTTTCGATGACTTCATTGCCTCGCCCCCCTCGATTGACTTGAGTGTCTCCGCCACTGATCGAAGATCGTGTAGTGTGCCGGTGACTTTGGGGCGCCCTGCCTTTCATGGTTCGGACCCCGGGGACTTGGATGCTGTACTGCGACCATGTTCGACATTGTTGCCTGAAACTATTGGTGGACTGCCTCCTGTGCTTGCTTCGATGACTTTGCCTGTGTCTATAATTGGGACCACTTCGCCCGATCCCGTGGCGCAACTGAACTCCTGTTTTACACTGATCGTGCTGCGATTTTTGATGCATCTACACTTTTGGTTCGGACTATTGCTCCCTTGTGGATTTATATACCCCCCACGTAGCTTTGTTAGTCACCATTCCACTCGACTATATGCTTATTTCGTATTTAGTATGTGGTTTTACATTGCCATGAGGTGGGTGGGATTTGTCGCTCGAAAGGGTTGGGGGTGAAATGTACGATTTCTGTTTGATTCCCGGTATACGATTTAGTAGCATCATTGTTTTTAATCGTAAAAAGGTGGGCGGTCCCCTTCTCTTAATGTTTTATAGCGCGTGATGGGGTGTCGTCCTGGTCTGTTTTTGACTGTGCTTTTCTGGTTGGGCGGAGGGCTGCGGCCGCCCGTTCGGATTATAGTTATTCTGCTCCTCCCTCCTGTCCTTTTTTCTTCGCTTTTGTTGTTCTTTTTTGTCTCGTTCTTCTTTCTTACTTCTCGCTATATTTCGGGTTCTGGTTTAGGGCGACAGGCACGCTGTCTGAAGGGTAGGCCATAGCCTTCTACAGGGGTGCAGGGTGGGACGGGTGGGTTGGGTACTATTTTTTGTTTGTCCTCTGGTTCTATGGCCCTTTTCTGTCTCTTTTTCGTGAGGCCGCGTCTGTCCTGACCTCCTCTGGTGTGTTTCGGGTGGGGGGTGTGGCGTCGTTATTCCTCCTGATAGGTTTCGGCTGTCTTTCTCCCCGATTGCCATACCCCCACTTGGGCCGCTACTCCTTTTGTCTCCTGTCTTCCTGCCACGGGGGGCCTGGGTCGGCGTGTCTTCTTCCTTTCGTTTTTCTTATTTCTTTATTTCCCTTTTTATTGTCTTATTTTGTCTTCCCTCCGTTTTCCCTTCCCTTCCCCTTCCCCTTCCCTACCTCGTCCCCCCCCCCTTTTTTCCTCTCGGTGTCCTAGAAGTTCTTATGACGAGCTGGTTTTGGTTTATTGTCTTTCCGATCGCTCTGTTCTGGCTTGGTAGTGTCCTGGGTGGCGGGCATGTTACGAGAAGAATGCTCAGGGGCTGCTTGTGTCTCACATATCCTGATTTCTTGAATGTATTGTATTATCCCCCCCGATCTTCTGGCCCCATGCCCCCTTATTAATGTTGCAGTTGATTACGGGATATCGGATGCCTCCGTATTGAAAGTGCGCCTGTCATACGTCTTCTCCCCATATTATAAAATTAAGCCTTGTTTACTCCTGTGTTTTAGCCCTTTGGTTTCTGAATTTTTTTCCCCCCTTTTATGATTGTACGGCCTCTGCTTTGTATTGATTGATTATGTGATATTTGCCTGGTGACTCCTGATTGTTTTGTACATTGCGGCCGGCCGGCTGGGTTGTAGGCCTTGACTTGTCTCTCCTTTTTGATGTCAATAAAGGTTTTAAAAAAAAAAAAAAAATAATAATAATATCTTACTTTGCATTAAAAAACCTCACAGAATAAAACTGGTTTTAAAGGGATGTTTAATTAAGTGAAAATGTCAGTTAAAACATATACACAATGAGCAAAACCACACAAATTCACCGGTTATAGTTATCTCCAGTAACTGTATCTCATGCCCTAAGGTAATTATAACCCCCCCCCCCCCGCCATGCTCAGTTTTGTCATCAATAATTTCATTGCAAATGTTGCAGTGATATTATCATGATGCCATAGAAGATGTCACGAGTGATGTAATATGTGGGGTAATTAGCAGAGCATGGCGACGGTGCGAGTTATAGTTACCTTAGGGCACATGTTACTTTAACAGTGGTTTTGTTGGTTTAAAATATGTTTTAAGGGGCGTGGCCAAGACGGCAAGCATGGCGGACGTGGCTTGAGCGAGCTCCGTCCCGCCGATTAGATATCCTTCACGTTATCCTGCGTTGCCCCGACCCGAATCCGCCCAAAAGTGTGTGGCTATCCGCAGGCACAGGAGGGGACACCCCGACAGTGATTTTGGCTGCCCGGCGGCTTGGTTTCTGCCTCCTTCAGCCACGTGGAGCCAGGACGGCGGTGAGGCCTGCGCCGAGCGCAGACGCCGGGGGCTAGATTAACGGGCAGCCCGCCCGGAAGTGAGGAGACACCGGGAGCGCAGAGGCGGAGGGCGCCGCCCCCAACGTGGGGCTTGGTGGAGCTGCCGCCGGGGACTAGCTGACTCTGCTCGTGGCTGGACGGCCAGTGAAGGAGCGTGATCGACGGCCTGAAGGAGGCGAAGCCGGAGCCCAGACAGCGATCGTGGTGGGGTAAGGGGCGGCCGTGTGGTGTACGGCCTGGTGGGGGAGGGGGCGCTCCTCTGGCCGTACCCGGTCCAATTCGGCGGCGATTTCGGGCCGCGGGGCACAGTGGCCTTGGAGCATTAGGGGGCGGCTGCATTTCCGCCTCTCTTCCCCCCCCCCTTTTTTTTCTTCGTACAGCGATCTTGCAAATAGCTCTCTGGGGCCAGGGTGCTGGAGTGCCTGTGGGGTGAGACCCGTCACTCGGCGGTCATACCGGACTGCGGTGAGGGATACTGGCTGAGAGAAAATCCCCACGAGCGACTATGCGTTATTTAGCTGGCAGCGGGACCCCGAGGGCGCTTTGGACTTTGCACGGGGAGGCGCGGTGAGAGACCTGCACCGCCTCCGGTGGCCCCCGGGGCAGAGGGAGTGGACCCCTATTGACACCCGGTCTCTAACACGTTGCCCCAGTACATTAGCTTGACTCTTGGGTGTGTGGCGGCGAGGTGCAACTCCATTGGCACAGTAACCTTGACTGAGTGAGAGTGGTGCCGCAGCCCAATACGGGCCACCACGGGGTGCCGGTCCTTGGACAGTAAGTGGACGGTGGAAGCTGCCTCTGGGCCCCGGCTTCCCTTGCAGCCGGTCGCAGTGCCCCGCGTGCGCAATGAGGAGAGGAGGCAACAGCGGAGGCACAACAAAGCAGGGCCCGATGGATAAATTTGCGGGGCCGAGTGGGGGTGGAGGGGCCGGAGGACACCAGGGCTCAGGACCAGATAATGCGGCACTGATGGCAGCAATTACGCAATCGAGGGACATGCTGGATGCAAAGTTTGGGGCGGTCGGAGACGATGTGACCCTGCTTCGACAGGACCTGCGCAACGCGGTCGCCCGTATCACGGAAACCGAAACCAGGATCACGGAGGTGGAAGACGACGTGGTGATCCTCAAGAAGAAGGTAGCCGCCATGGAGGGGATCCAAAAGGGTCTTGCACTGCGGGTGGAAGACGCGGAAGGACGGGCCAGAAGGAACAACTTGCGCTTTGTGGGCTTTCCGGAGGACTGTGAGAAAGGAAACATGGAGGTCTTTTTGACCCAGTGGCTAGAGGGATGGCTTCCACCGGACTCCCTTTCGCGCTGCTTCGTCATAGAGCGGGCGCATCGTGCACTTCTTCCGAAGCCGCCTACGGGGGCTCGTCCCCGTTCTGTGATCGCCAAACTGCTCAACTATCATGACAGGGACACCATCTTATGACAAGCTCGCGCCAAGGACCCTCTCATGTTTGACAATCACAAAATCCTGATCTTTCCGGACTACACCAAACTGGTCCAGCAGCAACGACAATCCTTTACCGCAGCGAAAGCACGCCTGCGAGAACTTAAAATTCCATATGCCCTGCTCTATCCGGCCCGTCTGAGAGTGGTCTTTCAATCTCGCACCCAATTTTTTTACTCTCCGGAGGAAGTGTTTGAGTGGACAGACGAAACGGTGCGAGTTAAGGTGCATACCCCCCCGAGGAGGGGCTCGGATTCGTCATCCACGACGGGGCCCCAGAAGACTCCTCGAAGGTCACGCAGCAGGAGCAACTGGAGGTCGCGTTCCCAGAAGCGCCCACCTCCCCAGGAAGAGACGGTGGAAGACGCTGAGGCGACGGACTCTTCACCCTTGAAGTCTTGAGACCTTCTACCGCATTGTCCTTGGCTAATGTTACGGGCCCACAGGGTCGATGAGGCACCATGACGGCGAAGGAAGGGCTGATGCTGATTGCGGACATGCCACTTGCACTATAACTGCATGAATGACTGTTTGTGGGTGGACCATGGGTCGGGAGACGCTCGTGAGAGAGCGGGCCTACTCCCGGAGTTCGTTCCCACATGTTGGGTGGGGGGTTGTTCGACACTTGGTGGGTAGTTGGGTGGGATCCATTGGCGTAGTGGGTCTCTGGCCTCCCGTTGGAGGATCGAGATCGCCTGCACCGCGACAGGTACTTCAATGTTGCTGAGGTATGGGGTGGGGGGTTGGAGGGGGGGTTGTTGGCACAGTTTGAGGCAGGGGTGGGCTTGCGGGGTGGGGGGCGGGGGTCGGGGGGGTCGGGGAGGTGTTGAGGGGGTAGGTAGGACTAGTTTACGCACGGTGTGTACGGGAGCCTGGAGGATTGTCTGTGTGGGTGTGTGGCCTTTGATGCCCAACAGTTTGAAGCTCTGGCCTGTTGATGGCGGCTAATGGACAGGGGGCGGACCCCCCGCAAGCTTCGCTACGCATCTTGAGCTGGAATGTGAGAGGGATGCTCGACAAAATTAAGAAGGGTGCGGTTTTACGAATGGGGAAGAAAGAAAAGGCGGATATACTACTCCTACAAGAGACGCACCTTATGGGCACCAAGGCCCTTAGCCTACGTAGATACGGCTATGATCAGGTGTTCCATGCTGGGTTTGCAAGGGGGTCCAGAGGTGTTGCAATTTTGATACACCGTAGAGTGCCTTATACGCACGAGACACAATGGCTAGATACGCATGGCAGGTTTGCATTGGTCAAGGGAATGGTGGGAGATGAGCCCATGGTGTTCGGCAGTGTTTATGCTCCACCCCCGCTGCAAGAAGCCCTGATAGAACGACTGTTTGATGTTTGGGTTGAAGTCCCGCATGCATTGACGATAGTGGGCGGTGACTGGAATGACGTGATGAATGGGAGACTGGACCGATGTAGGCCCGGAGGGGGTCAGTTGCCTGATGCCACCACAAAATTAAGCAGAATGGTGCAGGGGATGGGTTGGATAGACGCCTGGCGATATCAGCATGCATGTAGTCGTGAATTTACGTTTGTCTCTGCTGTCCATAAATTCTTTTCTCGCCTTGACTACTTTTTCGTCCCTCAGCCCTGGATAGGGAGGGTGGACTCTACCTCCATACTTCCACGGGGTCTGTCAGATCATTCCCCGATATCGTTGACGCTGCTCTTAGGTACGAAGCGACAGCCGTTTCGTTGGCGCCTCTCCACGTGGCACCTACAACGCGATGACTATCAGTCACACATGAGGGAGGCTATAGCGCATTACTTGACGGAGAATGATGGCCCGGACACTGATGCCATGACCCTGTGGGATGCCCTGAAGCCAGTGCTTCGTGGCATGGACATTGCGTTGTGCGCTGCGAACCGTAGGACCCACAGGCTGGCCATCGCAGAGGCGGCGAGCCAGGTTCATAGCCGAGAGGCGGAATGTACATCGGTAGGGAGCGGCGAAGCAGTGGGGCAGTTACTTTATCTTCAGCAGACATACGCCTCCTTATTGTTGGACGAGGCCCGTCAATTCTGGCTGCCTACACAGAGTAGAATTTATCAATGGGGGGACAAATCCAGCACAATGCTTTACAGACTGTGCCAAAGTACCTTTCAGGCCCAGTCCCTGCCGGGACTCCGAGACGGAACGGGTGACCCTATAACAGCCCCTGAGGCCCTGGCCGAGACCTTTGCTCAATATTATGCGACACAATACGCTCCCCGGGAGTCTCTCACGGTGGAAGAGGTCGACAGATTCCTAGCGGATCTCCCGCCCCGAGCGCTCTCGGATGAAGGTCGTGCCCGACTGGACCTCCCGTTGTCGGCTGAGGAGCTGGGAGAGGCTCTGGGTGAGCTGAATGCTGGCAAGGCCCCTGGGCCTAACGGCTTCCCTTGCGGATTTATGAAAACGTTTCATCTCCAGCTGGGGATGCGCTACGGGAAAGCTCTGGAGGCGGCCAGGGACTGTGGGCGTCTGCCAGCGGACTGGCGGCACGCAGAGGTGGTGGTCTTTTGCAAACCTGGGAGGCCCCCGGATCGCCCTGAGTCGTATCGTCCGATCTCATTGCTTAACTTTGAAGCGAAAATCTTAGCAAAGGCTTTAGCAAACCGCCTTCTCCCCTACATCACGGACTTAGTCCATCCGGACCAGGCTGGCTTCATGCCCCACAGGGCGATGAGGCATAACATTCGACGCGCGCAGTTAGTGGTGGAGGCGGCGCGGGCGGCAGACATCCCAGCGGCTCTTCTACTAGCAGATATAGATAGAGCATTTGACTCACTGAGTTGGTCGTATCTTTGGGCGCTTCTTCTCCGCCTCAATTTGGGCCCGCGTTTCCTGTCCTACATTCATTTACTGTATACAGACCTGACAGCGGCGGTGAGGGTGGCGGGGGCGGTCTCCAGCTCATTCCTTATAGGCCGAGGTACCCGGCAGGGATGCCCTTTTTCGCCTTACCTGTTTGCCCTGGCAATGGAGCCGCTGGCGGCTTGGGTGAGGATGGACGCACAGTTGCGCGGCGTGGAATGGGTGGAGGGTCCGTCCAACAGAATCGCGCTTTATGCCGATGATGTTCTTTTCTTTCTTACGGACCTGAACAGATCGGGGCCAAGGGTCCTTGACATAATGCGTATCTTCGGCGAGGTGTCCGACCTCACGCTAAATGTGCAGAAATCGAAATTGTGGGTCCTGGGGGACAGTGGAGTCCTAGGTCCTTGGGCTTCGGCCCTTCAGGAGGCGGCGGGAGGCCTTAAATATCTGGGCATCTTTCTGACAGATGTGCCGGGTGTATCGTGGTCCCGCAATGTGCTACCCGTGTGGGATAAAATACGGTCGGACATGCAAATATGGTCCAGGATGCCCTTGAATGTCTATGGACGCTCGGCCATCTTTAAGATGGTAGCTTTACCCCGTATTCTGTACCAACTTCAAAATCATCCGTACCCTATTTCACCGCAGTGGTTTAGACAGGTGAACTCGGCACTGGGTCGGTTCTTGTGGACTGGGGGGGCAGTGAGGGTGGCACTCCGCAACTGCTTCCTCTCGACCTACTGTGGGGGGCTGGCCACGTCCGATGTCCAGTCCTACTATCAAGCATCACACCTACTGGTCCTCAATGAATGGTGGTACGGGGATCGAGGCGACCCGGCCTATGCCCTAGAGAGGTATCTGATGGACCCGAACACGCTACATACTGTCTTATACTCGGCGGCCATCCGGAAAAGGCTCCCAGTGGTCACTCAGACAGTCTTCCGGGTGTGGCGCGACGCGCTCCGTCGCATGGGATGGTGGAACAGACTGACGGGGGAGACCCTGCTGTGGTACAATGGGAGGTTACCGGCTCTGGCTTCCCTGCGGGGCTTTGATGGCTGGGACGCTATCGGCATCTCGGCGCTGGGCCACGTCATGAAGGGCTCGGTCCTTAAGTCCTTTCAGGCTCTGCGGGATGAATATGACATGCCCCAATCTCAATTCTTTAGATACTTACAGCTCCAACACGCCCTGACCCCCGCAATAGCGGGCTTGACTTCTTTGCCAGAGTTCAGCCCCCTGGAGGCTAAGTTATTCATGGGGGAATTGGAAACCAAAAAAATATCTAACATATATCAAACGCTAGTTACCCACTGCTCCCCTTCTCTTGATAAATTGATGTCGGTCTGGGAGGGAGAGTTGGGGAGCTTGGAAGAAGAGGACTGGAGAGAAGCCCTGAAGGCCCCTAGGGGAGCAGCGATTGCGGTGCGCTTGCGCTTCATTCAATTTAAGTACCTACATAGGGCGTACTATACGAGAGAACGACTGTGGAAGGCGGGGCCGATAGCTTCCCCGGATTGCCTGAGGTGTGGAAGTGCAATAGGCTCCTTTATGCATAATGTGTGGGAGTGTGTGAGACTGCAGAGATTCTGGACCGGAGTGTGGGATTGCCTGGAGGAGGTGTTGGGCTGGGAACTCCCCCGCTCGCCGAAGTTGGGCCTCCTCCATGTCATGGAACAAGTGGGGGGAAATATATACAAACGTCATTTGCTTCTCCTGGGCCTCACGGTGGCAAAAAGGGATATAGCCCGGGCCTGGAAGGCTCCTAGAGCCCCGTTGTTGGAGGTTTGGAAATGAGGTAGGGACTTTAACATGGGGCTAGAACGTCCAATATTTGAGGCCAGGGGTTGTCCCAAAAAACATTTCCAGATCTGGAAGAGATGGGCGGACTACGGGGGCCTTCTGCTGGACCCCCCAGCGCCACGGGCCACCGACGCAGATCGCATACATACTGACTCTGGGTGAACTGGTACACACGCAGCTATTGAGATTGTTAGGCTCCTCTTGCTGGACACTGTAGACACCGTGCGGGGAGGAGGGTGGGCACCGGGTGGGACTACGAAGTGTGGGATAACGGGGGAATGTTGATTGAATATATTTGAAAAAGATACTTTTATATGCACACTGCCTCTCTGACTCTTAGGGAGCGGTGTTTTTCTGTATTCTGTCAACCACCAAAATCTAATAAAATTTTGTTCTGAAAAAAAATATATGTTTTACCCTACATTTTCACCTAACTAAAACATCCCTTTGATTTTTTCAGTGAAATTCTATGTTTTTTTTAAATGCAAAGTAAAATAATACTATCATACCTAGCTTTGTTGTCACTTTAACCTTGTTTATTCATTTAATGTCTAGGTTTTTTAACATAAAGTAATATATTATTACCATACATAAAGTCAACGGCACACTTAGACAATTACCCCTCCCACCGTCCATGGCTGAAGGCCTGCAGTCAGGCTCTGCAGCTAATCCCCACTCCTCCTTCCCCCAGACCCTGCAGTCCAGCCCCCTTGCCCATCCCCCTCCCCCAGGCACCAAACCCCCTATATATAGAGGCGATCTATCAACGTTCTTCAAAAATCACAAATAATTGTAATTAAATGCATATTTCAATAACACACACAATGCAATATTTATAAATATTGATTACTCAAAAAAGTAATGTTTTAATAAAATACATGTCTTTGACTCTTTTACATAGTTCATTTTAATTAGATTTTGTTGGTGAAAAATGTCAAAATAAATAGTCAAAGACCTATTGTTTTCTTTGTTTTACAAAAACAAACAAAATATGTCTGTGACTATTTATTTTCAAATTTTTCATCCCAAAAATACACTCAGTCATCAAATCACTTCATTCAATACTTAAATTATGAAGATCATAAAAGTACAAAAAGCACAATATAAAATATACATTCCAAAGAATACAACTTTCATGATTCAAATGGTAACAGTGATTTGTTTAAAACAGTAGATTCAAAAACAAGGTTAAGTTCAGAATTCATAGGACAAATGGTCCAGCCGCCTAGTCCTCCATGAGAGGAGTAGATATGAGGCCACAGGAATACATACTAATTCATTAGATAATAATTGTAAAAAGTACCGGGCCTGGCGCACTGAGTAAAATGGTATCTGCGCATAAGCGGCCATATAAATCTTTTGTGGTGCATCTTATATAATTTACAGAAAAAGAGAATGTGTAACTTTGATTAAGGGTAGGAGCCATCACACGGACAGGGTGGAGGATTCCTTATATAGTAAATACCAGCTGGAAAAGAAAGCATACACGGAATGAGGTTCAAACTAAACCATACTAGGATAAATCAATGGCATGAGTTGGTCACAAAAGATAGGTATCCCGGGGCGCCTTCCTGTTTAATTGGGCTCTCTAAATATAAGTTTACTAGCGCTTTTAGATTGCTCCAGTGTCCTTTAATTGAAAATGTATCTTTTAATTTCTTTTTATGATACCGTGATACTGGTTGAAGGAGATGTAAATAATCGGTCTAGACCGAGAGAGGTGAGGCTGTTTTTAATATATAGTAACCACTGAATCTTTAGCACATGTTCCAAAGTGAGACAATCTTCTATTAGTCTCTGGGTAAGGTTTACTATTTTTCTTCTCCAGATGGAAGGCCTCAGCAATATGGGTGACAGCCTAATTATGTCATCGATATAAGGGACATCCAGCTCGGTGTGGCATAAAAAGTTGAAACAACTGAATGGGAGGCCAATGAGTCTTTTCCAAAAGTAATTTTCGATGGTTTGGAGAGAATGGACATTAGTGTAACCCCATAAGTTGCCACTGATATTGCTTTAGCAGAATAAACCTTTTTGATCGTCTCAAGGGGCTTTGCACCCAGTTTCTTTGTAAAGGAATGAAGTGCTATAATACTTTTTTCCAGTGCTAGGCCTCTTGTTATGATCATGTTAAACCAGGATAGTTGCCTCTCTAAGGTTATTCCGAGGTAAGAGAAGATGTCAGTGTGGGCCAGTTCACGTCCTTCTATATAAAAATGTGGATTCCTCTTCACTCTATGTCAGTTATTAGAACCAGGGGTTTTGCCTAATTTATTTTTAGATCTAGGCTACTCATGTAGTTTACATAAATCCCTAATAGTTGTTGTAGGGCTCAGCCAGTACGAGCAATTAAGACAGCATCGTGTGCATATAGCAGAATTGGGGTGTGTTACACTCATATAAACAACCACAAGTGGACCATATATTTTTTAAGGTAGATTCAGGCCACATAAAGCACAGCCATAGGGCCTGTCTGCAGCCATAGTACCAGCTCATAGAAGGCGCTGCACTCCCAGCTGTAGAGCAAAAGCTCTAGCTTTGGATGTGCTTTAAAAAAATATGGTAAGTTCTCCTGGGGTCATGGTTTCAATGACCCAGGAGAGACTGCCTGGTAGATGGACTGCTGTGCTGCTGAAAGGACTCCCACTCTGCCGGACTACTACTTTGAAGGACCACTGCCCTGTGGTGGTGACCTGGTGCCTACTGCCCTCTTGCCTGGATGAGAGGCACTGCACCTGCATCTGTTGAACCCGGGGCCAAAGAGTGACTCCAATGGCTAGTTAGCTGGTCTCCTGATTGGAGCATTAGGGACAGAAGGCTCAAACAATCTTAAATCCAGCACTGGCCTGTGCCATGTGTGAGTCCTACTCTGCTAAGTGGTGTCCCAGTCTTAGACTCATGGAGGAGAGTCTGAAGGTGCTCTGCCAGCCCATCTGTGGACCCAGCAGAAGCTCGCATCTCCTCTGCTGTGTGGCACAATCCCAGGCTAAACCGAAGCTTCACCTCTTCTGCAAGATTTCTCTCAGTGCAAGGACTCTGCATCGACCTTCCAGCCCACATCTGAACCGCCGGTGTGCGAAGCTTCCCCAACACAGCCCTCACCTTCCAAATATCTTGTTGACGGCAGCTCAACAATGTCGCATTGCAGCCTCAGAGCTCCTCGGAATAGATGCATCACCTTGACTGCACAACGCATTCCCAAAGCCAGACTTCACATCACAAGCCCTCCTTTTTAGGTCTCGCTGGCGTTGCAGCGCGAAGCGCTGCAGCCAACGAGACTTATAGTCGCCGTGTTTCCTCCCAAGGGAGACAGACCTGGGCACGAGCCGATTCAGGTCTGGGCAATAGCCGACTCAGGTCTGTGAACGCGCTTCTAGCTTTGCAGGGCCGCCACTGGCAGGAGCCGCAGGGAACGCCAGCGTGCACGCTCACGGCGTCACGCTCATGCCCTCCCGCGTCTCTTAGGCTGTTCTCCGCTCCAGGCCGACTTGTTTGAGGATGACGCCGCGCCTGAACTGCATCCGCCTGTCCCACGGTCTCCGAGCAGGTGGATTTGGGGTTGCACCGACATATTCAGTATATGATGCCCCAGCTCGCCACGGTGGAGGAGGCCGCAGACGCAGTCCCGCCGGCGCAGGGTAAGTGATCTCAGCCGCCGGGTCTCCATCAGGGGCTGCTTCTCTGAGCTGGAGGGGGGGGAGTGGGGCTTGGGACATCCATGGCAGAGTCGCGTGCACCAGAGGGCAGCCTAGAAACAGTTAACCATGGGCGCAGGCTGGAGCCCGTCAATAGAGGCCTGTTGTTTTCAGACCATACGTGCAGTATTGAAATTGGAGGGCACAGGCTGCTGGGGATGGATGGGGCTGTGGGTTATACTCTGGGCTAGTGCGTAAATATAGGGAGATAAACGCCGTGGAGGTTTGAATGTGTCCAGTCGCTTGCACGGGGGTTTCCATCGGGGTTGCGTAGGTCTGTGTATCGGGACCTATTTTGACTGACTAGTCTCTGCTGGGGACATTTCTTGTTGCTTCACCCGTGCAACGGGGGAGAGGGGCTAACGGAATTGTAAAAATTATTATTATAAAGTGTTATGTAAAGTAGCCTGCACATCTTGTGGTCAGTTTGTGGTGCTTCGCGAACTCTAATGAAATAAGTTCTTTGGAGCTGCATATTGTGTATGGAACTTCCAAACTGATTAATGAACTCTGTCTCCACGTTGCATTTCAGCTAGTTTAGGATCTTTTCTGTACAAAATTGTGCATGTTTTTTGGTTGCACTGTGACGAGTTTTTATATAGAGAACACAATGTCACAACAGGTAACAAATTGAAAGGCAATTTAGTTGTGTATGCAAAAAGCATTACATTAGAAGGAAACAGGGAGGCTCAATTAGTTAGTGTATGGCTTGTAATTCACAATTTTTTTGAGATATTTACACATGGGAATACAGTTGAAAGCAGCACTGTACAAGAAAAATTCATGTGACAACCCAAAGGCACTTGGTGACAAAGTGATATAAACAGGTGAGAAGTGACGACGCAAGTGATGGGGGTGAACAGCGTGAACGGCGCAAAGTGACAAAGTTATATACAGTAATGGCTCAATGATTGATAAATTTTAGTCCTTTGTAGCACATTAAATCATAGTTATGATCCAAACGCAATAGTGCGCCAAACAATTGTGCTGTAGTGTCGACGGCGTTTCAATCCACAATGGTTTGGGATCCTCTTCAGGACAGGGTTGGCGAGTTGGTATAGTGCTGGTATTCGGAAAGATGCTGGTTCAATGTTGTACCAAGACGTCAAGGTGTGATGGAATCAAGAGAGAAAATTGAAGTGTATCCTACGCGGGTATCTCAGAAGATACGGTAACGCCTCAGAATCAGCGTATCTGGATAGGGGAAGGCGTTCGTGTCCAGATGGACGAGGAGCAGCATCTGAATAAATCCTTACTGCGGCAGGGACCTGTATCACAAGCTGAAGTTCCGACCTGCGATGAGGGAAACTGCAGCATTCTGTTTACTGTTGCCGTATTGGGTGTGGCTTGGATTACCTGTTCGGAGAGCACACAAAGGTTAATTTCCTTTATGATCAGCAGATTTTCAGATACCGTGAAGAGTACAATTAAGACCTGACTTTTCAAATCTTGGCATCGGGTCTTTATTTTTATTTTTTATTTTTGGGGTAATCGGGCCACCCAACGTTTTCAAAGTTCTGTTTCCACCACACCAGCAGTCTAACTAGAAACATTAAAAATTAACACTCAATTATCCCCTTATTTGTAATATAAACTTTATTTCGGCATTCATGCCTTCAACGTTTTCACATATACAGAATCTTTAAAAGCGAACTCAAGCAAAAACCGTCATAATAGTGCAGTTACCTGAGTAAATAATAAAGTTCATAGGTTTGACTTTGTAGTTGTACTAAAAAATAATAAAAATTCATACTAGAATTCTTAAAAAGTTAGTCCTTTACAAGTTAACAGAGAGCAGGTGTGCAAAGGAATAAAAACGGCAGAATGTCACAATGCTAAATTAAACACAGTGAAGCCTCCTGCTTATTAACTGTTTTATCAGAGCCAGCATTTCTGTTATATAGGGAGGGATTCTTAAATTTTATCTGTACAGCGCATTGCTCCAAGGCTCTTTTTATGGTCCAGTTCCATTACTTTTGTGTTAAAAGCGAGTTATGGCAAAGGCTACTCAGGGCACAGGCAACAGTATAAGTGGGAGGAGTCAGCCTACTTCATGAGCTATCTTCTTGTGCATTTTTCCTAATGCTCCACATATGGCCAAGGAACTTGGTGACTGCACAAGCAAAGACTGGTCTAGTGTCCGATTTAAAGAATGCGCAAGGCAACTCGGTAATTCTGTGTGCCCATTTGTTGGCAAATAGGTTCAATCCCTTTTAGTCTGGGGTGCACAGCCACACACATAACCACACACAGCCACACACACAACCACACACAGCCAAACACACAACCACACACAGCCACAACGACAGCCACACACAGCTACAACCACACACAACCACACACAACCACACCCAACCGCACACCCAAACACCCACCCAACCACACACACCCAACCACACACACAACTACACACACAACTACACACACCCACACACACACAACCACACACACACAACCACACACACACACAACCACACACACACAATCACACACACAACCACACACATCTATCTATTACCCTCATTCTATCTATCCCACTCACTCTATCGATCTGTCTATCTATCGCCCTCACTCTATCTGTCTATCTATCACACTCACACTATCTATCGCCATTACTCTATCTATCTATCGCACTCACTCTATTTTTCTATCGCCCTCCCTCTATCTATCGCCCTCCCTCTATCTATCTATCTATCGCCCTCACTCTATCTATCTATCGCACCACCACAGCATCACTCAGGGGCACTACAGCATCACTATGCACTACCACAGCATCACTGAACGCCACAGTATCACTCGTCGCCACCACAACATCACTCAGCGCCACCACAGGATCAATCTGTGCAACCAATCAACAGCAACTGGTTCAAATATGTTCTCTCAATGTTTCAAGCTTCATTACAAATGTCACAAAAAGATGTTAATATTTCACTTCTGTCCTTGGATTTTCGTCACAATAAAATACACTGAACATAATCTTCACAAAAGTTATTTCCAAAAGTTTAAGCTATTGCCATTATAAATTACAATAACTTTAATTTAAGTATTAATTATTTTAAAATTTTAAAAGCCATTGTTATTTGTAATATCAATACATCTAAGTCACGTAAATACAAAACATCTTACATTACAAATGCTATAGGTGTCACATTTGCAAAAGTTAAAAATATTGGCATTGTAAATGACAAAGCTATTAATTTCGCTATTTTCAAAAGAAACACATAAATAAAACATGTGTCATTTACAATACCAATTGCTCAAACTTTCCTAATGCGAGACCTATTGCATTGCAAATGCTTATTTTGTTATGTCACTGGGGGTCTGCAAAACTCTCTGCAACCCATCAAACCATTACAAAAAATTGGTGGTGCTTCTGCCCCCTCTAGGGACATCACCAAAACCAAACAATATACAAATATGCCTTCCAGGCCATTATGGAGTGCTCCTTGAAAGTGCAGTGAATAATAAATGAGTGACAGTTGTTCCTAATTTATTATCTCTTATTGTCTTTGTTATTTTAATGTGGGTGTCCTGATCCCACTCGGAACGTCCACTCTTTTCTTTTTTATAGGGGGCTGCTGGTTAGCCCACGTGGCCCCACTGGCTCCCTGCAAGCAGCTCCTTTTCTCTGAGTTGCGCAGGAGCTGGCATTTTGTTTTTATATATTATGGGGATGCCCTGGTGCCCACCCAGGCACCCCACACCTACATTATTCTTGGCCTCTGCGGGGCGCACCAGGGCCCAGTGGTCCGACAGGCTCCTTGTTGTTGCAAACGCTGGTTCTCTTTATTTTAAAAGTGGAGTGCCCTGGTGCCCACCCAGGCATCCCACAGCAGGTCCCTCCGTCCTCCCTCCATTCTGGGTGCAGCGAAGACTGCATTGCTCCCACACTGAAGGCGCATATTTCTTTTACTCCCTCAGGGTGGAAGCAATTAACAGTATTTCCCTACCCAGTGCGGGAACGCGCTGGCAGGGAAAAGTTGTGTTCTCCCACCCGGCGGGAGCTGCTTTCCCTCAGGCAGCTAAGTAAATGGTATCTTAGGGGTTGGAGACCCCAGGACACCGTACCTGAGCTGGCTCCGGGAGATGGCGGCCCCTGGCCATTCTATGGTTCTGGGAGGGGAGCCACACAGCCCCCTCCCCTTTAATAAAATATTGGCCCTGGGGAATGGGGTCCCCAGGTCCTCTTAGAGGCTTGGGGAAGGGGACGGGGGGGTCACGTGCCCTTCCCCTTTATTTTTGAGACAGGCCTAGTGGTTGGGATCCCTGGGGCTTTTTTAGGCTCAGGGATGGGGGCCACATGACCCCTCACTTTTAATAAGCTACCGGCCCATGTACATGGGGTTTTGGGGCCTCTTGCACCCTTGGGGAGGGGGATCCCACTTAAATATTGTATGTGCTGCCCCCCCCGGCCCTGGCGTGCCCCGGCGGGCATTTTTTTTAAAAGCGCTGGAGCCCACACTTCTTTTCTAAATTTTACAGGGAATTCGCTGATCCATTGAAATTAAATTAAAAAAAACCATTTTAGGCTCTAGGTGGGTTCCCTCAGCCACAAGGCCTAAGGGTTCAGAGTATCCCTACCCTACACCATTATGTCTTTTTAAAAAAAAAAATTCTTAGGACTTGGAACTGAGTTCTCAGTCTTAAGATGGCTGCCGCCACATCGATGTTGATGTGGTGTCAGCCAATCAGATCTCAGTATGAGATCTGTCCAGCCACCACCCATGCAGTTAGGAGCGGTGAGGCCCGGTGGGGGGAGTTCAACAGACGATGATGAGAGAAAATTAATTTGTAATTTAATTTTCCTCGTAGTTGTCTGTCGAACCTGCCCCCCCGCCCCCAACCTGGCCCCACCACCCCACTGCTGTGACCTGCACGGGCCGTGGCTGGATCTGTCACTTCCACAGAGACTCCACAGCGTGATATATGCAAAGTTTTTGAGCATAATTGGCTCAAAAACTCCTGAATCGATTTACACCAAATCACAGAAAGCACTCTTTCCCGACTAGGATCTATCTTTCTGCCTAATTTGTTGGAAATTTGTTCAGCTGTTTGAGCTGTAGCTGTGTCTAAATTTTCAATGAAAAACGCGTTCTGGGACACCTCCTTTTTTTAGGCCCCCACTTGACAGATCACCCCGAAACTTTTCATGCACAAACTATTAAAAAGTAGCACTTTTTCGGACAGTTAAATGTAGATTCGTCCAACGGCGCCACAGTTATAAGCAATGCAATAAAGGCATTTCCCTTGGAAACATGATCCTAACTATAACTACCCTGTGGCGACCGGGCAATATATACACATATATATATGTGTAATAGGCTATCGCTATCACGTAATATATTATGTCATATCATGCTCTCTAAATGTGTGCGGCTAGTGCCGTACCCACTCCTGTCTTATCTTATTTCCATAAATGTTTCACAAAATGGGACTGAATCTGGGTTTGTAGGCGGCGTGTGTAAGGAGGCAGACAGTTATCGCAGTTCTGTGGTACAGTGTGAACTTGACAGTGCGCCATAGGCTGGGGTGCAACCGTACATCTGTTGCAATCAGCTACTTTTTGTTCAACAGACTGAGAAAGGAGAGGAGGCTGCGTGGAGAGGCGATGGCAGCATTTGTTGTTTTCCATTGAGTTTTCAGTACGAGTCAAGTATGACTCAGTATGAAACCTCATTAAGAGCGGGCTGTTAAAATCCCTGGAATTGTACACCCTCAGAGTTACTTTTATGGCGGGTCCTGATAATTCCAGAGTTGGGTTGATAACAGCGCCTTGAGACCCTCCGGGTGAGTAGTGCACTATATAAATGCTTGATTGATTGATTGATTGAGGGATTATCATTTTAGGGGCTTAAATAGGTAGGAATCCGTGTTTCTGCACCAATCCCCCCATATGTGTTTCAGTGGTGCTTCACACAAACACTTTGCCTGGCTCATTGCTTAATTTGTAAGAAAGTAAGTGCTAGGGCCCTCTCCAGGAGGCCACTGCAGCTTGCACCACCCATTGCCCCTACCAGTGCTGCCAATACCAGTACCAACACAGCTACTAACCATCACACTGTCACAAGTGTGACAATTAGGACTATTCCAGTAAACATATAAGAATGGCTTGTTTGGCAGGTATTAGTCGTTGTAATGTATTTTAAATTAATAAGCAACTGGTGTGCTTAGTTCTAAATTAGACAAGCAGTGCCACCATGCGGCAAAGTGTCATAAGTATTGGTGTTGACAATGAAGTGCTGATGTCGAGAACCGGACACCACCGGCTCAAATTAAGCACTGCCTTCAGCAGTAGAAATCTGAGTGTGAAACATCACAAGTTATAATTACGATGAGCCCAGTATAGTCCTGTTACCAGCCACCGGGGCGTAGGCACCATTGGCGCACCGGCAAGAGCCCAGAGCCATGAGGGACCCATTGAACCCTGACAATGCTGTGTTTTACTACCCCACCAATAGCCAAAGGGGCCAGTTTCCTTGCTAGCAACCGCAACTCTTGCCACCCTTGCCACTCTACTGCCAGCCCCATCGGAATTTACAGCCCACTCATAGCGAGGGCCTTAGGTGGGCTCTATATTTATTTCCTTTTTATTATGCAGCTGTTTCCCAACTAGTGAGACATGCCAGTTTCAGCATAGGAGGCAGCAGTTATAAGGAATAGCACACCACTATTGCACAGTTTTCTTCACGTTGATGCAGCACAAGACACTCTCATTACAAGTATATTACTGAACTCTTGACTTCTGCATGGGGGGAGCTAGATAGAGCACCACTTTAAGATGTCTTATTTTAATGCCATTTTATTTTTGACAAATTCGGTAACAGTAGACAGTGGAGAAGTATGATCTATCTTGGTCTGTTGTATTTACAAATGGAGGCCAGGGCTGCATCCTGAGAGCAGAAGCCTGTGATTCACTAGACCCGAGTGGTTCATATGCCTGTGATGAGAGAATGAGGACTGACTGACATCTCAGAATAGCTCCCTCTTCCAGGTTTACTATGCACATCAACTCTTTCAGATTAAAATGTACGTTTGTATTAGTAGATCCCACTGCCTTTGTATTGTGGTTTCTAGGCGCAGTCCATAAGAGGTATTCGTATTAGCCAATTTGGTGGGAGTCACTGTATCCTGCCGCGATTGAAACCGGACATGTACACGTGGCAACAGGTGCATGAACCCAAGGTGTTATTCGGTCACTTTCAGATATCATACTCACATTATCAACCGAAATTAGGAGATACGTTATAAACTGCTTAATGTAGAAGTTCGGAAAAAAGCCGGAATCCGTCCATAACTTAAACCGTACAATTTACATTTGTAACAGATCATTTATTCAGTTCCTATAGCTCGCTTATGGAATGGCTAGAAGGTGCACCCTTGTCTTCCTTTTTATTAGTTCTGGCTATGGACAGGTTTGGTTGTTACATAGACTTCATGTTATCAATTCATTAAAAAAAAAGTACAATGAGAAGTACAGAGAGGCAGCACCCCTTCAGCCAGGAACCATGTTGTGTTTTCATGTTTGCGGTAGTTTGGGTCTGCTCTCCATCAAGCGCATGGAATCCTGGGGATGGTTGGACTTTTGTCGGTTTTGGTGCAGGGAATCAAGTAGTGCGTTTGTTAGACTATAGATGCAACGCGGTGTTCTAATTAAGCGCCAGTGTGTGTCCTTTCCTGCAGTCCTGATTTTTTTTTAAAGTATGTTTTTATTGCAGATGTACAAACAAAACATTGAGCAGGTGACCTTCCCGCCCCTGAGCACCAAAAGACACAATCCCAGAACAAAATTTCACACAGCCATTCAGCCCACATCCCGGAGGCCGGGCGGCGTATGTGTCCAGTCCTTACATGATGTTCAGGAAGCCACCTCATGGAGGTATCCAGTCAACGACACAATTTGGTACCTGCTTTTCTTGTAACTCCAAAACAAACCCCCTCCCTTGTACCCCCCTCCGAATACAGCAGTCCAGCAATGGTGAGCTAGATCACCAGTAACACGATCCGCACCTTGCAGTCACACTCCATCATCTGCCATTGTTGGGACTCTTAAACGTCCGTTGTGTACCAATCTATGTGTAAACCGGGCCCGGTCCACTGGCGTACTCACTCTATTTATAATCTAGTCCCTCGGCTGTTGGTGCCCTTCCATTTCCTGTATCGGATCCCCGCCAACCCATCCCTTTAACCCTCCCCCCCAACTGCTGCTGCTGTGGGCAATAATCTCCTCCTTATTCTAGAATGTGCTACCCAATGGGTCTACATACCAACTCCGTCACGTCCCATGGAATCCCCTGCCTGGTTCCCTGCTTAGACTTCCTCCCCTGTCAAGTAGTCCTTTAAGGCCTGCACTATCGCCTCCCAGGCCCTCGCCATTTCCAATCCCTTCTCATTTGCCGTCCGAGTAGCCTGCCGCAGCCTAATCACACCCTCACACTTGGTCCATTTCTGGAGCTCATTCATCCACCTCCCGATTGATGGGCCTTCTATTGACTTCCAGTGCCAGGTGATCTCCCTCTGGGCTAATATAAGCCCGAGGTCAATGAATTTACTCGTGACTTTCGTTTTGGCCGTATGGGGAAACCAGAGCAACAGACATGTCGCCATGTCATACTCCACTTGACGATCCGTGACTACATTGAGAAGCTCCCCTACCTCCATCCAATACGTCCCCAATTTCGGGCATCCCCACAGTAAATGGTCCAGCTCTACCTCCGGCGCCAAACATCTCGGGCATGCCGCATCTTGCACCCGGAAAAACCGCCTCAGCCTCCCCGATGTCAAATAGGCCCTGTGGAGAATAAAAAAGTGCACCTGTTGGAAGCGGGCATTTCTGCACCCCTTCCACGTTCTTTTCAGAATCTGGCCCCAAACCGCGTCCGGTATGGCTTTCCCTATGCTGTCTTCCCATTTCTCTTTCAGAGCCGTAAGCGGCTCCAGTCCCTCCTGTAACATTCTGGAGTGGAGACAAGTAACCGCTTTAATCGTACCAGCGGCCATTACCACATACTGACAGGCCAGAGTCGTGTTAGGCTCCGCTAATCCTCCTCTCCAGTGTTTCTGCATTGCTGCTACTATCGCCGCATGTAATAGGTAACTCCCATCAGGTAATCCAAACTGCTCCTGAAGCGCTCTGACCAAAACCCCATCAATATACAGGTCTCCCACCATCTGAAGGCCCAGGTCCTCCCATTCCAATAAAGGAGACCAGTCTTCCCCATGTGGAAGCGCCGTCAGCATTCCCAGAGGAATCTCCGGTGCATACGTGCGCGCTGCCTTCGCTCTTTTTAAACTCCGATGCCAGCATAGCCGCAGTGTCCTCTCCTCCATAGTCAAACCTCTCAGCTCTAGTTTCTGTTGCATGACTATATACAATAAGACATGTCTGGGAATGCCTGTCCCTCTATCCTGATCTGGTCCCCTGAATTCTCTTGCAATGTGCTGGGTTAGCACCTGTAACTGTGCCGCCAGGTAGTACAACTCAAAGTCAGGGACCGCCATCCCCCCTTCAGGCTTAGGTCTCATCAGCGTGCTCAACGCCACTCTACGCCTCCCGTGGCCCCAGAGAAAGTCAATTATTAACGTCCTCAGTTCTTTAAAAAAACGTTGGGGAATCCACACCGGCAAAGTGCGAAAGTAGTAGAGCAGCCTAGGCAAGGCCACCATTTTTAGCAGTGCCACCCGGCCCTGCACCGAGAGTGGAAGAGACGCCCAGAAAGTCATGCAGCCCCTCAGGGCCTTAATGCAACGCCCCACATTACCATCTAGCATATCCAGAGCCTCGTGATATATGCGGACCCCTAAATAAGTAAAGCAAGTACCTTCCCATACAACATCTACTGGTAGCGGCGGGTAAGTCACATCCTTCCGCAGCGGAAATACACACGTTTTGTTCCAATTTACCTTGAGTCCCGTCAAAGTCCCTAAACCTGTTAACATCGCAACCGCGCCTTCCAATGCCACGCCCGTATCCTCCAAGTACAGCAACAAATCGTCCGCATATAATGATATGTGGTGAAGCCCACCACCAGTGCCGATCCCATTGTAGAGCACCCCCGTCCGCGCCTGGGCCGCCAGCGGCTCCATCGCTAGCGCGAACAGTAAAGGAGACAGCGAACATCCCTGCCTCGTCCCTCTGCGCACCGGATAATCAGAAGATATCACAGAACCCAGTCTCACACTAGCTGCCGCAGATGAGTAGAGAACTCTCGTCCAGCGTCCGAATCTTGCACCCAAGCCAAATTTCTCTAGTACTTTATCAATGTACACCCACTCCAAGCAGTCGAAGGCTTTCTCAATGTCAACTGTCAGCACCGCTGGTTTCTGCTCTGGTTCCAGTCGGCTCTCTAACACCCGCACCAAACGGCGAATATTGATGGAAGTGTTCCTAGTGGGAATGAATCCCGCTTGATCCGTATGTATGAGAGTCGTCATATGTGGCAACAATCTAGTGGCCAAGATACGACTCAGGATTTTATAGTCCACTGTTAGCATGGACAGTGGTCTATATGATGTGACATCTGTGGCCTCCCTGCCAGGTTTCAGCAGCGGGACCACCATCGCCTCCCTCATTGATTGGGGCAGGCATACCCTCTCCAGGGCCTCGGAGTATACTTCTAGCAGCTTGGGCGCCAAGATATCTGTATATTTGGCGTAGAATTCAATCGGCAGGCCATCAATCCCCGGCGTCTTGTTCCTAGCCATCTGTTTAATGGCTACCCTGATCTCTGATATCGTAATGGCGCCTCCCAAATCCTTTGCACTATCGTCATCTAGCGCTGGTAGCCAGACGCCCGCTAAGTAAGTCTCAATCTCACAGGCGTCGGCCTCCAACTGACTTTCATATAAAGCAGAATAATAATTCAAGAAGCGCGACTGGATTGCGGACTGCGAGCAAACCACCTCTCCCGTCACCACCCTTATACTCATGATTGGATTCCCTCTAGGTTCTGGGTTTGCTAGTCTCGCCAGCAGCGTACCCACCTTGTCCCTTTCCGCATGCACCTTAGTGATATACAACTTATAGTCATAACACCGCAATCGTTCCATTTCAGTTGCAACCAACTCCCTCGCTACCTGTAGCCTGGCCTGCAATTCCGGACATTCAGGCCTTTGTCGTTCCAAGTCCCTCAATGCACCTTCCGCCTTCTCCAAATCAGCCAGGACTGTCGTTCTCTCATTCGAAAACCTCCCCATGCATAGGCCCCTCACCACCACCTTCATAGCATCCCATTCCACTGATCTAGAAGTGGCTGTACCCTCATTCTCGGCAAAATAACGCTCAATGCCCTGGCGGACAGTGTCGCTGAACACCTGGTCCTCCAAGGTGTCAGGCCGCAACCTCCACGTGGGGACCGCCGATCTCACTCGCTGCCATCGAACAGATACTAACAGGGGATTATGATCGGAGATGGTCCTAGCCAAATACTCAATCAATCAATCAATCAATCATGACATTTGTAGAGCGCACTACTCACCCGTAGGGTCTCAAGGCGCTGGGTTGGGGGGGGGGGGTTGCCGTTACTGCTCGAACAGCCAGGTCTTGAGCTTCTTCCTGAAGGAGAGGTGGTCTTGGGTCAGGCGTAGGTCGGTCGGGAGTGAGTTCCAGGTCTTGGCGGCCAGGTAGGAGAAGGATCTTCCTCCTGTTGTTGTTCTTCGGATGCGGGGGACGGCGGCGAGGGCGTGGCTGGTTGATCTGAGGAGGCGCTTGGGAGTGTAGAAGTTGATCCGGTTGTTGAGGTAGCTCGGGCCTTGGTCGTGTAGGGCTTTGTGTGCGTGGGTGAGGAGACTCCGTATATGTTATCATGGCGGCCAACAGACCACTACACAATACAGAATCTATCCGCACATGTAGAGCGTGTAGTGCCGAGAAAAATTAGTAGTCCCTAGAATCAGGGTGTTGCTCTCGCCACACATCAATGAGGCCCCACTTCTCCTGCCAGTCCTTCCTACTTGTAGCCAACCTGCGCACCGGGGAGTCCGCTAGTGGCGGGTGTGATCTATCCAATAATACATCCGTAATGGAATTGAGGTCCCCCCCCCCCAATATTATGGGACCGGCCAGAAAATGGGCCATCGAACCAGACAACCCCTCAAAGAAGCGAGCCTGATCCGTGTTGGGAGCGTACACACTGCATAACACCACATCACGGCCATACAACCTCCCCTCTACCACTACATATCTACCCTCCGGGTCTACCACATGGTTCGTGGCCTGAAAAGGGACTCCCGCTCTCACCCACACCAACGTTCCCCTCGCAAACGCCGAATAGGATGTGCCAAAGACCTGACCATGCCACCTCTTCTGCAACGCAATGCATTCCTGTTTGGTTAAATGAGTCTCTTGCAACAGCGCTATCTGAACACCACGCCTCACCAGATATGCATGCACCTTATAGCGCTGTGACATAGTTCGAAGACCCCGGACATTCCATGTTAGACATTTCAAATCAGGTAACGTCCCCATTGTAGGCAGCATTCAACCACCCCACCAGTATCTCCTGATCGCCCACATCATTGCAGCACAACCCCTCAACCAAAACCCCCATACAAACACCCATAGAAACTCCCACATCCCCCCCCCCAAAACAGGACCTAATAACACAGCATCAGTCCCCATCCAAACTTCAAATATAACACCCAATCTTCTAGTCTGCAGTAGCCACTACAGATGGCCTTAAGGGCAATGGGAGGGCGACCCAGGGCCAACCAGTGGCAGACCAAGCTCCCACCTCACGCCCATGATCCCATATAATAGACCCTCACAGTACCTTCCGCCCTGCGGAGCACCAGGGCCAGCAATCCCAACAGAGTCAGTAAGCGTGGACCACAACCGAAGTCCTCATTCGTTGAAGAGCCCATCTGCCGTTTGGGGGGTGACTAGCGGTCCTCCAGCGCCATCCGCGTCCGAGACATCACCCCCAGACTTTCCTTCTTCTTCGTCAGACTCTGATCCCACCGACTGCCCTTCCCGTTGCGAGCCCGTTATCACCGCTGTTGCCGCCAGAGCTCCCTTCCTGTCCGCCGCCATTTGATTATCCTGCATCGCCCTCTTAAGTCTGTTACGTTTGCGGATGCGCTGCGACTTTCGTACTTGGGTAGGTTTCAGTCTCTTTCTCTCACCCCTGCCTCTTCGGTCCGTTCCAGCTCTATACGACTCGAGCCAGGTCCAAGCTTCATCGGGAGTCTGAAAAAAAAGAGTCGACCCGTCCATGATCACTCGCAGCTTAGCCGGAAATAGTAAGGAATACTGTATTCCCTCATCCCTCAGTTCTTTTTTCATAGCCAAATAAGAGTGTCTACGCTTTTGGACCTTCTGTGTATAATCCGGAAAGATCGTGACCGGGCTGTTATCCACCTGAAAAGGACCTGACGAACGCGCTCTTTTTATTAGCAGGTCCCTGTTCTTGAAGAGCAGTATCTTCACCACCACCGGCCGTGGTGGGCGGCCCAACAAAGGCGGCTGAGCCGGGACCCTATGTGCCCGCTCTAATAAAAGAAGGGGGACAGGCCCTCCGGGGCCACTACAGTCTTGAACCAATTCTCCATATAGGCGACCGCGTCACTCCCTTCAACTTTTTCCGGCAAACCTACGACCCGCACGTTGTTCCTTCTGTTTCGGCTTTCGGAATCTTCCGCTCTCTTCTCCAGCGTCGCCAAGCGATCGAGTATATCGTTTAGTTTGTGTTCCGCTGTTACCACCGCAGGCTTGAGTTCCTGGAGCAGCAGCTCATTGTCTTTCACTCTGTCCGTTAGCTTAACGTGATCCGCCCTCAAGAGGCCCAGGCCCGTGGCGACCTGTGCAATATCCTGGTGTAAGGACTCCTTAGTTGCCGTGATAGCCTCCAGTATATCGTCCAACCTTTTGTTCAGTCGCTGCTCCTGCGCCGAACCCTCTAGCTCAGTTTGATCCTTATCTGGCTCCGGCCCGGTCGCCTGATCTGGGCTCTGTTTCATTGTCAGCTCTCGACCATTCACAGCCATCTGGAACACTGAAAGCACCGTCTCCTGTGTGCCCCCAGATGGGTCATCCGACCCCTTTTCGATTCCCAGAGCGGTAGTCCTCCGAGCTTGAGCTTTGGTGCGCAGTCACCACTCCCAGAGACGGAATCGTCCGCAAGCCACTGCGTCCACCCCCACTTCACCTACAGATGGGCAAGCACCTGGCAATCATCTCGTGCTCCCACGGCTCAGGCCCTCTCCACTCCAGCGGACGCTGTTCCCGGTGCCAACCCTAACCTCTCCACCACAGCACGCTGTTCGCCGTTAGGATCCAGCAGTGGTGCGAGACGATCCTCTAAGTGCTCGCAAGTCGGGGGCCTCCACCTACGGACACAAAATGGTCACCCCCAACCAGAGGCAACCGCTGCCGATGGGACGACGAGCCCCGCCAAAGAGTTCACCAGCCCACTCCAACAGGGAGGCAACGGCTCGTAAGCCTTCCCCTGTCCACCATGTGCCTGCAATGCGTTCACCACTCGCCCCTCAGATGTGCTGGTCGAAAAGGCCCCGCACCGTTACTCTGACATAGCCCAGCAACTGCGGAGATCCAATTAGGTGTGTCAGCACCAGTTAGCCAGAGTTCGCTATCGTTCAGGGAGCAGCTCCGAGTGGTGTCTGGGCCCCGTCTCCCTCGCACGATCCAGGCGCCTGGTAGTCCAGTGGTCCGACTATGCCGCACCGGAAAAACGTCCCCGGTCTCCTATTGCGTCATTGGGCACCAGCCCTCGCCACTACGTACATCGGGGGTGGGTCCTTCAGCCCCGTTCCTCCATTCAAGTCGGGAGTCACCCCTGCGGGCTACTGCGGTGTACAGGGGCACGATGATCCACCAGGGCCTCGGCGCGGTGTTACCGGCTACCCATGTGACGCAGCCGGCGGCTCCAGATAATCCCGCACCTGCAGAGTCCCAAGATCGGTGCTCCTCCTAGTAGCCCCACCTCAACTGTCCGCCGGCCGGCCCTCCTCAATGACAGTCTCCGCAGACCGTACTTGAATAGGAGATCTCCCTTACACGGCCGCCACTACAGGCGCCAGGCGTCCCACCAGTGATCGTCGTCTTCGGGGGCCACGGGAGTCACAGGAGGAGCAATCCTTTCCACGTTTCTGGTGTTATCTCGCACAGGGCGGTTGCTCCTCTCCGCTCGCCTTTCCAGCCGCCGTCCGCCACTTTCACCCCCTCAATGCGCTACACCACACTGCGTCCATTGTTATCGGATCGGAGTAGCCGCCATCTTGCCCACAGACCGCTGCACCGCCAGCTCCGAGCTCGGCTCTCCACACACCGTCCGGGTCTCCGCGTCTTCGAGAGTATGGTCTAGCTTCGCCCACGGTGCTCCGAACAGAGTGCCTGCGACGCAGGCAGCCCCTAGGCGAGGTAAATCAGGAGATTTGCGGCATCAGGCGCGGAGCTACGAGCTCACATCGCCATCCCCATCGGCGTCCAAGCCACCTTATTCCTTCCTGCAGTCCTGATGACACCTTCACAGTTGATTAATGTTTTGTATGCATAAGAAATACAAGCTGATTGGCTGCCTTGCCTAACATAAAGTCGCTGTGCTTGACTGATTTGCCTTGCACATTTATTTGTTCTCCTTTGTTGTCATGATCACATGTTACTGGATTTATGTACTTTCCTGTTCTCAAAATAAAGACATGCATCTACTCAGCTTTCCTAAAGCTGCAACAAAAATAGTGTCCCTTTATCAAAAGTTCATAGTATGCTATATTTTAGTGTATATGCCTTTCAAGCAGAGGAGTTTGCCTAACGGCTAGGGCGGTCAACCTTGAATCTTGGGAACAGGGTTCGAGTCTCGGCAATGACACTGAACATCCTGTGATTCTGGGCAAATCACTTAATCTCCCAGTGCCTAACAAAAATGAATGTGTCCTGGTCAGAAATGGGATTTCTGGTTAGCTAAGGCTTGCGCCAAAGCCAGGCAGAAACCACCACTCTAGTCAAGGCAAGGGAGTTACAGCGCTGAAATAACCCCTGCTCACCCCCTTGGTAGCTTGGAATGAGCAGTCAGGCTTATCCCAGAGGCAGTGTGTAAAGCGTTTTCGCAACACACATACAGCAGCAACACACTAGGCACACCACAAAATAAACTCCACTCAAGGTTATATAAAAAAATAGCCTTTGTATTATCATAAACACATTAGAAACCTAATCATGACCGGGCAAGTCAACACAGTCTCCTCCTCCTGCTTCAACACCCTCCGCAAGATCTACAGATGGATCCCCACCGAAACCAGAAGAACGGTCACCCAAGCACTCGTCAACAGCAGGCTGGACTACGGCAACACCCTCTATGCAGGAGCCAGGACCACACTTCAGAAGAGACTCCAACGCATACAAAACGCCTCCGCACGCCTCATCCTTGGACTCCCTCGCCACAGCCACATCACCACCCACCTGAGAGACCTGCACTGGCTCCCGATCAACAAGAGGATTAACTTCAAGCTCCTCACCTATGCTCACAAAGCGCTCCACAACACCGGACCAGCATACCTCAACGAACAACTGTCCTTCTACACCCCGAACCGCCAGCTCCGCTCCGCCGACCTTGCACTTGCCACCGTCCCACGCATCCGCCGAACGACCACCGGAGGAAGCTCATTCTCCCACCTCGCCGCCAAAACATGGAACACCCTACCCATCCACCTGCGTCAGACCCAGGACCTGCTGACCTTCAGCAAACGTCTCAAGACCTGGCTGTTCGACCAGTGGCTGCTCCCCCCTTGCATCAGCGCCTTGAGACACTCACGGGTGAGTAGCGCGCTTTACATGTGTCTGATTGATTGATTGATTGAATCACACATTTACACTGTGCCACTGGCACTAGGCAATATTCACAGGGGATTATATACAGTACAGGGCCAATCGAACTACTGTCAGAACCATCAGACCAGGTAAGTAAATATAAAACACAACCGGTAACTACTGGTACCTTTATGAAACACATTACGCATTAGGCCTCACCAGCATAAACACATTATGCAATCACTCATAAGCATAAACACATTACGCAATAGGCATCATTCTAAAACATCATAGCATGACATTAGGCATAACATTATGCATAAATCACACTAGGCATAAACATATCAGGCAGGAATCCAGTAGTGCACCACAGTAACACCACTACAAGGTGCATACACCCCCTTAGGACCTTGCGCCTTTTCACAATCCCACCTATGACCCCCAGGCGAGCTGGCCTTCTCTAGGGCTCAAATGCCCTCTGTCCAGAATGTCAGGGCTATAAGCTGCCAATGCAGCAGAATCCACGTGCGCAATTATATGTAAATGTAAATGTACAGGAATTTATATAGCGCAAATCACCAAGCGGTTTCTAAGCGCTTGCTTAGGGAACCCGTCCTGGTATTCCCCTGTGAGATAACCCCGGCAGGGTATCCGCAAGGTGAAAGCCAGGCATCCCGCCGCGAGGGGCCGTTGTGGAGATTAAGCAAGCTATTGCCCAGAGTCGCAGAGTGTGAACCCGTGAATCGAGTAGGCAACGGAGAGAGAATTGTCGAGTCCATGGACATTTTAGGACTCAAGACCCCACCGAGCCGGGAATTGAACCCTGGTCCCGGGCTGACCTCTGCTTCCAGGTCTGCCTCCTCTAACCAGTGAGCCACACTTCCCCACAATTATGTAGACCTAAAAGATGCAGCTGTCACTAAGGGCTGTGAAGCTGTGCAGACACAAGTGGGGCACTGGCACTTACTGTGCCCTTTGAACACAAATGGCCATAAAGTTGCAGCTGCCCTTGCTGCTGCGGCGCAGCTGGGAATCACTAATCAGCCCTGGCAAACTGTGCCTCTCTTGTCCCACTCAGGGACTTCTTATCCTCCAAAAATGTGGCCAATGTTGCTACGGCGGTGGAGCAGTGACTCCACAAGACAAGCATGGGCACCTCAGCGCCCTCTGGACCCCCTAACAACAAATAGGCCCCTCGTTGGAGCGGCCCACAACAGCGGGTCCTCTCCTAGAAAATAGGCACTGGCACTAACCACACCGAGTGCCGAGAAATGCCCCCAAGCCCCCACGGGGACATTGTAAACTAACTGGCCCCCACTTGTAGGAGAGGCCCTCTCTCTCTCGTGGGTCAGCTCAGACTAGGAATTGGCATGGGCAATGTGCCAAGCGGCTGATCCACTCACCGGGGCTTGTCAGGCTCTCTTCGCCCGGTCTCCTGGTGGGGGAAGCTTCCTCTTCGTGGCGCCTCTCACTGGGCAGGACTCCTCTGGTCCAGGCAGGTCTCAGGACTTCCTCCGTCTCCTCAGCTGATGCCGCGGGGCTCCCCCTCGGGCATGGGAGCCCCCGATCCCGCACTGAAGCTTTCGCCCCATAGGGCACGTAGCTCCACCCCCGGTCTGGCAGCTGTTGCCTGATTTACGGGTTGGCACGGACAGCACAGCTGCCCGTTTGGCAATCTCTTAGATTCCGCGCTACTGCAGGGTGGGCTCCTGCTTTTCTTCCGCACACTGGGGGATCCCCACGCCTGGGTCCCCTCGAGGGCCACACAGCAGCGGAGTGGGCACCCGCTGACGGGCAGCACAAGCGGGGTAGGCTCCCGCTAGCTGAAATCACGGCAATGCGGGGTGGGCACCCCTTTCTAAAGAATCACAGGGAATCCCTACGCGGGGGATTCCCCCTATCTTTCTCCAAGCAGAGCAGCGCTGCAAAACCCACCCACTCCTCTCCTGTTGGGCAAGTAAAATATAGCGAATGAAAGAGTCCAAGCAAATGTTTCTCCAGGTCCATGGGGCATAGCTGGGCCCAGGGAGGCCAGCACACAGGGCCCTCCAGCAGGGAGGTAAGCCCCCATGATGGTTCCTCCTGGACCCCAGCAGCAGTAAGACCCCAGCAAGTCAGGAACAGGACAAGAAACATGGGGTCACAGCCCCTACATTTAAACCAACAGTTCCTTTGTCTGCAGAGCACAGGGCTTGGGGGGACCGGCTAGAACTGGTTCTGGAGCACTCTGTTTACCAGGCTCCTCATCCCTATTGTTAGGTGGGGGTTCATCATCAGACACACCAAAGGGTGTGAAGCCAGCATCCACTAGGACAGGCACAATCCTATTCAGGGACCAGGGACTTCCACTCCTACTACTCAAAATGTAGATGTCCCATTCAGCCTAGCGCTGACTAACCCTGACCCTCCTGGAGCCACACACACCTCACCAACCCCTGTCACTCAAAAGCCAGACATGCAATTCACACCAGTCAGGCAGACACATAGCACACAGAAACGCCAACTACTAAAAGTGGTATTTCTAAAATAGTTATTATAAATCTGTGCACACCATTGCAAAGCATTTATTATCACTATTCCAAACATACCAAACTTGACCACGCTGCCCCTCTCATATCAGGGATTGCCACTGAAACACTTATCAGGGAATCCCCAATGCATTCTCATGGGAGGGCAGCCCCACAGTAATGAGAAATCAAAATGGTTGTTTGTCACTACCAGGACATGTCACAAACTTAAGGTACATATCCTATCTTTTACCTACAATGCAGCCTGCCCATAGGGCTAGCTAAGGCCTACCTTAGGGGTGACTGACATGTAGTAAAAGGGGGGTCATGGACATGGCACACCCTTTAGGTGCCACGTCACAGCGGCAGTAACACTGCACGCACAGGCCCGGCAATGAGTATAATCCACATTTGTAAAGCGCGAACAAACACCCGTAAGGGTCTCTAGGCGCTGGGGGCTGTCGGGAAGATTAAGCAAGCTATTGCCCAGAGTCACATGGTGCTGGGCATATCTGCCGCTGGCCCCGGGGATCGAACCGTGATCCCCCAGATTCCGGTGTTAGTCGCCCTGGCCGCGGCGCCACACCTCTTCCCAGAAGATAGAACCTGAGATACAGGCCATGGTTCAAGTACTCCTGAAGAAGCCTACCCTTGACCCCAGCAACCTTAACAACTACCGTCCAATTTCTCTGCTCCCTTGGGTGAGCAAAATCCTCGAGAAGCACATTAACATCTGCCTCACGAGGTATTTCTAGAGCAACCATCTGTTGGATGTCACCCAGACGGGTTTCCGCCCAAAGCATGGGACGGAAACGGCTCTGCTGGCAGTCACAGAGGAAGCTAGGCGGATCTTGGATCGGGGAGGATCAGTGGCAGTGATCCTCCTTGATCTAAGCGCCGCATTTGATACGGTGAATCATAAAACTCTATAACGCCGGCTCCACAGTTTTGGGAGTGTCAGGAGAAGCTCTGGCCTGGCTCAAGTCCTTCTTAAGTGATAGGACTTTTCAAGTCTTTGAAGGATCTCATGTCTCCTTAAGCAAGCCTTTGGGCTGTGGGGTACCGCAGGGCTCATCTTTACATATGCGGACGACACTCAGCTAGTGGTCTCTCTTGCGCAGAGGAACTGCCAGCATCCCCAGACTGACTTAACAACCTGCCTGGAACAGGTTAACAGCTGGATGACGATGTCGAACCTTAAGCTCAACGGTGATAAAACCGAGCTTATGCTTCTCGGCCCACCAGCCCTGCCTACCATAGATTTGTTATGACCCACTAGTATGGGCGCGCCTCCTACACCCAGAGACGACATAAAAAGTCTTGGGGTATGGATGGATAAAACCTTGACCTTTAACACCCAGGCAACTAAACTGTCAGCGACCTGCTTCGGACTTATCCGGATGCTGAAGAAGATTTTCCCACTCCTACCCCTCGAAGCCAAGCAAGTCGTTATGCAGGGCTTAATTCAATCTCGCCTCAACTTTAGTAACGCCTTGTACTTAGGGGCGCCTGAATACTGTCTGCAAAAATTGCAGCGGATCCAGAACTGCGCAGCACGAACAGTGCTTAGTCTCCCACGCAGAGCCTCGGCGGAGCCTGGACTGAGAACTCTTCACTGGCTACCTGTTAGGGAGAGAGTCAAATTTAAGTCCATGTGCATCTCCCATCAAGCGTACTGGAAAACTGGCCCTAAAATCAACCATTCTCTGATCACTCCTCATTGTTCAAACAAACAGCTTCGCTCCGACCATGCTTTTTTGGAGACAGTTCCCCATATTAGAAGATCTAGAGCTGGTGGCCGATCCTTTTCCTATAATGCCGCCAAGTCATGGAATTCACTCCCCCTCCATTTAAGATCTAATTCCAACCTGACGACTTTTCGCAAACAGCTCAAAACCTTTTTGTTTAACACTGCAGACTAGCCCCTAGGTTACTACCTGGGGAGGCACCAATCTAATCCTCAGCGCCTGGACGCCTCAGGGCAGCAGCCGCGCTTAGTAAAAATTATTTTCATTTCATTTCATAGGTTTGAAAGGTTACTTTGATGTGTGTCGCAATCAGCGCTGCATGCCCACCAGTAGCATTTAATTTACCAGTCCTGGGTATATGGGATACCACTTTACAAGGGACTGACATGTAAATTAAATAGGCCAAACAGCTGTAGACCAATCTTACCATATTTAACACAGAGAGCACTCACACTTTACACTGAACAGTAGTGCTAAAGTGCCCACAGTCCCAGAACCACCAACACCCTGTCAGAAAAAAGGCTAGGAGAAAGGCAAAACGTTTAGGAATGACCCTGTAAAAAGGGCCGAGTCCAACAGTCCTCATGTAATGCAACTGGTGTAATGTAAACTGCTCTGATACCCAATTCAGGTCAAGTTTGTGCTATATAAACTGTTAACTGCTTCTGCTGTTTTCCGTGTCGCTGGCTGAGGGTGCGCCTCTCCGAGGGATCCTGCTCTCATTGTTTGACTCCTAATCTCTGGGGACTTTCCTGACCTCGCCGGACCCGCTTCGCGGGTCCCGCAGCGCTTGGACATCTGGGGCTGTTGACTGTGGAGAGTTTGCGGCGGAGGAGCGGGCAGGCAGAGGAGCCGACGGGGCTGCGAGCACAGGCAGGGACTCCAGTATCCAGGAGCCCCTGCGCGCCCATTGCTCACACCTGGGCTGCTCTCCCCGCTGGCCACGCCCCCCGCTTCGGTGCTAGAAAACTGGGTTGTGTCCATCGTCCCGTGGATCACCTGTTAACTGCTTCTGCTGTTTTCCGTGTCGCTGGCTGAGGGTGCGCCTCTCCGAGGGATCCTGCTCTCATTGTTTGACTCCTAATCTCTGGGGGCTTTCCTGACCTCGCCGGACCCGCTTCGCGGGTCCCGCAGCGCTTGGACATCTGGGGCTGTTGACTGTGGAGAGTTTGCGGCGGAGGAGCGGGCAGGCAGAGGAGCCGGCGGGGCTGCGAGCACAGGCAGGGACTCCAGTATCCAGGAGCCCCTGCGCGCCCATTGCTCACACCTGGGCTGCTCTCCCCGCTGGCCACACCCCCCTGTCCACCAACCCACGATAGCCACTACTAGTGTATAAAACGGACCTTAGTTCCCGCGGCGCGGGAGCGCGCGGGAGGGCGCCAGGAGAAGCCCGGGACAAGGGCGGGACCGTTTGAGGCCGTTCGAGGCCTAAGAGGACTGGCCTGGCCCACCCCCCTTGGTTCGTGTCATTGTGCCTCCACATCGATACTAGTGAGCACACTTCTGGAACTGTAACTACCACACATCATGTGCTCTCGGGGTAGTCGCAGCAAGACTGCACTGGGATTGAGCAAGCCAAATGGGACCTTGGATGATTTTCTTGTGAAAACAAATTTGGCAATTGACGCCGAAATTACTAAAATGCAGAAGAGGGTTTCAATTGAGCTAGATGCTGCGCGCAGGCTTTCTCAAACTTTTGCAAACTCCCAAAAATCTTCCTTGGGAAAAATTGCGTCTGCTGCATCCCCCCAACATGCCTCACGCCCTCTTCCTTTGATAATTCACGCCGATATCCATCATCCTTCCCCTTCTTCTCCACTCTCACCAGAGCCCACCTTTATCTTTACCTCCATGACCTCTAAACCTGCTGAGGGACATGTGCCCACTGGACCTGGAATCACTATCACTCGGCCGGACATCTCCACCCCTGCCCCCCCCTCCTCTGTAGTAAAAAGGAAAAATCTAGATGGCCCAGCCCTGAAAAAGAAAAATTATGCAAGATCTGCTTACGCCCGCAAAAAAGCAAAAATTGCAAGGCAGCAGTTTTTCAATCACAGAAGAACACTGCCCAATACAGGGGAGCTCACACAAACATCAAACTCAGTCATCCAGCTAACAGGGGGTGATAGTGAACACAACCATTCTAACATCACTCTCGCCCCTGCTTTAGAGCGCCTCCCTGTTTGTAGAGAGAACTTAATAGGGGGAGGGCAAAACGAGCTAGGGAGGGATACGGACAAGGCGGGTGACGATGAAGACTTTCTCAAAACAGTCTGGGTTACTTTAAAACAACTATTGTCACCTTTTGAATTAAGACTGTCACGTATTGAGAATCATCTCCTTGAGATGGATAAGACCTTAGTATCCCTGGCCACTCTTAGCCTAAAACAGCTGGAGGCCACATATCCCCGTATCGCTGAGGGTGTCCCCCAGGAAAGCAATGATGGCATCCAATCGGCTCTGGACCCTAACGCTGGCATCCAACCGGCTCCAGACCCTAACGCTGCCTCCCCTGTTCTTCAAACTTTGCTCCCACCACTACCAAAACCTACTCCAATTCCCAAACCTCGGACAATTCCAAACGTTTCTGTTCCCTCTACATCAAACCCATTAAAATCAGACATAAAACCCCCCAATAAACAGATACAGCCCAAAACTATTCCTAGGGCAGCCCATAAGTCGAGTAAGATTACCAGCCTTCTTCCTCAGCGTATTGTCAACCAACATCAAAGTCACCAGAATTTTCGTGGGGGCTACATTGATCTCCCCCTGATGCCGGGCCCTATGTTGTCATCCTGGCTGGGGTACCTTCACTTGATCCTCATTCGGTGGAGACCCAGTGGTCTCTAAAGAATAAGGTGATCCACTGGTTAAACCTCAATAGGCAGCTCTCTAACACCTCCAGGAGTGGGGTCCTAATGGTCAGGCGAGTCCCCTGGGTGGGTCGCACTCATAAATCCATACCTGGAGACTGTATTGTGGTCTCATTTGCAGACCCCCATACAGCCCAACTTATCACCACATGGGATCCATATGTTACTGACCAATCTATCGTCACCAGACCCCTCACCTTCTTTTACCCTCCTAAACAGACTGCAGAGTTACCTGGGGCCTGGTCTATAGCCCACAATCACAGATGGAAAGGTCAGGGGCACGGATGGCAACTCACTAACAACTGGTGGGAAGGAGTACCTACTAGGAATAGGTTTGAATGCCTAGACCAGGTGGATTGACTGGGAACTACTGTTCCTTCATCCCCTCTTAGTACCCACAACCACCCAATGGATGCCATTAAGAACGATAAATTATTGCCCATTAACAAAAATTCAATCCTAATGGGGGTAGATCAGTCCCGCCCTGAACAGCATGCCCCTCCTGTACAGGTCACACAACAGATAGAGATGGCACACTCCCTAGATCCGAAAGATATAATGGGGAACGAGGGTCAACTTTATCAGAAAAACAGAAATTCAACGCACTCTCTCCTATCCTGGAATGTAGCAGGCTTGGGTAGTAAGATCACCCACAAACCTTGGTTGGAGATTGTGAAGAAGTATGCCATTCTTTGTCTGCAAGAAACCTGGCTTATGGAGGAAACTCACATCCAGGGCTACCGAACATTTCACTCACCCGCTGTTCCATCACCCCAGGGTCGCAATAAAGGGGGCCTGTGCATATACATCTCGAATGTAGGGGACGTAAAAGTATATAATTTTCATTCTGATCAGTATTTCCAAATTATTTTATTTAAATGGGGCACCACACAAAAGGTGATACTAGTAAATTTTTATAATAACATGCCACCTAAGGAAGTGGAATTGATCTTGAATAAAATGATTCACCATATTCACAAACTGAGAGATCAAAGCACGGGGGACCACGTAGTACTGTGGGTGGGAGATTTCAATTGTGCCATCTGTCCGTCTTCTGAGTTAGGTTTGTGCGGCCTTTCAGACCTCGGGGAGGATGGTCCTTTTCACTTCTCACACACCAATTTGGGGACTCTCCTCAACAACATCATATTCTCTTTTGACCTCACTTTTATCAACCAGGCATGTTCCCCCCCGGTTCCCTTTGCCCCAACATATATTGGAAGAGGCTGTGAAACTACAATCGATTTTGCACTAATATCGCCCACTAATCCCAACTTTATAACTTTTTGGGAGATTCGGGATGACCCAATAAGCGATCATTATCCTATCACCTTTGGGGTAAGGTTGACAGAGGGGATAGCAAAGGAATCTAGCGGGGCTCTTTATCCACTTGAGGTAACCCTAACAAAGATCAATGGGTATGTAATAAAATGGGAGAAAACGAATCCTACAACTTTCTTTCAGAATTTCATATCGTCTTGCTCTACAGACATATTTGTCTGTTTAGAAGAAGACACTGACCCAAAGGCCATCATGGCTGCTTTCTCTAATATCCAGCAATACATAAAAGACGCACTAACTAGGAGTCACAAAGAGAATGGGAAGCACAAACGCGGGTGGTTTGACTCCAGGTGTACAGCTGCTCTGCAAAAACTAAAGAAAGCTCTATCTGCTATCCCAAAAGACAGGGTTCAAATTTGCCATGCGAGACGAGAGTATAAGCAGGCAATTAACCAGCGCAGGGCGAAAATGAAAATGGAGGCCTGGGAAGCCCTGGGTGAAGCCGCTAGGAACAAGGACACCAATCTTTTTTGGAAAGTTATAAGATCTGTATATAGCCCAAAAGATAGTGACAATTCCATAGACGTAGCAATTACGGCAGAGCTCTGGGTAGAACATTATGGCAACCTTTATACCAACAGCCAGGGTGACACCCAGAATCAACAAAAGGCGACTTCATCCTTGGATGAAATAACGGAGGATTACCCGTTAAGTGCCTTCTCAGCACCCCCCTATCCAATTGAACTGGTTTTTACCACTCTAGAAGTGGAAGATGCCCTTAGGGAAAGCCCGTCAGGGAAAGCTCCCGGCCCTGATCAGACACCAGTGGACGTCTATAAATCAAATCTGGTTTTCTGGGTTCCATTGTTACCCAACGTTTTAAATATGGGAAACAAATGTGGCTTTATTAATACCTGGTCAGATGCAATCGTAGTGCCCGTCTTTAAAAAGGGGAACAGGGACGATCCTGCTTGCTACCGTCCAATATCGCTATTGGACGGACTCATGAAAATTGCAGGAAGGATCGTCCTTAAGAGGATTCAGTACTGGGAAGCAGAGAAAAAGGTCATCTCGGAGCTCCAATATGGGTTCCGAAAGGGACTGGGGACACAGGAACAATGCTTAAACCTGTCTTTACTGGTCTCTAAATACACTGAGGCCAAGAAAGGGGACCTGTTCGTTACCTTTGTTGACCTTAGCTCCGCATTTGATTGTGTGGACCATGCGCAGCTCTGGTCAACATTGGAACACATTGGGGTGGATCCAATCATTATCATATTTATAAAAGAATTATACAGAGAGGCCGGGGCAAGAGTGAGGTTCGGGACCCAGGGGCAATGCACTCAAAAATTTGCCATAAACAGAGGGGTTAGGCAAGGCTGTATACTTGCGCCCCTGCTGTTTAGTTTTTATATAAATTCCATCGCAGAGAATTTAATAAACTTGCCAAGTGATTACCCAGCTGTCAATGGTAGGCCTGCACCCATTCTCTTATATGCCGATGACGCGGCAATTATGTCTAGGACAAAGTTGGGCTTGCAGAGAGCTGTAACAGAATTTTCATCCTACATGGGTAAAAGAAACCTGAGGGTGAATATCTCTAAGACTTTCTCCATGACCTGCTCCCAAAAAAACAAGACACCACAATGCTCAATATACTTGGAGCAGCAAAAAAAAATTGCGATCACGGACACCTTCTGCTACCTGGGCGTTGTTTTCAATAGGAGAGGAAGGTGGAAACATGCAGTATCTGCTAGGAAACTTGCCTTCACCCGCGCTATAGGGGCCCTACGAACCTTTGCAGCCAAAATTGGGGGTAAACCTATCGTTGAGATGTTACAGATCTACCGGGCAAAGTGTATAGCGACGGCCACCTATGGAGCAGGTTTATGGGGCTTCGAGAATGTGTCCTCACTACAAACTTGCGAGAACATTTTTATCTGCTACTTACTAGGCATGCACAAAACCACTTCGACTTTTAAGATCCACATTGAGGCTGGCCTCAAATACCTTAGTGACATTATAAAGTTATCACCCTGTCTGCTTTGGCATAAAATTTGGACTACCGTGGAATGCCAATTGAACAGAGAGCTCATCAAAGACTGTTTGACTTTGGATGGTGTATCAAAGGTTAAATGGTTACGATACGTTCAGACAATGTTCTCTAATATTGGTCACCCCGAATTTTATGATGATCCAGAGTCTTTAGAATCCCTGTCTAGGCCGGCTCTCAAAAAACTTTTAATTACACACCTAGAAAGTGCCAGATGGAACACTGAGAAACTTAAAAATACCACCCTGAGCTACCAGCAAATTACCCCCACTGAAGGCCTTCAATTTTATCTCAGGACTGAAACTGCACCCTACCCTCGCATGCTCCTTACTAGGTTGCGCTTAGGGATTTTCTTTCGCATGGTCACTTTCCCAAAACAGATTGATTGGGCCTCTTTGAACTTAATTTGCCCATGCGATGATCATTCAGCACAGAGTAACATCCATATCATGTTCTTTTGTAACCTGTACACCACCCCGAGGAAACTGTTCCTTTTACCACTACTCAAACGCTGGGGGATAAGAACATGTAAATCTGCATATTTGAAATTACTCTTGCTGGATGAGGAGTACGTCATCTTTGTTGTTTCTCGCTTTCTAATGTCAGTGATGAAATACAGAAACTCAATGACTTAAGCTTGACACGCTTAAATTAACTGAACACTGCAAAATGAGGCCTTCCGTTCAAATGTCTATCACAGACTTTTAATTTTCGGAAAAATGTTTTATATACTTCCTGCTTACGTGAAAATTGTTTTTAGATTTATGGTATAAACTGTACTTGTATGCTTTTATGATTTTCTGATAAATCGAATAAAGCTTATTTTACTTACTTACTTATATAAAACTCTGTAAAAAAAAAGTGACCACTTACAACAGAAGCAGTGTCATCTCATGGATTTTTATTTTGGGGGCCCTACGCAATGCATTTTTAAGGGACCCTATATGGAAATAATTTGATTTTTTTCTTTACCATTTCCATGCTAATCAAATCCCACATGATTCCAAACAGTTCAAAATTATGTTAAGCTTTAACAGGGTCAAGCAAAAACAGTTGTAATATATGACTTCCCAGGACCCTAAAAAATCCTTACGATGACACTGGGTGGAGAGACAGAGCCAGAGGTAGGTGTAGAGGGATAGCCTTCAGATAGAGGAAAAGAGTAGTCAGTTGTCATAGAGAGACAAAGTTAATTTTCTCAGGGGGCCCTTGGAAGGTGGGTCCATGGGCAGCTGCCCACTTTGCCCATATCTTAAAACGTCTCTGAACAGAAGCGTCACCTTCTGAGTCCTTTTCATAATATTCTTCTTTAAAGGTACAGCTGAACTCTTCCAACAACATCTGTCAATATGCAGACCTCGCTTCCATATTATTTTTGCCAAGATTTTACTTTATCATGGGATCTTCTTTCTCAGGCACCTGGTGACAACACTTGCAAAGTCTGTTAACTATCAGCAACTAATTCCCCTCTTAAAAAGCCAGAGCTGTAGAATTTGATAGCTTGCTTAGTTTCAGCTTTCTCTGGATTACAGATGTTTTCAAGCAATACACTCTCTGCTATAATTCAATTTACTTTATTTTTTTCCATTCATCTGTAAAGTACCAACAACATAAGAGGTTATCACTTGACCGCGTGGTCTGTGTGTGCATCATTCCTGTACTGTTGTCTAGGAGAGCTTGGGCACCTCTGTGTCCATAATGTAGGCATGTATGCCTCTATGCCTGATGTACAGGTGTTTCGGTAAAGTTCTCTGTGTGTTCTATAACCATATAACTAGCGGTTAAAGTGCATAAAAAACATATGCAACTGTAATCCTGAGCGCAAGGAGACAGTGTCAGTCAGAGTGTGGCTGGATCAAGGACATGGCTAAAAACAACAAAAAAGGTGCAAGTATTTTGGTTGTCTTTTATCTTCAGGTAACTGCGTATAAAATAACACACAAACTTTAAATGCAAGTAAAACTAATTGGTAAAAAATGCAGCCATTATGAATAATGCATACATTTTGAAACCTTCCTTGATTAATGCAATCAATACAGATATATGTGTGTAATCAGGGAGTCGCAGAACTGAACCGTTGTTGGTGTAGTTGGAAATAGTGGCATTAATATTTAGGTTTGACGATGTCCCTGCAGAGATGCCAGGTCCAACATGACCCCCTCCACTCTAAAGCCAAGGGAGGACAAATCAACATGGACTTTCCTGTTTAGGCGATTGAACGTGGACATTGTCCCTCTACTGCAGAGGACTGTGCCATTTCTGTGCCCCTCTGAATTCGGTTGGATCCCTCGGTGTACAGCTCCTGAGCCACTGAACCTACCCATGAGGAACCCTCCTCCTCACCTGTGGACCCCATCTGTGCAGCACCTAACCTTGATTTGCTCACAGATGCATCCCAGTAGACAGACAGTACAGCCATGGCTAACAAAGTTATGTGGCCCATTCCACCCCTTTGATCAGACTTCTGTCTCCAACCCATGGAAAACTCTGCCCATAAAGACAGCAACCAGCAGAGGCCATTGACACTGATAGCTGTCTGTGTCAAACTCCAGACCCCAGGCCATCCAAGGGCCTCTGTCCTCTGTTGTTTCTCAGAATGGAGGGCAACAGCTCCAGGTGTTAGGCACCCTTTTCCACTCTTCTTCCCAGCAGTCCTGGGGTCATAGCCTGAAACTGGACTCAGGGGTAAGAACTTCTTCCCCCTACCCCTGCATCTGAGCCTCTGTACATCTGTTGGGAGTGGTATGCCCAGATGTGTGAACTTTCAGAGCGCCCTGAGCGGCCTTCCCTCCTAGCTCTTCTATCACTGGCGGCAACTCACTCCCCAGATTACATTCAATGGGCATCTGAGGACTAACTATGACCCTTCTCTGGGTCACATCCCTGCCCGACTCCAGGGAAACCAGGGCCAAAGGAGAGACAAAGGCCTGCCCCTGGGCCTGGGTTACCAACACACATAACAGGTGTATTGTTCTGAGGAAACCAGCCTTTCCCTTACCATGGTCTGGCTGACCACGGTGTCCATTAGAGCAGTGACAGGGACCTCATTCACCTTGACCTGGTGGAAGTGACGACTCCCCCATCCGGGATCACCAGACTACCCTCTGAGTTCACCCCCCCAACTAAGGGAGATTAGGGCATGACCTATCTCCTGTACATGGGGACTACCTACGCCTATGGCCATATTGGCCACCCCACCAGTGGGTGGTTTCTTTGGACAGAGACCCCCTGCTTGTGTCCTAGTGGAGATCTGTCAAAGCAGTGGGGTTGGAAATGGGGCACCCTGGGCCACTCCCTACCAGAACCCTCCTGCCTTCTCAGAAGGAGCATGGGGAACAATTTCCTTTCCCCCATAGCCTGATATTGGCTGTGTCTCCCTTGACCTCCCCATCACTCAGCTGGGGGGACCTGAACCACCCATCTTGGGGTCACCCCCCAGGTAAATTTTTGGACACTCCGGTGCTGACCCAGAGGTCCAGCCTCTCAGCAAGCCCTGGGGTCAGGAAACTTGCTATCAACCAGGTGTTGGTGCAGCTCTGTAAAACAAGTATTGAGCATGTGCTCCCTCACAATTAGGTTCTACAGCCCAGTAAAATGATCCTCTTCGCTGCTCCTCACCCAACCCTTCAGTTCCTTGATGGCACAATCTAATTAATTCACTCAGGACTGATTTGGGAGCTTGTGGCTGTCCCTGAACCTCTGATGGTACTGCTCAGGGGGTCAGCCCAAACATAGCAAAAAGGATTGCCTTCACTGGGGCGTACTTGGTCTGATCCTTTGCCTCTAGTGTCAGGCGTGTGTACCTCCCCACTGTGGGCATATGTTTCCAAAGGTTACCCCCCCCCCCCAATACTCCTCTGGGACCTTATGTACCCCGAGTGCAACTTCATAAGCAGCACACCACTTGTCTATATCATCTCCCACCACATAGTTAGGTCACCAGCTTTTGGGGTATGGGGACCCTCGCCTCTCCAGCGCTGCCACCATCACTGTTATGTCCTGTAGGTTGCCTTGCCTTTAGCTCCAGCTCCCACATATTCTTTTAATGCTCCAACAGTAGCTTTTTCTCAGGCCGAGGCCCTCCCAGCCTCAGCCCACTTCTCAGCCATTACTTTTTCTCTGGCTAAGGACCTTTCATTCTTAGCCCTCTTCTCCTCCTTTTCCAGCTTTGATTTGACTAGCTCCAGCTTGAGCTTCCTTTCCTCCCTCCTCTTATCCAACTCCTCTGGGTTCAGGCCCCTGAAAGACACACTGCTTCCTGCACGTGGAGGGATTTCCAATCCCGGGAGTAGTTTACCCTCCTCAATAGGCTGCATTCCAAGACCCTCTGCAAGACCTGCTCAGATCCTTCCTCATCATTTGCTCCTTCCTCATCATCTGTAGGCAACTGGTGGCCTCTGCCCATGCGCTCAAGTCCTTCTGGATCTCCGCCTTCCTGGTGCTTCTTTTGGAGGGCTATTCCCTTTCCTGGCCAGACTCCTATAGCTCAGCCACAGTGTAGCCCTCCAGGCTGGGAAGCTCAAGCTCCATCCTTGTAGGTGGGGCTACAGGCATAAACAACCAGGTAGAGTTGGAATGAATTTAAAAAAGGCCAATCAGGGTGAATTTAAAATTCAAATTGGTCATATATATGGGATGGTAGTGGACACAAAATCACTACATGGTACTGTACAAACACAAGACCTGATCCTCAATGCTGATCACCAATATGAGAAATTGGGTTACTGCTTTACTGGGGTGTGAGCAATGGTCAAGCAGCAATCACAATCCTTGTCAGGGTGAGGCACAAGCAACCCCAAATTAGCCTGTGCTCAACTCCCTGGTAGCTTGGCACAGAGCAGTGGGTCTTAAAGAGGCAAGCACCAGCTACAATCCTTGGCAGGGTAAGGCACAAGCAAACCCCAAGTTAACCTGTGACCAACCCCCTGGTAGCTTGGCACAGAGTCATCACACTTAATGTAGAAGCAATGTGTAAAGTATTTGTGCAACATTTCAAAACAGTGAAAACACCACACAAAAAAATCACATACCAGATTAGAATATTAGAGCTGAATTAAAACAAATAAGACCAAAACAACAAACATCCAATCAGCAGAACCAGAGTTATGCTTTTCAAAGATAAAAGTGTAAAGTAGTGCCTAAGCACAATGTGCCAACTGTGGCTATCTGGTTGCGATCTACCGGGTCAAAGTCAAAAGTTCAGGCTGACCATGATACAGCACTGGTCACATGCAGTCCCAGGTTAGTCAAACTGAGGTATTAAATTCTCAGTTTTATGGCAAGAGTACCTTCCACATTGGAGAGGGTTGCGGAGAGCGTCACGGGTGGTTGTCAGAGTGGCACAAACAGCAGTTTGGGTGTCACGAACAGGTGGGCTGGAGCTTCATGTTGGTGGTCCCCCATGGGCTGTCCATGCTATTGTGTTAAGAGATGGGCTAGCAGAGGTTCCTGCTGATTTTTGGTGCAAGTGTCGCAGTCTCAGTGCAAATCGACCCTTTTGAGGTCCTGAAGAGCCCAAAGCTTGATTTAGGAGCCTGTGAGCCACACCAAGGGTCCAAGATCTGAGAGGCATCACTTGGGAATCAGGAGCCCACTGCAGCTGGATCTAGGATCTGTTTGGGGAGCCGTTTATGTCCCTGAGGCTCGGATAGGGTGGCCATCAGACTAGACCCTGGAGTCACTCTGGAGTCCTGGATTCAAGATGAAGTTACAGGTCCAGTTCTTCTTCCCCACACAAGAGAGGAGCAGGTGAGCATAGCAGGGCAACAGTTCCTTTCGAGCAACAGTCCAGCAAAGTGGCAGTCCTTGTAGCAGAACAGCTGTCCTGCTTCCTGACATAGTATCCACAGGTCCAGAAATGTACTAAAGAGTTGGAGAATGAGGTCCTACAATTATATCCTTATGCCCTAGTTATGGAAGGTGGGAAAAGCTTCTAGACAGGGGCTTTGAAGTTCATGGAATTTCCTGGCTCCTCTGCATTGGCTCCAAGTTGGCTCCAGTAACAATGCAGGGTTGTTAGGCCCTTTGAGTGAAAGCAGAACACAGGCAAGTCAGCTGTAAATGAGGCTGTGCTCAGCTCCAGCCCCCATTCTATCAGCAGATGGCCCATTCAGGCATGCATCATCCCTCTATTGTGTGACTGTCTGGAAGGAATTCACAAAGTCTAACTGTCATTTACACCCAGTCAATCTGGCCAAGGCCAAGCAATGGGCACAAATTGGCTATGGGCAGAAAAATTCCAACTTTCTAAAATGGATATTTGATCAAATTGTGATAAAAAAAACTACTTTACCATTAAATAGGGCTCTTCGTCAACAATGCAAAGACATCAAGCATGACATAGCTACGAACTCCCAATTGGAAACTACAGCTTATTAAATACAATAAGGAATCCCCAATGTTATTCTATGGGAGGGGTAGTAGGACTCACTGTAGCGAAAAACAAATATAGGTGTTTTTTACTATCAGTACATGTAAAACTTAAAAATACATGTCCATCCTTTTAATTAGACAGCACACTGCCCTGTGGGCTAACTACGGCCTACCTTGGGGTGACTTACATGTAATAAAAGAGGTGTTTGAGGCTTGGCATGGGGGTTTCAATGCCAAGTTGACATGACAGTTTAACACTGCTTTCAGGCTGCAAAGGCACACTTGGGACATGTTTTAATAAGGCCACTTAAGTGGGTTGCACAATAAATGCTTCGGGCCTATAGTAGCATTTAATTTACAGGCCCTGGTTATATGGCATACCACTCTACAAGGGACTTACAAGTAAATTAAGTATGCCAATCAGGTGTAAGCCAATAAAACCATGTTTTAGGGGAAGAGTATGAGCACTTTAGTAGTGATAAGCAGTGGTAAAGTGTACAGAGTCCTAATGCCAACAAAAACAAATTCAATAAAAAGTGGAGGGAAAAAAGACAAAAGGGTTGGGGGTGACCCTGCAGAGTGGGCCAGATCCAACAGTGTGGAAGACACATATATATTTAGTAACATGCAATCACACTGCTCTTAGTGCAAACTTTTTAATGTGTCCATTAAAAAGACACACTCTGGAACTCAGCTAGTAACATCCTTATATTACTCCTCAAAAAAATAATATTTGTGAACAAGGAGCTTCTATCGACTGCTTCAATTAAAGTCTGTACTGGCTCTCAAGCAGTCTTTACATTTGCTAATTAACCAATTGCACACATTAACATTTCTTTCAGATAGCAGGCGCCCAGGGGAGAAGGCTTGTTTCTTCTTTAGGTTTCTGTCCTTCCTTCTGCTTCACAGCAGAAGACACCCCTCTCTTCTCACTTTCAGCAGGAAACACTTCAAGGTCTGCATAAGTCATCTAGGGATGTTTTTTTTTTAAAGAAAAGCATAGGAACTGTTTTTGTAAAAGTATAAAAGCATGGGCACGTTTTTCCTCATAGATACCACTCACTTCGACCTCTGCCTATAACAATGACAAACCTATCAGCTTTGCCAGTCATTGTTTCATGCAGTGCTCCATAAAGATTCTAAGCTCTTAATAACACATGACATTAGTACCGCCTCTTGGGGTGATAAAGTGCAGAGCTGGCACTGCTGTGTTTCCGTCTGTGCCTGTAGACTGTATACAAATCTCTTTAGCAAGCACTTAACTTAATTAGCTATCATGCTAGCTGCGCAATTGTTCACAGGTACATTGACAAATTAGAAGTTAATTGCTACACTTACCACATGAATTAACACTAAACATGCAATAGCCCTGAAATGCACCAGAAAATATAAATAATTATGGACTCATCTAGAGGTATACACTGGACTAAAAACAGAATGGGGGTTGGGAGCACCCTGCCTCACAGTCCCAGCACAGTTTGCCCCTTTGCATCCTGCTAAATGCAGTACACAGTTCACACTTACTTCAAAATTAACTTGAGTTTTTCACCAAAGTTGGTGCAGACATTGCTGTATATCTCTAGAGGCATGTTTTTGGGTTGAGCCCTTCATCAGTAGAGAGCAGCAGTATTAGAGAGCAAAGAAAAATCATCTGGGGTTGGTGGAAATGCTGCCAAGTTCCTCCCATGTTACAGTACCACTCACAGGCATACAGGTGCATCTCCAAAGCACATCACCTTGCTGGATCAAGGTAGCCTTTTAAACAGAATGGGGGTTGGGCCCACACTGCCTGACAGTCCCAGCACAGTTCGCCCCTTTGCATCCTGGTAAATGCAGTACACAGTTCACACTTACTTCAAAATTAACTGGAGGTTTTCACCAAAGTTGGTGCAGACATTGCTGTATATCTCTAGACACGTGTTTTTGGGTTCAGCCCTTCATCAGTTAAGAGCAGCAGTATTAGAGAGCAAAGAAAAATTATCTGCGGTTGTTGGAAATGCTGCCAAATTCCTCTCAGGTCACAGTAGCACTCACAGGCACACAGGTGCATCTCCAAAGCTCGTCAGCTTGCTGGCTCTAGGGAGCCTTTTAAACAGAATGGGGGTTGGGGGCACACTGCCTCACAGTCCCAGCACAGTTCGCCCCTTTGCATCCTGGTAAATGCAGTACACAGTTCACACTTACTTCAAACGTAACTGCAGTTTGTTAGATTTGGAGGTCTCTAGTTGGAACAGGTAGGTACTTGTCACAAATAGGTACCCTCTCCTCTAGTCAGGATAAGGGGATTACACTCCCAAAATTACCCCTGCTCACCCCCTTGGTAGCTTGGCACGAGCAGAAGGGCTTTACTTCAGAGGTATTGTAAATTAAGCACTTGTGACCACATACAGTAACCCAGTGACAACACTACAAATGTACACCACACAGATTTTATATAAAAAATAAGTAGACTTTATATAGAGTTACCACAAAGACCATAAACAACAAAAATACACACTATGATTACTTTAGGAAGGTAGATTTAAGCTTAGTTCAGTTCAGTTCTTAGATGCGACACTCTGCATCAATGTACCTTAGGTTGCCTTGCGCTTCAACGACAAGCAATGTCGCAGCGATGGGAAATGCGGCAAAGTTCAGATACAAAGAAATAAAGATGTGAAGATCTTCCAGATGCGGCACGCTTCTCGGGGATGCGAGAAGTCCTCGGTTCAATGCGTGTACTGCAGCGGCGACACCCTTATGATGCGACGGCAACAGCTCCAGTGGCAACGCTCTTCTCTCACGATGCGTGAAGCTTCCGCTCGATGCGACAACTACAGCAGTGACATCCAAGATGTGACAGCAGCAGCTCCGACGGCGGCGCGCTTCTCGGGGATGCGAGGTGCTCTTGATTGATGTGGTGTAGTGCGACAGTTCCAGCGATGACACCCTCCTTCGGAGTTGCGACGGCAGGCACAGCGACGGCCACACGCTCCGACCTCGTTGCGAGATTCTTCTCCTGTTGTGGTGCAGTGCGACAACTACAATGGCGACACCCTCCTTCGGAGTTGCGACGGCAGCAGCAGCGACGGCGACACGCTTCCTCTTTGTTGCGGCACGCTTCTGTCCGATGCAGTGCAGTGCGACAGTTCCAGCGGCGACACCCTCCTTCAGAGTTGCGACGGCAGGCACAGCAACATGCTTCTTCTCGTTGAGTCGCGCTTCCAGCTCCTTACGACACACAGTTCCTCAGAAGGCCCAAAACAGCAGCATTAAGAGGAGGGGGTCCCAGTAAAATAAACGTTCAAAAATAAGGCGATTGGAAAGTAAATGCATCTATAATGTTTAATTCACATTATAGGGAAAAGATACACATATGCATAAATTACAGTTGTATTGGTGCCCCTGGGGGGTAAGGGGGGGGGACGTGCAAACGTGAGGGTAGTGTGGGAACGGATAGTGATATTAAAACCACGTATTATTCAAACATTTGTATAAATTCAATGTCGAATAGACAATACGAGAACCACAAATCAACAATTAAGTTCACAAAACACATGCCCCAATGTCCATACTATGCATGAATTTATGGGTTGGAGGAGGCTGTGTGTCGGGGTAAGGAAGTCGACGTTTTGACCCAGGTGGCGCAGGAGTCATTAAGGTCCTTGCAGTTGGGTCTTCATCAGGACAGGAAGGGGGAGTGGGGCCAACAACCTAAATTTAAATAAATATATGGAGTAAGTCTTAATTGAAACTGACTGAATCACATTTACAGGGTACTCACATTACATATATTACACATACCTGAATATATCAGTGTTCGTCGTTAATTATTGTGAAGAGTTGGTAATGGATGTTAAATCCTACGAAAATAAAGTAGTTCTGATCAGGATAATGATTAGGTTGACCATGTGTCCACCAAAATGGTTGAACAAGGGAATTCAAAAAACTTACTTATGAAATACAGTCCAGTATCCCAAAGGGATATGGCAAAACGATCCGGTCGTTGCACACAGGCAGGTGGGGGGACCTCTCCGCGTATCTGGTTGGAGAGAACATTAAGTCAAAATGGCCAGGGTGTCGGTATTAGTGATGGAATTGCGCAACCGCAGTACTCAGTTAAGCTTACCGAGTAGCGTAGAGTGTGTCCTTAATCACCAGCGTATCGGGTAAAAATGGAATGGGTCCGAATGAATCAGATTCCTGAAAAAAGGGGGGCAGGAGGAGAGCGTCAGTATGGGATATATTTACAATAAGTTGAGATCAACAGTGGGGCGAGTTGATGCGGGGAGAGCGGAGTCTTACCAGAATAAGGTGGCTCAGCGGCAATGGAGCGTCTCTCTCGGCTACCTCGAGGAGAACGCCGGCCTTCCTGTTGACACTGTAGACATGGCAACAGGAGGTCACGTGATAGTAGTAAACGAGGAAAGACTACGGGACTCGTTTGTAGTCAAGGTGACGTTGTCGAGAGGACGGTCTGAAAGACTGTGGTTGGATGGTATTAATTAGTTGGCTGGAGGGGTCTCCATTATTAAGTAGCGGGGGGATTGCTGACTAGATAAATAGAGTGGTACTCTCTGCTACCTCGGGGAGAGCGCTGGTCTCCCTGTGTGGTTAACGCTGGCATGGCAACCGTAGTAGAGAAAGCACTAAGGAAGTTACTCGTAGTCATGGTTACGTCTACGAGAGAAAGGGTGGACGATTAGAGGACCTTATTAATGGACAGCTGGAATTGCTCTGTCAAAAAACGGGGAAATTAGTAAGTCAGAGTGGGAGAAGGGGGTTAAGCGACCTATAGTTGTGAAGCATTGACACAGTAAGCGTAGTAATACTGCGAACCTATCACATGATGGTTAAGGCAGTACCAACAAAAGGCATATCAAGCAATACACATCATAAGATAAATCATAATACTAGGTGTTAGTCACACTAAAGTGTCGCCAGATATGTATATATTTCCTACAGTGTGTAACACCAGTGGATAGTACCCACATATATTGGAGATCAAAACATTCAAAACATACAAAAATGTACAAAAATAGCCAGGATCGATCAGACTGCGTACCTGTCACAAGATGGTAAAGCAGTACCAGTCTAAGGGGATTACATAACTGGCTAATAATTACCGTTCAGAAGAGAAAATCAGCGGTACTCAGGGTAAGGTTGCAAGCTGAGAGAAAGAGCTATCATGTTCGTTTAAACCTGAATGGATTGAGTTGAAAAAGAACATCCATTTTAGTTCTCTGAGGTTTAATATAGTTGAAACGTTACCGCCCCTAGGGCCTAGGGTGGCTTTCTCAATCACAACCCATCTCAAGCTTCCCGGTGGATGCGCAGCTGCTTTGAAGTGGTCTACTAGGGGAGCCCCCGCAACCTCGCACCTTATTCTACTCATGTGTTGCAGGATACGTTGTTTGATCTTCTGTTGGGTTTGACCAATATAGATCATGTCGCATGGGCAAACAATGGCATATATCACCGTGGAAGTGTTGCAGTTCGTGAGAGTTTTTAATTGGATCTTATTCTGTTTGTGTTGAAACTCTTTGGTCTGCATCGTACTGTCGCAGGCTTTGCATTGTCCGCATTTGAAATGTCCTATCACTGGTTGAAGGTTCCAAAGTGTTCTCACAGTAGATTCTGGCTGGGTGGGTAGGAGAGAACGTATCACATAGTCTCTAACACTCTTTGATTTTTTGAAAGCATGGAGAGGGTTGTCCGGTTGTCCAATGTCATCTGCAACCAGTTGCCAGTGATGATTTACAATTTTCTTAATTTGGTTACTTTTGGTGGTAAACGTGGTGACGCATACAATGCGATCCATCGGATTGGTGGCAGGGTCTTTACCTTGTAGAAGTTCTTCTCTCGGGTAGAACCAAGCTCTCTTACGAGCCTTGGTTACCAATCTTTTGGGATAGCCACGAGCCTTCAGGCGGACAGATAAGTCTTCTGATTGTTGGAAATAATGCTCCTTAGTGGAACAGTTCCTGCGGATGCGCAGGAACTGTCCAAACGGCAAATTATCCCCCAGTGCACGGGGATGATGACTGCTATATTGGAGTAGGGAGTTCCTCTCAGATGGTTTACGGTAAAGAGTTGTTAGAAGTATCCCCTGTTGGTGGTAGATGGTAATATCAAGAAAGTCGATATTTTGGTTATCCGATTGGACAGTGAACTGTAAATGGGGCGATTGTTGGTTGAGCCAGCCGTGAAAGTCAGTGAATGTGGTCAGGTCGCCGGTCCAGATTATTAGGATGTCGTCTATATAACGAACCCACACGTTCAGATGGTGTTGAAACGGATTCCGAATATTCAATACGTTGGTATCTTCGAAGGCTGCCATATAAAGGATGGCTACATCTGGGGCAAAGGGAGCCCCCATTGCCACGCCTTTGATTTGCAGGTAGAAGTCATTCTTAAACGTGAAGAAGTTCTTAGTCATCGCAATTCGCAATAATGCTGTGATAAATTCAGTTGGAACTTGCATGGGCGATGGTCGTGAGTCTAGATACCTGGTAATGACCGCTAGTGCTTCTTCTTGCGGAATGGAGGTATACAGCGATACCACATCACAGGTGGCCAGGAGTTGCGTTGATGGATCAAATGGTGAATTTTCAACCAGGTTGATGGTTTGTAACGTATCCCTCAAGTATGTCGGTGTTGTCTCTGCCAGAGGTTTTAAGAAAAAGTCAATGTACCTTCCTAGTGGTTCTAGGATAGAACCACATCCTGAGACAATCGGGCGTCCAGGGGGGTTGGTCATATCCTTATGAATTTTAGGCAGTGTATAGATTGTTGCCAGGCGCGGGTGCTGCTGATTCAGAAATTCAAATTCGGTTTTGGAAAGAAAGCCCTGATCGAGTCCTAGTTGGGTTATTTCCGAGATCTCTCGTGCTATTGCTTGTGTGGGGTCGGAACGTAGTTTCTTACAGCTAATGCCATCTGTCAATTGGCGTTGGATCTCAGACTCATATTTCTTGATGTCTTGGATGACGATGGCTCCGCCCTTATCAGCAGGTTTTATCACCACCTCCCTATTGTTTGCCAGTGATTGGAGGGCGTTTCTTTCAATTTTGCTGGTGTTGTACTTGGTATAGGTGTGATCAAGCAGAGTAGAGTTAACATCTCTCCATACAACCGCCTCGAAAGCTAAAATCTTGCTGGTCATTGTGCAGGATGGAGGCACAAAGGTGGATGGAATCCTAAGGCCCGTATGTGAGGGGTTCCTGTATGGTCCAGTATTCCTGAAGAAATATTTGAGCCTGACTTTCCTGAAGAATTTGAAGAGTTCCGTCCGTACTGTAAAGGGGTCTGGTCGGCTGGTAGGCACATACGATAGCCCTTTACTTAATGCACGTGTTTCATGTTCATTAAGTGTATATTGCGAGATATTGACAATAGGGTTGGTAGTGGGTGTATCTCTTACCACCGGTAGGTCTTGTTCCGTGTGGTTCGTTCCCCGTGTTGCTCCTGTTGGAAGTGAACCTGTTTGGGAGCTTGGCCACGTCCGGTGTCCCAGTTGGTATTGCTCTGGTTCTGTCCACGTGATTGGCCTCTGGTGGAATAATTCCCTCTCCCTCTCGGGGGGCGCCATGGTGTGGGGGCTTAACTGAGTACTGCGGTTGCGCAATTCCATCACTAATACCGACACCCTGGCCATTTTGACTTAATGTTCTCTCCAACCAGATACGCGGAGAGGTCCCCCCACCTGCCTGTGTGCAACGACCGGATCGTTTTGCCATATCCCTTTGGGATACTGGACTGTATTTCATAAGTAAGTTTTTTGAATTCCCTTGTTCAACCATTTTGGTGGACACATGGTCAACCTAATCATTATCCTGATCAGAACTACTTTATTTTCGTAGGATTTAACATCCATTACCAACTCTTCACAATAATTAACGACGAACACTGATATATTCAGGTATGTGTAATATATGTAATGTGAGTACCCTGTAAATGTGATTCAGTCAGTTTCAATTAAGACTTACTCCATATATTTATTTAAATTTAGGTTGTTGGCCCCACTCCCCCCTTCCTGTCCTGATGAAGACCCAACTGCAAGGACCTTAATGACTCCTGCGCCACCTGGGTCGAAACGTCGACTTCCTTACCCCGACACACAGCCTCCTCCAACCCATAAATTCATGCATAGTATGGACATTGGGGCATGTGTTTTGTGAACTTAATTGTTGATTTGTGGTTCTCGTATTGTCTATTCGACATTGAATTTATACAAATGTTTGAATAATACGTGGTTTTAATATCACTATCCGTTCCCACACTACCCTCACGTTTGCACGTCCCCCCCCTCTTACCCCCCAGGGGCACCAATACGACTGTAATTTATGCATATGTGTATCTTTTCCCTATAATGTGAATTAAACATTATAGATGCATTTACTTTCCAATCGCCTTATTTTTGAACGTTTATTTTACTGGGACCCCCTCCTCTTAATGCTAGATACCCAGGTCCCAGTGACTTTATTGGGTTAACCCATCATTTGTACAGCAAAACAGCAGCAGGCACTTCCAAAAGAACTCTGGGGAGCTGGGGGTGAAGTCTGTTGTCCCTGAGACTTCAGCAGGAGGCAAGCTTTTTCCAAGCCCTTGGAGATCCTTCACAAGTTAAAAAGCAAAGTACACAAAGTTCCTTTCTCCTTCCTTTGGCAGTAAGGCAACCACTGCAGGCCAATCCCCCAAGCAGCACTTCAGCTTGGGAATAGTCTCTCCTCAGATTCTTCAGGTTCCTCTCCTCAGTAAAGGTTTCTTCTTGTAGTCCAAAGTGATCTAATTTTATGGGATCAGGGTCCCAATATTTATACCCCAAAATCCTTTGTTCTCTGAGGGGAGAGGGGCCTGTGCCCAGTCCAAACCAGTTCTGAAGCACTCTGTTTACCAGACTTCTCCTTTCCTTTCACAATGCAGAGCAGGCACATCAGACGCCGCACAGGAGGTGGAGCCAGCATTGTGGAAGGCAAGTACAGTCATGGAGCACTTTGTTTACAGGACTCCTTCTCTTCTTTCAGTGTGCAGGGCAGAGACATCAGCTGCTCCCCAGGGGGTGGAGCCAGCATTGTGGAAGGCAGGCACAGCCCTATTCAAGGTTCAGGTGAAACTCCTCCCTCCCATCTAGATGCAGATCTCTCTATTCACCACTGGGTGACTCAGCCTGTCTCCTAGAATTCCCCAGCCCTGTCACTCACAAAACCAGACATAGGAATACACAACCTAGCATAGGCAGGTTTGAATGGTTAGACAAGCAAATACCTACTTTCTAAAAGTGGTATTTGCAAACACAGAATATTAAAATTAACGTTACTAAAAGATGTGTTTCATCATTCTGAGTTCAGGCATACTAAACTTGAATTTCTCTGAGACAGTTAGGATTATAAAATGTAATAACTCTAACAGCCCATTCTGGCCCATAGAGAACAGGTAGCCTTGCAATAGTGAAAAAATAAAAATGGCTGTCATTCACTATTAGGACATGCCACACACATCAGGGCTTGTCCTACCTTATACTTACAATGCACGCTGCCCTTGGGCCTACCATAGGGGTGACTGATATAAAGAAAAGTAAAGGTTTAGAGACTGGGAAGTGGCTGCACGCTGGCTCTGCAATGGCAGACCTTAGACACATTTTACAAGGCTGCTTCTGTGGGTGGCACAACCAGTGTTGCAGGCCCGCCAGCAGCATTTGGATTTACACGCCCTGGGTACACTCAGTGCACTAGACTAGGGTCTGACAAGTAAACCAAATAGCCAAACATGCAAACACTGATTAATACATCAATTTATAATAGGGAGCACTTGCACTGTGGCACTGAATAGCAGTGGCACAGTGCCCAAAGCATCTAACACCAGCAAAAATACATCAGGCAACAGCAAAAATGGAAGGGAGACCCACGTCAATGGTGCCAGTTCTAACAGAGTTTTTCACCAAAGTTGGTGCAGACATTGATGTATATCTCTAGACACGTGTTTCTGGGTTGGGCCCATCATAAGTAGAGAGCAGCAGTATTAGAGAGCAAAGAAAAATTATCTGGAGTTGCTGGAAATGCTGCCAAGTTATTCTCAGGTCACAGTACCACTCACAGGCACACAGGTGCATCTCCAAAGCTCGTCAGCTTGCTGGCTCAAGGAAGAATTTTAAACAGAATAGGGGTTGGGAGCACACTGCCTCACAGTCCCATCACAGTTCGCCCCTTTGCAGCCTGTTAAATGCAGTACACAGTTCACACTTCAAAATTAACTGGAGTTTTTCACCAAAGTTGGTGCAGAAATTGCTGTATATCTCTAGACAAGTGTTTCTGGGTTGAGCCCTTCATCAGTAGAGAGCAGCAGTATTAGAAAGCAAAGACAAATCATCTGGGGTTGCTGGAAATGCGGCCAAGTTCCTCTCAGGTCACAGTACCACTCACAGGCACACAGGTGCATCTCCAAGGCTCGTCAGCTTGTTGGCTCAAGGGAGCCTTTTAAGCAGGATGGTGGTTGGGAGCACACTGCCTCACAGTCCCAGCACTGTTCGCCCCTTTGCAGCCTGGTAAATGCAGTACACAGTTCACACTTACTTCAAAATGAACTGGAGTTTTACACCAAAGTTGGGGCAGACATTGATGTATATCTCTAGACAAGTGTTTCTGGGTTCAGCCCTTCATCAGTAGAGAGCAGCAGTATTAGAGAGCAAAGAAAAATCATCTGGGGTTACTGGAAATGCTGCCAAGTTCCTCCCAGGTCACAGTACCACGCACAGGTGCATCGCCAAAGCTCGTCAGCTTCCAGGCTCAAGGGAACCTTTTAAACAGAATGGGGGTTGGGAGCACACTGCCTCATGTCAGGAGGACACAGTAGCTTGCACCATCCATTGCCCCTTCCAGCGCTGCCAATTACAGTACCAACACATCTATTAACCATCACACTCTTACAAGTGCGATAATCCATACTATTCAAGGTCCCCAAAGCTATAAAAATGGTTTTGGTAGCACGTATTAGTGATTGTTAATGTATATGAAATTAATAAACAGCTGTTGTTGTGCTCCTACCCAAATTTGGCAGACAGCGCCACCATGTGGCATACTGTCACAAGTGCCAGTGCTGAGAATTAAATGCCACCTGCTCAAATTAAGTACTGCCTTCAGCGCCTCTTATTGTATCATGTGCTCTAGTATACTGGTCTGTGGTGGGATGTCATTCTCTTAGGATGTTAGGTAAAGCTGTTACATTAGTACACGTATTTCCCTGATAGAATATACTGTTCTTAACTTTTTATGTTACGCATTCTGCCTGTTTTAACAAATAATAAGTCCACATTCTTTGTTCTTAACATTTTGGGGATTTTTTTACTTCTGCTGTTGTTCATTTTCTGGATAGTTCTCTCTTGAAACCGGAAGTGCTACAACCGAACAGGAAGTAAAATCTTTTGAATCCTCTACAGCAGCAATGGTGCAAGGCCAAACATGTTCTTGTGCAAAGGTTTTCCTTTGCACTTGCAACACTGTAATGGGTCAGTCCTCACTAATCTTCCCATAAAACTTGAAGGGTTGAATGCAGCCCGAAATGGGCAGCCAAGAAGATTAATTGTTTACAAAAAGTTGAAAATAAAACAGATGGGTACAGTATGTTGACTGATAAATCCGGCAGAGAGTAAAAAGTGAACACATTTTATTATTTTAACTAAATTGTGTGCCCTCTTGTTAAAAGTAGAGCGCACCAGGTCCAGTGAGGGCCATTCAGCCTTGTTGTGGAGAAGATTGATGTGTGAGAATCCATTGATGGTTTTCAGTATCGATCCACTTTCATCTCTTTATATCCCTTGGTTCCTTCAGGTAGCAGCTATCAAATAATGTTTAATAATTCACACTTAGCATTAGAATTACAGGGATGAGATGTCCTTGAAAAGTTAACTCCAGAATGTGGAGGTCATTCTGCTTTCCAGGTATTGAGCAACACTCTTACTTCTACATGAGACGAAAATGGTTTTCTGTTTTGCATTAATTTGGTTTGTGGAATTATGCTGCGGGCTCTCCAGTTAATTAACTGCTCTAATGAGTACAAAGCTAAGAAGGCGGATGAGCTGCAGTGAGCATGTGCAGTCTGCGGCTAGGAGGCGCGGAGGGATCTGACTCTCGCTAAAACCTTCAATGGGATTAGCGGGATGAGACACAAACTGTAATTAGCTAAACCCGTGAGGTCTAAATTTGCCAGCACGTGTATGCTGTATCACTTAAATGCGCTAGTGTAAAGGCATATGTATAAAGATCTTTTTTGTTCTCACAAAATAAAATAATTTTGTCTGAACACTAAACAAATGCTGGCAAAGCCGATAGGGCTGGTTTATAATTAAAAGTGCATGGATGCTTCCATCCAGGTAGTACCTCATCCATCCGTCCATGTTTTTAATCATTCATCATCCAAGCCAGTGCTTCATTTGTAGAAAATATAAGTGCCAGGGCTCTCTCACAGTTTTGAATTAGCATATCTTAATTAATAACATTGCTACATTTTTTTAAAATTGAAAATAGGTTATTGAATTTTTTTATGAAATACTAAATTTGTACTTTTTGAATATTTTGTTTTAACATATGTTTCCCTATTTTAAATAATTGTATGTTACATTATTTTCCATGGGCTAATATTTTAAGCCCCTACCGTGATTCTTTTCTAAGGGAGAGTGTTGTAATACCAGTGGTTGGCCATGTGTAGTGCTGGACTTACTACTGTCTTTATGTCAAGCTTTTGAGGCCTTCTATATATACTATATGTGTGAGCTTAAAGCCTGCCCACTGCTTTCATTTGTTTCTTTCAGTGTACTTTAAAAATCCTTGCTTGCTAGTGGTCAATTCTTCCTCTTTGTCCCTCCTTTTTGTCTTTGTTTCCTTCCACAGAGCAAAGACCAAGTACTGTATCTTTACGCTTTGGTTGTTGTTTAGTTTCCTGCTCGTGTTCGGCGAAGCTTCCCTTTTCATTTGCAGAGAATTCTGAGCCTAGCTTCGCTCCAGCCTTTTTCTGTAAACAGGGCTGTAAATAATGCTGTTATCTTGGTCACATTTGCTAAGCATTCCAAAACCAAGTTCAAATGCTCTGTTCATGTCCAAACCCCCCTCATAACTGCTTGCCCCTCTCAACTTATCAAAGTCTTCATTGTATTTTATTAAAAAAAAATCTTAACAATCACACAATGTTGATCATCCCGCAGAAACTCACACCCAGTTCCCCATTTCAAATGTCAGCTGCTCTAGCCATTACACCACATCCACATTGATGGGACTACTGGTGTCCATAAAAATGCAGCACGAGAACCAGGAAATAAAGGGCCAGCCAGCCGTAAACACTGAAGTGGGGCTAGCAGTTCCAACACTACTGCTTCAAGGGGTGTTTGTGTCCAAAGACAGTAGTTGGACCATGACCCTGAAGGCTTCAAGCACTTTACGGATAAACTCACCAAAATGTTTTTATTATTCAGTTTGATTTGCAAAAGACACACAATAGACCAAAGTGTGCATCTTACTGCCAACAGATACTCAGTGGGTGTCTGTTCAGCTTTGGCGTCGGTATTTTATTGACGTCCATTCCAGGAGGCTGTGCCCATATTTCTGGTGTCCATTCCCCCAGGCTGTGCCCGTATTTCTGGTATCCATTCCCCGAGGCTGTGCCCATGTTTCTGGTGTTCATTTCCCGAGGCTGTGCATGGTGCCCTGGTTGTCTTTTGCGCTCAGTGGAGTGTGTTCCTTACTCCAAGCTCTACCCACCACCGCCCACACTCTGCTCAAAGCTACAACTTCACAAACAAGACTTGTAATACCTACTCGTCGTGTACACTTTCGGAACTCTGAAAGGGAGTAAAAATTTGCTAGAATTTGTGGCAAGAATTTTCAATTCTATTAAGGACACAGAGGCAAAGATTATGCTTTCTCTTTCTTTACTGAATTTTCTCAGCAGCCAATAAAAATGTTTAAAACATATAATGCACTACATTTCCCATGAGTGAATGCTGTGCAACCACCATCACAGCCCTTCTGTCCATATATAAGACATTAACCACATCTCACGAGCCTCTTTCTTTACAGCAAATAATGAAATGACAGCAACATCTGTAACAAATTCCAGCATCGACATTTCTCTCAACTGCCATCCTTGATGTTAACGATAGTTCAAACGTGAAGTGTCAATCTTGACCAAGGACTTGAAAGAGATCACTTTTTGTTCTGCACCTGGAAGAAAAAAGGTATCCGTAATATCCATGGCAAAACACCCAGAATAAAAGGGCAGGAAATACATAATACAACAGTTATGGTAATGACAAATAGGCAGGATAATCTTCACTTCCCTGTCCTTAATAGAATTGAAAATTCTTGGCGCGAATGCTAGCAAATACTTTATTCTATTACAGAACCGGAGGCTTCAGATTATGCTAGTTTAACTCTTATCAAAAACTACAGATGCAATATCGCCCACATGTTTATAATAAAACTGCTTAAACGTATATTCAGAAGACCAATCAGCAGATTTCATTATATCTTAAATAGGAGAACCCAGCATGTATGACTTAGAGGCCATCGCCCCTCTCACAGAATGAGCACCAAACATTTGCGTGTCAATACCAGCCTGACCTGATTGACCTCAGCCACCTAGCAATCGTGGCAGACGTCACAGGTCTGAAAGGTTTTTGCAAAGCAATCAACAATCTGGTACAACCAACAGGTCGTAAATTTAAGTACATTATTCATATATCATTAGACATTGAACTAGACATAACTTTACATTAGCAGGAAAAGCACTATAATCAATACAATCTGAAAAGGTTTGAGTTCTACCATAAATAGTAAATGAAACTCCTTCCGGAGTAAATACTCTACCTGTCAAGTCAAGGCCTCTCACAATCGAAGTACGACGGCAGGCAGACAAACACAAAAGCATGGCCAATAATTTGGCCAACAACTGTCTTCTAGACAGCTGATGGTTGTCCGGCCATCTGTCGAACAAAACTAATACCAGGGAAACATCCCACAAAAAAGGAATACTTAGGTTTAGAAGGATTCGCCACTCGAAATCCTTTAAGCGGCTTGCAGACCAATGGATGCATACCTACCAGTTTACTCTCAATTTGGACATGTCCTGCAGAAATAGCTGACCGGAAGTTATTTTTTTTTTTTTTTATTTTTTTTTATTTGCAAGACATGTAGTGTAAACAGATGAAAGAGAAGATTCACACTGCGTCACGCCAACAACCCGGAGGCAGGCCGCTATTAATTAGAGCATACAGAAAAGTGCAAAGAAACAAACCAGAGGCCGACATCCGACCGGGTCAATCATGCAGAGATAAACATGAAATACAATAAAATCTATAGCGTGCGCAGTGCAATATCAGCGAGGAAATGGTCATGCTTTTCTCATAGTGCCTCAGACAATTGAAAGATAACGAAGAATGGGGAAGCCGCTCCTAAAGAAGCAGCGGTCAACTATCCGCTGCAGCGGCCCGTGGATAGGATACGTCTATCAGCACCATTGTTTCTCCCAACAGGACCCCCCAACAAGTTAACCCAAAAACCGTCTAAACATAGGTGCAAGTACTAAGAAACAGCAGTCATACAACACTTCAGTCCACAAAAGAGACGCGCGGGCCCACAACGGATCACTCAGAGAGAGGGCAGGTCATAGTCAGGGCGTGTGTGCAAGATCATCTCCTCTGTGCCCGTATAGGCAAAAGGGCGTGTGGGGGGAGGGGGGGAAGGGGCAATTAATAGGCCACAGGAGGGTCAGCGGAAGGGGGAGGCCAGGGACACGGTCGGGGTCAGTGGGGGCAGCAAATGTCGAGCGCGCGCCAGGGCAGGACCTGACCGCAACAGCGCCACTCCATGGGACGGCAATCGGTAACCCATTCAGCGCGCACACTCAGCCCATGTCGTCTGAAACACTCGCAGCGCGTGGAGTACCTGAGGTGTCCGATCTCGCGCGCGCTGCAGTCCACTGCACAAACGGGCCCCATATGTCAGTGGGTCTGGAAGCGGTGGGCATGGTCTCCCAGTAGTGTGCCAGTTGTGTGTGGCCATAAGTCACATCCCTAATCCAGCTCTCGAAGGAGGGGAGACCCGGCCTGCCCCAGTGTAGTGCAATCTGACGTTTGGCGTATAGAAGGAGCAACGCATGCAGTTTCCTGTCGCAGGGTGTAGTGTCTTTAACATACCCCAGCAGACCCAGCAGTGGGGACGGGGAGTCATTTCTCTGTATGATGTGATTGATGGCAGTAAAGATTTCCAACCAGTATGTGCACAACTTGGGGCAGCTCCATGCCATATGAATAAAGGTCGCATCCACACCCCCACATCTCCAGCAAGAGGCGTCCTCACGGAGACCCATACGGTGTAGTAGTGTCGGAGTGCGGTAATATCGATGTAAGAATTTGAAGTGGATAAGCCTTAATCGATAATTAGGGGATAGGGCTGTTAGTTGTGCACAGCAATATTCCCATGTGGCGTCCGGCAGCTGATTCTCTAGGTCAGCAGTCCAAGCGTGCTTGGCCGTAGCCTCTGTCACCGGGGCCTGCTCCTGCATGCAGTTATACAGTATGGACACCAGCTTTTTAGGGGAAGGTCGTGATAGCAAGTTTTGGAGGGCGGCTAGTGTGCAGGGTTCCTCCGGGAAGCTCGGTCCCATCTTCTTGCAAGATTCCCTAAGGGAGTGATGTAATAATGTGTCAGCAAATGAGCAGGGCTGGTCGTCCCCACCAGCGGACATCTCGAGGAAAGTACCGTCCGGATATAAGTCAGCAAATGTGAGAAGGCGAGTGTCACGGATGGAGAGGACACCACCCCTTGCTGTCAAACAAGGCAGCATCGGGTTACCCCTCAAGGGGATGGCTGGCGCATAAAGCAGGGGGAGACCGGCTCTCTTCTGGAGCTCTCGCCAGGACCAGCGGACCATTTCCACCGTGTCCACCTCACGCGACGGACATGTGACTTTACCATATAATGCCACTTGTAGGGGCAATGGGGCGACCACTGCTAGTTCCACCGCCGCATGCGGCTGGTACGGGGTGGGGTAGGCCCAGAAATGCAGGAACTGGGCCTGCGCACAGAGGGAATATAGCTTCAGGTCAGGGGCACCCAGGCCCCCTTGACGGAGTGGAAGCGTGAGTAAGTCCCAGGAGACTCTGGCCTGACCGCCGGCCCACACCAGCTTCAGCAGCAATGAGCGTACACGAGCATGGAAGGCCGCTGTCATAGGCAGTGGTACGTTGACAAACAAATATAAGAATTTGCGGAGAACCACCATTTTAGCCAGTGCAATCCTCGCGACCAGAGACAGCGGTAGTTTGTTCCAAACCTCGACCTTCCCTTCCAACCAGTCCACCGCCCTCCCGAAATTCAGCGACCACAACTCCTGTATATCTCGGCTGATCCAGACACCCAGATATTTGACCGCCTCCGTCTCCCATCCGAGGGGGTAATCAGGAGCAGGGCGATCAGTGCTCTCCGTCAGTGGGAACGCCACCGACTTTGACCAGTTAATGGAGATCCCCGCCAGGCCCTCAAATCTCACAAACTCACGGAGTAGCGGATTTAGGTTATCTTTAGGATTCAGGACGTATAGGGTGACATCATCCGCGTATAGCGAAATCAGTAAGCTTCTAGCACTAAATCCAATGCCTCTGGCGGTGTGGTGTTGCCTTATTCGAGCCGCAAGCGGCTCCATTGCTATCGCAAAGAGTAGCGGGGATAGAGGACATCCCTGCCTAGTACCTCTTGAGACATTGAATGGTTTGGAGATGAGACCATTAACGCTCACCCGGGCTCTGGGTGCTGTGTAAAGGAGCTTGATCAGGGTCATGAAGTTCTGGCTGAATCCCATCCGTCCTAAGACACGGAAGAGGTAGGGCCATTCCAAGGAGTCAAAGGCCTTGGTGGCGTCAAGGAACACCACCGCCGCCTGTACAGATGGGTGTAAATAGTGAAGGACAGAGAAAATGGTTCTGAGATTATGTGATGTCGCGCGGCCAGGGATGAATCCCGATTGATCTGGAAGCGCAATCATGGGCAACATCGGTTGTAACCGATCTGCAATGACCTTCGCGTATATTTTAGCATCCACGTTTATAAGCGATAGGGGCCTGTAGGAGTCTAGCTGTTGTTCATCTTTATCCGGTTTGAGTAGCGTGATAATCAGAGCTTCCCGCATGGAGTCTGGAAGGGAATTTGATTCGAGAGCCTCGACGAATACAGAGTGTAGTCTCGGCGCCAGTTCAGCTACATAGGTTTTATAGAAGGAGGTTGTCAGGCCATCTGGGCCAGGGGCTTTGTTGGCCGGCATGCTCTTAATTACCTGGGCGATGTCTTGGATTGTGACTGAGAGGTCCATGTACTGTCTGTGGTTATCGTTGAACCATACGAGTGCTATGGAATCAAGAAAGTCACTCAGTGAAGGCGGTGCTGTGGGTTGTCTTGAGGTGTACAGGGTAGCATAGAAGTCAGCGAAGGCGCCCAACACTGCCTCTTGGCCCGTCACTAAGTGTCCGGATGTATCATAAATAGTGTGTATGTAGTTCGAATTTGTGCGAGGAGTAATCAGCCTGGCAAGGGTCCTGCTCGGTCTATCCCCTTCCCCGTATCTGCGCGCTTCAGCCTGTTTCCCCAGAAATCTCACCTCCCGTTCCGCTTCCTCATTGAAGGCCAGCAGTTTGGTTTTTAGAGCGCCAGCATTCTCCAACGACGGATCCGAGCTAAAAGCAGCATCAAGATCTTTCAGTTCCCCCTCAAGTTTAGCTAGCGTGTCCCTAATGGAGCGAAGGACCCCTGCTTTTCGTGCTATACACTGACCCCTGATTACAGCCTTGAAGGCATCCCAAACTATAGCCTCGGATGTGGCAGAACCAGCATTCTCCTCAAAATATGTAGTGATGTCCTCTCTGATCTCTTCTACGAACACTGGGTCTGTGAGCACGTGAGGGGGAAGGCGCCATTGAAACGCCCTGTGTATAGTGTCGGGAGGGCTCAGTTCTAACATACACGGAGCATGGTCCGACAGCGACCTAGCCATAATATCAACATTCGACACCCATGTCGCAACTTCAGGAGACACCAACCAGAAGTCAAGTCTAGACCAGGCAGCTTTATGGCAGGTGTAGCAGGTTCCCACCCTGACCCCCGGATTCCTAGCTCTCCACACATCCGAAAGCAGACCCTCATTCATGACATCAAATATCGCCTGGCGCGCTCTAGCATGCTGTGGCCTGCTCACACCCTCACGATCTATGTCATCATTTAATGCAACGTTGAAATCTCCCCCCAGCACAATCGTCTGGCAATGCAGCAACTCAATCCTCGCCCAAACACTCCTGAAAAAATCAGGATCGTCCACGTTGGGGCCATAGATTGCAGCCAGGACAATGGGACGCCCCTGTAGAGACCCATGGAGCAAGACATACCTTCCCTCCACATCTCGTACCTGCGAGAACTCCCTCCAATCCAGCCCCCTGCGAATGAGTATGGCAACGCCCCTCGCATAACTGGAGTAGATGGAGGAATAGACATGCGCCCATCTGGAATTTTTCAATCGGGCCGAGGGGATCACGTTTAAATGAGTTTCTTGTAGGAAGCAAATATCAACATTGTGTCTGGACAACATGCCATGCAGTAAACGGGCCTTCTTGTAGTCCCCAAGGCCTCTAATGTTCCAAGTCCAGAGTTTGATACCCCCCATTAGAGTGCAGTACAACAGAGGATTCCCCCTACGCATCCCCGCTCACAGAGGCCAAACGAGTGCCCAGCTATCACATCTGCAGACCCAGCGCGCAAATATATAGGCATGTGTAGTAGTACATTGCACTTAATACGAACAAAAACTCGCAACTCGTGAAATCCCCCCCTCCGCCCCCCTCCCGCAGCAACCCCCCAATTAGGTCGTGACATATCCCAGAAACTCACACGCATAGCGTGGAAATACCCCAACATCAACCACAAAGGGAGGCACCCCATGAGGCGTGGTGCGCTCGGCAAACACCCCCGTATACACGGGGTGGCTACAGTCAAACTTTAGCGTTCCTGGGCTCAGGCAGTGCCCCCGTCTCCTGGTCCCACAAAATCCGCAAGCAGCCAATGTCTCAATGGAGGCACGGTGACAGTAGCAAAATTCTGTGCACAAAGGTGACACCAAGACTTACCCCCAGTGAGACAATTCGGGTGTAACAGACCTGTGTGTAAGGCGCTCTCAGGCTCCCAACGTCAAGGCAACGAGGGCAGTCGCAGCCGCACAGGGTGGGCGTAACTGAGACCTCAGTCATTGTCACTGAGTGGGTCCGAAGCTTCCTCAAGTCTCGGCGATTTTCTCCTGGCTCCAGCACAAATGTGTTTGGCGAACTTGAGGGCTGATTTGGCGTCAGTGAAGAAGTGAGAGGTGCTGTCGTGTTGAACCTTCAATTTTGCCGGGTATAGGAGAGAGTAGGGCACGCCAGCTTGCAGCAGAATTTTCTTAGCGGGTAGGAATTCCTTGCGGGCCGCCTGCACCAGGGGGGTGAAATCCGGGTAAAAGGAGATGTGATTGCCCTGGTGCGTGATCTTACCCCTCTCTCTCGCCAAGCGTAGAACGACGTCTCTATCCTGATAGTTTAGCAGTTTAGCCAGAATTGGACGCGGAGTGGCGCCTGTCGGGGGCTTTTTCCCAAGGGACCTGTGCGCTCTCTCCACCGCGAAGACCGGGGATAGATCTGGATCAAACAGGTCATGAAGGAGGCACGATACAAAGGATTCCATCTTCCCTGTGTTGGTCGTCTCCGGAATGCCTGTAATGCGGATGTTGGATCTTCTGGAGCGTGCTTCCAAATCGTCCGACTTTGCGCGCAAATTTTCAAGTTCCCGCTCTAGTGTAGTGATGTGCTTTTTGGCCTGCTGCTGAAATTCGCAACATTCAGTCTGCCTGTTTTCGAGACAGTCCAGCCTCGTCTCGTGAGCGTCCACCTTCGTTTTCACTGATTCGAGTTGCGCAGCCATGTTATCAAGCTTGGCATCTATGCTCTTCAAGCTGGTTCTCACCTCCATAATGAGGGCCCCAAAATCAATGTCCGGGGTAGCACATTGCGAGGACGATGCGCCAGTTTCTGACTCCATAGACTTGTTTTTCGGCGGCTTTCTATTTTCAAAGCTCAGTTTCACTTGCTTGGCGTCGTTTTTTCCCATCACCACCAGCCGATGAGGGCCACCCGCCACGCAGCGGGGAAGCACCTACCTAGCGTCACAGCCAGCAATCGCCTAGTCTGCTCGTTGCTATCTAGTTAAGGTCAGGGCGCTTTAGGCGAGATGGAGCAAACGTGGTGGCTTGGGCAAAGAAAGTCACAGGTGTCCGGCGGGGTCACCAAACCGCCGCGCGCCCAACAGGTCTCTCCAGGTCCCAAAATGGCGGGTGCACGGAGCGCAATGGAGAATCCACCAGCTAGGTAGAAATACACGCAGCCCAGGGGCTCCAAGGGGATCAGGGCCGCCCCTGTCGAGGGCCGCCGGGGAGTCTGGGTGCAGCCGCAGCGGGAGGAACCCCAAGAGAAGCCCAGCTCTCCGCTGCACCCTCTCACCTCCCCTCCGGTCGCCGCCGCGGCGCAGGCGGAGCAGACGCGACTTCGTTTCTCCCCGCCGGACTCCTCACAGGAAAGCTCCGTCTCAGTCGGGCACAGGATCCTTCCTCCGCAGCGCGGCCGCCTCCGTCAAGCCGCGCCAGCCACCGCCAGTCCCTCAGCAGTGATCGCCGTCAGCCCCAGCCGGAGTAGTAACACTGCAGGCGGCAGCTCACCGCAAAGTCCAATCAGGATGTAGGGGCCTCCGCATCCGCGGCCCACAGTGTAACGCGGCTCCCGGCGAGGGTCACTTCCGGTGGGGCGCAAGCTCAGCGCAGCGTCCGCTGCAGACGCAGTCCGTCACCGCTTCAAGGATAAAACACCTCCGCACTCCAAACTCGGGCCGAGGGATCACCAGGGTTTACTGAGCGGAACCCCGGAGGAACTGGGGTCCGCAAGAGCCAGGAACAGGATAGTTGATAGGATTAATTGTAGTAGCCGGCGGAGCTCACTCAAAGAGCGGCCATCTCGCTGCTCTGCTAGCCACGCCCCCCCCTGACCGGAAGTTATTAACCAACCTGTATGTTAGGCCCTCGGAGGCCTTATGAGAAAGAATATCTATTTTTTGGGCTAACTCAGCCTCCACGGGATCCACCTGTCGTTCCAGGCACCAACCCACCCAGCCTCGCCAACTGAAGAATATCGCTTTCAGGTAGAAGGTGCCCAGGCTTGTGTATGAACTCTGAAGCAGACTCTGAAATGTCTGGCAACATCCACTGTTGCCTGAAATCCTCCAGGCTACCAAGGGACAACTGCCCACACATTACCATCGGGTGGAATTCCCTCTGAGGGCCCTGGAGCATCGTCTGAGACCAGCCAAGGAGGATTGGACAATCGCACGCTAGTTCCTACAGCATCGGTAACCATAGTTGAACTTCCACAGAGGGGTGACCAGGGCCATCTCTGCCAACTGATGGACAATGTGAGTCGCCACTCTGGGAATGAGGATAAACAGCGGAAAAGCGTAATTTCGGGTCACCAACCAGTCCTGTGAAAAGGCATCTGTGGATTTCGCTAGAGGATCCAGTCTCCATCTGAAAAAACTCTGTAGCTGGCGATTTAATCTGGAGGCAAAAATATCTATCATACATGGGCCCTAGGTTGACTTGATCATTTGAAACAGGGACAGATGGAGCTGCCAGTCGCTGTAATCCCTCAGGTGTCTTGAGTTCCAATCCGCCACTGTGTTGGATAGTCCCAGGATGTACTCCGCTACTACGGAGATTTGATGGGTTAAACAATAGTGCCAGAAATCCTTGGCATTCTCCACCAACAACAGGAACCTCAGGCCCCCCAGTTTGTTGATGTATCTTACTGCTGAGATGTTCTCCATCCGAAAGAGTATGCAACACGACACTGATTTGGTAGAAAAAGTCTGAATCGCAAAGGACTCTGCCAAAAGTTCAAAGCAATTGATGTGAAGGGACAATTCCTGAAGAGACCATCTGCCTGTCGTGGATATCTCCCCACAACAAGCCGCCCAGCCCCAACGGCTGGCATCGGACTCTATCACTATTTCCAGAAGGGATCCAAAGATGGCCTTGCCGTTCCAGGCATCCACGTATCCCAACAACCAACGGAGTTTGTCTTTCACTTTGTCCGGCAGCGGGACCTGGTCTGTGCAGGACAAACCTTTCTGAAGGTGCTGAATCTTCAGGCGTTGGGGAGCCTGATAATGAAGGGGGCCTGGAAAAATGGCTTGAATCGGTTAGGCCAGAAGACGGACCAGGCGGGCAATCGCCCACAGGGATACCATCAGCTTGGAAAGGGTTGGCTGAATTTCCTTTTTTAAGTTGCGCAATTTGGATTTGGGTAGTTGTTGAATAACTCTTCAATTATAAAGTTTTTAAATACTTGTTTATTAGCAGCAGGGTATTGATCTACTCATCCTGAAGTCCAGCATCCAACAGTCAGCTTGGACCAAAACTCCTAACAATGGAACCTGGAACACACTCAAAGAGAAACATGCCGCATGCAGTGGCATGCGACCATTACATACATTTCTTAAAGGAATATAACGATAAAAGAGAATATAACACATCTCCTTTTTTAACAAAAAGAAAACTTAAATAAATAAATAAATAAAAATAAAAAAACATACTAAAATGTAAGAAATAACTAAAACACTGTTCAAATCTAATTGACATATCTCTTAGGTAAATTGATCATACGTTTAGCATCTTTGACCCTATAAGCCACAGAATCTCTTTCAACAAAATGTCCTTTCTTATCAGAAACATCATTATTTACATTATCAAATCTGGAACATTTTGCCAATCTTTTCATATTCCAAAACCTTCCATCCTGAGTCATAACACTGTTTGTAAAAACTTTTTCAATCATAATAGGATCACTAAACTTGTTAGAACCTTTTGCTAACAAACCTGGTTTAAGAATCCTAACCCATTCTCCCACTTGAAAATCTTGTTTTTTTTGTTTTCCATTTATTATCATACCATATCTTAGTTTTTAACTGTTTGTTTTCAACACGTTTGGCAATATCATTCACATTCTCTCTATTACTCAACAAACTGTTATAACATTTTTCCTTTAACCACCATGGTAAAACATTAGATGCAGAATTGCGGCCCTTAAAAAGTTTAAAAAGACTCACCTCTGTAGTGGAGTGAGGCGTAATACGATATGTCCATAAACGTTCTCTTACTGCATTCACCCAATTTGTACCACTTTTAACAGACTCTACAATGAAATTTTTCAACACCCGATTAAATCTCTCCACCTGGCCATTTTCATGAGGTTCATATAAAGAAGTCAACCTGTGAGAAATATTACACTCTTTAAGAAAAACAGCCATTTCAGCAGACGTTAATTGAACACCATTATCAGTGACCATAACTGATGGACACCCTTCCCTAGTGAAAATTTCTTTAAAAAAAACCAATAACCGCTTCAGTGGTAGCCTTGGGAACAAACTTGACTTCTGGCCATTTGGAATGATAGTCAACAATAACTAAAGCAAAACGCGAAGACTCAGGTAAAATATGGAAAGGTCCAGAAATATCAAAAGCAACTTTTTCCCACGGTTCCGATGGCCACTTTACCAGTTTCAACGGTGGTGTAAAAACCTTCAACATCCTCTCACTTGATACACATTCCTGACATTCTCTAACCAACCTATCAATGATTCTATCCATTCCAGGCCACCAAAAGTAAGATCTAACTAATCGTTTCATGGAAGAAATTCCTGGATGGGTTTTATGCGCAACCTGAAGTATGATCTCCTGCATCCCTTCTTGGGGAATGCATTTCCCTGACTTGAACAGAAAACCACTTTCTAGCTCCAACTCCTCTCCTACATTATAGAATGGCAACAATTCAGACTTGATACTATCTTTATTTGGTCATCCATTTTTTACAAAACTCACCAGTTCTTCCCATTTTACATCCTTTTGTACACATTCCATCCACTGCAACTCAGAAATACCTTGAAACTTTCCCTGTAACACATCCTGAACAGTCACTATAAAATCACTTTCATATGTAGTACTAACTTCACTTTGAATACAAGGAAGGCGTGATAAACAATCAGCGGTAACATTTGTTTTCCAGGAACATAAACTGTGAAAAAATTATACTCTTGTAATCTTGAAGATAGCCTAGCAATTCTAGCTGTGGAATTCCATCCACCCCCACAGACAAAATATTAATCAACGGCTTGTGGTCTGTCCTAAGAACAAATTTTGAACCCCACACATACAACCTAAAATGTTCAATCGCCCAAACGCATGCAAGCAATTCCCTTTCTATTACTGCATATTTTCTCTCACATTCATTAAGTGTCCTGGACGCAAATGCAACATTCCATTCTTCATTTCCTACCCTGTGTGACAAAACACCCCCAAGACCATATAAACTAGCATCAACTGTGATTATACATTCTCTGTTTATGCTAAAAGGTTTAAGTGTGGGTGACTTTATTGTATCGTTTTTGATTACTTCAAATGCTTTTTGTTGTAAATCCGTCCATAAGTATTCTTCCCCATGCCTTAATAACTTTCTTAAAGGTTCCATTTTTGTAGCAAAGTTTATCACAAACTTGCTATAGTATTCGCACATACCCGCAAAAGATAAAAGCTGATCTCTATTGACTGGGGCAGGAGCTTTCACAATAGCGTCCACATTTGACTTTTTAGGAACAACACCCTCACCTGAAAGTGTGTGACCTAAATACTCTACTGACTCCTGAAAAAGTTTACATTTGTGTGCCTTTAATGTTAATCCACTATTCTCTAATCTTCTGCATACCTCCTGTAAATGTTTCTCATGTTCTACAGAGTTCTTTGAAAACACCAAAATATCGTCCTGAAAGCATTTGACATACATATCAAGGTCTCTAAAAATATGAAAAACTGACGCCGCTGACGCTAAACCAAACGGCATACGTATATACTGAAACAGTCCCTGTGGAGTTATAAATGCTGTAAGCTTCCTAGATGCCTCTGTCAATTCAATTTGATGGTACGCTGATCTGAGATCTAAAGTAGAAAAGATTTTGGCCCCATCTAAAAGCGAAACTAATTCATTAATGTTTGGCAAAGGGTGACAATCAATCACAATATTGGCATTTAAGGCCCTTAGAACAACACACAACCTTAATTTTTTGTCTGGTTTTCTTACCAAAACTATGGGAGAAACCCACTCCGATGAATCTATCGGCTCAATAATGCCTTAATCCAATAATTCTTTCAGCATACCTTTGAGTTCCTCTCTGATGTTGATTGCAACACCCCTACGTTTTTGAATCACAGGAATGTGGTTTCTCTTTAACACAATATTATGTGAATAATTCTTAAGTTTACCCAATTTTTCACTAAACACAGAGTTAAAACATTTGATAAGGTCGTGTCCTTTCTCACAATTAGAGATATTATAGTCAATTACTGAAACTGTATCCATTAAATTATCATCACATAATGATACAGGTTCTTTAGCACGAGGGTTTAACTGAATACCTAATTTCCATTGATCGAACCATCCTAAAACATTAATCCCTTTGACTGAAATGTACAGCTTAATGTCAGTTTTCCTGTTTTTAAAATGAATTTCAACCTGAAAGAAACCAAGCATATCAATTTTGTCACCAGAAAAATTCTTTGCAACAATATCAGACTTTTCCATATTATTTAACATTTTTGAATTAGCTAAAGTCTTGCTGAAATAATCTTGAGTTATATTGGTCCATGGAGAACCTGAATCCACCATAAGTGATAGCTCACATTCGTATACTTTAAATATACAATTAGGTGATTTAAAATGTGACATAGTTTGGTCATTCACAATGGATACTACAAAACCTCTTTCTACATCATGTTAGACATCCTTAACATTGTTAACTGATTCATCTGATAATAATGAGACAGCACCCTTATTATGTACCTGAGGACGTTTGTCTCTACACATGTTGCTAAAATGACCGATTCTTTTACAAAAATTACATTCTCTTTTTAACGCTGGACAACCTGAAAAAGAAGCATAATGAGATCTATTTCCACATCTGAAACACATCCTCTGTGAGTTAAACGCATCATTAGTTTTTTGTACAGGTCTAAAAGAATTATATCTCTGAGTAGATTGAGAAAAGTCATGTTTGATATTTTGTTTGTGTTTAACTACACAAATTTCTTCTTCGGAATTCTTCTTTTCAGAATTGAAAGATAAGATATTTCAAATAGATAGCTTGACAAGCGCTCCTCAAATGTAAATTGCTTTTTTTATAGCAACGCTCGAAACATTTTTTTTTTTTTTAAATTGATGATACTAATCTCTCAATTAAAATTCAGCCGCAGGTGCAATCATTACACAGTTTAGTTGTTTTCAGCCGCAGGTACAATCAAAGTACTTTAAAAAAAAGTTGTACATACCCATTTTAAAAATATGGAGAATTCAGGAAAAATTGTAGAAAATTGAAGAAAACGCTGGGTCTATTACCACTATAATTCCTGCTGCTTAGTGGTAGTTTCCTATGTCGCCAAAATATGTTGAATAACTCTTCAATTATAAAGTTTTAAAATACTTGTTTATTAGCAGCAGGCTATCAATCTACTCATCCTGAAGTCCAGCATCCAACCTCAATGCAACTGCCCCGTTGTATTTATCCAAGGCTACAATTAGAGGCAAAAAATCAGCCCCGTGGTTTACGCCTGCCCTGCAAACCACCAAATCCGAATGCAAAAGACTCGAGCGCAGGTGGCGGGTAGACTTCTGCCCTCAATCTAAAATAACCTATAGGGAAGCACAAAGGAAGTATCAAACCATGGTGCGGGGAGCCAAAGCCACCCACTACAAAAATCGTATCGGGGAGGCTGAAAACTTCTCGAAAGAACTCTTTAAAATCTTTAAAGAGATCTCCCTGGTAGCAAGCACGAACACTCCAGCTAATGACTCTGTAGCAGAATGCAACAGAGTTGCAGAATACTTCGCAGGAAAAGTCAGGGATATATATGCTTCTTTCTCTCACAAGCCTGAAAATGGACTAGACTTTGTAGAATGGACTGGTGCAAGAAATACGGAACACTGTATGGAATATTTTACGGTCCCTTCCCCGGAGGTACTATGTAAAATCTGTTGAGGGATTAAGTCAGGTTCCCCTCGTGACCCAGCCCCTCCTAAAGTATTGGGTGAGAGCCTGGCGACTCTAGAACCCTACATCAGGCATGTGCTTCAAACATCTTTTGCTTCCCAAATACTTCCTGACGACTGGAAGAAAGCAGTAGTTCTTCCCATAAAGAAGAAACCTAATATAAGCCATGAAGTGCTTGAGAATCTGAGGCCGATCTCCTTACTGCCATATCTAGCCAAAGTGGCGGAGAAAGTGGCCAACTCTCAACTGATGGCCTACTTAGAAACAGCCAACAACTTACACTCCTCCCAATCGGGCTTCCGGTCGGGTTACTCGACTGAGACTGCCCTTCTAAGAGCGACTGAGACCCTCAGACATGGGGCAGATGCCGGACACACCATGGCGCTGGTGATGTTAGACCTCAGCGCAGCATTTGACACTGTAGCTCATTACATCGTGCTACAGTGTCTAAACCGGGCGGGTGTTACAGGCTCGGCCCTGGGGTGGCTGAAATCCTTTCTTACAGGTCGGAGCTTTCAGGTTCAATGGGGCTCCTTCAGATCCTCTGAGTTAGCGTTGGAACAGGGAGTGCCCCAGGGCTCCGCCCTGAGTCCAACCCTATTTAATCTATACCTGGCCCCCTTAGCCGAAGTTGTGCAGGCGTATGGAGTGGAGTTAGTCTCCTATGCTGACAACACCTAACTGCTAATCTCCCTATCTCAAGCACCTTGAGCAGCGGCATCAAATTTTAAGGCCTGTATGCAGGATCTGGCCACATGGATGAACTCGCACTGCCTAAAGTTAAACGGCTCCAAAACCGAGGTACTGGTGGTTGGTGGCACCAGCCTCAACTGGACAGCGAATTGGTGGCCACCATGTTTGGGTCCTACCCCCACCCCTTGTAAGGAAGCTAAGAACCTGGGGATATGGGTGGACCCTACTCTATCCTATGAGGGCCACATTCGTCGCCTTGTGGGGAAGTGCTTTGGGGTGCTAAAACACTCAATCAAACCTTGGATCTACTTCCCCTTGAAGCTAGACGCACCCTGACACAGGCCCTCGTGACGTCCCGCTTAGATTACGGAAATGTACTGTTTTTGGGCGCCACGGGAAAAAGTTTGGGACGTCTACAAGTCCTTCAAAACTCGGCAGCTCGACTAGTTCTGAGACTTCCGAAAAGAGCAGCGTCTCACACTGCTCTTGCGGTCCTACACTGGTTGCCAGTTAAAAATAGAGTAATGTACAAAGCTCTCCTCATATGTCATCGGATATTATGGCAGAATGCTCCCTCCTATCTCCATTACCTAATACAAAGATACGAGCCAAGAAGAGCCCTGCGTTCTGTAGGCAAGGGCCAGTTGATGGTTCCCCGTGTAAGAAGCGTCAAACTTGGGGGCAAATCCTTTAGAGTCTCAGCAGCCCAAAATTGGAACAAACTTCCGATTTGCCTCAGACTGGAAAAATCTGAAGTCAATCTGAAGTCAAGTTCAGAAGTCTTTTAAAAACTCACCTGTACAGCTCATAAAGCTCGTTAGATGAATGTTGGTGCATCTTCTGCTGTCTTTCTGTTCTTCTCTCCATAGCGCGGGGGCACGCCGTGATGGCGCCGCCAAGCGCTCTACAAACTACTTTATTATTATTATTATTATTATTAACAGTCAGCTTGGACCAAACTCCTAACAATGGAACCTGGAACACACTCAAAGAGAAACATGTCGCATGCAGTGGCATGCCACCATTACATACATTTCTTATAGGAATATAACGATAAAAGAGAATATAACAGTAGTCTGAGTTGTGCTGCTTGGGAGTCTACCACAAAACCCCGAAATCAACTGGAAGGGGCAGAGAACTGACTTGGGCTTGTTGATGTTGAAGCCCAACTCCTGAAGAAGGGAAACCATCACCTATAAATGTAGGGTGGCTAGGGACATTGACTGAGCGATGATAAGTATGTTGTCTAGTCGTATTGTCTAGTCGTATTATCAGTCGTATTCCCTGCTCCCTCAGGTGGGCCACCACTGGCTTCATCAGTTTGGTGCCGAAGAAAGTCCGAAAGGAAGGACCAAATATTCTAGGCACCTTTCCTTCCACATGAATTGTAGAACACAATGGTGTGGTGGGTAGATGGTAATGGTAATGTAGGCATCTTTTAAGTCTAAAAGGACCATCCAGTCCCCCTTCCTCAGTAGGACTGCCAGTAGATGGCTACCCTCCGTCTTGAAGTGTTTGTAAGTGACAAACTGATTGAATTCCTTCAAATTTAGGACCAATCTGTGTCCGCCTCCCTTTTTCTGCACCAAAAAGACATTGCTGCAGAAACCAATGGGAGTGTAGTCGCAGTATGCTACAGCATGTTTCCGCAGCAAGTCCTCTATTTCTGCGTTTGGGCAGGGGATCTTTATACGGAGTCTGATAAAACTCTATCTGAAAGCCCTGAATCGTCTGTAGGATTCACGCATCCTGAGTGATGGTTTTCCATCTGGGAAGGAAGAATTGGACTCGACCCCCCAAAAGTGTGGAAACAGCATTTATTATCCTTACCTGAGGGGGGCTGATTCTGGAATCCCGCTCTATGACCTCCTCAGTTGAAGCGACTGCAGGAGAACCTCTGCCTTGTGGGGTAGAACATGCCACCTTTGGTAGTGTCTTGCCAGTAACCTCTGCCGCGGCTATAGCCGCCTAGTGGGGGGCCTTTGTTGTAATAGCGGCCTTACCGAAAAGGTCGCTTGAAAAACCCTCTTGTTATTAGACTGGGCTTTGTCAAGGAAGGAAAAAATACCCACGTATTTTGACAAATACTTGACAAATCTGTCCCCAAATAGGAGGCCCTCAGATAAGAGAGCTGCTTCCGCAGAAGCGAGTTCCATCAGGTTGGAGTCCATCCTAATGAGCATCGATTTTCGCCTTTCTATAGAAATGGCGCAGTTGGTGTTTCCTAAGAAAGAAATGTCTCCTCGTATCCAGCCTGCCAGAATATCCGGGTCCACCGGGGAAACCAGTGTCTTTGGCCACTAAGACCATCTCCTATATTTTGATAAATACAACGCATTGGAAAAATCAGTTGCAAAAATGTACTGTTTGCTCGACTATTTGAAAGAGGGTCTGGGAAGCGTCGAGCGTTGCACTCAACTTAGCACTTGACATTTTAAAGCTCAATCACACAATATGCTTGTGGTATCACAATTCACTTCCTGGGTTGCCCGGGCTGCTACCTCCCAAACCGGCAGTTGAGCGGCTTTGCTGTTTAAAGACAATCTTTCGCTCTTTTTAGGGTGTGAGTATGAGTGGTTTGTCACCAGCATGCTACCCTTCAGATGTTGTTCATGGATTGACTACCCTCGCACCAGGCCTCTTATTTTGTGACCTGACTGCGTTGTGGATTTTACTAGAAATGGTAGAAGTCCCTGCTGTAGATCGCCTCCCTCTCGTTCTTGAACGGGTCTATCAGTATGCTTAGCTTAGATGGCGTACAGTGGCTTAGCAGGCTCGGAAGGGGTAGAACAAATTATGGCAGTTAATGATGCCACAATAAAAGCTGTAGGTATTAAAATAATGACCCTAAGTGCTGACTTAGTTCTTTCGAGCCTTATATACTGTGGTGAAACATGAGCATGATTGTTCATTATAGTAACATAACATAATAACACAACATAACATAACATAGTCCATGTCTTTGAAACATTGCCCTTCATGACCGCTGCTTTAGACATCCTTTACTCCTGGGTAACAATGAAAAAGAGATTCTAATAGGTCCCTCAGGCTTCTTTTCACTGGTCACACGACAAACTCGGTCGCTGTGGTTCAGTGCTATGCTCCTTTGCACTGTTTTCTGCCAGCCTTGTGTCTAGTAGCCACCATCGTAGCGCAGCTCTATGCAGGACCCTCAGCTCTGATCCTGGGCGCAACTGCTCATTTGTTAACTCTGAGCTCTGGCCATCGGGCCTCGGTGGTCCTTACAGGACCCTCGTCCTGTGGATGGATGAGACACCTCCGCAATGGAGGGTGGCGTGCCTCAGCAATGGAGGCTGAGCCCTCCGACCTCCCACCAACTGTCAAACACTCAACATCGGTACAGAGCACACATTACGTACAGTACATCCGTATGTGTATGAGACAACCACAAGCACACACCCACCACTGACACCCAAACTACAAACAGTACAGATGCCATGCAGCACGTTACACAGGGGCTCACACTGGTAGTTCTTCACAGCTGCACTCAAATTAGAAAGAAGCGCTATAATTGGCCAGGGTTATCAGCATCATAGCGCTTTTTTCCATGACTTTCAGCCACTTTCAGCATCTCTTCTGCTATTCAATATGGCTAAAAGACATTGACAGCCACAATAGCTCTTGGATTGCAGAGACCTATTGGCTTTGCCAATGCTTGTCTTTCTTCGCATTTAGCCCTCCCTATCATTCACTCCATTTTTAGTTCACAGCCTACCAGACAACACAGTTGACTACTTGTGTAAATTCTGAAAGCTGCCCTAAGAATGCATTCGGCCCAGTGCTTACTATTGGCTTTGTGGTTTGTAACTCAGAGTTGCTTGATTCTATTTGCTGGTTTTATTTGTTTTGGCTGACCAGCATGTCTTTGTCCCTGACGTGGGGCATAGTCGGTTTATTGTAAACCGGCTATGCTGTAAATTTCTGTAAATTGTCTTATTGTTCTTATCTTGTCACATTTGCTGGCACTTCAAAGACAGAGGTGAAATGTCAGACTCTGTCTTCTGAGGGAGCTTGTTGTTTACTTTTCTTTCTCTGACTTTAAAGTGAGAGGATTTATCTGACAGTCTGGGGGTGTGAAAGGAAAGGCTTTTTTTCTAACACACAACAAAAATGTAAATGTCTGTAAATGAATTGTGCTAATATTTCAGAATAGAGCAGAATTTAGAAATCACAAATTAAGCACTCTTTTGGGGAAGTTCTGAAGTGGTCTGGAAACAAAAACTTTAATGCCATCAAAACAAATCAATGCATTAGGTAATGCCATTTTCACACATTATTGTTTGTGCGATGTACATTTTTTCAGCAAAACGTGTGCCTGTGCAAATATAATGGTCATTTCATTTGAAAATGTGTTGTCTGTAATGGCAGTGCAGTACCACACCATGCATACTCCACTTGACACCACTCCAACCTGTGACACTCTACGACAATCTACGCACCTCCACTCAATGCCACTCCACTCTATGTAACTCCTCTCCACAACACTCTACAATGTTCCACTCTAGACCACACTACAACATGCCAATCTACTATACACTGGTCTACTCCACTCTCTGCCACTCCACTCTATCCCACTCCATTCTACCCCACTCTACTACACTGCTCCACTCCACTTCACTCTAAGGCACTCTGCTCTGCTCTAGGCCACTCCGCTCGGTGACTCTCTACACCACTCTAGGCCACTCTACAACACTCCACTCCTCTCTATGGCACTCTACACTGCTACACTCTACTCCACGCAACTCAAAGCCACTCCACTCGCTGCCACTCTACTCTACGCCACTTCACTCTATGCCACTCTACCCCCTTCACTGTAAGCCACTCTGCTCCTCTCTATTGCATGATACACCACTCGACGCCACTCCATGTACGTAACACTGTGGCACTCCACTCTATGACACTCTGAGCTGCTCCACTCTACGACTCTCCACTGTACAACACTTTACTTCACTCTACGCTATGCCACTCCACTCCCCTCCACTCTATGCCCCTCCTCTCTATGCCCCTCGACTCTACACCCTTCCACTCTACGACCCAGCTCTTCAATCCATGCCATTTTATGTCCCCCCCCTCCATGCTCCTTCACTCTAGACACTACATTACACTGTTCGACATTCCACAACACTTAACGGCACTCAGGTCTGCTCCACTCTACTCCACAGTATACCACTCCACACCACAATATGGCACTCCAAGACATTTCACGTCACTTTATGATACTCCACTTTATTCTATGCCACTCTGTGCCACACTACTCCAGACTGACCAATCCACTCCACACCATAAGACACTATCCTACTCCAGTCTATGAAACTCCACTCTACCAGACTCCTTTTCACAAAACTCTATGTTGCTCCTCTCTAATCCACTCTACGACCCTCATCTATATGCTCAACCACTCTAAGACACTCTACAACGCTCTTCGAAACTCTACTGTACAACACTATTCCACTCTGTGACACTCTATGCCCCTCCTCTCTACAACAGTTTACTCAACTCCACTTTACTCCCTACCACTCTATGACCCTCCACTCTATGTCCCCCATAACACTCTACTTCACTCCACTCTACCCTACTATACTGTACTCTACTCTGTGCCACTCTACTCCACCCCACTCTACTCTATGACACTTTATAACACTTTATTCCACTCTACACTACACCACTCTTGCCGTGAGATCCCTATAGGGACCACTGTAGCTTCTCCCCTATGTTTGCCTATGTTAACCTAACTGCACATGTAGTAGGCTGCTTTTTCTTTGCACATGTTACAAAAGAACACGCTTATTTTTCTGCCACTGTGTTATTTAGGAAATAGACTGCACATGTTTTGGTAGTCAGATTTTCTGCTGGGATTTAGTCTGAACAGTTCATACAAGGTCAAACAACATTGTGCCCTGTTTTTCTCTGTGGTTGGACACCAATACCGAGACATAATAGAAAAATCCAGCTGCTTTTTTCGAACAAGGCACTTCTTATCAAATATGCCGAGACTTGTTGTTCTGACTATAGAGAGGAGAGATGCTTGCAGGGAAAAGGTCCTGAGATGAGAGAGCTGCACGTCTCAGATGCAGACCAGCTGATTATGAACATCAGGTATGGGCTCCGGCACTAATCCCAGAGATCTTTAATATAGTATTGTACTCCCATGAAGTGGGTAGGCAGGTTTGTAATTCGCTATGACAGGGCTTTTTTGTGCACAGTTTATTGATTATGCTAATGAAGTTGCTGACTTGCATACGTTTTCTAATTGCAGCACTGTTGCTTCATGATAGAGCACAATAGTTTCAATAAATATTGTCATCATTTATCTTTTCTATTTATTGTGGACACGAAGGAGTGAGAGAAAGAAAGGTTAGCTCGATCCCTGAGAGGGTTCAAAGTGTTGTGTTCTGGGGAGCTAACTTACCTGTTGGTCTAGAAGGTTAGGAGGGCAGGTAAGGCGCCATGAGATTCGGACTCATTACAATGGCGGTTGGACGAGTGCCTAACCGCCATTGTTTTGGGCTCAAGATCGTCCGACAAGGAGTCGCCGGCTCGACAGCCCAGTTATGATATGACCACCATGCAGGCAGTCATAAACATCCCTTTTTTCTTTGCGGGTTGTGCTGCGGCCCAGAAAAGTGGCACTGCACAACCAGCAAACTAAAAATCAATGTTTTTGAACATCCATGCACCGTGCACCAGGCACCATGTGGTGCCTGGCTCATGGTGCATGGCTGCTTGGGGGGTGGGGCACCACATGTGCCCCCCAAGCCACATCACGGAGGCATATGGGGGACAGGGGCCCTGCTAGGGGCCCCCAAAGTCCCTTTCTGACAGCCTTTCCATGGTGGTAGGGCTGCCATGAAAAGGCTGTTGGAAAGAGACATTGCAATCCCTATGGTTGTGTCTGCGTAGGCACCACCCCCATTGTAGGGATTACGATCTGACTGATGTCCCAAGGGCTCCTTAAGCCTGTCGTAGATGTCAGTCTGTCCCTCCGACGGCTGTGCTCTGACCAACTGCATCGTATTGCATTGGCCGGACCTCTATCATGCCTGTTGGTGGCAGTCTGCCCAACATCCTAATCAGGCCCTTAGTCTGGAGTTGGGATTATAGATACTGATGTGGTATGGTGACTAAGTTCCTACATATTGATGTTCTGTGATCCCAAGCATAGTTCTGTTTCTAAACAGAACGCATGCAACACTCTACTGTACTCCACTCCACTCCACAACATTCCAGGGCACTCCCCTCTATTCCACTCCACTCTATAACACTCCACTTTACGACAATCAACAACACTCCGTTCCATTCTACAACACTCTATGATCCTCCACTTTATGACATTCTACTACACTATACTCCACTCTACGCTCCTCCACTCTACGACCCTCCCATCCACTCTATGACACTATGAAACACTCTATGCCACTCTGTGCCTCTCTACATTACGCCACTCTACACCACTCCAATCCATGCCACTCAACTCTATGCCCCTATACTCTACATCACTCCCCTGTATGCCACTCCACTCTACAGCCCTCCATTATACAACACTCTACTCTACGACACTCCAATACACCACACTCCACTCCATGACACTCCACTCTATCTCCCTTCACTTTGGAACACTCAACTACACTCCACTCCACTTTACGACACTCCACTCCACTGCGCTCAACGCCACTCCACTCTTTGACACTCTACGCCCATCCACTGCCCTCCTCTCCACGACACTCCTCTCTATGACACTCCACTCTGCGGCACTCCACTTTATGCCACCCTACTCTAATCCACACAACTCCACTCTTTTCCACTCCACTGTACTCCACCCTATGCCACTGTACTCCACTCTACTTTAATCTAGGCCACGCTAATCCATAACATTCTGCGAACCTCTATTCTATGACCCTCTTCTCCACTCTAAGCAACTCCCTCTGTGCCACTCCATGACACTTTACTCCACTCTACTCAACTACTCCCCTCTACAGCACTCCACTCTGTTCCACTTTGTCACCCCACTCTATGACACTTTATGCAACTCAACTCAATGAAACTCTACTCCACTCTATACCCCTCCACACTACGTCCCTTCACTCTAAACCACTGTACACCTTTCCACTGTAATCTACAACACTCTACTCTGTGACACTCAACTTTACAACAGTTCACAACACTCTTCTCCACTATATGCTACTCCACAACCCTCCACTCTATGCCACTCCGCTCCAATCTACACCACGCCACTCTTTGTCACTCTACGCCGCTCCACTGTATGACACACCCCTTCACTCCACACCACTTTCCTGTGGGCTACTAACATTCAGCCATGCTCACAAGCAGCCACACTGATGTACGACATGGCTAAAACACATTGGCAAAGCCAATAGTTCTTGTGTAGGCGAGACCAATTGGCTTTGTCAATGTTTGTTATTTTTTAGTAGTGACTTACACTTGGAGTTTGTGAATGCCAAAGATTAATAAACGTACTCAAAAGTGTAAACTCACTCAAAAATGTATATTACCTTCGTAAATCAGTCTATGTATTTTTGTCAAGAGAACACTATAACCTTCCATCTACATCCATGCTGAGACTGCAAGTATTTTACATGTTCACGGTCTTGATGCACACATTACCATTATTTGTTTAACTATTCCCAATCGAGTTTGGCTGCGTTTACTAACTTGCACAAAATCTTTTTAATACCTATTCAGCATTTTTCAAAAACAAACAAATAAATAACTTGCATGTCCTTAACATTGTGTCCTCTGTTCTGTGTTTTAATTTCCAATGCTTTGTCTCTTGTTTCACGTCACTTTTGGTTGATAGAGTTAAGCAGTGTGACACCAGAAACACAGAACTCCAATAGACACACAAGATGGCACTCGTGATAGAAATATTCCTTTTATTATCCACATCCAATCTCTCGCTTCCATACCATTTAAATGGGAAATGCCATGCATCCAATAACGTTACTAATCTAAGGTCAGGTGTAGACACCTTGGGTTTTGTATATAAAAAATTAGAGTCTCTCTATAACATTAAACAAGACCGAATGTAAAAAAATGAATCAATTCATAGAAATGCTGCATTTTTTTCAAAACATTATTTGGGGGGAGAGGTCCCCAAACCTCCAATGCAGTGGCCAGGCACTCTCGCGGAGCTCGCTTGCTATATGCAGTGGGTGGGCTGGTCTGACAAAATTTGCCAGACTTCTTTCAGTTCCCAGTCCAGCCCTGGTTAGGATTGCTGAGTGATGGGGCTATACTGAACATGTACAATGCTGAAAATATTTGTATATTATAACAAATCTGATTACAGTGTTGTTCAATCCTGCTCCTGCATATTTCCGACAGTGGCACACTGGTTGTAATTCTTGAAACTGGCTTTTAGACGCCATAAACACTTGTTTACCCCTTACAAACAAAAAAACTGATAACCATTGACCACCAGCTCCATGGTTCAATAAGTCACTGAAAATTGAAAAAGCAAACTGAAAAGTTTTGGAGAGAAAGTGGAGAAAGAAATACACTTCCATATCTAAATCTGTTTACAAAAGTGCATTAAAAAACTATCATAAACCCTGCAAATTAGCTCCAGCAGACTTTGTTTTTACTACCATTGTAAATGCTATTAACTGCTCCAAGACTCTTTTTTAATACAGTCAAGGAACTTGTGGGCTCTAAAACACAAGCGCAGTCTCCTGCACTAACTAAACCAAAATGTGAGGCCTTGGCCACTTTTTTTGTTCAAAAAGTAGACAAGATATACCGAGACATTGTGCTGTATCAGGCAAGAAATCCCTCTAATGCTCCTTCACCTCAACTTTCTCTTGGTATTATTGCCTCACTCCTAAATCAAGCAGAGCAACTGGATCTCCCTGGCCATTCTATTGCGACTTGGCCTCTACTTACTACAGAAAGCTTAACTAAACTTTTAAACAATATTAAATCCGGATCTCCTAATGATCTATTACCTGTTTCAGTATTAAAGCAGCTGAGCTGATCTTCACTATCTGTGATAACGGGTCTCCTTAATGTCTCACTGCAGGAAGCCGTCATTCCATCAACATGGAAACATGCTATGATCCATCCCCTTCTTAAAAACGCAAATGCTGACTCTGATGTGTCCAGTAATTACCGTCCTATATCTCTACTTCCTGTCTTTTCAAAGATTTTGGAAAGACATATCCACTCACACCTAACTCAGCTTGTGACAACACACAGACTTCTTCGTCCCTCTCAGTCAGGTTTCAGAGCAGGTTTTTCCACAGAAACCACCCTACTTGGGGTCACAGAAAGTATACATCACCATCTGGACAATGGAGACACCGTTGCGCTCATTTTACTAGATCTGAGCGCCGCCTTTGATACGGTGTCTCATGCTGTGCTAATAAATACACTGAAGTCACAGGGTATCGGCGGGCACGCCTTAAACTGGCTTATTGCTTTCCTTGCAAATCGCACTTTCCAAGCATTCTCACAAACAGCCTGCTCTGAAGTCTGCTCTTTTGCCCTTGGGGTGACACAGGGATCCATCCTCAGCCCCTTGTTATTCAATCTTTATGTAAGACCACTGGCTGAGGTTGCTGAGAAATCAGGGTTATCCCTTTTCTCTTACGCCAATGATTCTCAAATCATCTTCTCCCTTTCCTCACACAATACAAATGCCCCTTCTATTTTAAAATTGGCTTAAACAAAATAGCATTGTGGATGCAGCAAATTTTTCTAAAGCTAAATGGAGAGAAAACGGAGATTTTGGTGTTAGGAAAAAAAAAAGATCTCTAGAACCCCCAACACTGGCCATGTGAAATGGGTGATCTTCCGTCCCCTTCCCCCCAAGTTCGAAATCTAGGCATCACGATTGATGATTCACTCAGCATGCACCCCCAATCAGTCAAAGTCGCAGCGACTTGCTTCACCATTCTCAAATGGTTAAGGAAAATCTGTTGGATTCTACCAGAATCTACCAGAAAAACCGTAGTCAATGCCCTAATTACATCTAGGCTTGACTATGGAAATGTACTTTATCTAGGCGCTAACAAATCTGTAGTCCAGAGACTACAGATGGTACAAAACACTGCTGTCAGACTTCTGTGTGGAGTCCCTAAGACCACCTCCATCTCGACCTATCGACGCAAGCTGCATTGGCTTAAAGTTGAAAACCGAATAAAGTTCAAGGCACTGAGTTATATGCACGAAATAAAATCCTGTTGTGCTCCTCGTTATCTTCAGTCCTTGGTCAGTCCTTACTTATCTTCCCGAAATATCCGCTCTGCCACCCAAGGAATGTTCATCATCCCTAAATTCAAATTAGCCCGGATGGGCGGTAGGTTTTTCTCTTACCTTGGTCCCTCGTCTTGGAACTCTTTACCCACAGCACTCCGTAACGAGATAAACTATACTCAGTTTCGCAAGTCTTTAAAAACATGGCTATTCGACAGATAAACTGCCTTTTCTCTTTTCCTCCAAGCCCTGACTTGCCTTTTGCGCCGGGAAACCCTTTTTGGGTATCTATTGAGCATTATAAATTTAAAAACTAACTAACTAATTAACTCTATTATAATGTGTGCACTGTCATTAAAGTGGCAAGTCATAACATTATCATTACTATTGTTTAAGTCGCAGTCTTTAGGACTGAGGGTTGTTCTATGTCTGAAGCCATTCAACCATTCCTCAATGCAGTCACCCATTTATCAATCCACTCACTGACTCACCTATTCATTTTGAATGCCCTCAGTCACTCACTTATTCATCCTTCCGTCCACTCACACATCCACTCAACTGTGAACTCATTCCCACATGAACACACTCACCAACACACTTAAATTTGCCAGACAGTGAAGAATCACTTTCATTTCTAAAATAGCCAGACCTATTGGCTTTGCTAATGCTTATTTTTCTTATTGCCAATGCGGAGCTAGCATTTCTTTTTCTCTTCTTTCCAATGCTGTTCAACATCAAGCATTGGCAAAGAGCTAAAAGGTCAGCTAAAGCCTTCCAAAGGTGTCACCTATTGGCTTTGCCAGTGCATCAACACTCATCCACACATGGGTACTCAGCTCATATACAGCTAACAATCAACAGGGCAATGACTAGCCTTTCTTTTGAAAGTCTGAGTCCTGCTGAGGTGGAGTAAGGTGATACTAAAGCAGGCAGTTTTGTGTTGCCTACAAAGTCACTACAATTTACTGAGTCCATCCTGGCCAGTGGTGTTCTTCAAGATATACTCATGTCCGTTTGTTCGTGTATACTTCCCCACAACTGCATTGGCTACTTTACGCCAACCACGCCCACCACTGTTATCATTCAGATGAGGACAGATCTTCAAAACACAGGCCTACAGGGCTACCTCTGGCAGCCTGGCCCACAACACAGTCAACTGCTAACCAGGGACCTCAAAATTACAAATGTCATTAGTTATACATATTTTTTCTTAATATTTAGATTTTATTACGCTTTACTAAATTAGACAGAGAGAGGTTCGAAACTCTGTTTAGTGAGCTATGTTCCTATTAATGTGTTTTCTCCTTGAAAATGGTAACGTGTTCAGAGAGCAACAGAACTAGCTGAATAGTTATCACTGAGTAAGTAGTTCTAGTACCATTACACTCTATAAAACTGAATGGCCGTAATAAGTGCTTTCCCACAAAAAAGGAAACACCATTGTGTTGTATCAGGGAAACATCCTTTACAACGCAACTTTTACCACGCAGTGCTATTACAACGCAGGTTTTACAACGAAAACCATTACAACACATTGCGCTGGGGGGCGCTCAAGGATAGGGAATAGATTTAATTTACTATCCAACGCCTTCCCTAGTGTCCACGGGGACTGGAGTTGGAATAGTAAATTAAACTATTCACTATCCGGCACCCCAAAGCGCTATGCGTTGTAATGGTATGCGTTGTAAAAACTGCGTTGTAACAGCATGCGTGGTAAAAGCATGCGTTGTAACGTCATACATCCGTTGTATCAATAACCCAGCATATCCAGATCAGACCAGCTGAGGTTCAGGAGTGCACATCACTGAAAATAGCAGTATAACCTGCCTCGCAACTGGTAAAAGAGCCAATTAACAAACCTGCACCTTTATCGTGTAAAACAGTAACCTGATGGTATACATAGACCTCTGATTCTTAAGAACCCTAAGGGTAGGAAAAATTGCTACATCCATTATCCTACTGATGCTTTAATGTAATAAAGTTTAGATAAACTTGGAGACCCTAATAAAAACTGCATTCTTATTAATGAAAAAGATATAACGTTCATAGGAGCTCTACAAATTGTATTCGTGTGATAAAACAATTGATTTCACATAAACAGTTCAGTCAGTTGGCACAATATCTCCAGAAGACATGTCATGTTTCAGGCAAGATTTTTGTATCTCTTCCTCCTTAAACAAAATTAAAATATCAGTCAGATCTTTGGAAATAAGCGTCAAATAGCAGAAGTCTTTCTGCTTTTGGCTGCCAATGTGTGTTTCTCTGGCTAACCTGCTTTCTTAGGGCTGTAATATGATCTCTCAAGAATATTGTTTTTGAGGATTGCCGTGGACTATCTCTTTTGATCGTAAAGAATGCTTTGTTAGTGTCTCCAACTTTATGGAAACATTACATGAACCTCCTATATTACAGTTGTTACTATACAAATATGTCAGTAAAGTAGGTCTCTGGTGGACTTTTCTCCTCCTGGCTGTTGTTCTGTCCAAATACGTTTATCTATGTTAACTAATATTACGAATAAATGATTATTAGTACACTGGTAGTCACTTTATTAAAAAAAACTAAGGTGACAGCTGTAGGTTATATTGATATTGATTACTGAAAAGGAAGTTCATCTATTGCAGTCAAGTTGATACTCTACAGTCATTGGTGTTTATAACTCTATGTGGGTTTCTTTCTATTACAGTAAATAAATACGTCGCCAGAGTATTCACCGGTGCCAATAACGGTAGTGGGACGGACGCAGATGTTTTTCTCAATATCTTTGGAGAGAATGGAGATACTGGTAAACTTCGGCATGCAATACGTTTCTGAAGCCACACCTTTTTTACTTTAATCTAAGATGATCAGAAAATATGTGTAGAAAGTCTTTTCACAGTGAAGCTGGAAATCTGAAATATGATATTAAAATTACCTAAAACATGGTAGATATCTTGAATTTTACACTGAAGCATCAACTTTCAAATGTGTGTTGATTAAAAGTATATACTTCAAAGATAGAATGTACTATTGTATGCCTGATAAGAAAGAAAGAATTCCTGTTTATCTTTTCCAAAACTGGTACTCACTCCATCAGTAACCTTTCAAATTTTAGAACAGATCACACAATACGTATAGAGATATGAAAGTAAACTTGAAAAAGCTATTTAATACAAATATACTATGCTGTTTGTGTATTTGTTTACCGTTTTTTCAAGATCCTTATGGGGTAGAGATAGAAAATAATTGTAAATCGACGCTCTGAGATTTAAATCCATGTCCGAGTGTAGATTTTTGATACTGCAGGAAGCTTGAATGGAAATCTTCGCCTGGCACCGGTTTCCATGTGGATTCCTTGAAAAATCACTTGATTTCTAAATCGAGATCACATTCCCTCCGTACAAAGATCTTTCTAGTGGAGAACTTCTCACAAGAAGAATGGAATCCCCTGTGCAAATACATATTTTTTAATTTTTATACATTTTTCTTCCTCAAATTGGAAAGGGATTTATAAATAATACTCTTTACAGTCCGGAAAAGAAATTGTTAGCAGTGGGTGAATAATCAGAAACGTAGGTGTTTGTGGCCATTCACAAAAATCTAAGGCTGAGTGGAATTTACGGGCATAGAGGTTTGCACTCGTGGTGGAGATCTCCATGCACTTTAATGGGCTTTCACCTTCAGTAATAGTTTTGACAATTCCTTGCAGGCATAATTAAGGCAACTGTACTCATAAACGTATATGGATCCCTGTATTCACCTTCTGAATAGGCCCTATAGACTGAAGTTGATAACTTGGAAGGTAGATTTCCAAAGTTACTATAATAGACCCAACCATGTCAATAAATTCCAGGATCTCTCTATTTAAACACTTTACATAGTCCTAGGGGATGCAGAAGGCTCGGCACACCAATAAACTGCACATCTGGATGGATTAATGCCTATCAACTACACTATGAATTATAAAACGGACAAATCGACTTCCGGACCCCAAATATAAACCGCAGCTTGCCCGAGTGTTGCTCCTGTCACTGATGTGTGGACTCTTGACTATTTTGCAATAGGCAGTGTGAGATAGTGAACTAAGAGTTTCCGCATGAGGTAGGCTTCCTTTCATTTGACATGAAGTTGCTCTGGTCTTAACCCGTGGTCCTGTTAATATTGTATTGTTCTTGTGTTTTGGTGTATGGCGGTGTGGTTGACTGAGAGGATGTTTGAATGTAAGAGTTTGGTTGGGGGCTATCTGATATGTTTCTGTTGATCAAATTGTATTGTATATATATATATATAGAGTGTTTTCTATGAAACAATTTAGGATTGACTTGAAATAATAAAACCATTTGTTTTTCTAATAATGTTTGCTGTGTGGGACAATGATGGTATATGAAAAGTAATGGATATATTACCTACAGGTATCTAATGTTCTAGGAGAGGTTTGTATGTTTTTTTAGCTCTGGTCTTAAGTACCTGTACCATAGGCCGCCATTCACTTCCCGCATTTCTGTTCTTATTATCTCAGGGGAGCGAAGACTCGACAATGACAAAGACAACTTTGAGAAAGGTGCTGAAGACAAATTTACCATTGATGCTCCAAATCTCGGCAAGATCAGGAAGATTACCATTGGCCATAACAACAAGGGATCATCTGCCGGCTGGTTTCTTGAGAAGGTTTGTTTTGTGATATAAATAATTTATGCTTCAAAGATGAGCTTCATTTATTGACAGTACTAACAGAGAAAGATCATATTCTAAGTTCGATTTCAGGTCCTGCATTTACTTCTAAATATTTAAGAATATTAATGCAAAGGAATAACTAGAATGATTCAGACTTCATTTCAGCTGTAGCTAGTGGATAATATATATATATATTTATTTTACTCATGTAATCTGCCTTCTTAAAACTGAAAAACAATTGTGAAATTTAAACTAATATGCCACTTTGCCTAATTATGCAGCATTCGCCTTAAAATTTTACAGTGAAGGTGGCAATTTGCAGTACAAATTTACAGTGAATTGTGCAATTTGTGGGGAGATTTTACTGCAAATGCATGGGAACAACAGACCATGGGAGGCTGTGGTTCGTGGTGCTCTTCTTTAAATGCATCCTCGAGCCAAAAGTTGGCATGAGCATGCATTTCGTGCTAAAATATAGCACAAAACAACAGATTTGCATTTCACATAATTACGCGTAATTGCGCTGTATTTTCACATCATCATGCAAAAGCAAATTATGCAATTTTCACACCCCCTTAACTAAATTTCCATAATATCAAGTGTCTGCTACGCTCCTGGTATTTTGGTTCCTCTTTGAGCTCTCAATTGTTGCATCCAGGTGCATAAGACAACAAATGACATACACCTAAAACCAGCCAGGACTATATACTTTGTCAATGGTTGTTAGCTGTTTAAGATAAATGAGTAACAACAATCTTGTACATAAATAATATTGAAAATGTTTGAATATTGAAATTGAAACTGTAAATTAAACATTACTGAGGCCTATGAAAGGGGTAGTGGTCTTCAGAGTGTCTCAATCACTACCATTATGCTCATTAGGTACATCTTTTTTCTCTCCACGCCTCGTCCATCCACATATCGTGCATCTTATCTCTTTCCTCTGTAGATTCTCTTTTCACTCTACCCTGAATGCTCTTCTTCCTATCCTGGAGGAGAAGTGTGGCTCACTGGTTAGAGGAGGCAGACCCTGATGCAGAGGTCAGACCCGGGACCAGGGTTCAATTCCCGACGCGGCAGGGTCTTGAGCCCAAATGTCCACGGACTCGATAATTCTCGCCTCGGTGCCTACTCAAATCATGGGTTCACACTCTGCAGCTCTGGGCAATAGCTTGCTTAATCTCCACTACGGCCCCCCCGCGGCGGGATGCCTGGTCTTCACCTTGGGGATGCCCAGTAGGGGTAATCTCGCAGGGAAAGCCAGGACGGGTTCCCAAAGCAAGCGGTAAGAGACCTGTCGGTGATTTGGCGCTATATAAATCGAAATTAACATAACATATCCTTCACAGTGCACAGCTGCCCAACAGCTCAGGGACCTCAGTACAAAAGAGGTCAGTTTTAGCATCACATCTGTGAGACCCATGTCCTTCTGATATGTGTATCTGATCTTTACGTCAGCAGTGACCTGCTTGAAACCACATTTTTAAACTATGGGGAAGAGACACCACGGACTCGGTGTGAGCTACGGCTGAGCTCCCGACATAGCCAAAACAGTCTCAGTCTTGTTAAGTAGCCATTTTCTATAGGGTATTCCTAGTCCACCCTGCCTTGGCAAAAACTGTACACTCTTCCGCAGAATAAAATGCAAAGGATACATGCACAGCTAAACAAAAAACATATGACAGCTAACAAATAATCATGATAAAGATCTCAAACTAATTTATTTAAAAGGACAGAGATTTAATGATTGAAATTACACAATATAAAATGTCCCAAAGTAATGACCAGTAAAAATATAAGTTACTGAGGTACAGAAAACCAAAATGGCAGACACATGCCTCTCTTAAGCTTCTCTTCAGATCTCGCATATTTCTACTCAAGGTAAGCATACTCCTGGCTCAAATGAAATCCCTTTCCTTCTAGGACACCTCTGTCTTCAACCTAAGCTCAGGAAAGGCTCCACTTAGTCCCTGCAAAGGGAGCAAGCGTCATGGCTGCTATCGACACGATTTTGCCTGGATATATATGTCTGCTGTCCTGAAACCCATCGCACTATAAGCTTTTGAAGCTGCCACTTGGCTACGGTGCACCCGGTGGGACCACCATGTGTGAACCATAAGTGGTTCTGCTATTTGCCTAAAATTAAATAGGGTATTTTCAGGTGATATGACAACTTATGATACAGATAAAAATATGTAGGCAAAACCCAATATTTATATTGATGTTGTCATACTTATTTACCTAAATCATTTCAACTATAAGGTTGTAGCTTTTAATAACAAAAATTAGCTAGATAGGCTTAAGAAAGAATTAATTTAAAAAAGTTTTTTCTTTGAAATCAGCCAATCTGAAGCCTCTGCAGAAACCATGGACAGCTACCCAGGTTTCCATTTTAAATGTAGCTGGGAAACTATCTTACATTTCAGCTGTACAAAACATTTTAGGGCACATATACATCTGATTTGAGGCTGATGTACAAATATGTCACAAAGAAACATAGGTTAGCATTATTGTAATTCTGTAATATACACAGAATCTGTGTCTTAGATTCTTTGGATGGGTGCTTTGGAATCAACAAAGCCATCTAACAGATTGTAGCATGTCCGTCCCAGCTTCATACTGAATAAAAAATGCATCATACCAGTAACATTGGCAGTGTGGGGCTTCAAGCACTATTCGATGGGTTGTGAGTGCAGAAAATTGGAATTCTTTTTGTAGATGTTCATAATTAGGGAGAGGAGTTGGCCTAACGGCTAGGGCGGTCGTCCTCAAATCTGGGGAACTGGGTTCGAGTCTCTGCAACAACGCTGAACATCCTGTGATTCTGGGCAAATCACTTAATCTCCCCGTGACAAACAAAACAACCAAAAATGAATGTGTCCTCATGTAACTGCAACTGGTGCTATGTAAAGCGCTATGATGCCGGATTCGGGTCAAGTCCGCGCTATATAAAACTGTGTAAAATAAATTAAAAAATTGTTCATCTGGCTTCAAATTCACCTTGACGCCTTTGGGTATTTGTTTGCCCTATATAAATAGTCATTCAACTGACCTATGGTTGAAATGACCCAATTCACAAAGACCTTCTCTGGAACAAATTGGAAGATGCGCGGAAGCATATCACATGCATAGCTTGCATTTCATATCCATTTTATATTGACTTAAATATCCTGGAGGTTCCTGGAGCACCTTTGAGACACTCATATGTAAGTGGGATTCCCAAAAATGTGTGCTGTAATTCTCCAGGTATCTCCACATTTGCTTCAGTGCAAACCTCTACTGATACACAGGGCCACTGGAAATATGCAATTCCGCGGCTGCAGAGTTTGGGGATTTGCCACATAATCAATTATCTGTTGCACAATTCGCAGATTTTACCCCAAGAAATGTTTCTATCTCAAACGGATCAAAAGTTACTAAACATGTGACAACATGTATTGCTGCACTGTGGAGGGTCCATCGCAAATATTGACTGGTCACGCTTCAATTGCCTGTTGCTGTATTTGAGTGTCAAACTGTTACTAATAAGGTGGAACCTTTGACCAGAGAATGTAGACATGTAAACTAGGCAAAATAATGCAGTAATACTGCTGCAAAATGTGCCACATTACACTACATAATTTCCTTTTCTTGCCACATAATTTAGTCAACCATGTTGCATAACTTAGTCTCCCATGTCACAAAATTCCAGTGGTCCTAAAAATGTATCAGCTGGCTGGTACACATCTGAGATGCTAGCTTGTGCAGACAATATATTGATGAAGCAGCATTGTTGTACTGGAACTGATCTTGCTGAACAGTGAATTCCAGTTGTATTCCCAGGATGACCATTAGTTGTGAAACTGTTCTCCAATGAATTTCATTATATGCAAATTTACACGTCAAAGGCATATACAAAAGAAGCTATCATGTGTGGTTCAACTTCTGGCTACTTATTTTATCCCATTCACTTTTCCTCGGCTAGGTGATCCTTGAGGACATTGGAAATAAAGCTGTGTACGAGTTCCCTGTCTCTCGCTGGTTTGCTATCGATGAAGATGATGGCAAAATCCAAAGAGATATTTTAGTGGGTGGAAGTGAGGCCACAGGTAAGAACAATACATCAAAAATACCAAAGTGCAGTGATGATCTGTTTTAAACATAAATCTATACATTGAACTGGTGTGTAAACCATTCACATCTTCCTAAGCAACAATTCTGATCTTTGAAAGTTCCTTTTGGTTGAAGTTAGTGGGCTAACCTTTACGTTTATGATTTGTATGTCAGTTCTGATTGTTTGTATTTATTACCACAAGAAGGTACTTTGGCATTTAGAGAACTCCAGTTACAGATTTGGAAGACAAATAGTTTTGGTGGATCATTTATAGCTCACTCAAGCACTGGGGTCTGACTCCATAGGGATCTCTTGTAACACAACCTGTGATTGTGCACTCTGGTACACTTGGTGCTGTGCTTGCTTCCACAGTGACATGCAGTGTTGGCCTGTGTTGATCTATGTGCTACTGCAGTTGGTGAAGCATGCATCTATCTGCTGTACTTCCACAGTGACCTCCAGTAGATACCTATATCAGTTCACCCTGATGAATCCTATGTGACGCCTGACGTCATAGTGATCGTTAGTGACAGCGTGTAGAGCTCGTGCTAGACTCCCCAGTGACTATTAGTAATCGAATATGGTACTGCACCCAGGAAACATCCAGTGCATGCGCCTGACTCCCCAGTGACCTTTGCTACCCACCTGTGATACTGTATCCTAACAGTGGAGGCTGGTAGGAGACGGGGGCCGGGGAAGGTGGGAGAGGGGAGAGGGGGAAATAAAGAAAAAATAAAACTTACCTGCTGAGGCCGTAACCAGACGTCGCAAGCCGCCGCCTCTCCTCCGCAGGACAGGAACAGGAAGCACCCTGGCTTCCAGACTCCGCTGACCAATTACGCCGCTGCTGATAGCAGTGCAGTGATTGGTCTGAGCGACGTGATTCAGCGCTTAGAGAGAGAGTGGAAGCCTGGGCATGTTCTCCACCCAGGCTGTAACACAGCCTGGGTAGAAGACATGCAAAGTGTGCATGACTGTTTAGCCGGTCCGAGACACCGGCCAAACAGTCATGCGCACTTTAGGTGCAGCAGAAGCAGCAACTCCTCCTCTCTGTGATGCAGGGAGCCCAGCCCCGCCCCTTACTAAACTGCCGTGCGGCAACTGCAATACAAAGAATAAAGTGCTAGAAACGCTGCGTTATCATTTTCTTTTTTCTTTTGTACTCCTTTAAAGCAGTGGGTCGACTCTCCCCCGCCTAACCGGAGGAGCTGCCGATGTATCCTAAATATATCCAGCATGTGTGCCTGACACCACAGCGATCTTCTGTACCTATTGGTGATGTTACGTCCATTAGGATCCAGTGCCTGACTCCACAGCGAGCTTTAGTAACCACCTGTGGTCCTGCATGGACAATACACCCCGAGCATGTGCCAGATGCCGTAGTAACCTTTAGTACCCGACTGTGGTATTGCATCCAGCGCACATCAAGAGCATGTACCTAACTCCAGAGTGACTTTTACTAATCACCTGTGATACTGCACCCGCAACTTATCTAGTGTTTGTGTACATCTCCCCACTGACCCTTAGTGTTACTCCCATCATACCCCAGTATACTGACCTTTAGGAACTGCCCCAGATTTCAATCTATTCACATGTGTTGCTTGTTTGACTCTACAATGACATTAGTGATGGCTTTTGAGACTCTGGCATGATAAAGCCAGGTCTTATGTGTGCTTGACTCCACAATGACCTGTAGTGACCACCTGTGGGACTATCTCTTTCCACATCAAGTCCTTATCTGGCTCCAAAGTGATATTTAGTGACAGCTTGTCGTACTGCACGCAGGATATATCAATTGCATGTCTGACTCCACAGGTAGCTCTAGTGAATGCCGGTGGTACTGCACCCCTGATACATCTAGTGTATGTGCCTGACTCCACTGTGAACTTTAGTTACCTCCTCTAATACCACATCTATAAATCCATGATGTGTCCAGATTTTGATCCTGATTCGTCAGTGACGTTTCATAACTTCCTGTGGTATTGCACCCATGATGCTTAAAGAGTATGTGCCCCACTCCATAGTGACCTTTAGTAACCACCTGTGGTACTGCACCCATGATGTACAAATAGTTTGTGCCTGACTCATCTGTGACCTTTAGTATCCACCTGTGGTACTGCACCCAGGATGCATCCTGCTTGGATGTATGACGTTACAACGCAGGCTATTACAACGCCTGCTTTTACAACGCGATTTTTACATCGCATACCATTACAACGCATAGTGCTTTTAGGTGCTGGGTAGTGAATAGTTTAATTTACTATTCCAACTCCAGTCCCCGTGGTCACTAGGGAAGGTTATTGGATAGTAAATTAACCTATTCCCTATCCTATAGCGCCCCCCAGAGCAATGTGTTGTAATAGTTTGCGTTGTAATGGTTGCGTTGTAATGGTAGTGCGTTGTAAAAGTTTCGTTGTAAGTGATGTTTACCATCCAGCTAATGTGCCTGACTCCACAGTGACCTTTAGTCACCTCCTGTGATACTACACCCATGATGTCTGTAGAATTTGCACCTGACTTATCAGTGACCTTGAGTATCTTCCTGTGGTACTGCACCCATGATGTCTGTAGAATTTGCACCTGGCTTATCAGTGACCTTGAGTATTTTCCTGTGATACTGCACCCATGATGTCTGTAGAATTTGCACCTGACTTATCAGTGACCTTGAGTATCTTCCTGCAATACTGCGCCCATGATGTCTGTAGAAGTTGCACCTGACTTATCAGTGACCTTGAGTATCTTCCTGTGGTACTGCACCCATGATGTCTGTAGAATTTGCACCTGGCTTATCAGTGACCTTGAGTATCTTCCTGTGATACTGCACCCATGATGTCTGTAGAATTTGCACCTGACTTATCAGTGACCTTGAGCATCTTCCTGCAATACTGAGCCCATGATGTATGTAGAATTTGCACCTGACTTATCAGTGACCTTGAGTATCTTCCTGTGATACTGCACCCATGATGTCTGTGGAATTTGCACCTGACTGAGAGTAATTGTGCCTGACTCATCTGTGACCTTTAGTATCCACCTGTGGTACTGCACCCAGGATGCATCCTGCTTGGATGTATGACGTTACAACGCAGGCTATTACAACGCCTGCTTTTAAAATGCGGTTTTTACATCGCATACCATTACAACGCATAGTGCTTTTAGGTGCTGGATAGTGATTAGTTTAATTTACTATTCCAACTCCAGTCCCCGTGGACACTAGGGAAGGTTATTGGATAGTAAATTAACCTATTCCCTATCCTATAGCGCCCCCCAGAGCAATGCGTTGTAATAGTTTGCGTTGTAATGGTTGCGTTGTAATGGTAGTGCGTTGTAAAAGTTTTGTTGTAAGTGATGTTTACCATCCAGCTTATGTGCCTGACTCCACAGTGACCTTTAGTCACCTCCTGTGATACTGCACCCATGATGTCTGTAGAATTTGCACCTGACTTATCAGTGACCTTGAGTATCTTCCTGTGGTACTGCACCCATGATGTCTGTAGAATTTGCACCTGACTTATCAGTGACCTTGAGTATCTTCCTGCAATACTGCGCCCATGATGTATGTAGAATTTGCACCTGACTTATCAGTGACCTTGAGTATCTTCCTGTGATACTGCACCCATGATGTCTGTAGAAGTTGCACCTGACTTATCAGTGACCTTGAGTATCTACCTGCAATACTGCGCCCATGATGTATGTAGAATTTGCACCTGGCTTATCAGTGACCTTGAGTATCTTCCTGTGATACTGCACCCATGATGTCTGTAGAATTTGCACCTGGCTTATCAGTGACCTTGAGTATCTTCCTGTGATACTGCACACATGATGTCTGTAGAATTTGCACCTGACTTATCAGTGACCTTGAGCATCTTCCTGCAATACTGCGCCCATGATGTCAGTAGAATTTGCACCTGACTTATCAGTGACCTTGAGTATCTTCCTGCGATACTGCACCCATGATGTCTGTGGAATTTGCACCTGACTTATCAGTGACCTTGAGTATCTTCCTGTGATACTGCGCCCATGATGTCTGTAGAATTTGCACCTGACTTATCAGTGACGGTGAGTATCTTCCTGTGATACTGCACCCATGATGTCTGTAGAATTTGCACCTGACTTATCAGTGACCTTGAGTATCTTCCTGTGATACTGCACCCATGATGTCTGTAGAATTTGCACCTGACTTATCAGTGACCTTGAGTATCTTCCTGCAATACTGCGCCCATGATGTATGTAGAATTTGCACCTGACTTATCAGTGACCTTGAGTATCTTCCTGTGATACTGCACCCATGATGTCTGTAGAATTTGCACCTGACTTATCAGTGACCTTGAGTATCTTCCTGTGATACTGCGCCCTTGATGTCTGTAGAATTTGCACCTGACTTATCAGTGACCTTGAGTATCTTCCTGTGATACTGCACCCATGATGTCTGTAGAATTTGCACTTGACTTATCAGTGACCTTGAGTATCTTCCTGTGATACTGCACCCATGATGTCTGTAGAATTTGCACCTGACTTATCAGTGACCTTGAGTATCTTCCTGCAATACTGCACCCATGATGTCTGTAGAATTTGCACCTGACTTATCAGTGACCTTGAGTATCTTCCTGCAATACTGCGCCCATGAGGTCTGTAGAATTTGCACCTGACTTATCAGTGACCTTGAGTATCTTCCTGTGATACTGCACCCATGATGTCTGTAGAAGTTGCACCTGACTTATCAGTGACCTTGAGTATCTTCCTGTGATACTGCGCCCATGATGCCTTGAGTGTATGTGCCTTACTCCTCAGTGAGTTTTAGTAACCACCTGTGGTTCTGCACCGAAGATACATCCATTGTATGTCAGACTCCATAGTGGACTCTGGTAACCTCCTGTGATACTGCACCCATGATGTCTGTAGAATTTGCACCTGACTTCTCAGTGACCTTGAGTATCTTCCTGTGGTACTGCACCCATGATGTCTGTAGAATTTGCACCTGGCTTATCAGTGACCTTGAGTATTTTCCTGTGATACTGCACCCATGATGTCTGTAGAATTTGCACCTGACTTATCAGTGACCTTGAGTATCTTCCTGCAATACTGCGCCCATGATGTATGTAGAATTTGCACCTGACTTATCAGTGACCTCGAGTATCTTCCTGTGATACTGCACCCATGATGTCTGTAGAAGTTGCACCTGACTTATCAGTGACCTTGAGTATCTTCCTGTGGTACTGCACCCATGATGTCTGTAGAATTTGCACCTGGCTTATCAGTGACCTTGAGTATCTTCCTGTGATACTGCACCCATGATGTCTGTAGAATTTGCACCTGACTTATCAGTGACCTTGAGCATCTTCCTGCAATACTGAGCCCATGATGTATGTAGAATTTGCACCTGACTTATCAGTGGCCTTGAGTATCTTCCTGTGATACTGCACCCATGATGTCTGTGGAATTTGCACCTGACTGAGAGTAATTGTGCCTGACTCATCTGTGACCTTTAGTATCCACCTGTGGTACTGCACCCAGGATGCATCCTGCTTGAATGTATGACGTTACAACGCAGGCTATTACAACGCCTGCTTTTACAACGCGGTTTTTACATCGCATACCATTACAACGCATAGTGCTTTTAGGTGCTGCATAGTGAATAGTTTAATTTACTATTCCAACTCCAGTCCCCGTGGACACTAGGGAAGGTTATTGGATAGTAAATTAACCTATTCCCTATCCTATAGCGCCCCCAGAGCAATGCGTTGTAATAGTTTGCGTTGTAATGGTTGCGTTGTAATGGTAGTGCGTTGTAAAAGTTTTGTTGTAAGTGATGTTTACCATCCAGCTTATGTGCCCGACTCCACAGTGACCTTTAGTCACCTCCTGTGATACTGCACCCATGATGTCTGTAGAATTTGCACCTGACTTATCAGTGACCTTGAGTATCTTCCTGCAATACTGCGCCCATGAGGTCTGTAGAATTTGCACCTGACTTATCAGTGACCTTGAGTATCTTCCTGTGATACTGCACCCATGATGTCTGTAGAAGTTGTACCTGACTTATCAGTGACCTTGAGTATCTTCCTGTGATACTGCGCCCATGATGCCTTGAGTGTATGTGCCTTACTCCTCAGTGAGTTTTAGTAACCACCTGTGGTTCTGCACCGAAGATACATCCATTGTATGTCAGACTCCATAGTGAACTCTGGTAACCTCCTGTGATACTGCACCCATGATGTCTGTAGAATTTGCACCTGACTTATCAGTGACCTTGAGTATCTTCCTGTGGTACTGCACCCATGATGTCTGTAGAATTTGCACCTGGCTTATCAGTGACCTTGAGTATTTTCCTGTGATACTGCACCCATGATGTCTGTAGAATTTGCACCTGACTTATCAGTGACCTTGAGTATCTTCCTGCAATACTGCGCCCATGATGTATGTAGAATTTGCACCTGACTTATCAGTGACCTTGAGTATCTTCCTGTGATACTGCACCCATGATGTCTGTAGAAGTTGCACCTGACTTATCAGTGACCTTGAGTATCTTCCTGTGGTACTGCACCCATGATGTCTGTAGAATTTGCACCTGGCTTATCAGTGACCTTGAGTATCTTCCTGTGATACTGCACCCATGATGTCTGTAGAATTTGCACCTGACTTATCAGTGACCTTGAGCATCTTCCTGCAATACTGAGCCCATGATGTATGTAGAATTTGCACCTGACTTATCAGTGGCCTTGAGTATCTTCCTGTGATACTGCACCCATGATGTCTGTGGAATTTGCACCTGACTGAGAGTAATTGTGCCTGACTCATCTGTGACCTTTAGTATCCACCTGTGGTACTGCACCCAGGATGCATCCTGCTTGAATGTATGACGTTACAACGCAGGCTATTACAACGCCTGCTTTTACAACGCGGTTTTTACATTGCATACCATTACAACGCATAGTGCTTTTAGGTGCTGCATAGTGAATAGTTTAATTTACTATTCCAACTCCAGTCCCCGTGGACACACTAGGGAAGGTTATTGGATAGTAAATTAACCTATTCCCTATCCTATAGCGCCCCCAGAGCAATGCGTTGTAATAGTTTGCGTTGTAATGGTTGCGTTGTAATGGTAGTGTGTTGTAAAAGTTTTGTTGTAAGTGATGTTTACCATCCAGCTTATGTGCCCGACTCCACAGTGACCTTTAGTCACCTCCTGTGATACTGCACCCATGATGTCTGTAGAATTTGCACCTGACTTACCAGTGACCTTGAGTATCTTCCTGTGGTACTGCACCCATGATGTCTGTAGAATTTGCACCTGACTTATCAGTGACTTTGAGTATCTTCCTGCAATACTGCGCCCATGATGTATGTAGAATTTGCACCTGACTTATCAGTGACCTTGAGTATCTTCCTGTGATACTGCACCCATGATGTCTGTAGAAGTTGCACCTGACTTATCAGTGACCTTGAGTATCTTCCTGCAATACTGCGCCCATGATGTATGTAGAATTTGCACCTGACTTATCAGTGACCTTGAGTATCTTCCTGTGATACTGCACCCATGATGTCTGTAGAAGTTGCACCTGACTTATCAGTGACCTTGAGTATCTTCCTGTGGTACTGCACCCATGATGTCTGTAGAATTTGCACCTGGCTTATCAGTGACCTTGAGTATCTTCCTGTGATACTGCACCCATGATGTCTGTAGAATTTGCACCTGACTTATCAGTGACCTTGAGTATCTTCCTGCGATACTGCACCCATGATGTCTGTGGAATTTGCACCTGACTTATCAGTGACCTTGAGTATCTTCCTGTGATACTGCGCCCCTGATGTCTGTAGAATTTGCACCTGACTTATCAGTGACCTTGAGTATCTTCCTGTGATACTGCACCCAGATGTCTGTAGAATTTGCACCTGACTTATCAGTGACCTTGAGTATCTTCCTGTGATACTGCACCCATGATGTCTGTAGAATTTGCACCTGACTTATCAGTGACCTTGAGTATCTTCCTGCAATACTGCGCCCATGATGTATGTAGAATTTGCACCTGACTTATCAGTGACCTTGAGTATCTTCCTGTGATACTGCACCCATGATGTCTGTAGAATTTGCACCTGACTTATCAGTGACCTTGAGTATCTTCCTGTGATACTGCGCCCATGATGTCTGTAGAATTTGCACCTGACTTTTCAGTGACCTTGAGTATCTTCCTGTGATACTGCACCCATGATGTCTGTAGAATTTGCACTTGACTTATCAGTGACCTTGAGTATCTTCCTGTGATACTGCACCCATGATGTCTGTAGAATTTGCACCTGACTTATCAGTGACCTTGAGTATCTTCCTGCAATACTGCACCCATGATGTCTGTAGAATTTGCACCTGACTTATTAGTGACCTTGAGTATCTTCCTGCAATACTGCGCCCATGATGTCTGTAGAATTTGCACCTGACTTATCAGTGACCTTGAGTATCTTCCTGCAATACTGCGCCCATGATGTCTGTAGAATTTGCACCTGACTTATCAGTGACCTTGAGTATCTTCCTGTGATACTGCACCCATGATGTCTGTAGAATTTGCACCTGACTTATCAGTGACCTTGAGTATCTTCCTGCAATACTGCACCCATGATGTCTGTAGAATTTGCACCTCACTTATCAGTGACCTTGAGTATCTTCCTGTGATACTGCGCCCATGATGCCTTGAGTGTATGTGCCTTACTCCTCAGTGAGTTTTAGTAACCACCTGTGGTTCTGCACCGAAGATACATCCATTGTATGTCAGACTCCATAGTGGCCTCTGGTAACCTCCTGTGGCACTCCACTGCCAGTGATTCTTCACACCTGTGCATACAGGAACTGATTCTAAAGTGAGCTTTAGTAACTTGCTGCGGTATGTTTTACATCCATTAACATTTAGTGCCAGATGTATGAAGCCTACTTGAGGTCACTACCAGCGCAATGCGCAGAATCGACTGTTTGCAAACGCAAAAAGGCTTTTTCTAATGTATCAAACCAAGCTTGCAATTTGGTAATACATTACCGAATTGTGATTTTGGTTTGGGACTTAATACCGATTGAGTATTTGGAAGGGGCGTGTTTAGGGTGTCCTTTCCAAATACTGAATATGAGTGGTATGCATTTATATTTTGCGATTGAAATGCATTTGCAAAACAATAATATTTTACGACCCCTCAAAGGAGGTGGTAACCCCCAAGGGACCCCTGCCCCTATGTGAATTTGAAAATCATGACATTCCAGTCATAGGTCAGTTTAAAATTGAAGTTTGGCAAGATATGAATGCTGTGTGTTGGATATAGATGGTAAATAAAAATTACAAAGGCTTCTGTTAACATTTGCAACAAGGCTTGACAAATGGAGCAAGTTGCCACTCTAAATGACTGGCAGAATAGCCATGCTTAAAGTGGTGACGATTCCGCAATATTTAACTCTGTTTGCCAACTTGCCGTGGCCTGTTATCAACCAGTGGCGGCTTGTCTCGAGGGGCGTCAGGACAGGACCCTACCACTGGTGAGCAGTCACATTTACACTGCATTTGTTTTGCAGTCTTCATGACAACAGCAGAGCCAAACCCTAGGCCTTTTCAGGCTCAACGGATGAGTAAAGGAGGGGTGGGGGGCTGAGAGGGCTCAGTCACGATCCATCTACAAAGTGCTATTGAAGAAGACAGCACTCTGCAAATGGATGTTTTAATTGTGCTTGTGTGAGGGCGTACCACAGTCTTATCCTGTTCCACAAGCACAATCCATATTTAGCAAACATACTGCGCATGCCTCAGGTATGCCTGCCTATCTGATAAAACAGGGCTGACAGTGCATCCCTGTGGCAGACTGAAATCCACAGGGAGCAGCAGGGCAGGATCCCAAACCTTGTTCCAGCTTCTGAAAGATCAGAGGCTGCTGGAGGACTTTAGGCGGGAATTTCTCTCTTTGATCCTCCCTCTGCTGCCCTGTTTGGCTCCTCTATCATGCCTCACCGGCTCCTATTTCCAGCACCAGCTTTCTGCTCTGCTTCTGCCAAGGAGGATTGGAGACCCACGAGTAAAGGACACGAGGTAAGTAATGTTTCCACTGTTGCTTTGTGCTAGTGAGTGTGAGTGAATGAACATGACTTTGAGAGTGAGTGTACATGTCTGTGAGAGTGAGTGTCAATGAGGGAGCGCGTGAGTGGGTGAGTGACAGTGAATGAGAGAATGAAATAGTGAGTGAATGGTTAAGAGTGTGAATAGGCGAGAGTGAATGGGTGAGAGTTAGTGTGTGAGAGGGAGTGTGAGTGAAAGTGAGGGAGAGATAGTGTGTGTGTGCATGCATGTGTGAGTGAGTGAACGTGTGACTGAATGTGTGTGATTCTGTGCCAGTGACATTATGTGTGTTATGCTTGCGGGTGTGCAGCAGTATCTGACACTCTAGAGGTAATTACTGGCTCATGGTGATATCGATGGTAAAATGCTGCCACTGATGTATTGGAAGTAATGCTTGGCTTTAGGCAAGCCAGCTATGGCAGATAAGGGGCAAGCACAAATAGCAAAATCCTGGCGAAATATGTTTGTCATCACCCTTTAGAGGGGTAGATTCGGAGCGCACACCCGAAAAGTGCATGTGAAGCAAGTTACGACAAATATACAAGAGATTTGTGTTGTTTTTTGCTTTTTCTCTAACAGGAATCCAAAAAGAGGAACTCATTCTAATCATGGCCACTAGTGTCTTTTATGCATGCCAGATATATGTTGCATACTGTATGTTGTCCTGACAAAATACGTTAGATGTGACTGAAATAAAAAAGGAGAGATTCCGGGGCATTATAATTATAAAGAAGTGATGAAAGCCCTGGACCTTTGGGCCTTCTTGAGGTAGGGCTGAAACATGTTGACATTTGCAGGCCCGGTGTAGGGCCATTATCTCTGCAGGCACCCCACTACACATTTTGTAATCATACCTGGAACAACGTGAATAAAAGGGATACCTTTGGTGTTTCAAAGTATTTTTATTTTAAGACCCCGGCAGGAAAACGTATCCAAAGTGCTCCCCGGAATATGGTCACGCCCATCCTGTTTTTTAGGGACCAAGATGAGACCTGTTGATGAAGCTTGACACCATCAGGGTGTGTCAGTGTCTACCTTACAACTTAATGTGATGTCCTGGTTACGGGTACAGCTTCACTTTACATATATTAGGGTTCCTTCATGATCTGCAGGAGAATCAACCAGTATGTGTAGGGTATCTCTTGTATCTTCTGATTACCAGGGAGGGCGCATCCTTTATGTCCTACATCTCATCCCCTCCAGGACTCCGGAGTACATTCCTGAGCCTTCGGGTTTTTATATTTCTAGTATAGACAACGTGCTCATCCAATCCTTTACCTCTCCACTGAGCACACAGAGCGATGGCCACAGGATTGATAACTGCAATGCATTCTATTTCGACGCTAACAAGACAACTCTAGCCAAATTGCAAGTGGTACAAAATTCAGCGGCAAGGCTGCCATTGGATATCCCAAAATGTACGTCAGTCTCAAAAGGATTGTGTCAACTTCACTAGCTTCCTGTACAGGAGCGTGTCACCTTTAAAGCTGTGTGTATTCCTCATTAAGCACTTTATAGTGCTAGTCTGGGGGGTAATACATCCATGTTCTAATGGTACTCCCATAGTAGGCTTCTACAATTAGCAGCCCACAATTTAGTAGTCATCCCCAGAGTTCGGAGGAAGAAATGGGGAGGCAGAGCTTTTTCGGTTGCGGCTGCCAAGATCTGGAATTCCCTCCCTCTCATCTGACCAGTATGAAACCACATACTCCTTTTAAGGAAACCTGGCTCCTCTCTTTTTAACTTGGCCAGGGCAATGGGCAAGTGTACTCTCATGATTAGCTCTCAGCGCCTTGACGCCTTTGGCATTGCTGCACTATATACATTTATATCATTCATTCATGAGTGAGAATGAGAAAGTGAGAATGTGGGAGTGAGTGGAGTAAGAGTGAGTGGGAGTGACTGAGAGTAATTGTAAAGCAATGTGAAGGAGTTAAAGTAAGGTGTGTAAGAGTAAGTGAGAATGAATGAATGAGAATAAGAATGAGCGAATGAATAGAGGTGAGCATGAGTGTGCGAGAGTGTGCGTCTGAATGTGTCACTCGTGTGAGTCTTCCGTACGAAAACACCCCTTTCTTTCCCTTGAACCTTTCTGGAAGAAAATTGGATTACTAACTGGTAATGCAGCAATGTCAAAGATGATCAGCCACCACTGGGAGACACCATGCCAAAATTCAGGCATTAACATGCTGACTGTCATTCTTGACATATGGGGGACACTCATGGCAAATTTTGAAGGATCAGCTCCTTTGTGTTTGACAGACATGGGGCCAGATGTACCACCTGCAAAACAGTGCCTCCCATATTGCGACTAATTTGCAACTCGCAATTTGCGAGGCGCTATTTGGCATGTAAAACAGTGGGATTAACATTATTTGTGATTCCCAATGAGGTCGCAAATGGAGAGGATCATGAATATTAATTAGCCTCTCGCAATTTGCGAGCCCATTGGGAATGACAGGCCCTCCCAGGGATGTTGGCCTGCTGGGCTCAGCAGCCCACCATGTCGCAGATTGCTTTTAAATAAAGCATTTTTTTTTTTTTTTAATGAAAGGTTTTCGTTTCATTTTTTAAGGGCAGGTAGTGGTCCCTGGGACTACTGCCTGCCCTTAAAACATATTTTTAGACACACTCACAAAGTGGAAGGGGTCCCCAGGGGACCTCTTCCAAATTGCAACTGCATTACCACGCTCTTGAAGGGTGGTAATTTGTGAGTGTTTTGCAACCACAATTGCGGTCACAAAACATTCAGACATTGCTTTGCGGATGCAATTACGAAGGGAACGCCCCTTTCTAATAGCGACTCGCAATTCCTAAATAGCGAGTCGCAAATAAATTGCAACTTGCTATTTAGGAATTGTACATGGCCCTGGGCCTTTTTGCAAGCACAAAAGGGTGGCAAACCTGTTTGCGCATGCAATTTAGGGTCGTACATCTGGCCCATGGTGCTGTTGCTTCAAAGAAGGAAGAAATAAAGTAAGATGGTGGACCTGGGAGTCTGTAAATTAGAACACGCTTGAAGGAAACGCATGGTGATACTTTAATAGTAAGGGCTAACGATGTATCCCCAGAAATAGGGACATTTTGTATGTAGACGCCTCAAGTTTTTCTTTAAAAATACAAGCAAGTCCCCCCTGCCTCGTTTCTGTTATTCATCAGGATGTTTAATAAGGTAGCTAGAGGGAACCACTAGCAAAAGCTTTGGGTGGTGTCACTCTTGAACCATGTTTCTGTGATAAATATACAATCTAGTTTATGTTTCCTGATGAATTATTTTATTTCGCCATGATGCTTAGTAAGCGACTTAGCAATCAGAAGGCCACATTTAAGGTTAGGCAACTTGTCAGCCGACCCACTAATAATCCGAGTACCAGCAGAATCTCCGTGCCTTTGACATGCCATCGGCTCACCTGTATTCAGTCTATGATCCCACCATTAGTCCACTAGTCATAAAAAATAGACTGCAATGTAGACAAAGAATCCAGGATGATGCGCCTCCCAAAATGGCGCCCAACCTGCCTACTATCACCTTATAGGGCCCAGGAAAATAAAAATCCTGATCGGCTTAGTAGAAGAGCAGAGTGCCTTAATAGATACACGTTGGTATTTTATGCAGTGCGAATAACCAGCCCCAGAAAAGAGTTTATCTTAAAGAGCCCACAACTCTGTAGTAAATAAAGATAAAAGGCAATAAAGGTATGAGCTCCAAAAACTAAAACCTATGAAAAGTAATTTTTGTAGAAACAGTTTCCCTTGTCCAGGATAGAAGTTGCGGTATAAAAGCTATCTGATCTCTTTGTAAATATAAACAATTATTGCCCCTGGGTGCACATTAATCTTGGGTGGAGTCCAAAATATATGCGTAGATACATGCAGGTGATCAATTTTCCACGAAGTGTACTAAGAGACCTCTATGACATGGGCCTCCTGTCATGGGCAAACTTCTACTTCTTCGGTATCGATAAAAAAGATAACCAGACATTTCCACACTTCTTCTAGCAAAATTGTCATGGTCCACAAAGCAGGCAACCAAAATGACACTCTGAGCTATGGGTGGGTAGCCAAAAGCCAGCCATAATTGGGGTGTATTCTATCACGACCTCTGAGCGCTGGTGCCACTGCACCTGCTGTACTAATAACAGCTACGCCCTTATTGTACAGCATGTCCAGGAATACAGAGTCACGTGGTGGGCAGGAGGGATGGGAAATGCTATCTTTGATGTGTCGTCTGGTGGATATACCTTGTCCCTAACATACCTTGGTCATTATAAGGGCCACGTTTTGGGATAACAATACGCTTCAGCACAATTACGCCAAATCAAAAGTATATATTAAATATAAATCCTTGTATACAATTCCACTTTATTTGAAGAATTGGTAAAAATACTTACGCCCCAACTATTTGTAGACTTTACTAGACCACGTTCTAATGCCAGATTCCTGCATTAATGTTTCAGGTATTGTGTATAATGTTTCCATCGTCACCGGAGACGTCAGAGGGGCAGGCACTAACTCCAAGATACACATCATCCTTCACGGGTCCAAGGGACTGAAGAACAGCGGCAAAATATTCCTGGAGGGCGGTGAATTTGAACGCGCAAGGACTGACCTGTTCAGCATCGAGATCGCCGCCCTTCTCAGCCCGCTGAGCCGCATCACCATCGGCCATGACAATGGCGGGGTCAGTTCTGGCTGGTACTGTGAGAAGGTGAGTGTGCCAGAGACCTTCCATAGCTTGTATGCGAGTGGGCACAGTGCTTGAATTGGAAGCCTTGAAGTGCGGGTACTCACTATTCCAGAGTACCTGTTTGCTAGTTAAAGAGCCCTTACTAATGGACCTCTGCTGAAAAGTGCAGGCACTCTGTACCTGACAGTAGCTGCCCATGTAAGAAACTGAGTACACCTATGCCATAGAGTACCATGGAAATGGCAATTGTTAGAGTAGTAAAACTGTATTGTAGCAGGGATCCTGTTCTCCTACAGAACTGTGCATAGAGACTTGGAACCTCAGTCAGTTAGGGTGTGCCAAAACTCACCTTAGTACCCAAAATCCCCTTACCAGACTAGCTACAGTGTCTCATTGGTTATTACAAACTCCCAATATGCAGACAAACCAGAACATGAACTTAGATTACCTCAGGTATCGTGGAACACATGATCACTCTTTCGTTATACAATCATTTCAAACCAGAACGTGGAGTAAATGAGGACGCGTGCACATTTGAAATATTTATTTACTAATGCAGTGTTCTCAAACGCAGTATCTTAGATAATACAAGCAAACATATTATAAGAAGCAAAGTTATCAGCATAGTTACTAGTCCATAGAATGCGAAAGGTGACAGCATGCTAAAATGCTGAAATGAATAGGAGTTAACAACACCTAATTCTCACCCTCCCTATCTAGTATATTATATTATATCTAAGAAGGTCTCTTTGGGTTTTAGCAGGGCAGCCCCATACCTCAAGATCCTAGTGGATAGTGATCACATCATTTCCACCAGCTCTCTGCATGCGAAGCACCATCAAGTGTGTGTATGTGTGCTCTAAGCAAAGCAATATAAAACGTGCCTAAAGCCAGATTTTGGCAGCAGCTGCATTTATGTTATGTCTAGGAAGGTGCGAAGATCAGACCTCACAACAACACTGTGTCGAGTTATCCTTGAAGGCTTCAGCACTCACTGTACAGACATAGTTTCCCAAGCAAAGCTGATATCAGAGTAATAACATATTATTCTCGTGTAAATCACAACGCTCTTCTAGGCTGAAAGCTAAAACAACAATTATGTGTCGTGTGCAGAAGCAGCAAAAGGTAAAATGGCGTTTAAACATTTAATAAGCTAATGCTAACTTAACACGGTATATAGGTAAGCAGTAACTATATGACAGTATGATTTGATCGTAAAATAATATTTAGGCCCTTATTTGGGAATAAGTGGTAGCTACTCTTAGTTGCACAAAAGGCTACTGGTACTTACTAGAAACAATGTATTTTTTCTGTATTTATTGTTTACAAAGTGAGCACTGCCTCTCCTTGGTTGCTGATAAGCAGTGGAATGCCATGTGTCAGGACACCATTTTGGGAATCAATTGACCTTCATAAACATATGCGATAAATATCAAACCAACATTCCTGAATCTATGGATTAGAAATGGGACTTACATATATGAAGTATATATATGAAGTGTTTGGTAAATTGATTTATTACACAACAGTATTCCTTGCATTTTGTTTAGGAGGCAGAGTATAAACTTTCATTCATTATTCTTTCTACAGGTGATTATTTACTGTCCATTTACCGGAATTGAGCAAACCTTCCCATGTGGAAAATGGCTCGATGAAGACGAAGGGGATGGATTGATAGAGCGGGAACTTTATGAGATGGTCTCTCTACGACAGAAAAGGCAGAAAAGTAAGTTGATTTAATTCTGTCGAATAAACATAAAGGTGGTTCTACTTTTTGTTCTTGGCCACACAGTGGAATGGCCTAGTGTGTACACAGTCCATAGCTTATCATTGATGACCTTTCTTCTCAGATTTATTGTCTTCCTCCTCTTGTGCTTCTCATTTCCCCTAAGCATTGTGTTGTGACTTGGGTACACTTCCTATCTCATTTGTGTGTTTTGGGAAGAACAAACTCCAAATCTTCAGTAAATGTGATTTATTGGAAGTATCAACATACAATGTCAAACCCCTGACAAGCGCTGGCCAACTGACACACTTCAACTAGGATTCCAGAATACGCCAATGTAATATATAATATAGAACATTGACGTGCCTACTCCCATAGGATACAATGCACCCCCTTTCTTAAACAGTAATAAAAAAACATGACTTATTAACGTAACATGAATAACAAATAAAACAATACAATTCCAAAAAGGATAGGATAGGATGGGAATTTATAGAGCGCACTAAACCAGAGAGGTGTCAAGGCGCTAAGCGGGATGAAGAAGAAGCAAGCATTGCCAACTACTAGGCAAAAAGCCAGGCCTTTAAGATCTTACATCATACATTAGTCAACCTTAACACGCAAAACATAGTCGTCCAATTTCTTTGGCTTGTACTTAATCTAACCACTAATCCTTTCTACTCTCACCGGCATTTGTACAGATTCATCGGGACCATTACTTATGGGCCCTTTCTTAGCGGCTGGGATCACCACCAATCCTTCAGCATTTTGTTTCCAGAGCTGACGCTTCAATTTGCTGCAACAGGTGATTTTCCTAGCAACTCAACAAAATCATATTTTTCCTCACCCTCTTCACAGTTTTAGGATCAGACAATTTAGAACTTCGCTTTTTATACGTTGTCCCACACATGATCTTACCAAATTCCCTTACTTGAACATCCTTGTCATCCTTCTCAATGTACTATTATGTCGATTAGCATACTGATTCTGGTACTTTTCCACTCTTTCAGACAACACCTGTTTGGGCAGAATTACACAATTCACCCTTTCCATCCATGCAGGAACCACCAATGTGCAAGCTACTCTACCTTTCAGCAGAAAAATATGTGTTTTTCTTGTAGCTGTATGCAGTGTAGTTCGGTAACTCCACAGCACGTTTTTCACCTAGGGAGAGGTGTGACGCCACGACCAGGGCGACTGATGCCGGAATCTTGGGATCACAGTTCGATGCCTGCGCCGGCAGCAGATTATCCCAGCACCATGTGACTCTGGGAAATAGCTTGCTTAATCTTCCTGACGGCCCCTAGCGCCTGGAGACCCTTACGGGTGATTGTTCGCGCTTTAAAAATGTGGATTATTTTTATTATTTCAGTCTCCCACACATTGCCAACTGAATACACTCACCCAACACCCAGTTGAAAGGCTCTACTAACCCATTTCTGAGTGGGTGATAAACTGGTGTTCTCAGATGTTTAATCCCCTTTTTTCCTGGAAATGATTCAAACTCATTAGGAACAAATTGTGGACTGTTATTCCAAACTATTTCTGCCGGACAATCCTCTCTCTCTTCACCTTCCACGCTTATCGACCAATCATTGTGGAGACTCCTATTGTGACTGTAGCGTTGCCAAACAGAGCATGCGAAAAGGTTGCTATTGACATCAGCAGTCCGTTTGATTTTTTGGGAGTTGAAAGTAGATTTGCTGTTGTAATGGTTGAGTACTACTCAAAATAGCGTGATGTTGCCTTTATGAATGTGGTTAAGTCATTCTAGGTTAATTCCTTTTTTGGAGAGGTGTTCTGGAGAGAGGATTGTCGTGAAGAAATAGTTTAGGATAAACGGTTCATACGAGCTCTAGCTCGCAGCAGTCATCCTTTCACATGCCGAATGGAAGGATCCACAAAACCTGTTGTGGATTTCGCTGAGAACTGCTGACACCTCCAATGTCCGCTGAAGACAAACCACTGTCTTCGGGTCAGACTCTGCCTGCACTAATTCGCTTGATGATGGCCCAGAGTTAAATGTGCACAATCATCTGCTTGATTAGCAAAGAGCTAATCAGCTGGCACATCAAACTCACATTAGCAGATACGCAACACAGCACAATCCAGGTCCAGCATGAAGTCAATGTTGCACGCGGTAGCAGCAGAAGCTGATGTGAAACGGAGTCACAGATGCGCTAGGACAAAACACTCAAACCCCCCCCCAAAAACACTGTGATTCTCTCACCGGCAACAGATTGTCACTTACAGCACACAGTCTTTGTCGCATTCCCATTGCGCAGATCCAGCTCCAGTTTACCACGCTGCCCTTTGCTTCATACGGCAACCATTGCCCGCGGCCAGGGTAACTCTTAGGGGATCCCACCAACATACGTCTGCCCAAAGTCAGTTGTCCATTTTGCAACCCATGCTTGTCCACACTTTTGGGAAAAACAGATTCCAAATCTGCAGTAATTTATCATATCAAAGTATCAACATACAATATGAAACCCCTGGCAGGCCTTTGCTAACCGGCCAACTTCAACCAGGATTTTAGAATACTTACAATGCAATACATAGAAGAATGACATGTCCAATCACGTAGTACATACCAGTTTGCCCTGCCTGTCGAACTGTAGAGAATGCTGCATATATCATACTGGTATGTAGACAGTGGGAGCTTGTGTGAGGGGAGTCAGTAGGAAGCAGTTAGAGGCTGAGCAGGAAAGCTAACCGGATCCCGGTGGGGTTATTCTTTGTACATATATACGTGTATCACTAGATCTTAGTCACCCCTTGTACCTGAAGTATCTGTGTGCTACTTGTTGGCCTCTTTCTCTTTGCAACACATATCTTACTTACCATCCTTTTGATTGGATGTCTTGGATCCTTCCTCTGCTTATATGTTCTGGATGAACTGTTTCTATTGTAGCAGGATAAACACTGATTTGCATAGGGTTGATCTCTCTCTAGAGTGGCAGAGTAAGCACAAAACAATGCAACCACAAAGTCACCAGTGTCTGAGATTAATACAAATAATCCATTGTCTTGTTGTTAATTACAACTTACTACAAGCTGGCTGCACACTGGTGCGTTCATGCCTACTGCACAGATTCCATATTTGATATCTGTATCTGCACCCAGGATATCTTCACTGGGGGCAAGAGACCAAACACAGAGAGGAGGTACTGATTTCATAAAGAAAGGACCTTCTGCCTAAATTAAAAAGGCACTTTGAAACTTTCCACATTGTCAAGAACCTTTGATCTTGTCCCTCTCTTTGATCACAGACTTCGCTGGTGTCTTGCAATATGCTTTTACCCAACTCAGTAGCAGTCACATTATTGAGCGGGATCATGAGAATGAATGGACCTATCAGGATTCAAACTTGTTACCATGGGGTCATGCACAGATCCTTGCAGCTGTGATCTCAGTCGTCAAGTGAGCCATCAGGCCCTCAAGAATATCCTATAGAAAGGCCCTATTTCTCATTCAAAATCAGAAATATTCAATATCTCTGAATTTGGGAACATTGGCAGCAGGTGTTAAGCACTATGTGTGCACCTTGCAGGAGGTTTTCTAACAGAGAGTATTGCATTAGGACAACAGTGATTTCACAGCAAAGACTGCAATGGATCACTAAGCGCTGTTGGGACCATGTTAATTTATATTTTATATATTGTCTTTGTGGGAGCAGAGAACTCATTTTGTGTTTTTAGATGGGTATGAATAATATAATTCTTGAATAAATTGAGTGTTAAATTATTCCAAAGGTTTGAATGTACTCATTCAATGTAGTCTGAACTGAGTTCAAATATTGTCCTATCATCGGAGACTTGTTCTAAATGACAATCTCTCCATGTTTGGCCACGTGGATGCAGCATTCAAATTAGGACTTGGTGTTTTCAAACAGCAGAACTGTTTTATTGCAAATCAAATAAAAAGCAGATATTTGTATCATGAAGGAAGTTTATACCTCTTTGGTTGATGTTCTTAATATATCTTTGATTCTTCTCCTACTCTACTGCGTAGAAAGCCCGTGGTCCCTTTGGATCTGGACTAGCGACATTAAGAACGCAGGGACAGATGCCAATATCCTGCTCCAGATTTATGGGGACAAAGGCAAATCAGACGAGATGAAACTGGACAACAACTCCGACAATTTTGAAACCGGACAAATCGACAAGTTTATGGTATGTTGCCAATATTTGCTCATTGCACTAAAGGGGAGGACTGCTTAAAGTCTAATTAAAGGATGGGATAATCTAAACCATGGATGGTTAATAAGAGAAATAGTTATTTGGTAGAGTAGAGTTGCCAGATGACATTCATTCTAATTGAGATCTAGATCTGATATTTAAGTTGAACATAATCTCAAACTGTATTCTTAGGCACTTTATAATGCATGGACTGGGCTGAGCTGCTTGTCTAACACGCTTGTCCATGGACAGTTATATAACTCCAGCCTAATCAGTGTTTTCTCAGTGTTTATATGTTATATTCAGTGCTTATACCTAATGAGCATAGGAATAGTTCTGTCTAGATATAGCTTTGATTTTTCATTCTTATTCTATTTCTAAAATAGATGTGATAAGAAAAAGATTTTCTACTTTTGTTTTTAGATCGAACTTCCTGACCTGGGCACCTTCTTTAAGCTCAGGATATGGCATGAGAAGAGGAACGCCTTTGCAGGGTGGCATCTGAACAAGGTATGGAAGCAGTGAGGCTCCTCTCCCTATTGCCTTATAATGATCAATACTGTTCCATCTACCATGGGCTAAATTCATTACAAGTCTGCAGCACTACAGATTACCCCCAATTATTCTATATTTCTGACTACTCTATTTTACACCCTGTGCTTATTAAGGTACTAAACCCTCACCATCTGCGCCTGAATATTCTTCCAAACTTTAAGGAGAGTATGTAGGAATTTGTGCTTATGTTCTTCCTACTAGGCTACCTATCATCACAAACATGCTCTTATGAGCCTTTTTACTTTTACATATTCTTGGGAGGACATAGTCAATCCCTCAAGAGAGGGTGCCAATTACAGAATTGATACCCAGTCACTCAGTTATGCAAGATTTAAGTTTCACATATGGTTTTGTCATGGACTACCCTACAGTGATATCCCTACATGCACTGAGCAGCCACGCATACAGATTGCATAGCTCTTGATTATGCTTTACCTGTTTGCGTTGCCATGATGCAGCTCTTTCTGGGAAGTTATTGTCTGCTTCTTTCTTTACTACTATATCTCTTTGCTTCTTCTTCTTCTGGCTGCTCCCAGAGGTTTACTGACATGTCTGTCCCTTCTCCTTCTTCAAGCTTGTATCAGGAGCACTATATTTTTATTTATTTACTTATTTTTTGAGTTTTATATAGCGCTGACCAGACCTGTGGGAATCGGAGCGCTTGACAACATAGTTTCAGGATAGACCAACATATTAGAAGAGTCCTCAGCAAAGAAATTAGGTAGTCCAAAGAGTGCTGAGGTTTCTAGAGGTAGAGTAGAGTCCGTGGTCGTCTTCTGGAGTGCTAAAATTCGGTAGACCGAAGAAGTTCAGCAGTTTAGCAGTTCAAGAGCGTTGAATTTTCGAGAGGTAGTGGTAGAGTCCTAAGGTAGTCTAGTTGAATGCTGAAATTGAGGTAGACCGAAAGGTGTCATTAATAAAATGCGCAATTAGTCCTGAGGCGGGTTGAGGGGGATGTGAGCAGAGTATAGTTGGAGAGCACCGGCAACAGGGATATCGTGGCTGTCCATTCGGGAGGGCGTGGTACAGCAGGAGGGTTTTAAGATGCTTTTTTAATTTAGTGAAGGAAGGGATAGTTCTGATGTCTGCTGGGATGGAGTTCCAAATTTTGGGAACTGTTCCAGCAAATAATATAGCAGCTGTTTTGTGTTTGCGTGTTCTCAAGGGTATGAGAAGGAGCGAGTTTGAGCTCCTGAGGTTTCTCGTCTGCCCTGCCTTTTAAGTTTGGCGGCGAGATTGTCCGGTTTTCCAGTGTGGAGGGCTTTGTACGTGAGGCACGCCATTCTGAAATTGACTCGCTGTTCAACTGGGAGCCATTTAAGTTCTCTAAGAGCTGGTGAGATGTGGTCATACTTCCTGATTCCAGTGACCATTCTGGCTGCAGAGTTGAGGGTTGTTTTGAGGGGAGCCAAGTTGGATTTAGTGGCGCCGGTTAGGGTTGCGTTGCCGTAATCGAGCCTGGATAGCACCAGCGATTGGGTGGCTTATTTAAGGTCTTTAGCAGGGATGAATGGTTTGATTTTGTATAGAAGCTTTAGATTGAGGAAGGCAGTCTTTGCAGAGTTTTTGATGTGGTTGGCCATGTCCAGTTTGGGGTCTAGGGTGATTCCTAAGGATTTTACGGATTTGGCCAGGGTGAGATTACCGTTTAGAGTGTCCAAAGCTTTAAGCCACTCTGCAATTTGTGGGCTCTCTTCTTTGTTGGAGATGAGGAGGAGTGTTGTTAAGTCTGAGGATGTCATTTGGGGAAGAGGTTTCTAGATAGATTCGGATGTCATCTGCGTATAGGTGGAAGGAGATCTTTGCGTTTTTAAGAATGGTGGTGAGAGGTTCCATGTATATGTGGAACAGTTGTGGTGAGAGCACTGAGCCTTGGGGAACACCTCTGCTGACAGGGTGGAAGTCAGAGGTAAAGTTTTTGATTTTTATCTTTTGCGAGCGGTCCTGGAGGAAAGATGAGAACCATCGGAGGACCATTTCATCTGCACCAACCCTTTCTTGTAAGGCCTTGATGAGAAGTTGGTGATCTACCGTGTCAAATGCTGCCGATAGGTCGAGGAGAATGAGAAGGCAGCATTGCCCGAATTCTAGTGATTGGTGGATGTTGTCAGTGATGTTGCGGATCGCCGTCTCAGTGCTATAACCTTTTCTGAACCCTGATTGGTGTGGGTCAAGAAGGCTGATGTTGTCCAAGTGTTTGTCCAAGTGTTGAGTCAGCTGAGAGAGGATGCATTTCTCCAGCATGGTAAAGCAGCAGGTCCTGCTGCTTTCAGCACACCACAGTGTCTTTTTTTTACTTCTACCTCTCTTACAACACCCTAGCAGTGCACCCTTTATCCAAGTGATCTTGCTCATAGCTCCTATACTTAAAAATTGTTCAACATTCTTCGAACCACTTCTTTACTACTAGGTAGAATGTAGGTTAGAGAGTTTGTCTGGCCTCTAATTTCAAAGCCCTGCACTGCATTGCCATGTTATCTTTCAAGATGGTGTACCGCCGAAACATTAAGTCACTGTGAGACCATTTATAATCAGAATACACTTTTTTGTAATCATAGATTGGAAACCCCAAAAGTCACTAGACGATGCAATCATTTACTAATGGAACATTTACTTATTGCAAATTAACATGAATAAGACACAGGACCATAATTGAAAAATATATGATTCAAGAAATTGATCCATAAAATCAACAACATATTTATTGTGAGAGTGCTGATTCCTGTCGAAGTTCTTTCTAATCCCTAATATTTTAAACACTGTAGAAGTTCTTTCTAAATTATTTTGGTTTATTTAAGGTCACTTTGCTGAAAATGCTCACCAAAGAGAAATACACCTTCCACTGTAACCGCTGGCTGGACTTAAATGAGGACGACAATGAGATACTCAGAGAGCTTCCAGCAGAAGGAGACCTCGTCAAGGAGGTTCTGCCAGGTGAGCGACAGGAGAACTTTATTGAAGATTTTGTGATGTGACAACCCAATGACACACATGTGCAATACAGAACCTTTCTGATTGAGCTCAATTTAATGACCACATAAGCTATTCCACATCACAGCTTTTGCACTATCCGCTGCTTTGCTTATGCACTGATGTTTAGACTGTACGACATAACCAGCTATGTGTAAACGTCATAACAAAGGAATGTGTGAGGAATACTTGAGAACAAAGTGCATATTGCTGGGTTTAATTAGGGTGCATTGGAAGGGAAATGCCTGGCTTCCCAGTAGACATCAAAGGTCTGGATCAGAGTTGCGTACATCAACTTCTAGTTCTGTGCAGGATGGTCCAAAGGAACTGGTGTGTGAAGGAACAAACTCATGCCACCTCTGATTGTAACTAACAGGAACTGTTGGGCATCCCTTCTTTTAGAGGATGTTCAGGGGGAACAGTTAATTCTGGATTGTCGATCATACATTTCTCGGGAGCAGAGAACAAGTTGGACTGGAATGGTTGGGTACCTGCGTTATGCAATGGCGAGATCTACACATAACAGTGGAACCTCATATAACATGTTCAAGGTACCAGGGGTCTTGAGTCAGGAGTTAAGTAATCAAACACAAAGAAATAGAACATAAGGCAGGATATCTACACTGTTTCCTGGCGTCCGCAGCAGGCTCTCTTTATTCAATGTAATAGCTGGCAAAGAGAAACCACACAATGTATTAGCAAGCTTGAGGCGCTCAGTCCTGACTCTACAGAGTTTAAGCTCCCTCTAACATTTTTTTGGCAAGGAGCTGGTGCATTAATGTTTCTTTCAGATATAGCAAGGTACAGAACATTTCAGGAGTCATGTCTGGTGGAGATGGAGGCATTCATGATCTGCATTCTTTGCTGTAAAGAAAAAAAGACCTATTGTTTGAGATACTCCTTGCTTCCTCCAGATGACCAAAGCAAACATGTACAAATATTGAGTTTTTTGAACATCGAAAATTAAAAGAGTAATGTGAAATGAAACAGTACATTTTTATTGGTTTGATTTGACATGGTACCAATTTTCCCTCTAATTATTTTCATCTGTGTGTGACAATGAAATGTGTGCACTCTAGCCGAGTCTACTCGCACTTCAGAAATGCAAAAACTTGCTGTTTAAAGGAACATAGGGCCAGATTTACGATCATTTAATTTTGCGAGTTGCAAATTGCAATTTTGTGCAACTCGCTATGTGCAATTCACAAAACGGAATGTACTAATGTGTAGTAGACTCATTTAAAGATTCCCAATGGGATGGCAAATGACCTGCCTCATCAATATTCATGAGGAAGGTCGCAATTTACGACGCATTGAGAATGGCCAGCACTCACAGGGATGGTGGCCTGCTGGGGTCAGCAGACTACAATGTCTTTGACTGCTTTTTAAATAAAGCCGTTTTTTTTAAATGCAGCCCGTTTTCCTTAAAGGAAAATGGGATGCATTTAAAAAAGAAAAATGAAACGTTTCTGCCCAACACAAAGGGGAAGGTCCCCTTCCCATTTGAAATGGCTTACCACCTACTTCATGTATTGAATCATGTATTGTATAACTCAAATCGTTTTGCGACCACAAAATCGTGTATACCAGTGCAACTCGCTATTAGGAAGGGATGCCCTTGGCACGCCCCTTCCTAATAGCAACACACATACCCTTTTTGCGAGTCGGTAGTAGGTCACCAACTCACAAAATAGGGTTTGTACATACCACAATCCTCTATAGCAATCGCAAAAGAACCGATTTTCGGTTTGTGACCGCTAAACATCTGTACATCTGGCCTAAAGTGTTTGAGCTATAAAAATCAGTGGCATGTGCCCTTTCTAAGATTTGTTTGGAATAAACATAAAAGGGTACATATTAACTCAAAATTTGTTGCAAGAAGTGGTCATTATGGAGGCTGTTTCACCAGTCTCTGTTTGTGATATCAAACTAGGCATATATCATTATTTGCTTCACAGTGAAAATAATGTTCCTAAACCATCCTGGCTATATGTGTGCACGCCCTTCCCACATGCAACTGCCTTTATCCTTCACATATCCCAAGAAGGCATGATTTACGTTTTTGTTTCACATGCAACTTAATTTAATCTGTTTTGCTCCCTCTAGTCATCCATAATGAATTCTTTGTTTTCAAGAAAAAGCTTAGTCGTAGTAATCATTTAAGTGACTTTACAATAATTATTTTTCAGCATTAACTTATACTCGGATTTTGCAAAGTCAAAATTAGTAAACTTACTCAAAAGTGTAAATTACTCAAAAGTGTAAGTTACCTTTGTGAACCATCTGGATTGGAAATGTGGGACGGGGGATTAATGTAAAAGTCTTACGATGCTCCATTTACCCAACGTACCCTGGGGTGCATCAACAAAGCTGAGTGCAGAGGGCCTTGTTTGGGAGCAGGTTGTGGTAGCATGAGGCTAGGGCTGCATTACGTAGAATTGGAGAAAGGAGTGTATAGCTCCAGCACAGATCCATCAAATATACATAACTGAGGTGTTGATTATTGAGTATTATGGGAGTTCTATGGGCCATGAATGAAGCCCAGAAAGAAAGAGTCCTGTCTGATCACAGGGCCTAATTGGAATGATGGAGAGTCGATAAAGTTTCAATAAAGTGGTGTAAGCAAAGAATTTGCATTTATATCCCCTCATGGAGGCACTCCAGGACGTTCATAGAAATGACTCTGTGTGTTTTCCAAAACTTGGATTTATTCCAAACGTATTTCAAATATTATGGAGTTTTGTTGCTCCATTTCATTAGTTTGTAGATATTAACAGCATATCAATACGATAACAACCATAGTTCTCCGATGCATTTCGGGCTGTACGCCCTTTGTCAAGGAGAGGCTGAAAAGAAGGAAAATGAGCCCGGGTCAGGATGAAGAGTTGAAATGGGAGGGTCAATGTGGGCCAGTTAAATAGTTAGCAAGTGCCGATCAATAGGTGAAATGACATGGGAGTCAAATAAATGTGATGACAAAATGAAAATAAACGTGCTTAATGCAGCGTGAATCATTACAGTGTGCATATGCGGCAAGCGCACGTGAGTATGAGGATTGAACTGTCGGGTGAAAACGTGAAAGATATACAAGCTCGCTATGATATCCAAAGCGGACTGTGAAGGATTCAGTACTTACTCGGTGTTTAGCGCCGTGGCGGTCAGCAAAGATAACGCGACGGTCTGAAGATGCGGTGTGGTGAATCAAAAGATAAATACATAGGTGCAAACATAAAAAACGGACTAAAAGGTTCGTGGGTGCTTATTGTACCTTTCATTTCTCCGACTTTTCATCATATCAGCCCTTTCTAGTCCCTCATTAGTTTCCTTCTTTCCCCAATCTAAGATGGCCACCACCCACGAACCTTTTAGTCCGTTTTTTATGTTTGCACCTATGTATTTATCTTTTGATTCACCACACCGCATCTTCAGACCGTCGCGTTATCTTTGCTGACCGCCACGGCGCTAAACACCGAGTAAGTACTGAATCCTTCACAGTCCGCTTTGGATATCATAGCGAGCTTTTATATCTTTCACGTTTTCACCCGACAGTTCAATCCTCATACTCACGTGCGCTTGCCGCATATGCACACTGTAATGATTCACGCTGCATTAAGCACGTTTATTTTCATTTTGTCATCACATTTATTTGACTCCCATGTCATTTCACCTATTGATCGGCACTTGCTAACTATTTAACTGGCCCACATTGACCCTCCCATTTCAACTCTTCATCCTGACCCGGGCTCATTTTCCTTCTTTTCAGCCTCTCCTTGACAAAGGGCGTAAAGCCCGAAATGCATCGGAGAACTATGGTTGTTATTGTATTGATATGCTGTTAATATCTACAAACTAATGAAATGGAGCAACAAAACTCCATAATATTTGAAATACGTTTGGAATAAATCCAAGTTTTGGAAAACACACAGAGTCATTTCTATGAACGTCCTGGAGTGCCTCCATGAGGGGATGTAAATGCAAATTCTTTGCTTACACCACTTTATTGATACTTTATGGTGTGTGACGGCCACACCACCCTCGAGTGCACCCTCCCTGAACAAACCTCTAATCAACATTGATAAAAAGTGCTGTGCACCTACCATTTACCTTTATTGTGAATCACGCTTATCCGCCAACCGGCAGGGAGCACGCCTATTAACAATATGCAATTTGAAGAAATTTCAAGAAGCACTGAAGCGAGGGCTCATACTCTCGCCTACGACGATAACGAACGCCAACGAATCTATGGATTGATCGAAGAAGATATCAGCCCGAGTGCACCCTCTCGCAATAGAGAGCAATGCTTGAAACAACTCATATATTTGTCAAAACGCCATATCAACCAGAAACTACATGCCAGTACATTACTTAGGTACCACAGAGCCCTCAGAATCCCACGTGGCCTTCGTATAGCTCTTAAGCCGTCACTTTGTAAAAATTCTAAAGACTTTAAAGATAAGTGGAACGGCATACTAAATAAATGCAGTCTCGACCTAATTTTATTAATCGTCGAAGAGTTGGCTAGTATTTTGAAAGACCTCGAACAAGAAATCAAAGAAACTGATAGTCAACTCAAAGACCTATCGACACCTGAAGAATTGACCTCGACACTTGAAGATATAAAAACCATCCTCGACAAACACCAACGAGAAATCAACGAACGTAAGATCCGCAAGTACCGAAGGGACACGCTTGATTACAAGCTGGATGAAGTATACACTTGGGCTGATGTATACGCCCAACGCCGAAGGAACAAACCCTACAACACCCAAACAGACACTTCCTCTTCAGGGAGAGATACATCTCAGCGTCCATCACAAAAAACATCTACCACGACATCCACAGTTCGTCCACCCACTCATGATCAGGCATCTTTCTCTGCCACTGAAGCAGAGCAACCCAACGCCGTTTATTTTTTAGGATTAGGCCCAGACACAATCACAGACCCCGGAGGAGCAAGAAGAAAAGATTTGGAAAGAAGCCCTCCGAACACACGAAGCACTGTAGCCAGGAAGGATCCGAAGCCCAAAAAACCAACTTAGTCATCAACATTTCTGACACAGACATCTCTGAACATCAACTGAACCTCCTCGAGAAGGGTACTTCTTTTGTTCCAGTCACCCACACCAATTTACTTGAGTTGGAAGTAAGCACCTTCAAGCTTACCAGGAAACTAAGGCTACGACACTTCTTCGAGAACATCGTACCTCCTACTACTGACATCAAAACAGATCAACTCATGGGCCTACGCCCGTCTAGCAACTACCTAGCCCCTCAAAGCCACAAAAGCATCGATCTGTTTGAGAAGCTAGTTAAAAACGACCTTGCAAAAGGGAATTTTGGAAATTTCAGTAAACGTCGAAATACTTCACAGAAAGATCTAGACACCTTAAAGACTTTAGCCAATAATCCCAACATCCGATGTGCCAAAGCCGATAAAGGCGGAGCGCTTGTGATAATGAACACAACCATGTACGTACAACGTCTATGTGAACATATTCAAGATCCAGACACCTACATGGAACTTCAGAATAATCCCACTAAGGAGTTCCAGGACTCGCTATTGAACATCATTAACCGGGCGCACAAATTAGGGACAATTGAAGACCGCACTAAAAAATACCTCATTACAGAATATCCTAGAAGCCCTAAAATCTTCATGAGCCCTAAAATCCACAAGAATCTCCTTGACCCACCTTTTCGGCCCATCGTTTCCACAAAAGGATCGATTCATGAACCAACTGGTAGCTGTAGAAAATTTGGAGACAAGAACCATGCGTTGAGCTGGAGGTTTAATGTTCTTGACTAGACTTTGTGGTCTAGTGACGTTGGCAACACGTGTTTCAGCTTCATTGATAATTGCTTGGGGATATCCTCTATCTAGGAATCGTTGGTGCATTTCCTTGATGCGATGAGTGTAGGTGTCTTGTTCAGAGACAATACGTTTAATGCGCAACATTTGTGAGTAGGGCAGGTGTTTTTTAAGAGACCCTTGGTGGAAGCTCTGATAATGAAGTGTGTTGTTGCGGTCGGTGACTTTTCGATGCAAGTCAGTGATGATTTTCTGGTTGTGAATTTTAACCTGTACATCCAGGAAAGAGATTTCTGTGCTGCTTGTTTCCCACGATAGAAAAATTCGTGGATCCTTAGTGTTAAGGTCCGTAAGAGCTGCGATGAGTTCTTCCTGTGGATGCGCCCATTTACCTTTATTGTGAGTCGATAAAGTTACCAGTGCTCAGTTTGCTTCAATGCCCAGAGATAGACAAAACCCTCATTTGGACCTGATTGTCTCTAATATATTTATTAAAGACAACTACGTCCAACGAAAACCATGGTACAAGATAAATGAACTCCTAACCCTGTACATTGCAGTCATAATACACCTGAAGTTACTAGTAGATAAGACCTCTAACAAGTTGCAAGTTCCTGATGAAACAAAACAGTTGTAGGTCCAGTTTCATTCTTTTGACTCTGGCATAATGCATACATGTTTTAATAAATGTATTAATGCATCAAAAAGCCATATGTGTGAGCTTCCATGCTAGAGTGCTGATATATTTCATATACTGCCTAAGAAATTGTATTTTAGTTTCAATTGATTCTTAGTTACAATCAGTGTGCCGCCCATGCAGCCCCACTCTATTGTCAGTGGTGCTGTTCGATTTATGACCAAGGTCCAGAGAGCATTGTGTGCTAGAGGGCTTCTTGACAATAATTATAACCAAAAGACGAGAAAGAAATTAAAGATGGAGCCAAGCTTTCGCAGGTGGCCTACATTTCTTGTGCCTTCTCTCTGGAGAGTGGGAACGCTCCCAAAGACGGTCTCCATACAGTGTGCTCTCCAAGAGTTTCCATTTAATTTCAAAGGCCATGCTACCACTAAAGCAACTGCCAACCACTGCTGTGTGAGCATTTTATTTCCTACGGTTGGTCAATTCACACTCGCGATACCCTAAGATGGGATGGGGAGCCAGGGCTTAGCTGTGAAGGACAAGGGTCTTGCAGGATTCTATGGGAGTCAGATGGAGGCAGGGCATAGCAACAGGCCCCTGTGACAGGAGAGAAGTGGGTTACTTCCAATTGAGTGAAATTGTAAACATACCTGATTAAAACACTTCTTTTAAACAAAGTGCTTCGGAATAGTATATTGGACCTAACCTCATGTCCAAAGAAGAAGATTTAAAAGGAAATATCCCAAAAGTCAAGAAGATTCAATATGGCTAAACTGCATCCTCAGTTTTAATGCTGTTTAGTTTTTGGTTAAGATTGCAGTTGTATCACTTGCTTATGAAGGAACGGTCTGACAGTTTAGCTACTATGAGCCTAATTACTATTATGTCTGTATTTAGTGGAGAGATGCGCGAGGGCTGGAATTCCCAATTCCAGCTGGTATCCTTACATTGAAAACGGGGGATATTGAGATGTCTCTCAGAAATGGGGAATAACTGCACAGATCCATTGATACTGGGGTCTTTGCTGTGTGGTTTTCCCTGATTCCAGGGAGGAAATTGCAGTCATTTTCTGACTTCAATATTCAGGCGGTAGCGGCTCCTCCACTATGGCTGAGGAGCGTTCCCCCACTTACCAGCTGACAAAAAAAAAGAAAATGAAAACAAGAATAAACCCATGTTTATTATCATTTTATTTTTGCTCTGGAGCAATGGGGGCGGGACCAGGGGGCTGACAGGCTGGTGGAGTGTTTTGCACTGCAGTGCAGTGCGCATGACGGTCTGGCCGGCCGTCTCAGGGTGGCCAAACTGTCATTTGCACTGAAGCTCTCTCCAACCCCAGCAGCATAACCAGGTTAGAGAGAGCAGGCCTGTGCCAGTGCAACTGGGAGCGCAAATACTCAGCGCTCAGGCCAATCCTGATGCAGCTTTCAGCAACATGAAAGCAGTATCAGGATTGGCCGCAATGCAATCTGGGAGCCTGTGCCTGCAGAAGAGAGGGGGTGCGATGCAGTGAGGCAGATAAGTATTTTGTAATGTTTTAAATATGTTTCATCCATCCACCGTCCCCCCCCCCCGAACCCACCTCTCCACTCCATCCACACACCGGCCGCTACTGTGAGCAGATGGGAAGTGTCTGGGATATGGCCGGTGGGCGTTTGGAGGAGATCAAGACAGCCTTTAGTCTTCTCCCCCTTAACTGTTACAGGGGTCAGACAAAAGCTGAGCTGTGTTGATGCCCACTTCCCTTGTCCCTTCAGCAGGAAAAAAGTCTCCGAGTCGAGAACTATCAGGACTGGAGTTTGTGGTCCCATGATTGCAGGTGGTGGAATTCCACCCAGAGTTTTCGCTCTGGGTGAACTTACTCTACTCTTAGTCAGGGCCTTTGTATGTTGTGGCAGTGCATCTATTTCTGATCCTCTTTGTTTATTGTTGTAATTACTATGTATTTGTTTTGACATGAAGAGTCTGGCACAGAGTTGACTGGTAACATGCAGTCGTCCATGTAATTCCAATAGTAAATAGTCCAGGTGGAGAATCCTCTAGTAGGATTGCCTCAAACACAGCAGTAGTCAGGCACAGGTATTTCTGTAGGAAGACTTGCAACTGGTATAGAATTCTGAAAATGGAGGATTCAACACTTCCCCAAAAGGAGGATTTTCTGTTGTCACCCTAAGAGTACTCTTTGCTGCTTTTGTACTTCTCTGATCCCTGGAAGTGTACTTATGTTTCTGAGAGAGTACTTTCTATGCTGAGATTTGTGATTGCTTCCTTGTTAGTGGTAAAGTACCGCATAACTGTCCACACTGGCAGCATCAGCGGAGGCGGAACTGACGCCAACGTCTTCATCTGCCTCTTTGGAGACAAGGGCGACACCGGGGAGCGGCACCTGATTGACTGCAAGAACAACATGAATAAATTTGAAAAGGGAAATGTAAGTGGGCAAATGTTATATGTCACCACTTTTATCTGTCTAAAAAAATTATTGTTTTGCAGGATTTCTCTATGTTTACATTTTAGAAAAATAATTTCCTGGCATAGCAATGGCTGAGGCCTTTAATATGGGTCTCGGTCTCCCAACCGCCCTATTATGACTAGGGCGGTTGGGTTGCCCTGGGACTACTGCATCTGCTGCAACCGCCAGGGAATAGCCAGTCCCTGGTGGTCGTGCGGCAATCTTGAGGCCGCAATATGCATGGTGGGGCTGCTGCAGCCCCGCCAAGCACATTACGAGTTTCCTTACCACCACACTTTTCATGGGTAAACATCGTTTACCACGAAGTTTTTACAACGCGGTACCTTTAGCACGCATCCCTTACAACGCAAGTCGTTACCACGACTTGCGCTGGAGGGCGCTAAAGGATTAAAAATAGTACATTTACTATCCAAACACCTTCCCTAGGGTCCACGGGGACTGGTGTTAGAATAGTAAATTATACTATTCGAAATCCGCGCCCCCCAACGCAAGTCGTGGTAACGACTTGCGTTGTAAGGGATGCGTGGTAAAGGGATGCGTTGTGACAGTACGCGTTGTACCGTCATACATCCTTTTCATGGTGGTGCAACCGCAATGAAAAGTGTGACCGTGAGGAAACAAAGGAGGTCCTCTAGGGCCCCCTGGTGCCTCACGCCATGTGGATGCACGCAGGGGGGCACAACATGTGTCCCCCTGTGTGCATGCACACCAGTACCTGCATGGCATGGACTGCAGCAGTCCATGCCGTGCTGGTACTGCCTTTGACATTCCCATTGCAGTGCCTATTTCATAGACACTGCCATGGGAAAACCAAAAAAAAGCCTGTCAAGCAAGAGAAAACTCCTGATCATGCGGGCGGTTCAATCAATCAATCAATCAGGCATTTATAAAGCGCGCTACATACCCGTGAGGGTCTCAAGGCGGTTCTTACATAGGTTTGGCGGTGTGGGAGCAGGGCGGTGCTGCTCCTGCACCACCAAACTCATAAGGCCCTATGTGTTTTCATTATTTATGTTTCCATATAGTTCTTATTTTAGACCTGAGTATAGATTTTGCCCATTTGTTTCTTCCCAAAAATATTCGTAATAATTTTTTATGGCTGTCATATAAGGTTTTATTTGTAAATGTCTACGAATTTATGCATGCATGAAAGTAAATGTAAGTAAAATGTTTTCCTTTATTTCGTCTTTAAAGAAATATATCAAATGATCCAACATAAATGATCAAATGAATGCCAAGAGTAAGAGCAAACTGTCGCCTGGGGTGTGTGGATGGAAATGATTGAATTATTGAAATTATTGAATCTGTCATAAAGTAGAAAAATGACTTTTTTCTCTTGAGCACACTGGAGGTCCCTTCTCTAACCTATCACTTCACATGCTGTGGGGAAAGAGTACAACATTTTTAATCTAATAAACAAACCGGCTACCTAACCACTAACCACAGTCCGGCTTAGCAGACTCTTACTCTGACAAGAAGGCCTGAGCAATCTCTACAGTGGTAATACAAGAGGTGTTTGACACTCTTTTATGTCTAAAAGTAAACTGCTGCTATTTAGACAAAACGACTGATTGGGAAAAAAATCAGGCCTTTTTTGACATATATAGACGTCCTAATCCTTCTGTCAGTGTTTCAGCTCGAACTCCAGAATTTCCAAGAAAATGTGAATGTTCTGAGCCAAAAAGGCGGGGAAATAAAGTTTCCCAGGAAGAAATTCATTATAGTCAAAAATGCAAACATTTGAATGAGATGCATTTTGTTCTTCCACGAAAGCAAATGTTCCTAATTCTAGTTAGTGTCAGAGCTATGCATATACGATGTAATCTAAAGTCTATATGACTCGGGTAGAATAGATTCTTGTCGTGAAGGGAGTGGGTGGAGACTTCCCGTCTTTACAGATTCTAAGAGTGAAATTGATAGCACTGCCCTCTTCAGTGTTCATCCAGTCACAGAACATTTAGTCCTGTTCCTATTCTGCTCCTCCACACAATGCACCAAGGAACTAAAATTAACTAGGTAAATTGTGGTATCTTGCACTTTAGTGCTACTTTCTCATAGAGACTTCTAGCTGCAGATTCCTCACCTTTTGAATATTCCCCAGGCATCAGCACGGATTCTGACAATGACTATGACCAGGTGGTGAATTCTCTCAGCCCTATGCCGAGGTCAATTGGTATGAGGAATAGCAGGAGATTACTTTTCCCCTTGCCCTGCCACGTATGAATCTGCCTCTTATGCTATGGTTATGCGTAAGGCAGCAGAAATCCCTGACCTCCAGCTTCCCACCATGGAGGTGAAAACAAACCGTGCTGACTGAGGTCCTGCAACCTGGCCAGACTACCTCTGATCCCCTCTTCCCTTTCAAGAGGCCCTGATTAATCCCTTCCTAGGGGCTTTAGTCAAGCCTTGTACTGGCCTTCCAGGTATCAGGCAGATTGCCAGGCACCACCACCCTGCTCCAGTCGACCCAGCCTTTATATCACAGCACCCTTTTCCAGAGAGCAACATGGTGCAGGCCTCCACCAGCCAGACCAACCCCAGCAATTTCCTAACACTCCCTCTGACAGAGAATCAAAACAAATAGAGATCTTTGGTAAATGCCTCTTCTCATCAGCCTGTTTGGCCCTGCAATCGATCACTGCCTCATGTACGTTGGGACATTAGACTCATGCTCTTTGTGACTTATTGGCACAAGCCCTCCCGGGTGTACCGGATACTTTCACACTGTCCTTTTGCAGGTGATCCAAGATGGATATGATGCAGCCGCAGTCACAATTCATTGTGGCGTGGACACCACCTATCCGTTGGGTGATCTATAGGCCCCAGCATTGCCATTTTTTGACATGTGTAGATGCCATTGACTGGGTTCTTGGGTGATGTCCAGTCTTCCTTGATGGACATGCCATTCAACCGGAATCGCATGTCTGGGAACAAGGCTGCCTATGAACGCTTCCGAGAGAGTAGGGCCACTGCTTGCCTACTTGGCTTTCTTCCCAGCCTCACCAGCCGCAGCAATTCTACTGTCCCTTTCGTGCCTTGGGCCGAGGCATCCCTTACTGCCAGTTAGTTCTGCCCCAGCAGGGAACCCATCAGTTTTACAGTAGAGCCTGAGATGCCCTGTGCCCCTGAGGACAAGGTCAGCATGCCACCCAGTCCACCACCCTCAAGCCGCACCTGTCAGATATCTTTAGTATATCCTTAGATGGTCACAGCCACATAGTAGGAGGCAGAATCCATTGATCCATTGATTCTATCTAGGTGGCAAGCAATCACATTGAACAGGTGGTTCCTGCAGATTGTCTACAAAGGTTATGCTTTACCCTTTCTTTCATCCCCACTGAACTTTAAACCGCCCAGCCAGCGACTGACGGAGGACCAGCTTTCCATTTTGCAGCAGCAAGTGTGCACCCTTTTGGCCAAAGGGTCTGTCAGGAATGTGCCTTGTGGCAGAAGAAGCATGTGGTTGTTATCCTTGCTACTTTCTGGTGCCCAAGAAAGACAGAGGTCTTCAACCTATTCTAGATCTGTCTCCTCTCAACATTGAAAGAAGGAATTCAAAATTCTCACCCTCTGCCAGGTCTTTTCTGCCCTCCACCCTCGAGAACGGATGGTGGCCTTGGACCTGCAGGATGCCTATCCTTACATACCCATCCTGCCAGCCCATCAGTTTCATTTCATTTCATTTCATTTCATCAGTGCTATCTGTGGTTCGTGGTGGGACAGAAGCATTTTCTGTTCACTGTGCTCCCCTTTGGTCTCACCAGCGATCCATTAGCAAAGTAATGACAGTGGTGACAGCACATCTTCGAAGCTCGGAGGGGCCATTTGTTTACTGGCTGTTGACGACAGAATTATCCCAGGTAGATGTCAACCACCTCCAGACTATGGCGGACGTCCTGTCATCTTTGGGGTTCACTATCAATGTGCAGAAGTCACATCTGATTCCTTCTCAGATGCTCCCCCCATCGGAGCCAATCTGGGCACTGTTCTGTTTTGGGCCTTTCTCCTGTGAAAGAGCGTCCAGGACCGTCATGATATGACCCCGATTTTTCAGCCTGGGTTCTGGATTTTAGTGAGGTTGACTCTGAGGCTCCTGGGACTCATGACCTCCTGTTTCAATTCCAGCTGGTTAAGACGCCAGGTGGAATATAAAAACTCTGCAGTGGTATCTGAAGTCACGGTGGGCTCAACATCAAGGCAACTTCTCCAAACAACTTCGGTTTTGTAGGAGACTGCGAATGATCTGCAGTAGTAGTTACTGGACCCCAATTGGGTCAACAGCAGACCCCATTCCCTTCCCAACCCAGAGGTGACATTTGTGATGGATCCTTGTGGTGATTGTAACGGTGAACAACCTTTACAACGAAACTTTTACAACGAACTACCATTACAACGAAACTTTTACAACGCAAACTATTACAACGCATAGCGCTGGGGGACACTCTAGGATAGGGAATAGGTTTAATGTACTATCCAACACCTTCCCTACTATCCACGGGGGCTGGAGTTGGAATAGTAAATTAAACTATTCACTATCCAGCGCCCAAAAGCATTATGCGTTGTAATGGTATGCGTTGTAAAACTTACGATGTAAAGGTAGGCGTTGTAATGGTATGCGTTGTAACGTCATACATCCGATTGTAACCACCTGGCAGGCTCATTGAATGCCAGGGCTGACAAACTCAACCATCAGCACCTAGCGAATCACAAGTGCTGTTTACCCGTGGAGGTGGTGCAAGGTCTCTTCCTTGAATGGGGAGAGCCTTGGCTTGATTCATTCACCAACACCGAGAACACGCAATTTCAGCACTTCTGCTCATTGGAGTTTCCATGGCATCTCTTACTCAGAGTGAGACTCAGGACTCCTGTATGCCTTTCCGCTGCTTCCACTCCTGCCCTACGTTCTGAAGAAGATCAAAACCAACCCAGTCCCCAGTCATCCTAGTGGCTCAAGACTGGGCATGGAGAGTATGGTACCCAGAACTTCTGGCTTGAGCATGTGCTCTCTGATCAGGCTGCCTCACCAGGAGGATCGGCTGTTGCAGCAGAAAGACCGGGTTTTCCACACTGGCCTTCACAATCTCTACCTTCATGCATGGTGACTGAGCTGCACCCAACAAATGCCTTTCATCTCCCTGCGTAGGTAGTTGATTTCATCTTGGTAATTCCTGTTGCAGGGAAATGTTTGTGGTTTGAGGCGGCGCATGTCCAATAGACCAACCCCAAGTCCAATTGTCTGTTATTTGTTCTGTCCCTCACCAAACAAGACCTTGCTTTGGACACAGTTAAAGATTATCTTATAGCCCTTTGTGCCTTCCTGCGATTGACCAAACAACATTCCTTGTTTAAATCACAGGTTATGAGGTTTTTGGCAAGGTTGCAGCATCTGTTTCCCCCTTCTTGTTTTGTGATGCCCCAATGGGACCTCAATCTCGCCCTTACTTATTTGATGTGTACTCCATTCAAGCTGCTCCACAACTGTTCTCTACATCTCCTCAACATAAAAACGTTGTTCCTGCTTGCCATCACCTCAGCGCAGCATGTGAGTGAGCTTCAGGCTTTGTGTGTTCATTCACCATAAACCACCTTCTTCCCGTTAAGCTAGTTCTGTGAAAATGGGCATCCTTTCTACCGAAAGTTGTGATGCCGTTCGACGTCAGACAAACCATCATCCTGCCGGTGTTCTGTGCTCTGCCTCGCCCCTCTAAGGTAGAGTAAAGACTCCATTACTTGGATGCCTAGAAGAGTGCTGTTTTTTCAGCGATTGTACTAAAGACCACAGGGTGGACGATCAGCTTTTTGTGAGGTTCGTAGGGGTGAAAAGCAACAAGGCTGTACAGTGGCATGCCATCTCGCTCTGGATCGTGCTTTACTTTAAAGTCTGCTATGTAGTGGCCCAAAAGAAGGCACTGGAAGGACTGCACACTTATTCCACCAGGGCCAAAGCTGCTACTACTGCACTAGCACCCGGAGTCCCTATTCGTAGACATATGCCAGGCTGCCACGTGGGTCCCTCCATAAGTTCACAAAGTACTATTGCTTGGACAGCCAAGTCTGCAGAGAAGGACACATTGCTCGCTCTACCCTGTGTGATTTTCTAGTTTGAGTACATTCACAGTTCACCTCTAATTAGTTATTGCTTCGGTATCTATTCAAAAGATGAGGAACCTGCAGCTAGAAGTCTACATCAGAAGAACAAGTTACTTACCTTCGTTAACACTTTTTCTGGTAGAGACTCTTTCTAGTCACAGATTCCTCACCGACTGTCCCATCCTTCAAATTCTGTAATTGGACTTGACCGATCAATAAAATCCCAAGTCTAGCACACTAGTCTATCAGTTTGCTTTTGGGGATCCACTTCTGGGAATGCAGACAGTCTCAAAAGCAACTGATGTCAACACGCAGGAGTGGTGCGCATAACGAACCCACACGTCACTTTCGCGGCATAACAGCATTAATTCAGGGCCACACAGTGCCCCCTTCCGACATACAGACATACTATGGAAAAGTTACCAGTTCCAGTCTGACACCTAGGGAATCTTTGCAAGGTGAGGAATCTGCAAATAGACAGAGTCTTTACTGCCAAGAGCGTTAACAAAGGTAAGCAACTTGTTCAACAGCCCTTCGTCCAATTATGCAAAATGCAGTAGTAAAAAAAATATATATGGTGAGGGCAAACATGAAACAAGATGTAAATATATACTAGTAAACTGTAATAAATGTATCCACAGGGCAGCCTACCACTTTAGAGAGGGAATGTTGAAACTGAAGCTCTTTATACTTCTCTATTCTTTTTTTCTCTCCAAAGGTGGATGAATTTATCATTGAAGCTGTCAGTCTGAAGCAGGTGAGGAGGGTGAGAATTGGGCATGACGGAAAAGGTGGAGGCTGTGGCTGGTATCTTAGCAAGGTGGTAGTTCGGGAAGATGGACAACCAGAAACCCAGGCGGTGGAATTCCCATGTGACAGGTAAAAGTACCTCTTAAATGTTGTTTGATCCAAAAGGGTACCACATTTACAGAAATGTTGATATTTGCCTACTCACTATCAGAGAGGTTATCATTACCAACTCACCCCAATCAGGATATGTTCATTCTAAAAAAAAAATAGCAATTCAAAAAGTATGTTTTTATTAGTTGAAGGCAAATTAACGCAGATTACCACTGGGAAAAATCTCTGACTCTGATACCACAGGGTCCCACATTTACCATGTGCACAGTTTGGTATCATACGGCACTTTCTGAACGTTAGGATGGGAGATAACCTGCCAACAGCATGTGTTATTCTCCATTCCGAGTTGGGAAAACTTGATGTGTTCGCTGCCTGCACAAATTGGGCTGAGTTTTACTTTGGAAAAATCATTGAGGTAAAACCACCTTGTTTGCACAATTTGTGTCCCGGTTATAATCTTTGCCTGGAATTGAGATAAGCACCCAATTTAGAATGAAGGCCTTCACCTGAATTAACAATGGCATGTATATGTCATCTAAAAGCAATAGGCACAGGAAAGCAAGAGTGATCCTGGAGAAGGAATGTGGTCTGAAACATGATTAGCACGTATGTAGGTAATTCTTCCTCCTATTTTTCTGACCTTCTTTTTGTTGGCTTTAGGACTCTGAGCACTTTACCAATGCTGACCAATGCTAAAGTGCATGTGCTTCTACCCTAAACATGGTGATGTTGGTGTATACATGATTGGCAAATTAATTTTACATATAGGTCCCTTGTAAATTGGTATACCATATACCCAGGGCCTGTAATATAATTGCTACTAGTGGGCCTGCAACTGGTTGCGCCACCCACACAAGTAACCTTTCAAACCTATCTCAGGTCTCAGGGCAAGATCTTTGGTCCCGATGCAGAAGGGCGGTATATCAATGGAGGACTAGCTTTGCTGCGTCACAGCTAATGTCACCCATTAACCACCACAATAAAAATAATTTAGGTATGTTTTGAGTGTAGCTCACTATTGAGCACATATGTCTGCATGAAAAGCGTCCAACAGGAGCACACAGGATTATTCTCACTTAGGGACAGAAGGGGTTAACATACAGTTTATAACTATAAATAAAAAAATACAAATATATTCTGCTTATCGGTGATAGACGACCAACAGTGTTTTAGCTTGTATGTGCCCAGTTAATATAGGAGGTTTGGAGCTGCTTACTAAAAGTCTGATATGAACACTGTCAAATAAAACACTGCAGAAATATCTAAAATCTCTTTGGTAAGGAGAAAAAGCTGGTGGATTCCGACAGACATATAGACCTCAGTCGCAAACATATTTGTGCACCGTTGTCTAATTTAGTTGGGCAAATAGCGATATTTACTCTGATAAATTGGGCTATATTTACGTAACCTTTTTGTGGTTGCAAAAGGTCTGATTCACAGAATCCGTTCATCTGCAACTGCAAGAGGGCTTTTCTATATGTACAAACCACAAATTGCAAATCAGTAACTTGTTACTGAATCATAATTTTTGTTTGTGACCAAAGTCCGAATCGGTATTTGGGAGGTGTGTGTTAGGGCATCTCTTCCATTGGAATGTATTGTTTTGCAACCAAATTCCAGTCGCAAAATATCAACCTTGTACCACCTCCTCAAAGTAGGTGGTTAGCCATTCTCAAATGGGAAGGGACCACTGCATGCTCTAAAAAATATGAAACTTATGCCTTTCATTTTTTTAACGCAACCCGTTTTCCGGAGTCACATCTAAAAGAAAATGCTTTCTTTAAAAGCAGTTACAGAGAATGTAGTCTGCTTACCTCTGCAGGCCACCATCCCTGTAATGGCTGCCTCACTAATATTCATGAGGTAGGTCAAATTGCGACCCCACTAGGAATGGGTAACTTCAAACCGACCTACATCACAAAGACACATGAGAATTTAAAACTACACTTTTTACCAATTGAGTACCTTGAACTACATCCCACCTATACCAGGCTTTTGTATCACTCAGTTACACCTGGAAGGAAGGTAAAACTCTCCTCTTCAGGAATCTTCTCACGGCCACCAATAGGAAAACTCAAAAGCAGCAATAAAGTGCCTCCTTCCTCCCCACCCTTGTGTACCCGATCTTTCTTGACTCTGTAGGTGGCTTTCGAAGTATTTAGGTTAATGCTTTAATTTGGGTTGAAATTATTGCAAATATTCATTTTAATTTTATTTTCCAACATTTTGAGTTATATTTTTTTTGAAAATTCCTAAACAACTGTTACTTACACCAAAGTGTTGATTTATAGTTGTGGAGTAAAGGAATATTACTCCAATTATCCATTTCACTTTCACCCTGCTCTGAGTTTGACCTTACAGTGAATGGTATAGCGGCAATTTAAAGTGACTAGATTTTTGGAGTAATGTATATTTACACCAAAACTCTAACTTATGAGTTTAGGGCTGAAAGATTGTTTAGGACACAGTATATAAACTTATCTTGGATTCACTGAAAAAGCACAAACATTTAAAAATGTTTAAAACAAGTAAAAATGGTTTTCATTAGAAAAAGAGTGTTACTAATTAAGAGAAAATACGATTTTTATATTGTTAAAAGTAGTGACATTAAAAATGATGCATAGAATTTGAATTCTCAAAACTCTTAAGAATAATACTTTCACAAATGAATGTTAAACTATGATCCGAACACAAAAAACAAAATTTGAAAGGTCTCTGTCTTTTACAGTTGGAAAAAGTCAAAGTTCAAAGAAAGTTCACAACTGACTTTGTCATTCTGAAGATAAATGATATATGTCACTATTACCTAGACGAATTTTGCTCACTTTATCGACTACGGGCGGATGAACCTCTGAGTTGGGGTGGGTGGAATTTGAAACAGTGACTTACAGTTTAGACACAGATCTCCACAGGTGGAACTCAACTCACTGCACTGCCAAAATGACAGTGTATGATACGCGTTTTTGGAAACGCGCAGCTGTATTTATAAGATGAATCTCCAGATCAGCGCCGGTAAAAATATTGTTGAATAAAGTCAACAACCTCTGGTGCAATTTTAAAGTTCAACAAACCTACCTTAGATTGATCTACAACAAAGATGAGTAAGTCTACATCTGTGAATGTGAAGAATTTGACAAATGGCTTGCTCAGGGGGTATGTTCCTTGCTACTGCTCTGTGTGGAATGGTCAGTCGAGGTGTTGGTTAGAGACCCTTAATCTGTTGGGTTTTAAAGAGATATATATTAAAATGTGAAAGATTTCTTCTAAAAATCACACAATATTATTAAATAGGTATCTTCTTTTTCAAATGAAAAAGCTTTCAAACTATAGTCAGAGGTTAATAAATATGTAGACCTGACAGTGCGGTACTACTTTATAACCACCCTGAATTTCCAAAAAAACACTGCCCCAAGTGTTGTCATACAGAGTACGTTGAAAGGGGATATATCAGAGCACTGAAATTATACAACTCAGCACATGTCTCGCTTGACTACACATTTAAGGGCATATTTACGAGAAACTGGTGGAGCCCTGTGATAGGCCAAAATTGGTAACGCCGTGCTCCAACAGTTTCAAAACGCAGGGATGCGCCGTATTCATAAGAATGTGGTGCACCCCAGCTTTAATCCTAGCGATGACACTAAAAATGCTGCCTAATGCCAGCACAGGTACCCTAGTGCAATTTTGCTAGGGTGCCTGCGCTGCAGGGCTAATTGTTTATGTGCCGGAAGGCACACCTTCCTACAAATAAAAACACGATTTACAGGCGATTTGCTCTATGTGTGCTGCAGAGTGCAGCACATGTGGAAAGAGCAAAATATGAGGGGAAATAGAACATTTCTCCTCAAATCACCTGCTTAAGACCAGGTATTCCCTGAGGGTATTTTTGACGCATCTCCATACTTTGTAAATATGGGGCAGCGTCAAAAAGCAATGGTTGTTGCTGCAGAACGCCCACTGCAACACCCATTGGACGCCCCTTTGCGATAAGTGCTGCATGAATAGGGTTGGAACAGGTGGAACTCCCTTGATGCTAATGGCTTATTGCATATATGTAGCTACCTACAGTGATGTGTTTTTCATGTTTAAGAAAAAGTGTATTATGAAATTATCTTGTATTGTTGTTCAACAATAAATGCCATCTGAAACCAAAAAAAAGAAGTTGTCCCGACCTATTAGGATATAGGTCGGTTTGCACATTTACCACACTGTTCGCAAAAATACTGGTTGCAAATTGTGACCAGTATTTTGCAACAAGTGCTATGTACATTTAACCCAAAGTCCTGCTGCTGATTTGCAGAATCTGAAGTGTAGGAGTAAATTGACTGCATCTTCTAATTGTTGGGTAATAGGCTTTGCAGAACGAGAACAGTTGCACAATTCCCAACTTTATAAGTACCTACAAACTTTTCAGGCATTTTTCCATGCTGGATCAGTTGCAGATTTACTCCTTGTATGGAGTAAATAACTTTTAATGGTAAGAAAGGGAGAGGATTCAGTCAAAATATTTGCCCACATATAAACAAAAACAGAAAAACTAAATTCTGTGAAAGTAGTATGCACATAAGGGTGACATTTGGGCAAGTACAAAAGCAAGTTGATTTGTGTGTCACAGACAAGGCAAATGCTAATTGTTTATCCATTCGTACCGTAGGTGGTTTGACAGGAACGAAGACGACGGTCACATCGTTCGTGAGCTGGTTCCAGCAGGGGATTCACCAATGCTGAAAAGTAAGCTTTTTATTCAGTTCTGTGACTTTCTAATTTTGTCAGTTTGAAAAGCAGCACGTTGAAAGTTCAACGCCAGTGGCGTAGCAAAGGGGGGTGCGGTTCGCCCCGGGCGGCACAAGATTTGGGGGCAGCGGCCTCCTTACCCCCCCTTACCTGCGGCTGTCACGGGGCGGCAAACGTAGGAATCACCAGTACCTGAACCCCCCGCTCTTAAATGTGCCGCCGTGGGGCGGCAAACGCAGGGTCCGCCATGGGCGGCAAAAGGTCTACCTACGCCACTGTTCAATGCATAGATGTCAGGTCACAAAGGTTTCTTGAAGTTTGTACTTATCCTATTTAGCGAGTCGCAATCTTTTTGTGACTCGCTAAATAGGATTAGTGACTCGCTATTAGGAAGGGGCGTTCCAAGGGCGTCCTTTCCTAAAAGCTAGTCTGAGCCCTATGTAAGACTTTTTTGCGACCGCAGTCACATACCAGTCGCAGTTCACCACCCTTCTTAGAAGGGTGGTAAAGCACTCGCAAAGGGGAAGGGGTCCCCTGGGGACCCCTTCCCCTTTGTGAATGCAGGGGAAAATATTTTTAGGGGCAGGCAGTTGTCCCAGGTGCCACTACCGGCTCTTAAAAATATGAAACGAAAACTTTTCATTTTTCTTTTTTTAAATGCATCCCGTTTTCATTTAAGGTAAAAGGGCTGCATTTTTAAAAAAAACTGCTTTATTTAAAAGCAGTCCCATACACGGAGGTCTGCTTAGCCCAGCAGGCCACCATCCCTGGGAGGGCCAGCCATTCCCAATGGGGTCCAAATTTTGAGTGCCTCATGAATATTGATGAGGCATGCAATTTACGACCCATTGGGAATCGTAAACAGTGTCTCAGATGATGTTGTACATGGTATTTTGCGACTCGCAAATTGTGACTTGCAATCCGGCGCAATTTGCGAGTCGCAAATTGTTATGGTCGTTCATCTGGCCCTTGGTTTATATACTAACTAGCAGCCCGTCCCGACCTTGTCCGGGAGCATTCAGGCTTCCCCTCCCCCAACATTGCCCAGCAGCCCGTGCCCCCGCCTTCCCCGTCCCCCGCCTGCCCCGACCCCGCCTGCCTTGTAGTCTGTTATGTTGTAACTCCCCGTCCCCCGCCTGGCCCGACACCCGCCTGCCCTGACATTAACTCCCCGTCCCCCGCCTGGCCCGACACCCGCCTGCCCCGACATTGTCCCCGGAGCCTTACCTCATCCGCCGTTCCTCAGTTTACCGCTCCTGGCCACTCTGTGTTGTAACTCCCCGTCCCCCGCCTGGCCCGACGCCCGCCTGCCCCGACATTAACTCCCCGTCCCCCACTTCGCCCAACACCCGCCTGCCCCGACATTGTCCCGGGAGCCTTACCTCATCCGCCGCTCCTCAGTTCACCGCTCCTGGCCGCTCTGCTCCTCACCGCCTGTCCGCCGCCACTCCTCCCCCGCGCCATGTCCGCCTCTCCGCTGCTCGCACCGCCGCTGGCCTGTCCGCAGCTCCTCACGTCACCGCTCCTCCCCCGCACCATGTCCGCCGCTCCTAGGAAGCCGCTCCTCCCTGTGCTCCTGACGTGAGCACGCACGTCGCGGCCGGTGCTACTTTGGAGGGACTACTTTTGTTTTTAATATAAATGTTTTAAATAACGTTTATTTTTTAGATTTATATAGTCTATAACCATCTACACACCCTGACGATTTCAATGGTGTATCGGGTGTGTAGATTGGCGCCATGGTTCCCGAGTTTACCCGCCTCAAAGCCTGAAAGTTCTTACTTTATTATAGTAGTATAGATGGCAAAGCCATCCTGTTACTAGCCAATAACCTACCTACAATGCCTGCACATGTAATAATATGAAGGTTTCTCCTTGCATGTCTGTAAGAATCTGTTGCCCCTCCAATCGCCAGTGTTTGCACTGGGGTGAGCAGAATGCTGCTTTCTTCCTGTGGAATTTGGCAACTCTGCATACTCTTGTAATGCAGAGTTCCGGCCAGATTCCTCCACTCACCGCGTGGAGGATTTCTTTTCCTGCAAGGATTCAAAATTGTGAGCTGGTGCGTGCGTGCAAGATTTGGCATCCCTTACTTTGATTTTCTAATGCGAGCGGTTGCGGTCAGAGGACTGCTTTTCTAGAAGGTGTGCGGGAGCTCGGGTAGATTCTCTACTCAAGATGCAGCAAAATCAACTCGAATGGCTGAACACTTGTGCTAAATTGCAGCACGAGCAGCGCAACATGCATAATTTCTTCCCGTTGGCGGAACTCCACAGAATCTGGCTGAGTTTATATGTAACTCCACGGAATTCTGAAGAGTGAAACTCTATGAGATCCACCCAGCCCTTGTTTGCACCTACCTTTACCTGTTATTGCTGGTGATATCTCACCTGAGTTTTAGTGAAACTCCTGTTATGTCCTCTTTGACCCTCAGATAGAATCACAAACAAATCCTTACATGACTTTTGTCCCTGTTGACATCACCAGAAGTGGCATCATACAGCCCTTGACCCTGAGTAAAGTAAATACAAAAAAGCAAAAGTACAGAACCTTGCAGAAACCTAGTGCTAACACCAGAAGTGACCTCACACAGCCCTTGACCCTGAGTAAATAAAAAAAAGCATAAGTACAGAATCTTTCAGCATCCTGGTGACATCACTAGACATGACATCACACAGCCCCTTGATGCTGAGTAAATTAAAAAAGCATAAGTAGAGAACCTTGCAGAAGACTGGTGACCAGAAGTGACATCACGCAGTCACAAGGGGTCGCGGGGGAGAGTTCATTTCTTGTTGGCCCATAGTTTATACTCCTACCATAAGTTATGGTGCCACAAATGTATGGCTTCTAGTTCCCTGCTAGTGCTCGCCTCTTCTGTATCTTGGGCAAAAGAGACTCAAGAGGTGGCTTATCTGAAGGCAGCTATGGCCTCTAGAGCACAAAAAACATTGGATCCAATCTGTGACCTTCCAGACCCCTCAATGCAGTACATGAAATGAAATGAATGAAATGAAATGAAAAGAGTCTTGTAAACGCGCGACTTAGCCCGAAGGCATCAAGGCGCCTAACAAAAAAATCAAAAAGCGATAAAACAGTAACTACAAGTACGCCTTTGCAAACAACCAGGTGTTTAAAGCTTTACGAAAGCGCGGGACGGAAGGCTGAGCTTTAATTTCGCATGGGAGAGTATTCCATAGCTTAGGAGCGATTGAGGAAAAGGCCCTACCGCCCCATCTGCTCTTACAAAAGCGAGGTACCACCAGCAAATTCTTTGAGGAAGAACGTAAGAGTCTGCCCGAAACATAGGGGGCCAGCAATTTCTTGACCCCACCTGCACCATTGCCAGAAAGTGCACTATGAGTCAGGCAGAGCACCTTGAAGGTGATCCTCGCTTCAATAGGAAGCCTTAAGAACGACGTAGTAGTAGACATACAATACCAGTTTTAGATCCAGTTACTACAGATCTTGACTATACTAGGACCCTCCACTGACCCCACCCTCTCCAGTGTTTGATGGAACTGATTTAAAAAATGTGTGGTAGGGAAAGGATTACAGAGGGCAACAATCATATAAATATAATAGAAATTAAGATTCATCAAATCTTGCACACAGTTATTTAACATATAGAGGTAATTTCCCAACAGCATTTATTACTCCTGGAAGTAACATTACAGAGGTACTCATTTACGTACTCTTACATGTCTTAGTGAATTATTCCCGAAGCTCCCAAATCCTCATTAGTAAAAGTGCAAAGAGGCCACAGTCCTTTCTATTTGTACTAATTGTAAATTATTATGACCCGCGTATTGATAGTTTATTTCAGTTTTAGCTGTTTTGTGCCTGATTCACAGAGGCAAGTAACATTACAAAAAAAGAGTACTACAGCAGTAAACCTTTGATATATTCTTCTAAACTTTGTGAATCGGGCCCGAAACACCCAACTCCCAATCAGTGAAAGTCAAAGAGAGCACACTCCTTTACTGAGTTATGTAATTAAATGTTACATTTTCCATATTTTTCGTGCTATTCATTAAGGTTTTCGAGGCATTTTAAAATCACACATTTTATACTCGAGAAAAATAAATACAAGTTTAGGTCGACGAATTTTGTAGATTTACTAACGTTGGGCAATTCCACGAAATCAGATATGTTTATACATATGTCTATTTTCCAAATCGTTCCCCTCAATGTATTTGCTAGTGGGCAATCCACAGAGTTAGTGTAAAAGAGTATTTTCATTTGAACCTTTCTCTCCGTTCCCTGTATTTCCTCCCACTAGGAAACGTTCCTGAGTAAGTTTGAAACCACTTTGAGCATTTATAAAAAACAAAAAGTAAATGTTTTGAGGTTTAGTATTAGAACTGCTGTTATTTAACCTTTCTTTGTTCAAATATATTACAGAGAAGATCTAAAATTATTTTAAACTATAATCTCAACTTTATTATGGATTTATTTGTGGGGTAGGTTGAGGTTTTCCTTTTCTTTTCCATTGATAAATTTTGTTAAGAATCCCTCTGCTACTTACTTGATAGTCACTTATCATTTTAATCCTATAACATTCAGAATATAGAAATCGTATTACTATAATTTTTCGTTTGTCTTCATTTGTTATCCTACTTTGATCGACTGGTTAGGGTATAATAATCGAACATGTAAGATATACAGTGGGTGGAAGATGCATGGACAAGGTAGGTTAGAATGAACATAGAAACCATATTTAAACAGGATAGAAAACATGTTAAACTGTAAATGCCACAGGCGCGTATGATCTGTTTGACAGAAGAGATTTGCTCCATATTTCTAGAAATATATACAGATGGGCAGATTCATTTTAATGGTTAAAGTAATCTTGTGTTATCCTTCTCTTGGAGCATGGACGCATTACTTATGCCCCTCCACCACTAACTTTTGATGCACCATTTTTTTCTTTTTGTTTGAGAGCATGTGTTTTCCAGCTATCTCCCTTGTGTACTGGTCTTTCCCTCCTCTGCCATACGCAATGCTTACCTCACTGTCCTGTGTGTTTATACCCTGTCCCCTTCTTGTTGTGGTCGCCTTAGTGTTCTTCTTCCTTTTGTGTTGTTTCCTTCCCCAATAGCTCATTCGTCTCACTAACCCCTGTGCTTCTTTTTCTCCCTCACGCTCCAAATTCCTCTCTCTCGTCCTTGTTGTTACTCCCCTCCTTGTATTGTTTCCCCCACCTGCACACTCTGGGCCCGATTCCGATCCGGTAAAATTACCGTCCGTACGATTCGCATCCGGAGCCGTCTCCGTACGACTCGTACACACGCCGTACGACCCGACGAGTACGATCCAGACCGGGGTACCAGGACGCGAATCGTACGGTCCAAGTCAGGTAAGTGCGATTCGTACGGAAAAGCGCACAAACACATGCACACCGTACGGCGCGTACCCCCCATGATCGCAGGGGTACGGCGCGAACCCCTGCGATCATGGGGGGTACGTGCCGTACACCCTGCGTGCATGGGGTACAGTGCGTACCCCATGTACGCTGGGTACACGGCGCGTACCCCCCATGATTGCAGGGGTACTCTGCTTTTACGACTGTTTTCAGCTCCTGTAAAAAAAGGGTCATACGGTGCGTTCCCGACACGAATCGTACTTGCCGGGTCGTATAAACCAGCCGCGAACCGTACAGAAGTCGCGTACAGCGGGTTCCGAGTGTGATTCGTACAGGGATTTCATTCGTACGGTCTCTGTACGATTCGTACGGAGTCCAGCTCCTGGTACGAATCGTACTTCGTCGTACGTACGGGGGACGTTGCAGGGTACGATTCGTATGGAAAAAACGCTCCATACGGCTAATCGGAGCGCTTTTTCCAGGGTCGGAATCGACCCCTCTGTGTTGCTTCTACCCCTCAGCCCTCCGTCTTGCTTCTGCCACCCATTTTGCCTTTAGCCCTTTTTACTTGCTTCCCTAACTGTGCTCTCAGTGTTGCTTCCCCCACGCACACATCAAAACAAGCATTTGCAATGCAATAGATCTTGCATTTGCGAGAGTTTAAGATATTGGCATTGTAAATGACAATGCCTTTTACTTATCTGTTTTAATAATTAACACAGAAATAAAAGGCATTATTCATTTGTAATGCCAATAGCTCAAACTCTTGTAAATGCAAGACCTATTTAATTTAAAGTAAGCGGCCGCCATTGTCCTGAGCTGCTTGGAAAGTGAAAGCATGCATGGCGCCCTTAATGTTGTAGGAAAGCATGTCGTGCCTGCAGTAGGAGAAACTCATTAAAGAAAATGGTGCTTACGGACTAAAAAAGACTCACTGTGTAACATCCGAAGTAAAGGGGCCAGTCTTCATGGGAATTTACAAATGAAGACAAGGCGGTACTAAGGAGGGACTAACAAGCCTATTAACGAATTAAAAGCCAGCATTTACAAAGGACAATGACACAAGCCAGTGAAGAATATGGGCGGAGAGTGGGCGGAGCTTCAAGTCCATACTCGAATACAGCAGGCCCAGCAGAGCACGGCATGCGCTGCCCAGTCTCGACCTAAAAAGGGGAAAAACGTGCATTTTTATTTACTGAGCCAACTTAGATTAGTAAATAAAAAGAAAAAAAGGCGCCGTGTCATTTCATAGGCTTGGACAAAGTTTCATGGTGCCTTTTATTTTGTTTACTCTTTAGCCGTGCTGCACAACATTGGGGGTGCTAAATGACATTGATAAAACATTTGGCAAAGCCAATAGATGGTGAGATCTGCCAATGGTTGTTTGTTCAGAGTCTCTTTGAGCTCAGTGTTTGCCCCCAGGGATATTTTAGTGTACCACTTGCTCAATTTCCCCAAAGTAATCTCATCTTTCTTTCCACAGGCATCCGATACCAATTCCAGATAAAGACGGGGGATGTCAGTGGCGCCAGCTCCGATTCTAAAGTCTTCGTCAAGCTTTATGGTGAAAAGGGCGACACAAACAAGCAGTTTCTTTTAGTGTCTGACAATGACCTTGGTGATAACTTTGAAAGAGGTAGAGTGGACGAGTATACTGTGGACACTCTGGACATTGGGAAGGTATGGAATTGTGGTGCTTGTTGGAGCTATCCTTAGTGCAGCCCCACTGGGGGCCTTGGGTGTAAGGAGTCATCAACATCCCAATTATTGTCATCTTTTTACTGCCTATCCAAACCAGTGGAGCAAAGACATGCATAGGCCCTTATTGTGCACAAGGCCTCCCCAACCTTTCAAGCGGTACTCAAACGTTTGGGGGATCTCATTCAGCCCAAGGCCAATGAATATATGTGATACATATGACATTCCGGGGCCTCACATCCCATTCTGCCTGGGGGTACCATAATATTGCATTATGCCAATGCAGCAGAGCTGATTACACTAGATTGCTTTAGGACTTGTGACCCCCTTGGTACGCCAGTGTCCAAGGCGCGTTATTTTATTGCATGGCCACTAGATCACCTCCACTACGTGGTGTGAGAGTACATCGTTTCAGGGGTTGGAGACCCCCAAACCTCTTTTATTTACTTCTACTTGATTTAAATTAATTTGTTTTACACTATTCTTCAATAACATAACCTTTACACTTAGCTGACTTATCTAAAGCAGTACATGGCACGCGCTGCAGTAAAGCCGGTGAAGTCGGGAAGAAACCATATTGCTTGATAACAATATTCCTTCTCTCTTTCTCCTCAAAACCCAATGGACATTATTTTGTGGATTAAATCTTTGTTAGGCCAAATTACCAAGGTGGATTTAGCAGAAGCAAAGTTTAGGATTGAGCCAACTTAATTTAGCATCTTTTGTCTCAGATAGGTATTGTTTTGTCCTTTAAGAGTAAAAAATATTTTCTGAAATGGGTTTGAACATATAATTCCCTCAAAGTACTATACCTGAAAGCTCAGTCTTCACTCTAAAGGCTATCTTGCACTTTGTGTTATTCAGTCAACATACCTGCGGACCTTTGACTTGTATATTTATAGCATGGTGACTTTCCTTCTGTGAAACCAGGCTATTTCTTAAAACAATGACCATTTCAGCACACACACTCTGGTCATTATGCACTGGTTAAGGTGCACCAATATGGCTCTTTTCAAGATCTCCCACTTTAAACCCAGCAGATGGGAAGGCGTAAACCTCTCAGCACTCTGGATCTCATTTGTCCTCTTATAGACATATGTCCGGCTAGAGAAAGTTTCAGAAGGAATCCATATTTGGCTGTTTACATCCGCCAATGCTTAGTGTTTGGCTGCAGTCTCAATACGTTCTGTTGTCAAGAAAAGCTAATGGGTGCATGTGAGCTTAATCAATAGCCTGTTAATGTAACAAAATTACACAAATATGCCTGCTGGGCCTGGGAAAAACATGATGCAGCGCTTAGGGCAAATATTATCCAGAAGTAACATCTGCATCAATTGTTACATCACCGCCTGGCATTAAGCACCTTACCACCAACAGCTGGTCAGAATGCCATCTATTTTCCCCATTTAATAAGAATTAACACCAATAATAACTTGAATGAATGTTGTCCTGATACCAAAGTCAGCAGCCACCATTGGAAACTGTGGACAGTGTTTACCTGTCATTGCCAAACACATCAGCTAGAAGAAGTAATGGCAGCAGTTGCAAGTCACGGGTTGTATTTATGCTCATTATACGTTTTGGTGAACTCAACTGGCTGTGATAATTCTTAATAGCACCGCACACAAGCTAATGCTTATTTCTATTTTTTTTTATTAAACACAGAAAGAAAATCACCTCCCCAAATCACTTGCCATTCCCACATAACATCTCCAGTCAATGGAGCACAAGTTTACTGCTTAGTTCGTTGGGTTTAACAACCATATATTTATTACTAGACATGTTGCTAGCATTACTAACTGGTCATCATCATTACGGCAAGCCATATTTAAATCCATCGATGTCAATCAACCATTTGCTTGTCCTTTGGTAGATGTGGCACTTAGGTTGCTCCCCCGGACTCAATAGTTCTTAACTGCATAAGCAGAAATCAAACAAGGATTTTAAATATTTGCTTTCAGGTGTTTCTACTAATTGCCCTTACTCTTGCCCCTGAGGGACTTAGCGCGGGGTTAGCAGGAACTGTTTGAATTTATCAAGGGTCAAGGAATTAGTGATGCCATTTTCACCACTCCTGGCATTTGGCTAAATAAGTAATCATGGTTTCTGCATAGTCGACTGTGGGTTAATCTTGGCCACTTTTTTGTGGAAGCTAAAATAAAATTGAGATACTTGAATCAATAAGGATTCTCCCTTCTTTTTTGTAAAAGAAGAATTAAATACTGAAGCTACTTTCGATCCTGTATTCATTAAATTCCTGAACAGTAATTTGTACAGACCTTTGAAAAAATGTGCACATTTATTACTCTGTGGACCTCAGACCAAGTCTGTCTGTATAGGTTAATCTTGGGTCTGACCACACTTGACTGAATGTCCTTATTACTTTTGATCACTCTGCTGCCATGCAATAGGTAATCAATTGACCACTTTGTTTTAGCTTCACCCTCTTTATCAAATGTAAAGATGCTCATAGTCATGTAGTCATAACAAGCAGCACTGTACATGCTGAACATCCCGACAAATGTGTCCTAGATTAAGACAAGTAAGAGGAGGAATTTGGAAAAAAGATACTGATGGTCTGCCTGCCAGCAGTATGTTATGCAGAATACTTACCTTCAATATCACAATTCTGGCCTGTATGTTATGTACAATACTTACTTTCAATATCACAATTCTTTGTTGTATGTTATATACAATACTTACCTTCAATATCACAATTCTTGCTTGTATGTTATGTACAATACTTACCTTCAGGATTACAATTCTGGCCTATGTGTTATGCACAATACTTTCCTTCAAAATCACAATTCTTGCCTGCATGTTATGTACAATACTTACCTTCAATATGATACTTCTGGCCCGTATGTTTTGCACAATACTTATCTTCAATATGACAATTCTGGCCCGTATGTTATACACAATACTTACCTACCTACAATATCACAATTCTGCCCTGTATGTTATGTACAATGCTTACCTTCAATATCACAATTCTGGCCTGTATGTTATGTACAATACTTACCGTCAGTATTACAATTCTGGCTTGTGTGTTATGCACAATACTTTCTTTCAATATCACAATTCTTGCCTGCATGTTATGTACAATACTTACCTTCAATATCACAATTCTTGCCTGTATGTTATGTACAATACTTACCTTCAGTATTACAATTCTGACCTGTGTGTTATGCACAATACTTTCTTCAATATCACAATTCTGGCCTGTATGTTATGCACACTACTTACTTACAATATCACAATTCTGGCCCGTATGTTATGTACAATAATCACCTTCAATATCACAATTCTGACCTGTATGTTATGTGCAATAGTTACCTTCAATATTAAAATTCTGGCCTGTATGTTATGTACAATAGTTAACTTCAATATCACAATTCTGGCCTGTATGTTATGTATAATACTTACCTTCCATATGACAATTCTGGTGAGTTTTTTTATGCACAATGCTTACCTTTAATATCACAATTCTTGCCTGTATGTTATGTACAATACTTACCTTCAATATCACAATTCTGGTCTGTATATTATGTACAATACTTACCGTCAGTATTACAATTCTGGCCTGTGTGTTATGCACAATACTTTCCTTCAATAGCACAATTCTTGCCTGTATGTTATGTACAATACTTACCTTCAGTATTACAATTCTGGCCTGTGTGTATGCACAATACTTTCCTTCAATATCACAATTCTGGCCTGTATGTTATGCACACTACTTACCTACAATATCACAATTCTGGCCTGTATGTTATGTACAATAGTTACCTTCAATATCACAATTCTGGTCTGTATGTTATGTATATTACTTACCTTCTATATGACAATTCTGGCCAGTATGTGAGGCACAAGGCTTACCTTCAATATCACAATTCTTGCCTGTATGTTATGTACAATACTTACCTTCAATATCACAAATCTGGCCTGTATGTTATGTACAATAGTTACCTACAATATCACAATTCCAGCCTGTATGTTATGTACAATAGTTATCTTCAATATCACAATTCTGGCCTGTAGGTTTTGTATAATACTTACCTTCAATATGACAATTCTGGCGTGTATATTATGCACAATACTTACCTTTAATATCACAATTCTGGCCTGTATGTTATGTACAATACTTACCTTCAATATCACAATTCTGGCCCATATGTTATGCACAATACTTATCTTCAGTATGACAATTCTGGCCCATATGTTAGGCACAATACTTACCTTCAATATCACACTGCTGGCCTGTATGGTAGGCATAATGCTTACCTTTAACCTTTAAAATCACAATTCTTGTCTATATGTTATGTACAATACTTACCTTCAATATGACAATTCTGGCCCGTATGTTATGCACAATAATTATCTTCAATATGACAACTCTGGCTCTATGTTAGGCACTATGCTTACCTTCAATATCACAATTCTGACCCGTGTGTTATGCACAATACGTACCTTCAATATGACACTTCTGGCGCGTATGTTAGGCACAATGCTTACCTTCAATATCACAGTTCTGGCCTGCATGTTATGTATAATACTTACCTTCAATATGACAATTCTGGCCCGTATGTTACTTATCTTCAATATGGCAAATCTGGCCCGTATGTTATGCACAATACTTGCCTTCAATATGACAATTCTGGCCCTTATGCTAGGCACAATGCTTACCTTCAATATCACAATTCTGGCCCGTATGTTATGCACAATACTTGCCTTCAATATCACAATTCTGGCCCTTATGCTAGGCACAATGCTTACCTTCCAAATGACAATTCTTGCCTGTATGTTATGTACAATACTTACCTTCAATATGACAATTCTGGCCCGTATGTTAGGCACAATACTTACCTTCAATCTCGTAATTCTGGCCCGTATGTTAGTCACATTGCTTACCTTCACTATCACTATTTTGGCCTGTTTGTTATGCACAATACTTACCTTCAATATGACAATTCTGGCCCATATGTTAGGCACAATGCTTACCTTCAATATGACAATTCTTGCCTGTATGTTATGTACAATACTTCACTTCAATATCACAATTCTTGTCTGTATGTTATGTACAATACTTATCTTCAGTATCACAATTCTGACCCGTATGTTATGTACAATACTTACCTTCAATATCATAATTCTGGCCCGTATGTTATGTATCATAGTTATCTTCAATATGACAATTCTGGCCGGTATGTTATGTACAATAGTTACCTTCAATATGACAATTCTGGTCTGTATGTTATGTATAATACTTAACTTCAATATGACATTTCTGGCCCATATGTTTTGCCCAATACTTATCTTCAATATGACAATTCTGGCCCGTATGTTAGGCACAATGCTTACCTTCAATATCACATTTCTTGTCTGTATGTTATGTACAATACTTACCTTCAATATCACAATCCTGGCCCTTTTGGCATTTAATAATAATTGATCTGAGGGACAATTGTCCTTATATGCATCTTTAGTAGCAGTTTTCCTATTTCTACAGTACTAGATGCGGTTTGGATGCTGCTCATGGACTTAGCCTCAGTTGTACCCTTATTTCCATTCATTCTGGTGAGAGTGTTGAGAGTTTCTGTAGACATCTGGGTTCATTCTTCAAGTGCTGTTGAACGAGTACTTACAGTTAAGTTGGGTAACATTTTCAGCCTTTAGAACTAGAATGTATTTTGTACATGGCGCTACATAGAATGAGACTCTTTTCCCTTTCTGTCCCCGTTACTGTATGCAGTTTACAAAGTTTGATTCTGTAAAACATAAAGGGGCCCATGCCACCGTATCTGGAAACGGGACCACCCGCCATTGTTGCAGCGGTCCCGCAAATGGCATTAGGATGTGCCCGCCAGACTGGCGGGTGCATCCCGCATTTTAAACATTGCGGCTGGCGGTGCTGCAAGCAGCACACGCCGTAATGTGTAAAATGCATTGTGTGCATTTGAATGCACAACATGACAGGCAACGCGCGGTGCCTGCCACATTGTGCATGCAAATGCAGGGGGTATGTGCACCCCCCACCCCACAAACACCCTGGGGGCCCGCAACGGGCCCCCAAAGACAAAACTGCATGCCTTTCCATGGCGGAGTCTCCGCCATGGAAAGGCATTTCACCGCCATGATGATAATATGGATGGCGGTGCCTGCAAGGCACTGCCACCATATTCCTGGGCTTTTTTGCCCAGTAGGCAATCGGGCGGATTGCCTACTGGCGGACGGTCTTCCCGTCCGCCAGGGTCCCCTTCCGCCATTGTAATGTGGTGGGGGAAAAGTTATGTGGGCAGTAGATTTTGGCGGGCGGATCGCCACCGCCCATATGGTGGTGACCCCCAAAGTTTGTATTTAATATCAGCATACTTTAACAATATAATTTGATTTATCGATATGGGACTTCAAAACAGGATACAGAAATTTCTCAGATGTCTAAAATATTCAGTTTTATAGATAATCAATCAATCAATCAATCATGCCATTTGCATAGCGCACTACTCACCCGGGAGGGTCTCAAGGCGCTTGGGGGGAGGGGTATGCTACTGCTCGAACAGCCAGGTCTTGAGTTGTTTCCTGAAGGCGAGATGGTCCTGGGTCAGCCGAAGGTGGATGGGGAGGGAGTTCCAAGTCTTGGCAGCCAGGTAAGAGAAGGATCTTCCTCCGGCGGTGGCTCTTCGGATGCGTGGTACGGCTGCGAGGGCGAGGCTGGTGGACCGTAGCTGGCGGGTGGGCATGTAGAAGGTCAGTCAGTCGTTGAGGTACTTGGGGCCCAGGTCGTGGAGAGACTTGTGTGCGTGCGTGAGGAGCCGGAACGTGATCCTCTTGTCGACGGGGAGCCAGTGCAGGTTCCTCAGGTGGCTGGAGATGTGGCTGCGTCGGGGGACATCCACGATGAGTCGGGCGGAGGCGTTCTGGATGCGCTGGAGTCTTTTCTGTAGCTTGGCTGTGGTTCCGGCGTAGAGGGCGTTTCCGTAGTCCAGTCGGCTGGTGACGAGTGCCTGGGTGACAGTCTTCCTGGTCTCGGTCGGGATCCAGCGGAAGATCTTGCGAAGCATACGCAGGGTGTTGAAGCACTATGAGGAGACGGCGTTGACTTGTCTGGTCATCGAGAGGGAGGGGTCCAGGATGAAGCCCAGGGTGCGTGCGTGGTCGGTTGGCTTGGGTGCGGTGCCCAGGGTTGGGGGCCACCAGCAGTCGTCCCAGGCGGAGGGCAAGATCCCAGGATGAGGACTTCCGTTAATGTTATTAAGCCAGATCTTTATAAAAATTTATTCTAAACAGTTTGTATGTATCTAATGGCATTTTTACAGAGAAACTCTAGATGCCCAGCAACAGACCTCTGTCGATCCATGTGAAGATTTAAACCTTTGAATGACTGAATTTGCATATTTATATTTTCAGGCCCAGGGACATTAGGTCATTTACTCAGAATTACATGATTACAGCCAATGCCAGGATTAGAACCCAGTTAAGCCACTAAACCACAGTTCTTCCATTTTGTTCAGGTGTGAAAGCAATGCAGTAACATTGTTCATACACTGAAAAATGCAAATACTTTATATGGAAAATCCCAATATAAATCAATACATTATTACAGCATAGCCTTCCAGACACCAAAAGACGCCCTTCGGTTATTTTAACCAAAACAACCCTTTTCTGATGTTTGTGAAGAATGTTAAGCCTTAAGAAGGCACAGTACAGTTCTTTGATAATACTGAAGATGGTTGTCTTACCCCTCTCATTTCTTAGAACCTGTGCTAGATTAGATAGTCATGTGGCCACATGATGAGGAATGTTCAAGTTTGGGGCTTCAGTTAAAATGTATCAAACAGATTTACTGTCAGTGTCTTCCCAGCTGGGAGTGCTCTTCCCCTCCACACGTCCTCAGTCCTCTTCTATGCGAGGTCATGGTTTCCCCATTAAGGACGTCCTTGTCTTGTAAGTTTCAAAATCAATCTCGGAACTTATATTCTTCTACTACATCAAAACTCCACTGAAATTGCCAGTGCTTCTTCCTATAAGGCAAAGTCTTTAGGAGGTGAGCTCTAATGCAGTCAGGGCGAGTCTTTGGGAACCGATCATGTGCTATTTCTTAGCCAGAGAGGGATTGAATTTCTAGGTATAAGCGCCTGTATGACCTGTCTTGTACCTTTAACGTGCAGGAGAAGAAGAATGCAAATCCCCCTACCCAAGTCTGCCACAAATGGATTTCAGGTTGTTCTCGTCCCATGTGATTGACAATGAAGCCTGCCTCTTATACACTTAGGGTGGAACCTAGCTAATATGTATTGAAGGGGAACCTGCAGTTTATAGAGCTAGGACAAGGAGGTCTCATGTTTAGACTGAAAAAAATCTACCATTTATAGATGTAAAGTGAAAAGTGTTACATAGAGAACGAAGAGGAATCCTTTCACCTATAAATTTTAAGGTGTAACCTTTCATTAATAGATTGAAGCAAAAGAGTAACACATCTTTTCATTGAGGTTTTTCAACAGGTATACAACATAAAATGGCAAAACATGTAAAGCATACATTTGCATGGTCATGCACATATCCGAGGACAGACTCTTAAGGACTCCCACACCCCAGATAAGGAACGATCCGGTGTCCATTGCCGCAAGAGGTGCGCCTTTAACGTCTGGGATATCCGCAGGGTTGGAAAAGGGCTCTATAGGAGGAAGAGGGATATAAAGAATGAGCAACAATCCTCAGACGGACGGGATAACAGAGTCTAAGGAAGACCCCGACAGTGAGTCAATCAATTTGGAGAACAGGGCCTCCCAGCCAAGGGCACCAACAAAGACCTCTTGGGCCCTCACTGTGCAATGCTACAACTTCAGTTTTAGCCCATCGGGTAAACAGTGCAAACTACTGAGCAGAGGTTGGAGGGATGGGAGACTTCCAACGGATTGTGATCGACTTCTAAGCCAGTATGAGAGCCAAGTCATGGAAATGGGCAGCGGTCCTGCAATTGCGTGGTTTAGAATAAATGGCCAAGGCACCCACCTCTCAGGGAGAAAGATTTGGAATGCCCATGAGGTGCTCCAGCTGTGTAAAAGCAGAGGGCCAATACTTGTGTAAATGTGTTCAGTTCCATAGGATATGTTTCAAATCAGCCCCCTGGGCGCTACATCTACGACAAGTGTCAGAAGAACTGGGAAAGACCCGTGTGATCGGGTTTGGGAAGAAATATGCTGGGTGAAGGATATAAAGCTGGATAAGTTTGAGGCGGGCATTGTTAGACACCCTCCACAGGTACTCCAAAGGCTTTTCCCACTCCCTGTCATGAAGTGATCTGCCAAAGTCCTCCTAACAAACCTTCCACAAGGGATGGAGCAATACCTGTATTTGTGCTAGGATAGCCTTAGTAAGCAAAGCCAGGTGGTTAACCTATGACCTGCTCTCATAGTGTGAAGTGTTTGCAGGACCGATGGTGCATGACTGGTTCAGGACCCCGCGCACCCCTGTCAGAGAAGCATAAAGGAGGAACTGGCCCTCAGGGAGCACATATTGTCCTAACAGAATGTCCATTCGCCCTTTCATGAGATACCAGCTTCTTCTCACTGGCAGAAGTGGCCACCAGCAAGGGGCCCCCCCAGAGCAGAGAACCCAAGCTGTGGAATCACTGGGGCATATGGGGAAATTTCCTGGGTAGGTGAAGCACTCACTTCAGGCATGTGAAGGCCACCCGTGGGAGAAGAGGCAAACCCTGGGGAGATCACACCTAGGATTGGAGGAGGTGAAGAACGAGTGTCCTGGAAAGGAGGGGGGGGTGATCATCCTGGTGTCCTCCAAATAGTGGCCTACCAACCATCAAGAGACCCACTGCAACTGGACTACCAAGTAATAGGGCCTGAAGTTGGGCAACCCCAGGCCATCCCGCTCCGGGGGGAGCTGAGGTTTTACAAGGGCCCCGTCTGCAAGACCCATGCCATGAGAGGTCCCCAGAAGGGCATGAAGATCCCAAAATAAAGAATGAGGGAGGGAAAGGAGAAGGTTTACAAAATGATGGAGGAGGCGAGGCAGGCTGGTCATCATGGAGACCGCCACACGGCCTGCAACCCATAGGGGGAAGCAATGCCCAGAATCGAGCGAAAAGCGTATCGAGGCAATAGCTGCCACCATATTACACTCAAGAGGGTCCGGGCTTGTGTGGTACACCCAAATCTCCAAGTATCGAACAGAGGAAGGCTCCCAAAAGCGAAAGCCTATCATGCAGAAATATAAAGTGACAGCTTGCACATACTTATTTATGGACACCAGGTTGTCTTGGAAGTCCGTTTCATTTGGATTAAAGGTGAAGTCTGCTCCGATATACTGAGTAAGAGTGGTGGCATGGCACATCAAAGAAAGAAACTGCATTCAGCACTGCGGAACTACAAAAGGGAAATTATGATGTTAACTGTAGTCCAGGCTGATTTATAAAACCAAGGGTCTTGTTTAGAGTTGGACGGATGGGATATTGTGTCAAAACTTGACAGATTTCCCATCCACCGTATTACATGTGCCGTAGGCTGTAATGCACTGGTAGTGTGGCGGACACCAAGGCATCTGCCATGTCAGTGACGTAGGAACCTGCCCAAAATACTATTAGCAAGGCATGAGTCTTCAGTCTAGAAGTACATATGCGACACCCATTTCAGTTAGTTGTTTCAAAAATATCTCCTTCAAAGTAACCGAAATATGCATTGCAAGACTAGCATTAATAGCTTACTGCAATAATGTCATGGTCCCTAAAGACTGCATATTGTGAATGGCTGCCTGATACGAACACCCTGTTTGTTGTAATGGGATTTCTGATATATCAAGTCAAGAAGGTATGTGCATTCTTCATAACTTTAGTTATTGTATCTTGCATCATTGTTCTATTTGGACATTTGATTAGCGCACATAAAGCAATCTTTTATGTAAGAAAACATACTAGACGTATTGAAGTGTAAATGTAAAAGATTGAAAGTTTTTATTCCTGTTTTAAAATTTCTTTAAAATGTTTTTGGAATGAGTGATACAGTTAACTGATAAACCATCTTTTGCAGATCACAAAACTCTTGATTGGACATGACAATGTCGGTATTCGAGCTGGCTGGTTCTTGGCCAATGTCGTCGTTCATGTTCACGCTCACGGAAAGCAGTACATGTTCCCCTGCAACCGTTGGCTCTGCAAGGATGAGTGTGATGGGAAAGTGGAGGTTGAGCTGTATCCAAGTGAAATCCTGGACATTGAAAAATGTAAGTAATAATCATTGTAATGAGAAGATAGCAAGTCAGGTAGAAACACATTGTGGGTCTCTCACCGCACTCCCACCCTCTTAACTACTTTTATTGATTGACCAGTTACTCCTCGCTTCACAGTTATGTATTGAATCTAGGTGTTGGTCATTTCTGTTGCACATTCCTGTCTAGGGAGTAATAGGGCACCCAACATGGAGATAAGAAAATAGAGCAATTATGCTGAGAGTCATAATGGAATAGTGTGAGATATTGTGCAACAGTGAAAAGAGGAGAAAACAAGTTATTTGGGGCTAGGTAGGCAGTGAATCTGGGCGGTAATTTATCAACGTGCCAGGGACCGAATGGTGAGTGAGCACTATAGATATAGTTATTAACATAACATGGTTGATAAGGTGATGGTTCTTTATCTCCTTCTGGACTGCATGAGTGACCAGTGTACACATGGAATGTGAAAGATGTTATTCAAGAAATCTTGCCTCCTGATTTCAGGAACCAGGATGGCATTCAGGCACTGTGGTCTTCCTTTATATGACATGTTTGTAATATTAATATTTGAAATGCATTATACGATTAAGCATGTTGTTATCTGAACACACAGGTACCTAGGCTGGTCAATGTTCAAGTTAGTAAAACAGTATTTGTTGATTGAGGACAGACTGCTAAATGTCCATAAGGTGTCAATACAACAAGGATGACATTACAACGCATGCTTTTACCACGCATGCCTTTACAATGCGGTATTTACAACGAATACCTTTACAAAGCATAGTGCTTTGGGGCGCTGGATAGTGAATAGTTTAATTTACTATTCCAACTCCAGTCCCCGTGGATAGTAGGGAAGGTGTTGGATAGTAAATTAAATCTATTCCCTATCCTAGAGCGCCCCCCAGCGCAATGCGATGTAATGGTTTGCGTTGTAAAAGTTGCGTCGTAAAGGCACTGCGTGGTAAAAGTTGCGTTGTAAAGGATGTTTACCAGGATAGGACAGTTTTGAAATGTAATTCCATAATTTTCTAGCCATATTGCTCATTTCCAGGCCCTGGTCAAAAGGATTGTGCTAGACAGTGATAAACCAAGGTGATCCATGTCTGAGCAGGTTTAAACAATGGACAGATAGGGCTTATCCATGAACATAAAGTTAGGGATGTGTGAAGGTACTGAAGGCAAACTGCACCAATTGCATGAAAAAAATGCTGCCAACTTCATCAATGTTTTAAAAACAATTTCAGGAAAAATAATCAGCAAATGAATACGTTTATGGGAGAAAAAAGATTTACTGGAAAATGTACCAGAAAAAATATTTTTAAGGACATTCCAAATGCAGGCAAGGTTGCGGATCAGTAGCAAATGTTACAACTTTGTAAATTTGCAAAGTTTGTTACATTCACAGAGCTTCACTAATGTTATAATTTCACAGATCCCTGCTAAAAACTGGGTCGAATCCAATGGAAGTATGCACATGGCAACAAATTGAGAAAGTGCTCTGCTCTGTTTATAGGTTAGTGGTAAATGCTCTGCAACAATGTGAGTCAATTTTCTGTCATGCTTTTGTGACGAGGATATACATTTACAAATGAATGCTAGAGGAACTCCTGTATAACCGGTGCATGTCACTGTGTTTTTATGGGACACCGTTTCGATCACATCAAGCTTATAGTCTCCTGGCTTGAAGGCCAAATCCTCCCACCCCCACAGACAGAGTATAGTCAGTCATCAGCAAGATAACTTATACAGTGCTGGCCCTGGGCAGCTGGATGTGAACAAGACTGGAAGAGATGGGTTAAATACATGCGTGGGTATCCATAAGTATGTGTTCCAATATGAACCATGAAACCTTTGGTGACCGTGCGCTTGATAAATTCATGTTAACATAACATAACATGAGACCAAAAGAGGTAGAAATGTTATCATCCAAGAATTACTCCTGCGGTTGGAGTAAATGTATGACTTTTGAGGATTCACAACAAATCTAGTAGACTCCAGGAAATTTTGTAAGCCATAGATTCGCTGAATACTCCTGTGTGAAATATTTATGCTTGAGGATTTTTAATGAAATGGAAGTATTATGTAAAATTACCACTTGTGAATCTGTAACTTTTGTTTCTTCATGAACAAAATAGTTATCCCCATATAGAAATTTCTTTCTCTCCAATCCCATAACATTTGCTTTTGACAGGAACATACTTGTAAAGAACAACAGGCAAAAGGATTGTGAACGCTTACATGTGTGTGAGAGTTCAGCTACCTTTGCCATCAAATCCACCCAGCAAAAACTAAAAAAATGCCACCCTTACCTTTAATCTTGTTATGCCGCACGCTTGTTATATTTCTACATTTATAAGTGCACTCTATGATTATTATATATAGAATCAAGTATCCTCTATCGTACATTACAAGGATATTGGAAGTCACTGGGGAGTTCCATAACCATATTGAGGAACAAGGCCTTTATTAGTGTATGGGACTCCAAGGTGACTTGCAATATGCTTATAATGTACAACAGAGGGTACGTTATCCTGTATAATACATAGTCACACCATCACCTTTCCCACAAACCAGTTAAAACCTTGGTGCGTAGCTACTTCTTTTGAATGAGCAAGCAAAATTATTACTTTATTTAAAATGAGTCAGCAGACCCGGTGGTCTGCTGACCCCTGCAGGCTATCATGCCTGTTATGGTTATCACTCCTCATGGGTGACAAACTGCGACCGGTCTCATTATTATTCACGCAGTAGGTCGATTTGCGACCCACAAGGAATCAGCAATTTAATAATAAAAGTTTAATACATTAGAAATAGCAATTTCCTATTTGAGATTCGGCGAAAACTGCAATTTGGAAATCGCTATTCCCAATGTTAGTACATCCTACATCCCAAACTGTACCATGACCTCGTTAAGGTAGCAGTTTCTTCTTATTGTTAACTCCAAACATAAAAAGAGCAGGGACTATAAATTCTAATGATAGACTAGTCAACTTTGACATGCTCATCCCTTTGAAATCAGAGTTCATCCATTCCTAATATCTATCAGGATGAATCTAAAACCCTTAACTTTCTAGAACAGGTGAAACAGCTTATTTTGCTGTATGCAATTTACCAAAATTCAAACCAAAGGTGTTTACCTCTATAGGTCGCTTGTAAATGATCAGGATGATCTGTCACTATAATTCTTTCTTATTCATACACACTTTATTCTAACACAAGTATCTACTGACCTCAAGCAAGAAATCAAGTGTCAGCAAGTGTGTCTAGGAGAGCTAATAGCCAATGCACATCTTGACTTCTGATGCAGAAGCTTTTCTTTACCACCATTCTACTTGTTTTCCTACTAGTGGTCAATTACGAAGTGGTCGTGACCACGGGGAGTGTCAGAGGAGCCGGCACCAATGCCCGCGTTTTCATGCAGCTCTACGGTGACAGAGGTAAAACAGATGAGATTTTCTTAAAGAGCAGGTCCAATGACTTTGAAAGAAGGGCAGTGGATATATTTAAGGTAAGCCAGAGACATTAAGCGGCTCTCTGTTTTGGTAGTTTTTGTAATGCTACTTTTGTCCACACCCTTTGAGGTGATAGCCACACTCTTGTCATGCTTTATGTAAGAAAGAAGTCCTTATTCCTTGGCATCCTGGGTGCAATGTGTCTCTCCCATGAATAGAGATGTAGCGACTCCAAGTCAAGTAGGCTACTTACAAGGCCTCAAGTCAATGAAAACAAGAAAATACTTGTTTCCGGAAGGGTGGTAAAGGTATGGAATAATGTGACTATGTTGAACCTGGAACTAACACAGGAGTAATCATAACATATCAGTAAAGGCAGAGGCAAAGACTATGACTGTAGAGCAGTCAGGGAATGGACACATGGGCTTGATAATCTGCCTTACCATCTATGTCTGAAGGAAACATTTATTTGATAACACATATAAACATAGTCTTTTTTCTCATGAACCTGCTTTTAAGCTCAACTCACAGATTCTGTTGGTACCATATCTGAGCACAGGATGCCTTGGGAAAAACTCAGTGCCCTAACGGTCTACCTTATTTTAAAATGATCTTCCTAACATAGGATCCAATTCCCCAAACCCCCTTAAATTGCACCCAAATGTTTACACCTATATTTGGAGTAGATGTACACATTCTTTAAAATGATTCCAAGAGTACTCCTGGGAAGCTTCAACAGTTGCAGACTTCCAGGAGTGCTTACCTTCATAAGCATTGTCACATGCTTCAAATATTCATAGTGTACATTCATACATATGTAAATTGTTAGCCAATTACACTTACGCATTCCATTTAATTTCTTCTTCCCAACAGAGGAAATGTGTGTTCTCATAGAAACACTCCTTCTGCCACATTCCTACCAACTTTGGGAGTGACCCCTTCCTTTCCCAATTCAAAACATGAACTTACCCTTGTAAAGCATGTAATTTATACATCTAGTTTGCACTTAGGTGACTAAATAGCTGTGTGAATCGAGCAGATGATGTCTCACCTTCAAATGGCTTGCTGTGGATTTCCTCTTTTGCCTGTAGTTTGAATACACACAACAATGTATATATTGTTCTTAGCAGATAGAGATCTCAACAGTCCTCTTGTGGTGTGCACAATGAGTAACATTACTGGGTATTCACTCAAATGAGATAAGTTGTGCTCTCTTTATGTATTTATCTGGTTTGTTAGTGTGATGTATTCAGTCCTGATTGTCAGCATGATTTGTTGACTGATTAAACTGACCGAGTATACAGTGCTAAACATATAACCCCAACTAAGTACATGAGGCAAATAGAAAACATATTACTTTATAGCAAATTATGCCTTAAAAAAGCTTTATGTTATTACTCAACAAGAGGAAAACAAGTGTTTACTCTATAGAGCACGAACTATGTTGCGTACAGAAAAAAAACAATTCTTGTTTGGGTAATACATTCACTTTGGATCAACATATATTGTTCTGGTTTACTATATTCCAAACAGGGACACCACAGACACCGGAATCTACTTGTGATGTAAATAATACTGGGTAGGGAATTTACTCTCAGCCAGGCTATCAGCACCTCCTCAGTTGACTATCAACTACATGTTAAAATCAATGACAGTTCTACCCTAACACTACTGACAAACACAACCCTTTCCTCATAAAATCCAAAGACATTGGTTTATGTTGTTCCCTATTCATTCTTCTGATCACTGGTGCTAGAAGGCAACATTTCTCCATGCTCCAGACTTCCAGATATTCTAGCCAAGACTACAGCTAGTAAATTATTTTTCTGTATCTGTAGCCTCTTCTATTGTTCATGTACAAATATTTATTTTCAGTTGTTTTTACCTTACTTGATCAGATAGACTAAGTCTGTTGTCTATGTCTCTTACTATTTGTTTCCTATTTCAATATTATCATGACCCCAGGAGTATATCTTTATGTCCAACCGTTGGCGGAAGTTGCGAAGAGCTGGGGTCTCACTATGGTATCTTACGCCGACGATACCCAGTTGGCGGTAACCCTTAATGGGGATTCTAACCAGCCGGCATCGAAGTTTGCGGCGGGTTTGAGGGCTGTTGCTAGTTGGCTAACGCTCAACTGTTTACAGCTCAACGCCCTCAAAACTGAGGTGATGGTTTTGGGAAAACATCCTGATCTGTGGGGTGACAACTGGTGGCCTGAGGAGCAGGGATCGCCCCCTAAACCTATTTCTGAATTAAAAAATCTTGGCGTCTGGCTGGACTCCAAACTGACCTTCGCGTGTCACACTAAGAAGGTGGCATCTACGTGCTTCGGCATCTTGCGAGGTTTAAGGCCGATCCTCAGATTTTTCGATGCCCCAACGCGACAGATGGTGATCCAAGCGAGCGTACTATCTAGACTAGATTACGCTAGCTCATTGCTTTTGGGTGCTAACCAGGCAGAAGTCCAGCGATTCCAACGAGTACAGAATGCGGCAGCACGTGCCTTGGTTGGCTTGCCTCGCTTCTGCTCTGCTCGCACTACAATTTGCAAACTGCACTGGTTACCTGTAATCAGACGTATAGAGTTTAAGAGTCTCTGTTTCGCGTACAAAATTTTGAAAACTGATACTCCTGCCATTCTTCAGCATCTTCTGATTTTGTACACTCCATCGCGAAACCTTCGCTCTGCTGGTCAAAATTTGGCACTTGTTCCACGGTTCCAAAAATGTAGATTAGGGGGCCGCTCGTTTATGGTGATGGCCGCCAAATTGTGGAATACCCTCCCTGTCCACATTCGCTCTCTGGAAACTCTCCTTGCTTTTAGGAAAGCTGTTAAGACGCATCTTTTCCCCTTGCCGTATTAGCTGTGTCTCTGCTGGTTTGTTGGTTATGTTACTTTCTCAGGTATAGCGCCGGGACGCCCCTTAGCTGGGGCAGCTGTGCACTTAAGAAATTTCAGTTAACATAACATAACATAACATAACATATCAAATTACGGTTATTTTTTGTGTCTGTTTTCATGGTGATCTAATGCAACTTATGGATATCCTGTATTATTTTGGTAATAGGTTTTCTAACTTAGGTAGGTCGCAATTTATAGTCACATTTTCTCCATGCATTTGATGAGGTATGATTTTTGAAACCTCTAGTTCCAAATCAGACATCACCAAAGATTTACATAAAAACTCAAGAATGTGTTGATCTGTTACCCCATGAAGGTATACCTTCTGTAAGCTTTGAGGTTTGGTTCTCGGATAAGGAAAGCACAGTTCATTTAATAACAGATTTTCATTGTTGTCTTAGGTGGAAGCTGCCGATGTTGGAAAGATCCTCAAGCTTCGGATCGGCCATGACGGTAGAGGCATCGGGGACGGCTGGTACCTGGAAAGCGTCATGGTTAAGCGATTAGAGGTGAAAATGGTGGAGGTGGATAAGAAAAAAAAGAAAAAAAAGAAGAAGTCTAGTGAGGAGGATGAAGAGCCAAAAATAGACGAGGTGGTGGAAGTGTATAATTTCTTGTGCCAGCGGTGGTTGGCGAAAGGAGAAGGTGATAATGAAATAGTTGTGGAGCTGCTCCCTGAAGAATCAACTGGACTGGAAGGTTTGTTAAAATCATGAAAAATCATGAACACATTGCTGCGTGATACCAGCCTATTTTATAACATTCATTTACATGTAGTACATTAATAATACATACAATCTGGGTAAATGGAAAACTGAGTTAGACAAGTGTATGGGGGCTGAGATTGCTGCTTTTGATGCCCGGGGATGCCCTGCGAAGCACCGCAAGATTTGGACCCGTTGGGCTCACTATCGGGGAATTGACCTCCCCCTCTGCCCGATAATGACCCTTGAAGTTGCCCCTTGCCCCTGGATGCTCATTATTCTCTATGTTGTCTTAATAAAGTAATGCTGCCCTGTATATGTACATACATTGCGACTGGTACACCATATGCACTGATGTGGAGATCCAGAACTGTCTGCATACTGTTTGTTTTACTTCACCTGCATATATGGCGGGTGTTGCTATATGATAGAAATGTGGTTGTTGGAGCAAAAACATCCTCTTGGTTTTACATGTCTTTGTGGGGCCATTGCCCCTTCCTATTGCAAAATAACCAAATTAACTTTGTTGTTAAAAAAATAATACATACAAAATAAGAGGTCAACCTGGCTTAAGAAAATCACTATTAAGAGATAAGCATAGGCACTGGAAGTGGGGATGTGGGAGTACTGCAGCACCCCTAAGATAACCAAAGTGGATAAGCAATAAAGGTGCCTTTATTTTTTATATATTATCTCATTTGCTGTGCTTTAAAGACAGAGGTCCAATATCAGGCTATCTCTTATGACAAGTGGCTGTTAATTCTTTTACCATGAAGATTGGTGTTTGCTGTCTCTGACTATAAAGTCAGAGGATTTCTTTTATAGACACTTTTTATTGGCATTTTGAACAACACAATATTGCACACCTCATCTACCCCCCCCCCGCCGCTTGCCACCCACCACCACTACAGCAGGATTGGCAGAAAGACCTGTGCCAGTTCTCAAATCAAGCATCACATCTAAGTCCACAATAGTCCCACCATTTATCCCATACCCGAGCATGCGCCTACGGACATCCCCAAGCTCTGTACACAGTCTCCTCCAATTTGGAGCACCAATCCATCGCCCTCACCATTCCATAATCGTAGGCAGAGCCGGAGAATTCCACCTCTGTGTGATGTCACACTTGGCCAGGGCAGAGCCAACACCAACCAACGTAATTCGCCCATACTGCCACCCACATCTGCCAAAATCCCTTGGAGCCCCACCTCCTCCGGGTGTGAGATGAATATGCCTCCCCAGCACATGTGTAAGTATTTGTGCTATGTGCTTCCAAAAGGGCACAACGTCCGAGTACAGCCAGACCACATGAAAAGAAATCCACATCAGGGTGTGAGCAGAGGAAGTATTGGGGTACGGGGAGTCTCCCTGCCTGTCAGAGGTGGCAGGGTGAGTCAAATAGGTTGCATGTAGGAAGTTAATTTGGATAAATCGCAGCTGAGCTGGTATGACAGTTTCCCTTTGGGCCATAAGCGCTTCTCAACAGTCAGCATCATCAAGCTCCCCAACTCAGCCCTCCTGTTTCAGTTTCAGGGACCCAATCGTATGTGTGGCATGGTGTACATAGGAGCGCTATATGTTAGATACACCTCTGCTGCCAATGATACCTATCAGCAAGCGTGCCTCCAGTGGGCTGTAGTCGGGAAGAGCTGTAAGGTCAGAGTAATGAGCGGCTAGTGCGTGGTGGACCTGGAGGTATTTGGGAAATTATGTACGGCTAAGCTGGAAAAGGGTCTGAAGCTCGGCAAAGGCCAGCTTGCGGGCACCGCTCCACACATTGCCCAAGAATGTAATGCTGATCTTATCACACTGGCTAAACCCTTCAAGCTGGGCTGTATGATGTAGCCAGCATCCACTCCACAGAGGAGTCTGCTGCCTGAGTGTACGGGCCTAATCTATGAAGTTGAGTGCCACGCGCCAGCAGAATAGAACCACTTAATGGGTTCCAGCGATGTGACGGGAATGGGGAAAACATGCAGGTATCGCAGGACCCTTTCCAGGCTCAACCTGCCAGTTGTGCTCTATAAGTGGTATCACTCCAACTCCACCCCCGTCATCCAATCGTTAATTGCCAAAAGGTGCAACAGCCAAGTATTAGAGGTTAAAATCAGCCAGCCCCAGTCCTCCTTAAAACGTCAAACAACAGCAATTAGCCTGCGCAATACACAAGGATCGCCCCTGCCAAATAAAGGACCAAATTAGAGCATTGAGTTGTTTGAACCAGGTGGGGAAGGGGAAATTCTAGAAGGCGTAGAGGTACCTAGGGAGCAGCTGCATTTTGAACAGGGCCACCCTACCAAGCGTACTTAGTAAGAGACCGGGCCAGGACTGTAGCACTTACTTTGTATCAGTGAATAGAGGAGTCAGATTTAGATTATGAGCCAGGTCAGGTAAGAGCGAACTATAGGACCCAAGCTATTTGAAACTCAGGCCCTGAGCAAGGATGATACTGAGCCAGCTTACTATCTCTGTGTCGCCTTTCAGTGGGGCCAGAAGAGACTTTCGCCACAACACCCAGAGACCTCTTCAAATATGCCTAAAATGTGGAGGACTCGATGGCCTGACAGCTGTGGTTGGGTCAAGAAGAGGAGTATGTTGTTCACGTATCTCCTGAGCCCTCCCTCCACCACCATCCAGAACCCTGAGCATTATGCTGGATAATTGTAGCCAATGGTTCAATAGCCAGGGCAAACAGGGGGAGGAGAGAGGGCATCCCTATCTCGTACCTCTGCAAATGGGACAAGGCATGGCAGCGCTCCGTTCACAAGGACCTGGGCGGAGGGTGCCCCATAAAGGAGACAGACCAGTCTACGGTACTTTGGGCCAGAGCCCATGCGGAGCAAAGTCTGGTCAAGATAGATTCAGTACACAATGTCAAAAGCCTTCTAGAAATCAACTAGGAGCAGTGCACTGGGGTTGATAATTTCGAAACGGCGGGCAAGAACGAGAGGCATAAAGCCGCACTGATCGGCATGAATAAGTTGGCGCAGCACCCGCAGCAAACTAGTTGCCAGAACTTTGGCAACAATCTTAAACTCCACTTTAATCAGCAAAATGGGCTGGTAGGAGGCACAGGTGTCATCTGCTTGCCTCTTTTTGGGTAGGACCACCATGGTGGCTACATCTTGCTCCCGGATAAAGGAGGCCAGATGCTCATATTCAGAATATAAATTTCCCAAATGAGGCGTAACTAGAGAACCGTAGCAATAATAGTACGCTGCAGGAAACCCTTCCCTCCCAGGGATCCACCCGGTGTTTAGGTCTCGTATGGCTTCCTCAACCTCATCTGTCGGTATGGTAAACTCAAGGGCTGTACTCTCAACACAGTAAGCCTAGTCAGGAATACATCATGTAGAAGCATGCTAGCCCGCTCTCGCTCAGGTCGAGGATGGTGAATGTACAAAGCTTTGTAGTATGAAGCAAATGCCTCCGCCATGTTCTCAGCACCGGTGAAATCTCGACCCACAGCATCTTTGATGCCAGGAATTATACGCAATCTCATCCCGCCCATGGTGAGCCAGTAAAGGAGCTTCCCATTCGTATGACTGTGCTCATACACTCTCTGAGTGGACACCCATCCGCACTGGCAAGCCTCATCAGGCGCCAGTTGGTGCAACAAAGTCCGCTCGACCTCACGTTGCCCAATGGTCCCCTCAGAGGCCCCAGCAGCGCACCACTTTTCAAGGGCAAGAATGCGGAATTCCAAGCATGCAAGCTCCTCCCGCTTAAGCCTCTTCGCCCTGTGGGGGTAAGATTTATTGATCCCCTTGAATTATGGCCTTGCTAGCCGTCTGTAGTGAGCCGGAAGGGGCCACTGAGCCCGTATTGGTCTCACTGTAGAAGTCAATCTCCTTCCAAAGTCACTTTCTGAACTTCTCGTCCTTAAGACACCAGGCGTTAAGCCGCCACATTGGGTGTCTAGAGCTGGTTGGAGCCCTGAGACAGAAGAGCACCAGTGGTCCGATATACTCTTGTGGAGTATACGTGCTGCCGTCATAAAGAGTATATTGGCAGCCGTGAGAAGGGGAGATCAATCTTTGAAAGGGTCTTATTCGAGGCTGCCATGTTCATGCACTCCCTGTCAGTAGTGTGTCAGGCTTGTCAACCATCGCAGAGACTCAAGGAATCCTCAAATGTCGTGCCTCCTGCTTTCAATGTCCCGTCGAAGGGCCCAAAGCATCTAGTTGGGGCAGTGCATTGTACTGAAGTCCCCTCGCAGAATAGTGGCCCCCTGGAGGAACCCCTAAAACAATCCCTTTGAGCTCATGAGGTTCTGTGTCAACAAATGAGTCAGTACATATACACTCAATAAGTTGACAGGTTTGCCGCCTAGCATGCCCTCTACCACTACATAGCAACCCTGTGGATCCAAGGCTGTCCGAGACGCCACCAAGGGGAATGATCTTTGGAGGAGTATAGCCATCCCCTGGAACTTCTGAGGTACCCCGTGTGATAGGCCCGGCTTGATAGAGCCTATACAGTAATAAACCATTGACGCCCAGAAGACGAGTCTCCTGTAGCATCAAGACAACTGACACTTTCTCTTAGCATAGCGAAGGACAGCCGCAGGCATGATCTGGTCCAGCAGACCGTTGATGTTCCACGTCAACACTTGCAAACTAGCCATAGCAACAAAGAGAGGGCCCAGGCCCTAGGTCACGGATGGGGGCCGACTACAGCTCCCTAACAAGGTGCACAAGGGGGTGTGGCATTAGCGAGCGAGCATGTATAGCATGGAGCGTGTGCAACATACCAACAAAGAAAAGACCCAGAAGAAAAGCCACAGAATGTCCCATTACCCCTAACTCCCCCTCCACACACTTCCACCCCAGAAGCATCTGTCATCTCAACATAGTCCTACAAACAAAGAGTGTATCATAAGAACAGGTAATAGAGGTGGACTTCCTCCTACATAGGATGAATTGACAGTAAGTCTGAGGGAATGCCCCTGGAACAACCCTTACAAGTACCTCAGCTGCCCCTCAATCAACAGAAAAAGGAAAACACTACCCCTCGATCCCCAGCGGGGCCGTCTCCTGTGAGCCACCTGGAGGGGCATCCCTTTCAGTTCCAGAGGAATCCGGCTAGTCCCTGTGGCTTCTCTTGCCCTCCAGAACATCACAGCTCTCTTGGCCGCCGATAGTCTGGACCACTGTGGCAGTGGAAGTCTCTGGTCCTCCTGATGAATGGGCGGTGGATCATGCTGGCTAAGCTGGTGGTGCTCAGCAGCCCACTCCCAGGCCTCCTTGAGGGTCATAAAGAAATGGGTGAGAGAATCACAATTCACTTTCAACTTGACCGGGTAGGTCAGCATGTATAGTAAGGCAAGCTCCCTCAGTTTGGCTTTGACCTGATATAAGGATTTGAGCTGAGTCTGAACCAATTTGATATAGTCTGGGAAAATCATAATTCTGCATGAGTCAAAGTTAAGAGCTCCTTTCTTGCGGGCCTCCCAGAGAATCACATCATGGTACCAGCACAAAGGTTGGAGGGAGCTTCAGGTGGCAGACGCTAGCCCATGGCCTTGGGAGGTCTCTCTATGACCATACATGGGGAGAGGGCATCATCCAGGATTTGAGCCAAGCATCTTGAAAGTGCTCAGGGTCGGAAGCTTCAACCCCTCAAGAAACCCCACAAAGCAAAGATTGTTGCAGTGTGATCTGTTTTCGGCATCCTTAGCCCTAGCTTCAAGGGTCCAGGAGGTGGTAGACAGCTTTTGCCACCGAGTTCTTGAGATCAGCAACCTTATCTTCAAGTTAAGAGATCTGCCCCTCAGGGCCCCTCAAGAGCACCATGTCCATCCCCACCTCCCCGAATTTATCCCCATTTCCCCGACTTTTGCTTCCACTGCCTCCCAGGATGGCTGGATGGCCTGAAGGATGGCTGACACATCAGCGGTATCCAGGTGGCACTCCCCAGTAGAGTCAGAAGAGTCTGGGGTGGTGTGCCACCAGCATTGAGAGCTTGACAATACACGACTGGGTTTGCTGAGGCATGCCCTTATCCTTGACCATGGTGGGGACAAAGCAGCCCGGTGCCCCGCCGCTAGTATTCCAAAGCCTCCAGTCAGGCACCCTGTCCGAAGTGGAGAGGGCAGGAGATGGCTCAACCTGCACTCGTTCTGCCCCTCACCAGGGGAGACCCCATCGTCCAAGGAACCAAGGACCACAAGACCAGGGTAAGCAAAGTCTTAGGCTCAGGTTCGGAGGCCAGAAAAAGCAAGGAAAGAGTACCGACCCCCAGGTGCCCACAGGCTGCAACATGTCTCTTCGTGACACCGCAGCACCAGCAACTGTCCCAGAGAAGCCCACGGTGGGGACCAACTGTCGACACCACCCTGACAAGGAAGTCAATTGCACTACGGGGGGCAACCCGACCCAATTTCCCCCCAGACACAGTGGGGCAGCACGAGCAGCCAGGTCTTCCCAAGGCTTGAATTCCAGGCGGAGGCCACTCAGGGATTAACTGCAGGCGAGTGGTGGGGTCCTCAATCAGCCCAGCCTTTCAGGGTCCTGGGGCAACAGGGCCGATTGAGTACCCTCCCGCTGTATTTTGAGGCGGATGCTGGGTGCGGTTGGACGGAGGCATTAATGATTATTTGTAGAGCTATTTTAAGCAACTGTTACTTGCGCTGACTTAGAGCGCCTTTTAAAACTTTTTAAATCGTTTTATTTTGGTTTTGGTGCATTATCGCTATTGCGCGCTGATTGCTAGCGCTTCAGATAGCTGCTCTAGTGCTGTATTGTACCTTCTGCGCGCTGATTGCTAGCGCTGGTTTCATTTGTGTGTCACTGCCTACCTAACGGTACATCTTTTTTTCCTGCTCTCCTCATTTTCACCACCTGAGGCGGAAAGCCGGGTGTTCTCCTGCTCCTGACTTTCGCATCTTTTCCTTACCTCTTTCCCCGCCTTGCTGGGTGGCATCAGCATCGCGGTGGATTTTCTGGCTCATTTCCCCATACCTGCCCGGCTGACTATGGGCCGCAAGGTATCCTGGGACCAGTAGGCTAGTAGGCTGCATTCTGTATTCAGCGGCCATCTTAGGAGGATTTCTGGCACGCTGGTCGGCGGACCAGTGGTGCGGTCTTCCTCACCTTCGCCGGATTTGTTATAAATTTGAGCTGCGAACTACCTCGGACCGATTGAGTACCCTCCCGCTGTATTTTGAGGCGGATGCTGGGTGGGGTTGGACGGAGGCATTAATGATTATTTGTAGAGCTATTTTAAGCAACTTTTACTTGCGCTGACTTAGAGCGCCTTTTAAAACGTTTAAAATCGTTTAATTTTTGTTTTGGTGCATTATCGCTACTGCGCGCTGATTGCTAGCGCTTCAGATAGCTGCTCTAGTGCTGTATTGTACCTTCTGCGCGCTGATTGCTAGCGCTGGTTTCATTTGTGTGTCACTGCCTACCTGACGGTACATCTTTTTTTCCTGCTCTCCTCATTTTCACCACCTGAGGCGGAAAGCCGGGTGTTCTCCTGCTCCTGACTTTCGCATCTTTTCCTTACCTCTTTCCCCGCCTTGCTGGGTGGCATCAGCATCGCGGTGGATTTTCTGGCTCATTTCCCCATACCTGCCCGACTGACTAGGGGCCGCAAGGTATCCTGGGACCAGTAGGCTAGTAGGCTGCATTCTGTATTCAGCGGCCATCTTAGGAGGATTTCTGGCACGCTGGTCGGCGGACCAGTGGTGCGGTCTTCCTCACCTTTGCCGGATTTGTTATAAATTTAGAGGCCCTCTTCTCCGCGCAGCGGACGCGCGGTGTGGGTGTGCCTACTATCGCGCCAAAGGAGCGCCTAAGGTAAGCCCGTCTGCGCCCGTCAGCGTCCCGGAGACGGACGGGTGCGGGCGGACCTTCATCCTTTTTGGTCTTAGGCCTCTTACAGCATGCGCACATACACTTCTGAGGAGCTTCTTTCCTTAAGAGGAACCTCTGGCAATTGCTACAGATTCTTCCCCGGAAGACATGTCTGTAAAAAACGTTGTTGTGCTTGCGGATGGGGTCTGGGTGGCCCTCCTGTATCATCTCCTCGTGACCTACCCATACTTCTGTCCTGTCTCCTTCTTAATACTAGGTCCCTTACTAGACTCTCCGTGGACATTTACAATCTCTTGGCCGACACAAACCCTCTGTGTCTCTTTCTTACAGAGACTTGGTTGGGTGAATGTTCGGGACCCGACCTAGCGTCAGCCATTCCCCCCGGCTATGTTATCTTCAGGAAAGATAGGGCTCAGGGCAGAGGAGGCGGCATAGCCCTAGCAGTCGATAAACGTTTTCCCTGCACTATCATTTCCACCGCCGATATTGCGGGCTGTCAATCCCTGGGGTTTTCTCTCTCCTTATCCCCTCATCAAACTTGTGCTGGGCTTCTAGTTTACAGACCGCCGGGACCCCTAGGCTCTTTTTTTGAAGAGCTTTACACTGCTGTGGCAGCCCTGTGCCTTAAAACGGACCAGTGTCTGCTGCTGGGGGACTTCAACATACACATGGACTCAGGCACTGATGCTGATACCATCAAGCTATTAGACGTTACCACCCCATTGGGTTTGGTCCCTTTCATCACTACTCCCACACATAATAAAGGACACACCCTGGACCAAGTGTTTTCCACCACCTCCATAGCTGTGTTTCCCCCCAAACCCGTTTTATGGTCGGACCACTGTCTTGTTAAGTTCCAGATCCCTTTGGCCAATAAACATCCACCCCGACTTATAGAATGCTTGCGTCAAACATCGAGAGCCTTCAATCGAGTATCCCCGGATATGTTGGCGCAAGCTCTCTCCTCCCACCCCTGCCAGCTGTCTGGCAGCCTCGAAGCCGATCTAGACCTTCTACAAAGCTGGTTGGTTGAGAGATTTGACGAACTAGCTCCCACTGCGACCTCACGTAAAAACTGTAATCGGGCATCTGCCCCGTGGTTTACAGCTTCTCTTGCGGATATGCGGCGTAGCTGCAAGAAAGCGGAAAGAGTCTGGCACCGTTACTATGATCCTTCGGACAAGAATGTATATAGGGAGTCCATCAAGCTCTATCACTGCAGCATCCCCTTAGAAAAGAAAGCATATCTTGCTAAAAGAATTGAGGCCCCTGCTGTTGCCAGCAAGGAAATCTTCCTTATTGTTAAGGAATTTACTGCACCTAGCTCTGTTCTGCCCACGCACCATCACTCTGAACCCTCGGTGTCTCAACTGACCAATTTCTTCATTTCTAAAATCAAGACCATTCAAGATTCCTTTCCCCCTACCACTTTAATAACTCCGTCTGAAATAGGTGTCCCTTCCTCTATGTTCCTTCCTGATGTTGGTCCTTTTCTGGCCAACTTTCCCCCTCTTTCGTTGACTTCTTCTCTAGATCTGATTTCTAAACTCAAATCTGGCTCACCTCTGGATCCTTGTCCTGCAAAGTGCCTGGGAAAAATGGCCCCAGTGATCAATGATCTCATCAACCCGGTGCTCAACTGTTCGCTGAGCACGGGCGTGGTCCCTACCGCTTTGAAGAAGCCTAATCTGGACCCTTTGGTGCACGCTAACTATAGGCCTATCTCCCTCCTCCCGGCTTTGGCTAAAGTTGTGGAGAAGCACGTCCACGCCTCTCTTTCAAACTTCCTGGAAAAGAATAACATCTTGCATGATACCCAGTCGGGTTTCCGTGCCACTATGAGTACGGAGACGGCATTATTGGAGGTCACCGATGCCATCAGAGAGGTGCTGGACGCAGGAGGCAAGGCCATGTTGGTAATGTTGGACTTGTCGGCGGCCTTCGACACCGTTCCCCACGGCGGTCTCCTTCTCAGATTAAGGGAGATCGGGCTGCGGGGAGCGGTGTTCAATTGGTTTAAGTCCTTCCTAGCTGGCCGCCGCCAAACGGTCTGGGCCCCCCCCTTCTCTGCCGAGATGCCGCCATTGGAGGTAGCAGTGCCCCAGGGCTCTGTTTTGAGCCCTACTTTGTTTAACATCTATTTGGCACCCCTGGCGGCTCTGGCAGAGTCTTTCGGCGCCCAGATCGTGTCCTACGCTGACGACACCCAGCTTCTCTTTACCTGTCAGAAGGGTGCAGACTTCGATGGCGGGCAGATCAGAGGCTGTCTGGGGGCTGTCTTCAAGTGGTTTGAAGAACATAGCCTTAAATGCAACTCCGATAAATCAGAGCTGCTGTTTTTCGGCTGTTCTTCTGACCCCAGATGGCAATCTTGGTGGCCGCCGGCCATGTTTCCCCCCACGGCTGCCTCCCCCAAGGCCAAGAATCTGGGAGTGCAGATCGATGATGGCCTCACGATGAAACCCCAGATCTTGGGCCTCATCGGCAAGTGTTTCGGCATCATTAAGATGCTTAGGAAATTTCTTCCGATGCTTTCTCTCTGTCACCAGAAAGTGACTGTTCAGGCTTTGATAGGTTCGCGCCTGGATTACTCTAACGTGCTCTACCTGGGCCTGCCGGAGGTTCTCCTCTCTCGTCTGCAGGTTGTGCAGAATGCTGCTGCCAGAGCCATTTTTGGCTTTCATCGCAGAACAAGCGCAACGGCATTAATAAAAAAACTTCACTGGCTTCCCATCAAAAAACGCGTGGCCTTTAAGGCTCTCACGCTGACCTTTAAAGCTCTCCATGGCGTAGGAGCAAGATACATCAGAAACCGACTGGCTTTCTATCTGCCTTCGAGGACTCTTAGGTCAGCTTCTCTGGCCTTGGCACATGTTCCATCTGTTCCACCGAATGGGTGGTCGTTCCTTCCTCTATCTTGCTCCTAAGCTTTGGAACTCTTTGCCTGTCTCCCTGAGATTGAACACTAATCTTCTGGGTTTCAGGAGGGAGCTAAAGTCCTGGCTCTTTGTCCAATAGTCTTATGTTCGGTCTGTCCGCCCCTGCTGCCCGCTCTAAATGTTTCTTAAAAGCGCCGGGACACTCCTCGGAGTAGCTGAGCGCTATATAAAACCAACCTAACATAACATAACATAACATAACAGCGCAGGCCCTCCACATGGACGGGGGTGCAGGAGAAGATGCAGAGAGGCAGGCAGCAGGAAGGACCACCAAGCAAGCCAAGGCCCCACTGAGGAGGGATTGAAGGAGTCAATCTATATTCATTGCAGGACACCGCTTTGTGCAGCCTAGCATGCTCCCTCATCATGGGCTGCCGCTGTAGAGGGCGGCCTGAGTGTTCCTCACCTTTAGAGGCCCCGGAGTCTGAGCCGCTGGATTCAACAAGGACTCCATGCTGTACGGGGGCCAGCTCCACCCCCGGCCGCCATTAACTTCCTTCAGAGGGCGGCCACCATCTTGAGGGGCCCTTCCTCGCCACTGGGGTGGGCCACAGTGTGCCTGAACCGCGGAGGACGGGTGGGCTGTCTTACAAGCACCCAAGGAGCACTGGTGCCAGGGCCACACTGAGGTTGACCCTAGCTGGCAGCTGGGGAGTCCAGATGGCAGAGGAGGTCCAGAGCTTTATTGGATTGCATCCGCCATCTTGGCTTCCCTGGCCACGCGTCGTCAGAGGATTTTCTAAAGGGAACTATGTGGCACTCTTTCTGGGGTACAGGGAGTGTGAAAAAGAAGGCTGTAGAATATCATTATTTTCTAATGAATAACAAAATCTAAATATTTTAGATTATACTAGTAGTCAGGAAAGCAAAATGAAGCACTCTTTTTTTGTAATCCTGAAGTGTGATAGAAACAAAGATATTAAATGGATCAACACAAATCAAGACACTTTGGGCCAGATGTAGGTGGCCCAATACCGGTCGGTAACGGCCGAAATTACCGAATTTCGGCCGTTACCGACCGGTATTGGGCATTTGGGATGTAGGTGGCTACATTTCAGATTGGGTAATTTACCGAATCGGTAATTAAAGGAATCAGTAAATTACTGATTCCTTCAAATACCGAATCGGTAAATTACCCAATCTGAAATGTAGGGAGCACTCAAATGAGTGCATTGCACAGTTAAGGATTTGGTATTTACCACCAAATAAAGGTTGGTGGTAAATATCGAAAACCTTAATAAAAAGCAATTTTGTGCTTTTTTTACTGTGCCATGTGGCAGACACACATGCCCTTAGGGCATGTATGTGTGCCACATGTGCACCCATGCACTATTCAGGGGTGCAACAGGGTGTCAATGTGACACCCTGCCACCCTTGAACATGGTCCCCCTATTACCGATTCGGTATTTACCGAATCAGTATTTATCGATTCGGTAAATACCGAATCAGTAATTCCCAATCATTCCTATGGGCCTTCAGGCCCATAGGAATGAATGGGAATTACTGATTCGGTAAATACAGAATCGGTATTTACAGATTCAGTAAATACTGAATCGGTAATACCGAATACTACCGATTCGGTAAAATTTACCGAATAATTAGCTACATCCCATTTACCGATTCTGAAATACCGAATCGGTAAAATTCGGTATTTTGAATCGATAAAATAGGATTACCTACATCTGGCCCTATATTTGGTGATGTGCAAATGATAATTATTCACTGAAACTCAATGTCCACACTTTTCATTTGGGCGCTATATTGTTTTATCACTTTAACACTGTATCTTTGTTCAAATGTAATGGGTATATTGATGGATGTGTGCTGTCTGTAAATGACAATGCACTACCACACCATGCTTTAGTAATATATTTGCAACAGGGTGCTCCAAAATGCACCATCAGCTACATATTTCACCCATATCACTCTCTTGCTGAACACATTTGCTACACTTGTTCTTACTGTGATGCTTGGATTTTTCTCAATTCCCATGACTCAAATGATGAAACATTGATTGCAACACCCCAACTCTGAAAAATTGTATTCCAGCGCCAGTGCAGATAGGTGGACCATTCAGGCTCCTAAAATTAACTTTGTACATATGAAGGATTCAGAGGACACTTGTAGAAGAGGCGAGGCAATCCCTGCAAACTACCTATAAGTAGTAGGAATACTGATGCTGTTTTTTACAGTCAGGATTTAAGGTATTGATTTCTTTGCTGATTTACAGTATGACATTTCTGTGTACGCTCAGGACACTTTTAAGGCTTTACGGTCCTCATGTTGCTCTTAGAGTGACCTTCACATGGGCCGTGAGAACCTTTTAGAACCTTCATCATTTGATATTTGCATTATATATTACCTACAGGGTGCCCCAAGAACCTACTTTTCTAAAAATACAAGATTTCTTTCAAGTGCGGTGATCAGTAGGATCATACTACCCAAGAGTCGTGAAACATGTCCCAATCTAACCAGTCTTAAAGGCACACGGCAAATGATTTAGAATGTGGTGAAATACGGGTACCCCGCCAGAATGTTGAAATAAAATATTCTTCAAAGGTATGAAAAGACAAACGTCTGAATAAAAATATAAATACCGCCTTTCAAGCATGAAGCAGCACTCTCTCTTGAAGGGTATCCTCATGCAATAGGAACTGAGATCCTTCCACTTCAGTCTTGAATTCTGCCTTCTCAGACAAATTTACTATTTTTGAAGACCTTATCATAAGTTTTCAAGCTCTCTTATTCCAGCAAGGGCAGATTTACGCATTATGGGCACTGCTCCTTTTAGTAAACTTGGCGCGGGTGGAGAATGCTGAAAATATTGGCCTGCCAGAGCCCTAAGGAAAAAGCTGGGAAGATGCATTACATTGAATATGGAATATTGAGAGAGCACACTTTAGAGGGCACTCAAAAGATGAGCCTTTTTCGAAAAGCACGCCAGAATCCGGATTTCCAAATGTGTCTAACTGCAAATGTTTCTGCAAGTTGTTGCTTTTTTGTCCTTTTTTAATTTGTAGACTCTAAAGCTTACCCGTTTTTTCTTTTCAGTATCTATTATAAAAGACACACATTGGTACCCAGGTGTAATGAATCGGGTGCCCTTTATTATACTTTATATGTGTATCACCTTTGTAAGAGGGGGATTTGGACAACTCAAGATGCTTTACATTTGTGTTTAATTTACAGAGTTTGTGCACCTCTTGTTTTGCAGAAAATGCGTATGAGGTTCATGTCTACACTGGGAGCGTATGGGGTGCAGGGACAGATGCCAATGTTTATGTCAACATTTATGGAGAGATTGGAGACACAGGGGAGCGCCAGCTCAAGAAGTCCAACCACCTGAACAAGTTTGAGAAGGGTCAGGTATGGTATTGCTTTATTCTCTGGGCACTACCATCAGAAGGCTTTGACTCGTTGGTGCAACCCCCGAGACGCGTTGGCCCAATTCCCGAGATGTAGCCAGAATTTTGTGACTTTTTTACCTTATATGAAGGAGTGATGCGGGTCTGCTGGGTAGGCACTGGTGGAAACTTTTCAGCATGCATCTTTGCATGTTTACAGAATAGCTATTGCTTTTTAGTTTTGGGACATCTTTTAGCTGGCTGTTGTTGAGAGACATCTGGTGGAAGATACCTAAACTTGCAGTGCTCTTAGAGCCAGCCCATTGATTACCATTGGCCGACTTTCTTGTCACTCTCATTTGCTGGCTTGTTAATGGTAGTCCTTCCTCTTCTTGTGTTTGTCCTAACCCTGGAGCCTAGCTTCTTTACCATCCTTTTGATTGGATGACTTGTATCCATGCACTGCTCATATACAGGCAACTACTTTTTTTCTGCTTCTCATTGCTTCTCACATCATGTTTTTTATCGTTTTTTTATTTATTCCCGCACCACAAATCTCTTAATTGCTGCTATGCCCACGCCCCCTATGCCCCCACCACCCTGCATTCAAGCTGCTCCTGCGTTGTTTCCCACCACTCTGCCATGGGGAATTTAAAAAACAACATAATTATTTTAGAGAGCCTGCGTGCTGCTATTTCAAAAGCGCTATCCTACACCTTTAAATCCTTAAAAGGTACATACAAAAGTAATTAAAATTGCAGTCATGTCATGCCATACGCACACACGCACATGTCACCACACAGGGCTGACATTGCATCATGACCTGTACACAGCATGTGCAAATCCTCGTCATTCCACTTTTTAAAGTTATTTTTAAAATTGTTGCCGACGCTGCACAGCATTGGCAAAAAAATATTACAGTTTGCTGATGCTGCACAGCATCAACAAAAAAAACGTGGCAAATTCAGTAGGTCAAAAAAGCTAGGCCTATTGGCTTTGCTAGTGTTAGTTTCTGTTTGTTTAGTGCCTGACTTGGTGTAATCTTGATTGTAGGCATTGTCATAGAGGAATTTTGATTGTTTACAGGTATAAAAAAGAATTCCTTACCTGATCCTGGTGTTTGTGGCACGCAACAATGGCACAGCATTTTCATGGAGACATTTCAAGACGTCCTGAAATTTCGTGGAGCATTAAATATTATCCCCATTCATTTCTTTATGTAGTTTGATTCATTATTTCACAATTTATCATAATCTCGTAGTGGCTGGTTTTTAACTCTTTTTCCTAGAAAACAATGACTTTTGTCTTTTTTTGCTGCAATTGTATGCACCACAGACTACAGTAGATTTATACATATGTATAGACTTTTTTATGGACCTTATTTTCTTAGCATGAAGAGAATCTCTTAGCATGACTCCTGGGACTGGTGATTGTTGTAAGAAGAATGCCATGAATGTACATGCACCCTGACAGCACTCTGTTTAATTTTTTGCTGCTTAGGGGAGTAAGGTCCCTATGGAGAACATCACGTCAGCATGAAAAGTGCATCTGTGGTTTGTTGGTGGAGTTGCTACTGTGGAGTTTTACTTTTCCAAAATTGTGTGATGGAAGTGTGAAGTAGTCATGTCCAGAGCTTGAGAAGCAATTGTAGTTGCAGCTTGCACATGACTTTAAAGCTGCCCAGTTGTAACCCTTTTACATTGAGTCTGGTGATGCTGAACTTGGTGTCTTCCAACCCTGCCATGAATATTGTGCATTTCTATTACTTAATGCCCACAGGAAGATGTGTTCCTGATCAAGGCAATTGAACTTGGAGCACTGAAGAAGCTTCGTATCCGCCATGATAACTCGGGCGGAAATGCCGCCTGGTTCCTTGACCGAGTGGAGATTGTAGATCAGAAGGATGATACTAGGTAAGTGCTGTTGACATCTACTAATGTTTTCAATTAGCATGACTGAAGCTAGAAGTACAACAAACTATGAATAGTGCATGAGACTTTTGATGGTCTCACTAGATCCAAATCAATTGCCAGGAAGGTCTCCCCTGAATGCAGATGCTATCTGCTTACAAAAACATGAAATGTCCCCAGAAGAACTTAAAATGTCCCTAAACACACTAGAATGGTGTACTCTGACCACTTTTATCAGGCCACCAACCTACAACACAATCTAAAGCAGTAACGGTACGTCAGTGGAGCACAGTAAAACAACCCAAAAAAACAATGTTATATTAAAAAAATATATAGTATTTTTATTTTGACAATTTGTAAAAAGAGGGATTAACATCCACAGTTTAAAAACAATGTACAATACATATTCAGAAAACAGAAGGTCGACGCGGCGTTTCGGTGAGTATTCGATATATCACCTTCTTCAGGACAGTTTTCTAAAACTTCTACACAAGGTCTAGAGTTCAATCTTTAGATTAAAAACAATTATTCAAAAAGGTAATAAGACCTTATGGTGGATCCCGATGATATCCAATATTAAAACCTTATAATAAAAACAGTAACATGGAATATGCTGCACATTGGAAGCCACTGTTATGTTATTTATTCAGATATGACGCACAATTGTTCTTGAAAAATATTGATATGGCGTGACTGGAGTTCTGCACCATCTACTATTTTCAGTGCTGGAATATACATACATTTTCAGAGCTTGATAGATGCAATCTAGCCAACCTTTATCTATATAAGGGCCTTTCTAAAATCGGACGGCCTCCCTGCTTCCACTCGTGCAGCTTCCGGGTAGGGATACTATTTGCTGCCATAAAATCAAAATTCTTCTTCTCACTGATACAGTTGTCAATCAATCAATCAATCAATCAGAGCATTTGTATAGCGCACTACTCACCCGGAGGGTCTCAAGGCGCTGGGGGGGAGGGGATCCGCTACTGCTCGAACAGCCAGGTCTTGAGCTGCTTCCTGAAGGCGAGGTGGTCCTGGGTCAGGCGGAGGTGGATCGGAAGGGAGTTCCAAGTCTTGGCGGCCAGGTAGGAGAAGGACCTTCCTCCAGTGGTGGCTCTTCGGATGCGGGGGACGGCGGCGAGGGCGTGGCTGGTCGATCGAAGCTGGCGTTTGGGAGCGTAGAAGTTGAGGCGGCTGTTGAGGTATCCTGGTCCTTGGTTGTGTAGGGCTTTGTGTGCGTGGGTGAGGAGCCGGAAGGTGATTCTCTTGTTGACCGGGAGCCAGTGCAGGTCTCTCAGGTGTCCGGAGATGTGGCTTCGGCGGGGGATGTCCAGGATGAGTCGTGCTGAGGTGTTCTGGATCCGCTGGAGTCTTTTCTGGAGTTTGGCGGTGGTTCCGGCATAGAGGGAGTTGCCGTAGTCCAGACGGCTGGTGACGAGGGCCTGGGTGACCGTCTTCCTGGTCTCGGTGGGGATCCATCGGAAGATCTTGCGTAGCATGCGCAGGATGTTGAAGCACGACGAGGAGATGGCGTTGACTTGTCTGGTCATGGAGAGGGAGGAGTCCAGGATGAAGCCCAGGTTGCGTGCGTGGTCAGTTGGTTTGGGTGCGCTGCCCAGGGCGGGGACCACCAGGAGTCGTCCCAGGCGGAGGGTGAGGATCCCAGGATGAGGACTTCCGTCTTGTCTGAGTTCAGTTTCAGGCGGCTGTTCGACATCCATTTGGCTACGTCTGTCATCCCTTCGTGCAGGTTGGCTCTGGCGGTGGCGGGGTCGTTGGTGAGGGAGAGGATCAGCTGGGTGTCGTCGGCGTAGGAGATGATGTTCAGGTTGTGCTGGCGTGCGATGGCTGCGAGGGGGCTCATGTAGACGTTGAAGAGTGTTGGACTGAGCGAGGAGCCTTGAGGGACGCCGCAGATGACTTCGGTGGCTTCCGATCTGAACGGAGGGAGGCGGACTCTCTGTGTCCTTCCGGCGAGGAAGGAGGTGATCCACTCCAGTGCCTTCTCCTGGATTCCGACGTTGCTGAGGCGCTGTACTAGGGTACGGTGGCAGACAGTGTCGAAGGCCGCGGAGAGGTCCAGGAGGATGAGGGCCGCTGTTTCTCCGTTGTCAAGCAGGGCTCGGATGTCATCTGTAGCTGCGATCAAGGCGGTCTCGGTGCTGTGGTTGGCCCGGAAGCCAGACTGCGAGAGGTCGAGGGAGCCGTTTGTCTCGAGGAAGGCGGCCAGTTGCTTGTTGACGGTCTTCTCGATGACTTTAGCCGGGAACGGGAGCAGCGAGATGGGGCGGTAGTTCTTGAGGTCGGTGGGGTCGGCTGATGGTTTCTTGAGTAGAGCGCTGAGTTCGGCATGCTTCCAGCTCTCCGGGAAGGTAGCGGTGTCGAAGGAGGTGTTGATGATGTCCCGCAGGTGGGGTGCGATGACAGCGTCGGCCTTGTTGAAGACGTGGTGAGGGCAGGGGTCTGTTGGGGATCCGGAGTGGATGGAGTTCATCGTGCGGATGGTGTCTTCGGTGCTGATCGGGGTCCAGGCGCGGAGGGTGGTGGTGGGGGGCGGTGGTTCGGTCGTGGCGTGCGTCGGTTGAGTGCTGAAGCTGTTGTGTATGTCCGCGATCTTGTTGTGGAAGTAGGAGGAGAGGGAGTTGCAGAGGTCTTGCGAAGGGGTGATGTCGTTGTTTCCGGCGTTGGGGTTGGAGAGCTCTTTCACGATGTTGAAGAGTTCCTTGCTGTTGTGTGCGTTGTTGTCCAGTCGTTCCTTGAATGCGGTTTTCTTGGTGGCGTGGATCAGCTGGTGGTGTTTTCGGGTGGCGAGCTTGAGGGCAGTCTTGTTGTCCGGTGTTGGGTCTCTGCGCCAGGTTTTCTCGAGTGCTCTGCAGTTCTTCTTGGAGCTCTTGAGTTCGTCGTTAAACCATGGGGCTTTCTTGCTTCCGGGTCTACTCGGCGGGGTCTTCAGCGGGGCGAGGTCGAAAATGCAGTGCTTGGACAATCTTGTTCTGGGTGGCTTTATTGTTATCAATAATCAATAATAAAACTGCAAAACATGGGGGGTGCATGTCTTCCTAAGTCTGAATGACTTCCAGTCCTGCCATCTCCACTCTGAGAGATTTTCTACCTTTGAGCTTGTCTCAGCGAAATCATGCTAGACACAAACTCACCCATCATTAGAGACGTCATTTGCCAACCACTCGGCAATTACTCTGCTTTAAATACAATCAGTATACTTCTTTGACAGAATGATGCCCACAATGGGTGTCTAGACCAGCAACCACCAGAACCCCTCCACCCCCAGCAGTCTCGGTCCCTTCAAACACCAGTACCTCTGCTTTCCCATAATGCAATTGTGGTCACGTGTTGCTCTTCACTTGGACCCCAACCTCCTCGTGACCACCCAGATATTTTGGTCTTCTCACCTTTACTTAAAGATAGCCAGACGTATGAGGAGATAAAAGAAATGCAATACTTCATCAATCCTTAAAAAAGAATTACAGACGCTTTCTTCAACAGATCCAACCTTCGAACCTCTCAAGGCGCTATGCTCAGAACCAAAGCCGTCCTTTCTGCTAATGCCCTCCCTCTCAAAGAATCCCTGCATAATATCGCCATTTTAATTCAAAGGCTAGCAAAATCAGATGACAAATTAGACTGAATGAAAAATGAAAAATTCACTGATAAGAGCTCACACACAGAGTCCTGCATGGCAAAGACCCTTTATACCATAAGACTGAGGTCACCAAACAAACACACACACACATGTAAAACAGCTCGGGTCTTCAAACAGGTTACTCCTGGAAGTGCCAAAGTTCCACCTGCGTACAGTGTTGTTGAATTCTTTGTTTCTACACAAATCTCCATAGGACTGCCTCTTTTGTGCTCCAATTTAGGAAAGAGCTGAACACACACATACATCAGGATACAGTAGCAGTCGCCTCTCGCTCTTAGAAATCACACATCCATTGTATCTCGTTTACTGTGTCTTCTCCTTTTTATCTGGTACATCTCTCTGCTGCTCTTAGGCTAGGTTTGTGCTGTAGAAATGCAGAATACATACATTCATGCATTCTTGGCTCCAATATTACGTCATTCCCTACTTTAAAGCCCTTCGTCAGGAGCACACCTTCGCAGATTTTGAAAACTCTTCAATTCTAGTGTAAAATTACTAGGGTTCTTAGTTTGTGTTACCACATGTTAAACTCCACATGTGTAAGTCTCTCTTCACATATTCTGTCTTACAGGTACTTTTTTCCATGCCAGCGCTGGCTAGCGGTTGATGAAGATGATGGCCAAATTGCCAGACAGCTGGTGCCAGTGGATGAAGCCTTCATGAAGAAGGGCGATGACAGTGATGATGATGAGGATGATCAACCTATTGCCACACTTGGCCTGGAGCAGAAAGGTCTGCACACAATTATTATGCCTGCTTAAGAATTATAGAAAAGCATAGAGATTTACTATACTTAAATCCACATCTATGTGCCCTGATTATACATATATACATACACACACACACACACACACACACACACATATATATATATATATATATATATATATATATATATATATATATATATATATATATATATATATATATATATATATTCAGTTTCTCCTTTCCACCAACCGTCGCTCCTCTTTGCCTCGGGTGCCTCCTTACCGCACAGTGGGGTGCGTCAATATTCCAAAACACACAGTCCTCGCTCCCGGAACCGTTCCGCAATTAAGGGCACTCTCAGCACTTTCACGTAGTTTTCATTGCCATAATTTATTACAGCGCTACACAATCGTATCAACAAACGCGTTTCGGCGTTGCCGCCTTCGTCAGTGTCGATAGATACAACATTTCAAATGCTTTAAATAAAGTTACAACGTGGTATTCACACACGTGATTAAAATAAACATAAAAGAAGGCACAGTCAATTTACTACATTACTGTGGCGGCCATCTTGTAATGTCAAAAAGGCGCTTGGTCCTGTTGCCATTTCAATTCATCACATCATGTGGAGTGCATAAATGACATTTTATTATTCAATCACAGCATTAGTATACAGTGTACATTTAATTCTGCATGCAATCATAGCCAAATCTCAAATTTCAAATTAATTTTGCCCTGAATGGGCTTTTCCTGTTCTCTTCACAGGATATATCACCTAAACACTTCTTTCTGACTTTGTGGCCTTAAAGGAAGTGCCAACGGTTTCGCTTAAATTTACCAGTAACATCAGCAAGAAAGAGGTATACTACCTGGACTTGAGAGCATATGTCCATGAAGGTAGCATTGAGACATCCCTGTATAGGAAGCCAACGGCAGGTAATTCAATCCTGCATGCAGGAAGCTGCCACCCACGGAGTGGAGTCAACAACATTCCCTTGGGGGTGTTCCTGCGAATCAAGCGGTGTGCCAAAGACTGGGCCTCGGGTTAAAACCATGCTAAGCTGTAGGTATTTCAGTGACTCAGGAAAAACATAAGACATTACCTCCCGCTGAGGCACTACACTGCTTCCACGTGAGTCGGGCATCAAGACTCAAGCATGGTGATTGAGACAAAGCCACACACTGGCCAGTGCTGCCTAATGGCTATTGTTGGCACCAACAGAAGCCTGCAGAGGGCAGTAAGCCTTCATGAAAAGTTGTTGACACCCACACTGGCATTGATGGCAATGGCTACATCGGCTCCAAGGCCCTCCATTGATGCCTCGGTCAATGTCAGCGGCAAAGCTGCCTTCAGCTTGGAACTGGCCCTCGACACCAAAACTAAGTTCAGCACTGAAGCAGCAATTTCCTCTGAACCTCATTGAGGCCCCATGGAGGAAGATTCATGCAAGATTCCTGCAGCATCTTCCGAGGAGGATGCCAAAACTTCAGTTGCTACAAACAAGAGTTGAATGCTAGGCAACAGCGCATCTATATTGATCCAATCACTGGCAAGATCTACAGCAGGATCCCTCTACCCCTGCAGTCAATCCCTCGCAAAACAAAGCTTACCCTTAGGGAGGAGCCTTCACAATGCCTTTTTACACAGGAACCTTCACCTAAGAGGCCCAGAGACTTAGGGCCATATGTATCAAGCAAATTCGCATTCTCAAACGCCGAAATTCTGTGAATTTCGGCATTTGCGAATGCAAATTTGCTAAATGGTATGTATGAAGGAAAATCTGGTGCAAAATAAGGAATCGCAAAATTTGCGATTCCTTATTTTGCAATTACATTTAAGGAATCGCAAATTTTGCAATTCCTTAAATGCAATGTATGAAGCAAAAAAAATTTGCAAATTGTCCTTAAGGAATCTTAAATTACCACCAACTTCTAGTTGGTGGTAAGTCGCGAATTCCTTGAAAAATGCAAATTTTTGCATTTTTCAAAGTGCCATGTGACGCACATACATGCTTTTAGGCTTTTAGGGCATGTATGTGCGCCACATGTGAACCCATGCTTATTTCAGGGGTGAACCCATGCTTATTTCAGGGGTGCAACAGGGTGTCCTTTGGGCACCCCTGCACCCTTGAAATTATTCTCAATTTGCGATTCTCAAATTGCGAATCGCAAATTGAGAATAACTTCCCATTCATTCCTATGGGCCTCCTGGTCCATAGAAATGAATGGGAATGTATTTCTTAATTGTGATTCGCAATTTGCAAATCGCAATTAAGGAATACTAAGAATTCGAGAAAAAAATTTGAATTTGTACATACATCCCAATTGCGATTCTGAAACAGCGATTTCTAAAAAATCGCTATTTCAGAATCGCAAATCAGGTTGATGATACATATGTACCCTATGAATAAACAACAAGAATCCACCTGTTAGGGTAATGTGTTCCCTACTGTGGTGGGGAGCACATAGTGTTTTTAAAATACCCCTCACACACACAGGGGGAGCGATTGTCTTACAAACCACCACAGCATACGATCAAGAATGCTTGAGACTTCTGTCTGACAGACGAAATTACAAGGTCCTACCAGATGACCCAACAGAGTCACTACGGATCGGATCGGAGGTATGGTGGAGGAGGCACTAGCCCACGGCTGGCTATCTAAGAAAGAAGGGGAGTTCCTGGTCCAAAAATCACCTAAGATCCCCTATTTTTATAGTATCCCTAAGATACATAAAAACCAAACAAAACCCCCTGGGAGACCGATAGTCTCGGGAATTGGTTCCATCCTGGAACCCCTTTCAAAATTTGCTGACGCTTTCCTACGTCCCCTTGTACAGGCCACAGACATGTATCTAAAAGATACTAAGGCGGTCCTCCAACTTTTGAAGGACATACCCTTCGACCCTAGGACTCAACTATTGCTCAGCCTTGATGTGGAGAGCTTATATACGAGCTTGCCCCACGACAAGACACTATGTATTATCGAAGAAGTACTATTCAGTAACCCTTGGAAGTACCAGACACCCAGAGATGTGGTCTTGGAGTGCATTTCATTGGCACTCACTAAAAACGTTTTCAGATACAACACCACCTTATACCTTCAAAGCCATGGGACCAGCATGGGCAGTACATTTGCTCTGAGCTTAGCTGGCCTATATGTCCACCATTTGGAAACCAATAAGATCCTTAATGTGACCAACCCCTTCAGGGACAATATCCTCATTTGGAGGAGATACATAGATGATGTCTTTGTAATCTGGAAAGGGGACTTGCAGTCAGTGACTGATTTTATGACATGGCTTAACATCCAGAATGCTTTCCTCAAGTTCACAATTTCTGTCTCCAATGAATCCCTGGTATTCCTAGATTTGAACATGTATCCAGAAGCAGGCACACTCAAGACTACCACCCACTTCAAGCCCACTGCCAGGAACTGCCTACTTAGATTTGATAGTTTCCACCCTCGTCATCTACGAGAAAACTTACCCTATGGCCAATTCCTCTGCCTAAGGCGGAATTGCACTGACGTAGCTCAGTTCAAAACACAGGCTAAGGACCTTAAATCCAAACTACAACTGAGGCAGTATCCAGACCGCATAATTGATGCCGCAATGAAACGGGCGAGGAACAACAACAGAGATGCCCTCCTGGAAGACAAGATAAAAACATACAATGACCAGAAAAGACAAGTATGTGTAACAACATACAACACACACTCGAATGAGGTCTCTAAAACCATTAACAAAAACTGGCGAATCCGGACCTGTGGGAACTGGTTTTTGAAAAACCAATGTTCGCACATAGACGCGGAAGGAATCTGAGGGACATACTAGTCCATATTCGCCCAAAAGAATGTCAACCACATACACCTTCCATGCACGGCATACAAGGACACTTCCCATGCGGCAACTGTAGAAGTTGCCACCTTACCAAAAAGAGCAGACATCTAACCTTCAGAAATGGTACAACATGGGAACAAAGGAAACTCACCACCTGTAACAGCAAAAACGTGATATACATGATCACATGCCCATGTGCATTGGAGTACGTAGGGATGACAACCAGAGCAATCAAAACACGTATGAATGAACATAAAAGCATTATCAGATGCAAAAAGAGTACCACAAAAATGGCAACGCATTTTTTGGATGCCCAACATTGTGTGAATGACATCAAATGGACGGTGATTGAACAACTACAAATCGAGAACGGGCTGTTCCAAAAGGAACAATGCTGGGTATTCCGCCTGGGCACCCACATTGACGGGCTTAACGACGAAATCCCGTGGGGCCAACTCATCTAAATATACCCACATCCTAACTGAATCACCAAGGCCAGCAACCGGGCATTCTTTTCTATATGACATAGAAATTATATATCCTTCCATGAGACCTATTGTGACTTTGGCCATATAATATCTGGTCCCTAACATGTAATGATACTCCTACAGTTCGGACCTATTGACAAACTTGCCCCTGACACACTTAGTGTACATATATGTTCCCCATAATCAGCATCATGGTTCTCATTATGAACAACCAATCCTCATGTATTACCCTTGCAACCATTTACAGGGTAGTAATTAGTACCTGTTTGCCATTGGAATAACCAATCCTTATGCACCTATATATACAGTATAGTAATTGTGCTTCAGCATTATTTAAGCACCGTTGGCTTAGTAAAATCGCCCGAGGGACTATTACGTGTCCTGTTGTCACACGTGCGCCCCTTCCGTGTTAACTGCATTGAATTGTCACCATTGGGAGAGACACGTCTGTCTCTCGCGCATGCACAATGCGCAACCTCTGACGCGCATGCGCTAACAAAAAACGCCGCCTTGCCACATATGCGCTTGAGCTCCGGAGACTCCAGAACTACAAATACGTCCTCGGACAAGACTTCCACTTAACGTACCAGCGGAATACTCATATTAGGCCCTTCCGACAGGTCCAATTAGGCTACCAGTTGCCATGCAAGGGGGCACTTTAAAACTATAAATACCGCCCCCCCGGTGCACTACCGCTTTCTCAGCGGAGCCGCGTTCGGGGGAGCAAGGATATTCCTATCGCTGTAACTCGTGAGTATATGTTCATAGAGAGATGGGGCCAGTTGAGTCATCAGCCTGTAAGTACCAGCAACTCTCATACCATGTATTATGTACAGGACCAATTGGGCCAGAGTAACCCCCAACGTTTGGAGGCTCATGAGGCATTGAACTAAGAAGAAAAAGTATGCTTTTTACCCTCCTTATTACCTTTGATATTCCACGCTAGAAGTTATGTCCTAGAGGCACAACAGGTCAAACCCTCTAGAGAGTGTGCTTTATGTTATATATGTGTCTGTAATGTCTGTGTCCTTTTTTACAGGATCACATGCACGGGTCCTGCTTCCATCAAACAGTGACATGCAAGGCATACTCCCATATCACACATTATCTTTCGGGGAGAGTATGCCCTTTTCTGCACCTGTGACAGGAAATCACATTAGGCAAATGGGTACTACCTATAATTGAAACAAATCTAGCCTCAAACTGCATTGCGCTCCTCTCCTCAACATCCTACTGCGATCACACAGGCTCCACAAACAGCATCTCTCTTTTCTCGAGGAAGATGTGCATGCACTCCTGCATAGAATCCATACCCCTCAACATAAAGAGAGAGGATATACTTGTTGTACTGCCTCACTTTCAAAAAGGATGACTCCAAAAGACATTCTCGATCTCAGGCCCCTCACCCTCTACATCATATCAGAATATTTCCAGATGACACCCCTGCAGGAGGTTCTCCCCCTTCTCTAACCAGAGGATTCCATAGCAGTGCTTGATCTTAAGAACCTCTACATTCATATTCTCATCTGCCCTGCCCACTGGAAGTACCTTCTCCTCAGGATCACCACGGCCCCATGCGTGTTCACAAAATGTCTGGCTGTGGTGGCAGTTAGCGAATCCAAGAATAGCAGCAGTCGGTAGTGTCTGCCACACACACAAGTGATGATATCCTTTATTCAACCATTGGGCTTTACCATAAGCACCACCAAAATCCAACTCCAGCCCCTTCAGATACAGCCCTTCCTCTGCACCACTTTAAATACTGTGACAGGCAAAAAAATAAAGAATCTAAGCTTTTCAGCACCTGCTGCCTTTTTTCAACCCAAGCATCTTTTATGTTCAGTTATGCATCTTTTGGGAACAATGGCATCTTGCATTGCAATAGTTCCCTGTACAAGGTTGCACATGCAGCTCCTGCAAGTGTGCCTGTCAGTTTAATGGTCACAAGTTCAAGGTAAATGGGAAGATCTAGTATTGTCACAGGCAAAAGTGCATCGCTGTCTTCAATGGTGGTCAACTGTTGAAAGGCAGACCTTTCACAGACTCAGTTTCAAAGTTGACCATTAGCACGGATGACTCCCTCACAGGATGGGGCACACATCTATCACAGAAACAGAACAGTTCAGGGACAGTGGCCGTTTCAATACCAGGACCAGGACCAGAACCACCACATCAATTTCTTGGAAATACTAGACATTCAGCTGGCTCTCGAAGCCTTTCCTCCACTGATTTGTAGAAGGGCAGTCCTGATCAACACGACAGCCATGTATTACACCCAGAAACAGGGTAGCACATAGAGCATCTGGTATTGGGAGCTCAGAAACAACATTCACCTTCTGATAGAACATCTGGCAGTAGTAGAGAACAAATTTGCCAACCTGCTCAGCAGAATGCATCAACAAGTCCAAGAGTGGGAACTCCACCTCCAGGTCCTCCACAGATACTTTGAGTGTTGGGGCGAATAGACCTCTTCGCCAGGCCAGAAAATGCAAAATGCCCAAGCTTTGCCACCAGGTAGCCTAACCTACAGTCCATGGGCAATGCTATATGGATGAACTAGGCAGGGATATTTGCCTATGTTTTTCACCTCTCTCACTGCTTCCATTCGTGGTCATGAAGCTCATATGAACATCTCTAACTTTAATCATAGTGACTGCTAGACTGCCTTGGTTTACTGCTCTTCCGGAGCTATCAATTAGCCTGAAATAAGGTCAGGTCAGTCATCAGGATCCAGCCCTACTCAATCTTGCGATTTGGCACTTGAGGTCCTAGATTTCGGTTACCTCCACCTTCCCCCAAAAAAGGTATGTCCATCCCGAAGTAGGCCTGGTGGCCTACAACCATGCTCCTTGTGCAACTAGATGGAGGCATTTCATCCATTGCTTTATTTCCAACAAAGATGATCCTTTCAATCCTACAGTGCAGAAATTGTCTCCTACCTTCTGCACCCTGCAGAAGGCAAGCTTGACCTACACAACCATTCTCCTCCAACTAACTGTAGTCGAATATTACATGCCGAACAGACAACACACATCCTTTTTCAGGATTCCAGTGGTTAAAGGATTTATGTAGAGTCTAAAATAGGATCATACCCCCAGAGTACCTCCTGCTTCAGTCTGGAACCTCGAGATAGTCTTTACCAATCTTACGGAGACAACATTTGAGGAGCCTATGCAGTCATGCCCTCTGCAGTTTGTTTCATGGAAGGTAGTCATCCTGATGGCTATCACCTTGATTATGCCCATTAGCGAGCTGCAAGCCCTTACCATTCACAAGCCTTTCATAGAGGTAGGTGGTTGTTTGTGCCCACCCCATGTTCCTCTCTAAGGTGGTGTCACCCTTCCCTCTGCTGGTCTTCTTCCCACAGCCGGATTCTATGACAGAAATAACACTGCATACCTCAGATGTTAAGAGGTCTTTTATATAATACATAAATAGGGCCAAACCATTCTGCAAGTAAGACCAGCTCTTTGTTTGCCGTGGGCAACTGCTTCACCCCTAATTATGCACATCTGTTTGTGGGCTAGCGGGAGAAGCAGGTGGGCTAGGCAGATCATCACAATCAGTGGATGGAACAACCAATTTCATGGGTGCACTACATTGATTACCTTTTTATTCTTTGTAAGGGAGGATGGGAAGAGGCAGAACACTATATTTCCATCCTCAATCAGAATAATTTGAATCTTCAGTTAAAAAGCCACATAAATAAACACGAGGCCAATTTCCTAAACTTGACATTGTCAGTTTGGCATAAAACAATGCAGAGCTCCCCGTTTAGGAAACCCACAGAGAGGAAAAGTATTCTTCATTGTGATAGTAATCATCCTAAAAACCTTGAAGTGGAGCATCCCCTTTGGGGAGTAACTCCACGCTAAACACACTTCCAGTATTAGCAGGACTATGATAGAATTCATAGTGACATGACTGAAACATTTCAAATAAGAGGGTATACCATCTCGGTACTTGAGATAGCGCAGGAGAAAGTTAAACAACATTCTCACCAGGATCTGCTATTAGACAAGGTCAAAGAGAGAGAGGAACCTAAGATCATATTGATTACCAATGTCTCAGCAGATAATGCTGAAATATGTAAAATATTTTGTAGGAATTGGCACATTCGTAGATCAGATAACATCATAAGGCATAGTTTCAACACACACCGACAAGTAAAATGCAGGAGGAGTACTTCTCTACGGGATCACCCAGTACCTACCCATTTCACCCCTAAGGCCAACGTTCAATTGAATATATCTGAAACAGATTTTTATCCATGCATGGAAATACATCAGTAAGGTTACTATGTGTAGAGAACCATGCAGAATAAAGCAGGTTATGATCAACAAGTTGCTTAACTGCAATTCAGATTATCGGTGTACTATCTTGTACGTCCTTACAATAAACAATACATTGGAAGCACTATACAAGCAACTAAGACGTGCATTTTAGAACGTATGTGAGCCATAACTAAAGGGGAGTCATCATACCCAGTGGCTAGACACTTTCAAGTGTTTCATATCAGTAATCGCAATCACTTGAGGTTTTTCTGCCTGGATGGAATAATTCTAATGAAAGAGGAGGTAACAGAGCCAGGGCACTACAATGACTTGAATTGAGATGCATCATCAATTTACAGACTAAGGTCCTGATTCACAAAGGCAATCTGAGACAAAATTCTAACTTTACGACTTTCGGTATTCATAGCGGTCATTTACAAGTCGTATCTTTACGTCCGCAGTCGTGCCGGAATCTCCGACTTGGGCCGTATCTCTGGTTTGGGCTGTACTCTCAGGCTCGGCCGTATGAAGTGTAATCAATGGGCCGGAATGTAATTTTTACAAAAAGTAACATTAGGAATGTATGATAAATGGTAGAAGAGGTCATGAAAATCAGTTTGGACAGCGAAAAGGGCGTGGCCGACACTACATCATATCTCAGAAAACTATGGTCCTTTGCATCATGGTACATGCAGTCCACAATTTGCGCTTCCCTCAGTGTTGACTGTATGGCCCAAGCCGCAGATTCTGGCCCGACTGCAGACGTAAAGATACAGCCAAAAGTCGTAAAGTTAGACTTTTATCTCATATTGCCATTGTGAATCAAGTCCTAAGATTCCCGATGGCTCAATAGTGATGAGGAATTCCCAGAATGCATTGAGGGACCACAAGCAAAGGAAGGGAATCATAAGGATTAGGTCACAATATTTTGCCCATCAGAGCTTAATACATAGTAGCAACCAAATTTGGATTTGATAATTGTTATAATTGTTAAAGAGGTATGAATATCTATGAAATGAGATTAGTAATACATTTCGGTTTGATTCAATTGTATCTGCTATTGATTTTCCCTATTTTACCATTTCTGTTGACTATCAGAAGAAACATCCATTTTGTCTCTAAGGGTTGTAACATTAATTGTATGATTATATTGCCTTTAGAGTTAACCCTAATGAGTTCTAGGTTAGCCATTGTACACAAACGGCTTCACTGTAATATTAATAGTCTATCCATAAATCCTGTTATTTTATTTTTTATTTATTTGAGTTTTATGTACCACAAACTTGACCCGAAGGTATCAGAGAGCTTTACAGAGTAAGAACCACAGTAAAAATTATATATTGCATACTTGACCCGAAGTTATCATAGCACCTCACAGAGTAAGAATAGGAACATCACCTGAGGAACATATAGAATAGATAAAATGTAAAGTAACTGTAAAAAGAGTAAACAGTATACAGTGGGATATGTAAGCAAATGGCAGCTAATACCCAAGTTACATAAAGTGTAAATAAAAATACAAAGCATGCGTAGATGTAAAGAACTGAGGTAGTTAAGGAGGGGAGTTACCAGGGTAGGGAGAGTAGGTGCATAGTTCTCCCCAAGGTGGTGAAGGAACATGGCAGTTTAGCACTCATGTTACATTTGTACATGTAATCATTTGAGTTTATGGAGCACTTTGACCAGACGAAGATGGCTGAAATGAAACAGTAAATCTCATCTCCCTTGCAGAGCCTTTCTTTGTTTTTATAGTTTTAGCTAAATTGCACTTAATGGAAAGGGAAACACACAAAACAGTGATCAAGGCATATTAGGTGAAATACATCTTTTTGTTTGCTGCTACGAGGTGTTTAAACAAGCACTTTAAAACCCCTTTGTGTGGCCATGCAGTTTGTTTGGGAGAATTGTACATTACATCAGAATCTCCGCTCACATACGAAAACAACCACCCCACAAGGATATGCAGCAGCGAGTGGTACTGAGTGCTGAGAAAAATATATATATATATATACATATATATATATATATATATATATGTATATATATTCACTGAAAAAACCATAGGTTTCAGGCCTTATATAGTTAGGAATTAGCATTTAAAAAACCTTTAAAATTCACTCAAAAACTATAAGTTTTAGGGGTGTTAGAGTTAGCTGGACATTTCACTCATACAAAACCATTGAAATTGCTCCTATATAGTTTGTTGTACTAACTATATTTTGCGCACCCGCAATCCACTGCTGATGATGTCACATATTACATCATTCATGACATGGTCAGTGACATCACTGATGACATCTCAAATGACATCACTGATGACATCACTGATGATATCATCCAGTGAATGTGGTTTGCTTCGTTATTTAAATATTCATTATATATAGCAATTTGCATTGAAGAATGAGTGGATATATAAAAATAAATATTTGGATGGAGGGTTTAGTAGCAATGTAATTGACTGTTTACTTTAACAATGTATAGTGTCTCACTAAATATAGTGGATAGTGACTAAACTGTGTGAATATCTGTATCACTTTGTCAGTTGTTGTGTAAACTGGTTCTCCAGTTGGTTACTAGCTATGTGAAAGTCTATATTACTTATTAAATAGTTAACTGAGTATTTATATTGGAGAGTGAATGTGTGTGTGGTTTGGTGGGGGGGGGTGTGAGTGCCCAAAGATGTGTGAATAGTTGATTCAGTAGATATATGAAGTTAAAACTACATGTTATAATAGTTGTTTGGGTGAGTGAATATCTTTATGGGAGTGGTGATGAGCAAATATATTTCTCTTTGGTGCATGTCCAACAAAGTAGAAAAATAAAAGGCAGTGTATATGTCAGTGTATATGTCAGTTTTTGTATATAAATGAGTATTCATAAGACTCAATGATTCTGTAAGTGACTATATGGATGACTGTATACTTGTAATAATGATTTTATAATACAGTAAGTATGACTTACTATGTAAATGTATAGATGAAGTGGTGTTTGTATAAGTGTGTAGCTAAGTAAGTATGTAAGTATGATCCATTGTTTGCATAAGTGAATAGGATAACTTCATATTTTAATAGGATGTGTGCTGGTGTGTAATGACAACATAGGTGTATAAGTGTTTTTCATAGTGTTCTATTTTTCATTGACAGCATGTATGATTGAATCTACAGGTAAGTGATTAGATGTGTGTATACATCTAGGAATCACTGAGTGGGTTTTTAGATACTTGTATTGCTGTGTCAATGGATTCAAATATGATACTCTGTATTTTACAAAGAGTGATGAAAGATTTTACTAGTGTATGAAAAGGTGTATGTGATTGTCACGTGGATGATGTCATCAGTGATGTCATCAGTGATGTCATTTGAGATGTCATCAGTGATGTCACTGACCATGTCATGAATGATGTAATATATGACATCATCAGCAGTGGATTGCGGGTGCGCGAAATATAGTTAGTACAGCTAATTATATAGGAGCAATGTCAATGGTTTTGTATGAGTGAAATGTCCAGCTAACTCTAACACCCCTGAAACTTATAGTTTTTTGAGTGAATTTTAAAGGTTTTTAAAATGCTAATTCCTAACTATATAAGGCCTGAAACCTATGGTTTTTTTCAGTGAATTTCAAAGGTTTTTTAAATGCTAATTCCTAACTATATAAGGCATGAAACCTATGGTTTTTTCAGTGAATTTGCAAGGTTTTTTAAATGCTAATTCCTAACTATATAAGGCCTGAAACCTATGTTTTTTTCAGTGAATTTCAAAGGTTTTTTTAATGCTAATTCCTAACTATATAAGACCTGAAAGCCCACCAGGAATCTCCAGTATGCGCCAGGGGACTGCATTGCAGAGAGGTGTAATGAAGCCACGCCCCTTTTTACACCTCTCTGCAACGCAGCCCCCGTGCATGTTTGAAGAGGGGGAAATAATTCCCCTTGCATACTGGGGGCCCCTGGGGGCCAACTAGCCCACCTGGAACCTCCAGTATGCGCCAGGGGGCTGCATTGCAGAGGTGTAATGAGGCTATGCCCCTTGTTACACCTCTCCGCAATGCAGCCCCCAGGCACGTTTGCAGAGGGGGAACTAATTCCCCTTGCATACTGGGGGTCCCTGGGGGCCAACTAGCCCACCAGGAGCCTCCAGTATGCACCAGGGGGCTGCATTGCAGAGAGATGTAATGAGGCCACACCCTTTTTTACACCTCTCTGCAACGCAGCCCCCGTGCATGTTTGAAGAGGGTGAACTAACTCCCCTTGCATACTAGGGGTCCCTGGGTGCCAACTAGCCCACCTGGAACCTCCAGTATGCGCCAGGGGGCTGCATTGCACAGAGGTGTAATGAGGCTATGCCCCTTTTTACACCTCTCTGCAACGCAGGCCACTGGCGCGTTTGCAGAGGGGGGACTAATTCCCCTTGCATACTGGGGGTCCCTGGGTCATATCTGCCCAAACGCCGATATTCCGAACGATTGGAAATGACTTTTCTTGAGAAACATTTGGATTTGGATTATCATGTCCTATACTTTGGAATTTTTGATAGACTGACTTTGAGGATGCTATAAATTACTCAAGTCTGCCCGAACTGTGTGGGTAAAATTGATACCTAGTCACTTTGAATAAGAATGTACTTACGTCTCGTCTAACATTTGGAAGAAATATCTAGTTATATGACAACAGGATACCGACATAACTTGAAGGAAATAGGAACGCCCTGAAAAAGTTCTGTTGTACAGAACGAAACGCGTCGGCTGGCTGTGGTACATAAACTTAAGGAAAATAAAAGCATTTGAATATACACCAAGATTCAGCGCTTCAATAAGGACTCTAAGTGATATGATTTGATTGGACTTATTGTGCAAGTGGTGCTGTGCCAAACTTTGGAATACTCTCCACTACTCTCTACTACTTAGTCTCTACTACTCCACTACTCTCTAATACTCACTCTCTACTACTCATTCTCTACTACTCTACTACTCTCTACTACTCTCTCTCTACTACTCACTCCCTACCACTCACTATCTACTACTCTCTACTACTCACTCTCTACTACTCTCTACTACTCACTCTCTACTACTCTCTCTCTACTACTCACTCTTTACTACTCACTCTTTACTACTCACTCTCTACTACTCTCTACTACTCACTCTCTACTTCTCACTCTCTACTACTCTCTACTACTCACTCTCTCCTTCTCTCTCTCTACTACTCTCTACTACTCACTCTCTACTACTCACTCTACTACTCACTCTCTACTACTCTCTACTACTCACTCTCTACTACTCTCTCTCTACTACCCTCTCTCTACTATTCTCTCTCTGCTACTCACTCTCTACTACTCTCTACTACTCACTCTCTACTACTCACTCTCTACTACTCTCTACTACTCACTCTTTACTACTCTCTACTACTCACTCTCTACTGCTCTCTACTACTCACTCTACTACTTACTCTCTACTCACTCTCTACTACTCACTCTCTACTACTCACTCTCTACTACTCACTCTACTATTCACTTTACTACTCTCTACTACTCACTCTCTGCTACTCTCTCTACTGCTCTCTACTACTCTCTACTACTCGCTCTCAACTCTCTATTACTCACTTTCTACTCTCTACCTCTCTACCTCTCTCTACTTCTCTCTCTACTAGTCTCTACCTCTCTACCTCTACCTCTCTACCTCTACCTCTCTACCTCTACCTCTCTTCCTCTCTCTACACGCACACATGTACACATATATATGCATATATATGCATATGCATTTATATATATGTATGTGTATATATATATATACATACATATATAAACATATATAATCTGCATATCTATATAAATACAAATATAAATGCATGCATACATATACATATATGCATACATATGCATGTTATTTATATGAAATTTTTAAAAACACTAATAAAAGCAAAGCTAAAAAGCCACCTCATTACAAACAGAATGGCTTTAACTTAAACGAGGGCGAGATCTATTGCATTTTCAATGCTTGTTTACTTTGGTTCCATCAAGAAGGCATTCAGATGTGTCACACATTTGCCATAAATTCTGAATGTTAGCACTGTAGTTGCTCATTAGATCACTGTAGTAAAGCTACTGCTCACCAGGGAAGTCTGCTGCTGGTATTCAAAGTGCATGTTTCAGTCTGCATGTCAGAATTTTTTTAATGAAATAGAAGAGGATTTGAGAAGTCACTCAAAATGTGCCCTAATTTTTCTTTCTGAAGCACTAATCATACTTTCTATGGCAAAATGAACCCCCTCATTTTGTTCCTTTTTAAATTAAATGTTTTCAGACTTACCACTTCATTCCAATCAAGATGGCTTCTGGTGTGCCATACTTTTGTCATAAGTAAGACTGTTAGCGCTCTAGTTGTTCTTTAGAACACTCTGGGACATTCTGTCATTGGGCTATACTTGGGCTACATCTGGGTGATATTTGGGCTACATTTGGGCTCTTTTGTCTCTGGTGGCCATCTTGGGAGACTGCATGTCAGAATTTTTTTATGAAATTGAAGAGGATTTAAAATTTGCTAACATTCGTGCCAAGAATTTTCAATTCTATTAAGGACAGGATGCGAGGATTATGCTTATCTCAATTTCTTTACTGAAACACAGCAGCCAATAGAAACACAGTAAAGAAACGAAAAAACTACATTACCCATAAACCCTGGGTAACCATAGAGTACATAAACCATATATAAAGAGTCATAGAGGTCACCACTTCCTCTTTCTTTGTCCAGAACCAAAAGGAAAAACAACAACAAGTCCAGCAATCCATTAAGGACGTCCCAAAGAGAAGTCATCATCTGGATGAAGGGGCGAAGGAACTTCCCAAAGCCACAGGAACAACAGTAAACCAATGAAGAGAAGAAACTCGCAACACACCTCATTTAAGGTCGGAGCCTGGAGGAAAGAAAAAACAGAGCCGTAAAGGCCATTCCAAAGGAAAATGTCCAAAATTTAAAACAGGGCGGGAAGGAAAGTCAATAGAAAATTCAACATAATGATACAGCAATAATGCAGAATAAATACAATATAAACTGTAAAAAGGGTGGGATAATCCTCGCCTCCTGTCCTTAATAGAATTGAAAATTCTTGGCACGAATGTTAGCAAATTTTAAATTCTATGTCAGGACGGAGGCTCCGATTATGCTTGTTTAAAGCTTATCCACCACAACAGAAGCAACATCAACAATAGGTTTGAAATAAAACGTTTTGAATACAGATTCCGAAGACCAATCAGCGGCCTTCATGATATTCTGGAGGCCAACCCCCAATGAAAAAGCCTTTGAAGCCATGGCCCCCCGAGTAGAATGGGCCCCAAAGACGGAAACATCAATGCCCGCTTCCAACATGAGCCAGCGTACCCAATGTGCCAGGGTAGCGGGAGAGACAGGCTTAAAAGGCTTTTGCAAGGCTATAAGCAGTTGACCCTGCAAATCATGTTGAAAAGGTGCAGTACTCACCTCGTAATCCTTAATGCATTGAACCACACACAGGGCCCGATTCACAGAACTAACTTAAGACAAAATCCTAAACTTACTACTTTTGGTATTCACAGAAGTTAGGATTTTGTCTTAAGACAGATTTAAGACAGACTTAAGACAGACTTAAGACAAAATCCTAACTTAAGTCTGTCTTAAGTCAGTCTTAAGTTTGTCTTAAGACAAACTTGAGACAAAATCCTAACTTCTGTGAATACCAAAAGTAGTAAGTTTAGGATTTTGTCTTAAGTTAGTTCTGTGAATCAGGCCCACAGTTTTGGATTGTGCGGAAATGAAGGATAAGACATAGAAGTCGTATTACATTTAGTACGGCAAGAAATGGCAAAAGAAACACCTTCCGGAGAAAAAGTGCGTCCGGCAAGATCCAGAGCGCGAACATCTGACACGCGCTTGCAGGATAACAAGCATAGGAACATAGTGAGTTTAGCTGAAAGTTGCTTACGAGAAAGCAAGGAATTAGCCGGCCAGGAACTCAAGAAACGTAAAACCACGGAGACATCCCATAAGGCGACATACTTAGGGCAAGGAGGTTTTACCATCCGAACGCCTCTGAGCAATTTCGATACCAAAGGATGTTCCCCAATAGGTTTACTATCCAGGAACATGACCAGCAGAAATAGCAGAACGGAAGTTATTTATCGTTCTGTAAGCCAAACCTGAAGAAGCAAGAGAAGCTAGAAAATTCAGAACTAACGTGACATCTGCAGAAGAGGGATCCACTGACCATTGAGTACACCAATCACACCACCGTTTCCAAGCTGACGCATAACGTTTGTGGGTGTTGGGGGCCCAAGCTTCACCGATAAATCGGGCAGCGTCTGAAGAATGGCCTGGGATTTGCCAGCGTCCCCTGAAATTCGCCACGCCACAAGATGGAGATGACCCGAAAGTATGAGGGGGTGAGGTTCCAGAAGAGGGTCCAGCAACAGGTTCCACCTGTTGGGGAGAAGGAGCGGCGGAGAGCAACTCATCTCCAGAAGCACTGGAAACCACGCCTGAGCTCTCCAAAGAGGAGTGATGAGAATGATCTCCGAGAGAAACCGCCTTGTGCGGGCCAGAACCCTGGGAATCATCATGAAGGGAGGAAACGCATAGCACAGGCGAGACGGCCAAGTCTGGAGAAAAGCATCCGTGGCTAGGGCCTCCGGATCCGGACGCCAGCTGTAAAACAGGGGAAGTTGCATGTGGCATGGTCCCCAAATCCGGGACAATGTCCGAAACACCCGAGGGTGAAGACACCAGTCGCTGAAATCCCGCAGATGGCGAGAGTTCCAATCCGCAATACGATTGTCGCGACCAGGAAGGTATTCGGCAATAATCGTGATCTGGCGTTGGAGGCACAGATGCCAGAAGTCCTTCGCAATTTCCGACAGGAGTTTGGACTTCGTGCCCCCGAGCTTGTTGACATACCTCACCGCTGAAATGTTGTCCATGCGGAGGAGAATGCAACAGTTCGTCGCCTGAGGGGAGAGACAACGAATCGCGAAAGAGCCCGCAAGAAGCTCTAGACAGTTGGTATGGAGGGATAACTCTTCCTGTGACCAATGACCCCCGGTCGTCAGAGAACCGCACCGGGCTCCCCAACCCCAAAGACTCGCATCGGACTCTATACCACATCTGGAGTCTTTCCGAATAGAGCACGACCGTTCCAGGATTCCATGTGGTCCAGCCACCACAACATTTCCAAGCGAGGCTCTTCCGAAAGAGGGACGAGATCTGAGTAGCGAAGGCCCTGCTGAAGATGTTTGATCTTGAGGCGCTGAAGAGCGCGATAATGTAAGGGACCCGGAAAAATGGCTTGGGTGGAAGAGGACAACAGACCCACGATCCGAGCCACTGATCGCAAAGAGACCACCTGTCTGGACAAGACCAAGCGCAATTCTCGTTTGATCGCTCTGATCTTCGGGCCGGGAAGAAGGAGCTGACAGGCCACCGAGTCGATGCTGAACCCGAGAAATTCCCTCTTCTGTGAGGGTTGAAAAACTGACTTCAGAGGGTTGACAAGAAAACCCAGAGACTGTAATAGATCTATGGACCATCGTAAATGAAGTTGAAGAAGAAGAGGGCAATGAGCCATCAAAAGAATGTCGTCTAGATAGACAATCAAACGGACTCCACGGGCCCGCAAAGATTCCATAACGGGGCGCATGAGCTTCGTAAAGCACCATGGAGCGGAAGAAAGACCGAAAGGGAGGACAGTGTACTCGAACCAGTTGCCCAGCCACTGAAACGGAAGGAAGCGACGATGAGGGACATAGATCGGCACAGACAGATAGGCGTCTTTCAGGTCTAGACGGACCATCCACTCCCCTTCTTGAAGAAGATCTCGAAGAAGATGGATACCCTCCATCTTGAAATGACGGTATACAACTCCTCCATTGAAATCCCTGAGATTGAGGACCAGACGTGAACCACCTCCCTTTTTCTCTACTAGAAAAATGTTGCTGACAAAGCCGTCGGGATGACGGGAAGAAGGAACGATGGCCCCTTTTGTTAGAAGAGATTCGACTTCTTCGGAGATGAAGTCCTGATCGAGTAGGGAAAAAACAAGGGGAAAAGGAAGGCGGTGTTGGAGAGGGCGTTCTTAAAACTCTAGTTTGAAACCTTGCACCGTCTCCAACACCCAGGCATCGCTGGAGATTAGCCGCCAATTGTGGAGAAAAGATTTTAGTCTGCCCCCCAAAATAACCTCGGAAGCTAGAATCAAGCTCACCTGAGTTGGAGGAATCCTGACGTCCTCCTTGGGCTCCTCCATAGCCGCCTTTGTTGAAGTTGCCTCTGCCCTTGCGTGAGGGGTAGAATCTGGATTTGCCAGAACCATAGTTGTCCTGGCCGCTTCCTCTGTGGGACTGACTGCCGCGCTGGTTAGGCTGGTTACCTCCCCGGCCGGATGAACGTCCCCTTCGTCCGGCCCCTCCGAAAACCGGACGGAAGGCACGACGCAAATTGGCTTGTGCCTTGTCGAGGCCACTGAACGTTGCCGTAAAGTTTGTCAATTCTTTCAAAAAGGGAGGACCAAAGAGAAAGCCTTGCGCCAATGAACCTGACTCAGAAGGGGCGAGATCCGTCAACTTAGGATCCAACTTCATGAGAATGGAACGGCGACATTCGCAGGAAAGGGCACAATTCGCATTGCCTAGAATGCAGATGGCCCTCTGAGACCATCCTACTAATTCCTCAGGATCAATCATAGAGTTTGAATTTTTTGCACAATATGGCAAATCCAAAATCTTAGTCAAGGGACCCAAAAGATCCAACAATTTGTCTTGGCAGGACCTCCAGGATCTGTCCAGACCTTTTTTGGGATCCTTAGAATACTTGCGCATGTATGTTACCATAGTTGGATCAACTTCCGGAGTATCCGCCAACTTATCCGCAAGATCTGAACGGGGACACTCAGAGCGCAAGCGTGCGCGAACATCTTTTTCAAAAGGTCTACAAATGTGTGATTGAACATAGTCCGCCACCTCAGGAGAGGGAAGCCAGGCAGAAGAATTGGGGTGGATAATATCATCCGGATCAAATGTCAGCACCTGGGGAGCGGAAGAAGCATCAACGAAATGCTCCTTGCGAGCCTTCTTCTTAGGAGGTGGAACTGCAGCGTCTGAAGAAGTATCAGTAGAGGAAGAATCATCTGTATTGGGAGAAACCTGATGCGCTGTAACAAAAGGGGAAGATTTCTTGGAAGCTTTTGTAGAAGAAAGATTCTTGGCCAATTTAACAAAATCCACCATATGAGGATTCTTAGGTGACTTTTTTGAGCGACTAGACTTAGGTAGCCAGCCTTGCTGAGTGGCATACTCTGATAAATGCCGTTTCAGAGGGGCGATAGCATGGTACAAGGCCTGGTCCATATATGCAGCACCCTCAGAGCCAGCCGGCTCTTCCTCAGCGTAATAGTATTCCTCCTCGTCCTCATAATAGTCACCCATTATGACCTTTTTCAAAGGAAAAATATGCCCAATGAGGAGAGAAATGTATTGACACCCAAAGGGCAATGCAGGGGGAGTGTACAACCCAAAGCAAGCCAAAGCAGCAGGAAGAACCTGTCAAATTATTTAAAGTGTGGAGGGAGGGCTTGCTAAAACACTCTAGGCAAAGCCTTATGTAAAATTATTACAACCCCAGTTCTATATTAAACTAGGGCGTCTGGGGTCTATCGGCAGGCAAAAAGGGCAAGGCAGACAGCCAAATTCACTTATCTCCTTTCTACACGGAGACTGCTCCAAGCGCTCGCAAAGTCCTGTCAGCTGGCAAAACAATGACTAATTTGCAGTTCCCCCGCCGGCCGCTGAGGCAAACAAGCGGAGAAACAGTGCATGCGCGGAGCTCGCCTGCCGACAATGGGAGACGCACGTGAAGGACGCGCGTCTCTCAGCCCCGCTCCCGCTCCACCAAATATACTTACAGGCGCAAATAGCAAGCCTGCAACGAGGGGTGAACACACGCCCCCGACAACCAAGCGGCACGAAGAAAACGGTCGGTAGGCAGCAGTGATAGAGATCGTGGGTCACCCGACCTATAATTTCACCATATAGGTTTCGGGCCCATAGATTTGAAATCACCATATACATTAATCAGGTGACCTCACAAGCCTACCATCAGCAACCCTGATTCCTTCCTTTTGTATTCTAATGTACCCGACTTACCATCCACCGTTACGGGTACCTATAACCACGATAGATCAAGGAGCTAGCTGTGAAGAAAGGTAGACAAATACAAAACCCAACTTTAAATATCTTTGATATTTCATAAAATGACCACGGACAACTGAGAAGTTTTAAAGGTTTTATCTAGTTTTCAAGTTCAGAAAGCATCAAATTCACAATTATTAGGCAATCAATGATTAGGATAACGAAAATCACATAACCGTAAAGAATGTACACTAGGGCTAACATTTATGAAATGAAATTCAGAGAAATATGCTAAGCAGGTATCAAGTGATGAATTTGAAATCACAGCTACAAAGGCTGAATGTGGGCATATACATAGAAAATTCTACAGTGGATAAAGTTAGGGCTCTTATACTTCTATAGGAAGGGTGAAAAAGGGAAACATTCTATAACAATATAACTTCCGATCAGTTTAAAGAGAGAGACTTTATAGACAAAATCTATATGTCATAAACGGTATGGAGGAAGACGATAAAGGGAGGTAACATAGGAACATGCTACGGAAAATAATGTAAGGCTTTCATTTAGTAGGTTGGCGAAAAGCATGGAAATTATAACATGTGCAAAAGTATGTCTTTATTGAAGCAAAGACAGAAAATAGAAAGGTGCAGTATAGAGTTCTCAGCCCTATCTATATATTTACCTAGAATGGTGTGAAAACCAACCCTGGCCACGGATAAGTCAAGGACAGGAAATACCCCAAGGAATAGCAGTCATCAATGGGACAGCAGGTGCAGAATGGACACCCCAGTACAGGACAGGAAAAACCAGATTAGGATCAGGACAGGACCACCAAGGCACGACCAGCACCCGCAGTTCGGAAGCAATGCCTGCGCTCCACCCTCTCTGCAGCTATCAGTCAGAACCCCGATTGGGTTAGCGAACTCCCCAGCAAAGTGCTCCGCCAGCACTTAAGGTTTAGTAAAACCTTTAAAAGTCTATGGTCAATTTCGGACAGAGTGCTCCGCAGCGCTCTGTAAATTCAGTCATCTATTGAGTGCGTTGGGTCAGTGACAGGTCAGCTATTCAGACAAGTCGGACAATTTCTCTAGCTGAACCTAGGCTAGATATACTGTTTTGGGGTCAGTGTACCACCCCCCAATGTTGCAAAGTGTCAGAATCCACAATTTTGATTGGTCCCAAAGTAGGCTAGGTTAACACACCAATCAGAACAGACTACTGTAAGCCCAAATTTACATTCTAGGGATCCGCCTAGCAGGATTGGGGTTCCCACGAAAAGTTTCACAGAATACAATGAAGAAATACAATTGTTACAAATGAAGAACAAATTTTGCTCCATCCTCCTAGGTCAGAGGTGGCTTTCGCAGGAGCATCTTGACTGTGGCTGCCAGCTGGCTGAGTTCCACTGCTCAAGGACATTTCTCCCTGGCTGCCTGTCATGCGCAGAAGGGACCGTCAGAATGGTTCTCGTCAAAGTCAGACCCCCCAGTTATCGTGGTACATGAAAAGTAAGCGAAAACAAATTAAAACATAGAAATAAATGAATATACTACATATCATAATTGTATACTTATGGTTTATCACTATAAAAATATACTATGCGGTTTTATATTAGTGCAATGCACAATAACACGAGAGCATCTGCACAAGCTTCACCACGTTATTACATAAGCAGCCATCTTGTGGCTATTACGCATGCGCACCCTTTCCCTCCAGAATTACAACTACGTCACGTCACGTGAGTGTGACTAACGCATGCGCAGAAGCAACATTCCAAACAGCGGCAATTTTAAGGACACAGATTAATCGTATTAGTAAAACACATAGGCAAGCATCACTAAGATACACGCGCATTCAAAAATAAAGGAAAATTAGTACAACATACAATTTTGTTACCGGGTTATAACAGATTCGAGGTTCATGACTCAAGCAAGTCGCGTAATATGCGAAATCTTGCTCTATCAATCCCCTCTTTGATGATATTTACTATCATCACAAATAAAAATGGAACCAGATGCCAACTTTTCTCACACTTTATGCATCTCAATCTCTTCCAACAAGCGATTCAATTTCTCTTTCACATCTTTGCTAGGGTGAGAATTTTTCACCTTCTTGTAAATCTGATTATTCACTTCTTCCAATTCAAGCTCATCCATACTCCGTTTCACACCCCTTCTATCCACCGTGTATTTCTTTGTGTGTTTGCGACATTTGCAACAGACGAATATGAGGAAAATGATGAGACCTATCACTCCAATTGGCATCAGTACCTTAAACAATAAACTTTTACCTAAATTAGCAAACCAATGACCTACATTGGAGAGACCATCGACAAGTCTCTTCCAGGCACTGTCAACCTCCAGTGGGTTGAGTTCCTTTTCCAAATTAGTAATGTTTTTCACATATCTTTTAATCTGTACACTTTTGTCCGGTATGTAAGTGCAACAATGTTGCGCCTTCAGCATCCGGCAGACTCCGCCCTCTTTTGCTAATAAGGTGTCAAGCGCAAGTCTGTTCTGCAAAACCATTGATCTGATCGCAACCATTTCGGTATTAACCAGCAAGAATCCATGAGCTGTGTCAGTAGACAGCACATCCACTATCGTGGATAATTTGCAAATTCTGTGTGTGTTCAGAACCACTCCCACTCCAGGTATCAGTGCACTAAAAATACTACCCATTATTTCTCCTACGCTTTCTCTTTTACTACGCACTAAGCCATTAGTGTTTTCATTGCTTCCAGCAATTTCCTTCACATGGTATATTTTCGGGAAGACAATGCCAAAGTAGCAGCTTCCATACCAGTGATCCGGCAATTTGAAATAAGCCTTGTCTCCACATATATAATAAATTCCGGGAAACACAGGTTCTGACCCATTTTTGAAACACCAACCTCCAATTACCTTGTAATTGTGTTCACATTGACTGGAACCAATGAAAATGTTATTATAATAACTAGTCTTCTCGCGGTGAAGACAGAGTTTCCCTTTTCTTTCGAAATCCAGCAACAAAGCAGGACCACTCCCACCATTTGAGGTGCTTTCCATGTTTTCAGCCCATTTAGGAGTTTTCTGTCTTTTGTCATTAGCCTTTCTTTGGAAACTCTCCCTTCTTTTCTCTGCCATGTTTAAAAATATTTTTTCTTGTTCATGTAATGAACAGGTCAAGTTATCTCTATGTGCTTCATTCAAGTCTATGGTACCTATAGTCAGAAAGTATTCTCCCATATAACGTGTAACGTCACTTTTGGTATGTACAGGATTCAGATTTCCACGTATAGGAAGTTCAGAAAATATCACGTCTGAATTAGAATAGTAATACTGTAATGGTCCTCTTTTGTAAAATAAACTAGCTAAAATGCTACAGGAAATTCCATAGGTCAAAGGTAGGTGATGGTAAGTCACGCCTTCAGCTACAGAAGTAGGTAGCTTCATGCAGACATAGCAGTCTTCTATCTCCATAGTTTCTACATAGTGTACTAACAGGTTTGCGAAAACATTTAAATGAGTCTGGTTCTTTACTCCATGATAATGTAGTCCTTCCTCATCTGATGCTTCTAAGTCTTGTTTTGTTTGTCTGAGTGCTTTTTCACGTCTTTCTACACTTCGTGTTGTCAGTTCTTCAGTGTCAGTAGTCACAGTCTGTGTAGGATTAATATTAGTATTTTTGCTTACCATATATGGTATAAAAATTGTTAGTCCTATCCAAATTATCATCAATATAACTATGCTACATATACATAGCTAAATATCGGTGATGGATCAAGCCCTGATCTTTGGACTGGGTAAGAGTCTGTTCATCACCACCCCCTCTTCTGAATCGTTTTTGGCCACTATAGGTGTGGCAGGGTATACTCAGACATGAGTCCCTTGCTCACTGCTCCATCAGGATTCAAGCAAGCCGGGCCGACGAGGCTGAAATGCCAGAAACCGGTCCCCGGTAGCTTGTCTCCTTTCTGGTGAAGAATTGGCTTGGTAGTTTGGTCTGCCCTGTTCCCATGATGCACTGGGCCAGGGACAGACTAATTTGCATATAGCCAGGTTCTGAGCTGGGATGGGGCAGTGAGCTAAATAACGGTGATGGATCAAGCCCTGATCTTTGGACTGGGTAAGAGTGGTCTGCTTAATTCAGACACTCTGTTCATCACCACCCCCTTTTCTGAAACATATACATACTCGGCAGCATGTTTTGCAACAACTGCTTCTAGGCCTTCCATTCACGTTTGAATCAGACATTTTCATTCAGAAGAAGATTTCTCAACCCCTCTTTGTAACTTTGCACAGTTAGCTTACTCTGCGCAACTTCAGGTTAATTCGTCTTCCTCTTCTGTAGACTGATCAGCAATCGGTTCTCCGTCACTTTCGTCAGTTATATCAAGATCCTCAAAATCCTCCAAAATTAAAAATGTCCATTCAGGATCTTGGTATTCTTCATTCAGTCTTTTTATTCGATCACTCCTTCTTTTGGAGCTTTCTCCAGCTTGTTCTGAAATTCGAGGACTTTTCCTTCTTTCTGCAAGTTTTTCTTCTACTGTTTTTATTCTCAGTCTCAGTCTTTTAATGTATCTGGGTTCGATATGTTTCTTTTTCTTGAGTCTTTTAGCTGGCACTGTGATTTGGTTTTCTTCTAATGCTCTTTTATTTTTGTTTGTTTGTGGCACTTCTGCTTCTGTTTCTTCCCTTCCTGTCTGACTAGTCCCAGGTCTTGTATCTATTTCTTCTGCCTGGTTACTAAGCTGGCCTGGTTCAGGTGAAGTTTGGTTTTGGCTTTCGAGTGTCTCTGTTTCTGCGTCCTGAACACGTTCTTCTAATTCTATCTGATCCTGTTTAAGCACTTCGATCTCTTGATTTTCTTCTGCTCGAACGTTTACACTAGTTCTAGTCTGACCCTTTTCAATTTCAGGAGTTAGAGGAGGTGTGTCAATGACCTGTTCTGTCCCTGTCTGACCTTCCCCTTCGTCCTCAGATTTGACGTGAATCTCAATGATCTGAGGGTCTTCGCCTGTGCCTATCTCGTCCTCTCTGTTCCACTCTCTATCTTCGTAGCTTCGCTCTCTGGTTCTGATTGGGTCTTCAGGTAGGTCGATTATGGGTATCCAATCATCTTGACTGGTGCTCGGTTGTTCGTCATCAGCTACTTCAGGACCAACATCTGCAGACCCCTCAGCTGGACAACCTTCAGCTCCAGGTTCTTCGTCTGGGATCACTTTCTGTGTATGGCTGGCATGGATCCACTTGGGAACGCCTGCACACTTCACTGCTGTTGTGGTCACCAGTATTATCTGGCGTTTTTCTCCCCACCTTGGTGCAAGGCAACTCGAACGAGTATGCTTCTTGATTCTAACCCAGTCACCAGGAACCAGCTTGTGAACTGGAGTTGTCGGGTTGGCGACGGCGTCTTCCCCAATCTGGCGAGAGATAGAACGCACTTGGTCACCCAGTTGCTTGCAGTACTCAAGTACCAAATCATCAGTAATGCTTAACAGTTTGTATCCTGGTACCCATGCTTGTCTCATCACTCTTCCCATCAAGATCTCATGGGGGCTCAGGCCTGTTTTGCGGTCTGGAATACTTCTAAGTCCCATCAGTACAAGAGGCAAGGCATTTATCCAGTTCATGCCAGTAGAGTTACACATTTTTGCTAATCTTGATTTTATGGTGCCATTCATTTGCTCTACTACTCCAGAAGCCTCTGGACGATATGCACAGTGCAGCTTTTGTGTGATTCCAAATGCTTTACAGAGCTGATCGATTACCTCATTCTGAAAATGTCCACCTCAATCTGATTCAATAGTGACTAGAACCCCGAACCTAGGTATTAGTTCTCGTAGTAACATTTTGGCTACGGTTATGGCATCATTCTGTTTGGCAGGGTAAGCTTCCACCCATTTTGAAAACAGGCAGACAATGAAAAGGACATATCTTTTTCCCTCACAACGAGGCATGGTAATGAAGTCAATCTGTATCCTTACAAAGGGACCTCCTGATTTTCCAATTTTCCCCAGTTCAACTACTGTTCTTTTGCCAGCGTTGAACTGCTGACAGGTCAAGCACCTCTGGCAGAGTGATTCTGCTACTTTCCTGAACTTTGGATTGTACCAGGTTTGTTGGAAAACCAGAACCATGGCATCCCTACCAATGTGTGAATTTCCATGTATCAACCTGGCCATAGAGGCAAGCAGGTGTCTAGGTAACACAGGCATACCATTTGGGCCCACAATGACACCATCCTCACTTCTCGGTCGACAGCCAAGTTTTCTCCACCTTTCTTGCTCTTTCAATGGCGTAGCATGCTGCCAATCTCTCACCTCATCCCAGGTAGGCACTTCTTCAAACACCATAAGTTGGCAGCTGTTTCCAATCCCTCCCAGTTTGATATTTATGGACATGCGATCCTTAGCACACTGTTTTGCCACTTGATCAGCAAAATCATTTCCCAAAGATACAGCGTCAAGGCCTTTTTTATGGTCAACACATTTGACCACTGCTAATTCTTTTGGTAATTGGATTGCTTCCAGTAAATTTTGTACAACCCTTCCATTCCGAATGGGGGTACCTGATGAAGTCAGGAATTCTCTTTGTAGCCATAATTGGCCAAAGTCATGCACAACCCCATAACAGTACTGACTGTCAGTATATACTGTTATTCTTTTGTCTTTTCCCAATTTGCAAGCTCTTACCAATGCTATCAATTCGGCTACTTGTGCAGACTTTACTCCAAATAAACATGATGCTTCTTTAATGCTGTTTAAGGTGACTACAGCATAAGCAGCGCTTAGCCCTACAAGTTTGTGTCTCATACATGAGCCATCCACAAAGAACTCCTCATCATGTACAGGTAAAGGTGTTTCCTTGATGTCTGGGCGGGGTTTAGTACTGAATTCTGTCAGGTCATTGCAGTCATGCTCGTTCTCTCCTTTATCTTCTACATTCATGGAATCAGGGAGTAGGGTGGCGGGGTTCAGGATATTACACCGGGTAATAACTACATTTGCAGCACCCACGAGAATCCTCTCGTATTTAGTCAGCCGACTAGGGGTGAGATACTGAGTCTTGGTTCGGGTCAGTAAAATTACAACTGCATGTGGAACATACACAGTTACAGGATGCCCCATTACAATGGATTCACTCTGCTCTAAGCTCGTGCAAGTGGCAGCTACCGCTTTCAGACACCCAGGTAATCCAGCAGCCACTGGATCCAAAGTGGCCGAAAAATATGCCACTGGGCGTCTAATCAACCCATGCTCCTGGGTTAAGACTGACAATGCACAATTGTCTCGTGTGTCACAGAACAGGGCAAACTCCTTAGAATAGTCAGGCATTCCTAAAGCAGGGGCTGTACACAGGCAGTCTCGTAATTTAGTGAATGCTGTTAAGCTTTCATCATCCCATTCAACTGGGTCCTTTGCTCCTTTCTTGGTCATTTTTATCAAAGGCTTTGCCAGGACTGCAAATCCCACAATCCATTGCCTACAGTAACCTACAACCCCAAGGAACATTCTGATCTCTTTCTGAGTACGGGGTAACTGCATCATTTGAATTATTCTGACTCTCTCTGAACTGACTTTTCTGATGCCTTTTTCGATCTGGTGCCCCAGACATTTCACTGATTTTGAACAGAACTGCAATTTTTCAGGGGCCACTTTATGTCCCTTTTCACCTAGGTGATTCAGTAAAGCAATGGTGTCAATCACACAATCTCTATGACTTTTAGACGCCACCAAAAGGTCGTCTATATATTGCACCAAAACAGACTTTCCAGGTAAGACTAAAGATTCAAGACACCTTTTCAGGATCTGATTAAAGATAGATGGGCTTTCTGTGTACCCCTGGGGGACACGATTCCAAACATACACGTGACTATTGAAAGCAAATGAGAAAATAAATTTGCTGTCTGGATGCAATGGGATCGAAAAGAATGCGTGACATAGGTCTATCACAGTGAACCACTCAGCATCCCAAGGAATCTGATACAGGATCACTGCGGGGTTCGGGACAATAGGACAGCAAGGAACAACGATCTTGTTTACCTTTCTCAGGTCCTGTACTACTCTGTACTTGCCACTAGGTTTCTTGATTCCGATTATGGGGGAATTACACGGGCTGCTCATCACTTCTTGTATGATGTTTGCTTCTAGCAATTTCTGTATTTCAATGGCAACTCCTGCTCTCACTTCGGCACTCATTCTGTAAGGCTTGGTATTGGGGTAAACTGCATTTTCTTTCATGGCTATTTGTATGGGATCTACATTTGCCATTAATCCTACATCCTTTCCAGTAAAGTCCCATACTTCTGGTTTCACTGTCTGTTGAAGTTCTTCAGGTAAGTCTTGTATAGTCATTCGTTTAATTTCTGAGTCAGGTCTGATTAACATTAACTTGTAGATGCCATCTTCGTCTGGGGTCTGAATTTCGACGCCCTTTGGTGTGCAAAAGATAGTACAGTTCATTTTGCACAACAAATCACGTCCCAGTAAGTTTACTGGACTAGTGTCACAAACGACAAATCTATGCATTTCTTTAAAGTTCCCTATTGTGATCTCCATGGGCCTGGATTTCTTCTCCCGAGAGGGGTAGGTTTGGAACGTCCGCTGTTCTCACAGTAGAACGGGTAGCACCAGTGTCCAATAGAAAGGTGACATCATTTCCATCAACCTTTCCTTCAATGTATGGCCCTGACTGGTCTACCGGCAAGGAGGCGCCAAGTACACACTCCTCGTCCTCCCCTCTCAGGCCCCGTCAGTATTGGTCGTCACAGAGAAAAGTGTCATTTAATAAATACTGCGAAGTTGCTGCATTTCTGTTCTCATTGCCTCCCCAGATTTCTATGTCGACACCCTGCGGTGATTTTCCCTTAATATTCGGTTTTGGCGCTCGGGGCACTTGGATTGTTTTTACCTGCTGCTGGGTCTTTCTTGGTTTTTCATTCTGCGTCTGTGGAATTATATCAGGGGTTTGGGTATTATCATGCTGTAAATATGGACACTCGTCTCTCCAATGTCCAATTTCCCCGCACTGGTGGCAGGGAAATTTCTTTTTAGCTTCCTCTCTGCTCATTTTCACTTTGGGCTTTCCCCCACCCCCAAGGCTTGGACTTTGGGTAGTCTTACTCAATTTACCTAACTGCTTTTCCTGCTGTTCTGCGAGTTTTACTTGTGCCCACATCACCTTCTCCTTCTCCTTCAACGCCTTTCGCTTTTCTGCCATTTCGTCCTCACAGTACTTTGCGTACCGTAGGACCTCATCTATTTTCTTAGACTGCCAACAAATTTTATTATCTTTGATCCACTGACAAATTTCGGGTCTTAAACCATTTACAAACCTGTAAATGAAGTGAGTCATATCCTTCATCTCGATGTTATCTATGCCGCTGTATGTTTTAAACACCTGTAACAGTCTTTCATAAAAGGAGTGCACAGTCTCGTCCCTTTCCTGCGTGGTTCTATCTATTTTGGTCCAATCAGTTTCCTTTGCGGGCACTTTTAGCTTCAAATGTTGAATTACTTGTTCATATTTTTTCATCACTTCTTTAGAGGGTTCCCCTGTTCTAGAGTCCCTCGGGTACTCCTCACTAGGCCAAGCTATGGCTATTTTACACTCGGTCCATAAGTCTACCGGAACCTCAATATCAAAGAACCCATCCAAATCTTTCCACATGCATTTTTGAACCTTTACAAACCTTTCCACCTGCCTGTACCAGTCCACAGGCTTCTCTCGTAATTTTGGGAAATCATTTGTAAAGGACACAATATCCTGTCTGGACCATGGAACATGTACGTATTTTCCACCTGGTACTTCACGCATAGGACATAACTGCTCTGGTCTATCAGCTTCTTTTAGAACGAACTGAGGAGTCACTTGTTTGGATCTAGCCTCATCTTTCTTTTTGGCCCACCTGGCTTTCCATCTGTCCACATCTCCCCACTTCTGTAATACTGTCAATAACTCTTTGACCTGTGCCTTCTTCCCTGACATGTTCAGGTTTTCCAGATCCTTGTCTGAGAAATCTGCTCTGTACGGTTTTTGCAAAGGTTTTGATTTCGAGATATCTATTCCCATACTATCTGCAGTGTCAGTTAGTTTTTCATGGAGTACCCTGGCATTTCGAGTAAGGCTCTTGCAGATAAACAACAGCTCTTCTTCTGAGTAGGTATTTAATCGATCTAATCCTACATTTCCTGCCATAAGTTCTTCTATTTCTACTCTCAGTTTGTAGAGATCTAGAGGTTTCGACTGAAGAGTTTGTTTTTCTAATTCTCGACTCCATCTCTCAATTTCTTCAGGAGTTACTACCGTGACACTCTTAGTACCCGAAGTTGATTCCATTTGAATCTCCCTCGCATTGAAAGGATTATGTCTTTTCTGCATCCTTTTTCCTGGTTCCCTAATGGGCAGATCCATTAGCGAAACTTCAGACTCACATTCACTTGTTAAGTCATCTACAATTAAGGGCTCTGATCTCAGTTGGGCTACAACTGGGGCAATAACTGGAGTTCTTGGACTTCCCTGTCGATCCCCATACAATGGAACCACTGGTCCAATAGTAACCGGGATTGTTAAAGACCCAGGACTTGCATTTAACTGAGAAATCCTCTGAAATATTTCAGCTCTCTGCTTAGCTAGTGCCTCTCGTTCTCTGTCCTCCAATATCCTTTCGACTGAATTGCCATGTAATACTTGTGGGGTTAAAGTTGGAGCACAACTCGGGGCAGTGGGAGGAGTTTCTCTAAGTCCTTCTCCATAACTAGGTCTTGGGGGCAAAGTACCTGTGCCTAGGGATCTTGGTTCCTCCTCATATGGAGGGTTTAGGAACGGCATTCCTGAACCGGATGGTCTTGCCTCACCTTCGTAGGGAGATCTGGGGAAAAAGTCTCTTTCGCGTGTGTATCTCGTTTCTCCACCAGCGGGTACTCTAGGATAAATATCTCTTGCATCTACGGGTCCTAAACTATCGGTATAGGGGGGTATTTGACAATTCCCTCCTACACTTGCGGATCTGGCCTCATCTTGGGGCAGAGGTCTTCGAGAATTATCCCCTTCACTAGAAGGTCGGTGTCCTTCATTATAAGGAGGTGGGCTTCTTAAAAACAGGTCATCTAACAACTCATCATCCGACTCTCCAATGGGCACCCAATGTTTACATTTTTCTGTCCTTTTCTCCCCCCCAGGAGGACCACCCGCTGGCATCATTGGAAATAGTCCTTCCACAATCATATTCTGTCTCCACTGTTTCATCTTTTTGTCACGGGTTTCTTGTTTCAGTTTTGGATAAAATTTAGTTAAACCTTTATCCATACGGGGCTTATCTCTCTCAAAAGCCTCAATCTCCCAAAATTCTAATGCTTCATACTGCGTTAATCTAGGTCTGGGATGTAAGTCATTCATTCGGGTTCTCAAATTAAATAAAATCCTGCCATTGAATGTACCCTCTAACGGAAAAGCGAAAACTCCGTCATCCTTGGTGTATTCCACCCAATTTTCCAACCATACGCAGGTATGGTACCCTTTGTCAAACAGCATGAAAGATGCGGGAGTATTAGGTGGCGGAATAACAACACCTTCTCTGGTTCTAATCGGTTTATCCTTTTTGAAATAATTCTTTACTTTATTTACAAGGGATAGTTTTCTCTTGTTTCCGTACATAATGTCAATTTTAACACCTTTCCACTGATCGTTCTCAAATCCCATATACCGAGGATCGGGTCTGGTATGCGGTCTATACGAATGCCACATACGATTCCTACGAGTGACTTTTGTTTACAAAATCACTTCCAATCCTAGTGCGTCTCTTATTTTTCGTGCGACCAATGAAATGCACGAATTCAAATAATCTCGACCAATGGGTGCGCGGCCTTTTCGTGAGACAGGTTTCTCACGCTTCAGCACTCAACCCTCCTTTACAATTCCAGCTCCGCTACACACTCGCTGCGTCTACCAATCCCAGCGCGGCACAGAGTGACGTCAGAGCAGCTTCGCGACTGACTCCCTCCTTCACAAGGTAACGGAAACTTAATTTCTTTCTAAAGTGCTAGTGCTTGGTTATTTAACAACAAATACACATTCGCCACTGTACTCAAGTGTCTAGACAGAAAAGATTTGTTTCACTGCAAGTAAACTACTTCCATTTACTTTTCACACACTACGGATAGATCTCTTCTGCCTACCCTTCACTCAAGCATTAGGGAACCTGTTACTTCCTTAGACTCATCCACTTTTCTGGGATATATTCTAAGTCCAACGTTTCACCAGCGAACCCCTTTGCTATCACTCAAGCTCCGACGAACCTGCTACTCCTTCCACTGTGACTCTTACTAGGTTATATCACGAGAGAAGTTTTGCCAATGATCTCGTAGCAATCATTTATTCAAACATAATTTCAGAAAAAAACCCTGGTTAGTGCTTCCAGTTCTACCTAACCTGCACTAACCTTCCTGGAGTAAGTCACCTCAAAGCAAGTGGATTCTCTTCACCACTCGCTATTCAATTCCCCGGGGATTCCCAACAAACATGTAACAGTAACTTAACAAGTGGGTTAATACATATATCAGTACCATAATAAGAAAAACAATTTAAAACATTTCATAATTTTCCAAAGCAAAGCATTTCACGTGAGTGATCAGTTCACCTAAAATCTTTACTCTTTTAGCAGCAAAAGTTCTTTCTCAACTAGCAGCATCCAACTTATCTAGCTTAACTAGTCCTACCTAACTTTAACTAGTCCCTAACCATAGCTCTGCTACCAGAAAATTACTGATAGAGATCGTGGGTCACCCGACCTATAATTTCACCATATAGGTTTCGGGCCCATAGATTTCAAATCACCATATACATTAATCAGGTGACCTCACAAGCCTACCATCAGCAACCCTGATTCCTTCCTTTTGTATTCTAATGTACCCGACTTACCATCCACCGTTACTGGTACCTATAACCACGATAGATCAGGGAGCTAGCTGTGAAGAAAGGTAGACAAATACAAAACCCAACTTTAAATATCTTTGATATTTCATAAAATGACCACGGACAACTGAGAAGTTTTAAAGGTTTTATCTAGTTTTCAAGTTCAGAAAGCATCAAATTCACAATTATTAGGCAATCAATGATTAGGATAACGAAAATCACATAACCGTAAAGAATGTATACTAGGGCTACCATTTATGAAATGAAATTCAGAGAAATATGCTAAGCAGGTATCAAGTGATAAATTTGAAATCACAGCTACAAAGGCTGAATGTGGGCATATACATAGAAAATTCTACAGTGGATAAAGTTAGGGCTCTTATACTTCTATAGGAAGGGTGAAAAAGGGAAACATTCTATAACAATATAACTTCCGATCAGTTTAAAGAGAGAGACTTTATAGACAACATCTATATGTCATAAACGGTATGGAGGAAGACGATAAAGGGAGGGTAACATAGGAACATGCTACGGAAAATAATGTAAGGCTTTCATTTAGTAGGTTGGCGAAAAGCATGGAAATTATAACATGTGCAAAAGTATGTCTTTATTGAAGCAAAGACAGAAAATAGAAAGGTGCAGTATAGAGTTCTCAGCCCTATCTATATATTTACCTAGAATGGTGTGAAAACCAACCCTGGCCACGGATCAGTCAAGGACAGGAAATACCCCAAGGAATAGCAGTCATCAATGGGACAGCAGGTGCAGAATGGACACCCCAGGACAGGACAGGAAAAACCAGATTAGGATCAGGACAGGACCACCCAGGCACGACCAGCACCCGCAGTTCGGAAGCAACGCCTGCGCTCCACCCTCTCTGCAGCTATCAGTCAGAACCCCGATTGGGTTAGCGAACTCCCCAGCAAAGTGCTCCGCCAGCACTTAAGGTTTAGTAAAACCTTTAAAAGTCTATGGTCAATTTCGGACAGAGTGCTCCGCAGCGCTCTGTAAATTCAGTCATCTATTGAGTGCGTTGGGTCAGTGACAGGTCAGCTATTCAGACAAGTCGGACAATTTCTCTAGCTGAACCTAGGCTAGATATACTGTTTTGGGGTCAGTGTACCACCCCCCAATGTTGCAAAGTGTCAGAATCCACAATTTCGATTGGTCCCAAAGTAGGCTAGGTTAACACACCAATCAGAACAGACTACTGTAAGCCCAAATTTACATTCTAGGGATCCGCCTAGCAGGATTGGGGTTCCCACGAAAAGTTTCACAGAATACAATGAAGAAATACAATTGTTACAAATGAAGAACAAATTTTGCTCCATGATCCTAGGTCAGAGGTGGCTTTCGCAGGAGCATCTTGACTGTGGCTGCCAGCTGGCTGAGTTCCACTGCTCAAGGACATTTCTCCCTGGCTGCGTGTCATGCGCAGAAGGGACCGTCAGAATGGTTCTCGTCAAAGTCAGACCCCCCAGTTATCGTGGTACATGAAAAGTAAGCGAAAACAAATTAAAACATAGAAATAAATGAATATACTACATATCATAATTGTATACTTATGGTTTATCACTATAAAAATATACTATGCGGTTTTATATTAGTGCAATACACAATAACACGAGAGCATCTGCACAAGCTTCACCATAAGCAGCCATCTTGTGGCTATTACGCATGCGCACCCTTTCCCTCCAGAATTACAACTACGTCACGTCACGTGAGTGTGACTAACGCATGCGCAGAAGCAACATTCCAAACAGCGGCCATTTTAAGGACACAGATTAATCGTATTAGTAAAACACATAGGCAAGCATCACTAAGATACACGCGCATTCACAAATAAAGGAAAATTAGTACAACATACAATTTTGTTACCGGGTTATAACAGATTCGAGGTTCATGACTCAAGCAAGTCGCGTAATATGCGAAATCTTGCTCTATCAGCAGCGCGAGCAAACGAACAGAAGCAATCCGAATAGCATACATCAATAGTGCAATTTGAAAGAAACAAAGCGCTAGCAATAACAACAAAACGCGCTCAATTTAACAAAGTTGAAACACACAGGAATGCAATAATAAGGAAAAGCACTTAACTGGCTGCGGAGCAGCAAAGAAAGAGAAAGTGGTGACCTCTATGACTCTTTATATATGGTTTATGTACTCTATGGTTACCCAGGGTTTATGGGTTATGTAGTTTTTTCGTTTCTTTACTGTGTTTCTATTGGCTGTTGTGTTTCAGTAAAGAAATTGAGATAAGCATAATCGGAGCCTCCGTTCTGACATAGAATTTGAGAAGTCACTCAAAATGTGACCTAATTTTTCTTTCTGCAGCACTAATCATACTTTCTATGGCAAAATATACCCCCTCATTTTGTTCCTATTTAAATTAAATGTTTTAAGAGTTACCACTTTATTCCAATCAAGATGGCTTCAGGTGTGCCATACCTTTGTAATAATTAGGACTGTTAGCGCTCTAGTTGTTCTTTAGAACACTCTGGGACATTCTGTCATTGGGCTACATCTGGGTGATATTTGGGCTACATTTGGGCTCTTTTGTCTCTGGTGGCAATCTTGGGAGACTGCATGTCAGAATTTTTTAATGAAATAGATGAGGATTTGAGAAGTCACTCAAAATGTGCCCTCATTTTTCTTTCTGCAGCACTAATCATACTTTCTATGGCAAAATATACCCCCTCATTTTGTTCCTTTTTAAATTAAATGTTTTAAGAGTTACCACTTTATTCCAATCAAGCTGGCTTCAGGTGTGCCATACCTTTGTAATAAGTAGGACTGTTAGTGCTCTAGTTGTTCTTTAGAACACTCTAGGAGGCTGCAGTAGAACACAAAGGAATCAACTGACAGTCTCTGTCCTTGTTGGATGTACATGTTTTACTGAGAATGTCAGACTTCATTCTCACATGACTGAGAAAGATAATGTGAATTTACAGAAAATATGCTTTCAGTTTAGCTTATAGATCCCCTTCCAAACCACTGTGGGAAAAGCATGAGATAATAGTTTTCTTTCAAACATGTTTCATGATATCCCAGCAGAAGGCTTTTTCACATGGTAAAATCACCTTAGAACACACCACAATTCCTAAAATGAGTATGGTACCATCAACAAATGATTTATAATGTAACTAAAGTCCTAAAACCCTCTATTAACTACAATGCTTTTTGATGAGGTGCTATCATGTATATTGGTCCCAAGATGGGTGCCAACACTTCTTGGATGAAGTGCTGACAGCCAATCAGATCTCACGATGAGATATGTGGTTAGGCTCCGCCCAAATATATATGCGTTTTTGAAGTTAATTTTCATAAAAATCACTGTAGCAATTTTCACCAAACATAGCAAAGGCACATCTGCGTACCAGTCCCTACAATTTTGCCAAGTTTGGTGTAATTCCGTTCAGCGGTTCGGGCTGTAGACTTGTCAGACCGTCCTATGGAAATTAACATGGGGAAAACACGTTTTGGGACCCCCCTTTTTTCTCAGCCCCCACTTCACGAATCCCCCCGAAACTTTCAGGGAAGGAGCGCAGCGGAGTTGGCCAAAATTTTGGACAATTACACGCAAATTCCTCAACCGGCACCAAAGTTATTCCCAATAGAATGTTGCCGATTTCCCATGGTAGCCAATCCTAACTATATATACCTACTGGCTATCTCCAGTAGGTAATATACAACATATACAGATATATATATATCTAAAATGTATAGATCACCATATCCAATGGACATGGAGTTAAGAAAAGTAAAGCTGTAGCTACCTTTAGCTACTTACCTCAACAGCATATTGGCAGTCAATATCCTGCACTTGATATTTTTGCAGGTCAATATTAAAAACTCTAAATTGCTGTAGAACACTAAACCACATGTAGCTGTGCTTTACTGTGAGGCTAAAGTGCATCCCTCTTTTTCATTGTGTTCTCCTTCAGAGGGAAGATTACCTAGCACTTAGGCTATTTGGACTGGATCCACTAAACCAGGAGACTCAAAGTTTTTAAATTATTGTTATCATTGTTATTGTTATTAATATAATTATCACTATCATCATTATTATTATCATCATTTTTATTAGGGATAAAGTACCCCCCGCCGTACATTACAAGGATATTGCAAGTCACTGAAGAGCTCCATAAGCATATAGTGGAACGAGGCCAAGTTCCTTTACAAGGTTATGGAACTTCGAAGTGACTTACAGTATCCTTATCATATACGCCCGGGTGTACTTTATCGCATATAATACATGGTCACACCATCACCTTTCCCATAACCCACTTAAAACCTTGGTGCGTAGCTCTTTCATATGAAAGAGAGAGCATGTTTGCAAACATGAAGATTAAAAATAAAACCTCTAGTGAAAAAATAACGCATCAAACAACTTGTATTCTTGTTGCAAATAGATATTAGAAACAGTTCAATACAAGTCAGTTTAAAGAAACCTAAAAGCTGCAGTAGCTCTGCATGTGTAGAAACATGCTGAAAGATTCTAGCTTTTCTCTATCTAAGGAGAACAAAAAATAAACACATTCTCTCTGATTGTCATCGTAAGCTATTAAAATAGAGCAGAAGAAAGAAAAGCAAAGTTCTTTCAGTTGCTTTAAACAGCTGCTTCATTTATGCTCCCTGACCTGCCTTTAACCTCGGCTGCTGGCAGCAGGTATTGTGATGTCAGAACTTGACTGTAATAACTTACAATAGTCGAGTTCTGACATCTTTTCATTATAAAATGCGACTTGGTGCATCACAAGTTGCGTATTTAAAGAGGTTAATGACTGGCGTTTAGACAGCGATTACAGAATCCCATTGTAGGTGTGTCGTACACACATGTATTGGTTCCATGTAGTTTATTTCATGTATCTCTGCACAAGGATGTACACAGCCTTCTCAGCTCTGCTCCATCACTTACTGCCATATAACATTCCCGGATTCAGAAAAGGGGGTGGTGATGAACAGAGTGCCTGAATTAAGCAGACCACTCTTACCCAGTCCAAAGATCAGGGCTTGATCCATCACCGTTTTTTAGCTCACTGCACCATCCCAGCTCAGAACTTGGCTATATGCAAATTAGTCTGTTACCTGGCCCAGTGCATGATGGGAACAGGGCAAACCAAACTACCAAGCCAATTCTTGTACTGGGAAGGAAACAAGCTTCCGGGGACCGGTTTCTGCCATTTCAGGCGTCGTCGGCCCGGCTTGCTTGAATCCTGATGGTGCAATGAGCAAGGGACTCACATCTGAGTATACCCTTCCACGCTTATGGTGGACAAAATGATTCAGAAAAGGGGGTGGTGATGAACAGAGTGCCTGAATTAAGCAGACCACTCTTACCCAGTCCAAAGATCAGGGCTTGATCCATCACCGTTTTTTAGCTCATTGCACCATCCCAGCTCAGAACTTGGCTATATGCAAATTAGTCTGTTCCTGGCCCAGTGCATGATGGGAACAGGGCAAACCAAACTACCAAGCCAATTCTTGTACTGGGAAGGAAACAAGCTTCCGGGGACCGGTTTCTGCCATTTCAGGCGTCGTCGGCCTGGCTTGCTTGAATCCTGATGGTGCAATGAGCAAGGGACTCACATCTGAGTATACCCTTCCACGCTTATGGTGGACAAAATGATTCAGAAAAGGGGGTGGTGATGAACAGAGTGCCTGAATTAAGCAGACCACTCTTACCCAGTCCAAAGATCAGGGCTTGATCCATCACCGTTTTTTAGCTCACTGCACCATCCCAGCTCAGAACTTGGCTATATGCAAATTAGTCTGTTCCTGGCCCAGTGCATGATGGGAACAGGGCAAACCAAACTACCAAGCCAATTCTTGTACTGGGAAGGAAACAAGCTTCCGGGGACCGGTTTCTGCCATTTCAGGCGTCGTCGGCCCGGCTTGCTTGAATCCTGATGGTGCAATGAGCAAGGGACTCACATCTGAGTATACCCTTCCACGCTTATGGTGGACAAAATGATTCAGAAAAGGGGGTGGTGATGAACAGAGTGCCTGAATTAAGCAGACCACTCTTACCCAGTCCAAAGATCAGGGCTTGATCCATCACCGTTTTTTAGCTCACTGCACCATCCCAGCTCAGAACTTGGCTATATGCAAATTAGTCTGTTCCTGGCCCAGTGCATGATGGGAACAGGGCAAACCAAACTACCAAGCCAATTCTTGTACTGGGAAGGAAACAAGCTTCCGGGGACCGGTTTCTGCCATTTCAGGCGTCGTCGGCCCGGCTTGCTTGAATCCTGATGGTGCAATGAGCAAGGGACTCACATCTGAGTATACCCTTCCACGCTTATGGTGGACAAAATGATTCAGAAAAGGGGGTGGTGATGAACAGAGTGCCTGAATTAAGCAGACCACTCTTACCCAGTCCAAAGATCAGGGCTTGATCCATCACCGTTTTTTAGCTCACTGCACCATCCCAGCTCAGAACTTGGCTATATGCAAATTAGTCTGTTCCTGGCCCAGTGCATGATGGGAACAGGGCAAACCAAACTACCAAGCCAATTCTTGTACTGGGAAGGAAACAAGCTTCGGGGGACCGGTTTCTGCCATTTCAGGCGTCGTCGGCCCGGCTTGCTTGAATCCTGATGGTGCAATGAGCAAGGGACTCACATCTGAGTATACCCTTCCACGCTTATGGTGGACAAAATGATTCAGAAAAGGGGGTGGTGATGAACAGAGTGCCTGAATTAAGCAGACCACTCTTACCCAGTCCAAAGATCAGGGCTTGATCCATCACCGTTTTTTAGCTCACTGCACCATCCCAGCTCAGAACTTGGCTATATGCAAATTAGTCTGTTCCTGGCCCAGTGCATGATGGGAACAGGGCAAACCAAACTACCAAGCCAATTCTTGTACTGGGAAGGAAACAAGCTTCCGGGGACCGGTTTCTGCCATTTCAGGCGTCGTCGGCCCGGCTTGCTTGAATCCTGATGGTGCAATGAGCAAGGGACTCACATCTGAGTATACCCTTCCACGCTTATGGTGGACAAAATGATTCAGAAAAGGGGGTGGTGATGAACAGAGTGCCTGAATTAAGCAGACCACTCTTACCCAGTCCAAAGATCAGGGCTTGATCCATCACCGTTTTTTAGCTCACTGCACCATCCCAGCTCAGAACTTGGCTATATGCAAATTAGTCTGTTCCTGGCCCAGTGCATGATGGGAACAGGGCAAACCAAACTACCAAGCCAATTCTTGTACTGGGAAGGAAACAAGCTTCCGGGGACCGGTTTCTGCCATTTTAGGCGTCGTCGGCCCGGCTTGCTTGAATCCTGATGGTGCAATGAGCAAGGGACTCACATCTGAGTATACCCTTCCACGCTTATGGTGGACAAAATGATTCAGAAAAGGGGGTGGTGATGAACAGAGTGCCTGAATTAAGCAGACCACTCTTACCCAGTCCAAAGATCAGGGCTTGATCCATCACCGTTTTTTAGCTCACTGCACCATCCCAGCTCAGAACTTGGCTATATGCAAATTAGTCTGTTCCTGGCCCAGTGCATGATGGGAACAGGGCAAACCAAACTACCAATCCAATTCTTGTACTGGGAAGGAAACAAGCTTCCGGGGACCGGTTTCTGCCATTTTAGGCGTCGTCGGCCCGGCTTGCTTGAATCCTGATGGCGCAATGAGCAAGGGACTCACATCTGAGTATACCCTTCCATGCTTATGATGGACAAAATGATTCAGAAAAGGGGGTGGTGATGAACAGAGTGCCTGAATTAAGCAGACCACTCTTACCCAGTCCAAAGATCAGGGCTTGATCCATCACCGTTTTTTAGCTCACTGCACCATCCCAGCTCAGAACTTGGCTATATGCAAATTAGTCTGTTCCTGGCCCAGTGCATGATGGGAAGAGGGCAAACCAAACTACCAAGCCAATTCTTGTACTGGGAAGGAAACAAGCTTCCGGGGACCGGTTTCTGCCATTTCAGGCGTCGTCGGCCCGGCTTGCTTGAATCCTGATGGTGCAATGAGCAAGGGACTCACATCTGGGTATACCCTTCCACGCTTATGGTGGACAAAATGATTCAGAAAAGGGGGTGGTGATGAACAGAGTGCCTGAATTAAGCAGACCCCTCTTACCCAGTCCAAAGATCAGGGCTTGATCCATCACTGTTTTTAACTATGCTACATATACATAGCTAAATAACGGTGATGGATCAAGCCGGGCCGACGAGGCTGAAATGCCAGAAACCGGTCCCCGGTAGCTTGTCTCCTTTCTGGTGAAGAATTGGCTTGGTAGTTTGGTCTGCCCTGTTCCCATGATGCACTGGGCCAGGGACAGACTAATTTGCATATAGCCAGGTTCTGAGCTGGGATGGGGCAGTGAGCTAAATAACGGTGATGGATCAAGCCCTGATCTTTTGACTGGGTAAGAGTGGTCTGCTTAATTCAGACACTCTGTTCATCACCACCCCCTTTTCTGAATCATATAACATTCCCTGACATCACATATATATTGGAACCTCACTACATTCTACCTGTTCTACTCATTACACTCAAAGGGAACTATACACGCCCTACCTACCCCACTACTACACCCATGCATTGTATCGTCATCATCAGTAGCATTACTTGTGTGCATATCTTCTTAGATAATTGAGGTGTGCGCCCTGGGAGTGTTGAATGCAGACTGGAGCGGTCAATATTAGATGTAGTCATTTTAGGTAATGTGTGAGTAGTAAGAAATGATCAATATTTTTGCGTGTAAAATTGTTCTTGATCTGTGTTACATGTTCAAGGATGTACTTAGACTGGGTTCTTCTCTTTCACAGCTAAGTCCACCACCTACACCGTGAAAGTGAAGACAGGAGATAAGAAGAACTCTGGGACCGATGCTAACGTCTACCTCATCCTGTATGGAGAGAAGGATGACACCGGTGAGAAAGATGCAGATGGCCATTATGTGGAACACAGTGGACAAACCGAATACAAATTGTACACACTTAGCAAGATGGGTTTTTGTGTGTGGAGGGGAGTGTGAAAATACAAGGCCTGATTCAGAAGGAGAGTCTGAGTAACAACTTGCTCTCTTTGTTTTCCTCCATGGGGAAAACATGTTTCTCTTCGGTGAAGCCTCTACCTTTAAACCCAATATTATTCAGGGGGTCCAAGCCATGTGATATCACTAAATAAACAGCTGCTTCAGGGCTGGGAAAGTACGGGCACCTGTTCTGCTTGTCACCATCTTTATCCAGGGGAAGCGTGGCTGAAACACCCATAAAGCAATTTAAAATATCATTATTTCACATGACGGTTAATCTATTTGCGAGTGCAAATTCACGTTTTGTGGATAACAAAGTTAGGCTGCGATTTACGCACATTAATGTCACTTGGGTGTGCAAATCTGACATCGGACTTATATAAAAGTGTGGCCACTGTAAATATTTGATTGATATAATAACAAGTCTTTGAGAACTATTTTTGATGTCCAGGATGGTCTTTCCTTCTTATGAAGTTTTTGCTCGAAGCAAATGTGTTTCCTTTATTAGTTCAGGATGGTTTTTTTCTTAGGTCTGGCGTAGAGTCAGGTTGTCCAAAAAGAATCATATTAACAATTTACAAATATATACAAGTAGAGAATTCGGTCAGCCGTCATCCTGTGTCCTATTTGTGTCATTCACTTTTTGCCTCCGCCCACCATAGTCTACAACCGGAAGCACTGGGCAGTGTTCCATTCATTCATTATTTGGCTCTCTGCATTCAGAGGGATGGCTCTATGCTCTTGCACAGTTGCACATCTGCCCACTCTACTTCAGAGGCAGCGGTGCACATCTGCACATCTGCCCACTCTACTTCAGAGGCAGCGGTGCGCACATCTGCCCACTCTGCTTCAGAGGCAGCGGTGCACATTTGCACATCTGCCCACTGTACTTCAGAGGTAGCGGTGCACATTTGCACATCTGCTCACTTTACTTCAGAGGCAGCGGTGTACATTTGCTCATCTGCCCACTCTACTTCAGAGGCAGCTGTGCACATTTGCTCATCTGCCCACTCTACTTCAGAGGCAGCGGTGTACATTTGCCCATCTGCCCACTCTACTTCAGAGGCAGCAGTGCACATTTGCACATCTGCCCACTGTACTTCAGAGGTAGCGGTGCACATTTGCTCATCTGACCACTCTACTTCAGAGGCAGCGGTGTACATTTGCTCATCTGCCCACTCTACTTCAGAGGCAGCAGTGCACATTTGCACATCTGCCCACTGTACTTCAGAGGCAGCTGTGCACATTTGCTCATCTGCCCACTCTACTTCAGAGGCAGCAGTGCACATTTGCACATCTGCCCACTGTACTTCAGAGGCAGCTGAGCACATTTGCTCATCTGCCCACTCTACTTCAGAGGCAGCGGTGTACATTTGCTCATCTGCCCACTCTACTTCAGAGGCAGCGGTGCACATTTGCTCATCTGCCCACTCTACTTCAGAGGCAGCAGTGCACATTTGCACATCTGCCCACTGTACTTCAGAGGCAGCTGAGCACATTTGCCCATCTGCCCACTCTACTTCAGAGGCAGCAGTGCACATTTGCACATCTGCCCACTCTACTTCAGAGGCAGCTGTGCACATTTGCTCATCTGCCCACTCTACTTCAGAGGCAGCAGTGCACATTTGCACATCTGCCCACTGTACTTCAGAGGCAGCTGAGCACATTTGCACATCTGCCCACTCTACTTCAGAGGCAGCGGTGCACATTTGCTCATCTGCCCACTCTACTTCAGAGGCAGCGGTGCACATTTGCACATCTGCCCACTGTACTTCAGAGGCAGCTGAGCACATTTGCCCATCTGCCCACTCTACTTCAGAGGCAGCGGTGTACATTTGCTCATCTGCCCACTCTACTTCAGAGGCAGCGGTGCACATTTGCTCATCTGCCCACTCTACTTCAGAGGCAGCAGTGCACATTTGCACATCTGCCCACTGTACTTCAGAGGCAGCTGAGCACATTTGCCCATCTGCCCACTCTACTTCAGAGGCAGCAGTGCACATTTGCACATCTGCCCACTGTACTTCAGAGGCAGCTGAGCACATTTGCCCATCTGCCCACTCTACTTCAGAGGCAGCGGTGTACATTTGCTCATCTGCCCACTCTACTTCAGAGGCAGCGGTGCACATTTGCTCATCTGCCCACTCTACTTCAGAGGCAGCGGTGCACATTTGCACATCTGCCCACTGTACTTCAGAGGCAGCTGAGCACATTTGCCCATCTGCCCACTCTACTTCAGAGGCAGCGGTGTACATTTGCTCATCTGCCCACTCTACTTCAGAGGCAGCGGTGCACATTTGCTCATCTGCCCACTCTACTTCAGAGGCAGCAGTGCACATTTGCACATCTGCCCACTGTACTTCAGAGGCAGCTGAGCACATTTGCCCATCTGCCCACTCTACTTCAGAGGCAGCAGTGCACATTTGCACATCTGCCCACTGTACTTCAGAGGCAGCTGAGCACATTTGCTCATCTGCCCACTTTACTTCAGAGGCAGCGGTGTACATTGGCTCATCTGCCCACTCTACTTCAGAGGCAGCTGTGCACATTTGCTCATCTGCCCACTCTACTTCAGAGGCAGCGGTGTACATTTGCCCATCTGCCCACTCTACTTCAGAGGCAGCAGTGCACATTTGCACATCTGCCCACTGTACTTCAGAGGTAGCGGTGCACATTTGCTCATCTGACCACTCTACTTCAGAGGCAGCGGTGTACATTTGCTCATCTGCCCACTCTACTTCAGAGGCAGCAGTGCACATTTGCACATCTGCCCACTGTACTTCAGAGGCAGCTGTGCACATTTGCTCATCTGCCCACTCTACTTCAGAGGCAGCAGTGCACATTTGCACATCTGCCCACTGTACTTCAGAGGCAGCTGAGCACATTTGCCCATCTGCCCACTCTACTTCAGAGGCAGCAGTGCACATTTGCACATCTGCCCACTCTACTTCAGAGGCAGCTGTGCACATTTGCTCATCTGCCCACTCTACTTCAGAGGCAGCAGTGCACATTTGCACATCTGCCCACTGTACTTCAGAGGCAGCTGAGCACATTTGCCCATCTGCCCACTCTACTACAGAGGCAGCGGTGTACATTTGCTCATCTGCCCACTCTACTTCAGAGGCAGCGGTGCACATTTGCTCATCTGCCCACTCTACTTCAGAGGCAGCGGTGCACATTTGCACATCTGCCCACTGTACTTCAGAGGCAGCTGAGCACATTTGCCCATCTGCCCACTCTACTTCAGAGGCAGCGGTGTACATTTGCTCATCTGCCCACTCTACTTCAGAGGCAGCGGTGCACATTTGCTCATCTGCCCACTCTACTTCAGAGGCAGCAGTGCACATTTGCACATCTGCCCACTGTACTTCAGAGGCAGCTGAGCACATTTGCCCATCTGCCCACTCTACTTCAGAGGCAGCCGTGCACATTTGCACATCTGCCCACTGTACTTCAGAGGCAGCTGAGCACATTTGCTCATCTGCCCACTCTACTTCAGAGGCAGCAGTGCACATTTGCACATCTGCCCACTGTACTTCAGAGGTAGCGGTGCACATTTGCTCATCTGCCCACTCTACTTCAGAGGCAGCGGTGTACATTTTCTCATCTGCCCACTCTACTTCAGAGGCAGCGGTGACAGGCCCTTTAGTGCTTTAATTTCTGCTTTCTTTTCCTGTGTTTTTTCTATTTTGTGACGTGTCATTTTTTTACGTACCTTTTTAGCAAACATGGCACTTTTAGACAGGGGCAAAATTACTTTTTATTACTTTTGCTCTTTTACTTTTGATTGTGGATATTTACGAGAAAAAAAAATATTGCAGGTTTGCAAGACCTATTGACTGCAAAATGATTATTTCTTTATAACAGCTTTAATGTACTATTGAACTCGATATAATGACGGCAGTGGAGAGCCAATGCGGGCAGTAATACACAGTCTGGTCTTCTGTGACCCATGGTTGTCTTGAGTGCCAATATGTTTAACCTTTAATGTGCTGAACATGTTTTAGTGTCACAAAAAACCTTTAATGTGCTATACATATTTTAGTGTCCCAAAAAAAGAGCAAATTTATGATAAAATTATTTCAACCAGTAACCAACATCTGACACACTTGACTACGGGTATTCCAGAAAAAGCACCCCCTATGTTGCTTGAAAGCTCCTCCCCACTAACCACAGCAGATGTAGCGATTTTAATTCATAAAGTAAAATCTGGTTTGCCCTGTGATCTGATTCCAGCTAGAGTTGTCAGCACCTTAACCCCTCAATTATCCCCACAGATTGAATATCTTCTCAATCTCTCATTAAAAGAAGGTCACATTCCATCGGACTGGAAAGCTGCCCAGGTTATGCCGATTCGTAAGAACACCAAGGCCCCTTTGACTGATCTGACTAACCTTCACCCCATCTTGCTCCTTCCGTTTCTGAGTAAACTAGTAGAGAGATAGGTCGACAAACATCTCTCAAACCTGTCAAACTCTCTGCTGTTTGGATCCTTCCCAGTCAGGTTTTAGGCCCAAACATAGCACCGAATCAGCCCTGCTAGCAGTCACCGATAACATCAGAATGACTCTGGACAAGGGCCACTCTATGATTCTGGTGCTATTGGACCTATCCGCCGCATTCGACACGGTTTCCCTTCCAATATTACTAAGAAGGCTATAGGAGATCGGATTAAGAGACTCCGCTTTTCAGTGGATGTCAAGCTTTCCATCTGGCCGATCGCAGACAGTCAATTTGGGCCCATATCGTTCGGCACGAATGGAACTGTCCAAGGGAGTACCACATGGCTCATGCCTGAGTCCCACTCTATTCAATATTTACGTTGCTCCCTTGGCCAATGTCCTAAGGACATACAGGGTTTATTCCAATATCATACGCCGACGATACACAGCTACTCTTCCCTTTCGATGAACTCACCCCTGCTGTGCAAATGACCTTCTCTTCGGGAATGAGCGCCATCTCACACTGGATGAAGAGTAACTTCGTCGAATGTAATGTTGGGAAAACAGAGATTTTACTCTTCGGAGAGGCCCCCCTACCTTGGTCACCCAACTGGTGGCCAATTGATCTTGGTACCCCTCCTGATCCTAAAGTCTCCGTCAAGAACTAGGGATCCGTCTGAACCAAGCCCTTACCTTTAAGAAGAATATCGCTCAGACAGTGGGCACCTGCTTCCTTACTTTGGGCCTACTTCGGCGAGTCTTTCCCCTTCTCCCGGATTCTTTTCAGAGGACCCTGACTCAGGCACTTATATTGAGTCGCCTAGACTACTGTAACGGTCTGTTGCTCTCTGCTAATGAGGCCTCGATCAGCAGACTTTAGGTGGTCCAGAATACGACGGCACAACTAGTGCCTAATGTGCCCCCCAGGTCAGCGTCCTGCCCTCTTCTCCTTCAGCTCCACTGGCTGCCCATATGCCAAAGGATAAAATTCAAAATCTGTTGCACCATACATAAGACACTATCTAATCTTGGCCCAAGATATCTTTCAGAAAAATTCATTCCCTACAGACCCTCAAGGTCCCTACGCTCCAGTTCCAAACATCTGCTAGAGGTCCCCCGATTTGGAGAGCAAGATTAGGGGGAAAGGCCCTCTACTTTATTGGCCCATGGTACTGGAATGAACTTCCTTTACACCTAAGACAATGCTCTAATCATCTTCATTTTAGAAAACTGCTTAAGACTACCCTCTTTTGTTTCTGATTCCTGCAACTCACGCAAAACATATATGATACCCGTGTAAAGCGCAGAGATACTCCTTGGAGTCGATTCTGGTGCTTTCTAAAATCTTAAAAATAAAATAAATATATAAATGAGTGACACTCTAAGCTGACTATAACATTCAGGATTATGATGGTTCAGGTAACATGATCAAAATAAAATGGCAAATGCCCAGGTACCTGTGTGAAAAACAGCAACGTGATCATGACTCATTCAGAATGATCAACATACACATTTTGGAATCATAGAGATCTGTTAACCAAGGTTAATTTTCCATCTGATGTCTCTGGAATGCTTGAAAGCTACTGTGAAGTGCTTGGAGTTTTATAACTAGCCCAGGCTACAAAAAGGGGTAATTCCTTGATTCTCTCTGATGCTGGCGGTCTTTCTGTCCCTCTATGCTAATGGTGTGCATCTCTCTGTCCTTACATAGGATACCAAAATCTGTAGTGTTAAAAAAGAGATTTTGCAAGCATAACAATTGGGAAATTTCCACAGTTCAGCCTGTAAAGGATATGGACATGGATGTTTTTTTCCTGAAATATGGGTAGTTTGGGAGTGAGTAAGTTCCACATGTGACAGCCATGTCTGAACCACAAGATTGTGATGTTTCGAGCACTAAGAAGGGATTCATTTTAGAGCGGGTTAATTTTAAATAGTTGGAAAATATGCAACCACCCGTTGGTGGCTAGGTAATCCGTGAGCTAGTGGATATCTTCCATGTGTAAAACGTAAAATAGAGTTGGATTCAATTTGGTATTTCATTGCTATGGACATTCATCTCTATATGGTGGCTAAAGACTGAAGATGATAGGATGGAGCTCTTTAAAACCCTGGTGCAAATTTTGGTAGAATTTCAAGTAGAGGCACTTAGCAGCGCACACGTGTTCTTTGAGTAAAAAATGATGAATAAATATAGAATTTACACTAATGAAGGAAGGAGATGAGTTACTGTAGCAATAGGCATTCATGTACTTCCTATAACTGGACAAAGAGCAGTGTTCACTGTCCTATGTGGCAAACAAGAGGTGAGCACCAACTGACCACCCTCCGGTGTATGGGGCATAATTAGGATCACTTTCCAGTTACAGGAGGGATGCTGAAATATGAAGCTTCATGCCTAACAACAAAATAAGGTATGCAGGAAAGCTTTACATGACTTGCATATGCAAATAAACTAATATAACTACCGTTTTAGACAGCTGGTTATAAATCAAGTAGGGTTTAGGATAATTAAGTAGGGACTTGCGATCAAATGTGATTCCGGCTTACGTAACCTTTGCTTTATTGTGCTTGCAGAGTTGTTCACGTTATTTACAATCATGGTGTGGCATGTGTGTGTACTGATTCGGGGATTGGGTTGTGACTCTGTTATATTACCTGCAGATAAGAGATTCTGTGGCAGATTTTGTCTGACTGAAAACACTCCTACCCATACAAGCCTAACTCAGTGTGGAGGAGTTAGAGATACCAAGCAGGTTTTCTTTCCTCTGTAAAGGTTGCAGTGTCTTTTTGGCGCTTCAGAAATATACTTGACTTGACACTTAGACCTGTCGTCTCTAGAGTGGTCTTTCCCCCCAACTTTTTGCCTTTTGCCTCTCATTTTTGCTGATTCCATTTGTTGGCCTTAGGACTCTGAGCACTTTACCACTGCTAACCAGTGCTAAAGTGCATGTGTTTCTCCCCTAAGCATGATGACACTGGGGTATACATGATTGGCATATTTGTTGTACTGGTAAGTCCCGTGTAAAGTGGTATGCCATATACCCAGGGCCTGTCCCTCAAATGCTACTAATGGGCTGCAGCTCTGCTTGTGCCACCCAGAGAAGTAGCATTTCAAACCTGTCTCAGGCCTGTCTGAGCAGTTCACTGTCACTTCAACTTGCCATTTAAAACTACTTGCCAAGCCTTAAGCCCCCTCTTTTATTACATATAAGTCACTACTAAGGTAGGCCCTAAGCAACCCTAAGGGCATGGTTCTGTCTAAGTAAAAGGTAGGACAAGTACCTTTATCTTTTGCATATCCTGGTAGAGACAAACCGCCTATTTCGTTTTTCACTGCTGTGAGGCCTTCCCCTCACTTAGGCCAGAATTGGGAATTCCTTAATATACTTTTAAGCTGTAATTCCTGATCAGAGAGAAGTAGCTTTTTCATGTTTGATGTGGTTGGTATGGTAACAATGTATCCTCCTTACTGGTGAAGTTGGATTTAACATTACTGTTTTAGAAATGCCACTTTTAGAAATTGTTTAACAAAGAAAGAAGGGATTGGGCCTGTATCGGTCAGAAAAGCTCGGTCCAACAAAAAAAACAAATGCCAATGCTGCTATTCATTTAATACTCACACAGGCTTTGAATTCAGGTCTCTAAAATTTCGGTCTTAAGGAGGCCAGGGGTAGCCACTTAGTCTCCGTGAGGAGAGCCTCCACTATACTTGAACCGTTTGTGGCATTCATTCAGAAAGCCATTTGTTCTGGGTATTTTTCTCGAGTTGAGGTGGCCCAAGGCTTTCGATAATTCGTCAGCCCACCATACAGGGAGTGTTGTGCATCTGTGAGGGTCTGTAGAGGAAGGTCATTCACAGAGTCAGCTATCAATGATTCAGGAAGCGTGTCTCACCCAGCGTACAAATTGGCATAGAATGGTGTGAATGCGCGGGCTACCTACATGTCTCCTGTAATTTTTGTGCCATTTTGTCATGGTGCTGCAAGTTGAAGCACAGACGGTGAAGTAGTTTACCCGCCCTTTCCCCCATTGGTATATGCGGGATTGGGATGCGAGCCATATGTCCTGCGCCTTGTCCAGGAATGTGTGGTTGAGCACTCTCTGGGCATGGGTCAATTATCTGCGTAGCTCTTGGTCTGGGTCACTCAAACAGTGGACCTCAAGGTCCATGATCTGGGCTTTTAGCACTCTCACAGCTTGTTGCTTACTGCGTTTCTGGCTTATCATGTGTCTCCCAAGGGATGCTTTCAAGGCCTCCCAGAGGGTGACAGAGGGGGTCACAGAGTGTCGATTTAGGGCAAAGTAGGTGCCAATAGCCTCACTAAGCTATGTACTAAAAGTGTTATCCTGCAGGGACCATGGATTGAGCCTCCATCGTAGTGGCATTCTTTGGAGGCCTGTTGTGAGACACATCTCCACTAGGGAATGATCTGAGAGGCCCCGGGGTAGGAACCCTTGGCTGCCTCTTTGTATGTTATGGATTTCAGTATTAAAAAGTAGTCAAGATGTGAGTATGTGTAATGTGCCCCGGAGTAATATGTGTACCCCCTCTCCTGCAGGTGATACTGTTGCCAGATGTCAACCAGACCTAATACCTCCGGGAAGGATGCCATCAATGTGCGGCCTGTGACTGTTTGTGCTCCGGTTCTGTTTTTGTCGAATAAGACAGGCCCCTCTGGGAGGTTCCCGACTAATCTCGTTATGGCCTCTAAAAAGGATGTTCTAAGGGGTGGTGGGTCATAAACGTTGACTAGTGTTAGGGTGCCCCTGTCAAAAGGCCGTGAATGCTATGTATCTACCCCATGAGTCAGGCCATTCCTTGAGAAGGACAAAGGGGGCTCCCTACTTGAGCAGAAAGGCTACTCCCCAAGACCGACTTCTGAAACCAGCATGGTATGCATGGGCCTAGCCGTACATGGTGAGGAAAACGGTTTTACTGACTAGTAGGTGAGTCTCTTGCAGAAACAGAATGTCTGCCTGCGCCCTCCTTGCAACCTTGAGGACCGTTGTCAGCTTGAGCTTGTCTAAGAGGCTATTCACATTATAGGTAACTATGTGAATTTGGGCAGTTTGGGTTGCATTGTTGTGGTCAGGCATAAGGGTAGTGCGAGAGCACTGTGGCTGGGTGATGGTCACTAACTCCTTGAGAGCAGGTATATAGCAGCAGTGTGAACCACAAAAAAGAACATGAACATAAACACCTCCTTCCCCCCACCCTATACTTCTGGAACAGGAAGCATCTTTTTCAGGTAGTGCGCGTCTAGCGCCAACTGGGCACTGGCCCTGCACCACCCCAAGTGGAGCTCATCTCAACTGTTTAAAACCAGTGCTTGTCTCCCCCCGCACCTTGGGAGACCCAGTCATCTGAGTTCAGGTTAGCATTGAGCGCTGAGAGGGAGTCAAGTGGTCTCATCGGGGCTCCTTTGTCATCCAGTCTCAAATAAAGTATTGGTCCATCCTCAATTGGTAGTAGGGAGTGAGCAGGCAGCCACTCCAATGTCTGCCACCTCCACGATCTCCGCCAGTTAGATCTGTGGCAGCTGCGCTGGTGCCACAGCACTATCCGTTTCTGCTGATGATGTGTCCGGGGTGTCCACCATTCAGTGGCTGTGTTCCTGTAGGTCATCCAACTACCCCCTGTTGTTCCTCCATAAGGAGCGTGAGAAGCTTCTGTTGGCACCGTGATTGCCGAAGCTTATCGGAAGGTATAATGCTCCGTGTTCAAATGTTGTGCCACTCTGAACGGGGCCGGTGTATGCGGGCAGATATCAATTATTTTATCAGTCCACAGGAACTTTGCTGCTGGTGAATCAAAGAAGGTTTGGTTTAAAAAGTGTTTAGAAGGTTTGGTCCTGATATATAACCTTGAGTCGAGTAGGGTAAAGGAGCATGTAACGATGTTGAGCTTGCACAGTTTCTTCTTAGCTTCCAGGAAGGATTTGCGTTGTTGTAGGACAAGTTTGGTGTAATCTGGGAAGACCAGTATTTTGTGAGACTGGTACAGTAATGTGGCCTGACTGTAGTGCCAGAGGATGGCATTCCTAACGTGATAGTGCAGGATGTGGATGATGATGAGTCAGGCCAGTGCCCCCCGGCTGATGGTGCGGTGGTGCGAAGAAATGATAATCACAGCGGAACACTAAGGACTGAGTGAAGGAAACATAGAGTGATTCCGGAGCAACCCCAAGCTATTTATGCGCACAAAGGAAAGACTGCCTCTGTAAAGGAGATGTGGATATACCTCGTGTGGTGGACACAAATATAGACGTTATTGACGTGACCTACAAGTTCATTTTGACCGGTGTAAACATTTATTGTTTGCACCATTGCCCTTGTACTGAAGAGGCCTGAAGAACATCTAAGGCTGAAACGTGTCCACGTCGACATCTATTTAGGAGGAGTCTATAGTATATATGAGTGATTTAATAATTGTTTGTTGACATAATAAGAGCGATAGTAAACAACCTCTTTTTGCCTTGTATGTCAACTTAGACTACCTCTCAGTGTGTCACCCAGACCAAAGGGTGGACACAAGGAATAATTGTTATGGGTATTGGCAACGTTATTTGTTTGTATATATATTTTTTGTACATTTTTTGTTTCACAGGTTGTTAATGTAGAATTATATGTTGTTGACTGACTAGGCACCATTGGATATGTATGTCTCTATTAATGAAATCCTACGTGTTTGAAGAAAAAATTGTGAGAGGGTAATTAAATGTGCTCTACTAAAATATATGATATTAATTCCTCCCTACCAATCTCTGTTTATATAGACAGTGCCCACCGGGGGCGGCCTTAGAGCCAGGGCCCAGTGCACCAACTCCACAATGAAGCAGCAGGACAGGGAATCTGTCGGCGTAATGGAGCGCAGCCATCAATCCATAAAGGCTTCAGGGGAGGGCCCTTTACAGCTCTCTTGAAAGCCAAAAAGGCAGATGTTATTTCTTTGGTCTCTTTACTCTTCATCGTTGACCATTCTGCCAGTTCTTTTGAGATCGTGGAGAGTTTGGAGACAGACAGCTGTAGTGCAGATACTTTTGGGCATCCGTTATTCTGCCCACATCTTGGCACAAGTCTTGGCAGAGAAGCATGACATCTGACCTCACAGTCCCAATCTTGGCCTCAAGGGCTTCCCATGAGTGGGTAATGGCAGAGAGTATCGTGGTCATGTCAGCCCGCCACCTCGTGCTCTGCTCCCTGGTCCCAGAGTCTCGCTGCTTTGTAGTCACTTCTGTAAATTTGTCCCAAGTTCGCTTGCTCACCCTGTGGTGGAATCTTGTCTTTGGCCACATCAAAGCCACCATTGCCAGCCAGCTGGGTTCATTGTTTCTGGCCGATCACACCTTCCAGCCCCTGGGGGCAGCCCAGTGCGGCATGAGCAGTCCCACAGGGGCCCCAGCGACATACCCACAGAGAAAGTTTGTTTCACGGGCATTCAGCAGCCTGCGTAGTCTGCATTGATTTCAGGGCCCACTAGCATAGGTGTTCCAATCCCATGTGGTCCCCCACCCCTATCTGAATCCCAGGGGGAGGCTGCGTGCATGTCCTATAGGCCAGCAGTGGCACCCAGCAATCCCCAGGGCCCTCCAGATGTGATTGTTGCATGTCCTCTCAGGACAGCCCTGGGATATGGCGCCAGAGAGTCAGGTCCCTGCAGGCAGGATCCAGCCATGGTTTCAGTTGTGGGGGGAGGGACCTCTTCTCTCTTCCCCAGCAGCCTTGGTACCCACACACGCTCCATTTCCAGAGCCAGCTGTCTCTCATGGCTTGGGCCGCCCCCAGACAGAGGCTGTGCTGGTTGAACCCCAGCGCTCTCTGGAAATCATTCCGCTCACACACCCAGGGAGGGAGGGGTCAGAAGTTGTGCCCTTCTTTGCGGCAGCATGACGCTCACTCCTCTAGTAGCGACATCTGCCGGCCGCTTCAGTGGAGCTGAGAAACTTGCATCAGGGGCGGGAAGGTCACACCGGGGTCTGCCAGCCTCGCGCAGTTCTCCGCTCATCGTCCTTGGACTGGTTTCGGGGTTGTCAGTTGCCACGGAGGAAGGAATGCGTTGCACCCCTCTCAGATGGCTCAGTAGTTGACGGTTTAAGGGAAGATGAGACAGGAAAATAGATGGGCGACACATAGCCGACTTAGATAGCGGCCGCCATCTTCAACATCCAGACCATGTCCCCTGTACTATCTATCTTTACGTTTAATTGTTTATTAATATTTTTCTAGAAGAATGCCCTTGAGTGACTTGTGAATGCGAAAACTGTTTTATTTCCTTTACTAAGAAATATTTTGCACTGTGGAAAAACCCCTTTCCGTTACAGCCCTACTACCCTTTTTGGGGGTGTTCCTGCAACTTTCTTGCTTTCGATGCATGCACATTTACTCTTGCCCTTCACTAACATTAGAATGTATTTGAGGTGAGAGGCTGCCTGCAAACGTTTAGCAATTTGTGGGTATTCCTTCTACTTTTGCAGGTGTTCCCCCCAAAAATGGCTGCATATCAGAATATGAGATACCGAAATATTATTAGTCATAATTACACTGTCCTAAATATAATTTAAATGAATATCATCTAATGGGGTGTAGAATTTCGATTATAAACTCCAGTGGGGATATAATTTAGTTGACCATCTATGTCAGACAATATTCTGACAACGATATTTTGGTACCACTCCCCCAGAAACATCCACTAGCCACCTGTGTCAGTAGATGCATTCATGCTTAAAAGAACACCTTACTGGGATATCAGGAGTAAACCCATTTTTAGTGGTATCCCACAATGAATGAATTTTTGCGCATCTAATTAAACATAGAAGTTAACTTTTCATTGTCAGTCATGACTACTGTTTCCAATTTAGCACCATATTCTGCGATTGTGATATGTTTTTGATGCAAAATAGTCTTTAATTTATATTTTACTTTCTACACACATTCTTTTCTTAACAAAAATAGGATTCATGAATCTGAAAGCATCCAAAACAAACAAAAACAAATTTGAGCGTGGGAAAACAGACGTCTTCACTGTGGAAGCTGTTGATATTGGGGATTTGAAGAAAATAAAAATAGGACATGATAACAAAGGTAAGAAAGATTGCTAGATTTTGGTTTCTACAGCAACGCACAGAAACTTCCTAATAAAGTTGTAGAACATGTATCGTGGCCTTGAATGGCAGTGAAATTGCGATTCTCATATTAACATGACTAGAGAATCTGGATTTCATTAAAGACAAAATTAAAATGTGTGTTCATGTTCTTGTTCCTGCAAACATGAGATATTAAGTTCCATCTTTTTAAGTAGTATCCTTTAATTGTTGATATTTAGATCCACCTTAGTGCTTAATTGTAAGTTGTCACCAGGACTTGGGTTTTCAGTAACTCGAAATGCTGTATATACCCATCATCAGGGGTGAACTGGCTTCTTGATGGACTTTCTGAATTGCCAGGTGCTACGACAGTCAGGCACTTATGGGAAACTTGAGTAAAAGCTGAGCATATGTTATTACAGGATTCAATGGAGCCTGACTCAAAGGTTTTGTTTATTGCAGCACCTTCACCGTCAGTCAACATTGCCTCCCGAACAAAAAATCCTTAGGTCCTTAAGACTTTATCATTGCCTCCTAGCTAACGTTTCTCATGTCCTGCGAGAAATCATCGAATGGGCAAAGGCTTCAAGGAACATTTGATGAAAATCAGATTCACTGATGGAAAAAGAATAGTGTTAGTATGAGGGCATCTGGGAGTGTGATTGCCTCTATTCAATCTGCATATTAAGATGATGTGCCTACCGATGAAATCTTTGTGTCACCTGAAAGCCAACTCCACCTTTCATCCTTAATTTTTTAAAGCGAATTTTTGAGTTAAGTAATGTTCTTCCATCTGCTTTTGGAAAGGCTTAAAGTGTTTCATCATGTTTACAAGCTAATTTGGTTGGGGGTTTAGTACACTAATGTATAGGCTATATTATTGGACCTATGCCTTGTGAGGCAAAGACCGGTATCCGCCTGGTAAAATGGAATTCTCACTTTGATACTTTCAAGAGAATCAATGGATATAACTGAATGAAAGGGCTTTACAATAAAAACAGCATCTGAAATAAAAAGAAGATAAAATGAGAATATAGAGTTGGAATGCCATTAATAACAAAAACATTTCTATAAAAAAATATATGTTCCTTAAGGCTGAATATAAGCTAGATGTTTCTATATCAGGGAACTGTAATTACAGTCAAGGCTAAAGTAAAGGTAAGCTCATTTATCACCCCTGGCTCTGATGCGGCACTCACTCTCATCTTTATCCTTGCTTTGCAGTTATAGAAACTACTCCTGGTGTGCATTGTTTGATGCTATATTGGTGAATTGGTCTTTCGAGGCTAGGTCGACTTGACTTCCAAGAGCTCTTGAGGAACAGTAACCTCTACACAGTTATGTCAGTTCCAGCTCTAGTTCCAACACTGTCAAGCATTCTATCTTGACCAACCGCCTCAGAATGAGCGGGGTGTCGGGCGCTGCACTGAATTGGATTGCCTCCTTCCTCAGTGACCGCCATTTCCAAGTCTTTGAGGGAGATATAGTTTCATCTAGTCAGTTACTGGAGTGCGGGGTCCCTCAGGGTTCGGCATTGAGCCCTACACTATTTAATATTTATATGAAGCCGTTGGCAGCTGTGATACATCCATTCGGCATTAAGATCGTCAGCTACGCAGACAATACCCAACTGGTGGTATCGCTGGGCCAAGATGTGGGTTCGTCTGATAAGCTGACACCCTGCCTTGAAGCAATAGCCGGATGGATGAAGGACTCATGCCTCCGTCTTAACGGAGAAAAAACTGAAATCATGTTGTTGGGCAATGCCGCCCCCGCTTCCATCATGCCCTCATGGCCCACATGTTTGGGTCCAGCTCCACCACCCAAACCGCATATAAAGAGCTTGGGAGTGTGGCTCGATGACAAATTGACCTTTAATCACCAGGCCACAATGCTTTCATCAACATGCTACAGTCTGTTAAGGATGATACGGAAAATCCTCCCTCTCCTCTCTTTTGCAGCACGAAGAATTATGATTCAGGCCTTAATTCTCTACCGGCTGGATTATGGGAACTCCCTATACCTGGGAGCTCCTCTGTCCACCATCAACAAATTACAGGTGGCACAAAACAGTGCAGCCAGACTACTCCTCCAAGTCCCTAGGAGGCCAAACAAGCCCTTCGTCAGCTGCATTGGCTGCCAATCAATGCCAGAATTCAATCTAAAACACTGTGCATAGCCCATAAAGCCATTTGGAAAACAGGCCCCAAAATTCTCCACCCATTAATGCCACTCTATCTACCATCAAGGCCGCTTCGTTCCAGCAATTTATTTTTCGCCTCCACTAGAAAGATAAAGAAAGCAAGATGGGGGGGGGGCGCTCCTTTTCACACTCAGCGGCTAAATTGTGGAACGCCCTTCCCCAGTCTTTGAGAGAGACACATAGCCTGACTGTCTTCCGTAAACATCTAAAGACACATCTCTTCAACTAGTGTCCTCACTGAATTGCCACTCTTGTTCTGAAGCGCTACGAGGCCTCCGGGTAGTTTGGCGCTATATAAATATTCTTTCAATTCAATTCAATTGGGCACAAGCTGATTTACAGAACACCTGGGCCCTCTCTTGAACCAGTCCCCTCTCAGGGTATTCCACACGTGCAGCAATGCTTTGTCACTTAAAAAGGGCATGCAGACTTGCAAATTTACTACAGATTTATTTTTAATCGTTTATCTACGAATACTAATAAATATTCCTTATGGCTTTTCTATGTATTATTCAAATAAAGGATGATCCAAAATGGTGAATGCTCTCTAAACATTTCAGGGAAGTAATAATCCCTTCAGCAGCAGATTATTTTACATCAAGAGAGCATCACAGCGCCATAAGGACCTAACACACTTGTGAGGCTCTTGTGGGGCAAAATACTAATCCTAATGAAGGAATTACTACGTGCCCGAATCGCAAAGCACTCCTTGGATCGTCCTTTTTTAGAATAATAAATATGAAAGCCATTAGAAAAGGAATATGACCGGACAACAGTCAAGAAATAAGTATGAAGCACATTCACGAAAACGTGTAAATTCTACATAGTATCACAAGTGTATGGAAATTAACATTCATCAGAATTAGAGTGATCTCTAGACCTATTGTAAGCCTGGCAGGGATATTTATTGCATATGCAATAATGGTCAACCAATGATAATATTAGCCATACACGCATTTAGAAATACTGTAGGCAAGACCAGGCATTAGTGTTTAAAAAATGAGATCTGTATTTAATAAACATATAGATTAAAGATACATAATGAGTAACTGTGTAATGTGGTTTTATATGGAATGGATCCAAACTCCCAATGCAGCCAGCATGCAGTTAACCAGCGGAATTCACTTCTGGTATCTGTCCTGGATCTGTTCTTAACCTAAGTCGATTGGAAGTTGGCAGTTTTGTCATTTAAGCTTCCAGATGCTTTTAAAAAATATTCTGTTCCTTTTTGACCTGGTTGTATTTGCATTGTAATCTCTAATGTTATGCACAACAAAGCCGTTCAGATTTACCTATGTTCTCTGAAAACCCTCTAACCCTCTAAAGACTGATCATGTGTCCTGACATGAGATGAAAAGCCAATGGTGTTTCATGTTTTGATACAGGCAGCTCAGCAGGCTGGTTCCTGGACTGGGTGGAAATAGATGCTCCGTCTCTTGGACAACGGATGAAGTTTCCATGTGGTCGCTGGCTGGACAAGAAAGAGGATGACGGTGCCATAGAGAGGTTTCTTTTTCCTTCAGAACTTCAAAAAGAGGAATATGTTCCATGTATGTATTGCTCAGTTTGTTGTATTATCATCATCTTATTGCAAAGCATAAAGTTAACATTACCATCAATTTCCTGGGCCATTGATGCCACATACTGGAGGTACGGAAAAAAATTTGCCTTGCTTTTTGCCTTGTATAGGCCTTATTTCCTTCAGTTCAGTCCATTTCAGAAATATAAGGGCATTTTTATCCAAGGATGAATACCCCACCGATTTACTAAGAAACTCAGATAACTAGTTTTTCCTGTTCTTTTTAACAGATCTTTACATACAGCAAAATTGCCTCTTAGGTCAATATATTTCTGCTTTGAAAATCCTAATGACAAACCAAAATTATCATGTTCATGTACAGTTTCCTACTATAGTTTTTTGTTGTGTCCAAAACCAAACTATAAGCGAAGCACTAAAAATATTCATATGAAATGTGTTACAATAAAATATACAATCTTCTAATTAATGTGACTAATGGGACTTAACATCACTTTTGACGTTTAAGGAACGAGTACTTCTGTGTTGGAATATAGGAGTACCTGCAGTAACAGTGCAATATAAGCACATATTATTATTTAATTATGTGTTTATTTACTTAGTTCCACTTCATAACACTGATAACTTGATAGATAATTCTAGATTATCACCAACACCTTCCCAGGTAGCACAAGATCCCTATAAGAGAGGTTTGGGATCACTTAATGAAAGTTTACATCTTAACCTCAGTGAAGATTGATACTATTATAACAAGACAAAGAAAGCAGGGATACACAGTCTAATCAAGAAGTAGTATCTCATGGATCAATCTATAGGTAGTGTTTTTAAGCCTTGGCACGTGCTATAAGGGGTGATAAATGGTTTGAAAGTGTAATATAGAAATTTGTATCAATCACACCATAGGACTTTTATCAAATATTAGTTGAGTAGGATGTCTAGAGTTTTCTTTATATATTCAAGTGCACGGCCTCATAAGAAGTTACTAAAACAGAATGGCAAGTGTATTGGGACCACTGACCATATCACCAACACAAGGAACCAATGTACCCTAATCTCCAATATATGAAAGCACTCTATCAGAGATAACATAAAAACATACAATCAACGCAGTTGGTTGGTTCCTATGCTCGGCTTTTAGGACTGTAGACACTATGGGGCAAATTTACAAACCCTTTGCGCCAATTTTGCGTCACTTTTAACATGGGAAAAGTGACGCAAAAGTGGCGCAAGGGGTTTGTAAATCTGCCTCTATAAACTTTAGGTCTATTTTTTGAGACCTGGTGACCTTTAGCTTAGGTTTTGCATATGCATTATGAAGATCTTTCTGAAAACTGAAGATAGAGTTCATAGTGCCTTTGAGTTTCTATGGATTTTGATTATTATATGCATATAGGACAGGGGACAAAGCATTGAGGTTTTTATTTCCCAAATTTTCATGGCACAGATATGTTAGAATTTATTAATTAAATCGCTCACGTTCACTGGAGCATTTGACACAGTAAGAAATATACACATAACTTCCAGAAGCAACAAAAACTAAAGAGGTCCATAGGAGATGTTCTGGTCTTGTGATTTTTTAACAATGTTAGGCTATGCGATCGAAGGTCAGGCTGAGATACATGAAGTGAAAATTTGAGGCCATAAATTAAAAAGAGTTCTCCTATATAGCTTTGTGTACCATTACCCGAGAACTGCACAGCCTTCACTGTAGTGGCATCAATGAGGTGAGTGCAGTTTTCTTTCTTTCTGGTTCCAGACATAAGGTAGAAAGTTTCGTTTTGGACTCATTGGAGCTGATGACTTGTTGTGCAGTTCCAAATAGATTGAACTGACATAGTCCAGTCAGGACTGCACCAGAGCATTTACCACTGAAATGGGAAAATGTTGGTTAACAAAAAATAAAATGTTTCTAAGTACTTTCATTTGGCAAAAGCAGGCGCTGTGAGGAAAAGTCAGAGCCCATAACACACCTGATGCCCAGGCTGCTGGCGCAGGACGCCTCTTAGTTCCCATCTTGAACGATTACCAAATAAAGAGACGGGCGCTGGAAGCAGGAATACAAGAATAGAGTTTTATTTCTCATGAGGAGAGCCTGTCATTTCGGACACTCGCATAGTGTCTTCAGGAGGTGCTCTCTCTAGTTTCTCTGAGGCTTCGTCTTTTATACACAGGTTTATGGCACACAGACATTCTTCATTACAATCAAGACATTGTGAAGTATGAAGATATTCCAACACGTGGCTACAGTAGGGGCCCTGATCCTCCATACAATAGGAGGGGGCTGTCACGCAGCTGAGTGTTCTGCTGATTCCTTTGGAATGTGTGCGCCTGATCGAATCTCAGGGGGTTGGGCGGTCATGATCAATAGTAGCCCCCTTTGAAGAGGGGCGAGTGCATACAGTAGTGGGCAAAGAACTGTATCCTCAGGCTGAGGGATGACCAGCGGTCCGTGCAGACAATCAGGCTCAGAGGAAGGGGTCATAAAAGGAGGGGTATTCATGGAAGAAAAGGAGGTGTTGGTCAGGCGCGGGGTGTGATTCCCAGAGAGACAGAGTCATGCGGGAGGGGAGGGTTCACGACTTGTGCATGTGAGAGCGGGGGCGGTCAGGGTGCATGGGGGATGCTTGCAGGGTCAGGGAAGGGGCTGATGATCGATCGCAGACAGAGAGACCATGGTACCTAAAATAGCTGCCGTGTACATGTGTGCATGGGTCTTATGCTGGCGGGATAACACAGTCAGTGTTTCGTAATTATTTGTTCTGCTTACAACAAGGGGTACAGTGAACACAAATGAACGCCGCTTATGTACACATACATTGCCATTTTCAACAGTCGCCGCTTTTTTACATAAGCAAGTTCAATTTCTATATAATCGATGCGATAGGCAGAATGCAATACATGTTAATTTACATTTGTTGGGTTCTTCATACAAGTCTAGAGATCGGCATAAAATTTAGTCGGAGTCAACCAAGAAAAGAGGTTCCGAAACATTATAGAATCAAGTTCAGACTTTCTCTCTGGTGACATCAACATACAGTAAGAGTACTCTGATACCTTCGGGTCTTATCAGTGCTATAAGAAACTTTTGGAAAACTAGATACATGGGTGACTGATGAAACATTTGAGAAAGCAATAAAAAAAATGGCTGAGGGATACAAGCAATTTGGTCAAGGGGGTGAGTAGAAAGTTCAGGAAGGGGGTTTTCGTCACATTGTCTTTTTAACGGAGTCCGTCTTCTTTTGTTGGCGCTGTTGAGCACCGGCGGTGGAGCTATAGGTCCAGCTCGGATTCATCCTTACACGTTGCAGGGTGCGATCAGTCCTCTGCTGTTAGATCACAGTCCTGTTTCTTAACTCATTGTCTTAGGGGTGCCTCATGCTGGGCACCTGCATGTCTTTCTTTTTCCGTGGCAAAACCTTATTCCATAGTCAAAAGTTTATGCGAAAAGGGTGATGTTGTTGAATAATCAAGGGAAGAGAGGGCGGAGTGGGATCAGATCTTTGAGCACATCAAGGGACCAAAAGGAGCAAAGGATAACGAGCAGGCAGGCCCATCGGTCGGGCTCAAAAAGGACGGGAACTTCAGGCACGAGTGGGGCAGCAAATCGAGGGCTTCAAGGCAGCCCTTTATTCCTTAATCTGCCGAGTTTGAGAGTGGTGCCTCGTCCCGCGTCTCGTTGCTCGGTGGCTCCACCTTTGGTCGCGGTCACACGTGCTTCATGATCTGTGGCCAGGCTGTGCGTCACGTCCAGCTCCTCTCCTCCGGTGATCGTATCTTTGAATGGGTAAAAAATAAGTTTTAGAAAAACTGGCAGGAGAAGACATTTATACATCTCAATTCCGTCCCCAATCCTATGTAGGTGGGGGGTAAGTTCATCGGTCACAATCAGAAGTCATTATTTATGGAATATGTAGGAGGGCATTATCATTGAATTCGTAAAACCTATTTGGTGTTCATTTGTGACGCATGTGGAGAGAAATTGGACCTTTATACACAGTGTATTATATCAAACTCAAAATCAAGTCCTTATGTAGAGACTCACCCTTCCCTTTAACCCAAGTATCGACAATCTTACATTTCCCTTCAGGGTCGGCTAACTCTTGTAAGCAGGGGCGTTTATCGTCATGAAGAAGGGGGAGGGGGGCAGATGTTAAACATGCCTTTCTTGGGGAGTGGCCGTTTAATCAAGGTAATCAATTTCGCTTTCGAGGGTAGATGACATGAAGCTGGGGTTAATCGGGGGAAACGGGGACGCTTTGGACAGGGAGCTGGGGTCAATCGGAGAAGTGGGGTACTCTGGACATCCGCATTTAAGTGCAGAGGAGCGAAGTAATCTGTGCATTGGGAATTGCATTTTTAGTGAACCGAAAAACAGAAGGCCATTGACGTTATAGTCCCCCCATAAAAGGCCAGATTAGGGGACATCCGTCGTTTTACCTGTCCTTTCCTTCATTACCAACTCGGGTTCTATCATTTTGCGGAAAAGGAGAGGTAGTAATATGGCGAGTCACAATCGTTTTAGTTCCTGTCAATTTTTCCCCACACCTTTGTGTTCGAGGAGACCCAATTAGGTGTTGTGCCGGGGGGGCACAACGTTACCATACAAGGAAAGAGGGAACAGGGGGCTTTTAGAGAGTGAGAGAGAGAGAGAGAGAGAGGGAGAGAGAGAGGGAGAGAGAGAGAGAGAGAAAGATCGCACTCTAAATGGTCCATTCTGTACACGCATGACATGGAGCGAGAGAGAGAGAGAGAGAGAGAGAGAGAGACGTGTACAATAATGGGCCATTCAGTGCACACACAACACAGAACAACAGGGATTAAGCACTACGGAAACACAGGCAGAGGGATGACGTAGATCCATGCATCACGTATACACAAACTCAGACGGGGAAGACAGTACATGTATTATGTACAAAAATCCAAGACAAAACATAGAACCGTTATTGGCCATAATGATCTCTTCCTGTATGCTGCGTATCTTAGCATCCTAAGCTCTTTTTACCCTTTTCTTTCCTTTTATTGTCGGCTGCCTTTACTGGTCTTTGTTGTTTTACACACTTACGCCTTTGGCAACCGGTCAAGAACTAACCTGGTCGGGCTAAATGCGTTTCCAGGCGGAGGCAACAGTGGGTGTCAGTTGGGAGAACAATAGGGCAGCTCTGAGTTTCCGGTTCATGAGGGTGTGGAAAGGATGTAGTAATTTCTAAACACTGACAACATTCCTAGTCCTCCAAACGGAGGGTACCAGAGTAAACCTCACCTCAGAATATTCTTTAAAACCTTTCCCTATTTAGTTAAGTGTAGAATGCTTAATCATGAGTGCACATTATTTTTGGTTGTATTATTCGGGGTGCGTAGGCACCATAATCGAACGCCTTTTTCCCGTTTCTTCGTCCGTTAGATCACCATTTTCTTTTTCGTATTTTAATCGATGTTCCAATGTGACCTGCAGAAAGAGGGAAAAAGAAGGGGGGCGGGGGCAGCATTTAAAAACACATCAGCGCGCATAAACCCGAAAAGGCTTTTACTTACTACATACTCGGTCTATCTCCACGGAACGCAGTTCTTGACAACTCGGCATTTTAAGCCCAGATGAACCTTTTAGTGTGGGAGAGATGATTATCGGAAGCCGGTGGGTAGCATAGGTGACCCAAGTGTGGTATTACGGACCGTATGTAGGGAGGCCAAGTGGCACTCCTTCGGGGCGACTTAGGGGCTTTTTAGCACAATTTTCCTGATACAGGTAGCATATAAAGTATAGGCTGAATTCCAGCGTTTTTCTAGCGGTTGCTTTAGGCCGCACAAAAATGTGCAAAGTACATACAACAAAAACCTAGACCATTCATATTTGCAATATTTCTGCGTATTATACTTTTTAACCCTTAATTTACTCGAGCTGAGCCATTTCACCTGTAATTCAGTTATATCGGGAACAGTGGTCATTTATTCGAAACGTACCAATTTACACGTGACAACTACGTACGTTTTTTCCCAAAAATCTTTAATAAGAATGTCGGTGCATAAATACGGGCCTACAACCCTGTGGGCCAGCCAGAACTGTACATGTGGGGATACTTATTAGTGGAAACCCTAATGGAGTCGGTGATCGTTGATTTCATAATGAAAGTGCGACAAGTGCAATAAAATCATATCGAAATTTCAGTGTGGGCGAGTATCCTAAGTGTTGAAATTCGAACTTTCAATAATCATGATGCGCCAAACTTAACGACAATTCATTGTCCGAATGTTCAATCAGCACCCATCTCACTTCAATTCATTGTCCGAACACATAATCAGTACCCATCCCATATCAATTCATTGTTTTTAAAAACTGTATGCATTTTTCATGACACCAAAGTTGAGCAATCGGGGTACAACAAGGAGTTGAAAGTTTCATTTGTACCGGCGCCATTTTGGGTGCAGCCAGGCAGATCCAGGCATAGTCAAAATTTCCACCAGCTCGTGGCTGGCCCAGAACCTCTTTCGGCAGTCCAAAAAGTTCCGTTAAAGGGCAAAAGAAAGGGATCGGCAGTATGAACCATCAGTCAAAAAGGGGGGGAGGGAAGCAACATTTTTCTACAGGGTCATACTGCGTTTTCACCGGAACTGATCCGAACTGTAGTCTGCAGGATTTTAGTCATTCAAATTGAGGCTGGCGTCAGCATGGGAGCGCCGACGTCCTGCGGCTACATTTCCATCGTTCCGTGGGCAATCATGGCAGTCATTCCCCATCGGGGGTATCTGCGGGAGTCGGGGACTCCCGCGGCTCCTCTAGAATCTTCAAGGTCGAGGAGAACTTTTATGATGGTGGAATCAACAAGCAACCGGGCCATTCCTTCATGCTGGGCCCGCTCTTGCAAGGTCGACCGCCATTTTGAGAGTTCGGCAGCTACCGGCAATCGCGGGGTCAAATGAGCAGACGGGCTCCAACCTGCCGGGCGAGGTGTCGCAGCATCGACACAGTGGATGAACCCTTTGCCGGGTGCGAGGAGCGTCGCTGCACCGTAAGAGTGGACGAACCCTTTGCCGGGTGCGAGGAGCGTTGGGGGTGCAGCCGGAGAGCCTTCACCTGGGGAGGTGGGAGAGGCTCGTTCGCGCCGCCTCTCCCTCCCGGTGCACCCCACGGCGTCTCGCTTGACATTTGTTATGGCCTGACCAGGCGATGAGGACGAGGGGGGGGGTCGGAGGCATGTGCAAGACATTCCCCCCCCAGTGTTGTCGCAGCCATTATAGAAGAAGTGGCGCCTAGTACGTTTCGGGCCGGGCCTTCGGTTGATGGCGGCCGGACGCTCTTCGCCACGGCCCCAGGAACGGGTCCCTTGGTTCATCCGGGGGACAGGCCTTGGCGTGTGGCGCCGCCTTCGGGCTATTCGCGTAGTGGTCCTTCCACCCCACCGCCCCTGACGGTTTTTGTAGACTTTAAAACGCCCAAAAACTACTAGAAAGTAGCCCAAAGTAGCCCAACATTGCTACTTTGGGGAAGGAAGGGCTGGAACGGCGTCAGGCAGACGGCGGAATGCATTGTGGGTTTTTCGTTTGCCGTTGCAGCCGTTTGTCATGTAAATAGTTGCTTAAATGTTTTTTTTGTTTGTTAAAAAAAAATAAAACGTTTTCACCTGTTACTTCGCTATAGTGTTGTATATTTTCTATTATTCGCCTAAGGTTTGTCGTTAATTGGGCGGGGTGGGTGGTGAAGCCAAGCTGTCTCGAAGTCATAGCGTTAAGTTCGGCTTTCCTCACCAGTTTCATATTTCCTGAGGGGTTGTTCCCTATGTTTCCATTTCAGCGAGTTTGAAAAGAGATCTCATCAGCGGCCTACTGATTTCACTCCATTCCTTTTCTTTTCCCTAATGTTTTTTATATATATTTTTTTTTTCTTTTATTTGCTAGCACGATACAGCGGTTAATCCGTATTTTTATATTTGTCCTTTTGTATTAGGGGTACCCTCCTGGTCGAGCCAGATGACCTACCTCCAATAAATGGTCCGGGTGGAACTGGTTTATCAATCAGTGGGGAGTAGATAGGCATGACAGATTACAACGGGGGACAAAGGTCCGCATTACCTACCCTTCCTTATTTGCAAAGACTAGACAGAACATTTCTATTCCACGTTATTTGCAAATAGAGAATGCCTCAAAAGAACTATTCCTTGAACAATAAATGTCCAGACAATCAATCAATCAGTGGGGAGAAAAAAACAGGCATGACGGATTACAACGGAGACAAAAGTCTGCATTACCTATCCTTCACTATCTGCAAAGGGAGGCAGAATATTCCTATTCTTCCCCGTTTGTAGACAGGGAATATCTCAAAGAGCAATAATCGATAAAAATCGATAACAAACAATCAAATGCGGAGAAAAGATAGGCATGACGGATTACAACGGGGACAAAAGTCTGCATTACCTACCCTTCACTATCTGCAAAGGGAGACAGAATATTCCTATTCTTCCCCGTTTGCAGACAGCGAATGTCTCAAAGAGCAACAGAGCAACCAATCAATCAGTGGGGAGAAAAATAGGCATGACGGATTACAACGGGGGACAAAAGTCCGCATTACCTATCCTTCACTATTTGCAAAGAGAGAGGAACGTTCCTATTCGTCGCTGTTTGCAAACAGGGAATGTCTCCAAGAGAACCAATACTTCAAGTAGCAACCAAGGCTAAATGAACCAATCAATGAACAATATCAGTATTTTAAATACTGATTTCAAAACAATCAATCAATCAATCAGATGGATAAGCCATCCTACCAATCAGACGTAAAGACGTCCTACTTAACCTTACCCGGACCGGACCATGTGGGCAATTCTTCGTCTTCCTTCCTCCAGCGCCTCTTTTCTCCATGTTTTTGTCGCAGCATTCCTGTGGGTTTCCAGTCAGGACAGTAGGTCACTTGAGAGAGGTCCGTTCAGAATCGGTGAAGTTCATTCAATCGGCAGCCGGACGAGGGCCCTCTCAAGGCAGGTATACTCAAATCGTTTAGATGTTCACCCCATCGTCTGGACCTCTCTTACCGGACCTTATGTCGCTGATGGACCCCGCGTTAGGGCGCCAATTGAGGAAAAGTCAGCCCATAACACACCTGATGCCCAGGCTGCTGGCGCAGGACGCCTCTTAGTTCCCATCTTGAATGATTACCAAATAAAGAGACGGGCGCTGGAAGCAGGAATACAAGAATAGAGTTTTATTTCTCATGAGGAGAGCCTGTCATTTCGGACACTCGCATAGTGTCTTCAGGAGGTGCTCTCTCTAGTTTCTCTGAGGCTTCGTCTTTTATACACAGGTTTATGGCACACAGACATTCTTCATTACAATCAAGACATTGTGAAGTATGAAGATATTTCAACACGTGGCTACAGTAGGGGCCCTGATCCTCCATACAATAGGAGGGGGCTGTCACGCAGCTGAGTGTTCTGCTGATTCCTTTGGAATGTGTGCGCCTGATCGAATCTCAGGGGGTGGGGCGGTCATGATCAATAGTAGCCCCCTTTGAAGAGGGGCGAGTGCATACAGTAGTGGGCAAAGAACTGTATCCTCAGGCTGAGGGATGACCAGCGGTCCGTGCAGACAATCAGGCTCAGAGGAAGGGGTCATAAAAGGAGGGGTATTCATGGAAGAAAAGGAGGTGTTGGTCAGGCGCGGGGTGTGATTCCCAGAGAGACAGAGTCATGCGGGAGGGGAGGGTTCACGACTTGTGCATGTGAGAGCGGGGGCGGTCAGGGTGCATGGGGGATGCTTGCAGGGTCAGGGAAGGGGCTGATGATCGATCGCAGACAGAGAGACCATGGTACCTAAAATAGCTGCCGTGTACATGTGTGCATGGGTCTTATGCTGGCGGGATAACACAGTCAGTGTTTCGTAATTATTTGTTCTGCTTACAACAAGGGGTACAGTGAACACAAATGAACGCCGCTTATGTACACATACATTGCCATTTTCAACAGCTGTACGCGTTTGTCACCTGAGGCTCTAGGTATTGAGCAGCACTGATGTATATCCTGGGGTTCTTAGCCGACTTTTAGCATTTAGGTGGAAGGCCCATGACTTCTGGCCATGAAGACGTGTTACATTTCCAAGATTGCTTTAGGCAACTAGCAGCTCTACTTTTAATGGGTTTGTCTTCAAGAAAATCACAAAAATCCACCATCTTACAAATCTCTGTAAGCTCAACAGGCAGGTAACCTAACCTGTCTCTATTGGTTGCTGGATTTGAAAAATCTCTCTGAACTCCGAAAACCCCCAAAGATGATCTTTAATGGGACTAAGACTAACACAGAGGCAGAGTGATTGTCTGTTCTTGGTCTGTTGGGAAGGACTTAACCGATTTTAGAACCTTGCCCTAAATGCCTACTTCACTAAGTCTAATAAGCAATATGGTGTGATCTATAAAAGCTGCAGACAGGTACAACAAGACAAAGACTTCAGTGTTACCATTGTCCACAGGTCTTAACAGATCTTCCAACACTGATAGTACCATGAGCTCAGAACTTCGCTCTAGCCTAAACCCTGCTTGGAGTTGGCCTATAGTTGTCGAAAGGTCCACTTTTCTAGGATCTTGCACCGAAATGTCAGAAGGAGACTGGTTATAATTGTTCCAGTTGCTAGGTACATATTTCTGTACGTGCACACTTCATGCACCAGTTAACCTGGAATCCCACTGCCTTCTTTCCTTAAGCACATCTCATAGTAAAACACTGTTGCTTCACCCACTTGAAATAATTTGGAAATTAGCAAAGTCGCCCCCTGTTTCTTTCCACACAACAGTATCTCTTTGAACAGCCGCCACACACAGGTGTTGGGTACTCACAATTCCTTTGTTTATTTAATAACTCAATACATTTACAGTTTTAGCCCATCACTTTTATATGTGCACCACCGCAGAAATACTTTTCAACACTTCGTACTATGAGTTTCTCCCTGGCCTTTTTTTCTTTGGGTTTGAATCCTGACTCTAGCTCCCTTTCCTTCTATTTTTGTTTTAACCTTTACATCCCTGAGCAAAAGAGTGGGTGCAGTATGGTGAAATTAGTTGCTTGGTTTCTCACTGTTTTTGGCAGACTTGGCCACAGGAGTACAAGAATATCAATAACAAAGATCTTGTCTGACATAAAAATTGTGATCTAACATCCATTTACAAAAATATCTCTCCATTGTTTTTTTTTTATTATTAACTCTAATGGGGTGACATTAGATATTGTTAGTACACAATAGGCCTGATTCACAAACTGCATTTTGTTGTGCGTAAAGTACTTCTAGAGCAGAACTACTTGCCTACTACAAAATACAATTCACAAACCTACTGGTGGAAATCCCCATGTCCACATCGCATCTGTGTTCTATGGGGGAATCTCTGCCCATGTAAGCTTATTACTTAGTAGTAAATGCGGGAGAGACATGTGAAAGTGGCTGGAAAATAGGGAATATTTACTACAAAATGGGAGGGTTTAGGCAAAAGTGAGGAGGGTTTTAGGAGGGAGCAGGCTACTACAAACATCTACCCACTAAAGAGCAATATCATTACTATTCACAAACTACACTTTTACAATCACTACAGCACTATAGGTAACAAAACAATAGTAAATGTACTCCAATCCAGCCTTGGAGTTGGGTCAAGCACCACACTTTGCCATTCACAGGTACTGCAACACCTTCACATAGAAAACTATGAAGGCAGGGACTGAGAATAACACACCATTGGAAATGTTTTTAAACAAACTTAATTCAATTGTATAGATTTATATAAATATATACACTGGAATTAAGTGGCGGTCGACACTAAGTAGTTATAGTTAGGGTCTTTCATCATAGAAGAGCGTTTTTTTTTGGTTTGCTAATAACTTTGGCCCCATTTGACGAATCTTAACAAAACTTTGCAAATGAAATGTCCATCCACTTCAGAGCTTCCTGTAAAGTTTCAGGGTGATCTGTTAAGCGGGGGCAAGAAAAAAGGGAGGGGCCTCAAAACACAAAATTCCCATGCATTTTCCATAGACTTCTTTAGACAAAGCTACAGCAAAAAATTATGAACTGAATGTCACCAAATTTGGCAGGAAGCTAGATTTTGGTCTGCAGATTGTTCTTTTTGTGATTTGATGTATATACGTTCAGTAGTTTTTGGGAAATGAAGAGACAAAAATATTTGTATATCTGAACAGTTGGATCCCCGAGAGTCTTGAGAGACTCTTGCGGGAGCACCAGTTTGAAAATGTAGTGTTTTGATCGGCCCAGGCAGCTTTATTTCCCTTGGGCCATCTCGCTCCTGCGGGAGTCAGATTCCCGCAGGAGCGAGCACTCTGATTCGGCTGCCAGCTTGAAAAAAATAGTTGCTGGTAGCATTACAGGTAATTACAACAAACAGGGGCTGCCCTGTTACCCGAACCTGGGGCAAATCTAAAACTGGAATCCTAAGAGGGGTGCAAGTACTGCATTACACTAAGCACAAACTTAACAAATCATGAAAACAAAACAAACAAGAAAAATTATTACTACATCACATAAAAAACAATACCCTGATACAGTAAAAAATGTATCCAAAATGTTATAAGATAATAATATAAAGAACAATACAACCGTAAGACAGTGGTGCTCACAAGGTTACATACAAAACACATAAACAATGATTGACAGTGTAAACAAAAACAGTGGCTGAGGAAAAATTATTAATAAGGACTGTTACGACATAACACAGAAACAACTGTAGCAAAAGATGCTTCCTCTTCAGTAGAAGCCACTGTGCCTTATGTGATGTTGTATTTTTTTTTGTTTGGTTTATTTTCAAGATTTGATAAGTTTGTGTTTTGTGCAATGCTGTACTTGAACCCCTGTTAGGATTCCAGTGGTAGCATTACAGGACTCAGGGATTTAGTCTCTGTCCTGAAGTAAAAAATAATAATAATAATATAAAGGGGAATGTTAAGGATACCCTTACACCCTAAGCTGCATGAGGGGGGCACAGAGGGACACCCCAGTGTTAAAAAGAAAAAGAAACAATGCCACAATCCCACAACACTCTTGTGGGCTAAAAAAATTTGAAAACCAAATTGGTAGCAGAATTTAATAACTTTATGACCAGGGGAGCTCATGCCGGGGGCTGTGTTCATAAAGGGGAGGGGGCCGATTAACCCCCATCCCGAGCCTCCAGAGACTCCGGGAAGCCGACGACTGGGGCCAAAATTACTTTATATGGGGAGTGGGGGTCCTGGACCCCTCCTAGAGCCTCAAAAGGCCCCGGGGATCTCACCTCAGACCAATTACTTTAAGAGCTGGGGACTACATGCCTCCCTTCCTAAGCCACTGATGGCCCTGAGAAACCCATCCCCCAGGGCTGGCTCACATTCTATGTCCCAGGGAGCCCACCCCTGGGACATAGCGGTTTCCCTACCTGGAGCACCACAGTGAGGGAAACCTGTTATTGCTCTCACTTGGCGGGAGTATTTATTAATTTCTGGCCTAGCAGGAACAAACACCGAGTCTGCTTCCAGTGGGCAGGAGCTTTGAAAATGCTCCTACCTACTGAGAGCGGACGTTTGATCTGTTTCCCTGCCCGCACTGAAGTGGGCAGGGAAACAGATCAAATATTGCTCCCACCCAAAGGGAGCAGCATTAGGAGTTGCTCCCTGCAGCTCCTGCTGTATGTAGGCAGCTGGCAAGGGCCACAGGGGTATAGTGGGTGCCCTGGGTGGGCATCAGGGCACCCACCTTTCGCAGTGGAGGTCCCTGAAGATGTCAGAGGAGTTGAAGAGTCAGGCTGAACAATTCACATTCTCACTGCATGCACCTTCTCAGTCAACAGAACAGAAATCAAAAGAAATAATCTCCAATCCTGCGGCAAGCCTTGTAAATAAAATACTAAAAACAACTGGGTGTTAAGACTAATTTCTTAATTTTACTGTGCAGGGCTCAGCTTATTTTCTGAAAAATAGGGGCAAATATATGCACTCCCTACATCATGAATAAATGTAAATGTAAATGTAAATGTAGTTGAGCTTATATAGCGCACAGCTACCCGCAGTGGGTGTCCCGGCGCTTGCTTAGGGAACCCTTCCTGGTATTCCCCTGTGAGATAGCAGGGTATCCACAAGGTGAAAGTCAGGCATCCCGCCGCGAGGGGCCGTTGTGGAGATTAAGCAAGCTATTGCCCAGAGTCGCAGAGTGTGAACCCGTGAGTCGAGGAGGCACCGGAGCGAGAATTATCGAGTCCGTGGAATTTTTAGCCCAAGACCCGCCGAGGCGGGGAATTGAACCCTGGTACAGGACCGATCTCAGCTTCCGGGTCTGCTGCCTCTAACCCCTGAGCCACACTTCTCCACAAATAAAGGAACCATTCTGAGACACATTGAGATCCGCATGGCTGTGTGCAAGTACACATCTGCAGACAAAATTAGTATGGTGGTGATGGGTTCATAAAATGTTTGCCACACGTACAGACACCAAAGCTCTGTAACTTTCTATCTTCAATGCGCCAAAACCTTCCCAATCAATTTAAGTTCCAACCGTTTGTGCCTTTCACCCGCTTAGGCTACCCAGTGAAATAGGCCTCACATGTAAACTGACAATAGAGGTCAATAGGAGATTTGTGTAGACGAATGCAACTCTATCTACCTTACTCTCTTGTGCATCACTGAGATGCCTCAGTGCAACAACAAACCTGCAGCAATATGGCTGAAGTAGGTCTCTGCCCATCATCACTCTACCCAGCACCTTCTGAGATGTCCCCTCTATGAATACACGTTCTCCCAACTATACACTCCATTCAAGGCACCAACTACTGCAATCTATCTTTCTCACATTTTGTTATAACCATACATAGCAAACTGGGTAGGCTGTTTCCCAACGGTACCAAAATGTGATTTGGGGTTACACCATTGGTATGAAACACAAACCGAAAGGTGCAATACACATATAGGTTTACAATGTTTCTAGGGGGTATCTAAGATCTTTACCTGTTATGCCTGCTAGGACGACAAGATAGCTGCATAGAACACCAGAATGGTTTCCATACCTACTTACCTTGTTCTCTGTAGTTCATGTGGTGTGGTTTATGAGAATGTACCATGTGTTTGCCTTTGACATCCCTGCTCCCAGGTATGCCATTCTCATGCACACATGATATATTTTACCATGTCCTGAAACCCCTCCCCATTCCAACCTTGAAAACTTAGGCCACATTTCCTAAGATTTCACAAAACGCAGTAAGGGAAGTTGTGCTGCGTTGCGTGAAAGGGAGAGAACAAGACTGCAGCATATTTACAAAGATATGGCGCCCTTCAACTCCTTGCGCTGGTGCACTTTGGGCTGCCTAGTGCCAACGCTGGCACCATAGCACATCTGGCAAGGCTGCATGCGTTAAGGTCCGGATAGTTTTTGTGCAGGAAGGAGTACCTTCCTGCATGAAAAAACTATCCTTTGAGTCTTTTTCCTCTGTATATGTCTGCTGCAGAATGTAGCAAACATGCATAGAGGAAGTAACAAGGAGAAATAAAGAGATTTCCTCTCAGTACTCCAGCCTCAGGGAGACGCACCATTTTGGCATAAACCCATGTTTATTGACTTTAGTAATATGGTTTTGCACCATAACACGTGGCTGGATGCACAGGAACGCCCATGCTCTATTCATGGAATGTCTTCCAGACACATGGTAACGTAAAATAGTGCTATGCGTAAAATCCTGACAAATATTGAATAGCCGGTTTAGTAAATCCCAACATGGATTTTGAGTTGGAGCTGCGCCGCACAACTCTGGCACAAAATATAACTAAATATGGGCCTTAGAGTTGGATACAAAGTGCACGTAATGGATTCGCCACTCAACCGAACAGTACTCCTGTTCTTCTTAGGCCCTCATTACAGGACCCACGGTTATAAACGGTGTTAGCGTCCAAACCGGTATCATAAGCATCGATAAAAAAGCTGCTGATGCTGAAGTTTATTCCCTCGAAATATTGAAAAGAAAAATTTTGTGCAGGCAAAAATAAATTATCTAAAATGCTTTGCTTGAAATCGGAGAAAACGTGAATTATTACAACCTTTATTTCCATTCTCACCAGAGAACTCAGAATGGAGAGGGAAATGACACAGTAGGGAAAAGGCGAACCTTGCTGTATCAGTATATCCAGAGGCGATGTTTACTTCTATTTTTACAGCAGGTTCTCTAATGAGAACCTTAGAATGAGATTCTTAGTCAAAGATAATGTGTAACGTATAGCGTAAAGGATTACTGTCATAAATCTTTCTTCCCCTTTTATCCCTCCGCTAACCTTCTCACTCCAAATAACTGACTAATATCCACCACTGAAATTACTTTCATATTTCACCATATTTATTCACCACTAATCCTTTATAGGCTTCCTGAATAGTGTGCGTCAACAAGCGATAAATAAATACAAACCTTTGTCCTCCTCTATCCTTCTGCTATCATTCCAAATCCAAATAACTGACTAACCTATCCACCACTTAAAATGTACTTGCATGTTTCACTATACTAATTCAACACTAATCCTCTATGGGTCCCGGAGTAGAGTGCTACTCGCCAAAAAAGCGCTTCGACGCCTCGTCAGGGGTAGTAAGCGCTATATAAATGCAATTACAATACAATACAATACAATATCAGGCAGGCTATCCAGAGCCCTGCTGTAAAGGGTATACAACTGCAGGTCATGCCTGGCATCTTTGCAGGCAGCTTGTACTTCATGCCTCGCTGCACAGACGCCCTGGTCCCCTGCACTCCAAGCCCAGCAACAAGTCCAGAACCAGCTGCCAATCTTCGTCGCCCCTGACATCCCACACTGTGCAGCCTCGGATCACCAGGAGACATGTTAAGACATCCTAAGCTGCCACGTGCCAGCCTGGAGATGCCTTCAGTATATATTTTCATTAAAAAACAGCAGATTGCATTATCTGATTTACTCTGACGCATTGCTACTGTACTGATACTCCCATTTTATACTGATTACTTTAACCCACAAGAGCACGGTTTCACATTGCGACACACCCAGTGGCAACGCTGCACTCATAGACAGTTTACTTTATTGTATAAAAGTATATTAGTATTATGTATATATATATATATATATATATATATATATATATATATAACTATATAATGAATGTATAAATATAGGCATGTTTGGCACTGTTGTTTAGCCTTCACTCTCTTCGCTATAACACAGCGTTTTAAAGCACTTTGAAGCATCCTGGGGTTGTCCCAGCGCTATAAAGAGTATTTTTGCAAGCACCAGGAGATGCACTTTTGAAATAACATGGATGTAGCATGCTGCATGTCCGTATAGTCATGTCCTACATTGACTTCTCTACTAGTCGTCCTACTAGTACATCAAAACCAGTTTTAATACTATTACTCTGCTGCTGCTGGGTGATCCAACTACTACAGGGCAACTGTATACAGAGACCTGGACGAGAATCAGTCTGGGTTGTGGTTCAACAGCCTCAAAACAATCCCTACAAGGAACGGGTTAAAACAAGGCTGTGTAATGGTCGCCCTTTTGTTTCCCTTTACCTTGCTGACATTACCCCTGCTTTGAACAGTATTAACTCGCACTCCCCGACTGTATCCGCTTTTAATGTCATCTACTGTATCTGACGATATTGTCTTGACTAGCTGTGCATAGGTGGGGCATCAGCGCTAAATTAATAAAACTGCACAGTGTGCTGCGGATCATGGGTGAAAGGTCCACTTAAGTAAAACTAAAACTATGCTAGTCTCAAGGGGTATATCTTCTCGCCCAACATTGTGTGTGGAAGGAACAGCTTTAGAATCTTAACCAGAGTATTTGGGGGTGATATTCGACTCTAGTGGTTCATTTAAGAATCAATGTGCTGCAATTTCAAGAAGGAACAATTCATTAGTTGTGCATTTGCCTCACTACGCAACACCTTAAAAGGCTTGACCCTTAAGCCGCTTTTGCAAGTAATGGCAGCTCAACATGCTCCTTCCTTGACGTATGGTGTGGAGATATTAACCCCCACGGTGCGGGGGGAGGAAGGGGTGCGGCACCTCGGTGCTCGATGAGCACAGTGGAGCTGTGCTCATGACAAGCTGGGCTCGTCACGACTCGGCCCACTGATTAATTCGCCAGCACAGGCAGGGAATCAATTGCGCGTGGGCGGACCGCAGCAGTTATGACGAGCCCAGCTCGTCATGAGCACAGCTCCACTGTGACTCATGACGAGTTGGGCTCGTCATGAGCATGGAAGAGGTAAAGAGGGAAAGCCGATAATTGTAGATAACCTCATGGTAGGAACGTATCGTCGGCTGTTCAATCTGCCTCGGCAGGCCTTGCCAGGCTCAAATCCGATTAGAGTTTGGCTTTAGGAGACAGAACATAAGTAGTCTTGGAGCATATTTGACGTTTTGTCATAAAATATTAAATGACACAAGATCTACTCTTAGCACAACGGTATGGGAGGAAATAAGTGACCCTAGAAATACTGTAGCACATGAGTATTTTTAAACTGGCTGTATCCACTTTTGAGGGAGAGGAACTCTGGGCTTTATCCCTTTCACCAAACTGCATTTAGTAGAGTCATTAACGGTATCAGCAAAGAGGTCTCATCTTTGACGGACAGAGTGGTGTTAGCAAAATATCCCATGCATGGATGGTTATCTCTACGTATGGCCCATTAAAATCCCAGAATTACCTGGGTGACCTGAACGGATTAAATGCAAAATTGAAGCTTTGGCGACTCTGGTTTGGTGACTTCCAATTTCGGTGTAATTTACCAGCTTGGAAAAGGCTGAGCAAAAAAATGTCATGCCGTCTTTGTAACTATTGTAGAGAAGACAGCTGTCATATTTTCTACTGTTGCCCAGCCCTAGGGGACGTACACAAAAGTTTTTTGAGGCAGTATTTTAACCAGAACACCGTATGTACATGTATGCAAATAGTTATAGCTGGTCTTCAGAGAGAGGAGAATTAGCTGAGGGAAAACTTGCAAAATGCGTGCGAATAGTAATGTCCGCGGATAGGGACGCTAGTAGATTGTATGAGGCACAACTATAATGAGTGATTTCTTATTTTTCTTTAATCCAATGGGCATTTCTGACATACAATTAAATGGGATGGTTTTGAACCAACATATAGTATTAATATGAAAAATTATTTAATAAAAGGCACGCTGCACTTAAATTTTCTGGATAAATGAAATCCTTGTTCAATTAATACATTTTCTGGACAAATGAAACCCTTGTTCACTTACCAGGGTCAGTACTTAACTCTAGGTGCAATGGTATTGAACCATGGGCAACAAGGCTAATGAAATGCAACAGCTGCAGATTGCTGCCCTCCAAATTAGTAAAACTGCATGCACTTTAGCTCATGCCATTACTGAATCATAGACCATTCTATCAGGAAATGACCTTTCCCTAACATTTTTAAGGATGCAAGCGTTAACCTGCTTAAAACAAATGGAATGCTGATCCCCACAAGTCTGCCAATTATCATCTCATTTCTAATCTCCTGTTCCTATCTCGATCTTGGTAGCTGAAATTCCTTCACAACTCAGGAAATTTGTGAAATATGCAGTGTCTTTCACAGCCATAAATAAGTGTTCATACAAGGAAGAGGCACTGATCTTAGAGAAAACCACCCTAACTATGGACTCCTGCAAACACCTAAAAGACTGAGCCAGTGTAATGAGCCAAGTATGCCAATGGAGCAAGCTAGTTCTGGTTGATCAAAGCCAGTACATTTTAATGTACAATACCACTTCATCAACTAAGTTCATCCCATCTGGAGTTACTCAGAGTTCTTTCTTGTCCGGCTATTGTTCAACATTTACATGCAACCTCTAGTAGAAGGGTTCTTCCAACATCGGTTCCAATTGCAAATGTATAGCAATGACACTAAAATACATTTCTTACTTCAAAAATAATCAAGATCCCCTTGTTGAGCTGTCAAACAACCTAATGTTTATGTATATTTATTTGTGATTGACAGAACGCGTCCTTTGCCTGTATGGTTTCAAAACAGAGACTGCAATTAAAGGAAATTCAAGTATTTCTGGTCTACCGTTTAATTGACCTAAGGTTTTGGGAGTGACACCACCACCAGTACAATTTGTAAAACACACCTGGGAGTGTGGTGCGACTTTGAGCTTTAGTGTAGCCAGCAATTCAGAGCAGCATCAAAGAGCACTAACTTGCAGCTCATGAAGCCAAAAAAGCTTTTTCTTAACTATTCCTAATCCATAAAATCGATTTTACAAGAATTCTGGTCCTGACTAAACTGGACTTTTGTGATTTAGTAAACATTTTCACCACAAAAAAGTATTTGCATTAAAAAAAATCCCAAAATGTAAAAATTGCAACGTTTTAAAAAAGTGTCATCTTTATGTGCCTTTCCATGAAGCCTCAACCCGTTCATGCTGCTGCAAAGCACAAATTAGGGCAGCAGCTACCCCCTCCACTAGAGGTGTTCCATCCTTGTCACAGTTTCCCCATCTCCTCCATTACTGCCATGGTGTCTGTTCACTGCTCACCTCCCCTCCATGCATATTGTAACGGTGTACTTGACTTTCTGCCACAGATGCTCCACCCATGGGACATCCTGTGGCCTGAAAAATGTGAATCTTCAGCGGGTCGCATATCCAAGGCAACGCTTCCCATCTGGGCCCAACTTTATTGGCAAATAAAAAAACTTAGCCAATCCTTAATCCCTTTGCCATCATCTGTGAAGTGTAGAACAAGTGCTGGGGGATCGCAGATCGACCATATTTCCGCGAGGCAGTAAGTGGGTGCAGCATGTGTTTCTAAGAAAGGGTGTGGGTGGTACCTCACTCCTGGGCCATGATGCCATCCACTGACCTGTACTGGCAAGTGAGTATGAGCGTTCCAAGTCAGTGAATTGAGGTTCATTTGTCTAGTTGAGCATCAAACGTGGAAAGGAGCAGTGTCAGCTCCTTCTACATCACACACGACTGCCCGGCCGCTCAGCATTACAGGCAGCAATGTGGGGTGTAGTGAGGAGACCCTTTTAAATTTATTTGGGTGGGTGCAGTTGCATCAGTTCTGTGGAGACAGAATTACTCAAACCGTACAATACCTCAAGTGCCTACTCAAGCGCCATGCGAGTGCGAGTATAAGTGCTCATTTGTTGACGAGTGTAGCTCAGTGTCAGTAACCCAATGTGGATGGCCTTGGTGCCCCTCAGTCAGTCATGTTAAGTAGATGTAGAGTTAAGAACAGTAAATCTAAGCATACCTTTCTATACTGTCTTTTTGATGTAATGGTTTCTGATATTGTTGTGCATGCAGCATTATTACAGGTTGATATTGTTGACTTCGATATTGTGACATGCAACTGTTGTATGAGTTCACGTAATGTCTTGACAATAGTATAACCTGAAACCACATAATGTCTTGCCAGCAGCCTAACTTAAAACCCTAAAATGTGTGTGAATGGTTATGATGAGCTGGAAGTAGGTTAATGGTCAATGTTGGTCAATGTTAGTATTTAAAGCTTCTCTAACACACGCCATGTTTTCAGCGGTATAAGGGATGATCTTTCCCTTCATAGACAAATAATTCCATGTGAACAGAAACTACAAACTAAATTAAGGGACATCTCCACCCTAGCCTTAACCAAAAGCCGGTGGATGTACCGCGGACAGGCAATCTGCCTTTTTAAGATTAGTTGTAGTAACAATGTGAACATCGTAGGCGTGAGCCTTTGAATTGCAATTTTATTTTCTTGATATTTATTCGTTACAAGCCTTTGATTTACTTAGATAGTGAGCTTCCTGCTGCCCAAGATTTTATGGGGTGTCTTGGGGCAAACATGATTACTGCAAATAAAACTGGAGTGCTGTTGTTCTGCACTGTTCTTTATTGAAGCCTTCATGATTGCAAGCTATGTTACTACTTGCTATAACCTTTAAAAATGCTAATAAAAAAGAAACTAGGCACCTAAAGGGCCATTATGACGGTTAAGGCAGGACAGTTTCTGGTATGTTTTATGCCTGACAACAATGTTACAGGATTAGGAAATGTATTGGTATCTACTAAATTTCCAGAAAGGATGTGATTGACCCTGCTTCTGAGGCTTCTCTTCTCCTTTTCCTCTGTATTTGTCTCAGTACCTCTCTTTTCGTCTGTCCATTTCACTGTCTATTTCTCTCCTCCGTTATCTCTCCTTCTATACTTCAACCTGCCTGTTTTGTTCACCTCTATTTGCTTCTTTTTTGTTCAGGGTATAGCATTTATAATGCGCCATACCAAGAAACAGTATCCTGCCCGTACTCCTATCAGGTCCTACTCAATAAATGATTTTAAAGCCCTTTCTTGAAAAGTTGACACAATTGAGAAATTTTAATATCAATTAGAAGAAGATTCCAAGGGCATACCCAAGCCATGTGCAATTGTTTACCCTAGGCAATGCACCTATGCATACGTGTCAACTTGAACAAAAATCTCACTGTGTGAGGAGGGGGTGGGTCCTTGTGCCAAGAAGTACCTTCAAGGCACTTTTGCCCCCACCCTGCCCTTAAGCCCCCTCCTCTAAAAAAGAAAACAAAAAGCTTGCTGAGGGTGGTGCCAATGTCCGTTTTTTTTTTAACACCCCTTAATGCACGTTGGCAGTTCAAAGAATCTTAAAACGTGCTGCAAAACCACTACTTACAGTGCTTTTTGGCTCGTTTTCCCTGCCACAGTGTGATATTGGCTCCTCATCCGATGACCGTGGGATGTGAGCGAATATCGTGTGTCACGCGGTGGCACCGTGTAAGTTGGCAGGTCTGCCTATGGATCAGAGGGACTTCCAGTGATTTGATTAGTTAATGGTGCTGAGCGATATCAGAAGATATCTCTTGCTAGCTCATTCAGGTCCAGTATCTGCCTGTTCTATTTATGGCTTTACCCTGTTTGACACAGTAGGCACAGATCAGGTCTAGACCATAATCTGAGAACATGGACAAAGCGCATTCTAGAGAGATGAACTACACAATCTGGAAAACTTTGTGAACGAATTTGTGTATTTTGGGCAACATTTTTGGTGCTGCTCTATGTACTAACTGGAAACGTGAAATTGGCCAGACCTAGATAGACTATATTCCCATAATCCCGGCATGCTGGCACAAAAGCATCAACGACTGTAACAGAGTGAGAAAGGAGGAAAATAAGAATTTGTCTAAAAAGTTTCAGCTGGTTGAAAGATGCTTTATTAGATGAGGTGATTGTTGTTTAAGATATCGCTATGAAGCTAGATACCAACGTTGCAACCAACCCTGGTCAGATCAAGACGCTGTACCGTAGTCAGAGACTAGAATGTGAGTTAGGGAAACCAGTAGAATATCTACTAATCAAAAGGCAATTGTACTGTCTACATCAACCAGAGATGTACTCTCCTCCTTTCTTCTAGGCCCATGAACAATTAATATAAGTCCAGGGCCTGATGCCACATTGGCGGAGAAGTAGCAAGGGAGGCGTTGGCCTGGGGCAAAGCGGCCAAAAGGCATGTGTAAGGCAATGCAGCTGTGAGATAGGCAGAGGCCCCAAGTGCAGCGCCAGACACCAGCAGTGATCGCAGCGATGCAGACAAGCGGCTACTGCAGTGGGGGGACCCCATGGATCGGAGTGGTGGAGGATATCGGTAGTGGCCCGGACTGGCGTGGAGGGGACCACCTGAGGTGGTGAGGAGGCCTAGAGCAGCCGAATTGAAAGGTGCACCGGTGTGTCCTGTTTTCTTTCTTCTCCCCCCTTCCACGTCATCGGGCACAGGCCAGGTGAGCATCCAGGGGGCCGGGAAGTGCCCAATGAAGATGTAGCAAGCGTGGAGGACATCTGGCCATCACCAGCTTGGGGATCGCTCCAGGTGCAAGATCAATGCCCGTGAGTGCAACAATACCCTGAAGGCGGGGCTGAAAGAAAGAACCTCAGCAATGACGAGAAGATCATGCTGCGCAAATATGTGATATATATAAAAGCTCCTCCTGGTTGCAGCAGCTTCACGCACTCGCGAACGGGTGCTTTCACGGGTGGTGCCTCCCGCTATAATCAACGCTCCAAGCTTGCCTCGTAAAGAAGAAAGAGAAAGCACTCTCAGGGGCGAGTTCAAGTCTTTATTCCAGAACTCACAGTAACCAGACGCGTTTCGGCACTCGCCTTTTTCGATGGTATATATATATGCCCAACTCAAATTGCTTCTACCTTACTTAATATGTAATTTTGGAACGGGCTTCCTGTGCATATCTGCATTTGTCCGAACTACTGCCAAGTTAGGAAATTATTGAAAGCTCCCTCTTCTAATGGTGACCTCAGTTGGTAGATGCTGTCTGTTACTGTCTTGTAGTGCCGAGATGCCTACTGGTGTTTCAAGCGCTATATCAAGTATAAATGACAAAATATCTATTAAGGTGGGTGGCTCCTTCGAATTTCTGTCTGCCCTCTCCACAGTGTTTTTTAGGTGTGTCAAATTGGGCTCTGTTTAATTATTTCGAGGTTTGACAAAAAATTGCTCCTTAGGAATAGTCACTTTTTAATGCATTAATCCCTTTTAACCATTGTCTTTTTCTATGACAGAACTTCAATAAATGATTGACTAGAAAAACAGTGTTTATCTGTGCATTGCATCAGTGCTTGGGCTGTTTGTAAAACTGCAATCTCGCAGACCGTTCATCTATAAATCAGATATTGTGTTGTTGAATAGTGTATTGATTCTCAGACTAAATATTGTTTGTACATCTGCTCCTAAATGGAGAATCGAGATTCTACTATCGACGTGAAGCAAGGTTAGCATAGTGCAATAGGTATGTTTTAGTAAACATGGCAGGTCTCCACAAAAAGATGGAAAAGGGTATGTTCTTATTTTTTTTTGAGGGGTGAAAGGAACTTTTATTCTCCCTACGATACATTTTAACGGAAGAAAAAACGTATTTCCTGCTGTTGACGGGCACCAGAGCATTTTTCTCATGAGTCAACAGTCTGTACTCAACTGCAAGGTCACGGGTTCGAATCTCAGTGCCTTCCCTCCTCCAGAGATAGGTAAAATGCCTGCCATTGAGTTGGATAATAATAAACTTAAGTTATCTTTTTATTTCCCACCAAAGCAGCCTGCTGAGTTCGAGAAAATGGCTACAGTACTGACTGACATTTGCACAGACCACTGACAGAGGCAAAGTGCAAACGTTCATTGTTGGTCATTGTCGCGTCCTCAATAATTGTACTCAACACAAGGTGAGTGCTGGAAAAAGCTTCTTTATTTTACTATGCACTCAATGCGAGGTAGCAGCATGCTGTCAGCCGCCTGAGCTGTGTATGCCTTGCCTGATCCATTCCGGGGACCCCTGCCTCCTGCTGAGGCAGTGACGACACAGCTGGACTGAGACAGAGCCAGGGTCCTACAGACCCGCCTCTACACCACCGCCCCCGTTCAAACTCAGCCCACCACGCATTATGAATCGGCTGTCTTCTATGAGTCTACAAGGTCTGGTCACCACTCTGCCAGTCGGAGTGGTCATGGAGGGATTGTCAGTTCGGCATCCCTTTGATCAAGAAGGATAGGAGTTCCACATCAGGTAGTGCTGCCAACGGTGAGTAGTTATCCGTATCCGGAATGTTTTCGGTGGTTCAGAAGTGTGAAGCGTTCTGAGTTATTGATTTCCCAGGGCATGATGCTCTGACCATATTTCCTTTAACTGAGGTGACTTGGAGTGGGTGAGTTTTGAAAGGGGTACCTAACTTCTTCTGCTGTTGTTGCTGAGCTACCGTACAGTCACCTGGTTCAAAAAGAGTATCTTGTGCTCGCTGTCTGGCATCAGCATGTCATTTTCTTTTTCTTCTCTTTATCCATGGCTCGGATCACATCAGGGCTCACATGGTGGCCAGACATCCACTGCGGTACCTTGGTGCACACGGATCATCTGAAAATGAGAGCGGCTGGGCTTTGTCCCGTTGTTCAGTGTGCTGTGCTTTCAGGACCTGACTGAGGGCATCATCCAGCACAAGTCATTCTTCTTTGGTTCTTTGCACAATTTGTTTGTGTGTTCCCATGAATCATTCTACGATGCCATTGGCCTGAGGCCATAGAGATGTTATGCGCTGGTGTCTGATATCAAGTCCTCTAAGAAAGTTTCTGAAGTCTCCACTGGTGAATGATGGTCCATTGTCACGCTTAAAAATTATGGAAGATCTCCAGGTCATGAAAATGTCATTCAGGACCTTGAAGACCTTGGCTGCGCTGGTGGAGGAGACCACTTTGACTAGCTGGAACCTGGAGTATTCATCCATCAGCACTAGGAGGTATTTGCTAGATTCAAGAGAGCCAAAGTTGATGGCTACCCTCTCCCACACACCTGCAGGCATATCCGACATCTCCAACGGCAAGGAGCACAAGACTTGCGCTAGACAGGTGCTTAAACTGCATTTTCACAGTTCTGTCTCTACCATGGCATTTAGCTCAGGAAAACAAAGTCTGTCCTGGAGAGCCCTCTTGGTGGCAAATATCCCTCAGTGTCTTTCGTGGGCTATGTTGAAAGCTTGTTTGAAAAGTGTTTTAGGCATCACTATCCGTGACCTTCTCAGGACTAGTCCTCCAAAGGTGAACGTCAGCTCATCCTTGATGTTGTGTAATACCCTGATTTCCTTAGTGTCGTCACTCCAGTCCGAGCTGTGTTTCCACTTGTTTTGTTCAAAAAGATGTATTACAAGAGCCAGTGTGCCGTCATTCCTCATGGCTCCAGCTATCTTGGAGATGGAGATGGCATCAGGTATGATTTTACTGATTATAAATTGTAAGTATTCCTCTGCCACGGATGTGTGTCTCTTTGGCTAGGGTTGAGGTTGGCTGAAGAAGTAGTCGGCTGGATTGTGCTCCTTGCCAGGTTTGTGGACGATCAGGTAGTGATATTCTTGGAAGCCGATTCCCGACTGTACGATTATCTGGGTTATCTTGGGTTGGGGTTGCTAAAGAGGGTCACGAGAGCCTGATCGTCCATGATGATAGTGAATTTCGTGCCGTACAGGAAAATATGGAAGTGCTCACAGGCCCATACCACTGCTAGACTTTCTTTCTCACGTTGTGAGCCTTTTCGATGTTGTCCAACCTTCTGCTAAGGTACGCAAGTATGTGATGATGAGCTTCTGGGGTTCCGGAGCTTTGATCTAGGATGACGCCAAGCCCCACTGGGTTCGCATCATCCGCCACTTCAGTGTGCAACTTGGAGTTGAACTAGGTCAGATGGTGCCTTTGGCTTGGGTAGTTATCATTTGTTGAAAACTCCTTTCACAGTCCAGCAACCACTGGAAATTACCCCTGTTTTGTGAGATGTTAAAGAGGGGCACTGATGGTGGCATAATTTCAGATGTCTGCCTAGGAAGGGGTGGAGCATTAGAACACCGGCAGGTGGGTTGGAGGATGTAATTGCAGCGACTTTGTCTGGGTCAGATGTCATGCCTTCTTCCGAGAAGAGTTGTCCAAAGGACTTTTACTTGGTTTTATGGACCTCACACTTGCTGGAGGTATGAGTGAGGCCAGCTTCACAGAGGCGATGACAGACCTTGTCTAGAACACCATCATGTACGTTGCGGGTGGCCCCAAAGACTAGTATGGCATTGCTGTAATTGAGTGCATTGGGTACGGGCTGGATGGTCTTGCAGTTTGCTTCTTGGAATATTTCAGCTGCGGACGAGATGTCAAAAACAGTCTCTTATTGTGGAACAAACTGATGTGTGTGGTGAATGTTGTGATATATCAACACTGTTCCTCCAGTTCAATCTGATGGTGACCCTTTTTCAGTTCTAGTTTGGAGTAAGCATGTCCGCGATGTGCTCCCCCTGTATTGTTTTGTTTGGCTTTTGCATGTCTACAGATATGCAGACATCCCCTGGATTGTATTCTTCGGGACGATCACAATGGGACACACCCAGCATGTGGGCCCGTCAGATGGTTCAATGATGTCGAGACTGATTACTTTGTTTATTTCCTTCTCAACCACTTCCTGTGCATAATACAAGACTCTCCTATGTCACTATGCCACTGAGAGGACACTTTTGTCTATGTGAAAGCAAACACAGGTTCCTTTCAGTCTGCCAAGACCAGTAAAGAGTGCTGGAAAATGGTGAGTGAGGTCGGGGACTGTCTCAAAGTGAAAATTGATGGAGATGAGTCCCATTGCTGCAGTAGTGGCAAAACTGAGAAGACATGCTCCAGATGTATTGCGCTGTAGCACATGGATGGAAGTTGTGATGGATTTTGTGCCATGTGACAGGGATGCAGGGAAGGAACCACAGCTGTGTAGTGGTTTGGGCGCAGTCCATGTGCCGAATTTTACGGCTGAGAGCTCAAAAAGCGGTGCTGGGTCAAGTGTGTTGAATTGATCCAGGGACATGACATTGATTGACACCCCATTATCATTGATGAAAGGTATGGACTGTTTGTTCTGGAGTAGGTGAACAATGCGTTCTGGGAGATAAACATGATGAATTACATAGCTACCTGCGTGTACTTGTATGATCCAAGGTTAGTGGCAGTATCAAGGCATGGGACCCTGGGGACGGGTATTCGACAGTCCAGAACATAGAAAGTGGCACAGCAACATAGGAGAGTCGGGTTTCATCTACAGGAAGCGGCAGAGAAGAAAATAGACAACCCCATCAATCTCAAAAACATTGAACTATCTGATGCCCCCAAACAGTGGGTGAGTCACACTTGTTTATGATGTAAAACATATTGGTTAGTCTCTAAGATCCCTGCTTCATATCTCATTGATGTTCCATTCTAATCTTGTTTTCAGCAGTTGATCAAAGGGTATAATTCTGGACAAACTGGTTCATCTATCTCATCGTCTTTCTGTGTGAGGTATCAACAATCCCCCAGGTGATAGCTTGCCATCTTGCGTTTCTGCTATGACCAGAGGGACCTATTCTGCTTCTACCCAACTGGCTGCAAGTAATGCGAGGCCTGACCACACTGCTGTAGCCCCCACTAGCCTGGAAGCTGCAATCAGAAAGGACGCAGGACCACTACTGAGGCCTGCTAAGCTGTTCTTCACCAGCTACAAGATCCAACATGCAGGGCTGCTACCCGCAATTCTGTGCTCAGTAGCTGAAGCTCTCACTGTGCAACCACGCAGCATGCACCACCAGTCTCCACACCAAAGTGTACCTTAGGGAACAATTAACACAAGGCCTGAAGAGAGAGACTGACTCACTGCGTCTGCCGAAAGAGCAGTAATTCCTTCAAGGTCTAACCATAACACCATAGCAGAGGATACATGCCGCTTGCAGGCTGCAACTAACAAAGATACGTGAGCAGTAGTGAGGACTAGTTTGCTGTTCTTCCTAAGCTGCAGGATTCAAGAGTACGCTGGCTGCAATTCCACACTTAATGGATGGGGCCTCAATAGTGTGACCCTGAAGGTTGCACCACAAATCTACGCACCAAACTGTAGCTCAGCAATCAGGTAAGGCAAGGCCTGAAGTGAGGGACTGAGCCCGGGTTTCTGCCCAGTGCGTAACAATTCCTGCAGCTTTAAACGCCATCTCATAGCAGAGGATCACAACTGTCCTGGAGGATGCAACTAGTAAAGATACGTTACCACTACCGAGAACTAGTGTGCTGTTCTTCCCAAGTTGCAAGATTCAAGAGACAGCAACGCTGCCTGCAATCCCACGCTCCCAGGCTGAGGCCCAAACTGTGTGCCTTCCAAACTACACGCCAGACTGTAGCTCAGCAAATAGGTAACGCAAGTTGTGAAGTGAAAGACTGAGTGGTTGTGTCTTGGTGTCAGAAAGATAAATCTACATGTTAGGCAGATTAACGATTACAAGAGTGAACTCTTTTTGCTCAAGATATATAATTAACAGGCCTGTGGCTTATAGAGCAGAATCACTACTCAACCAAGTCTAATTGTGAGTGAGCACCTCTGCCCGATTCGTGCCTATTGTGAGTATTGTGGTGCATACATGGTATGGTTCGGCAACCTTCTTGTGTAATACATTCACAAAACTTTCTTGGGTCTAGTCAGGCTAGTTTGTAAAACCTTTAGCTCACCCCTCGGTGTCTCTGGCCTTCAAGCAGCAAGACTTAAACAAAGGAACTAGTGCAAAGAATTTAGAGGCACCAAACAACAAAATTATATAGTCACACAACACAAAAGAAATCCAACACCAATTTTTAAACATAGATTATATTTGTTATGAACTTTTAGACATCAAGATGAGCAGATCCACAAGAGGATTCCAGATGTATATATTTTTAAACAAAACATAATTCTTAGCTTTTTAGTCCCAAGCGCAAACAAGCATTGGTAACTGCAATGTTTAGAAACTTTTGAAAAGTTTGAAAGAGTTGTGTTCGGATACTCTGTCCTGAGTTGGGTGGTCAACTCCGGCAGATGGAAGGTTAGGGGTGCCAATAAGGAGTATCTGAATAGCTACCTGGTCACCAAAGTCGTCTCAAGTCCAGTTCCACACTTCACATCACGACCAACATAGACTTCAATGAATGTGTCATGATGCAGGATTCTGAGGATGCTTACAGATGCTCTGGGTGCTGTGTGGTTGTTATGGGTGTCTTGGTGGTTATTCCTTGATCCACGGGTAAGGTGGGGTGATTTTGGCCCCATGGGTTGGAGTCACTTGAAGTTCTCTTTGAGACAGTAAAAAGCCAGCTGCGGTTTGGCCCCCGGACTCCGTGCACAGTGGGTTGAGCTGAATCGTTTGGTGAATTTTGGTGTCCGTCTCGGGTGTCTCATCCGGACTCAGATGACACTCCTGGTTTGAGCAGACTCTGGTGCAACTTTTTGCTGTTGAGTAGGTCTCTTGGGATGCCCAGCGGCAGTCAGTGATAGTTTGCAGAAAGTGGCAACTGATTTGTCTGAATGTGCTTCGTCAGCTTTGATGTCCCTGGTGATGGTTCCAAAGGGTCAGCTGTTTGACCCTTGGAGTCACTTCTTTGGTTTGAGGCTCGGAGTGACTGTTTCCTGAGCCACAGCCACAGTCCTTTCTCCGCTAGCCCAAGGCGCAACAGGTGCAGATCAGCAGATGGTGCAGCCTCCCTTGTCAGCAGGGCAGTCCTTCTTTGGTACTTTCTCCAGTTCCAATGTGATCTGAGGTTCAAGGTGCCAGGGGTGCCATATGTATGCCAAGAAAGTGCCCTGGGAGGGATGATGCAGTCACTAGCCAATAAGTTACCAGGATCCCTCCCTCCCAGTGACAACATCTAGTTATGTGTGGCATCTAGCAATCCCAGGGTGTCCTCTCCCAAGATGTCTGAAACCTTCCTTGGATGCTAAGAGCCTGGTAGCCCACCTAGAGTTGTGGCTACCTGTGGGTTACATGCCCACGGGAAAACCAGTTTGGACACTGGTCTCCCCTCTCTGTTCCCGCTGCCAGCCTGTCTGCCTGAACTAAGGGGCAACCCTTCAGGAGGGTGACCGCCATTGCCCATCAAAGACGGCTTCGCTTTTGAGGCTCGCCTTTTGGGTCAACAGCCTGAGTGACTTTCTGAGCCTAGAAATTGTTCACAATACTCCCCAGCAAGGTAGAAGGCTGTTTGATGGCCAGCAACTGTGCAAGGCCACTGGACAAACTGGGCAACAGATAGCAGCTTTCTAAAAGTTGCCTTTCCTTAAAAATAACATTAAATTCGACTTGGGCATCAAGCCTGTTTTAATACCTCAATTAATTTGATATCTTGGAGTACCCATTTTAGTAGTCCCATTCAGAAGTTAGACTGGCTGAGAGGTCAGCCGGTTACTATGTGTTAGCCAATGTGGCTACTAACTTTTACACAGCTAAAACAACAATTTGGACGTTTTGCTGTTAGGACATATCGAAAGTAATATGTCCTACTTAATAATATACATCTCACTGACTTATGGTGCCATAAGCCTCCCTTAGGGGAGACATATATATACGTTAAGGGAAGTGGGGGCTTTGCCATTGGTTTAAATAGCAAAGTGGAACTAGCAGTTTAACACTGCTCTTCCAGGCTGCAGTGGCAGGCTGAGAGACATTTTGCAGTGTGTGGCACACCGGGTGGCACAATCAGTGCTGCAGCCATGGGGGACACGCTGTCTAATATGCCCTAGGTACCCTTGGTAGGGACGTATAAATCAGTTCATACCAATTGGGTTTAGTCGGTTCAACATACCTTTTTGTAATGGGTTAGAACACTGCCACAGAGGTCTCGTTAGCAGGTCTCAAAACGAGCCGAAAAACCAGCAGCAGCAGTCGAAAACTTTGGGGGTGATCATACGAAAAGAGGCATTTCCTTACATCTATGATCTTTTCCTTGCTACTAGATCTCAGCAGTGGGTGTGAGAACTGTAGAACTGGACTAGGACGCTGTTGTTGTCCACTGTAGAACCCTTTAGCTGATCCCAAATTACTGTGTATAGTATTTCAATGTGTTGTGTTATTAAATTAATCCCTTTTTACTAAGGCAAGCACTGGGTTGGACAGTGGGTAATTGTGCCTAATGTTCAACTGCGTCTCTACCCCATACTTCTTTCCTGAAAAGTCTCTGACTGCTCACCCTGAATACTCTATGAATCAAGTGCAGAAGGAATATACTTGGCCCCGTTTGCTGACCCATAGTTAGAAGGACCCCAAAACACCATATTTACTTAATCTTCAATAAATGAATGAATAGTTCTTTTCACTGTGTTTTTCAATCCTAAAAAGGAAAGAAGGGAGACAACACAATACTCAAAGAGCCAGATACATAAACCAATTAATAAAGGTTAGACCAATTTTATGAAAAATCAATTTTGGAATTTATTCTTTTTCACTCACTTGAGCACGTACCTTTTCCCTTTTCCTACTGCATCTAGCAGTGCTTTTCAAATTGTGCCTAACTGTTTGTTTTTTAAAATAATGTTGTGCTGTAAATAATTTGTTTGTATTTGAATTCTGAAAATTGATTTTTCATAAAATTGGGCTAACCTTTATTAATTGGCTTATGTATCTGGCTCTTTGAGTGTTGTGTTGTCTCACTTCTTTCCTTTTTAGGATTGAAAAACACAGTGAAAAGTACTATTCAATCATTTATTGAAGATTAAGTAAATGTGAAGGACCACCTTGTTTTCTTTATTAATTGATACCCAGGTCCTTTGATTTTTGTTGGGTTACCCCATTGATTCAATGGGCCCAAAACACCATAGGCAAATGACCCGATCCACCCTGGTTGTGGTACACTAGAGCCTGCCTGCTCTGTTGCCCGCTGAACAGGGTCTAAGACATGATATTTTACACCAAAATGGATTTATTACTTAAACAAAATCGGCATGTCTCCTAAAAGCACAGCACGTGAAAGTTAAGGCCTAATTTATATGATGGTGGTATCTATACTCCGGCGCAACAGTGAAGGGGGATTCATTTTTTTTTAACAGATTTTTATTAACTTTTCTTCAATCATCCTACAAACATTCAGCATAAGAAGACCATCAGCATCGTGGGTCCGTTTTTCAGGATGAAAATCAACATTATTCCGTATCCCACATCCCTACTCAAGTCCCCCTCCCACCTCCCCCTCTACCCCCACCCCCCCAAGCCGGTGTGCCTTCTACTCTCCCTCCTATGGATTGGCATAAACCTTCCACTGCAGCACCCAACTCCTCCCGTGGACATTCACTGTTACATCCCACAGGACTCCGGCAACCCCAGGTAAATGTGCAAAGCATTCCATGCATCCCTCACGAAAACCAGCACTTGCGATGGAGTACTAGGGTCTAGTTGGTCCCATCTCCCATGTGTACCCCTGTGGTCTCCACCCCAGTCTCCAGTGTCTGATTCGTCGGTACATCCGCCCCATCTCCCTCATCAGCCTCCACCGTTAACTGAAGGTCTGCCACCGGCATGCCCCACGCCCTGGCCGCATCTAGCGCTTTGTCATTAGAAGTGCGTCTGGCTAATTGTAGTCTAAGAGTCCCTTCACTACTCGCCCATTGTTGGAAGCTCCCTCGCCATCTCAGAAAGCTAGGTCCCCCCCTGGATTTCCAGTGCATAGTGAGCTCTCTTTTGGCCATAATCAGCTCCAGGACGAAGAATTTGCTTGTGATTTTTGTGGCAGGTGTGTGCGGACACCAAAGTAAAAGGCAAGTCCCCATGCTTACTTCAATCGTGAAGGGGGATTCATACTGCCAATATAATGGTGCACCTGCTGAATTCAGTTCGCTTGTGACCATGAAATCAGAGACCAAGATTTATCCAGATTAGCGCAATGCAATGCCGTGCAGAAATCTGCAGGAATGCACTGCATGAATGGCAACAAAGAATGCAGCATTGTTGGTTTTTTTTTGCAGATTTATATAGCTCAAACTCGACATGACAATATTGGAGCGCTTTATTTGTGCACCGGTTACGTTACACAAGGTCACATTCCTTTTTTAGGCACGGGGAGATTCCAGGCCTACTTTATATATTGGCGGAAAGGGTACTCCATCGCGATGCCAATGAAGTGCCCTTTTTGCCAACATAATGGTCCACCCACCTGATTTGAATGCTGGCACACCTTTGGTGTAAAAATGACGGAGACTACTCTGTCTCCGCCATGATTAAGCTCCTCTGATGGCAATATGATGATGCAGGGCTCTGTCATGTTGACATAACCATGCGCCACACTGCAAAAAGAATTGACAGAAACCGATATGATAGCGGTCCCAGGCAATGCCTTAGAAATGACCGCCGGCTTGGCAATCATTTCTAAATCTGCCAGGTGGCATCTCCTCCCAGGCGACAGAGTAATTTAATCTGTCACTCTGGTAGAGATAGGGACCGTCTGCCAGAAATTACATTGGGCCCCTAGTCTTGCTAGCCATATCCAATCCAGTGCCAATTTCACAATGTCTCACGGCATGATGGATTTGCTACCACATGATTTCCCCAGAGGTAACTCTTGGCATGACAGTTGAAGGCGCATCTAGAAAACATGCAGTGCCATGGAGGCCATCTTGCAATTCAGCACTTGCTTACACTTTAAGAAACCCTAAATGATGTCTGTCTTTTATCTTAACAGCAAAGATCAAAAATAATCAGCACTTCACATTATTAATTTCAAGGTTTCACTTCGTCTGCTATTTCTTGAAGGCTTTTTAACATCGAAAAAAAAACTCATTTGGTCCCAGCCTAGCAGGACCTTAAGATCCAGTAACAGATCACTCCTCACTCCGCTCAGAGTGCGCACTGTCAAAAACGGGGGATGGGCTCGTTCCTTTCTCGCGCCCACCCTCTGGAATAAACTGCCTTTATACCTACGCATCAACTCTGACCATAACCACTTTCGCCGGGAATTAAAAACATGGCTGTTCTATCATTAGTCCGGCTTCCTCCCTGTACATGCTGACAATTCCGAGTCGTCCGCCAGCGCCATGAGACTTTCGAGTGATTTGTGCGCTTAATAATGTTCCTGATTTGATAGTTGTAATGTTACCTTGTTCCCCACATATGCACAGAGTCCAGGTGGGTGAGTTAGCTTGTCTTTATTTCAATTATATTATGTAAATCTCGAGCAAGAGGGCGCCGAGCGTCTAACACGACTGCTCCGGTCGCCAGCTCCGTTATCTCCGCTTTCGCGCCTTCAAACTGGCGCCTACTGCGCATGCGCGCCCTTCGCGCTCCTGTCTATGGCGTGACGCGTCATCGCGTTCACGCTCATAGACTAGAGCGCATCCTACATATCTCCCCTTTTTAACAGTAAACAAAATTAACTATTCAACCTCCACAAAGTTGCACAAGGTGTCCCAATGTTCTCTGGCTGACAGCCAGGTTGCCAACTATCATTAATGTCCACCCATTTCATAGTCTCTATATCTTGAGGGCACTGTAACTGCCCGGCCACTACGGGTGTGTCTTACCGGCATGCTCTCTTCCACCTCTCTGTCTCCGCCTGGTCTCGCACCATCTCTCCAATCTCCACTCTGAGTTACTCCAGCCGGAGTGACATCTCTGACTGCGCGCCCTGCGCCGGGAATGTCCATCTCACTGTTGTCTCCTGTATCTTCGGGCAACACTTCATCAGCTTGCTCCAGTCGAGGCGTGCTCTCGTGGAAGTCCTTCTGTGCCTCTGTCTCTTCCAGCTTGGGCCATACAACAATCCTGTTTACTCTAGCCATGCGGTCTTGGGACCACACTCTGCCATCGCTGAGGAGGGCTGCTCTACCTCTCACCTCCTTGACTTGTAGAGGCTGACTATATTTGCTGTCGCCTTTCTTTTGAAGGGTAGGGAGTTTGACCCTAACCCATTCTCCTTCCTCCAGCTCTGTTCCTTTCACATTCCGACGTTTGTCGAAATTCGCAGCATAAATCTTTTGGGCTTTTTCCAAGTTGTGTTGGACCACCGCAGGGGACCATTTACTGGTAATGGTCTTCTCCCGCCACACAACATTGTCTCGTGTGAACGGATGCCGTCCTCTCAACACTTGAAATGGACTGTACCCCACAGCCGTGGGGGTGATCCTGTAAGACCACAGCATGCTCATTACCTCAACCTCCCAATCCTTTCCCTGCATGATGGCCGCCTGTATGGAGCCCATCAGCACACGGTTGAACCGCTCCACCTGACCATTGCATGCGGGATGATACACTGCCGTGTGTCTGGATTCGATACCATTCCTTCTCATGAACCTAGTCCATTTGTCCGAGACAAACTGCGGGCCATTGTCACTAAGGATGGTTTTGGGAATGCCTTCCCTTAAGAAAACTGAAGTCAGGAATCTCAAAATCGTGTCAGTGTCCATGGATTCTTGAATGTCCACCTCAGGCCATTTTGAGTACTTATCCATCACCACACACAAGTACTTGTTCACACCTTTGCTGTCCAGGACCGGTCCCAATATGTCAATTGCCACATTCTCCCAAGGTCCCTGTGGCGTGTCGAACTTCCCCATGGCCGGTCGGAGAGGCCTCAGCACTTTGTCAGCGCCCTGGCATTGGCCACACTCCCTCACTTGCCTTTCAATGTGAACGTCCATGCCTGGTCACCAATACATCTGCTTGACGCGTGCCTTGGTCTTTACAATACCTAGGTGGCCCTCATGTAGTAGAGTTAGTAATCTGGGTATCAGTGAATCCGGCGGCACAACTCTTTCGCCCCGATAGATAAACACCCCAGAGTCACTCAGGGACAGTTCTTCCCTAATTTCATAGAACCTTCGTACTCCATCAGTGAGCTTCCTTTTGTCAGGCCAGCCTGATGTTAAGTATCTCTTAATCTCCCCTTTTTCCATGTCCTCATCGTAGGCGGACTCCCATTCTTGGGCACTTATCGAACTCTCATAGTCCTCCATGCTTGCCACCATCTCTTCCTTATCCAGGGCTTCCTCTGGCGCCACTTCCATCGCGGCAGCCCTGCTGAGATAATCCGCTACCCTGTTCTGTGTTCCCGGCAGATATTCGACATCGTAGGTGTAATCGAGTAGCTTCAGAGTCATTTTGGCTATTCTCGGGGTCGCCGTCTCATGCCCCGAGGAAGTCAAGACCTTGATGAGGGGTTTATGGTCCGTTTGCAGTTTGAATCTCGTACCCCAAACGAACTGTCTGAATCTGCCTAAGGCCCAGGTGACTGCCAACATCTCTTTTTCAATTACGCTGTATCGTTGCTCCGTCGGAGACAGCGCACGGGACGCGAAGCAGATCGTCTCAGTGGCCCCATCATCTCTCACTTGAGCCAAGACCGCCCCCAAGCCCTTGTCACTGGCATCGGTGGTTACCACGGTCTGGCCCGATGGAACGAACCCTTGCAACGGAATAGCTTGACTAATGCAGGTCTTGATGGTGTCGAACTCTTCTTGCGCCTCTGCGTCCCACTCAAACTTGGTCTTGTCTCTGATGAGTTGTCGCATTCTGTATGTCCGGGTGGCAAAGTGTCTCACGAATTTACTATAATACTCGGCCATTCCCAGGAACGACCTCACCTCCTCCTTGGAGCTGGGTGCCTTCGCCTCCTTTATGGCCGTCACATTTCGTTCCTTGGGTGAAATTCCGCTCGTGCTGATCTCATGCCCCAAGTATGTCACCGAATGGGTCCCTATCTTGCACTTACTCCATTCCGCCGTTAGCCCTTTGTTCTGCAACACTTCCAGCACGCTCCGCAACTTCCTGTCGTGATCACCTTTTGACGAGCCCATCACCAAGATGTCATCCTGAAAGTATTGTACTCCAGGAATGTCCTTGAACAAGCGGTGCATCAGCTTCTGAAAAACAGCCGCTGCGGATGCCAGGCCAAAGGGCATCCTCCGGAACTGGTAGCACCCAAATGGAGTGATGAAAGCGGTGTACTTCCTGCTCGAGGGATGCAGCTCTATCTGGTAGTACGCAGACGTGAGATCGATAGTGGAAAAGTGAGTCACACCTTTGGTCTTGGCGAGCATCTCCTCGATTCTGGGAAGGGGAAACTTTTCCACGATGAGACTTTTGTTGAGCTCGCGGAGGTCAACGCAGAGCCGAACCTGCCCATTTGGCTTCTTGACCACGACCAAGGGGGATAGCCACTCTGCACTATCCACCGGCTCTATGACACCTTGCTCTTCTAGCCTCCGGAGTTCCTGTTGTACTGCTCCGCTGGTGGATATGGGAATGTTCCTGACTTTATGCACCACCGGTACTGCACCCTCCTTGAGGACCATTTTGTGAACGAACTTGTCCAGTTTTCCCACTGATCCGTCGAAAACTTTGGGGTATGCCGACTTCCAATCTTCCTCTCTCGTGAGGGGCCACTCGTCTGTCAAGAGAATCTGTTCTTTACCTCCCGGGTTGAGTATGATCCCCAGATCGCCTGCATCTCTCCACCCCAGCACTGAAGGTCCTCTCTCCGCTATGTACAGGGTGCACGTGGCTGACCTCCCTCTAAATTCGAAGTCGAAGTCTCGACACCCCACCAAAGGAATGGCATTTTCCGTGTACGAGATGGGTCTGATGTCCGGCGGCCATAGGTCTGGCCCCACCACAGGCACAAAGTCTTCCTCCCATATGGACCTTTGCACGATGGTCCAAGGAGATCCTGAGTCGACGGCCACGTGTACCTTCACTCCCCCTATCAGCATGTCCGTGCGAGGCTTGTCTCTTCGCTTCCCCGTCACCTCAAGTACCTGGTCCTCGATGCACAACACCAAGTCGTCGTCATCCAAATCGTCCTCCTCGCTGACGTCGGCTGCTGCCGCTTCGACGCACTTGACCGTGGATTTCTTCCCCTTTTTGCGGCAGACTTTCTCAAAATGGCCGACCAGGCCGCAAAATGAGCATCTGGCGCGAAACGCGGGACAGCGTTTATCCTGCGCCGAATGTGCCGTGCTGCCACATCTATAACACGCAAACTTGTTGTCTGTACTGGGGCGGCCTGCCTGCTTCCCTGTCCATCTCAAGTCCTTCCTCTGATCTCCATATCCTCCCTTGGCTCTCCCAGGCTGGGGTGCATCTTCTATCTTGTTCACCATTTGCCTCGGCGCGTTCTCCCGTTTTGCTGCCTCCGCACCGCGTCGTGACATTTCAGCCTTTTTGACCATCGCCACCACTTCTTTAAGGGACGTCTCGCTCTGCGCCCACAGTTTGTCCTGGACCGACCTGCACGTGGTGTGCATAACAATTTGGTTTTTTATATATTCTTCCTGAAGCCCTCCGTACTGGCACGTGATGGCCAGGCGTCGGAGCGCTGCCACGTAATCATCAATCGACTCACCAGCCTCCTGCTTCCGCTGCTGGAAATTATACCTGTCTATGGAGACACAAACTGCTGGGCGGTAGTGGCTGTCCAGGTCATCCAGGGCGTTTTTGAAGACATCTGTCTCATTCACTCCCCTCTCCTTGGGCACCAGATTCTTGAACACTCTCACCCCTTCCGGGCCCAGGTTGTGGAGCAATAGTCTCTTCTTCCTTTCCGAGGTGAATTCCCCTTCATTCTCATCTTCTAGTGCCTCTATATAGTTTTGAAAATAATCCTTCCAGTCCTCCCATTTTAACTGCGGTTCGCCCGGTCTAGGCAGGAATGGGACTGGGGCCATCAGAGCAGACGCTTGATTTGCCATTCTGGCTTCACCTCTGGGGTCTACCCCCTGGGCACTGTGTTGACTGAGTCCACCGGATGCTCCCGCACTCTCTGCCGTGTTCCCTTGCCCTCTGGGACTGCCAGGCGTGCTATCCCTTCTGGTCTGTGTGGGGTCGTCCGTTTGCGCCCCTTCCTCTGACTTGGGGTCAATACCCTTGGCTGCCAGGGTGCTGGCTATGCTCCCTTTTCCTAGCCCAGCACTGACCTGGTTGTTGGAGCCGGCTCAGGTGGATTCCCGTGGTTGTTTCAGCTGCTGCCACGCCCTCTGCTCGTTTATTCCTGGATTTACTGTTGCTGTGTCCTACTGCTGTAAATATGGGGCTGTCCTGGGGGGTCAGCTCCTGACCCTGAAGTGCCTGGTGTTCGTGGTCCCAGCCTCGTCGCCAATGTAATGTTACCTTGTTCCCCACATATGCACAGAGTCCAGGTGGGTGAGTTAGCTTGTCTTTATTTCAATTATATTATGTAAATCTCGAGCAAGAGGGCGCCGAGCGTCTAACACGACTGCTCCGGTCGCCAGCTCCGTTATCTCCGCTTTCGCGCCTTCAAACTGGCGCCTACTGCGCATGCGCGCCCTTCGCGCTCCTGTCTATGGCGTGACGCGTCATCGCGTTCACGCTCATAGACTAGAGCGCATCCTACAATAGTTATTTTAAATTTTTTTAAAGCTTGTAATATGGACTCCTTCATAATGTAATTTGTAGGTATTTGAATGTGCTGAACTTTTCTACATTCTTTTCCCCCGGTTTCATTATTTGTTAATCCGTGTCCCTGGAATCAACATCACCTTGTGCTTCTTAGGAGAATACTGGGTATAAGGAGCCAACATGTTTTCTGGAAGTGAAGACACGGTTTGGGCACAGTTTCAGGCTCTAGGCGCTTTCTGGTTTTAACAGGTTCAAGCAGGAGTTGTTCTCATCCTCTTTGAACTTTGCCTTGACGAGGGCCCTCGATTAGGGGATGTGGGGAATTATACCTGCAGAGTCACGTGATCGGCGAGGAGGTGGGGAACCATCGACCTGAGCAGAAAATGGCTGCTTGTATTTGTAAGTGGTGCAGCTTAACAAAGCTTCCTCCAGGCTGCCCCCTCTGTATGCGTCATTTCCTGTCTACCTGCCCTCTGACAGAGAGGGGGTTTTAATCATGTTAAACATCGTTTTCTAATATAAAACAAAGACTGAAGGTAAGGATTTCAGGCCATTTCTTTCAGTCAGAGGTGGCCTTATATTTGACTGCAGTCTATTCCGGTCTGTGGGGGGAAATACCGTACCATGATTCTCCAGTGCCTTATAATAACACATTAAGGGCCTCATTTATGAAGAGTGACCTATCGCTGCGTGAAAACAGTGATGCGTCACTTTTCATTGCGCCCTCCTTGCTACATGTTGGATGCGTTATACTTATAGTATGACGCATCCTGTCGCAAGGAGTTACAGATATGTCAGTATTTCTGATGTATCTGTAGGCGCAAAAATTATGCATTGCTGAAGTGTGTCACAAAAGTGACGCAACTACAGCAATGGGTCAACACATGGGCAAACCCCCATGTGAAATGTGACTGCGTCAGTCTGACGCCTGCTGTGAGGCAGGCGTAAGATATTGACGCATTGGCGTCCTATAAGTGAGGCAGTGAAATCTCATAGATTTCACTGCATCACTTCTACAAGGCTTACTGGTGTCAGAACGCCCCCGCCCCTTACATACATTATACCTGGCGCAGGTATAATGTGGCGCAGGGGTTTACAAAGTAACGCATCTACCTAGATGCGTCACTTTGTAAATATGACGCAACATGGCACATTTTTTACCCTGCTGGTGCGTCACAAAAAGTGACGCACTGGCGGCGCAAAAGTGACGCAAGGGCTCATAAATAGGCCCCTTAGGTTTTGTGGCAGAGAAAGATTTTCCAGTGACTTGCCCTGAAATCGATATATTTTAGTGGATGAAAGTGATCGTCTATTGACTACTTGTGCTATACTGTTTTGAGTTCTAGGTAACGATTAGCGAAATCCTAACACATTTTACCTAAACGGTTCGAAACGTTTGAAGAAGCAAATCGAAAGAGGCCAATTTTTGCATTTTTAGGCATCACTTAGGAATGTTCGCACATCGCCAACTCAAACACAGAAGTCTCAGTGATGCGCTAACTGCACTGGGTCCCCAGGGCCACGGAGTGTCATTTGACTCATACATTGTCACTGCGAGTAACCTTTCATGTTGGCCCAGTTAGTAAGTGCTTGCTGCTCACAGCTGTGTAATCTGCAGATGAAGGGTTCAAGTCTGGCAGGACTTTATCAGTCTTTCATCCTTCTGTGACTGATAAAGTGAATCTCATTAAAATGGGTAGAAGAAACATCCGTGCTGCAAACCTGTAAATGAAACTATTGATATACCCCACGTCACTGACTATTCAGTGGCTCAATTAGCCTAGTCCTAGTACATGCTATCTGGTTTACATGATGTTGCCCCCACATCCCCTACTTGAATTTTCATTTATACATATGAAACCCACCTGCAATGGAACCCTTGTGCCTATATTTAAAGTTAGTTTTGCTCACATTAATCTCCAGTTTCCTCTTTTGAAAGAAACAATCAAACTGATCCAACAGCTTCTGGAGTCCCATGGGTGTTTTGGAGACCAGTAAGGTGTCACTCTGATCCTGGAATTTGACACGGCCATTGATCTAGAGTGTAAACAGCATGGGGGCCCACACGCACTCCCGTCTGACTCCTCTAGTTACGGGGAAGGGATCAGTTAGCTCACCTGTGCTACCTTGTCTAATCTGGGCATAGTTGTTGTAATGCAGACTCACTATGGTGCTTAACAAAAATAAAAAGGGACCCCCCACCTTCTCCCCCCCCCCCCGAACTCGGAAAGGAACTGCCAAAGCATTGATCTTGTTACCAAATCAATTTTAAACAAGGCATTGATCAAAAAAGTCAGTGGCTGACTAGGCCTGCATTCATAGTGAGATTGCCCCACTGAATACAAGCTAAGAGTCACAACAATTCAAATGTAGCCTTACTAGGTGCACAGCAGCATCGGTGTCCAGGTTGAAAACATATTTTGACCTTTAACCAGGTTCTTCTATTACATTTCTGGTCATGTCAGCTTTTATGGCACATTCCTGATGGTGTCTTAATAGGAGTGCACACTTGAATCTCAGAGACCTTATAGCAATCAGTACCCTGGTAGGTTTGTGATCCTACTGCAGAGGTGGTAGATTGTTAAAAACCTTCTTTCTGGATCCAGCCTGAAGCCTGGGAAATTCAAAGGTAAGGAATCTGCAGATAGATAGAGTCTCTACCAGATAATGCGTTACCGAAGGTAAGTAACTTGTTCATCTAAATCTTCATATGGCACTTATAAACCCCCTGTAGTTACCCTTTCCCCACTAACCTCAAATCTCTTCTCAAGACTCACATATGCTGGAACTAAGCATGGGACCATAATAAAAAATTATAACCTGGTTACTCAAGTCATCTCCTATAAACTGGCTAACCAAATCAAATGAACTACTTTAAATTATTGGCACTCTGGCATGTAATGATCTGAAAGCCGTAGGAAGCATACGAGCAGTGTGTGGAGTGGTGTCTTCCGTAGTCTTGTCAAGTCACGACTCTGCTACACCAAGAGTCTGGCTTTTTGCCTTGGACCTATGCACTTACTTCCAGATCTGAACCAAAGGCAATGGTCTAAGGAACATGCATCCACGTGTGTGAATCTGTGTGATTTATACAGGGAACCCTTAGCTGCACAACAACCGAGCACCACACAAGTGTTTATGAGGGTTGAGAGTCCAGGTGGTCTGGGGGTTACGAATGACGAAGGAGGGGGTACAGTGGAGGGGATTACAATACAAATAATGAAGGGTGTTGCAGGTGGTCGAGGATTACACTCGAGGACAGGGGAAAGGTTGCAGAGTAGGGAGACCGCTTAGGAAACGTAATGAGGGATGGGGAAAGGGTTGGATAGGTTAAGGTTTGGAGACTACATAGAAGCAAGAGCATTTGGGAGAGAAGAGGTGTCTCATTGGGTGGGACCAGGAGCAGCATCAAGTTGGTGCTTGAAGAGGTGAGTTTTAGTACACTTCTCAAACCATGCTGGTGTCTAGAATGTCACACGTATGTGCATGTGGTCAATATTGCCCAGATAGCAACTTTGTTTGAGCAGTGCATTTCATCTGTGTTTTTGTTCTTCCCAGTTGTGCCTTATGAAATCACAGTCTACACCAGTGATAAATTTGGAGCTGGAACAGACGCTGATGTGTTTATTGTCCTCTATGGAAGAGATGGGCTCTGCAGCCAGCAGAAGTCCCTGTGTGTAAACAAGAGGGAGAGAAGGCTGTACTTCGAGAGGAACTCCGTGGACCAGTTCATCGTGGAGGTGAGATTTCCCTCAACTGGAACTTCACAACAAAGCATTGATGGCATCTTCCAACAGGGTCATATAGCTTAAGATATCCAATAAAGATATCTCTAAGTGGAGCGCATGCCAGGTTTACTTTGTCGATTTGTTTACAGTGAGGATTAAATTAATAAACTGGTTTAGTCCCAAGTATGAGACTTTGGTATCCATTCAAGTATTGCAGATGTGGTACATGTGTAAAATCTTCATGCTGTCTAGTTTGATTTCTTTTCAGTAAGCATGCATTTTCATTACCAAGACTGCAATTGGAATAAGCGTGTAATGCGCTGTCAGTTATGCAGGTTGGATCAAGCAGAATGGAAGCTAGATGGTTATGGTGTAGTGGTGAAGACGTTTGACAAGTGAGAAGGTTACGTTTTGTTTAATTAAGCACTCAGAAGCTGGTCTGCAGAGGGTTCCTTTACATTGTGCATTAAGAGCACATGAGATGATTGGGTACCAAGTGCTCATGGGTAATGGAAAAATGGAAGTTGGGTGACTGGCATTGTGTACATAAGCATATATGTGGTATTGGTATGGAGTAAACCCAGCCTGAAGGAAGTAGGCGGTACTTAAAGAGATGGGCGGTCCTTAGTAGATTTCTTCATAAGTGGCAAAATAGCAGCGTTGTTAACTTAAGGTGCATATACACTGAAGAGACGTGAGTGAATAAACTGAGCGCTGGAGCAGGAGAGACCTCAGGAGGTAAATGCCGGACACACTATAATTATGGGACTCAAAGGCTCGATTGTGCACAGAACGAGTTGGAGGTCCTAAGTATGTGAATAAACACTTTAGTACTTATGAGACAGAAGGATTAGATGTGGGCAAAGCAGCACAGATTTATGGAAAGGGTAAGAAGGTGAGGGGACCAGAGGGTAGCGTTGTGAAAATTGACTAGTTTGTGGAGATTTTGAGGCGAAGTCAGTGGCAAAGCCTGAAGCAGAATGGTATGACTGAGTAATGGTTGCTCAGGCAGGGTCTTTGTGAAGTGTTGAGGTGTCTCCATAAGTAATCCATAGTCATGGATGACTAGAAGACAAAACTTGCAACTCTTTACCTATTCAGTGTGTGGGCACAGGTTGATGACTTGCGCAAGGACATATAAGGGAAATGGACCGAGATCGAGTAAAGAAGCTATTCAACAAGAGCCCACACGGGCAGTAGGCTAGTGGTGGGAAGATACAAAAATAAACGGTACATTGAGGGGGAACATATAGGAGCGTGCAAGCAGGGTGTGGGTGGTATGAAGGGTGTATCCCTCCCATGCTAAAAGGCAAACAAAATGTCAGAAGAGCAGAGTATTCAACGATGGTAAGTCATGGATGTTGAGTACGAAGCAATGACGGTCCTATGCTGAATGTGCCTGGAACCTCAGCAGACTAGGCTATCAGAGAAGACATCCAACATGTTTCCAACACTTACAAATGAAAATTGGTCTTTTCTATTTGCAGCTGGAAGATGTTGGAGACACAATTGAAAAGATTCGCATTGGACACAATGACAAAGGACTGCAAGCAGGGTGGCACTTGGACAGAGTGGAGATCAGAAGACTTTTGCCAAATGGAAAGGTGGGTCATATTATTGGAAACGTACTCATTTTTGATGATATATTGTTGAAAATTTCTTAAAACACCTTACTTGCTTACCTTAGAATTAGTATCCCTACCCCTTCCTTCCAAAAATATACTTCTATACTCATTATGAGTACTTGAAAAGACCTGGGCTCCCGGCTATGCAACACAATCTGATTACACTCTAGTCTACTGTAAAACAAATTAGCTGACTCCATGCAAAATCTCTGTGATGAACTCTCTGCTCTACTCAAGCACAAGTACAAGGCTACCCATTTTACATGAATCAGTCTAAAATCAACAGCCATAGCTCTTTTAACCTGTACCCCCAGGCCTCCCTCCTTAGACGCTGTAGTGAATCAGGTCAGATACTCAGTGTGAATCTGGTCATTGAATCCTTGAGTCAGACTGATCTAGAAAATTCATCTGTTCTAGACATATAATCGTTAGATGGAACTCTTCTTGCTCTTGGGTGCTTTTATCTGCAAATTTCTAACCGCTTGAATCACCTTCAGTTGCCCAACAGGCTCCAGAAGCCTTTGAAAAACTCCCTGGTTTTTCCAGGTGCTGCTGCACAGCTCTTGCTAACTGCACTGGTCCATTCCTTGGAGAAGACCACTCAGAGGCACTGATGTCCGTTTCCTATTTTCCACACTTTTCAATACAGATTTCAAGCTCCTCTTTGGTATTTTTACTGAGAACAATTCCAAAATTCTTCCTTGGTAGTATACTTTTTAGGGTCATCTCACCACTTCAGAATGTCAGGCTTCAGGCGATGCTGTACTTGCCTCAAGCAGATGTCAATCTTCAATCCTTACAACTTCTGCCTTTGGTGCCTAGGCCTCAGGCATGATCCTGGTTTCTTTGAGAAATGTGGCCTCATGCACTCCAAAGTTGATCACGGAGAGGGAAACCAGTCTCTGCTTGGCGCAGGCCTCTAAAAGGTTGCATTTTACAGGTCTACTTCATCAGGTAAGTGAGGCAAAGCGTTCTAAGGAAAAGCCACCCCATAAAAAGTATTGCAAATGGGATGCCTCCTCTCTCTGATTTTGCTCTCATTCCAGGGACAGGTCCAAAAGTCGCCAAATACAATTGCTGATTCTACCCTCTACATTGTCCTCAGATCCCATGGTTGTGTTTAAGAAGCTTCAAAATGAATTTCTGGTGTTGTTAGCTAAACAGGAGCAAGTGGAAGTTTTTAATCAGGCCATGCATCAGATCTTTAAATCTGGCCCCACCACCCTCTGGCACACCTGTTGGCTCAGTCTTTTGAGGTTGGCCCTCTGTGCATGCCCACACCTCATGCACAAAAGTTGATCCTTTTACTGGCAATCTTTGGCTGAGACTCTGACACCATTCAGATGCCTTCTGTGATGTCCCACACTAAGGAAAATGCTAGTAAAGCTGATTATCGTCTTCCTCCACACTACATGGATAACGGTCTCTATAGCAATAAACAGACTATCAGTGACCAGGACACATCATCTGAACTTAAACTGGAGTGTTATTCCAGCTCTTCTACGTAGGAGGTTCATTTAGTGTGGTGACCTGCAAGGGCACCAAAAGGCTGTAATGTCCTCTTCAGGTCTAAGGCTTACTTCCTGACTGAGATACTACACACTGTTCCTTAGTTTTAGGAGCCTTTGTTTTCATTGAACTGAAGCCTTTTGTACCCAGTTTTACATCTTGGGATGAGCTGCCTGTCATGTTGCTAGGTACCGCACGTCTGTGCCTGATGACACCATGTTTCTTTCTGCCCATCCTTCACTTGAAAGTTTGGTGAAGCAGGCTTCCTGGTCCAAACAATACCCTAAGCTTTTCCCTGTACTGCTGACTGGGAGACCGAGTGCATTGATCTGATAGGTGAGAAGGTATTCTCCTCTTGTAGCTTCTCCCTGCACTACTCCAACACCTGCTTGTTGGCACGCTACACACGCCTTATTGAAAGTAACCTAACTGCCATGACAAGGAGCCTATCCTAACAAATGCGCAGACCATTCATGCAGTTAGTCCAAAAGTACAATCAAACTGTGGCTTTGTTCCATGGTCATTGACGTCCTCATTAGGTGCCATGCATAGAAGCGTTTGCAGTCTTTTCTGGTGACAATCAGGCAAAGCTTATGAATATGCCAGTTAACTTTGGTTTCTTGGCATGGAAGATTGAGAGTCACGCTATGCGGATTCAAGGTGCAAGTAAAAACCATGATATCGATTCAAAGACTATAATATTACGTGGAGACGATATAATTAAATGAAATTGAAGGTTATTTTGCGTTGAATGATCATCTTAGTACAGTAATACTATGACAGCAATTCATCGAGGATAAAAAAATACATCTTCACAATCTATCATGCTTTGATTATGAGACCTACCAGGAAGCATCTTATTTTTTAACCCGCTAATTACTTTTCTCTTCACTTTCCTCCCATGAACCCTGAAGAAGCGGCAGGGAGCCACAAAATACATGTTGGCTGTGACTGTATCAAAGTATCAAGAACTTTTCATGGGACTTTGTTTTAAATGTGATTAACAAGTCATCACTGTAAAGAAATTTTTGAATAAATGAACTGGTATAACAAGTAAAAAGGATTTTTGAAACGATTTTAAAAGAAAATTGTTTTTGCAATAAACGAAAAAGCAAAACGAGTGAAAGTGTATGGGTTAATCAATATGTAGCTAGTTGATAATGACTCCCAGCTGATGTGTATGTTTCCTTGCAACATAGCTATTTATTGGGATATTGATATAGTGGCTAGTAGCCTAGAGCTGGACCATTCACTTACATAACCCATAATATAATCAAAATGCCATTCAACTGTGTTCTGCTGTTTGGTGAGAAAGTGCTCAGTGCTTTGAACCAAGCAGTACCACATCATATTCACAAACACTTGCTTCCCCGCTACACCACTTTCATCAACAATACTAGGCGTTCCTGGGCTATTCAAGGGTCCACATCTATAGGCAGCAACTGCCCTCTGAACTGACTGTGCAGCCACAACAATGTTTTTGTGGCTTCGGAGATCCTAGCTGGGTCAGAAGCAGGCACTAACAACAACAGTCTTCCACCACCCCCTTTTTATACCACACAACCAATAACATTTTCCTTTGAGAAAACAGATTTTTTCCAGAGGAGTTTTGGTCCTTCAGGACTTTTTGACTTGTTCTTGAGGGAGGGAAAGAGTAGCAGTGGCATTACTGTTTCTTACCGTCACCAGAAAGGACAGGCCTTTAACCTATTTTTAATCTTTTGTAGTGTAGTTCCTATATTTCCAATAGGCTCTGCGCATTGGAATAACATATCCTATAGATTTGACGAGGACTTAGGTCGACTGGGTCTCTATCGAATATATTAGACTTAATTGTGAGTGCCAGCTAGCTCAGAGGTCACTAGAAACTTTCTCAAATAAACAAGAAGGGATTAGTTTCTGAGAACCGCATAAACATGACAACTTTGTTTCCTCAAGATAAAACATATCTTCAGAGCGTGGAAATAATAGAAAGATATTTTACTCAGTCATTCGTGCATGCTTCGTTTCATCAGAGGTGCAGAGAAATAGAGAGATGGGCGTTTTCAATAAAAGGATTTATTGAACAGTCTTCTTACTCATGCAAAAGAAATGAACTGCTACAATCGTAATACTGGCTGTAAAGTATAATGCGTACAGCAAGAAGAGTATTATAAAATAATACTGTAAAAGCATGGTATGGTTTTCTAAGCCATAAAATACATACATAAATAACAAAGACTAAAAGTACTCAACTGGTGCTTCTAAAATCACCTACCCCAATGTACCTAACCTAAGTCTAGTACGAGGGAAGAAGTAAGTATGGTGTAGCATAGGTTTCGTTTCTTTGCCAAGAATCTATCCAAGATTTCTCTTAGGGTCTAATAAGCTCCGTACCTTGGTTTTAGAATGAAGGAGGTCTGGTATCTCTGTCTCTCAGGACTCGATTTCCCAACAACCCGCAAGGGGAGCGTGGAAACACTGGAGCTGGATTTTCAGCGAGAGAAAGACAGCCTCTCTGTCAGTGCGTCAGCTGGAGGGTCGGCTTCCTTCGGCACTTGCTGTAGCGAGCTGCATTGGGCAAGTAGATAGTCGAACTGCTCCAAACCACTGTGTGTTTGCTAGGGCAAGTGTAGGCATATTTATACCTTGAAGGTGCCTGGTTGACGTAAAGTCGGACATAATAACATCACCAAAGAACCACAAGGGAATGGTAGTTCTTTGAACACGCCATGATTTCTAGGACAAATCAATATTCAAGAAAGGGGATGTCCCTGACTGCTGAAGCCGAGTTTTCCAAGAAATTGTTGTGGCTTTTTGGAACTAGTGGAAGTAGCCATGCCTGTATTTGGCCTGGATGGGTTATGTCTAAATATGGTTATGATTTCTATGCCTATATAAGGACAAGGTGAGTTATACCTATATGAGGGCATGAATCGGGAAAATTGCACTAGGATCCTAAAACGCTGCACAACACTTTGAATGCCGAATACTTTCCTCTTCAAGGAAAAGTTCAGAATGCTGAAAGACTCAGGTCTTGCTGGACTTGGAGTCAGAGGACTTGATGATGTCGCTGGAATTTCAGGACACATATTTTCACATTCCAGTTCTGCAGTCACACCAATCTGAGATGTTTCCTTTTAGTGTTACATAGGTTCCTGGGGTCTTTAAAAGGATCATGCCTGTGGTTGTGGTTCTTCTCCACAGGTCGGGGATACATGCATTCTCATCCCTTGATGATTGGCTACTGAAGGTGGACTCTTCAGATCTGGTGTCGGACCACCTCCTGTAAACAATTTTTCTGGTGTTTTTTCATCAATTTGCCCCAGTGCCACTGCCAGACGACACAAGGTCTGTCTTTCATCAAGATGAATCTGGACACCAGGGCTCTGAAAGGCATTCTCCCCGTGCAGAAACTTTTTTACATTTTAGGGGTACATCTCTGGGTAACAAAAAAGCTGGGCTAATCCTGGTATTCACATATATAAAGGATTGTGCACTCCCTGTATTCCAATCTTGTGTTGATTCGCTCCTAATTTGTAGCGTGCATAACAGGTGTCACACTCTGATCCTTGAGTGTGAGCAGACTGAAATAGAAGCAGTGTACCCCAATTGGGGTTAATCCCCTAAAGCACTGCTTGTGGCCCTCGGGCAAGGGGTAAATTGTATTCATGAATTTAAATCAAATAATCATCAATCGAAGTTCTCTTAAATTTGTTTATTCTTCAATGGTGGTATTTGATATTCTTCATCGCACCCGATTACTTCATGTCATATATTGATCAATAAAAGTAGCATTTGTTTCTTATCCCATCCCAATGCATTTCGGGCTGGTGTAGCCCTTCGTCAGGGGATAATGAATAATGGTGGCTCTGCAGTCCTTCAATATTTCATTTCTGACTCGATTCTGAACAGGAGAAGAATTGATTTTAATTCATGAATACAATATACCCCTTGCCCGAGGGCCACAGGCAGTGCTAAAGGGGACGAACCCCAATTGGGGAACGCTGCTTCTAAGCATGTTACTGCCATAAAACATTACTGTTTAATGTTTTAGAATTTTTGACCTTAGTTAGAAGAAAGGTGGACATTCCTATGTGAGTATTTCCACACTCCTGCGTAGACCTGGAGAGCCTTCATCTTGGTGTGAAGTGTCTGCAACACCAACCTCATGTACATAACTTTCACTTTTATTTTTGTGTTTGCATTATTTCATTTATCGTGAGTAAAGTTTGAATTTCTACTTCAAAAATGCCTTACATATTTTTCAGTACTATTAGTAACTTTAAATACATACTTTCGTCTATAGTAGTTGTCACAGTTAATTTGGTTCTTTGTATTTGAAATTAATATATGCAGTGTAACATACTGCATATGGCTATCACAATTCACAGCAGAATATGTGTTAATTGCTGCCATACGCCTAATTAATTAACAAGGAAAGTAGCCAAAAGCACAACTACGTATAAAAAAAGAAATGTTTACTTCTATTTTGCTAGCTCTTTCAACAGTTTCTCCCAGTCTTCATGCTAATGCATTCCACCAACCCAGCCTCCTAGAGGTTCCTAAGAGCAGAGGAGGTGGGTGCGTCTCTGTCGCCAGCTCACCACTATGGACTGGTCTCCATCTAGCTACCCGCAGTGTCAGCCTCATGATCTTCAGGGCAAACTTAAAACTCTCCAACAGTCTCTCCACTTAGATAATGATTCAGATATGCCCTAAAAAAAGCGTCTCTCAATAATGTTTCTGTGATGTGCTGCGTTGTTATCCAATAACATTGGCCCTAGGGAGCATGAAACACATGACTGGTGTTACCCAGACCAGTTGTGATGAAATGGTTAAATTCACAGAGATCCTTGTAGATCACTCCCACTGACAACTGTGTTTCGATCTGTCATAACTAATTTGTTCAGCACCCTGCAGTGCATGTTGGCACTGAATAACACCTGTTTACTGTTACCCAACTCAAAGGTACTTATTTTATCGATCAGGACGAGTCGAATGGCACAGGTTCAAACCTGTGACCATGAGGTCCAACACAGACTCTAGGAGTGGATGGGTTAGTTCACTGAGCTGCCAGACTCAACATCACTGCTTGTAAATGTGCCTAGAATTAACAGTCATTGAGAGAGCGCTGCACAAACACAATAACTTTAAACATTGTTCCTTTGGAATATGTTAATGGTGATTATTGCATGAAGTTATTTTTGCATACAGACTGTACGACAGAAAGTGGCTTATCAAGCTTATAGAAAAAGATTTTTAGTATTCAGCCAGATTCATTCTGCTAAATGTTGTTGTCTTTCTTAATTGTATTATTATTATGGTTAAATAAAACAGGTATAGTTAAAGAAATAAACAATACAATTGTTTTGACTACAGCTATGCGAATATGAAATTACAGTTACGTAATTCTGCATAGCGGAGGGGTGTAATTCTGCATAGCGGAGGGGTGCACATTTATTGAAATTCATGCACAATAACCCCAGTGCTGAAGTTTTGCTCTTCAAATTTTTTATTTCAGCGGCACAATCTCCCTTGTGCGTTTGAATGCACAGGAAAACTACACTGAACCTAATCTTCGTAGACAATGCAGAGAATTATTCAGCAACTTTATTGTGTGCTGGTGCAATCCAAAGAAACGTAGAGGAAACTACTCAAATGTTAAATTTTGTAGAAAATTATGCTTCCACATTACGGTGCAAAGAAATGTGCCGATAGACATAAAAGCAGCTGTTTTCCACACATCGAATAATATTAATAATCCACATTTGTATACCCCGTTAGGGTCTCTAGGCGCTGGGGGCCGTCGGGGAGATTAAGCAAGCTATTGCCCAGAGTCGCATGGTGCAGGGCTAACCTGCCGCTGGAGCCGGGGATCGAACCCTGATCCCCAGATTCCAGCGTCAGTCGCCCTGGCCGCGGCGCCACACCTCTCCCACAACTATGATTACAAAACTATGACCAGTATAATGTAATTTCAAAATGTGGAGCAGTACTTCCTGAAAAATAAAACAGCAGTGAAATTGCATAGTTCACCGCACCTTTATTTTCTACAAAGAGGTTGCAACATTTTTTTTCTTAAATTTGTTTGTGCAGTTTTATATAGTGCGAAATCGACCTGAAGTTATCAGTGTGCTTTACATGAGCCCCCCATGTGTTACAGATAGACACATTCATTTTTAGACACGGGGAGATTAAGTGATTTGCCCAGAATCACAGGATGATTGAGCGTCCCTGCCGAGACTCAAACTTAGTTCCCCATCTTCAAAGTCGGCTACTCAAGCAGTTGCGGCTGGCAAGGCTCGCGGGTAGAGGGCGGGCACAGGGGGGAGTCGTAGGGGGATGGGGTTGCGTCGAGTGAGGGGGTCGTGCGGGCGAGGGGGACGCACGGAGGTTCATGTGGGAGGGAGCATAAATAAAAATAAAATAAAAAGTTAAAATAACTTCCCTTTAGGCCAGGTCCTGCGTCTCTGCTCCTGCTCTCCTGTCTTCAACTCCAGGAACACGGAGCAGACAGCCAGACTCCCTCCCCATGGCCAATCACAATGCTACAATGCAATGTTGTGATTGGTCTAACCGCAATGACATGGCGCTCAGCCAGGAGTTCGAGGGGTGGGCATGTTCTCCATGCAGGCTGTAATGCAGCCTTCATGGAGAAGCGGAAAGTGCGCATGACTGATTTGGGCGGCCCGAGAGGGGCAAACCACTCCTCCCCTGCCCTGCTCCGTGCTCCGTTAGCAGAGCAGCCCCACCCACCAACCCACCCGCAAAGGAAACATTAAATGGCAATAACTGAAAGTTATTATAATTGTATGTTTTTGCTTCTCACACTGCAAGAAAGCAGTGAGGCGACGCTCCTCCGCCATTGCAGAGGAGCCGCCACTGCACTCAAGGGGCTAAATATGTTTTTCAAAGCTGGACACTGTAAAACTGTTTACTTGCGACTAGGATCACAAATCACATGATTTACAGTATACTAAGTAAGAGCTGATGTTGGCTTTTTCTCTCTATCCGTGCGTGCAGGGATCGGAAACGGTGACCTTCCCTTGCGAGAGATGGCTCGCGAGATCAGAGGATGACGGCGAGACGGTGCGCGAGCTTGTGCCGTCTGACGTGTTCACAGAAAAACTCATGAAGGATGGCACGTTAAAGCAGATAGAGACCGAGGTGGAGGACCCCTTGGAAAGTAAGTACATCTACGCCAACAGAAATGCTTGGAAATAAAAATTCCTTTCTGCTCTACTTACGTATTTACACTAAAGGCCCAACATGGCATTAACACACACAGGGCCGGTCCTAGGACTTGTGGGGCCCTGGGCGAAAGGGAAGATGTGAGGCCCCTCTAATTTGTTTGTGACATCACAAGGTGTTAGGTGTGGTTAGGTCCAGCATACATGCTCCTTACTATATATCATGATCCAAAAGTTCTATGAAAAGATCTCCGGTAAAGCGCCCCCTTGTGGGTGCCCATTGGGCATTGCAGTGCTGACCTGAAATGGAGCTTGCCCGATGATGAAGCATGACACGCATACAGGTGTGTGAGGGCACTTGATCCTATTGCAGCATATCCCCGGAGGGTACAAGAGTGTCTGGGGTCTGAATCACAATCCAAATAAGACCCGTCCAACTGGTGATTATCTGTGTTTGACAGCCTTCTGCAGCTTGAGAGAGGCTTGTGTGAAGTCCGGCTAAAAATGTTGGCTTCCTTCGGCCCTTAGAAGTCGGTGGAATTTGGATGTTTTAAAGTTTGTGTTGTTCCTGCTGAGGTTGTCAGCCTTGATTTCTCTTCGGCTTCCTTCCTCCTTAATTAGGTGTACTTTTTTAGCATTAGGCCGTATCTCTGCCTCTAAATAAATAAATATAGTGCATGGCTACAGCTTATGTCACCAATTAATATTTTCTAGCAATTTGGGCATCTTTTTACTCATTGAAAGCCTTTGCTTCCAGGCACATGTCGCCATGTGGATTAATGGGCCTTCTATGATTATCACCCTTTTTGGGGAACAGGCACACATCATTCCCTATCACTGTGGCTAAGCTGGGAATTCCTTATTATAATTACAGTTTGTGAGTCTCCCTCACACATACCCTCACCCATCTCACCCTCTGGTGCTGCGTCCCATAAAGTAAGCTGTACCTCATTGGCCATCAAGCAGGACATAAAAAACATTACACATAAGCTCAAAACAACACAACACCCTTCCAACCACACACATGTTGTAGCTTGGTATCTATGTTGGTAAGTGCTTCAGCGCCTCACACATGGATAGTAAGCACTAAACAAATGCTACAATACCATACAATATGTTAATTGGACAGATCGAAGAAAGACACTTGAAAAGCTAAAATCCCATTCAAATGAATTAGAAATGCTTGCAAATTGCTGCTGTGGATTACACAGCATTGAATGTTAATCTAAAAGGCTGCTTGGTGGGGTAACGTAATGTCTGTTGTAATCAGTGTGCAACCTGGAGCAGGCTAGCTGACATAAGGTTGACATGGAAGTTCAGACCTCTCATCTTTCATGTAGAATTTCAGAAGTGTACCTATTTAATTACTCACTTAACAGGCTGTCCAGCCTACGATTAACGTATCCTTAAACTTGGTAATAGTAATGTATGCTTTTCGCAACACTACAAATTACGTTTCTCAAGGATAAACCTTTGAAAAGGAAAGCTCCAAATGGCTGCCATCTTGCCAATGTACCAAAACCAAACTCTGAAGATGGGGATTGAGGAATGAGTTAGTGAGCCCCTTTGCAATACTATGGCTACACCTTTACATGCGAGGACAATAGGAACCCCTTGCACAATGTCTATCTTCTTTCTGATCTCTCCGTAAATTGGATTTGTACTCAGTACATTCAACAAACATGGCTAAATACTTGCCGGGCCTTTATCATTGTGTGTTGTCGCTAATAATTGGGGCCTAGGATTGGATAGTAAATCTGTTGACAAACGAAGCCTGGAGAGGAGGCAAGCAAAGGCCTCAGTTTGTTCACAGTTGATAGCATAATAGTTTTGTGAGTTGCACCCTGGCTGTATAACTGCAGATCAGTAGTTTGAATCTATGCAAGACACAATCGTTCTTCCAGGTTCCATTATCTGAGCGTCATTAAATAATATAATAGGAACTCCTTAGAAAAAGTGGAATGAAACACCTTTATATGTACGTGATATTTCAAATGACAGCTAAAAATACCTTTGCCACACCACCACATACGTATTGTGCGTTTCACCACTAGGTTAATATCCAATGTGTTGTGTGCCTCTTTTCATGCTAAATATTTTAGGCAAAGGCTCAGAATAACATCACCATTAACAAGCATTGGCAAAGCCAATTGGTCTTGCCTAGAACAAATATTGGCTTTGGCAATGTTGAGTTGCCGTGTTGTACACCAGTGTGGCTGTTTTTCAGCATGGTTAAAAGTTAGTGGCATGGAGTGTCCTTGAGTGAAATGATAGGAATAGAGTGTAATTGACTGGATTTTTTAGAGTAGTAGTTGTAGAGTGGAATAGGGGGAGTAAAGTGTCATACAGTTGAGTAGAGCGGAGTAGAGTTCATTCATTCAGTGTCAGAGAGTGTCGTAGAGTGCAGTGTCATCAAGTTCAGAGTCAGAGTGGAGTGCTGTATTTTGTAGTAGGGTGGAATCGGTGGAGTGGGTTGGGTGGGCTGAGGTAGTGAGTGGTTTGAAGTAGATTGGGGTGGATTGGGTTGAATTGGGATAGAGCGAGTTGGAGCGAGTAGAGTGAGTTGGACTGGGTAGGTGGGGTGGATTGGATTGGAGTGGTATGGATTGAAATGGGGTGAGGTGGATTGGAGTAGGTTCTGTTAGATTTTTTGGGGTGGGGTGGATTGGAGTGTGGTGGGCTGGAGGGATTGGACTGAGTGGGGTGGTCTGAACTGGGGCGGGGTGGATTGGATTGGGGTAGAGTTGGGTGGATTGGAGTAAAGTGGGGTGGATTGAACTGCAGTGGAGAGGGTGGACTGAATGTGGTAGATTAGACTGAAGTGGGGTGGATTAAAATGGGAAGGGAGGACTGGATTGGGATGGATTGGAGTGGAAAATAGTGAACATGAGTGGGGTGGAGTGGTGTGGGGTGGACTAGAGTGGGGTATAATGTAGTGAGGTGGGGTGGAATGGGTTGTGGTGAATTGGATTGGGGTGAGGTGGATTTGAGTGGAATAGATTGAATTGCAGTGGGTGGATTTTATTGAGTGAAGTGGCTTGGATTGAGGTGAATTGGTTTGTGGTGGGGTGAGGTGGATCGGATTGAATTGGGGTGGTTTGGATTGGAGTGTGGTGGGTCAGATTGGAGTGGGGCAGATTGGATTTGGGTGGATTGAATTGGATTTGGGTGGATTGGATTGAAGTTGGGTGGATTGGATTGGAGTGGGTTCGATTGGATAGGGGTGAGGTGGATGGAACTGAGTCGGGCAGATTGTTTTGAATTGGAGAGGAGCAGACCGGAGTGGGGCAGACAGGAGTGGTGCAGATTGGAGTGGGGCAGATAGTTTTGGATTGGTGCTGATTGGAGTGTGGCAGATTGTTTTGGATTGGAGTGGGTGGCGCTGATTGGATTGGAGCACATGGTTTTGGATTGGAGTGGGGCAGATTGTTTTGGGTTGGAGTAGGCCAGATTGTATTGGATTGGAGTGGGGCAGATTGTTTTAGGTTGGAGTAGGCCAGATTGTTTTGGATTGGAGTGGGCAGATTGTTTTGGATTGAATTGGGGCAGATTGGCGTTTGGAGATTGGAGTGGGGCAGATTGGAGTGCGGAGATTGGAGTGGGGCAGACTGTTTTGGGTTGGAGCGGGCCAGATTGGAATGCGGAGATTGAAGGGTGGCAGATTGGAGTCCGGAGATTGGAGTGGGGCAGATTGGAGTGCGGTGATTGGAGTGGGGCAGATTGTTTTGGATTGAAGTGGGACAGATTGTTTTGGATTGAAGTGGGGCAGATTGTTTTGGATTGAAGTGGGGCAGATTGTTTTGGATTGAAGTGGGGCAGATTGTTTTGGATTGGAGTGTGGCAGATTGTTTTGGATTGCAGTGGGGCAGATTGGAGTGGGGCAGATTGTTTTGGATTGAAGTGGGGCAGATTGTTTTGGATTGAAGTGGGTCAGATTGGTGTGTGGGGTGAGAGGATTGGAGTGTGGTGGAGTGGAGTGGTTTGGATTGGATTAAGTAGGGTGGATTGGTGTGGGGTAATGTGGGATGGATTGGTGTGGATTAGAGTGGGACCGATTGGAGGTGTACTGAACTATTTTGTGTTAAAGCATTTTTCAGAAAAAAACACATAAGAAAGAAACCTTGTCAATTTGCAATAATATTTGAGAACAGGGTGCACAAGCAAAAACAAAAGAAAACATTAGTGAAAAGTAAGAAAAGAAGATTAGGCAAAATAAAAGAAACTTAACTATAGAAAATAAATCTTTGCAATTTTGTTTGTCCTGCTGGGCACGTTTATACCAGTCTCACGTCTTCTGTTTGCAGGACACTAAAAGTTCAACAGAATAAAATAGTACCTCAATCACATTGGGAGCAGCGAACGTGCACTGATTAAGTTGAATCAATCAGTGCCTGGTCCCTGCTCCACAGAGAGTAAAGGAAGTGATGTTAGATCTGCCTTGACCAATTATGAGGCTGTAAAGAAGAGTACCACGCAAATCAACATGTGGTAAGCAACGGGCAGGTTCCAAGCCCTTTTATGCATACAACAGTGTCTCGCAAGCAAGACGCATGCAGTAGACACTTGCAGGCACAACCCTAAAAAGGGTCAGAGTAGCACTAAAAGATTTTCAACAATCACGTGTGCAGCCGCATTTTGCTATCTTCAGAGATCAAAAGGAAGGGGTAAAAAAGAGGGATGTTTAAGGACCTTGCTGCTTTTCTGAGGAACTGATTGGGGACAAGGGCCTACGGATAAAGGGTGCTCTGTCGGGAGTAGTTCATCGGAATGCATTTATTCCTTTGCACATTACACTGAATAGGTTTTTCAATGTCTTTGAACTTATAATATCAATGAAGTTGCTTGTCATTTCTACATCTGAAAAGGCAGACAAGATGTTTTCATGGTTATTAGCTGACAGCGTGTCACACTCTTTCGAGAAACCTTGTCCAGCTACAGTACTTCCCTTCTGACTTCCACCCCACCCCACCTTCCCTGCCCTGCTAAACAAGACCCAGGTGCAGCACAAATATGGGCTGTCAAAACAGTATCTATGAAATCCCCTACAAGTAATTAAATGGACAAGAAATTCACTGCCACTCTGACATAAGTGAGGGGCTCAAAGTGTGTCACAAAGCAGTAAATCTGCTTTATTCGCGATAAGAGGGGCCACGGAGCTTCCTGCTGGGGAAATTGGGTGGTAATCCATTTGTACACACTTAGCTGCATTTACTAGACAACCCTCTAGGTTTATCACTGGTGGCCTAGACTGGGAAGCAAACATGCTAGTCTCTCTGGGAAATACAAATTAATGATCTAACAATAGTGCTGCGAGGCCAAGGACAGGGCCCCCCTGTCCTGGGTCTCCCAGCACAAAATAATGGCTACAAAGTCCTGCGATGGGGGGCCACATCTGGACATTGCAGCCTGGTGGAGACCTGCGAGGCCCCCCTGCCCTGGACTTCGCAGCACTAGATAATGTCCCAAGTCCCAGTGAAAGGGGCCCCACGCCTAACCTTTCAGCCTGATCCAGTGCTTCGAGGCCCAGGGGATAAGGACCACCTCCTCTCGGCATCAAAGCAGTAGTGAGACACTTTGCTGAGCACTGTCTTACTGTGGCAGTCTGAGCTTGATGCTCCTCCCTCCCCTCTTCAACCTCTCCTTATCTGCTGATGTCCGGCTCATTGTGGAAACAAAAGAGCCTTCTGTCGCCTGGAGACGAAATACACAAAGGACAGACAAGTACTTCACCACAGGTTTTAACAGAGGTGCTGCCCCGCCCTTGTTCCAGAATGCTGAGGTAACTACTGGCTTTGCTGCTTTCAAGTCCTCTACCCCTTGTTTACCCTCCCCCACCTTTCACACCCAGGAATGCCACCATGCCCTGAACAGCGAGGTCAAGACACCTCGCTTATAAATACATTAGCAAGGTGATCGGGTTGGGGAGAGGGGCCTCGGGGAGTAGGAGGGCTGCCTGTGAAAGTGTGGTATTTCACACGAAACGGGGGCCCCATGTTATTGTGCCGAGCGCGAGGCCCTGGGCGGCTGCCCACACTGGCCATGCCTAGCGCCGGCCCTGAACACACAAGCAGGGATGGCTGTATTCAGTTCCAGTGTGCATTGTTTGATTGCAGTTCAGGAGGGTGATAAAGAGATACTTAGAGATTTACTATGCTTTAGTGTGTACGAGAAGAGAAAACAATGGGTCATGTGTATGAACACATTTTTCCATAGACACAGAATGGGTAAATCCCTTTGCTACATCTGGCCCAATAGGCAGTATTGCATGACACAAAGCTGTTCAAATGGCAGTCAATCTACCCACGCACAATCGGCCACATGCATCAACCTATTTAGGAAGGGCAAACGGTGCGAATCGGTAAATTCGGCCGTTTGCGCTTCCTAAATAAGTTTTTGGGATGCATGAAACAATTTTTGAAAATCCGCATTTTTTTGCAATTCCTAAAAATGCAAATGCATTTAAGGAATCGCATTTGTGCGATTCCTTAAATGCAATGCATGAATTTGTAAAAAAAATGCGAATTTAGAAATAGGAAGTGCAAATTAACACGAGGTTGACCCTCGTGGTAATTTGCGAAATTCTTTTAAAAAGCACAAAAATGCATTTTGGAAAGTGTCATGTTACACACACAAATGTCCTTTGGACATGTGTGTGTGAAACTTGCACTAAAACAAACATTTCAAGGGTGCAGGGGGGGTCCTTTGGACCCCCCTCAGCACCCTTGCAATGCATCAACAAAATGTCATTGGCAAAAAAAAAATTCGCAAAAAAGCATTGATTCCTATGGGCCTCTAGCCCCATAGGAATCAATGTATTGCCATTCCTTAATTGCGATTCGCAATTAAGGAATCGCAATTTCCGAAAATTAAAAAATCCTAAAAACTTTTAGGATTTCTTGATGCATAGGATTTTGCAATTCCTAAATTGCGATTCCTTAATTTTCGCAATTTAGGAATTGCAAAATCCTACAATGATGCATGTGGCCGAATAGGAATTGTGCCCCGAAATCTGATTTTCTAAATTGCATTGTAGCACTTATGGTGTCATATATTCATTCGTCATGCAGAGTTGGTGTAAAAGGGAGGGGCCAGTGCAAAAGTCCTAAGATTCTATGCAAAGCCAGATCAACTAGTGTCATGCAAAGTGGATTATTTGGCTTTCTGTTGAATACACATGCTAAATGAAAAAACAGGTAGAAGCAATGGTAGTAGCAACTCTGTGTCTTTTTCCCATGTGTAGCATGTGTATATATTTACATGAAGTGAAAATATTATGCAAGTAACATCTGGGCGATTGTCTGTGCAGGGACATTTGTACTCAAGTGTGAGCTTCATGTACCGGTCTCATTCAATATTCTACTGGCTCCCTTTTTCTCCATAGCGCAATCCTAAATCGCTGGTAAGTTCTCGCTTACTTTTTTGGGTGAGCACCTTTAATTACATCAATGGGGCACAACTCAAGGCAAATACAAAGCTGCATAATTTTTTGCCATTTGTGCAACGCTGTCCAAAGATTTCCGCACAGCATTACATTGCGCTTGTGAGAAAGTGGATTGTTAGTTTAGTTGATGGTGGTCCTCTTCAAGTGGTATTGGCACTATTCTCTACCAGGTTCAGGTAGGACTCAATAATTTAAACCTGAGCTCAACCATTGTTAGCTGTAGCTTAGAGAAGACTGGCCTAACCTAGGAAAAATATGTATAAAAACAGTTAAAAAGTAGGAAAGACAACACAATATAAATCCCTCTCCAAATTATACAAATAGAATAACTATTAGTGAACAAATAGATACCAAAAGCGACAGTAAAATCAGATGTAGGGAGCCGGAGATATGAGTTTTACAAGTTTTAAATAACTCTAGCGCCAAAAATCACCAAGCACCAATCACAGTTATCTGGTCATGCTAAACTGGGTCAAAGTCAAAAGTTAAGGCCGGCCACTATGGAGCATGAGCTGGATAGAGGGAGCAGGTTCATCCCAGTGGAAAGTTCACCCTCGGACTTGGTTGTCTTTCTGAAGAAAAGTCCTTGTCGACAAGGTCATTGGTGGGTCACGCTGCAGGGTGGATTTGAAGAGGGGCTCGTTGACAGAGGCCACAGGAGCGTGGGGCCATAGTGGGAGCCTTGGCTCCCAGGAGCGGCCCGTGCAGGCAAGAGCGATTGTGGCGGTGGGTCAGGGTTGGGGGGATTCGACTGGCGACCACCAGGGAAAATTAAATAATTAAATTTCCCTTGCATTGTCAGTTGAAATCCCTCACAACCGGCACCACCACTCTTATCTGCACGGGCAGCTGCTGTTGGCTCCAGTGAGAAGTTCGAAGCTCTCGACTACAAAGGCTGAAAAACTCCTAGCGGCTGAAGTCAGGACGCAGGAAGGCATCATTTTCTTTGTGGTGCTGCTCCCTGTTTGTTCCGGTGAAGTCCTCTACTTTTGGACTTGAAAACTTTTCTGCAAGTCATGTTCCTTTCAGTAAGGCAGACAAGCAAGCTGAATCCAATTGGCAGTTGGATATCAGTGGCTCGGAGGCAGTCTGGTGGTAGTCACTGATTCTTTGGGAAATAAGTTCAGAAAAAGTTTCCAAGTGTCTAATGTTGAAATTGTGGAAGGGGAAGAGTATACTTAGACACCAGCCAAGGGTCCAGGACCTTCTGAGCACCACTTGGGTAATAGAACTCAATCTCCCAGAAGCTACCAGCAGGGATCCAAGGCAAATCCAGTTGGACCTGGGCTCAGAATAGTTTTCAGCTTCTTGCAGCTTTTGTGATCCTGGAGCTGAACAGGAGGCTAGCCAACTAGCCCTTGGAATATATTCTTCAGTTCTGGATACAAGTGGGGAGCAGTTCCAGTCCTTGGTGTGTCTATCCACAGGATAAACAGCAGATGCTATTCGTCTTCTATCTTCCACAGGTCCAGATGTGTTCTGAAGAAGGCACCCAGGGTTTCCCCTTTCTATACCTGGCACTAGCTTGCAGGTGGGGTAAACTCCCTGGCCATTAGAAAACATGTTCCTGGGGAAACATTTGCACATTTCCTAGGTGGTTGGCCCTAAGCAATCCCCCAGTGTCTTGCTCTGCCAGACTTCAACATGGCAGAACCTTTCTTCCCCAGATCAGAGCTCTGTGCACACCCCTGAGCTGTGTCGTTTAGGAAAATGAGAAATTCCCCCTGTAATCTAGATCTGAAACAGGTTTCCCCCCTTTGAGATTGGTCTCACTCCCAACCCTGGGCAAAGGATTGGGCAGTCCTGGAAATTGAACTATATCCACCTGTGGCAGGGGATGCCCCTTTGAACCTAGTGCAGTTGGTGGGTAAATCCCCCCCTGGCCATCCTCTCAGCAGAAGATTGCACATCCTCCCAGCCAAGACCCTTTGTTCCCTTTCATGGGAATCATTCACACGACCTTACCGGTGGTCTAGACTGCCAGGTGACACTAGCCTAAAAAGGCTAGTAGAGGCTTTAGGCAGAAACACTTTCTAAAAGTAGCATTTAAAAATAATAATTTATAATCCGACTTCACCATTATATTGGATTTTTAGTTACCATTCATTTTAGGCTTTCGATCACTGTTCTAGCTATTTCCAAACTGAACTTATACATTAAGAGGTGTTATAATGTAACCCAGTGCTTTTCTACAGGAGAGCCAGCCTTGCCACACTAAAAGACAATTTAGGAGATTTTTCACTGCCAGGACATGTGAACGCTAAGTACACATGTCCTACTATTTAAATACCATGCACTTTGCCCTATGGGCATTTAGGGCCTACTTTGGGAGTGACTTATAAGTATTTAAAGGAAAGCTTAGGTCTGACAAAAGATTTACTTTGCCAGGTCTAAAATGCAGTTTTTATAACTGACTGTCCAGGCTGCATGAGCAGGCCTGAAGACATGTTTGCATTGTCATTTTAGTGGTGGCACAATATGTGCTGCAGTCCAATAGTGACATTAACTTACAGGCTGTGGGTATCCGGGCTCATAGGTAAGTTCAATTTGGCAATTAAAGTTAGCCAATTTGGCACGTTTTTAGGTATCACAACACATATACATGGCACTTGTTAGCAGAGTCTCAGTATACAGAGTCTAAAAATCAACTGCATCACTCCACAAAATGGGGATGATCAGGCAACAAAGGCATTTTCATACAGCGCTTATCTGGATAAATCTTGGCCTCCTAATTCTTGACCACAAGAAAACTTTATGTATCCTCATTTTGTACGGTGTATAACTTAAATCACCAGGAAGAGATGTTTGACTCTTTATCATCACCAACATGTCTTTTGTTTCTATTTCCCGCGTTGCTGAGAACAATGCTGATTGCATCCTGGATCCAGGTGTGCTAATCCTGTCTGTAAAATTAGTCTCTGGTATTGGTGTGCTAGCCACATACTGAAAATATGTGGCCTACAAGGCCAACAGTTGAGTTTGGAGGAATGAGACAACACAAAAAAATAGAAAAATGATCTCCCCTTATAGGGAACTGAGTTCTATAGATTGGCCACAGTTTATTTCGGTAAAAGAAAAGATACTATAATTCCCCTAATCGGGCAGCATTATATATAGTTGATCATGAAATTCTCATAGAGACTCATTGCATATGAGCTTGGGTGGCTAGATAGTGTTGGATGGCTACATCCAAGGTTGGTTCTCTTTCTTTCGGAAGGAAAAGTCATAATACATTGAGATGGAGTCTTTAAAAACCCCATGCTCTGTCTAGTTGTAGCACTACAAGGTTTGTTGACACTTTCCCTAGTTTTTTGTCTGTATGTAAAACCCCCTGACTAATATTTTCAGAAATGACCGTTGGATATCTGTCATTACTATGCAGTTGATGACCAGTTTTACCACAATGTTGTATTTGTAAACTACATTTGTAAGCTTTTTTTTCCTGAGCAACATACCTGGATGGCTAACTCTTCCTTCACACTCATCCCTCATTATAAAAAGCTAGTTTGCTTTGTACAGAAAATCTCTGTGAATAAGAGAACTGAAAATTACTGGGCATATTATCTGTCAAATGTCTTGGCAAAGCAATGTCCAGTCTCATCAAAGTGACTTATCTGAGCCAAATTTAATGAGAAATATGAAAAATATCAAGTGGCTCGTCCCAAGACATCAGCAACGTTCTGCGTGTGGTCGACCCAAGACCAGTACTGACCCCGTCAAAGGAATCCTCCACTTGGCAGCTCACCTGATAGATTTAGTGAAGACCAGTTAATCACATTTTGCCTCTCCTGATAGACTTAGACTCGCTATACATAAAAGCATCATTCTCTCTCAAGATACTTGCATTAAGACCATTCACCTCTATAAAGCTGCACACCTCCATGACAATTCACAATATCAGGAAGTGCTTTATATGCTTGACGCTGGAAACTCTGAAAGCCTCCTCACCTTTCTCAAGGCATGAAAGACACGCTTGTTAGGGAAATCTCTGTTTAAATGGAGCCTTGTTAATTGCCTTCGCTTTCTTGAATCTGTTCTGGCTCCAGCTGGTGTCCTTTTTAGTTACTTGTGAAGCACAACACTACCTCTGGTGTAGAAATAATCAATCCTTTTAGGTGAAGTTCAGTTTTTTATACGTGTTCTTCCATTATGAGGCCACATTTTTCTACCCAACCGTTTCTAAAAGATGAGGTGTCTTTTGTGCATTCCTGCTGCCTTTTTTCCTGTCCAATTGATGTTTCCTGTTTGTGGCCTAGAACACAAAGTCCTTGGATGGTTTCCACAGCTTGAGGTGCATTTATTCATGAATATGCATTACTGCCTGACAAAGTGCTCTTTGCTGTCAAACTGCTAGCAAACCTTGCTTTTCTTTGTTTATGCTGTTGGAGGGATATTGAAAAACAGCAGAATAGATTTGGAATCTCATTTTGAATACTGGTGGAGGGGAAAGCTAGGAGAAGCGAAATCATCATTAGAAAGTTAGACAACAAGTTGCACATAGATGCTTGATTTGCTACCACAACTGCTCTAGCATCAGAATCAATTTAATTTTCCTGCCAAAAGTACAGATTGACTTCAAGGTAGCTGCCTTATATATCTCTGAGTTAGTGAAGCTTCTTATAAGAGTGCCATTGACTGCAGTGCCCCTTTTAAAATGAGCTTTTGGCTAGCCAGAAAAGGGGCAGATAGATTTCTAGTAGCATGGTTATTCAAGACACTTTCCACCTTTCAATGGTTTGCTTCAAAGAGGTCAACATGGTGCAGATATGTTATAATTTCTTGATTTGATTTGTGCATGTGTTAAATCTCAGTGATCAAGAGATCACTTTGTTGGGGAAGGTGGATTAGGAAAGAAAATTGCAATTAAATTGTCCGATTGATTTAAATATGTGAAAAATAAAGTTTAAAAGGGATGAGTTCTCAGTGATAACTCTCATATTTACCATTGGACCTATCCTTCACTCACCCACCTTGGCAGTGGTATATTTACTAGAGAAGTTACCTTCCTAGAGATGAGCTGTAGGTTCTAATGGAGACCCTATCAGTTTTGAAAATAATATATACATCTCCAAAAGGAAAGCAACATGTCTAAAAAGAGGGCAAATGTTTTTATGGTCCTCTAGAAAATCATTAATCATCCGGATTATAAGAAAGATTCTTAACATGGCGCTGTACGACTGTGCGGTTTCCGCACATAAATAGATACAACTGTCCTATCTTTTTATGTGTAGATACTCCACAGTCTTAAAGATACTACTAGTAAAATACCTTTATCCATAGCAGTTATTTTTGGGGAGAGGCAACATTTTGGGATGGGGAGGTAAGAGAGCAGCATTTCCTTACATGGAACAGTAGTCGCGGTCATGGCAGTAGCGAACTGGAAGGAAGCCTAAGGTGGTTGGGGCATCTCTATTGGACAGGCAACGAAAACTGACCTTATTAAGTGCCGACTGACATTTGGCTTATTAGGCTGATCATGCCAGTAACCAAAACTATTTGACCATTGTCAAAGAGCTGCAGTTCAAAAGCCACAGATGACTGCAGAGACCAGAGCCCCAAGAAGACACAATAACAGCCACTCACGCTGTGGGGAGGGGGCTAATGCTAGGGGGAAGAAGGGGCAAAAGCTCTGTACCATGAAAGATGGACTATTCACTGTTAAATTGGCAATTGATGGGGGCATCTCTTTTTTTTAAACTCATTTCGCAGCTCATACTTACAAAGTATCAGTGTTCACCGGGGACATTTATGGTGCTGGAACGGATGCAAATGTTTTCATTACAATATATGGTGACCTGGGTGACACAGGAGAGAGAAAACTCAGCAAGTCTGAAGCCAACTCCAATAAGTTTGAAAGAGGACAGGTACAGAACAAAGGCTTTGATTTTGATTTATAAAATTGAATGTGTTTTTTGTTTTTGTTTTCCTATTTGTGAAGAGAGTTTGATCAATGCTCAATGACTGCAAAAAGGCTAGAGAATATTGCAGTGAATCTCACAGGTCAGCTGTCAAATCAAATGTTGCATGTTTTACTAGGAGAAGGCGGCTGGGATTCAGTGATCAGGTTATAGAATTTGGCCCTAGATTCACTTCATAGTGTCTGGGGTAATTGGAACATGAGATATTTCAATAGATATGCAGCAGATAAGTAAATGAAAGTACGTTATCTGAAGTCCACTGTGTATGAGGGGGCAACAGTGAGACAATATGAACTGGATTTGTCCTTGTGAGAGAGTTTGTGGAGCACAACTAACACCTAGATATCTGCCTCCTAGCAAGCAATCAAAGTGTAACATTTTCGTAGCATGCAGCTGTCTGATTTACAATGGATGCTAGGTCATTACCTACGTTCACCCTCTTGGCATTCAGAAGAATATCCATGTTCTAATCATACATGACCTCAAAAAAATGAAGCAGGACTGCCTGAAGTTGCAAATAATGATTAAACAGAAGGATTGAGATGGCTGAGCTCAGAATGTATCCGTATTTGATATTTCTGATTGACTGATGGGTTTTCTAAAGCGCAATTGCTTCGAAAGGGTTCCCCGGTGCTAAAATGCCCATAGTGAATCAGCGAAGGCCCCAAACACCAGGCCAGAAAGAGGACCATTTGGAAAAGAGCAATATCTTCAAAAGCTTCCGAAAGGATAAAAGGTTATTACTTAATCTCAGCTCCTGCGGAAGTTTGTTCCAAAGGATAGGGTCCATACTGTATAAGGCTCTACCTCCGTATCTAGTAAGTTTCGTTTTTGGTACCACTACAAGCCCTTTTTTGTGCCAAACATGGGCATCTTATGGAACATATCTCTGCATTTTGCTTCTGACATAGGAGGCCCTAAGCCGCGATAGGCTTTATAGGCAAGAAACAGGGTCTTCAACCAGTTTATTTTCCTTATTTGCAGCTAATGTGAATCCTTTGTAGCAGGTACAGCAGAAAACCCTGATGCAGTGCATTCCTATAATCCCTCGAGCCAATCAGTGCTTGAACAACCATCTTCATCGAGTGGTAGGCAAGAACAGACTATAGTATATAACATGTGAGATCTTTTATATATTCGCAAAGCAGGTTAACTGGTTGTCTAGAAGGATCCCCAGATTCCTTGTGCTTGTCACTGGTGTGTAGGTGGATTACCTAGCTATTCCGGACACCAATAGCAGGGCCTGCTTGCCAAACAGGAGTACCTCTGTTTTTTTTCTGTTGAATTTTAGGAAATTTTATTGAATCCCTGTCAAGCAAGCCAAGACATTCCTCCCAGATGCCACCATATTCTGTGCTGCTGACACCACAATGTGGGTGTCGCCCCCATGGGATATCAAACTCAGCTCAAAGGCCCTGATCATTTCTGCTATAGGGGCCATATGTATATTAAAATGCATAGGGATGTGTTATATGCCCTATAGGATGACACACTCAATACTGTGGGTTGTAGTTTCAAATGGAGGACATACCACAGTTTGAATTCTGTTTCCAAGAAAGATGTAAACTGGTTTATGACCGTGCGAGTCAAGATGGCTTCCTGAAGTCTATTTAAAAGAATGAAAAGAGAGACAGTGTCAAAGGCTGCAAAGAGATCGAAAAGGATCACAGCAACCATGTCTCCCTGGTCCAGGATCTCTCTAAGCTCTTCAGCCACTTCTACTAGAGCTGTGTCTGTTCTATAATGTGCTCTGAAGCCTCACTGAGTAGGTTCCACTAGAGAGGTGTCTGCCAAAAAGTTGAAGACTTGAAGATTCTCCTATCTCTCTAGCACTTTTGCAGCCAGTGGAACCAAGGAGTTGGTCTATAGTTATTTAGTACAAAATGGTCAGCACTTCACACATCACCTTACCTTATATTTGAATCACCTTGTATCACAGGGATAAAGAACAATAAATCCAGGAACTCTACATGACCCCTGTTAAGCGGCGAAACAAGATCAGAAAAATATTATCCTTCTGAGCGTTGTGGGCTTATTCACTTCATAAAACTTATAGCAACTTAAAGTAGGATAATAAAACAACTGTAGTTTATCTCCGTAAAAAGGGTTTCAACCATTCCATCAATGAGGACTTGCATATCAAATAACATTACAGAGAACACTGTCAGCAGTAGAAGTTGAGATAAGGATCAACGTTTGGCCACCTCAGCTCTTCTGAACTACAGAAAGGTATTCCATATACCATATAACATAAGATTAGTGTTCCAACAATAGTGCAATCAGGATTTGCATGTAAAGAAAAATAGAAAAGATGCTACGTTCCTCTCCGCATGAGTCACAGACGGATGATTCACCAATGGAGGAACTAATGCCAGCATCTACACCGCGCAGTACTGCACGAGTAAATGACCAACTTCAACAAATCATGTTGCCAAAAAGCATCCAACCATACACCGCTGCTCTTCAAAACTAATGTGCAGTACAACAAGCACCATTACCGGAGCGTACAAATTCCCATGATTCTTCAGCAGTGCGGCATCTAAAATAATCGGCCACGTCTTGGAATGTGGAAGCGTCTTTGTAGGCAGCTCCACCCTCACATGCGTACTCATGTTCGTCTTCACCCCATAAATAGTCATTGGACATGTAGTTCCAAACAGTCCTGAACCATGATACTTTCTTCTCCTGTCCTCGGTGAGACTCCAAAACCTTTACTACGTGAAATCCAAGCAGCCTAGTTATATGCACCCTGACTGTGTTCATGCATTGCTAAGCACTTTACCCTGATGTGCCTTGACAACTTCAACTCCATTGATATGTGGCTTTTGTCTGTACTTCTCCAGGTTACTGGGCCAGGCAGCCAGGGTAGCTATATTTCCCACCCCTCGGCCACCTCAAAGACTAAAGTGGATTCTGTGTGCTCTCTGACCTGGTCAGGGCACACTAAGGATCCCATCTGGAGACCTGCAATCCCTGAGGCTGCTGTACTACTGGGAGCCTTTTTGGGGCAGTAGGAGTCAGTCTCCAATTTGGTGTCCATTTTGTTTACAGTTGAAACACCCAAGATTTTTTGGGGATCCCAGTTTTTACCCTGGTACTCACCCTTTGTTTGGGAAGAGTCTAGGAGTCCACCCTCCTCAACAGGTTTTTGGAGGCCTTTGGAAGACTCTGGGTTTTTTCCCTTTCTGTTCCCATCTTTCCCCTGGGGAGGATTGGTAACCCCTTTCTTCTGGTCAACCCAACCCTGGGTCTTTCTAGACACCCTTGTTTTGACCCAGTGGTCAGACTTCTTCCCCAAATCCTGAGGAGAGACTAACCCTAAGTTTACTAAGTACCGATGCTGTTTTTCTGAAGTACAATTACTAAACAAGTGATTTTTCATAACCAAGTTATATGACCCATCATAGTCTTGCATCTTACAGCCTTTTAACCAGCCACCTTGTGTTTTGACTGAGAAGTTAACAATGTAAACCCATGACTGACTCAAGGTTTTGTGAATTTCCCTGAATTTAAATCTGCACTTTTCATTGGTGAGTCCAAAACCCTCAATCAGGGTATCCTTCATGAGATCCTAAGACTCAGCATCTACCTCATCCAGTGTCAAGAGCCTACCACTGCACTTTCCTGAGAATAGCTCTCATAGTAGAGTCCAAGTGTCACTGTTATAACTTCCTGATTTTACAAGCCATCTCAAGGGCTGTAAACCATTTTGTGACGTCATCACCCTCAACATATTTGGGAATAATCCCTTTGGGGATTTGGGGATCAAAAGTTTCCTCTCTATCCCTATTTAGTTTGTTGCTGTCACCACTCATGGGTGCTAGACCCATCTCAGACTTCTCTTTTCTATAGCCAGCATTTTGGCTTCAAGGGCTGCTCTTCTGGTTAGTCTGTCAAGGATTGCTTCTTCATCATCTAGCTCTTCTCTGAGTCTTGAGTTGCCTGACCCAACCCCATTTGGGGAAGGCACCCGGGGTACAGTTCTAGGGTAGATGTGAGAGGGTATCTCATGACTCTCATCACCTTCTCAAGTGTGTTTGGTGGGACAGTCTCCTGGACTACGGTCCCCATTGTCAGGATCCCTGTCCACCTCCTCCTCCTGAGGGGTGTCAGGATCTTCTGTTACATTAGCTGCTTCAAATAATTCTGCAAGGAGCTCCTGGAGATTTGTCTTGGAAGGCTTTGGGCCAGTTCTAATGCTATAGTCCTTACACAGGAGCCTTAACTGTCTCACCTTAAAATGCAGATAAGAGGTCAGGTTGAGTTCCTGAACTCTATTCTCTGAACAAGACATTATTTTAGTACAGTTGGGGCCTTTGTAGAAAATATATATTTTTTAAATCTATCCAGATCTTTAATGCCTAACTGACTAGTACACTTTTTAAGTTTCAAAAACGGAAGGACCGGGGGACTTAACCCAAAAGCCCTAACAGTTTTGATATATTTGTTTTGAAAAAATGTAACATTTTGTAATTTTTTTTTACTGAAGTCAATATTGTTTTTTTTCATGGAATCACCTATTGGCCAAGTGATATCAGCAAATACAAAGCCTTGTACCCCACTGCTGATCCCCCAATGTAGCAAGCTGGCTTTACTAATGTAAGGGCACACCATGCAAAAAGTACAAACAACCATTATTACAGGGCTTAAATTAATAATCCCAAGTGCTCTATTTCTGGCAGTGTGGTCGAGCAGTTTAGGCATCTCAGAGGGTAGTGGTAAGCATTTGTTTTACACACAGAGTCAATAAATGAGACACACACTCAAGAAAAAAACCGAGACCAATTCAGAAAAAGAACACAGATATTTATATAATTTTAGAAACTAAGATTATCGGAATCAGGTAAGTACTTTCAGAGTTATAGATTTTTGTAGTATTAGAAAAGAGCGCTGGTTAGTAGGGATCCAGTGCACTTACAGTCGAAAAGCATCAGTACTAGGGCAAAAAGTGGGGGTGACCATGTCAAAAAGGGGCACTTTCTACACCCACATTTTGTATGCCTTTGGTGCCTTGCGAGCGACCACGATCCGAAGGCCAGTTCTGATTGCCCCGCCATCAACTCGAAGGCTTTGAGGGAATGATTCCACAAGCTCCTGACGGCACCACGTGCGACGCCATGACGTTTTGAATCATGGCCGACAAGAAGGTCCCTGGAGCAGTCGCAGAGCCTGAAATCTTTGTCGCACTTGAAGTCATCCAGCCACTTGGGTAAGTCCCATTGTAAGAAGAAGAGCAAGAAGTCGAAGAGGTCTTTGACTACATCTTGTCTGTCAGCCGATGAGGGAGCATCACATTTGAGGCATGGTTCTGCAGTTGAGTCAGCACATGGGTCAGCTCCGCACTTCCCCGAGTTTCCGGTAGCTGGAGTGACCCCCCCCCCCACACAAACAAAACTCCAGGAGTTTATTAGGCCATGCGCCTCATATTTGAGGACCACAACTTCCTTACACACCTTACCTCAGAGAGCTTGGTCGTCCAAGCCTCCACCTTCCATGGCGCTTTCCCTTCCACACCCCAGTTAGGGAAGCCAAGAGGCTGGACACCTTGGGGAAGAAGATGTTTTCTTCCACCAGCCTAGCACTGTGGTCAGTGAACGCCACATGCCTTTTGGGCCGCTACTCCCATGCTCTGTGGGACACAGTTGCGCAGGTGCTGCCAACTGTCCCAGAGGAGGCCCGGGCCGTCCTCTCCTAAGGCTGTAGCTGACAGGAGAGATGTGGCCAAGTTTATCATATGTTGTGTACTCGATAGCCCCAATGCGCTGAGCAGACCGGTTTCATCGACATTGGTCTTACAGCGCCACGCCTGGCTGAGGACAACTTGCTTTTCTGGGTATGGCCAAGCACTGCTTACGGATATGCCCTTTGATGGCCTCTATCTCTCGGAGACAAAGCACATTCAGCACTGGAGCACTTTAAGGACAGGAGGGCTACAGCCAGGGCCGTGGGCCTTTCCTTGGCCCCTCACCGCTCCCAATCCGCCTTTCACTCTGCCTAGCCACCATGGCTAGGCAGAGTGCATGCATCACAACCTGTGCATGGCCAAGGATGTGGTACCCACAGATCTCTTGGGTAAGGCAGCCAGAGGTCAGGCCAGTGCACCCCATACCCCCGCCCCAGCAGCCACAGACTCCAAGCCCTTATAGTCTGCCCCCTTATCATAATGGGCATTCAGTGGGTGGCAGGATCCGCCATCACCTGCACCACTGGCGGTCTATAACACCAGACCAATGGGTTCTGCAGATTGCCTGGTGGGGCTACTGCCTCCCGTTCAAGACTACCCCATCACCCATGCCGCCTGCTTGCGACAGGATGATGGAGGAACATCTTTCCTTGCTCTGATAGGAAGTAATGGCTCTCTTGGTTAAGGGAGCCATCACGAGGTTGCAGACGCTAGAAGTAGGTCATGGTTGCTATTCCTGCTACTTTCTAGTGCCCAAGGAGGATGGAGGCCTTCATTCTATACTAGGTATGCGCCCTCTCATTTCCATCCTCAGGTAGGAGAAGTTAAAAATGCTCACACTCGCTCAGGGCTGGTCTGCCCCGGACCCAGGAGACTGGATGGTAGTATTGGACTTGCAGGATGCATATTTACACATTCCCATCTTGCGTGCCCACAGGTGTTACCTGCAGTTTAGCGGGGCCACTAGCACTTTCAGTTCACTGTGCTCTCTTTGAACCAGTGCCCCTTGGGTGTCTACCAAGTTGATGGTAGTGGCTGCAGCTTATCTGTGGCGATCAGGGATGGATGTTCTATTGCAGCAGCTGGGGAGGCTTCTCCACCCGAACCTGTCAATGGTTTGTCTTCTTGTGTGGAGATTGAGCGTCGACAGTTGACAGCCTTCAACCTTCAGCTCGAAGTCTGCAATGTTATGCTGGCAGCCAGGTGTCCCTCCGCCAAAACAGTATATGCCTGCCGTTGGGACAAGTTTATGGCATGGTGTGTAGAAAAGTAGGATGACCGCCTTTTAGCTCCCCTTTCTCAGGTTCTTCTCTTTATTCTTTCCCTAGCCCAGGAGGGCTCTGGGCACCTTGAAGAGTTATCTTTCTGCTATCTAAGCTTTCTGAGGATACCTGAGCAACCACCCCTCTTCAAAACCCCTATTGTACATAGGTTTTTGAAGGGTTTACAAAATATGTTTCCTCCTTCTCCCTTTATCATGCCTCAGTGGAACCTTAATTTCGCCCTGACGTTCCTGAGATGCGTTCCCTTTGCACAACTGTCCTCTCAGGCTTCTTACCCTCAAAACGGCCTTCCTGGTAGCAATACCTTCTGCCTGGAGGGTCAGTGAGCTTCAGACTTTGTCATCCAAGCCTCCATACCTGAAAAACTATCCAGACAAGCTGGTTCTACGAAGTAGAGCTTCCTTTCTGCCAAGAGTTGTCACTCCCACTCATATAGGCCTGAGTTCCGGGTGGACTACCAACTCTTGGTGGGTATGTCGGAGCGAAGAAGGGAAATGGTGTGCAGAAATGGACCATCTCCCAATGGATTGTGCTCTGCATTAAAATCTGCTACACATTGCCAAGAAGCAACCCCCTGAGGGTTTGCGTGCTGTATCCACCAGAGTCAAGGCTACGACCAGTGCGTTAGCACGAGGAGACCTGTCCTGGACATCTGAGAATGGATTTCTAGGGACAGGGTATTCCTCATTTAGGGCACCTAGTTTCCCACACCACTGGTCAGGGTTTTTCATGGCTCCCTGCTCCTGTCGTGGAAAGTCGCAATATGTAACTGACCTCATCATGCTTAGGTGGCACCTATATAGGCACCGTACACGTCACTTCGGCACGGACAATGCCTCGTGGAGCCGAAGGTAAGCAACTTATCCCTTAAGTTTACTTAAGTTTACTTGAACAACTAACCATCCAATGCATTGAAGCAAACCTTCAATGCATGTCAGTGCATGGGTAAGCTGTGCATAGAATTTGAGACTCTGTGTCTTCACATTGGGCCACCCATTCACACCACATGATATGATCTGCCTCAACGCAAGGCCTTTATCCAGACCTCTTCTCCACTCTTCCTCGCCCAAAGCACCGCCCAACACCGCCTGAAAATGAGTAGCCATGCACACATTGCCACCATCAAAAGAGTCACTCAGAGGCATCTGTGAGAGAAAATCATCTACAATATTCTACTCTAAATGTACTCTTATAGGCGGATTTTTCATTTGGCTGCTCTGGCTGTGGCTTTCCACATCCCTGCTCTGCGTCGCCAGTGGTTTGTGGTCTGTGCAAAGGGTAAGCAGCATGCCACATATGTATGTTATAGAATGCTAAACCCCCACCATAATGCCTATGCCTCTATCTCAAGTGCACTAGAAGTGTAATCCACTACTTCTTGCCTCCAGTCATCCCTCTTTTGAATGAGCATAGCTCCTGAACCAACATTACTGGACTCCGTAGTATCAAAAGGTTTTAATGGCCCTGCATTCATGATATCCACAGGAACTTCATCAAATGTACACTGGCAGTGGCTGTTCTGCTCATAAATTTCACCCTTCCTAAGTAATTTACTCAAGGGCGTATTCTTTTCAGCAAAATGTGGTATAAGCTTCGAGGAGAACTCAAGCAAGGACTTAAATTGTGCCTTATTCAACAGAGCAGGTGCCTCATCAATTGTTATGATTAAATATGGGCGCAAAATCCATTCCGCTCGTGAAATTTGCGAATTTTCGGCAATTTCGTGATCCGCGAATCTCGCGAAATTGTCGAAAAATTCGTAAATTCGCTCGCGGGCGGATTTCTTTGCCCATGCCCGAGTTGAACCTCAAATAATCAGCCCAAACAACTAGTGAGCGCAGTCTAGGCTAGGCAGGTGTGCTTCCTCCCCATATCTACCGCCTACAATTAGATGTAATCCTTGATGGAGGTCTTTGTAACCACGAGCTTCTCGAGCGCAATCCCCGTGTACTTCCTGTGAACAGGAGGCTGCTTTCTCCTCATCTGGTGCTCTGATCGGTCTCTGACCCTTTATAAACAAGAAGCATGTGAACTCGCATAGAAGCCCCGCCCGTTTGGCCCCGCCACACACACACACTAGGCTATGCAACTTCTTCCCGCCCTTTCCTCACTATCATGGACAGCTCACTCGAGGGACCTCGGCGCCTGTCGGTGCAGTGGCAAAGTTACAGACACACGTGGTCACTGGAGGGTATACACCCGTTACAACGCATCTTTTACTCCGCACTACCATTACAACGCAACTTTTACTCCGCATACCATTACAACGCATTGCGCTGGGGGGCGCTCTAGGATAGGGAATAAGTATAATTTACTATCCAACACCTTCCCTAGGGTCCACGGGGACTGGAGTTAGAATAGTAAATTATACTTACCACTATCCAGCACCCCAAAGCGCTATGCGTTGTAATGGTATGCGTTGTAAAAGTCGCGTTGTAACGGTATGCGGAGTAAAAGTATGCGGAGTAACATGGTACATCCCACTGGAGACAACTTTGCTGGGCCTTTACGCAGCTGTAGTGTAGCAAAAGTAGCAAAAACATTTACCCAACGAGGTAGGACTAACTGATTAGCCAGTAGAAAGTACTCCAGTTGAGTATAGGTGTGGTACAACTGGTGGCATCATCGTTGATAAATATGCAGGCACGATTCATCCTGGCACGATGCTTCTATAACAAAAATTAAACCTTAACAGGAAGCACTTACAGATATAAAATAAAGCAGGTGCCCGAGTTGAAGCTCAAATGCAGTCACGCATTATAATCAGCCCAAACAACTAGTGAGCACGGTCGAGGCAAGGCAGGTGTGCTTCCTCCCCATGTCTACCGTCTACAATTCGATGTAATCCTTGATGGAGGTCTTTGCATCCACGAGTTTCTCTAGCGCAATCCCCGTGTACTTCATGTGAACAGGAGGCTGCTTTCTCCTCATCTGGTGCTCTGATCAGTCTCTGACCCTTTATAAACAAGAGGCATGTGAACTCGCATAGAAGCCCCGCCACACACACACTAGTGTATGCAATGTTTTCCCGCCCTTTCCTCACTGTGATAGACAGCTCACTCGAGGGACCTTGGCGCCTTTCGGCGCGGTGGCAAAGTTACAGACACACGTGATGACATTTGTGCAAAATGACAAAAAAATCCACAAGTTTGCGGGAACTCGTGGAATTTTTTGCCATTTTGTACGAATTTGCGTACTGCGAATCCACAAAATTCGCCCGTACTTAGTTATGATTTTCATTTTGGGTTCTACATCTTTCTTGGAGATATGATGCTGTAAGTAGTGCACACCCTCCTCCTAACCAAACTTGCACTTATCGTAATGGAGAATCAGAGCCCAGTCCCGAAGGACTTGCAGCACTTTTTTTTAATAGAGCATCATGTTCCATCACATCTTATGGGAAACAGCCATTACAACGCAACTAAAACAACGCACTACCATTACAACGAAACTTTTACAACGTAGGATCCATTACAGCGCATGCCATTACAACGCATGCCATTACAACGCAGCTGCTATTACAACGCATGCCATTACAACGTAAGTATGGGTAAGTATTTAATTAAATTTAACCCCTACACCATCCAATACTTACCTTCTAATTACGTCCGCCTGGAGTTAGAATAGTAATTTTAACCCCTACACTATCCAACACTTGCCCTACTATTACACAATCCTGGAGTTAGAATAGTAATTTAAACCCCTACACTATCCAACACTTACATTACTATTACATTCCCATTAATTAAAAAAAAAATACTTACCCATACTTACGTTGTAATGGCAGCTGCGTTGCAATGGCATGCGTTGTAATGGCATGTGTTGTAATGCATCCTGCGTTGTGAAAGTTTCGTTGTAATGGTATGCGTTGTGAATGTATGCGTTGTAACGTCATACATCCCATCTTTTACACCAAGATGTCATCTTGGAAGGACACCACTCCTTTGTAATCCTTAAACTTCACACTTATAGGCCTTTGAAACACCGAAACTATTGATGTGAAACAGAAAGACATGCTCTTGTAGAGGAACACACCCTCTGGTGTCACAAAGGGCGTGAGAGGCTTCAAATCCTCCTTAGTACTAACTGATGTTAAGCAGTGGACATATTGAGAGTGGTAAACACAACTGCCCCTTTCAGTGCACATAACCTCACAAATATTTTAGGTAGTAGTTCTCTGTCGATCCAAATTTTGAGGTTGAGACTGCGCAGATCAGCACACCATCTGAACAACTTGTCCCCCTTGCGTGGCAGAGTGACTGGAGCCAGCCATTCTGGCCACTTAATAAGTTCTATGATGTCAAACTCACATAATGTCTCTAATTCTTTCACAATTCTTCCCTAGGACTTATCAGTACTTTTCACAACTTATGAACCACATGTACAGCACTTTCTTTCAAAACAATTCTGTGTTGGAATCCCTTCAACCTACCCAAATGTTCAAAAACATTCGAAAACTTACCCACTGATTCACAGCAGAAATGTTCATACAGTTGCTACACCCTTTTCCTGACAAATGGACATTACCTGATCAGAGTGGTGGGGATCCAAAATGGTGTCTAGCTCCCCCTGATGGTCCCATCCCAATAAATGTTAGTCCTCGTTTGCAATATAAACCACACCCAGAGCAGTCTTACCTTCGAACTCCAACACCCTATCGATTCACCCTTCCATTCACAAAAATCTTTTTGTAGGAGTCCGTCAACTCCAATGGGCAAAATCTCTTGAAAGTATCAGGGCCAATGAATATAAATGGAGACCCTTGATTCTGCCATAAGCTGCACTTCAATTCCTTTAATGCGACCATTGCAACCAGAAGGCCTTCTTTTTTTTGCACCCACGAAAGTCACATGTCCACCATTCTTCCCAGGCTCCACCTCATCTGTAATACGGAATTGAAAAAGTCATTATCTCCACCGGCCTCTATAACAATCCTCCACCTCAGACACCATAGACTTTTGCACACCGCTGGAATGACGCACTGTTGCAAAATGTCCCTTGTGATTGCATCTAATACGTCTGAAATACTGTAGTGCAATTCTTTGTAGAGCCAATGTGATTGCGGCTACTGCACCTGAAACAAGACATAAGAGTCAGTATCTCTCTTGCCCACTGCACAATTATCAAGTCTACTTCCTTGAACCTTTTTCGCTGTTTCCCTGTGACCTTTTTTGTTGGATTGACTCCTGGTTTCCTTACAAAGTAAGGCATCCAATGACGTAGACATATCCTTCAAGTATGCCTCTGAATTCTCAATACCCCTAGCAATGCTCAAAGCAGTTTCAAGGCCTGGGAGTCGAAGAAAAGCCCCAGGTCACAGGCCTCCGCACCCAAAAACTCAGGAATCAAGTATCAAAGATGGTGACAACTATCTGGGTGGACAGCCGGTGGTCGTCTGGGTCATTCTCGCTGCCAGTGAAGGGAAAGCGAACTGAAATCCAGTAAGAGATGGGTTTGATGGTGACTTTTATTTGTGCCTAAGCTCAATGCATCGACCACCGGAATCTCGCTCATGAGCAACTGCGAAATTTGGAACCTCCAGAAACAGACCCAACTTTCTATAGGTATACATCAGTGACAACTGAACTGCAAGACAGACCCCCAAGAACCCTAAAGTACAAATTCATACACTTAGGAGTATGATGTGTGCCTTAGATTAAAGAACTGTGAGAACAGTGGTTCACAAAGATTAATTCCCAAAACAATGTAAATTATTACATGACGCATGGTATTACATCAATACAGATATCCGAAGGATACTCCTAAAGCAAATGTCCATAGTTTGCAATTAATTCAATGCTTTAGGATAACACGCACACGTGTTACCCACAAGTATAAGGAGATAAAGCGTTTGACTCCTTGCACATTCTTTTTTTTAATTATGTTAGAATTTGCAGCAAAACCAGATCACATTTTTAGTAAATATGGCTATGCCCCAAAACCTAAGGTTTTTACACTGGCTCACCCCAGACATAGCCCCCCTTGCATAGGGTAGCAGTGAAATGCCACAAAGGGGTTGCACCACAGTGCCAGGGTCAACTTTTAATTCGTAATACCTTTTGTGTATGAAATTCGATCCGTCAGTGCATTTTGGTGATGATTGTAATGCTTTGGGCTAGCCTTTCACGGGTGCCAGCACAAAATGATTATAAATCTGGTCCCAAATATTTTCAGGAGGAATTAGAAAAAGGATTTATGTAAATGGAAAAATGTTTTCTATATGGAGAATGAAATAGGTAAAATGCACATTAACCATAATCCTACACCTATAGAGTGTTTGCCTCTGGATCACCTGCTGAAGTGTGGCTTGGGTAAGTAGCAGCACACCTAAATCTATGAATATGTAAATTTCTGAGTGTACTACTGGAGAACTTGGATAATTGCAAACGTTTGTGAATTCATGGAAATTGTAAGTGTGACCCTGCAACTTGAACACATTGTTTTCACAATCAGCCTCGTTGTAGCATATACCCTGAAACCAAAACGACTTTCATTGCACTATGTTTAATAGAGCTAATGTTTAAAACATGTTTTAAAAAAGATGGGTAACGTAATTTGAGAAAAGGCTTTAATTTAAGGCTTGTGTATATCCAGTTTTGTGAGATGCACTGAACAGCACTGGAGACTGTTAAGGAATGCATGACTTGATTCGTTATCATGGCAGATGGATCGCTTCACAATCGAAGCGGTAGACCTCGGCGTCATATACAAGATCAGGATTCGCCACGACAACACCTTGCTGAACGCCGACTGGTACCTGGATAAGGTCGAGATCCTCGACGAGGACACGGAGGAGGCATACCTGTTTGTGTGTGAGCGCTGGCTTTCCAAGAAAAAAGAGGACAAGCAGATTGAGCGCATCCTTTATGAAAAGGTAGGGTCCACTGGAAACAAATCTTGGTGAACCTGACGTGGTGGACCGCTGTCTTCCATGTCGATGCAGCACAGTTGTGATACAATGGTCAGGGAATTCTTCCTGCTGCTTTTGCAACATAAAGTAGGACTCAGGCAGATCCTTTGTCTTGTGTTTTGATACAGGTGGATCCCTGTCTCCCCATTACTTGAGACTGCCATAACTGCTCCACTCACTGTCCCTCCTATACCACATCCGTGTTGCTCCCATGGTTTTCTTTCTGCGCGACACTGTCTGGCCTACCAGACAGGGGCGCCCGTTCTGATGGCTCTGACATCCTCTTGTTGAAACTCTCTTCGATCCAATACTGAATTATTCCCAAATCTTTCAGATTCCATCACAGTCTGTCTCTCCCCGTAGACACAAGCTGATGCAGTGTAGTGAAAATGATGAGAATTTATGATCTGGCTGTCTTTGGGCTCTATCAAGCTCAGGCCTGCACAACGCTCTATAGGAAGCAGCTATAAATTATGCAGCAGTGCTATGAATTAGACATGAGACTTCTTCCCATTAAAGATGTGAACGGAGAATCCGCCACTCAGCGTATGGCGGGAACAGATATGCCTTCCCAATCAAGCTGTAATTAGTCAATGCATATTTATTAAAAACAGACAGATAGATATGACAGATGTGGGGGCGAATAAAAGTATCAGCAGATATGTGGATGAGTTCGACAGAGACAGTAATAGTGATTGATGGGCTACTATGATATTTTGTATTACACTGCTCTGGGTATGCTACTGTTTGTATTAAACGTGTGCACTTAAAATCACACCAACAAGTGAGCATTACCTGGTAAAAGACAGTCAGTCAGCCTTTGTTTTTCTTGTTGTTGATTGCTTTGAGAGCATCGGTCATGTGTGTGGGTATCCACAACGATACTGATTTATAGGGAGTTAAATAGTGTGGTGTAGTGTAGTTTCTTTAGTTATCTTGACCAGTGTGTGGTTATTGCAGGGATGAGGATTAGAGAGTGATCGTAGCAGGAATTGCACAGTGGTCATTCAGTAAGAGGGCTTTGTGACTCTTCCTATGTGAAGAGGGTATAGTGACTAGTGTAAAGTTATCCCACACATTGATGTCACCAAGTTTTGTTAATCTACTGGTGTTTATGTCAAGGGAGGCAACATAATTATTGGTCTGTAGCATAGACCAGCATGCATTTGGTTTCCAGTATTTTATGTTGTGTTGTTTTGTGCTGTTTATGTTATATTATGTTTAACTAATTAAGTATCAGTTCATCAAGCCAGGTTTCATGGCCCATTTTAGAATTAAGTTAAATGGGGATTTCCATTAAGATTAGTGAGGTTACAAAGAAAGGAAATAACTAATGAAAACTATTTGAATGGGCGATCTCAATAGAAACCTTGGCCTGCGTCCATACATGCATAATAGACTTTGTACTTGTAGTTGTGGGGATGGTAGGCAATAGCAAGGGTTGTTGGTTAGCAGTTGCTCAAGTATCCTGTTGAGTGTTGAAGGGTAAACCACGTTTACCATGAAACTTTTTCCCCGCAGGGAATTACAACGCGGTCGTTACGACGACCGCGTTTTAATTCCGCATACCATTACTCTGCAAGTTGGAACAACGACTTGTGGATGGGGGAGAAGGTGTTGGATTTAAAATCCAACACCTTCCCTACTGTCCGCACAGACTGGAATTGGAATAGTAAATTATACTATTCCAAAATCCAGCGCCCCCCTACCGCAAGTTGTTGTTATGACCTGCGGGGTAATGGTATTCGGAATTACAACGCGGGCGTTGTAACGACCGCGTTGTGATTCCCTGCAGGGAAAAAGACTGCGTGATAACGAGGTATATATGTGTTGAATGGCTATCAACGTGCACGTTTGAGAGATACATGCACTGAGTTTTTCCCAAGGATAGATGGTGATGATTGCATTTTTACTGGAAGTTAATTCGGGAGTGGTGTTGGTGTTGGTTGTGAAAAAGTGGCAATTTGAGACACTACGCAGAGCAGAAAGCGGGTGGTAGTGAAACGGTGCTGCTAAGTGGTCTTGGTAGTGGCTATGAGATGTTACCGAGTAGTGTGGTGATTGTACAAGTGATTCTGGTGTTAATGGAGGCTGTAGGTAACTGGTTGTGGTGAAGTACTTCAGTGATGAAATAGATGACATGTGATAAAGGCACCTAGTGGCACAGACATGACAGAGAGGGCTGGCGATACGAGTATGTTTTCCATCTGGTGTCACTCAGTCTGAAAAATTCTGCAGAGTTGATTAGAGGTTATTTAGTTCTAATGCTGCTGCTGCTTCTGATTATCTCATAACTAGGAGTATGACGGTGAACGGATAAGCATGGGCAGCTCCTCCAGGGGATTATTGGGATCCACTCTCAGCCTGAAGAGTCAAGACAACAATGGCAACCTGAAGAGCAAGAGCAAAGGCAAACTGGACGAGTCTGCGGCGGACGGATCAAGTAAGGAAACCATTTTGCAAAACCATGAATGTGCTGGAATATATATGAGGACCAAACCAGTCCTGGCCAACTATACCCCTTGTTCTGCAAGTAGTGATGCATAGAAAGCCAACAACAACAGAGAGGTGGAATAGAGTTAGGAACAGGCCTCATGAGATTTTTTGGCTATGTTTAAAGATGCAAGGATCATATAACAAAGTAAAATGCCATGCCTGAATCTCCTGCCAATCTACACACTTGTACTTGCTGCTGTGTCAACTGATGATTTCTGAAAATGGTTTTAGGACTGAGGCACGCTGGCTAAACCACGCGTGCCTCTACCACGCAGCCCGAACCATGAATGCGTCTTACCCACGCATTCCTTTACCGCGCAATTTCGTTGTAAAGGCATGAATGGTAAGGGGTATACATGGTTAAGATAGCCAATAACCCCAACCCTAAGCCCTAAAATTCCAAACCCCCTACCTCGCCCCCTCCCTCCCTGAGGCCTAAAACCTGCCCTCCCCTTAAAACTATCCCTTCCCCTCTCCCTGCCCGAGGCCTAAAACCATGCTCCCTACTATAAACTATCCAACACTGAGTCCTTAAACTTACCCCCATGCTGTCCATAAAACTACCCCAACCCCTTCCACTGCCCTGAGGCCTAAAACCCTGCCCCCAATAAAAAAACTACCCAGACCCTTCCGCCCTGCCCCCTGAAACCAACCCCACTTCCAAAATCTCCCCCAGCCCCAGCGATTACCCCTCCCCCCACCCTGAGCCCTAAAAACCTGCCCCCTTCCCAAATGTACCGAGACACCTTCCACCGCCCTAAAAGCAACCCCCACCCCTAAAAACGTCCCCTCCAAACCTGGCCCCAGCCCCACGTACCTGTCTGCATCTAGAGCTTCCTGTTCCGACGATTCCTCTTCTTTTCCCCACCCATCCTGAACACTAGACCGCTATCAACCTTAACCATGCATATGCGTGGTTAATGCAGATGCGTTGTTCATGCAAGCGTGGTTACGCTTGCATTGCTCCGGCATGGGTGGCTCTGCCCTCGTTGTTACGGCCGTTCCCCCTCAAAACATCTTTAACGAAATTAATAACCTTATTGTAGGCTTGGCTCAGTATGATAAAACTATGCCCTGGGGTACCTTCACAACTACTCCATCAGTACCTAACCACAGTTTTCTGGACTGCTAGAACACTAATTCTTCTTTTCAGGAAATATCTACACGCCTTCAAGCTCTCACACTGTCACATATGTGCTTTCCCTGGACATCAGTTGGTGGTAACTGCCGGTAGCAGCTACAACTCCTTGCTTGTCATGTTTCATTATGCCAGTGACCGATAGAGTGGCCTAGGCTCCATCCACATTTTGGTTACCTTGAGTACAGGATTCGATTGGGCTAAATGTGTGTACTTCCACAGAAAAAAGTGCTGGTATTGCAATTTTTGGCCTGTGGTACAGCTTACACTCAATACATCAGTATTAAGTTGATTATGAGTTTGTATGACATTACAACGCGGGCTTTTACCCCGCGTGCCATTATGACGCTGTTTTTACAACGCAAGTCGTTACAATGACTTGCGCTGTAAGCGCTGGATAGTGGAATAGTTTAATTTTCTATTCAAACTCCAGCCCACGTTACCGTAGGGAAGGTGTTGGAATAGAAAATTAAACTATTCCTTTTCCAACAGCGCCCTCCAGCGCAAGTCGTTGAAACGACTTGTGTTGTAAAAGCAGCGTCGTAATGGTAATGCCCGCGTGGTAATGCCCGCGTTGTGATGGCTGCTCACCGATTATGATGGCAAGCTGATAAATATGGTTATAGCTCTAATCTGCTTTTTATTAAATTATAAAATAAAGACAGCAGGCTTGACTTGTTTATTGTGAAAGGCATATGTTAACATCTCTCCATTTTATGGTGGATTGTTATTATTTTGTAAGAAAACCTGTTGAGAAGGACTTTGTTACATGTTATTACGGTAGTAGGTAAGGGTTTTGGTATTGGTTACCCGGTGGCAAACTGTGACTATTTGGAAGATTTGCTCTGAAGAATTCTTGTTAGGCCCTCTTAGGAGAGAGAGTATTTTGCTTAACCAACTGTCTTTTTGTATATCGTTGTAATTTTAAGACGTTGAGCCTAATGATTGCCTTGTCCTAAAGCTCATGCTCAAACCAGTAGGCCTGTGTTGTTTATGGCGACAATCTATAGCCTAATTTGTGCACTGGAAAAATATTACATCCGAAGCAATAGGTCTGATCTGCATCTTATAAAAAGTTATGACAATGGCTGTAAATCTAGCTTATTTATTGTGAAAAGCATTTATAAGAGCTGGTAGGCCTTTAACTGTGGGTTGTTATCACATTGTATTGCAGGCTATCAACAGATATTTCACTACAGGTAGTCTCCCAGGATTTTGGAGCTGCTCGCTGACAAACCCTGGGGGATTTCACTGTGATTATTCTAGTAAAAACTGTATGCATTATGGTTGCCAGTTTATGTGCACATGAATTGGCCTGTTGGTTATGGTGTCAAGCCAATGGTAAAAGGCTATAGGCCTTATCGGTTCATTGGGAAGAGTTATGCCAGATTCCATAGGTTTGCTCTGTTTATTATGAAATGTTATTACAAAGTCCTTAGGCCTGACTTACTTGTTGTGAAAATCACATGTTAAAGTTAAAAGGCTTTTAAAGCTGCATTGCTATTGCACTATGCTAAAGTCTATAGACAACTGTTTTTGCACATAGAATCTCACAGATCGCCATAGTAGGTACGGATTGTTGTATTGGTGACCCACCAGAACAAACCATGGGTACAGAAGATGTGCACTACGATTATCCTTTTTTGGACTCCCTTAAGGGGGATTTTATCGGTAACTGTAATTGTGTACAAATTTGTAACTTTAGTACGGTATACCTGATGATCTCCAACACAATAGACTGGAGTTGTTTATGGTGACAAGCCAATGATAAATGTTAGAGGCTTGAGAATTTATTATGCGAGGTACAATCAATGTAGTATGTCTGACATATTGATTGTGAAAAGCATATTTTAGAGTCACCAGGCATTTAAGGGAGGATTATTATTAGTTTGCATTAAAACCTACAGATAGGTGTTTTGTTTCATGGAATATCACAGATTACCATACTAGGTAAGGTTTTAGGTGTCGGTTACCCCATGACAAAACATGGTGATAGAGCACATGTACTGTGATCATCTTGTTAGCCCACGTAGACGAGATTGTATTTTGCCTTGATAATTGTAATTTGGTAAATGTTTTGAATTCTATGACTGTAATCCTGCTGATTGCCTTGTGGCGAAGCTTAAACTCAATGCAGTAGGACTGAGCTGGTTATGGTGGCAAACCAATATTAAAAGCTGCATGCCTGATTGGTAGATTAGGAAAAGGCATGTTAGATGCCAAAAGTCTGCTCTGTTTTTATGAAATGTTACAACAAAGTCAGTAGGCCTTATTGATTTACTGTACAAAATTTATGTCAAAGCCAGTAGGCCTTTTAAAGTGTTATGTTCCCTAGAAATTCTGGAGTCACAGGGTTCGGATTTCTAACCACTCAGGCACCATTGACTCAGTCATTATGCCAACATGAATTGGAAAACCAGTTGGACTGCAACCCATACACGACTCACTAAGGAGTGTTTGCGTAACATGGGTTTCAAATAACATTCAGTACCATAAAACATGGCAGGGACAGTTAGTGCAATACCAAATTATAGTTAATAAATAACTCAATCAAGGGTCAATAGAAAACGGAATGCACATTTTAAAATATTTATTTTAAAAGTTACAAACGTAATCTAGTTTACGTGATATGAGTTGGTACCACAATTAAGATAAACATTAGGACAGCACAGAAATGTATGAATAGCATGAACAGCAAAAACTGCTCCAACATTATTGTAATGTATTCTATAGCAGTTGTTTTTAAGATGTGGTCTGGGCACCACTGAGGGTCCGTGAGTTCAACTCAGGGGCTTTGCGACAGCTTGGAGAATGAAATTATATTAACAGATTAATAATGGTGTATATAAATAAAGAAGCTTAATGTAACATTGAACATTTTAAAACATTCAATAAATATGAAGGAATTTGAGGTTGGAGGCTAACAAATAACTTGGTTTCCTCGGATTGGTTTTTGGAAGCAGTGCAAATGCCTCAAACAGGATATATAGTACAGACGATGGGTGGTCTCTATTGTATTTAGAAAAGCTCCAACCTTCTCATTAAAATTAAAAATATATTTGTATATATTTGTTTGTGAATTAAATAAAATATTACACCATGTGTGTATTTGTTTGATGAATGGAGAAGTGTGGCTCAGGGGTTAGAGGCAGCAGACCCAGAAGCTGAGATCGGTCCTGGACCAGGGTTCAATTCCCCGCCTCGGCGGGGTCTTGGGCTAAAAATTCCACGGACTTGATAATTCTCGCCCTGGTGCCTCCTCGACTCACGGGTTCACACTCTGTGACTCTGGGCAATAGCTTGCTTAATCTCCACAACGGACCCTTGCGGCAGGATGCCTGGCTTTCACCTTGTGGATACCCTGCTATCTCACAGGGGAATACCAGGAAGGGTTCCCTAAGCAAGCGCCGGGAAACCCACTGCGGGTAGCTGTGCGCTATATAAGCTCAACTACATTTACATGCTTGTTTCCGTATGTTTGTGTATTGTTTTGCGGTTCTTATCATCAAAATTGCTCAGGCCAGGGACCCTGGATTCCAGTTATGACTCCGAAGGGGTTGCTGGATTCCAGTACTGATTCACTGGGGGTGCCCAGATTCCAGTAATGATAAAGTGTGGATCCACAGAAGTCAAAAGGTTAAGACCCACTGTTCTGTGGCACTACCACCCCCATTTAGCACTTCTAAAGCGATACTAGCTCTAGTCCTGCAGTATATTGCTAGGTAAAAGCATATTCTGCGTTTCAAAGATGGTTTGCGCCCTCATACCAAATTCCAGAACAATCAGTTTTATTTTCAGCTCAGAGAGGCAGTTGTATGTGTTCGTGATAGGCACAGTAAACAGCGATACTGACAGACAGACAGACAGTGAAGGTCGACTGCCTCCCCGCTTCAGTTGCGGCGGGTGTGCGACTGTGTCTGTCCTTCTGTCTCCCGGTGCGGCGATCCTCACTGATTTTAAACTCTCTATGCCGAATCTTACAGATTATTTAAGGCTTTGTTGAAAACTTTTAGAATAAACACTCACCAGCAACGGTAATGCCCTTTAAGCTATTTTCACTCTGTCAGGCAGTGTTCTCGTAAAAAGACAACACAGGGCAACAAACACGTAGTGATCAACCTGCCAACAACTCAAATGTCATAATAATGATGAAACCTATAAATGATCAAAAGTAATGATCACATACCACGAATATATACATATAATGATTATCATATTTACAGGAACAAAACAATATTAAAACAATGTGCACGTATTTGAAGCTAACATATTTACTTTTTATTAATTAGTTATCACATGTTGTTCACAGAAGGGGAATTCAGACCCTAAAAGGGTGTATTGGTTTGCACAGTGTTAAAGCTTGCAATCGGGTGTTTTGTTAAATGCAATCTCACAGATTAAATTAGATTTGTAGGGAATGATTTTGGTGTTTACCCCCTCTGACGCTTTCAGTGTGATGATTCATACGAGAATCTCTTCAGAAGGCCTGACAGGCTTAGGTGTCTGCCAGAATCTAGTAATAAAAAAAATCACATAATACTTAAATACATACAAATACATATATATAAAAATATATCCAGACATATACTTGGAGGGCCTTTGGATCAGCCCCCTTTCTGCAACTGACCTGAGTGTCATTTACCCTCACTTCCATCTATAATAGGAGGTAGTGATTCAGCCCACATCAGTCCCTGTCTCTCTTGCCCGGTGAATGATGGCAGTTTCTGATCATATGTGCACATCCACCTGAAAAGGAGTGCACTTCAGTGTTATGGCTAATTAGCAAGTCCTTCAGGTTTCAATTTCCTCTTTTTATAGTTTCCCTTACATTCCTTGCTTCTTCTCTTTGTATTTACATTTTTCCTAAGAGGTACTTGAAGTGTTAAAAGGCCTTTACTTGCCACTCATTTCATTTGCAGTACGCGGCATCTGAGACTTCCTCTAAACCAAGTGACCATTATGGAATGCTGTTGCAATGTCCATGGAGTGATATTGTTTTACCATTCCAAGATGGCCAATACGTTTGTTCTAAGTATGGCAACCATGCTTGAACTTTAAAACAAATATAGACTATGTACCATACCACTGCCAGAGGGACACCACCTGCTATGTTTAGTTTCATTAGTGTAAGCATATTCCTCATGTGTTTAGACGTGTGCAGGTTTTCTTTTTAGGTCTCGCCTGTCGATGCGCATGCGCATCGAGCAAGCGAGACTATAGGGGCTCATCTACTCTTTATCTAACTTGCAAGGAATCGTGGCGATTCCTTGCAGTGCCCGTGACTTTTAAGCTCAATGCGCATGTGCATTGAGCTTAAAAGCGCCTGCACAGCCGCCCGCATTCCTCCGACACCTTTGAAGTGAAGCTTAGCTTCACTTCAACGGCCCGGCTTCTTCACACCCACATGCCGCTCTGCCCCGCTCCGCCCCCTCCCCTGAGTCATCCTGCCTGCCCCTTCCCGCCGTGTCGCATTTCTCCTCCCCCCTCCCCTCTCTTCCCTCCAGCTGTATTTAATTAATTAATTGTTCGTGCTCTATAAAACCTTGGAATAAATAATAAATAAATAAATTTCAGTCTTTGAAGTAAAGCAGATCATTTTACATTTCATTTAGCACTTGAAATTCCCTTCAAATCCACCATTCACCCCTTCCATTCAACTCGCCTTGCTGATGCCCGTATAAAGTAATACACCACACCAAACAGGTAATGTAACACTGCATTTCTAGATTCAACGGTGTTCCATGGTAATTGGTCTATCGCAGAAATGTACATGAACTACACATGCATATTCAGATGCACACAAACATGCTTGTTCACCCAAACACTTGCAGCCTGACGTAGACCCTTGCGTGAGTGTGACAGCCCCGTGGGTTGGTCCGGCGCCCGCTGTGGGCGGCCTCTGCAGGCTTTCCTTTCTGCCTAGAAACACGGAGACGGCAGGCTCTTTACAATTGGTTAGCGAGAAAACAATACAGAATGGAAACATGAGTTGTTTGGGTTGGCTTGGAGAAAGTCATACAATCTCAGGAAACACCTGGCCCTTCTAGCGCGCGCCCCGCTAAGCCCGAGGCGCCTTTTGTTCCTTCGCGGCTTCTGACGCCGCCAACAAACCCACACCGTCTCGCAACGCCTTTGTCAGAATTCTGTAAATTTTTCCGAGCACGCTCTCACTTCCTCTGACATTTTTCGTTAATGCTCTCATTGCGTGTCCTACTTGTGCCACGAGGTGTTATATTGAGGTTTTCCTCACCCCGTGCCTCCTGCACATGGTAGGTATATCGTGGGCCATACACCCGATGCCCTCATTTCGAGCTTAGGTATTATTTACCGCACATGATAAATAAAGGTACCACGGGGCTCGTTATCGATTGAGCGAGTTGTTGGGGAATAACATGCGAATTTCGGTGTAAACATTCTTTCATCTGGTCCCTCTCCTCCCGCTACATTTGGCAGGTTGCATCTGCCAAAATGCAATACAATTTGAGGTCATTATTGGATGTGCTAAACTAAATATCTCATAACTCATAATTCCTACCTGTGTGTAAACAGGAGTTTACACATAGGTCAGAATTTACCGCACAACTCTAATCAGGCCCAATTATTGAACATAACACATATCCAGCACTTACGGTATATATAACCATCATCTTTACAGACTACTGTATAACCTCGAAAACACACTTCTTAGCTCGGAAGCGGCCACCTAGGCTTGTGTGTCGGAGAAAGGACAACAATTGCTCATGCAGGAATAAGAGTTATGCAGCATGTTTTCCAAAAGCATGCAGTTTGTTATGTTTCCCTGCGGGACAATAAAACTGAACCTCCTCTCTGCAATGAAGGGTGGTGCAGGGGTGTAGCTTGGTCAGTAAAATTAGGTGGTGTGAGTTCCAGGTTTTCCGACAACTATGCTGGCATAACATGTTAAATATGTAATAAGGAAGGCAGTGCCGAAGGGCAGTTTAAGAGGCAGTGGAAAAGGAGCATAGTGCAGATTGTAAGGGGTACTTAAAACACGATAATTTTAAATAACTAACATTTTTAAAACATTTCAAACAAAGACGAGAGACAGTGTGTGTGTGCAGAAACCCAAATAGTCAAATGGGTTAAGTGCTATTTAAAGACGGGGCCATTCGTTGACATTTCCACCCCCAGCCCAGTGTATCTGTACTGAATATATATCCAGCATTTCAGACTGCATTTCAGAGCTTTTAGAAATGTTTATGGCTTTTTTTTTTTTTAATTCTTTAGCATTGGCTACAGGAAACAAAAATGCTAAAGATTTTCAAAAAAAACCCATAAACAATTCTAAAAGCACTAACTCTAATGCTGCGAGACCTATTGCATTTTCAATGCTTGTTTCTTCTTGCATTGTTTTAATTTATATTGCATATATTGTTGACTTTGTATGTGTTTTATTGTTGTACAGAGGCTAATGCAAAAATTAGTCGGCGGATGAATGAATGGCTGCATGAGTGCAATGATGAGTGACAGAGTGCATGTATGATAACTTACTCAGTGCCTAAACCCATCAGTGGTAAACAAGGCACTTTCATTCCTATGCCAAACCTATTGGCATTGTCTATGCTTGTTCATAGTACAGTATCTGCCTCACACTGAGAATTGGGGGTAATTTTTACACCCACAAAAATCCATTTGATTTGATTTGAATTGGCATTTATAAAGAGCGGCTGTCACTACTAAAGGAGCATCCTGCCGCTATGAGGAAGGTAGTCATGGTAGAGAAGAACAACCACTATTTAAGTGATGAGCAAAGTTCATCTGAAGATCCAAAGATCCAGGTCTTCAAAGTCTTTCTAAACTGGGTTTCTGTTTTCATCAGCCTTAAGTGTGAAGGCATAAGGTCCCAGGCTCTGGTTCCCTATGTTGCTACGGATTTTCCTCCTTTGGTTTTGCACCTGAAGGTAGGGGGCTTAAGAAGATTTGCAGATGAGGATCTGAGTGTTCTAGTAGTGGAGTAGGGGGTGAACCTGGCCAAAAGATAAGTAGGCCATAGGTTCTTAGATGCTCTGAAGGTGATCAGAAGTACCTTGAATAATTGTGCATGGGTAGCCGGTGCAGAGTTTTAAGGGCTGCTGAAGCGGAAGATCTATGTGGTAGTTTAAGCACTAAACGAGCTGCAGCATGCTATACGACTTGTAGACTCTTAAGTATGTGTATATTGACTCCTGCGAGTAGGCTGTTGCAGTAGTCTAGTCTTGACAGGATGAATGCCACTGCAACTCTCTTCCTCGCAGGGAGCAGAATAAAATCAAATCATTTTTGAGGGTTTTGATTATGTTGAAGCATATCCCTGCCACCGTCGGGGCGTGAGGCCGGAAGGATAGTGAGGCATCGAATTTTACTCCCAGGTTTTTTGCTACTTCAACTGTGTTTGGTGGTGCTGGTGCATCTTCTGGCCACCATTGACTCGGCTTGGAGGGATTGTCCTTTCCTATAAGCAGGATCTCAGTTTTATCTGAGTTGCATTTGAGATGGTTAAGCTTCATCCAATGAATGACCTCTGTCAGGCATAATTTAAAATTAAGTTCTGCCTTATTAGAGTCTTTGTCCAGGGATAAGATCAATTGCGTGTCATGGGCATATGATGTTATTTCAATTCCAAAAGAAGCTATCCATGAACAAAAGATTCAGTAATGCACATTATTAGCTCTACTTTAACTAGTTTTTTTTACATTTTCACAACAAAAGTCATCGCAATTAAGTTGTTTTGCATTGTGTTAGTATGACAAGTACCTTTAATTTCCATTGATGCTGAGCAGCATCAGGTCAATGGACCCGACATTTCTCAAACTTTGGCAGCATCTGATGCTGTTGCTGTATGCCAACTCATTCAAGGGCAGTCTTGCAAATGTTAATAAGTGTGTTTAGAGATACTGCAAAAATATCCACTACAGCACTATCACAAAAACACACTCTAGATCAAAACATCCTGTGCTCCTTAGCCCATCTGTACATTCTGGCATCTTCTTGTACCCTTATGTTATCAGACAATTTGGATAATGAAAAGTCTGTGGGATATTTAAAACGTTTGCTGACTAAGTCCACAGCTTGGTGGAGGGTCAACGTTTGAAGATTTGGATGGCAATCCCTACAATGACTTGCATGAAAATTCATGTTCTAATAAGATCACACAGCCATATTTGAAGAATGTCCGGGGCTTCTTGTGTGCTCTGTTTGGCTTGCCTGAAGAAAAACTAATCCAGGTTGGATTGTGCCCCAAACAGTCTATTGAGTGCAGATAGTGCCGTATTGAAGTTATCTGCAGTACCAGTGGTCTGGGGAATTGTAACAACTAGTAGTCTAGCTGCATGGGAGAATGAAGCATTGTTAAAAGTTTTTTATCCCTGTTGCTTTCCTTTACAGCCATGAACTAACTTTTTTAATTGCCGTCTTCATATTTCCCATTTAGGGCAAACTGAAAATTGCACTGACATCATGTTGAAAGGTTGTAGATGCAAAACTGGGGTGGGGTAGCCTTGCAGTGGCATTTTTAGGCAAGGACTACCTATGCGGCTCACACTGGCTTCTTGTGTGATCTTTGGCTGCATCTTGGGGTTGCTTAACTTAAATGATCATGCTGTAAGAGCCTTTGTTGTCCCAATTACTGGAAAGAGTCAAGTAAGTAACTACCTCAATTTACTTCACTCGAGTTTGAGCCTATGATAGACTATCACTTTACATCCTAATGTTTTTCAAACAACCAGACCTAATCAAACACTGTTTGATACAACAACTGACAAGAACATCACTTCCAAATTAACTAATAAATATTTTATGATACACAAAGATATCAACCGAGAGTAGACAATTTCACTTATTTGTAAACATTCATAATATATACTCTAACAATAAAGTACCAACATCACATTTCATCAGTCACGATAATGAGGAACCAGTTAAGCCTTGAAAGTGTACAAGCAGAACGGACAAAACGTGTCAGCTGCTCTGCTGTAATTCAGCCTCAAAAACAAACTCAGAGGTGTATATATTGTGGAAACACCAATTCTGTATTCGATAAATTGTAGATTATGGCTACCTTATCTGTAGCCTCTCTCAGGTTTGTGATACTTGTACTAATATAATGTGATGTGATCTTGTAAATATTGAGAAAATCGGTGGACTCAATCAATCAATCAATCAGTACATTTATAGAGCGCGCTACTCACCCGTGCGGGTCTCAAGGCGCTGAAGGGAGGGGGGGGAGTGCTGTTACTGCTCGAATAGCCAGGTCTTGAGGTGACTCCTGATGGTGAGGTGGTCCTGGGTCAGTCGTAGGTGGGCGGGGAGGGAGTTCCACGTCTTGGCAGCCAGGTAGGAGAATGATCTTCCTCCGGTGGTGGCTCTGCGAATCCGAGGGATGGTGGCGAGGGCGAGGCTAGCGGAGCGGAGCTGGCGGGTTGGCGTGTAGAACGCGAGTCGGTTGTTGAGGTATTCGGGGCCCATGTCGTGGAGAGCTTTGTGTGCGTGGGTGAGGAGCCTGAACGTGATCCTCTTGTTGACGGGGAGCCAGTGCATGTCTCTCAGGTGGGCAGAGATGTGGCTGTGGTGAGGAATGTCGAGGATGAGTTGTGCGGATGCGTTCTGTATGAGTTGGAGTCTTTTCTGCAGTTTGGCCGTGGTTCCAGCGTAAAGGGCGTTCCCGTAGTCCAGTCGGCTGGTGACGAGGGCCTGGGTGACGGCCTTTCTGGTTCCGGTGGGGATCCACCGGAAGATCTTTTGGAGCATGCGGAGGGTGTTGAAGCATGTGGATGAGATGGCGTTGACTTGCTTGGTCATCGTGATGGAGGAGTCCAGGATGAATCCCAGGTTGCGTGCGTGGTCTGTGGGTGTCGGCGCGGTGCCCAGTGTTGTGGGCCACCAGGAGTTGTCCCAGGCAGATGGGGATGGGCCTAGGATGAGGACTTGCATCTTGTCTGAGTTCAGTTTCAGGTAGTTGAGCTTCATCCATTCGGGGACGTCTCTCATTCCTTCCTGGAAGCTGATTCTGGCGGTGGCGGGGTCTTTGGTGTGGGAGAGTATCAGCTGGGAGTCGTCGGCGTAGGGCTCACTCATTTGGTCTCTTGCATTTTGAGATCTAAGCAGCCTAGAGAAGTAAAGTTTTTGCTGATATGTGAATGCCTAGTAAAGCCCTCAAGTGGGAAAACCACATCACTCCAATAGACTACTAGATGGTTGCTGAAGTGAGTGGCTCCTGCTGATTTTCCAAACTTGACCCCAGCTCAGGTTATCACCATTTGCACTTGGGCGGTTCCTAATAATCTTCTCCACCCATGTGGGACTCGGGGAGTACCAATGCCCCCTTTTTAGCAGAGGTTTTCATTACTGCACCCAAAGGTGGTTGCCAGTGTCAACTGGAGAAATAAACGTGAGCGACCATATCCTTCTCCAGGCACACCAAGTGAGCTTCATTGCATTCCATTTCTAAGAGCATCAGAGGCAGTCGCTGACCCATCACAGGAATAAGGGTGAGTTCCTCAAATTGGACAGAAAGTTCTTCGTCCGCTGCTTTTTGACTGAAGAAGTGGCAAAAACCCAACCATTGTTTGTAAGGTGTGTAACATTTTTAAGTTTGTAAACTCAGACAAAACTGAAGTACTGATCTTTGGCAGACTCTCCCCCTCTGGGACGACTCCTGGCGGCCGTCGGAAATGGGATCAACCCCACGTCGAAAGACCACAACTGCAATCTCAGCATCATTCTCAACAGCCAACTCTCCATAAACCGTTAGGTCACCGCCGTCTCCTCAGCCTTCTTCCACACGCTCCTCAAATTTTTTAAGTGGCTTCCCATCAGCACCAGGAAAACGGTGACGCAGGCTTTCATCACCAGCCGACTGGACTTGGGCAGCGCACTCTACGCAGGCACCACCACCGAACTCATGAAAAGACTCCAGACGATCCAGAACGAAGCTGCCACACTGATCCTCAACCTGCCCAAGAGAACCCCCATCACCTAGCACCTAAAAAATCCTCCATTAGCTCTCAATCCAGAAGAAATACCTTTTCAAGTTCTTGACCCACGCCTACAAAACGCTCCACGACCAAGGACTTGTCTACATGAACCACCGCCTGCATTTCCACCGGCCTCCCAGGAACCTCCGCTCCACACACCCCACCCTGGCACAGACACCTTGCATATGCCGCTGGCCACTCCGGAGAACGCTGCTTCTCCCATCTCACCACCAAAGCCTGGAATGCCCTCCACCTCCGCACCGCACCCTCGCTGACCCCTTCAAGAAGGGATTCAAGACATGGCTCTTTGGCTAAGACCTGTTGCATGTGCCTATATACCCTCTCGCATGACAGGCCACGCTCTACCTGTACGACTTGATTGATGGATTGATGTGTCAGCCTCTCCTCAGTTGGTCACAGACATCTGTGGTTTCTTTCGGATTGTGACATATTAGGGGTGGTCCATAACAAAATTGAATTCCTTCAAATACCTCAGGAGAGCAGAAGCCTTTTGGGAATGGTAAGAGGAAGGAATTGCATCATTTAGGAACACCAAAGATTATCTCCAGACATTTCCATGAAATTATACAGGCTACTGAACTGGCAGATGGTTCATGCTCAAAACACCTAGGAGCGGTTGCCTGTGCCGATCATGCTGGCACTCCCACGGAGCACTAACAGAGAGGCTATTGCAGTCATGAAGGCATTTTCAAAGTATATGCTGATGAAAAGTCCTTGATTTCCCCCACCCCGTCAGGGCTATGCATGAAAACCTTCATCACATAGAGAAATGGATCCTAAAATTGCAGGAGTTCTCATTTCAGCTTCTTAGCAAACACAGCACCAGCAACCCTACAGATTAATTTCATGCCATCCTCGAGTTGCCACCAGGCAACCAAAACATCAGGATCATTGTAGATTATACACAGCTGACAAATGACTGACCACAGTGAAGGACTGTCACAATGGATGTTGGAATGTGCTGTAGTGCTAGCTCCACAAAACACACAGCACAAAATGCAGAGTGAACAGTTGCTAACGACGGAATGAGCCCTCCTGAGAGGGGGATGTATTGTTGTTTCCACCACTTTTACCTGCATCCTAGAGCTGGCGCAAGCAGTGAAAACCAGGAGGTATATATGACCGAAGTTAAGGTTCCCAATATTGACCGGAAGGTGGAGGAATGTGGTGTTGGTTGCATTTTGTGTGAGTCTACAGGGCTCAATTAGTGCCAGAAGTCATAGCTCAAATAACATAGGTAAGCACCAGGCAGAGAACAAAGGATAGTGGCTTCTTCATAGGTGATCATGGTCTTGTGCAAGGCTGCCAACCCAGGAGTAACTTCAGGTCCCCTCTTGAACCACTCCAATGGACTGGGACCTAATGAAATGGCATCCTTATATGATGTGATTTTATTTGTATGAAGCATGCAATTACCCCACAAAAGACTGTCCTAGAGCTAAACTGAACGAGGGAAAGCAGAGGAGAATCTTACAAATACACTAGTAAATAGGTGAGTTTTAGCATTTTCTGAAATTTGGTTGCCACTTTTCAGCTGGAAGGCTAGGAGGGAGAGCATTCCAGGCCTTAGCCGTAACCATAGCAATGAAGCAGCAATGTAGCTAAGATACCTAAATTGAGGCTGTGACTTAAGTGAACTACAGCTAAGGTTCCTAAAATCGTTGTTAATGAAAAATACAGAATACATGTAAATGCTTTAAGGAACATCATAAATGGCTTTCTATCAAAGACAAACATCTTTAAAAAAAAGCCATATTGTTGTACTGGCAGACATTGAAGCTTACAACAAACAAGAACAAACTTAGGGGTCTAAGTTGAGGATTCAACCGTAGTCCTCTACTCTTCAGAACCTTGTCATTAGTACAGAGGTATGAATGCAATGTGCTACCAAACCAGATCACCAGATGTGAAGAACCAGTAACGTGAGTCCCCCCTGGTGTAGGATTCCCATCAACGGTCTTGTGATGATCAATATTATCATTTGGTAGTCCTAATCGGGTATTGTGTCTCTAGATCATTGAGACCAGCATACCCCGAAAACCAGATAGGGGGTAGCGACCCACAATCACTTGGTACTACCACATGTTGTTGATGTGGTGGGAAGTGCAGTGTAAAAATATAAACAGTGGTGATTTAAAAAAGGATAGGGAGCTCAACCCAAAAAACTTTAATAATTGTTTGCCCCTTCCTTACTAAAAACAAGAACAGTGAAATATCGTCATCGCAGTACAACCAAATAGCTGCGAGGAGACCAACATGTTTCAGCCACTCAGGTATTAGTCCTTCGGCTTTCGTCAGGGTCTCTGTTCTATACCAATACTACTGCATCAGTCGTGAATAAGGTGTGAAAAAATATATGAAAAAAACACACAAGTGAAAAGACCAGCAAAGGATACAATTTTCCTTCCGCTGTTTCAACTCCTCTCTTCGGCACCTGGTTGAATATGTACTATTTAGAGAGGACAAACGTACAGGAAAAACACAATCTGTTACCCTGGTCTGTACACAGCATACTAAATTCTTTAACTACAATATATCTACAAGCTTATTTACTCACCCAGTGTGTCCGGGGAGTGGACCTCACCTCTTCCTGGACCTGGCTCAGGATATGTGAGACCCCGCTCTACAATAACAAAAACCGACTACGTCAGCTACACAAGCCGGGCAACCAAACATGCAGTTATTCTGGTAGTGTAAATGTCTACGTAGTCCAAGGTATTCTGTATGTGGAGTCAATTGGCCCCCATCGATAGGCTAACAACACACATGCCCTCCACCTCCCTGCAAACTACAGGCTGAAGTGAACAAGGTTCACATAGTAATATATATCTAGCATGACGCTCACACGATGGCATGCCCATGACGTCTAGCTGCTAAGGCAGGTAGTCATACCTGTCCGTCGGTGTCCCGGACCGTGACTGAGTCAGGGGGAGGCACCGTCCCCAGAACACTCTGACTTCTTCATCGGTTGGCCGGGGGACACTCGACCAATCAGAACCAGTGAGGGAGGGGCTAGCCAGATCGCTACCTCCTCGTATATCACCCCATATAGATGTTATAATAATATAATTGTCGCGTACCTCATTACCAAAGCCCGCCCTTGATTCCAGGACAAGCTGTCGCCTCTAACCCGCGCGGTGTTTACAATCGGACTGGGGCCCTGAGCGCGTCCTCTCGCGAGAACGGGCCGGTCTGGAACTACAAAATGACATCACGTCATTGATGTTTGTAGTTCTTCTTTACAACGCGGAAGGAATTCCGGATTATTGTTTATCGCATTTCCCAGGGCGGTATCACATGGTCCGCCTAAACTCAGGGCCGATTGAGAGTCACCCGGCCTAAATACAGTTTGTTTCCCAGGGGATATGCATAAACCTCAATATTGTGATGCGCTCGTTCAGCCAATAAGACTGAACTACCGCATGACGTCATGTCAAGAATAATTGTAGTTTTTTATTCTGATTTCGGTTGTGGGCATTCAAACTGAAAACAGACTCTGCTGTTGGTCACAGAAAAGGCATTAAGAATCCCAACTAGCGTTAGACTTGCAAATACAAAAGCGGCAAAAATGACTGGTTGCTGCTAGGACCTAATCACATATAGTGCACCAACGAAACTGGGCACGTTGGAAAAAATGGGAGCACGCTCTATAGGGATTTCTAGACTACATAGGACTATTGAGCTAGAACTGGACGGTTAGTATTCGCACATGACAAACCCTGCTCAGGCATCGGTGCATATCCAGATGAGCAGGTGCGCACTCGCCTGTGACAGAAAGCGAAATACTCATTAAATGCTCATTAATTCTTGGGCTCAAAATGCTGTGGCTAGGAGCCACCTCGCACTGTCTTACAACAGGAATAATACTGTTAAGTGTGGGGGCAAATCCTCTGAATTACAGTGAAAGTCGCGCCTGGTGCTATTCATAAAGACACACATCGAATTGATCAAGACAAAGAGACCCACGGGATGTCATCGTTCAGCCCTTGTTCGTGTGTCCCCAATTTGAACACCCACCTTTGCTCACGAATGAACAGATATCTGGACACGTCACTCACATGTGGAGGGATGTACGGTTTCTCGAGAACATGCCATTTGAAATCTGTTTCGGCATGATTACACGTGAGGAAGTGCTTCGTGAGTTTGGAGACATCTTTCCTGCAATGGAAAGTGCTCTTATGTTCCTGCATCCTCACACGTACCTTCCTCGTGGTCATGCCCACGTATCTTTTATTGCACGTGCACGTGATGAGGTAGATTAGGTTAGTGCTGTTGCAGTTTGTGAACTGCCGCAGCTCCCAGGGCTTATCTGTACCAATGTCCACACTCGTGATTTTCATTGTTAGAGGGCAAATAGAGCAACCTCCGCAAGGATGATGCCCTATTACTGGCGGGAGATCCCATAGGGTACCTAGTTCTCTCCTGGGTGTACTCTTGGGACGTGTGTGTACCAGGCGGTCCCTCAGGTTGGTAGAGCGTTTGAAAGCGAATAGTGGAAAGGCGATCTTGTCTTTACCGCTGTTCAAAATTTTCCAATGCTTTCTGATCACTTTTTGGACCAAGTTCGATTTGGTGTTGAAAGTGCTCACTAGGTAATGAGGTACGCGACAATTATATTATTATAACATCTATATGGGGTGATATACGAGGAGGTAGCGATCTGGCTAGCCCCTCCCTCACTGGTTCTGATTGGTCGAGTGTCCCCCGGCCAACCGATGAAGAAGTCAGAGTGTTCTGGGGACGGTGCCTCCCCCTGACTCAGTCACGGTCCGGGACACCGACGGACAGGTATGACTACCTGCCTTAGCAGCTAGACGTCATGGGCATGCCATCGTGTGAGCGTCATGCTAGATATATATTACTATGTGAACCTTGTTCACTTCAGCCTGTAGTTTGCAGGGAGGTGGAGGGCATGTGTGTTGTTAGCCTATCGATGGGGGCCAATTGACTCCACATACAGAATACCTTGGACTACGTAGACATTTACACTACCAGAATAACTGCATGTTTGGTTGCCCGGCTTGTGTAGCTGACGTAGTCGGTTTTTGTTATTGTAGAGCGGGGTCTCACATATCCTGAGCCAGGTCCAGGAAGAGGTGAGGTCCACTCCCCGGACACACTGGGTGAGTAAATAAGCTTGTAGATATATTGTAGTTAAAGAATTTAGTATGCTGTGTAGAGACCAGGGTAACAAATTGTGTTTTTCCTGTACGTTTGTCCTCTCTAAATAGTACATATTCAACCAGGTGCCGAAGAGAGGAGTTGAAACAGCGGAAGGAAAATTGTATCCTTTGCTGGTCTTTTCACTTGTGTGTTTTTTTCATATATTTTTTCACACCTTATTCACGACTGATGCAGTAGTATTGGTATAGAACAGAGACCCTGACGAAAGCCGAAGGACTAATACCTGAGTGGCTGAAACATGTTGGTCTCCTCGCAGCTATTTGGTTGTACTGCGATGACGATATTTCACTGTTCTTGTTTTTAGTAAGGAAGGGGCAAACAATTATTAAAGTTTTTTGGGTTGAGCTCCCTATCCTTTTTTAAATCACCACTGTTTATATTTTTACACTGCACTTCCCACCACATCAACAACATGTGGTAGTACCAAGTGATTGTGGGTCGCTACCCCCTATCTGGTTTTCGGGGTATGCTGGTCTCAATGATCTAGAGACACAATACCCGATTAGGACTACCAAATGATAATATTGATCATCACAAGACCGTTGATGGGAATCCTACACCAGGGGGGACTCACGTTACTGGTTCTTCACATCTGGTGATCTGGTTTGGTAGCACATTGCATTCATACCTCTGTACTAATGACAAGGTTCTGAAGAGTAGAGGACTACGGTTGAATCCTCAACTTAGACCCCTAAGTTTGTTGTTGTTTGTTGATTCTTTTGGGGGATAATACTTAGGTTTGGTCGTTAAACATCCCTCTAGCCCTGCATTAACTCGTATTTTTTCAAGCCATTGAAGCTTAACAAGGCGATAGGAGATATGTGAGCACTGGTTTAAGCTCAGAACCAAACATGCCAACGCGTTCTGTACCATCTGAAATCCGTGAGCCAAATTGCTGGAAAGCCCTACAACTGGAAGTTACAGTAATCTAGCCTCAATGTTATTGGGGCATGCACCAGAATTTTTCTAGAAGAAGTAGGCAACAATGGCAACATTTTCCAACTGATATTCACCATATGAAGCTGGTAGATGTCAGTCTATTAATACAAACCTCAAAGGACGAGTGTTTATGAAGATATCAGGCCACCAGTCTGCGGTCCACAAGGTGGTTAACCAGAAACAAACAGTTCTGCCTTATCTGCATTCAAAGTTAATTAATGTATGGACATCCTGTTGGTAACAGGAACTGTTTTTCTAACAACAGATCACCATCCACTCTAAGACTGAAATGAGTCTCATCTGGGTATCCAAAAAAACCTATTCCCAAAGAAGTCAGTGAGGTCAACCAAAGATATACATCAAGATTTAAAAGAGTAGGGCTCAGCGCAGACCCTTGCAGAACCCCTGACTTGATGAATTCGAAGGAGCAACCGATGTTAACAATAGACACAGCCTGTGCACGGTTTATCAGGAAAACCAGTTGACAACTTAACCTCTAGCACTGAGGTCCCGCAGCTGATTTAAAAAATGTCATGGAACATGGTGTCAAATGCAGCAGATAGCCTGGGCAAAATTAATTGTGTTGCACCCCCAGCATCTTGTATGATATGGATGGCATTAGTGGATTCACAAGTAGTTTCCATGCTAACATTTTGTTGAAATTCTGAATGAAAAGGGTGCAAACGAAGATATCTCTCAGTTTAACAAACTTACCATTAGCGGGCCAAGTCAGAGCATCTCCGCTAGTGAGCCAGCTTCCCCCCTTCAGCTTTGTCTACCATCCTGTGAGGCCCAATTCAGGATGTATGACGTTACAACGCATGCTTTTACCACACATGCTGTTACAACACAGTTTTTACAACGCAAACCTTTACAACGCATAGCGCTCTGGGGTGCTGGATAGTGAATAGTTTAATTTACTATTCCAACTCCAGTCCCCTTGGACACTAGGGAAGGTGTTGGATAGTAAATTAAATCTATTCCCTATCCTAGAGCGCCCCCCAGCGCAATGCGTTGTAATGGTTTTCGTTGTAAAACCTGCGTTGTAAAAGCACTGCGTTGTAAAAGTTTCGTTGTAAAGGATGTTTCCCCCCAATTCACAGCATCTCCTCGCCCAGTGAGCCAGCTTCCCCGCCAGTCCTGTGAGACCCCTCACCCCAGCACCTGAAACCTGCCTGTCGCCATCCTATTTCACTGTGCGTTCATGGACGCCAAAGTCACGAAGCTGCTCAGACTTTACAACTCAAACTGCCTCAGCTGAAGTGATGTTGACTAGCCCTACAGTAGATTTTTCATTCTTTTCAGTTTTATGTAGCGTAATGTCAGGACAAGGGCATTGGCATGCTTAATTTTAGCACCAGCTTACATTACACAAGGGCAGATTTTGTTTTTTAGGCACAGGCAGATTAAATGATTTGCCCAGAATGTCAGGATGTGGGACTTGAACCTGGTTCCCCAGTTCCAAAGTTGATAGATCTGGCCATTGGGCCACTTCTCCTTACCAGCCTGAATATTATCTTGTGTGCGTTTTTTGAACCCTTGTCTTGAGTGGAATGTTGTGTAAAATGTTTGCCCTAATGATAAGCCCAGATGTTGGTGTATCTTGATGGGCCCCCATGTTTCCCCCTTTTTGGTGTCTACAAAGATGTAATATCGTCATGTTACAAACATCTAACAGTTTTGAACCTGGAAAGAGGGAGATTTTGAAAAGAAAAAAAAATTGGGTGGATATATTTTTTTCATTGACTTGCATTGAAGTTGAGGAGATTTTATGTCTGGAAGAGGTTTGGCGCCGCGGCCAGGGCGACTGACGCTGGACGCTGGGGATCATGGTTTGATCCCTGGCTCCGGCGGCAGGGGTCTGCCCAGCACCATGCAACTCTGGGCAATAGCTTCTTAATCTTCCCAACGGCCCCCAGCGCCGAGATACCCCTTCGGGGGTGATTTGTGCGCTATACAAGCACTGGATTTATTTATTTGTGCGACGTCTAAAATAAAGCCATTTCAAACTTAAAAAATTGGGTCTGCTAGCCTCAGTGTTAATACCAGTTTGGGAATTGCAGCTTGTGTCGGCTCTTGATTGAATATCCATCGTTTGCAATCTCATATTCAGCACAAGTGCCGCAATAGACTACACGCGAGACTGACACTGTTGATCTTCCTTCAGCCTCCCCCAGGATTATATCTTGTGATTTAGGAAATCACTGAAAATTTAATTTTCCTTGGATACCTATTGCTGTAGCAAACCCTGATATGATATTGAGATCTGGCAGTGCCTTCACCAAAGCTTAGTGTGAGAATCAACTTCATGAGCATCTCATCCATGAGCGTCTGCCACCACTCCTATCATCCTTCCACAGTCGACAACTGAGCACCATTAAATTGGCCAATAACATCACCTGTTATTTTCAGCACTTGGGATCGATAATAGCAGGATGAACCGCTATGCATTTAAAAAAAAAAAACAAGTTGTTATCAAAATATCAGGGTGACCAGACGGCTCGATAGCACCCCTTTTCACTTCCTGGATTTTGCTTTTACATATCATTGGCATCAGATGCTCTGGTCGCATGGACTCAATTAAAATGAACCAGGGCTCCCACTCCCAAACTGCACTATGTGTAAAAGAAAGGTCCAGTCATGGAAAGGCGGTGTCCCGGTCCCCCGCGCATGCAGTTACACAAAAGAGAACTCTAACACGAGCGAGGGCGCCATGTTGGGTTGGTGTTCCGCTTTTATTAGCAGCACAGAAGAGCGGCGCTCGTCTGGGCGTCCAGTTTCTGATGGGTCCCGGATGTACCTTCACGCCTGCCTGCGGCTCGGTGGCCCGCCAGCAGCTGATAATCATGCATTTGAGCTATTTTTAAGGCGCGTGGGCCGGCCTCGCGTGCACGACGCAGCGTCTGCTTCGGAACCCGGGCCCGGCCCCGGCTGATGCTGGGGAGGGGAGGGCTGCTTCCGGTTAATGAAAAGCATCGAGCGGGCGGCAGTCAGGCTCCATTCTTAATTCACAGAAAGCAGCTTCGGTTTTCAGAATAAACCGTGCGTCAGGAATTCATCAGCTGCTTCCATTGTACGCGCGTTGGTTCATTAGCATCATCTGTTCTCTACATAATTCTAGGGAAATTGAACACTTCTCGGTGCGCTCTCTTTCTTCTTCTTGGAGTTATACATGTATATACTATTTGTTATTATAAGGGACTACCTATTCATTCCTTCCTCATCCCATTAAACTAATGAGGCAAGGCAAGCTATCCAGTCCAAAGCTCCACAAACCTTTCCTCATGGCCAGATGTTCCCAAAAAGGCTTTTGCAAGCCTCACCCCTCATGGTCACATTAAGTCATGGTGCTTTCAACATGTCCCTTTGGCCAAGACTAGTCCGTTTTGGAGATTGCTCTTCCAAATGCAGCAGTGAAGAGTCCAGTTATATACAGCTATTTCTGTAAACAAACAGCACAGGAAAAAATAACCCAAGTACATAATTCACCAAAGCATATGTCCATGGTTATAATCGTACACTGAAAGATGTGGAATGGAGCTGACCTCCCAGTGGATGCATGGATACACAAAAGTATAAAGGTACCCCATGACAGGTGGACGATCGAAGAGCTGTAAAATTAGTTCTGACATTTGTGTCCAGTGAGCTGTAACTAGAACCTCGAGGGTGGTTTGTCTCCTAAAGATCACATGAGGTCACCTGGTGCCATCTACTTTGGATAAGTGACCGTAGGTAACTTGTAATTTTAGGACAGTGTCCAATATAATGGGGGTTGGGCATTTCAGAATACTGTGTGTATGAGTATTGTTTGTCCCTTTGTGTGACTGTACTATGATAATAATTGTGGGTGTGGTGCAACAACAGTGAAATGAAGGAAAACTCAAATAAATAAATGTCAAGAGGTACTCCATGTTGGACAGGTGCCCTTATGTACAAACTAGGAGATCTGATGGGGGTTTCAGCAGGTCCTACTTTCAGGCAAAGGGTTGTCAGGGAATTCAGTAAAGAAGCTGGCCAAAGCAGACTTTCATCCACTTCTCTCACGACTGTAGAACCTGGGAGAAGTGGTGGAAAGCACATGGCGGTGAAAAGCACATTAAAAAGGTAGTGCAAGGGACCTGGTGGTGGTAGGAACCTGGGAGAGGTGGTGAAAGGTACCTAGTGGTGGTGGTGGAAAGTATCTGGTGGTTGTAGACAACGGAGTGAGGTTGTAGAAAGCACTTGTTGGTGGGGGGGCATGTTGGAGAGGAGGTGGAGGCATCTGGTGGGGTGGTGGACCTTAGAGCAGAGGTCTTCAAGCTTTTTGATGCCGAGACCCCCTTATAAAACCTTTTTAGGCGTAAGGACCCCCTTCCAACAAAAGTTTCTAGAAACTGGTACTCCTCATCAACAACTATCGACAACCATAAATGCGACTGTTAGACCTCATCACATTCATCCGTCATTCATCCACCCACACTTTCACACATCCATCCATCCATCCTTCATCCATCCACCCTTTCATCCTTCCATCCATACATCCATCCTTTATCCATCCACCCTTCCATCCATCCATCCACCCATCATTCATCCACCCACCTTTTCACACATCCATCCATCATTCATCCATGCAACCGTTTATCCATCCATACACCATCCTTCATCCAGCCACCCTTTCATCCTTCCATCCATACATCCATCCTTCATCCATCTACCCTTTCATCCATACATCCATCCTTCATCCACCCACCCTTTCATCTATTCATCCATCCAACCATCATCCATCCCCCCACCTTTTCACACATCCATCCATGCATCATTCATCCATGCAACCTTTTATCCATCCATACACCAACCCTTCATCAATCCACCCTTTCATCCTTCCATCCATCCTTCACCCGTGCACCCTTTCATCCTTCCATCCATACATCCTTCATGCATCCACCCTTTCATCCATCAATTCACCCATCATTCATCCACGCACCTTTTCACACGTTCATCCATCATTCATCCATGCAACCTTTTTATCCATCCATACATTCATCCTTCATCCATCTACCCTTTCATCCTTTTATCCATACATACATCCTTCATCCATCCACCCTTTCATCCATCCATCCACCCTTCATCCATGCAACCTTTTATCCATCCATACATCCATCCTTCATCCATCTACCCTTTCATCCTTCCTTCCATCCATACATAGATCCTTCATCCATCCACCCTTTCATCAATCCATCCACCCTTTCATCCATCCACCCTTTCATCCATCCATCCATCCACTCATCATTCATCCCCCCAACTTTTCACACATCTATCCATCCATCCTTCATCCATCTACCCGTTTATTCTTACATCCATCCATCCGTCCACCCTTTCATCCTTCCATCCATACATCCATCCATACATTCATCCTTCCATCCATACATTCATCCTTCATCCATCCACCCTTTCATCCATCCATCCACCCATCATTCATCCACCCACCTTTTCTGTGCCTCTCCTTCATAGAGGGGGGGGGGGGTCTGTATCTCTCTGCCTCTTCCTCCTTCTTCTTCCTCTTTCATGGGAGGGCATCTCTGTTCCTCCCTGCTGAGGGTGGGCAGACAGGCTGTAACAACATCTCACCGTGAAGAACAGACTCTCAGGCACATTTCTCCCTCACAGGCGCCAGGACTCAAAGGGCTACAGCCTCCTCCCCCAGCCCCCCCCCCCTCGTGTATGTGAGCCTGGCTGAAACAGCTTCACTGGACACACACAAATCCACACCTGAGTACTTCTCAGGTCTTTAAAAGACCTTTTACTTGTTAATGAGGCTTTGATGTTTTCACCCCTCGGTGTGAATTAGGCCTCTGCTGTGAGCACCCTCAATCAGCCCGACACCACTAAGGCAAACTGACAGAAACTGCGACCCCCTTCGCAGGACTCCACGACCCCCCTGGGGGTCGCGCCCCACAGATTGAAGACCTCTGCCTTAGAGAGATAGTGAAGGGCACCAGGTGGTGGTAGACACCTAGGAGAATTGGTGGAAAGCACTTGGTGGTGGTAGACAGCTAGGAGAGGTGGTAGAAGGCACCTACAGATGGAAGGTACATTCGAGAGGTACTGGAAGGTTACCTGGTGGTAGTTGACACCTGCGGGAGGTGGTAGAAAGCACATGGTTGTGGTAAATTAAATGTACTTATTACCTCATTTCTGAATTTCTATGCTTAATTAATCATAATTTCTTGTCAATGCAAAGCGAGGAGTCCGTGGTGCTCAAATGAAGGAGGAGAAGACCAATAACTCGAGTTAAGGGGAGCGCTTCCAGCACCAAGCGGGCACAGGAGCAATCTCTCAAGTCCCTCTCTTGAAGTGGGGGTTTTTATTTTCAACAGCAGAATATTTATACAGTCTTGGTCACGAGGCAAATAGAGGAACAAACAGGTCGTGGCAGATAGAGGAACAAAGATCAGCAAGAGGAGCAGAGTGTGAAGAAATGGGGGCGTGTCTTAGGCTTCGTGAGGGGACTTGCGATGTGAAATAGTCTGACAGTTGGAAGGGGGAGGCTTCCTCATTTGGGGGTTTGTGCTCGTGCTTCATGTCAGAAACATGAACCATCTCTGCGGGGGAGCAGGAACTCATGTACTGGTTTCCGGGACTTGGCAGAAACCACAGAGACAGATGGTGAAAATGAGGAAGGCCAGGTGCAGGGGTGTCGTGCTCGTGCTCGGGGTCTTGGGACACCAAAGGGTGAATTAAAAACAAAATGGTGCCGGCTTTTAATGTGGGCAATTATTAATCGCGCAAAGGGGATCGCGCAAAGGGGCATAATTAGATCACGCAGAGGGCAGCGAAGGGGCATAATTATAGATTTTATTTCCACATTCCCTCCTTGCCCCAGAGTGTACCTACATTATATCTCAATTTGCATGAGATCATTTATACATTCTTGTAACATGATTCTTTCCCTTTCTCTCTGCTGGACAAGTGGTTTAGGAATGCATTTTGCAGCGCATAGACCGCACAGGTTGCATCCAGTTATTATCAGGAATATTATACCTGCTGCTGACAGCAGTTGCCATCCCCAGGACGATATTATCTTCCAGAACCAGTCAGACCACGTCCAAGTGCCAGGTACTTGATGTAAACTTACGGCTATCTTGTGTAATTTTGTTATGGGCGTGTATACAGATGGGGAATTATCAGGAATAAATATACAGCAGCTAGAGCCTATAATTTTACAGGCTCCACCTCTGTCAGCCAAGATGATGTCAAGGACAAGGCGATTTTGGAGAGTAACCAATCGTATGGCAGACTGCTCCTGGGTTAAGCTCCCCAGGGCAGACGCCGTCTGGTTTACAACAGCCTCTAAGGTCCTTGTCAACCTGCGTATAAGCTTGCTGTTCTGTACAGGGCCAACAAAGAAGAAGAACCCTTTGTTAAAATCTGTATACTGTTCCAATGAGGTTTCCGTTTGGTCAAACAAGGAGGTATCAATCGTTCTTTTATGTCTGACATGGGGCACTAGGAGGTCTCGGTGGTAAGTGGATGGGGCCACAAAGACAGGGGGTAACAGGAATGCTATATAGCAAGTTCCCCCCCAGTTCAAGGGCAGCTGTACATAGGCCGTTTGGCCACAGATGAAATAAGTATGGCGAGATGCTAGAAATGAGGACTTTCCTCTGTCTTCAAAACTTATAGTGGTATGACAGTCACTGTGTTGTGGAAAAGTAAATTTTGCCATGTCATATGTGCCTACGTGTTCCCCATCTTATGTTATATGTGCATGATCGATATGCATGTATTCCCCTCTGATCGATTAAAGACGCAATTACAGTTGTGTCCATCTCTAGTATGTCAGTTTCCAGTTTTCGTGAATATAACGAATATTAGGCCTATGTAAAGCTACGTTGCCACGTTTTACAGTGTGCACGTTAATTCATTGAATTGTCCCCGTTTCTAGGCCTCAAAAGGGCCCGGACTCAGATTCAGCTCCTGTTTCCTGAACTCTCCGAGGAGCGATACAGCCCCCACCTGTATCCCTGACCCTTCACTTACTTTCATGCCTCGCAGTGCCCGGCTAGGCCTGGCTCTGCCTCCCAGTCTGCCAAGAGTATGTTATGTTTCTAGTTATCAGTCCAGCCCTCCTTCTCTGCATTCCTAAGCTACTGAATCGCATCAATAGTTTCCGTCATGGTCTAGCCTTTATGTCTCCATGTAAGAGAAATACTGTATTCATATTCATAGAATATTCCTCGCACATGCAATACATTTAGAATAATGCATGCACCAGTCTTAGTGTCTGTTAGCCTTTGCCCTGATAACTTTTGGATTCTATCAACATGTACTATAAACACCAGATACTAGATATGCCTAGGTACATGTCGCTCTGACCCTCCAGACTTTCGTCTCCTCTTCTAGCGCAGAAATCATAGCCCCCAGTTCTCCCTAGTAACACGTCATTGTCAGTTTGCGCGCACCACTAGGTTAGAGGTCCCAGCTGCTCAGGTAGCCCCCTCCATGTTTCCGCCCCGTTTATGACATATTCTGTTACGTTTGCATCACATGTCTATGTATACGCCCTGTACACACCTCTTGTTACACCCACTTTATGCCTTATCTTTCGCGACTGCTACAAACTCCGCCTACTGCTACGCCTACTGTATTGAATGCAATGTAATTGTTTTTAGTATATATATATATGCACTGTTATTAAAAACGAGCCAATTCCCAGATCCTGCCCCCGGCAGCTGCCATCCTATTCCCATGCAGGCTGTCCTGTTCCTGTCCTTTTATGCCTGATTAAAGCCTGTCAACTCCAGCTACCTCGAATCTTGACTCTTATTTATTGAGCTACCTGTTTATTGATTATAGTCAAAAATAGATCCGGTAATTAATTATTTATTTACCACATAATGGCGCCCGAATAGGGACTTGCCCTTTCCCCACGCGCCGGAGAAGCCACGCAGGCCCCTGATCTTCTGCAGCCGTGACGGAACCATACCGGCCACGTGCAGATATTTCTGCTTCAAGTATCCCTCAGGCCCACGGAGGAGACGGAGGTTGCGGTCCAGCATCCAGACGAGGCGGTGGAGGAACGCGGCGAGTCCCGACCAGAGCCCAAGCCGAGAGTCTAAGGTCCGAGGTATCCGGAGGCCCACCTGTAACTGAAGTCCGAAGTTCGTCCGTCCGTCGTCGTAGCAGTCCAGTCCAGTCCGAGGCCTTCCATTCTTGCTGCCCGGTGAGTACCATTGCTGGGGTAGTATCTAGACAGGGTCAATTAATTTGTCTCTGGTCCGTGGGTTTGGGTACGCAAATCCAACACGAAGTGTTCACCTAGGTGGGCGCGGGTCCTGACGTGTCTCTTTATGGGACCGGTAAGTTTCGTACTGTTTTAGCAGTGCATCTAGTCATTCTAGTAAGTTTCTGTTCTAGTAAGTTCTGTTCTCGAGAAATTCATGTGTTTCTGTTGTCAGTATTCCAGGTAGTATTCTGTCCGAACTGTTATTTTAAATGTTATTTCATGTGTTTTCAATGTTGTGGTATGAGTGATTTGTTTTCAAGTTATTATAGTGTTTATCGTGTATTGTATTTGTGTCCAGATTCCAGTCTAAGTCATGCCTCTGTTCTCGAAGTTACGTCAGTTAAAAACCAGGAAAGGTCTGCTCGAAGAAGCAGTTCCTGTCCCGCCTAGGGACAGTCCAGGTCATTTTATGTATCATAAGCATGGCATAAGTGCCATATTATATCTAGACTTATGGGTCGAGTATACTAAAGATCTAGAAGAGAAATATAGATGGCCTGTATCAGGTACGTGGGATGCCGAGTGCATCATGCGAGTAGAAGAAGCATTATGGAAAAAGAAATCCAGACAGTCCCAGAAAGATGCCATCGAGTTATGGCGCAAAGAATCTCATAAAAGAACCGAAAAAGAAATCAGAAAGTCAGAATTAAGTAGAGAATCCTCAGAAAGAGCCCAAGAAAGGGAATTAATCGAAGTAGGTGAACGAGTTGAAGCCGAACAGTCAGACAGACAGAGAAATGCTCTTATTAAGGGTATGTATCCTCTTCTTGCCGAGGGCTTGCCAAAAGCAACCCCGGAAGCACCATGTAATTTTCCGCCGCCATTAGTTCCGATTAAGCTACGTCACAAACCGACCGCAGCTGATATTTTTCTCTCGTCCTATTTGGACGACACAGTCCCAGAATATGCAAATCCTGTTCCGCCAGCTCCTGTAAATAATGTAATTCCTGTTCCTCCAGCCACCGGGGCACCTGTTACAGCACCTGTTACGGTACCCCCGGTCCAGCCCGTAGTACAAGTTCCCGCTACATCGGTCACTCTGCCAGCACGAAGAGTTTCAGTCGACGATTCTAGTATAGGGGCCGCGGGGGGAGGTCCTCCTGGTACCCCGCCGCCACACAAACGTGTAACGTTAGTCGAGTTACATGAACGTGCGTTACAGCGTACGCCCAAATATCAGTCCGTTGCAGATATCAGACGAGCTCTCACCGAATGCCGTTATGATCCAGTCCCAGGCGATGATAATATGGTTATATATTCATTGCGTGTAAGACGGGTGACCGAGTATTTGGACACCCTACCGAATATGAAAGAAGATCTAGACAGAATATATCGTTTCATCCGTACAGGAGACGATCCAGAAAGTATTGGCGAAATCATGTCTCTAAGGAAAGCTGAGACTCAGCTCATGCTATTAAAATTTTTAATTAATTGTTTAATAAGGGAACAAGATTGTCCGACTAAAGATCCGATCGAAATGAGAATTCTGACAAAGTGGAGTGATCATATAGCCGAGGGAAGACACAAGACACTCAGTAGTATAGAGAGTATGTACAAGAAAATTCGTAAGGAAATAATAAGGTTACACGAGAAACGCAAAGCAGCACAAGTAAGCGAGAAAGAAGACAACACTGATACTGAAGAGGTAGAAGACGAGAATACCGCCAGAATAGCGTATGTAGGTAAATCTAGATTTCCAGACCGACATTCACGCCTAGAACACAAGAAAGTTTTTCACCTTCCAGCACTAGAACAAGAGAATCTAGAACAAGTATTTCAAGCTACCGATCACATTCTGAAATCACGAATCGGTTATAGTGAACTTAGTACCATGCATGAACAAGAACTAGCCCGATCAGCAGTCCGATGGGCTACTGATTCTACCACTTTTCCAGACGAAATAGTGGCACAAATGTTTCTGAAACTGCCCCCAGCCGAGCAGCGACTGGTGGGTATGTATATGATCCAGCACCTCATTACACTGTATGAGGGACAACATTCTGATCCAGGTCCGTTACATGATGTTCTGAATGAGTTACTCCAGTATAGATGGAAAGGTTTAGGTACCGATCTAATTAGTATCATTCTAGAACAGCGCCACAAATATAGAACGTTTCTGAATCCGCATTTTGTTCATGTCTCACCTCCAGAAAGTAAATCATTTTACATAGATAGACAGAATCCGTTACGAGAAGTACACCCAGTTAGGACAGCGGGTGGTGAAATGCAACGAGTATTTGTTTACACCCCTATTACAAAGATGGAACTCTTAGAGATGAAGAAATTAATTCCCTGTCACGACAAAGATCCAGCAGGGTTCCATCGAGAATTAAAAGACATGCTCCGTATGGGAGAATACACGTATCCAGATATCATTAAAATGTTAAAGGTCCTGTTGCCCGCAGGGGTATATGAAAAACTCAAGGAAAAAGAATGGGAGGTGGGAGAGAAAAAGATTGATTGGACAGCTCTAGAAGCTGAAGATAAAATACGAGTACCAGGTACCGGTCTTGGGGACAAATGTAAAGAATTGCCCGAGTTATTGATACAAGTTTTGCCAAGGTTACTAGCCACGAAAAAGGAAGATTGGGATGCAATCTCAGCATGTAAACAGAAACAGGATGAAGACACTAGTGATTTTTATTCTAGATTTGAAAAATGTTTTATTATTAACAGTGGTTTGAAGACAAGTAGCGAGTCATACCCTCATCTTTTTGTTACTAAACTAGTCGAGAATTCAAGCCCACAAGTTAAAAATCGAGTTTTGAAAGTCGAAAGTACCTGGCAAGCTAGTACCCCGTCACAAATGCTTCAAATGCTCCAGTATCACCAGAATAGAATCAGGGAAGAGCAAGAACACGAAAGGAGACGTATGAAAGACACGAAAATGAAAGTACTAGTTGCACAATCTGTTCCACAAGACAGTCAGAAGAGGGGTCCGAATCAAGCCAGTCATCCTGCAGCTCCCGTTAAAGGGACATGCAATTATTGTAAACAGCCAGGTCATTTTATAAACGAGTGTGCAGTTCTGAAACACAACATAGCTACTGGTAAAACTAAAGAAAGACCACGTCCGCCTAGACAAGAACAAGTTTCACAGACTTCTCAGTCACCGCAGAATGCACAACAGACAGTTCCAGCACCGCAGCCTATCGCTGCAACACAGCATGTTACACAGCAGATGTACCAGTATGCCCAGACAGAGTATCCAGAGTATCAACAGTATTCATGAAACAGCCTAGAGAGGGAGGTAGGCTTGCCTCTCATCGAGATACCTGTAGATCAAGAGGGTCCCTATGTACACAGTCAAGTATTAGGGAAAGACAGAAAGTTTCTGATTGATACAGGGGCAAGTAGGACTACTATCAGTCATGACGAGGTTCCAGGGGCTCCGCTCTCAGGCTCTAAAAATGTTTCCCTTGGATTTTCAGGAAAGCCTATTGTTAACGAGATTTCAAAGCCAGTTACTCTAGAAGTTGGTCCATTGTCCCGAACTACTGATTTGTTACTTACGAAGTCATGTCCAGAAAATTTGTTAGGTATTAAAACATTGAAAGAATTAGGTGCAGTTATTTGCTGCTCCCCAGAAGGAATACGATTGTTTTTGCGTGACTTTAAAGGTCACTATGTATTACGCGATTTTGATCCAAGATTATCCAATGTACCGCAGCATTTATGGGCCCAAGGTCCAACTGATGTAGGTTTTATGCAAATCACACCCCATCGTGTGACCCTCAAGCAAGGTATAGTCTTGCCACGAATCAGACAGTACAGATTGCCACCTGAGGCTGTAGCAGCCTTATCCAAAATTATTGACGAGCTCATTGCTCAAGGAGTGGTTGTAGAAACTGACTCCAATGTATGTAATTCCCCTATCATTCCAGTCATGAAACGTACTGATCCAAATGCACCTCCAGTATATCGATTAGTGATTGACCTTCGAGAACTTAATAAATGTATCATACCCCAGTATCCAGTAGTCCCAGATATTTCTTCCCTACTGACAGCCATTGATTCTGAAGCTACATTTTTTACTGTTATAGACCTCAAGAATGCATTTTTCAGTGTGCCGATTCATCCAGACAGCCAGTACCTTTTTGGTTTTTGTTTAAATGGAAGGAGCTATAAATTCACACGAGCTCCTCAAGGTTTCACAGAAAGTCCTAGTATTTATAGTCAAGCACTTAAAAGACAACTAGACAATATCCACATGCCAACTGACACTGCCCTGCTCCAGTATGTCGATGATCTACTGATCACAGCCCGTTCTGAACGTGACTGCGAACGAGCGTCACTTACAGTTCTGTATTTTCTGGCCGAGATGGGGCACAAGGTGTCCCCTTCAAAGCTCCAGTTCTGTGTCCAGCAAGTGATCTACTTAGGCCACTTACTGTCCAAGTGGGGTAGGCAGTTGACACCAGACCGTATCCAGTTGATAGCGAGTCTTCCACAGCCCAAGACACAGAAGGAGGTACGTGCTTTTATTGGCCTCACTTCTTACTGCAGACAATGGATTCCTCAGTATGCATTTCTAGCCAAGCCACTGATACAGTTAACGACACAGGAGGCAGCCGTATCGACTGTCCTCCCTTGGACATCTGAACATACACTTGTTTTTAATGAATTAAAGAAAGCCTTATGCCAAGTACCTGTTCTAGCAACACCGAACTACAGTAAGCCTTTTACACTGTTTGTCACAGAACGTGATGGTACTGCATTATCTGTTCTCACACAAGATCAAGCAGGACAGTACAAGCCTTGTGCTTATTTTTCGAGCACATTAGATCCAGTAGCCCAGGCTTTGCCTGCGTGCCTCAAGTCAGTTGCAGCCACAGCTCTAGCTATCAGACAAAGTGATTCCATAGTATTAGGACACTCCTTGACAGTACAAGTTCCACACTCCGTGGAAGTTCTTTTAAACAGAACACAGACTCAGCACTTGACAATTGCACGTTTAACAGGTTATGAACTGACACTGTTCCAGCCACACATAGAAATCAGACGCTGCAACATTCTAAATCCAGCTACACTGTTACCGTCAGTTACTTCAAATCCTGCCACACATGACTGTGTGGAAGTTGTTAACACTATGACTAAGCCAAGACAAGACCTGACAGATATTGCATTACCTAATCCCGACCTGACACTTTATGTGGACGGTTCATGTATGAGAACTAGTACAGGAGAACTAGTAGCCGCGTATGCAGTGACTACTGAAACCGAAGTAATAGAAACACACCGTATTGACACCCTGTCTGCTCAAGCAGCAGAGCTAGTTGCTCTGACCCAAGCCTGCATACGTGCCAAGAACCTGAAAGTAAACATATACACAGATTCACGTTACGCATTCGGAGTCGTACACGACTTCGGAGTGCTCTGGCAGGAGAGAGGTTTCATGACTTCTCATGGAACCAAGATTCAGCATGGTCTCCTCATTCAAGCTCTGTTAGATGCAATACATTTACCGACAGCTATCGCTATCATGAAGTGCAAAGCACATACAAAAGTTACTGACATCATTTCTCAAGGTAACGATCTAGCAGATCGAACAGCCAAGCTTACAGCTCAGACACCAGACATTCCAGTTAACAAGACACAGACATCCACTCCAGAACAGACTACCTGTATGACAGTTAAGGACCCTACACAAGATGTCATAGACATACAGTTACATGCTACTCCTGAAGAAATCAAGAAATGGTCCGAACAAGGAGGGGTCCAGACAGATCAGGGATGGGTGACGAAGGGAAAAGCCACATGGTTTCTCCCCGACTCCATGGTTCAAGTCATTATCAATACCGCACATAGTCCAGCACACCTAGGAGAAAAAGCCATGTTAGACAGTATACAGAACCTCTGGTTCAACAAGCATTTACGAGCTGCAGCCAAGCAGAAAGTCCGTACCTGTATGATATGTTGCCAGTTCAATCCAGGTAAAAGTGTCCCGGTGGAACAAGGTGGATTCCAGCCTCCTGACCACCCTTTTGAAGTCCTCCAGATGGATTATATTCAGATGGAGCGATGTCGAGGTTTCAAGTATGTCCTTGTAGTTGTATGCGCTTTGTCCAGGTGGACAGAAGCATATCCAGTTCCAGATTACACAGCAGCGACCACTGCCAAGCAGTTGGTTCGTGAATTTTTTCCCCGTTATGGACTCCCTAGGGTCGTGTATTCTGATAACGGCCAGCCATTCTCATCCGAGTTAATGAAACATGTTTCCCTTCTGTTAGGGTACCAGTGGAAGTTCCATTGTGTGCGCCATCCTGAAGCAGCCGGTCTCGTAGAGAGACATAATCAAACCCTGAAAATCCGTATTGCTAAGACATGTAAAGAGAAAGGTGTAGACTGGCTAGTTGCCCTGCCAGTTGCTTTATTCTACATGAGAATGGTCGCACATTCCAGATCAGGTCTGTCCCCTTATGAGGTCATATTCGGCCGCCCCCCAAACATGTGGGGTACACCTAGACCCCGCAGTATTACAGATGTTTCCAGTAATATGCTGACAGATTACCTAGCTTCCTTGATGTCTGCCCTACACTCTTGTCGTTCACAGGTTGCCGCCGCATTCCCAGACAATACTGAAGTGAAACCGCATGAGGTCATTCCAGGCGACCTCGTGTTGGTCAGGAACTTTGATCGTTCAAGTCCGCTGGAGCCTCGTTGGAAGGAGCCGCGACTTGTTCTCCTGACCACCCGCACGGCCGTGAAGTTGGAAGGCCGCAAGGGATGGGTCCATCTGTCTCATCTAAAGAAGTTCCATGGAGTCCGGAAAAAAACATTTGCAAAGGACATTTCTAAAGACTGCCTGAAACCAGACACCGATTTGAATCCTGAACTGAAAGTTCCTCTGTTAGAGAAAACTCCGCAACAGGATTATAAGTTAAAGCTCCGGTCTAGTAAAATAAGTCAGCCAGTTTAATTGTCTAAGTCCCTCTCGGGTGAAACGGTTAGACAGGTATCTGACATGTATGAGATAGACCCCCATAGTGAGAGAGTTAGTCAAAACTCTATACGATGTATCGTTTTTCTAAGTTTCTTATTGTTTCTAAGTTTGATGGTTACCTGCACAAGTTATGCATTACATTTATGTTTTCCAAGTTCACATGTAAATAAGTTTTCTAATGCTACAGTAGAGCACACATTTAGTGATCTGCCTCCTCACGAGTTATCCTATCGTCTTGCTATGAGAAATAATACATTTATAAGAATGTTACACTATTCACACCAGACCAGCAATGCCACTAATTGTTGGGTGTGTGGTCGACTCCCCCCTTTCCAGACACCGAAGGGAGTTCTGCCACTCTTTCCTTATCCGTTTTCACATAATGGTTCGTGTGGAGCATGGTCCATGTTAACGTCATCTTCAAATGATATGTCCCTTCTGAATAGAACATGTTTTCCAGACAAGCAAGGTCTCCCCCATAGAATAGGATTAGATCTAGAAAATGAAGTATATGATTTAGGTAATTATTCTTCGAATTTCATGGTCCTGAATGTTCAGTCTGATACTACTCCAGATTTGCCTGCTATTTCAGTACTACCAGTCAAAGGCGAATTATGTGTCAGAAAGAATGGTTCCGCACATGTAGGACATAGTGATTGTACTACTACTGTCGAGTACAGTGACAGTGGGAAATCTATTTTCAAAGCCTCACGTCATTCTTATTTTGTTTGTGGTCAGACCGCATATGTTCGTCTGCCCCTCGATTGGGATGGAACATGTTACATTGCCTTCCTACTGCCACCAGTTTTTCTAGCCCCATCTGATTATCACAGAAACACACATCTAGTACACGTCAGACATAGAAGGGAGATTGAGTCCCCGATTGTCGATCAAACTGAAACTACTCTAGAACAGTATCAAGACTTTAATAAAGGTTTCTTCTTCTTTATAGGCCCTGTCCAGAATAGTAAGTTAATCCGTAGGTTAACCAGAACCCTTGAAGCAGTAGTGAATGAGACTACTTCTGCTCTAGGTAACTTAACCGAAGAGCAATCTGCTATGAGATTTGTCGTGCTCCAAAATCGTCTCGTTCTTGACGTCATACTGGCCGATAGAGGAGGAGCATGTAGAGTCATCGGATCTAGTTGCTGCATTTTCATTCCTAATAACGCGCCGTCTGTTTATTCAGCTATAACCAGACTTCATAAAATTGCCCATCAGTTACACCAGAATCCAGGCACCTGGACATGGTCCGGTTGGCTCTGGAGTATCATATCTGCCTGGGGATGGAAAGTATTGTCATTTCTAGGTATTGCAGTAATGATCCTATTCAGTTGCTGCCTCTGTATACAATGTGGCCCTGCGATTTGCGGCATTTGTGCTACCTCTTGTATTCCTAGTCCTAAGTCCCGTTCCAAGACAATTCGAGACGAGCAAATGATGCTATATGAAATGATAGATGGTATCATGAATATTGATGTTTCCTGATGGAAACGTAGGGCACAAGGAGGGAATGTGGAAAAGTAAATTTTGCCATGTCATATGTGCCTACGTGTTCCCCATCTTATGTTATATGTGCATGATCGATATGCATGTATTCCCCTCTGATCGATTAAAGACGCAATTACAGTTGTGTCCATCTCTAGTATGTCAGTTTCCAGTTTTCGTGAATATAACGAATATTAGGCCTATGTAAAGCTACGTTGCCACGTTTTACAGTGTGCACGTTAATTCATTGAATTGTCCCCGTTTCTAGGCCTCAAAAGGGCCCGGACTCAGATTCAGCTCCTGTTTCCTGAACTCTCCGAGGAGCGATACAGCCCCCACCTGTATCCCTGACCCTTCACTTACTTTCATGCCTCGCAGTGCCCGGCTAGGCCTGGCTCTGCCTCCCAGTCTGCCAAGAGTATGTTATGTTTCTAGTTATCAGTCCAGCCCTCCTTCTCTGCATTCCTAAGCTACTGAATCGCATCAATAGTTTCCGTCATGGTCTAGCCTTTATGTCTCCATGTAAGAGAAATACTGTATTCATATTCATAGAATATTCCTCGCACATGCAATACATTTAGAATAATGCATGCACCAGTCTTAGTGTCTGTTAGCCTTTGCCCTGATAACTTTTGGATTCTATCAACATGTACTATAAACACCAGATACTAGATATGCCTAGGTACATGTCGCTCTGACCCTCCAGACTTTCGTCTCCTCTTCTAGCGCAGAAATCATAGCCCCCAGTTCTCCCTAGTAACACGTCATTGTCAGTTTGCGCGCACCACTAGGTTAGAGGTCCCAGCTGCTCAGGTAGCCCCCTCCATGTTTCCGCCCCGTTTATGACATATTCTGTTACGTTTGCATCACATGTCTATGTATACGCCCTGTACACACCTCTTGTTACACCCACTTTATGCCTTATCTTTCGCGACTGCTACAAACTCCGCCTACTGCTACGCCTACTGTATTGAATGCAATATAATTGTTTTTAGTATATATATATATGCACTGTTATTAAAAACGAGCCAATTCCCAGATCCTGCCCCCGGCAGCTGCCATCCTATTCCCATGCAGGCTGTCCTGTTCCTGTCCTTTTATGCCTGATTAAAGCCTGTCAACTCCAGCTACCTCGAATCTTGACTCTTATTTATTGAGCTACCTGTTTATTGATTATAGTCAAAAATAGATCCGGTAATTAATTATTTATTTACCACAGTGTCCTAATGGAACAGAGCCATTTTTCTGGATGCACAGGTGTCCTTTTACTGGTGAGACTGAGATGGAAGGGGGACCAGCATTCTTTTTAGGTTTGGTATTTAACAACTTGTAGGACATGGTCATGTTCCCTTGCTTGTATTCTTCACTTTCTAGGACTGTACCGGTAGCCTGAGGATCTCCCTCCTTATTAGGGTAACAGGCAGTATTGAGTACCTTGTTTAAATCCCCCCAAGGCCACCCATTCTTGCATGAATTATTTCCATCAGGGCAGGAGGTGGGGGTAGTATCGTCAGCTGTTATTATGGCGAACCAGGCTTCACAAGTTCCATTATAAGAGAATGGGAAAGGAAAAAGAGGCATCCCTCTCTTTTTCTGATGAGGTGGGATGCGGCCACATATCCAACAATTGGTGCTATTACTGGCCTGCTGAGTGTGGTGTAGCATCTGTATGAAGGTATTGTTTCGCAAGGCTAGTCTATGGGCTTGTTCATGAGGGGGTAGGTCGTGATAGGTGTGTTCCTGAGTGCTGTTGGGTGTATGAGAGGTGTGTTGTGTTGGAGGAAAACAGTGTGGAGAATCCAACCAAGACACGTCATAACTGCCATGAGGAAAAATAATACTGTCAAACATATAATAGGACCATTATGTCTTTTTCTAGAGTTCATTTTTTTTTTCTCCCACATAGTCAAGGTGTTAAAATCCATTCCCATGCTCCAACCGCTTCACCACTGGACCGACGCCCAATGGACTTAATTAGCCAGAGTCCGAATGGCAGACCTTAACTTTGATTTGTAATCCTGTTGTGGGGTTAGTTCCAAAGGCAATAAAGATTGTTCAGTCACAATGTCAGTGGGATTGGCAGGGCCATCAGCAACAGTGTCTTTTTGTCCAAAATGTTTCCGGCAGTGGCTTGCGTGGAGCCAGCCCTTCCTGCCCTCGACCTTCACTGCTGTCCATGTTGTTAGTAGTACGAGTCTTGGCTTCTTCCACCTGGGCTGGAGGGGACTGGTCCGGTCGAAGTTCCTCACGAGGACCCAGTCCCCGGGTCGGATGGCGTGTTCTTCCGGGTTGGTTTTGTCAGGGAAGGTAGCAGCAACCTGAGAACGACAAGATTGGAGTGCAGACATCAAGGAAGCCAGGTAGTCAGTCAGCATAGTACTGTCAACATCAGTTATTCTTTTAGGCCTTGGCGTACCCCACATATTTGGTGGTCTGCCAAAGACCACTTCATATGGAGATAAGCCAGTTCTGGAATGGGCTACCATACGCATGTAGAAGAGGGCAACCGGTAAGGCTACCATCCAGTCCACGCCTTTGTCAGTGCATATCTTGGCCAATTTTGTCTTCAAAGTTTGGTTGTGCCTTTCTACTAGACCTGCTGACTGAGGATGTCTTACACAGTGAAACTTCCAAGTGTACCCTAACAGAAGAGACACTTGCTTCATGAGTTCAGAGGAGAAGGGCTGGCCGTTGTCTGAGTAGATGACGCGGGGCAACCCATATCTCTGGAAATATTCTCTTACTAGTTGCTTAGCAGTTGTCGTTGCAGTGTAATCTGGGACTGGATAGGCTTCTGTCCATCTGGTCAGAGCACACACTACAACTAGCACATACTTGTGACCTCTACATCTCTCCATCTGGATATAGTCCATCTGGAGAACTTCAAATGGATGGTCAGGGGGTTGGAATCCTCCCTGTTCCACCTTTGTGCCTTTTCCTGGGTTGAAATGATTACAAATCATGCACGTTTTAACTTTTTGTTTGGCTGCAGCTCTCAAATGTTTGTTGTGCCATATATTCTGTATGCTGTCTAACATTGCTTTTTCTCCCAGATGCGCTGGTCCATGTATGGTGTTTACCATTACCTGTACCATGGCATCCGGTAGAAACCATACTGCTCTTTCAGGTGTCATCCAGCCTTGATCTGTAAGGACCCCTCCTTTTTCCTTCCATTCTAGCAGTTCCTGTGGTGTGGCGTGACTTTGGACATCCTGGATGTCAGAAAAGGGGTCTCGTATTTTATATTGGCGGTGTGGTATACTTAATTCTGTGTTTGCTGCTAACTTGGCTGCACTGTTTGCAGAATCATTCCCTTTTGATATTTCATCTGTTCCTTTTGTGTGCACTTTACATTTTAGCACTGCGATTTTCTCTGGTAACTGACTGGCCTCTAAGAGGGCAGTGATGAGTGTAGCATGCTGTATTCTGGACCCATGTGATGTGAGAAATCCTCTCTCTTTCCATAATGTACCGAAGTTGTGTACAACTCCAAAGGCATATTGTGAATCAGTGTAGATGTTAACTGACTTTCCTTTTGCTAAGTGACATGCTCGTGTTAGGGCTATGAGTTCTGCTGCCTGTGCCGACAGTATCTCTATCTTGTGTGCTTCTAAAGTGTCTGTACCATTTGTGACGGCATAGGCTGCTGCTAATTCTCCTGTGGGGAGTCTCATACATGAACCATCAACAAAGAGTGTCATTTCTGCCTTAGCAAGGGGAGTATCTTGTAAATCTGGTCTTGGTTTGGTCACTAAATCAATTATGTCAATACCATCGTGAATTTCTTCAGTAGGAGAGGTCAGTGGTAACAGTGTTGCTGGGTTTAAAATGTTGCAGCATCTAATCTCAATGTGTGGCTGAAAAAAGTGTCATCTCATATCCGGTGAGTCTGGCTATTGTCAGATGCTGTGTTTGTGTTCTGTTTAACAGAAGTTCTACAGCGTGTGGGACCTGAACTATCAGATGATGTCCCAATACAATAGAATCGCTTTGTCTAATAGCTTGTGCAGTAGCTGCTACTGATTTTAGACATGCAGGCAATGCTTGTGCTACTGGATCTAATGTGCTTGAAAACTACCACATGGTTTATGTTTGTCTGCTTGAAGTTGGGTCAGAACTGATAGTGCTGTACCTGAGTTTTCTGTTACAAATAATGTAAAATCTTTGTGTAATTAGGTGTTGCCAGCACTGGGGCTTGACACATAGCTTTTTTAAGAGACTGAAAGGCTTGCGTGTGTTCATCTGTCCAGGGTAATTGTGGAGTAGCGCCAGCTTCGAGTGTTGTCAGCTGCACTAACAGTTTGGAAATGAGTGCAAATTGTGGGATCCACTGTCTACAATATGAGGTGAGACCAACAAAAGCTCGAACTTGTTTCTGTGTTGTTGGTTGTGGTATTTGTTGTATGAGTTGGATGCGTTCCTGTGTAAGCTGCCTACCCTCCCTTGACAGCAAGTGCCCTAAGTATGCCACTTGCTGTAAACAAAATTGGAGCTTACCAGGGGAAACTTTATGGCCATTTGCAGCTAGGAATTCTAGTACTAGTAGTGATGCTTCAGCACATGCTGCGTCAGATCTGGCCGTAATGAGGATATCATCAACATATTGTAGTATGGCTGTATCCGTGGGCATTTGAACAGTATCTAGTTGTCTTTTTAATGCTTGGCTATATACGCTTGGACTCTCTGTGAAACCTTGAGGAGCTCTTGTGAATTGGAAACTTCGTCCTTGTAAGGAGAAGCCAAAAAGGTATTGACTGTCTGGGTGAATAGGTATGCTAATAATGCGTTTTTCAAGTCAATGACTGAAAAATGCGTTGCTTCCGCATCTATGGCTGTGAGTAGGGTGGAGATGTCTGGAACCACAGGGTGTTGTGGAACTACACATTTATTGAGCTCCCTCAAATCCACCACTAGTCTGTAGACAGGTGGTGTTCCTGGTTCCACTTTTTTATGAACTGGTAAAACAGGGGAATTGCAAATGTTAGAAGGAAAGAGAACAGAGAGTGATGCTTGGGAACCACCTCTCCCCTGCTAAGTCTTTGCAATGTGGGGTGCCACAAGGGTCGGCGTTAAGTCCGACCCTGTTTAACACCTATGTGGCTCCCCTGGCAAGACTAGTAAGATCGCAGGGGATGGAGGTGGTGTCCTACGCAGACGACACCCAGATAATGGTGTCACTGGCTCACTCCTCCCCCAGGTCATCGGCTGCCAGTTTCAGGGTATGCATGCAGTATGTGGCAGACTGGATGACTATAAATTCCCTGAAACTGAACGGCGAAAAGACGGAGGTGTTGATTTTCGGGAAGGACCAAGATGCTTGGTCTGACGAGTGGTGGCCATCCTCTCTTGGCATCCGCCCCACCCCCTCCCAATCGGCCAGGAATCTGGGTGTAATATTCGACATCTCGCTCTCCATGACCCTTCAAACCAACAGAACCGTGGCTACCTGCTGGGGTGTGATTAGGATACTCAATAAAATCTGAGGGTATCTTTCCCCCCAGGCTCGTAAACAGGTTGCAGTTGCCTTGGTAGGATCAAGGTTAGATTATTGCAATTCTCTTTACACGGAAGCCAACAAAAGTCTTGTTCACCGACTGCAGATAGTGCAGAATGCTGCAGCTCGGTTTGTCCTGGCTCTCCCCAAATCCTCCTCCGCCACTGCAGCCAGGAAAGAACTCCATTGGCTCCCTGTCCACCACAGAATCTCTTTCAAAATTCTGTGCTTGGTTTATAGAGCTCTGGCAGAAGGCCCCTCGAGCGCCATTGGCTCTCTTCTCACACGCTACGCTCCTACACGAGATCTTCGCTCTTTGGGACTTTGTCAACTGGTTGTCCCTCGTGCTAAGTTAGCCAGATGGGGAGCCAGAGCTTTCTCTGTGGTTGCTCCGAAGCTCTGGAACTCTATCCCTGTCCAAATAAAAACCCTTCCCTCAATTGAGATATTTAAAAAGGCTCTTAAAACCTACCTTTTCAAGAGGGCATACCAATGAGAGAAGGCTGTAGAAGGGGGGTACATTGCTGTTTTATTTGATTTAGGCGCTTTGACGCCCATTGGGCTAAGTTTGCGCATGAGAAAACCCGGTTCATTCATTCATTCAAGTTGTTTCCTTAATCACACCTGACTGTATTAGGTCCTGAATAATTAACATTAATGCTTGTTCAGCCTGAGGTGGAATTTAGTATTGCCTTATGCGTGGTAGTTGGGCTCCCTCTTTCAGTGTAACCTTGTGAGGTGTTATTTCCATACATCCTACTGTGGTGGAATCAGTGGCCCACAGGGTGTGTGGCAAATCTTTCAAACGCTCATCTAATTCTCTACTTGTGTAGTGGCCCTTGAAATCTCGCAGAAATAGTCTGACATCTGTAGGTGAGCAAACAATGACAGCTCCTAATTCTTTCAATGTTTTTATACCAAGCAAGTTTTCTGGACATGATTTTGTCAATATAAGATCTGTAGTTGTCATGAGGGGACCAACCTACAACTGCAGTGGCTTTGACGTGACGTTTGTCACAGGTTGTCCCGAGAAACCCAGAGAAATACTTTTTGAACCCGAGAGAGGAGCCTCTGGAACCTCTTGATGGCTTATTGTTGTTTTACTGGCCCCAGTGTCTAGTAGAAACTTCCTATCCTCCCCAAGAAGTCGGACCTCTATAAATGGACCTGTCTGATCTACTGGAATGGGGATTAGGGGCAGTTTGTCATCTTCACTCTCTGGGCAACATCATCAGAAATCTGGGTAATATTCAGTGTAGGCGCTGTCTATAATATTCATTTGGGCCATTTGTGTTGTCAGTGGAACTGAAGGTGTTGAACTGTCTAGGGAACCATTCTGTTTTGGCTGATACGGGCGTGGCTGGGTCTTACCAGTAGCCAAATTGTGCTTTAAGACAGGGCAATCTTTAACGAAGTGTCCCATCTTTTTGCAATAATTACAAGTGCTTTTTATATTTGTCTGGCTACTTGGTGTCTGTTGACGCTGGGGTGCAGTTTGGGCTACTAATGCTTTCATCTTTGTGTCTTTCATGCGTTTCTTATCATTTTCTTCTTCATCCCTAATGCGATTCTGGTGATATTGTAGCATTTGTAACACCTGTGGAGGTGTATGTGCTTGCCAGGTACTTTCTACTTTTAGTACTCAATCCTTAATGGCTGGCAAGGCGTTATCTACTAATTTGGAAACAAACAGATGCGGGTAAGCTTCACTTGTCGGCGTAAGGCCGCTATTTACCGCAAAACACTTTTCAAGTCTAGTGTAATAATCTCCTATGTCTTCACCATGTTTCTGTTTGCAGGAGGAAATGGCATCCCAGTCCTCCTTTTTCACTGTTAGTAACTGTGGTAGCACCTTTAAAATAGTGCCAGGAAGTGCTTTTAGTCTGTCTCCTATACCTTGACCTGCTACTCTAGTATTTTCGTCATTCTGAAGTTCAGTCCATCTAATGTGTTCACCTGCTACTTCCCAATCTTTTTCTCTTAGTTTGTCATATATACCTGATGGCAACAATAATTTCAGAATTGCTGTGATATCAGAAAGAGTATATGTTCCCATCATTAATACATCTCCTAATTCCTTAAAGAATCCAGCAGGATCCTTTGAGTGGGAGGGAACCATCTCTTTCATCCTTAGTAACTCAAGTTTTGTCAAGGGTACATAAATGAAGACGCGTTGTAGCGCTCCATTTGTGTCAGCTCTGGGGAGGACCTCTCTCATGGGGAACTGGCGTGTTTGAGGAAGTCTATTAGTTGATCCACACGTATTATGGGGAGATCTATATCCAGTCACTTTCTGGTATTTCTGTCTAAAATCTATAAATGTGTTGAGAAAAACTGAACTATTGTGGAGGAACATGTTATCAGCGCAGTCAGACAGAAAATCTTCGAGTCTTGGATCATGTTTAAAATGAGTGTCATTGAGTGTGATGAGATGTTGTACCATGTAGAGACTTGCTAATCTTTGATGTGAGCGTGGTAATGCTAGAAAAAGCTGGGCTATGAGATCATTGTCATATATCTTATATTGAGAGACCCATAGGGTCGCAGATCTGGCTATTTCCTCCTCCTCCGGTGTAAGCGGAGGTTCCTGGTCTAACCAGTAGTCTAATGCATTGGATGTATTTTCAAATAACTCATCTGGAGATGACCGGTCAGAGTGACCTTGTAGGAATGTAGGCGGGGGTGTTCGTGAATTAGGGGCGGAAGAACGAACGGGTAGGACTTTTTCAGTAGGTTCAGTAATTTCCTCCTCAAGTTTCTTATTCTCTTCATTTGTTTGCAAGTTTTGCAGAATACGGGTCACATTACGGGTGAACCTGTCTAGTGCATCATTTATAAGTTCTAGACTAGTGTGGTCGGATGCGGAATCTAATAAGTCAAAAAGTGAAACTGGTACATTTCTTTCCTCTGCTTGTATGTGTTTTATGAAACAGCAAAGGAGGAACCTATACATGTGCATTTTTACAGGGTGTGATCTTCTTGTAGTCATAGCGTTAATGGCTCGTGAGTTCTCTCCAGTACGAAGAAACTCAGAGGCCGCTTGAAGAAACGTGTCAATTGCTGGTAGATGTCTTATTTCTTCCCAGGAGTCATGAAGTATTTTACTTATTCGGCCCGCCTCCCCTGTGTTGCTCGGAGTCGGGTCATAGGGGCAGTCGGGAATTGTTTTACCTGGGTCTGGACCTACGGCACCCCCTTCTGGAGTGAGAGGTGGTGCGTTATGTTGTGAAAGGGGTGGCGGAGGCAGAGGGAGTTGAATGACTGGAACTTCATAGGGTGGTGGAGTATCTAAGAGAAAATTAGTAAAAGTATCCTCTGGTAGTGGGGCTGTAGGCTGTGCTGATGCAATGATAAGGTTTTCAGGTTCAGATGGCAATACAGGATAAAAACCAGTAGAAATGGCTGATTGTTCCCTTTTATTCCTTTCACTAACTACTTCTTTCCCTATTTCTTGTAACTGTTCTTTCTTGGCCTGCTCTGACATTCTCTTACCCTTTTCAACTTTATGCAATTCCTTCTGTTGCCTCCTATGGGCTTCTTTTCTCCATAATTCTACTGAGTCACTCTGTGACTGGCGGACTCTCTTTTTCTTCCATAACTGTTCCTCTAATTTCATAATACACTCCGTATCAAAACTACCATTTTCAGGCCATCTATATCTGAGTTCTAGGTCTTTAGTATATTCTACCCATAGATCACAATAAATAAGTGCACCAACACCATGTTTTGCATACATGAAGTGTCCTGGAGTATCCCGAGGAGGAAGGGGAATTTCCTTCTCAAGAATACTCCTTTTGGTTGCCATCTTACGTATTTTCGAGAAAATAGGCATGATGGCAAGACTTTCAAAGATTTTAGAAGTGAGAAAAACACAAACAGAACAAATATCTTTACCGTACCCACGAAAGAGGTGAGTCCGTCTTTTATACTAGTTTAGTAGTCCTCACAAAATAAGTGAGAAACCCACAAAATACATGTATCTTTACCGTGCCCACAAGGTAGTGAGTCCGTCTTTTATACTAGTTTTAGTAGTCCTCACCAAAGATAGGTGAGAAACCAACAAAACGCGTATCTTTACCGCCCCCACAAAAGCTGTGGGTTCGTTTTTATACTTTTCAGCAGTACTCACCGAAAAATAACTGGGAGGCCTCTTGAAGATTTTGGGAAAACGCGGCGTGCAGTTTCAAGGTGGGATTTGTAGAACCTCGGTCTCGTCTGCTTCGCAGGTTGGGCTTTGGTTCAGGACGTTCCGCTATTTCCTCACCGCCTCGTGTGGATGCTGGGCCGCAGTCAGTCCCCCTCTTCGCCTCGAGGGAGTTAGCGTGAATTCCCCACGTTGTGCACTTTTGAAGTCCGTCAACGGTCAGGAGGGGACAGTACCGGGTCCAATATCGCCGGCGCGTGGGGGAAAGGGAATGTTCCTGTTCAGGCGCCAAATAATGTGGTAAATTAAATTTACTTATTACCTCATTTCTGAATTTCTATGCTTAATAAATCATAATTTCTTGTCAATGCAAAGCGAGGAGTCCGTGGTGCTCAAATGAAGGAGGAGAAGACCAATAACTCGAGTTAAGGGGAGCGCTTCCAGCACCAAGCGGGCACAGGAGCAATCTCTCAAGTCCCTCTCTTGAAGTGGGGGTTTTTATTTTCAACAGCCGAATATTTATACAGTCTTGGTCACGAGGCTAAATAGAGGAACAAACAGGTCGTGGCAGATAGAGGAACAAAGATCAGCAAGAGGAGCAGAGTGTGAAGAAATGGGGGCGTGTCTTAGGCTTCGTGAGGGGACTTGCGATGTGAAATAGCCTGACAGTTGGAAGGGGGAGGCTTCCTCATTTGGGGGTTTGTGCTCGTGCTTCATGTCAGAAACATGAACCATCTCTGCGGGGGAGCAGGAACTCATGTACTGGTTTCCCGGACTTGGCAGAAACCACAGAGACAGATGGTGAAAATGAGGAAGGCCAGGTGCAGGGGTGTCGTGCTCGTGCTCGGGGTCTTGGGACACCAAAGGGTGAATTAAAAACAAAATGGTGCCGGCTTTTAATGTGGGCAATTATTAATCGCGCAAAGGGGATCGCGCAAAGGGGCATAATTAGATCGCGCAGAGGGCAGCGAAGGGGCATAATTATAGGTTTTATTTCCACATGGTAGTGGAACGCACCTGGTAGTTGGATGACAACTGGGAGAGGTGGTAGAAGGGACTTCGTGGTGGAAAGCACCCTGGAGAGGTAGCAGAAGGTGCCTGGTGGTGCTGAACAGCACCTGGGAGTGGTAGACATATAAGACAGATGATGGAAGTCACCTGGTGGTGGAAAACATGTTGGAGAAATGGAGTAAGGCACAGTAGCGGCTGATACTGACCAGTGGTAGTGGGGCGGGTGTAGGGAGGTTATAAAAACAAAAGCACTTACCTCTTTACTGCTCTTCTTTCTCCATCCTCCTCTCAGCAGGAAGCACACAGCCTCCCAGAATCCCCTAAACCAGTGGTTCGCAAACCTTTGACTCCTGAGGACCCCTATTGAGTCACTATTGGAAGCCAAGGACCCCCAAACAATTTGTACGATTTAAATTTCAAACATTAAAACAGTAGTTTGAAAAAAGTAAACACACTTGTGCACACCAACAAAATACTCGAATCACTAAAGATTTTAATATTTTGTATAGAAAGATTTAGCAAAATCGAAATCTTTTAATGGGATGGTTAGTGTTGCATCTCGGCAACTAACTCTTCAATATTTTGTTCTATTTCGCAGTATGAGGCTCCTGCCAGGGCCAGCCTGGAAACCCAAAGCCACCCTGACAAATATTGTCAGACCAGGGAAAAAATGGTGCATTCTGCAACACATTTGTCATTATATATTGCAGTGGTTCCCAAACTTTTGACTCCTGGCGACACCTATTGAGTCACTATTGGAAGCCAAGGACCCCAAACAATTTGTACGATTTAAATTTCAAACATTAAAACTGTAGTTTGAAATAAGTAAACACACACTTGTGCACACCAAACAAATACTCGAATCACTAAAGATTTTAATATTTTATATAGAAAGAATTAGCAAAATCGAAATCTTTTATTGGGATGGTTAGTGCTGCATCTCGGCAACTAACTTTTCAGTATTTGGTTCTATTTCGCAGTATGAGGCTCTTACCAGGGCCAGACTGGAAACCCAAGGCCACCCTGACAAATGTTGTCAGACCAGTCCCAGTACTAAGTGCAGTGAGAGAGCCTGGCCACTGCAAAGCAAACTTTGGGGGGCTCTTCCACCAAGGAAATTTGGGGAAAATTGTGCATTCTACAACACATTTGTTACTAGATATTGAATTGAATTTGCTTTTAAAGCATAGTAAATGATGACCTTACTATGCACCAATACAACAATCTTTTGGGGCTCTTTTATGAATCCCTCACTATCACTCTCCAACAGTGCTTCTCTTCTCTCATTAGCCCCTCTGTCAAATGTATTTGATTTGTTTTATACAGCATACAAGTGGAGGGTGTCAGAGCACTTTACATCACACACATACAGAGACAATGAATCGTACATGTGTAAATCGGTGTATTGAAAATGTTATGGTATATAAGGCAAAGGGGACTTCAAGGTGTAGGATTCACATGTCATCCATACTGATGAGCATTTCCTAAGAGTGATTGGTCTGGAGAAGCACAACATCTTGACACAGAATGTTACATAGGGGTTGTCTTTGACTTTAATTCGAACAGTTTAATTCTACCCAAACAAACCTTTTTGGCAAAATGAGGATTATGAAAGACTGGGGAAAAAAGATAGCATGCTAACTTGTACCATGCAGTTTGCATGCAGCTGTTTGATGGCAGGTCATAGCTTCAGGTGCTAGATTATGATTGTAACTCATAAACTGCACAATAACAAAAGAAACTCTGTGACAAAAGCAGTAACCCACTGAGCTATGCACATAAACTACTGTTGTTTTTTTTTTTAAATGCATGCTACACATTCTTTGCAGCAGGCATATTAACCCTCTGTGCTACCTTAGATGAGTCAAACCTGCTAATGAACAAAACGTGCATCCCTCTCCAGCAGGGACATTAATCACTGGATATTATCTTGACACTTTTATAGTTGCCCAAAAAGTACAGATTATTCCCAAGGAACTGTGAAGTGCGTTTAAAACTGTTGCTTGCAGACCCCCTGGGAATGTATCACGGACCCCTGGGGGTCCGCGGACCACAGTTTGGGAAACACTGCCCTAAACCAATCACAACGCTGCCTCGGCAGGGCAGAGTTGTGATTGGTCTGAGTGCCGTTGCTTAGCACTCAGACACGGGCTGGAAGGCTGGGTATGTTCTCCAACCAGACTGTAATACAGGATGCGTGGAGAACATGCAGAGTGCACATGACGCTTTGCCCTTCCCGAGACGGCAGGCCAAAGCGCCATGCGCACTTTAGGTGCTGCGACCACTACACCCCCTGTGACTCGGGGAGCCCAGCCCCGCCCGCCTGGCTTCAGCTGAAAGCTGAATACAAAAAACAAAATGATAATAACAAACGTTATTATCATTTTATTTTTTGTATTCAGCTTGCAGCTGCCCCTGGCAGTAGGGCGACGTTCCTCCGCCTTAGCAGAGGAGCCGCCTCTGGACTAAGGCAGTCCCTTATTCCCTGAAGTCACGCAGCCAACAACAGCTGCAAGAAACATATATCAAGTACATTTGCTGTACCCATATTTTACCAATTAAGCTGTGGAAAAGAAAACAGTGCAGAATGAATGCAACACTGAGAGGCTTGTCGCGGCTGCTCACTGGGTCGCAGATCACGAGCTTCACACCTGACTGATGGAGCTCAAGTAGTAAATCCTTTAGTGTCGGCTGCTCAGGGATTATTTATATGTGTTTATTTATTTATTTATTTATTTGAATGTTTTATATAGCGCGAACAAGACCCTTACGGGTATCAGAGCGCTTTACAATAAATGTCTATAGGTATAACAGATCGATAAAAATAAGCAAAACCGTAAGAAAAAAAGCGTGCATTACAATGAATGTGAATAGGCCTATCAGAACAATAAACATATACAGGACCATAAGAGTAAAGTCAAAAATGCTTAATACATGAACAAAGGATAACTCAGACATAACACAGGATAAGTCAGACATTATGGGTAAATCGGACAATATTGATTGGCTCAAGAGCCAAGCATAAATAGAAGGGAAAGTCAAACAAGCATTTACAATGCAATGGTTTTGCCTTTGTTAAAGTTTGAGCTATTGGCATTGCTCGACATTATTTTTATTTATGTTTTTTTTTAACATAAATAAATGGCAGTCATTTGCAATGCCACTAGCTTTATCTCTCGCAAATGACACACACAAACACCCACAGAGAGCAAACACACACAAACACCTTACAGCTCCTTTGACTTCAGTCGGAGAGGCAGGTCTGTGGAAGAGAACTGCATGATGGGGCTATGGGAAGAGCTACAAGAGAGCACAGGGGAGAGGGGGGGAGGGGGTGGAAGGTGAGCATTAAGGTTGTGACAGATACACATGTGGATGGAGAGAAAGGGGGTCGATAGACGGATGAATGGAAAGAGGACAGACTGAAGGGATGGATGAGAGAAGGATGCGCGATAGATGTGTGGGTGGATGGAGAGAAGGATAAGAGGTAGATGGGTCAGCGCCTTGAAACCCTCACGGGTGAGTAGCTGAGCTACACAAAAGCATGATTGATTGATTGATTGAGGGTAGGTGGGTAGGTGGTGGAGGGAAGCATGGACGGAGAGGATGATAAGAGGTAGAGAGGTAGGTGGATGGAGGGAAGCGAGGACGGAGAGGTAGGGGGTAGGTGGATGGAGGGAAGCATGGAAGGAGAGGGGGGTGAGAAGTAGGGGGTAAGTGGATGGAAGGAAGCATGGACGGAGAAGAGGATGAGAGGTAGGGGTTAGGTGGATGGAGAAAAGCATGAACGGAGAGGAGGATAAGAGGTAGAGGGGTAGGTGGATGGAGGAAAGCATGGACGGAGAGGAGGATAAGAGGTAAAGGGGTAGGTGGATGGAGGGAAGCATGGACGGAGAGGAGAAAGAGAGGTAGGGGTAGGTGGACGGAGGGAAGCATGGATGGAGAGGAGGAAAGAGATAGGTGTAGGTGGATGGAGGGAAGCATGGATGAGGAGGAGGATAAGAGAGAGAGGTAGGTGGATGGTTGGAAGCATGGTCGGAGAGGAGGATGAGAGGCAGAGGGGTAGATGGACGGAGGGAAGCATGGATGGAGGGAAGCATGGATGGAGAGGAGGAAAGAGATAGGGTTAGGTGGATGGAGAAAAGCATGAACGCAGAGGAGGATAAGAGGTAGAGGGGTAGGTGGATGGAGGAAAGCATGGACGGAGAGGAGGATAAGAGGTAGAGGGGTAGGTGGATGGAGGGAAGCATGGACGGAGAGGAGAAAGAGAGGTAGGGGTAGGTGGACGGAGGGAGGCATGGATGGGGAGGAGGAAAGAGATAGGTGTAGGTGGATGGAGGGAAGCATGGATGAGGAGGAGGATAAGAGCGAGAGGTAGGTGGATGGTGGGAAGCATGGTCAGAGAGGAGGATGAGAGGCAGAGGGGTAGATGGACGGAGGGAAGCATGGATGTCGAGGATGAGATAGGGGTAGGTGGATGGAGGGAAGCATGGAAGGAGAGGGGGATGAAAAGTAGGGGGTAAGTGGATGGAGGGAAGCATGGACGGAGAGGAGGATAAGAGGTAGAGGGGTAGGTGGATGGAGGGAAGCATGGACGGAGAGGAGAAAGAGAGGTAGGGGTAGGTGGACGGAGGGAAGCATGGATGGAGAGGAGGAAAGAGATAGGGGTAGGTGGATGGAGGGAAGCATGGATGGGGAGGAGGATAAGAGAGAGAGGTAGGTGGATGGTGGGACGCATGGTCAGAGAGGAGGATGAGAGGCAGAGGGGTAGATGGACGGAGGGAAGCATGGATGGAGAGGATGAGATAGGGGTAGGTGGATGGGGGAAGCATGGATGGAGAGGAGGATAAGAGGTAGAGAGGTAGGTGGATGATGGGAAGCATAGATGGAGAGGAGGATAAGAGGTAGGTGGATGGAGTGAAGCACGGATGGAGAGGAAGATAAGAGGTAGAGGGGTAGGTCGTTGGAGAGAAGGATGGATCGACGGACAGGGTCTGAATGGAAAGAGTTTAAATTGAAGGGGTGGGTGAGAGAAGGGTGGACGCAGGGATAGGCGCAGAGAGGGGTGGGTGGATGGAGCTAGGGATGGCTGGGTAGAGAAGTGATGGATGCCTGTGAGAAGGACGGATATGGAGAAGGAAGGGGAGCAGGTCAGATGATGGAGGGAAGGAAAGAAGGGAGGAGAGACGGGCGGATGGAGGAAAAGGAAGGATGGGTTAGTTATGGATGGAAGGAAGGAGGGGAGAAGACAGGCACAGAATAATAGAAGGAAAGAAGGATGCACGGGTGGAAGAGGACTGAAAGAAACCGGAGAGAAAGAAAAATGGAAGGGTGGATGGAAAAAGACAAGAATCGAGAACTGGAAGGAAAGACGGCCCCACACCCTGCTCCCCGTGAGATACAGTGAGACAGGCTGGGGTGGGGGTGCGGGGCTTTGCACGAGGCTGCACAGCTGTTCGTTACCTTTGCAGCCAGATGTTCTCCTTGAACAGGGAAATGGTCATAAATGCTCTTTTCTTGTCCTCTGCAGTGTATTGGCCGCTCCGTCTCATACGCCACCCTCACATCAAACTTACATCACGTAGTGCTTTACTGTAGGCGGGTGCGTGGAACTAAATAGCTGCAGCGTCTCCAAAAAATGCGCTTTGTTGTTTGAAGCGCTTGCGACCTGCATCCCAGGGTACCCAAACAGTGTGCCCCGGCTGCCACGCGCAGGAAGGGGTGGGGGCGCAATCTGCCCCCGCTCAGGCGCGCGCCTCCGCATTTCATCACTTGCCTCGTGATGTTTGCATCCGTCCGGCCATTGCTCCTGATTTTATCATCATCGCCTCGTGCTTGTCTCTGGTGCATGATGTTTTCCATATTAATGAGCCCCCGCTGGGAGGGGGGAGGGTTCCATCGCTGGGGCATTGAACATGTCTGTCTATTTTGGGCGGAAGTCGCCAGTAGACGATTGATGGAGCTGGTGTCTGGTGTCAACGATTGATGGAGCTGGTGTCTGGTCTCAGCAAAGGCGGCGGACAGACATCGAGTCACGGCTCCTCCGCGCCAGCAAGTGTGATCCCGGGCGGCCGCTTTGGAGTCGGGCTCCTTTCTTTATGTACTGAACGGATATATATGTAATAATGGCGTGTTATATAAGTAGTAGACGTCTACCCCCGGATGCTGGCTTCATAATATGAAGATGTTGACCTGCAAAATGGTTCGACATAAAAATAAAAGGGTGTGTGTGAGTCCGTACTCTGATAATAAAATGCCAACGGGGATATATGTCAGTGCAAATGACGCCGAGGATGGGACAGTACCTCGGGCAGGCTCAGAATCTGCCCTTGTTTCCAGCCAGAGAGACACCCAGGGTTCGGCCCCCTTGGTGCAAGACACCGGCTCCGAATAACAGGCGCTTCATTTTACACAGCACCGACCCCCATGGCGCTCCTTTCATCAACCACAGAACGGTGAAACGCTGAGCCGCCCTCCTTGCATTCTGTCCTCGTGCCCTTCACATCAGACACGGATTTGTTTACAGCCGCATTCACCCGCTGAGCTGCGGAACCACAAATATTTATTTCTGTTGAGCCGCCTTTCTGAATTTCGCTTGTTAATTTTCTACCGCAAAGTAGGAAGAGGCTCGTAATCTAGCGCCTTTCGTTCGAAGCCATATATCGCGATTGGCGACCAGGAGGTCGTAGGAGCGGGGAAGGAAACGCAGGTGGAAGTTGATGTTTTATTATATGTGGTTCTCTCCGATGGGGGAGATAGCTACACTCTCTGAAATAAAAATGTCCTCTGCACTGCGCCTCCTCCAGAAAGGCGGCGGGAGCCGGCCACCGAGAACCAGGCAAAGGAACCAGGCGTTCTGGTCGGTAAACACACACCTGGGGGCACGCGCCTGCAATCACCTCTTTCACAAGGCATCTGCCATTTAACATAACATAAGGTAACGTGAATTTGAGCACGTTCACCCATACGTCTCTTGGCGCTGAATAACAGATGCGTTTTGTTACCCAACTCAATGGTACTCATTTTATCGACCTCAGATACATGAAAGGCTGAGTGGACCCGCCGGGATTTGAACCTGTGACCACGGGAACACAGGCCCCTGCTGTGGACGCATTAGACCACTGAGCGACTAGACACGGATTTAAGCGCCTTGAAGTGGCAGTGGACGCTCAGACGCTATAGCAATAACCTGCCCGAGATGTCTGTCAGCGTATGCGTGGATAGCTGGTAGAGAACACAAGCCACATAAACCCCCCCCCCTATGGGTAGGGAGTAAAGTGGAAGATAAGCGCGTCGTGTAAAGCACATCTCTCTTGCAAACAGGTACATAATTTGAAGAGGTACAGGTGGAGGGCTCCCAGCGCCTAAAGGACCACATTCTGCATCGACACTGGTGCAGCTGCAATCAGTTCACTGACTCTGGTGCCTGCATACTCGTGCAACACACGCACGCCCGCTTCAAGCGCTTGTATAGCGCGGAGCTCACCACCCCCTACATCTGTGTAGGAAGTGTTGAGCAGACATCTGCATGAGACGGTGACCCACCATTCACCTGCAATTCGTAGTGAAAAGGCACCCTTTGTCTGTGCCACTTAGAACCCCGGCCAGTCGTGCCTGCAGCCTCAGGGCGCAGAGAGGGCATCGGAGGCACAGGCGGTTCGGGGCACTGAGGACGCACGGCAGTGCACAGAGCAGGCACAGTGCATTGCACGGGGAGGGAGCCGGGCACACTGGGTATCGGGGCCGCAGGTAATTCCCGTGTGGGAGTCCGTGCACCAGGGCACAGTGGCAGAGATGGCACGGGCGCCGAGCAGACAACATGCAGGGCATGTAGCAGTGCACATAGCGGCTTGAGGCGGGCTGGGGCCCAAGAAGCACTTATAGGAAGAGAGGGAGAAAGACGGCGGGAGCCGGCCACCGAGAACCAGGCAAAGGGAAGCAAGACGACGACAAACCGGTCAATAGAACCGACAGCGGGAGAGGGGGGGGGGGCGGGAAACGAACCAACAGCGGGAGGGGGGACAGGAAAGGGAAGACAAGACGACGACAAACCGGGCAATAGAACCGACAGCGGGAGAGGGGGGGGGGGGTCGGGAAACGAACCAACAGCGGGAGGGGGGACAGGAAAGGGAAGACTCACCTGGACTTCCTCGGCCGGCGGTCGGCCGCAAAATGGCCTAAACAAACCTCGACGAGCCCAAAAAAAAGCCCCGCCCACCGCTGCATGACGTGGCCAAAAGGAAAAAATTCTCGGGAACGCCCCCGAATCTGGTCCAGCCTTGACGGACAGATCCGGCTCCCAATGGCTAGCCTCCATTTATGGAGCTAGCCAATGGGAGGAGGGGGCGAGGAGGGGGCGGATACCCGACCCCACAGAGAAATTACATTAGATTTTGCTAGCGCATGCGTACTTCGTACGCATTGCCAAGCAAAACCTAAAAAGGAGTAAGACCTAGCCAGTCGATATTAAAGGATGGTAGAACATTGAGATAAGCAGACCCAATCAGTGGAATAAAGTTGTACATATAAAAGATAAGCATTCGATTGGAAGTTAGGCTAAGTGGAATAAGGGATCTCCAAAGACATATATATATAAGGCAATGTTTAAGTAAATTTTGCCATAAGGATGCCTTTTACTTCCAGTTTGAAGGAAGGGATGGAAGGGTTTCGTCTAATTTCTGGTGGCAGGGCATTCCATATCCTGGGTGCCATTCCTGAAAAGGAACGATTATACGTTTTTTTCTTCTTGAATTTTTGTGGTTTTAGAAGGAAGTTTTCCGCACTTCTTGTCGATCTTGATCCTCCAGAAATTGTGAGTTTTTGTGTGAGATAACTTGGTGCACTATGATGTAGGGCCTTGTGCATCATGCAAGCTATTTTCAGGTGGATTCTGGCTTCAAATGGCAGCCAGTTTAAAGATTTCAGATCCGGGGAGATGTGGGTCCTTTTTTTTGAGCCAGTGATAAGTCTCGCTGCAGCCTTGGTGGAGGCTTTAAGAGGAGCTGTGGAGGATTTGGTAAGACCGCATAACGAGATACTGCCATAGTCCAGCCGTGGTAGAACTAAGGCCTGCACTGCTAACTTGAAGTCATTAGGGGGTAGGAAGGGATTAAGCTTCCTTAGTGTGTTGATCTGAAAGTTTGCTCCCTTTGTTGCATTACTAATATGGTTCTGCATATTGAGGTTACAATCCAAGGTTATGCCCAGTGATTTCACCGAGTCCACGATAGTTGGTTGAACATCCAGTGCTGTAAGTTATTTTATCAGATTGTGCATAGTGGGGACTTTGGGGGGGGGAGCAATGAGGAGGAATTCCGTTTTTGAAGCATTCCGTTTGAGGTGATTCACTGCCCGCCAGGATTGGGTGGTCTTAAGTGTATTGTTGAGCAAAGTAATGTCGTCCACGGTATTGATCTTGAGGTAGAGTTGGGTATCATCTGCATACATGTGGAATTGAACGTTGGATGTCTGTAGAAGATCGGTAAGAGGTTCCATGAAGAGGTTGAAGAGTGTAGGGGATAGTGAGGAGCCTTGTGGGACTCCTAGTGTGACCGGAACTGAGTTGGACAGTGTGTTGTTGATCTTGAATTTTTGAGTCCGGTTTTGCAAAAAGGAGGTGAACCAGTCGAGCACTGGACCTGACAGACCCATTCTGTATTTCAACAAATCTAACAAGTGTTCATGTTTGACCTTGTCGAACGCTGAGGAGAGATCTAGTAAGATTAGGAGACATGCTGCGTTCCGATCTAGGAGTTGAAGTGCATCATCAATGATGTGTCTCATAGATGATTCCATGCTGTGATTTGCACGGATGCCGGATTGGTGTTTATTTAGGAGGTTGAAGTGGTCGATATGTTTTGTCAGTTGGTGATGAACACATTTTTCCATCAGTTTGGCCAGGGTGGGAATATTGGAGATAGGGCGGTAGTTGTTGAGATCCAAGGGATCAGCTGTGGGTTTCTTAAGGATGGGAGACACTTGCCCTATCTTTAGTGAATCGGGAATGCAGCCTTGTTGAAGAGAGCTGTTGATGATCTTGGTCCATAAAGGTAGTAACTTCGGTGTAATATCTTTAACCTCCTTTGCGGGGAGAGGGTCAGTGAGGTGATTGGAAGGTTTCAAGGTGCTGAGCAGTTTGCCTATAGCTTCTTTCGAATAGGAGTGAAAGTATGTCCATGTTGCATTATTTTTCACTGTGAACTTGGGTGGGGGTTGTTGAGAAGCGTTTGGGGGTAGGGGGGGAATTTGGTGAGGCGGCAAGATTGAGAAATCAGGTCCTTGAGGAGATCTTTCTTGATGTTCTCCGTCTTTAGGTTAAAGTGGTTAGAAAAGTCGTCACAAGATGGTTGTGTGTGAGATAGATCAAAAGGCCGTTGAGGTTGGTCCTTAGATTGCGCTTTGATCAATCCGAAACGTTTTTGGGTCAATTTCTTGCCTGATCAAGTTGTTGGCTAAAGAAGTCTGCTTTAGTTCGTTTGACCTAGCGAATATAAGCATTTCTCTTTCTTTTTAGAGTCAGGAGGTGCTTGGTGGATGGTATCGATCTCCATTTCCGTTCGGCAGTTCTGAGAGAACATTTGTCCTCGTTAAGGAGACCGTTGAACCAAGGTTTAGAGTCTTTCGTGGAAACTCTCTTTAGTTGCAGGGGAGCAAATTCGTTAATTATCGTGGTCATGGAATTTAGGTAGTGATTGGTGCGGTCGGTTACGTTAGAAGTTCCAGCAGGGGGTAGAATTCAAAACTTGCTAGAGGCGGGTAAAGGGTTTGTGTTGAGCTTTTTCCAGTCTCTTTTACAAACCTTAGGTTTTGTAGCTTGGGCAGGGGTCAGCTTAATTGTTTCATTGATGAAAAAGGTGATGATGTGATGATCAGACCAGTCGCAAGGGAGGATCGATTCAAGATGGGTGGAATCGATCTTAGAGATTATTAAGTCCAAGATTGCGCCTTTGTTGTGTGTAGGGCTATTGCATAATTGGATGAGGTCTAAGGCGTTGATGAAGTTTTTGAGGCTTTTGACCACTGTGTCACTAGGGTCGTTCCAGTGGAGGTTAAAGTCACCAACGAAAATTTGTGTATTTCGTCGACCGGTATGTGATGTGATCAGGTTCATGAGGTGTTCAGTGAATAGTAAGTTATCGCCAGGTGGATGATATATGATGTGGAGCCAGCAGGCAGGTTTACCATTACTATTGAGGTTGAAGCAGAAGTATTCACAGGAAGGGAGTACCAAGGGTATGGCTCTGTTTATGGTGATGCTGCTCCGGTGTATGCATGCAATACCCCCACCACTCTTGCCCTCTGCCCTGTCTAGTCTGATGATGTCATAGTTAGGGGGCACTGGGATGTCGATAAGGGGCGAGGAAGAGTCTGTAAGCCATGTTTCGGTGAGAATGATGAGGTCAAGGTTAGCCGAGGTAATGAGGTCAGCTATGTCAGTTGCATGTTTCGAAGCCGATCTACAGTTCAGGAGTGAGCATTTAAGACGAGGGGTTACAGGGGATGAGGTGTGTTCCTGTGTGGAAAAGTAAATTTTGCCATGTTATATGTGCCTACGTGTTCCCCATGTTATGTTATATGTGCCTACGTGTTCCCCATGTTATGTTATATGTGCATGATCGATATGCATGTATTCCCCTCTGATCGATTAAAGACGCAATTACAGTTGTGTCCATCTCTAGTATGCCAGTTTCCAGTCCTCGTGAATACAACGAATATTAGGCCTATGTGAAGCTACGTTGCCACGTTTTACAGTGTGCACGTTAATTCATTGAATTGTCCCCGTTTCTAGGCCTCAAAAGGGCCCGGACTCAGATTCAGCTCCTGTTTCCTGAACTCTCCGAGGAGCGATATAGCCCCCACCTGTATCCCTGACCCTTCACTTACTTTCATGCCTCGCAGTGCCCGGCTAGGCCTGGCTCTGCCTCCCAGTCTGCCAAGAGTATGTTATGTTTCTAGTTATCAGTCCAGCCCTCCTTCTCTGCATTCCTAAGCTACTGAATCGCATCAATAGTTTCCGTCATGGTCTAGCCTTTATGTCTCCATGTAAGAGAAATACTGTATTAATATTCATAGAATATTCCTCGCACACACACTACATGTAGAATTATGCATGCACCAGTCTTAATGTCTGTTAGCCTTTGCCCTGATAACTTTTGGATTCTATCAACATGTACTCTAAACACCAGATACTAGATATGCCTGGGTACATGTCGCTCTGACACTCCAGACTTTCGTCTCCTCTTCTAGCGCAGAAGTCATAGCCCCCAGTCCTCCTGGTAACACGTCATTGTCAGTTTGCGCGCACCACTAGGTTAAAGGTCCCAGCTGCTCAGGTAGCCCCCTCCATGTTTCCGCCCCATTTATGACATATTCTGTTACGTTTACATCACATGTCTATGTATGCGCCCTGTACACACCTCTTGTTACACCCACTTTATGCCTTATCTTTCGCGACTGCTACAAACTCCGCCTACTGCTACGCCTACTGTATTGAATGCAATGTATTTGTTTAACTATATATACTGTGCACTGTTATTAAAAGTTACCCCTTATGCTCCCAGATCCTGCCCCGGGCAGCTGCCATCCTATTCCCATGCAGGCTGTCCTGTTCCTGTCCTTTTATGCTTAATTAAAGCCTGTCAACTTCAGCTACCTCGTATCTTGACTCTTATTTATTGAGCTACCTGTTTATTGATTATAGTCAAAAATAGATCCGGTAATTAATTATTTATTTACCACATAATGGCGCCCGAATAGGGACTTGCCCTTTCCCCACGCGCCGGAGAAGCCACGCAGGCCCCCTGATCCTCTGCAGCCGTGACAGAACCATACCGGCCACGTGCAGATATTTCTGCTTCAAGTATCCCTCAGGCCCACGGAGGAGACGGAGGTTGCGGTCCAGCATCCAGACGAGGCGGTGGAGGAACGCGGCGAGTCCCGACCAGAGCCCAAGCCGAGAGTCCAAGGTCCGAGGTAACCGGAGGCCCACCTGTAACTGAAGTCCGAAGTTCGTCCGTCCGTCGTCGTAGCAGTCCAGTCCAGTCCGAGGCCTTCCGTTCTTGCTGCCCGGTGAGTACCGTTGCTGGGGTAGTATCTAGACAGGGTCAATTAATTTGTCTCTGGTCCGTGGGTTTGGGTACACAGATCCAACACGAAGTGTCCACCTAGGTGGATGCGGGTCCTGACGTGTCTCTTTATGGGACCGGTAAGTTTCGTACTGTTTTAGCAGTGCATCTAGTCATTCTAGTAAGTTTCTGTTCTCGTAAGTTCTGTTCTCGAGAAATTCATGTATTCTGTTTTCAGTATTCCAGGTAATATTCTGTCCGAACTGTTGTTTTAAATGTTATTTCATGTGTTTTCAATGTCGTGATATGAGTGATTTGTTTTCTTAAGTTATTATTGTGTTTATCGTGTATTGTATTGTGTCCAGATTCCAGTCTAAGTTATGCCTCTGTTCACGAAGTTACGTCAGTTAAAAACCAGAAAAGGTCTGCTCGAGGAAGCAGTTCCTGTCCCGCCTAGGGACAGTCCAGGTCATTTTATGTATCATAAGCATGGCATAAGTGCCATATTATATCTAGACTTATGGGTAGAGTACACCAAAGAATTAGAGGAAAAATATAGATGGCCCGTATCAGGTACGTGGGATGCCGAGTGCATCATGCGAGTAGAAGAAGTATTATGGAAAAAGAAAGCCAGACAGTCCCAGAAAGATGCCATCGAGTTATGGCGCAAAGAATCTCATAAAAGAACCGAAAAAGAAATCAGAAAGTCAGAATTAAGTAGAGAATCCTCAGAAAGAGCCCAAGAAAGGGAATTAATCGAAATAGGTGAACGAGTTAAAGCCGAACAGTCAGACAGACAGAGAAATGCCCTTATTAAGGGTATGTATCCTCTTCTTGCCGAGGGCTTGCCAAAAGCAACCCCGGAAGCACCATGTAATTTTCCGCCGACATTGGTTCCGATTAAGCTACGTCACAAACCGACCGCAGCTGATATTTTTCTCTCGTCCTATTTGGACGACACAGTCCCAGAATATGCAAATCCTGATCCGCCAGCTCCTGTAAATAATGTAATTCCTGTTCCTCCAGCCACCGGGGCACCTGTTACAGCACCTGTTACGGTACCCCCGGTCCAGCCCGTAGTACAAGTTCCCGCTACATCGGTCACTCTGCCAGCACGAAGAGTATCAGTCGACGATTCTAGTATAGGGGCCGCGGGGGGAGGTCTTCCTGGTACCCCACCGCCACACAAACGTGTAACGTTAGTCGAGTTACATGAACGTGCGTTACAGCGTACGCCCAAATATCAGTCCGTTGCAGATATCAGACGAGCTCTCACCGAATGCCGTTATGATCCAGTCCCAGGCGATGATAATATGGTTATATATTCATTGCGTGTAAGACGGGTGACCGAGTATTTGGACACCCTACCGAATATGAAAGAAGATCTAGACAGAATATATCGTTTCATCCGTACAGGAGACGATCCAGAAAGTATTGGCGAAATCATGTCTCTAAGGAAAGCTGAGACCCAGCTCATGCTATTAAAATTTCTAATCAATTGTTTAATAAGGGAACAAGATTGTCCGACTAAAGATCCGATCGAAATGAGAGTTCTGACAAAGTGGAGTGATCATATAGCCGAGGGTAGACACAAGACACTCAGTAGTATAGAAAGTATGTACAAGAAAATTCGTAAGGAAATAATAAGGTTACACGAGAAACGCAAAGCAGCACAAGTAAGCGAGAAAGAAGACAACACTGATACTGAAGAGGTAGAAGACGAGAATACCGCCAGAATAGCGTATGTAGGTAAAACTAGACTTCCCGACCGACATTCACGTCTAGAACACAAGAAAGTTTCTCACCTTCCAGCACTAGAACAAGAGAATCTTGAACAAGTATTTCAAGCTACCGATCACATTCTGAAATCACGAATCGGTTATAGTGAACTTAGTACCATGCATGAACAAGAACTAGCCCGATCAGTAGTCCGATGGGTTACTGATTCTACCACTTTTCCAGATGAAATAGTGGCACAAATGTTTCTGAAACTGCCCCCAGCCGAGCAGCGACTGGTGGGTATGTATATGATCCAGCACCTCATTACACTGTATGAGGGACAACATTCTGATCCAGGTCCGTTACATGATGTTCTGAACGAGTTATTCCAGTATAGATGGAAAGGTTTAGGTACCGATTTAATTAGTGTCATTCTAGAACAGCGCCACAAATATAGAACGTTTCTGAATCCGCATTTTGTTCACGTCTCACCTCCAGAAAGTAAACCATTTTACATAGATAGACAGCATCCGTTACGAGAAGTACACCCAGTTAGGACAACGGGTGGTGAAATGCAACGAGTATTTGTTTACACCCCTATCACAAAGATGGAACTCTTAGAGATGAAGAAATTAATTCCTTGTCACGACAAAGATCCAGCAGGGTTCCATCGAGAATTAAAAGACATGCTCCGTATGGGAGAATACACGTATCCAGATGTCATTAAAATGCTAAAGGTCCTGTTGCCCGCAGGGGTATATGAAAAACTCAAGGAAAAAGAATGGGAGGTGGGAGAGAAAAAGATTGATTGGACAGCTCTAGAAGCTGAAGATAAAATACGAGTACCAGGTACCGGTCTTGGGGACAAATGTAAAGAATTGCCTGAGTTATTGATTCAAGTTCTGCCAAGGTAACTAGCCACGAAAAAGGAAGATTGGGATGCAATCTCAGCATATAAACAGAAACAGGATGAAGACACTAGTGATTTTTATTCTAGATTTGAAAAATGTTTTATTATTAACAGTGGTTTGAAGACAAGTAGCGAGTCATACCCTCATCTTTTTGTTACTAAACTAGTCGAGAATTCAAGTCCACAAGTTAAAAATCGAGTTTTGAAAGTCGAAAGTAGTTGGCAAGCTAATACCCCGTCACAAATGCTCCAGATGCTCCAGTATCACCAGAATAGAATCAGGGAAGAGCAAGAACATGAGAGGAGACGTATGAAAGACACGAAAATGAAAGTATTAGTTGCACAATCTGTTCCACAAGACAGTCAGAAGAGGGGTCCGAATCAAGTCAGTCATCCTGCAGCTCCCGTTAAAGGGACTTGCAATTATTGTAAACAGCCAGGTCATTTTATAAACGAGTGTGCAGTTCTGAAACACAACATAGCTACTGGTAAAACTAAAGAAAGACCACGTCCGCCTAGACAAGAACAAGTTTCACAGACTTCACAGTCACCACAGAATGCACAACAGACAGTTCCAGCACCGCAGCCTATCGCTGCAACACAGCATGTTACACAGCAAATGTATCAGTATGCTCAGTCAGAGTATCCAGAGTATCAACAGTACTCATGAAACAGCCTAGAGAGGGAGGTAGGCTTGCCTCTCATCGAGATACCTGTAGATCAAGAGGGTCCCTATGTGCACAGTCAAGTATTAGGGAAAGACAGAAAGTTTTTGATTGATACAGGGGCAAGTAGGACTACTATCAGTCATGACGAGGTTCCAGGGGCTCCGCTCTCAGGCTCTAAAAATGTTTCCCTTGGATTTTCAGGAAAACCGATTGTTAATGAGATTTCAAAACCAGTTTCCCTAGAAGTAGGTCCATTGTCCCGAATTACTGATTTGTTACTTACGAAGTCATGTCCAGAAAATTTGTTAGGTATTAAAACACTGAAAGAATTAGGTGCAGTAATTTGCTGCTCCCCAGAAGGAATACGATTGTTTTTGCGTGACTTTAAAGGTCACTATGTATTACGCGATTTTGTTCCAAGATTATCCAATGTACCGCAGCATTTATGGGCGCAAGGTCCAACTGATGTAGGTTTTATGCAAATCACACCCCATCGTGTGACTCTCAAGCAAGGTATAGTCTTGCCACGAATCAGACAATATAGATTGCCACCTGAGGCTGTAGCAGCCTTATCCAAAATTATTGACGAGCTCATTGCTCAGGGAGTGGTTGTAGAAACTGACTCCAATGTATGTAATTCTCCTATCATTCCAGTCATGAAACGTACTGATCCAAATGCACCTCCAGTATATCGATTAGTGATTGACCTTCGAGAACTTAATAAATGTATCATACCCCAGTATCCAGTAGTCCCAGATATTTCTTCCCTACTGACAGCCATTGATTCTGAAGCTACATTTTTTACTGTCATCGACCTCAAGAATGCATTTTTCAGTGTCCCGATTCATCCAGACAGCCAGTACCTTTTTGGTTTTTGTTTAAATGGAAGGAGCTATAAATTCACACGAGCTCCTCAAGGTTTCACAGAAAGTCCTAGTATTTACAGTCAAGCACTTAAAAGACAACTAGACAATATTCACATGCCAACTGACACTGCCCTGCTCCAGTATGTCGATGATCTACTGATCACAGCCCGTTCTGAACGTGACTGCGAGCGAGCGTCACTTACGGTTCTGTATTTCCTAGCCGAGATGGGGCACAAGGTGTCCCCTTCGAAGCTTCAGTTCTGTGTCCAGCAAGTGATCTACTTAGGCCACTTACTGTCCAAGTGGGGTAGGCAGTTGACACCAGACCGTATCCAGTTGATAGCGAGTCTTCCACAGCCCAAGACACAGAAGGAGGTACGTGCTTTTATTGGCCTCACTTCTTATTGCAGACAATGGATTCCTCAGTATGCATTTCTAGCCAAGCCACTGATACAGTTAACGACACAGGAGGCAGCCGTATCGACTGTCCTCCCTTGGACCCAGGAACATACACTTAGTTTTAATGAATTAAAGAAAGCCTTATGCCAAGCACCTGTTCTAGCTACACCGAACTACAGTAAGCCTTTTACACTTTTTGTCACAGAACGTGATGGTACTGCATTATCTGTTCTCACACAAGATCAAGCAGGACAGTACAAGCCCTGTGCTTATTTTTCGAGCACATTAGATCCAGTAGCCCAGGCTTTGCCTGCGTGCCTCAAGTCAGTTGCAGCCACAGCTCTAGCAATCAGACAAAGTGATTCCATAGTGTTAGGACATTCCCTGACAGTACAAGTTCCGCATTCCGTGGAAGTTCTTTTAAACCGAACACAGACTCAGCACTTGACAATTGCACATTTAACAGGTTATGAACTGACACTGTTCCAGCCACACATAGAAATCAGACGCTGCAACATTCTGAATCCTGCTACACTGTTACCGTCAGTTACTTCAAATCCTGCCACACATGACTGTGTGGAAGTTATTAACACCATGACCAAGCCAAGACAAGACCTGACAGACATTGCATTACCTAATCCCGACCTGACACTTTATGTTGATGGTTCATGTATGAGAACTAGTACAGGAGAACTAGTAGCCGCGTATGCAGTGACTACTGACACTGAAGTTATTGAAACACATCGTATTGACACCCTGTCTGCTCAAGCAGCAGAGCTAGTTGCTCTGACCCAAGCCTGCATACGTGCCAAGAACCTGAAAGTTAACATATATACAGATTCACGTTATGCATTCGGAGTTGTACACGACTTCGGAGTACTCTGGCAGGAGAGAGGTTTCATGACTTCTCATGGAACCAAGATTCAGCATGGTCTCCTCATTCAAGCTCTGTTAGATGCAATACATTTACCGACAGCTATCGCTATCATGAAGTGCAAAGCACATACGAAAGTCACTGACATCATTTCCCAAGGTAACGATCTAGCAGATCGAACAGCCAAGCTTACAGCTCAGACACCAGACATTCCAGTTAACAAGACACAGACATCCACTCCAGAACAGACTACCTGTATGACAGTTAAGGACCCTACACAAGATGTCATAGACATACAGTTACATGCTACTCCCGAGGAAATCAAGAAATGGTCCGAACAAGGAGGGGTCCAGACAGATCAGGGATGGGTGACGAAGGGAAAAGCCACATGGTTTCTCCCCGACTCCATGGTTCAAGTCATTATCAATACCGTACATAGTCCAGCACACCTAGGAGAAAAAGCTATGTTAGACAGTATACAGAACCTTTGGTTCAACAAGCATTTACGAGCTGCAGCCAAGCAGAAAGTCCGTACTTGTATGATATGTTGCCAGTTCAATCCAGGTAAAAGTGTCCCGGTGGAACAAGGTGGATTCCAACCTCCTGACCACCCTTTTGAAGTCCTCCAGATGGATTATATTCAGATGGAGCGATGTCGAGGTTTCAAGTATGTCCTCGTAGTTGTATGCGCTTTGTCCAGGTGGACAGAAGCATATCCAGTTCCAGATTATACAGCAGCGACCACTGCCAGGCAGTTGGTTCGTGAATTCTTTCCCCGTTATGGACTCCCTAGGGTCGTGTATTCTGATAACGGCCAGCCATTCTCATCTGAGTTAATGAAACACGTTTCCCTCTTGTTAGGGTACCAGTGGAAGTTCCATTGTGTGCGCCATCCTGAAGCAGCCGGTCTCGTAGAGAGACATAATCAAACCCTGAAAATCCGTATTGCTAAGACATGTAAAGAGAAAGGTGTAGACTGGCTAGTTGCCATGCCAGTTGCTTTATTCTACATGAGAATGGTCGCACATTCCAGATCAGGTCTGTCCCCTTATGAGGTCGTATTCGGCCGCCCCCCAAACATGTGGGGTACACCTAGACCCCGCAGTATTACAGATGTTTCCAGTAATATGCTGACAGATTACCTAGCTTCCTTGATGTCTGCCCTACACTCTTGTCGTTCACAGGTTGCCGCTGCATTTCCAGATAATACCGAAGTGAAACCGCATGAGGTCATCCCAGGTGACCTAGTACTGGTCAGGAACTTTGATCGTTCAAGTCCGCTGGAGCCTCGCTGGAAGGAGCCGAGACTAGTCCTTCTGACCACCCGTACGGCCGTGAAGTTGGAAGGCCGCAAGGGTTGGGTCCATCTGTCGCATATCAAGAAATTTCATGGAATCCGAAAAAAGACTTTTAATGACAATTCCAAAGACTGTTCCATTTCTAAAGACTGCCTGAAACAAGACTCTAAATCAGACATTAATCTCAATCCCGAACTGAAAGTTCCTCTGTTAGAGAAAACTCCGCAGCAGGAGTATAAGTTAAAACTCCGGTCTAGTAAAATAAGTCAGCCAGTTTAATTGTCTAAGTCCCCCTCGGGTGAAACGGTTAGACAGGTATCTGACATGTATGAGATAGACCCCCATAGTGAGAGAGTTAGTCAAAACTCTATCAGATGTATCGTTTTTCTAAGTTTTCTATTGTTTCTAAGTTTGATGGTTACCTGCACAAGTTATGCATTGCATTTATGTTTTCCAATTTCTCATGTAAATAAGTTTTCTAATGCTACAGTAGAGCACACATTTAGTGATCTGCCTCCTCACTAGTTATCCTATCGTCTTGCTATGCGTAATAATACATTCATCAGAATGTTACACTATTCACACCAGACCAGCAATGCCACTAATTGTTGGGTGTGTGGTCGACTCCCCCCTTTCCAGACACCGAAGGGAGTTCTGCCACTCTTTCCTTATCCGTTTTCACATAATGGTTCGTGTGGAGCATGGTCCATGTTAACGTCATCTTCAAATGATATGTCCCTTCTGAATAGAACATGTTTCCCAGACAAGCAAGGTCTCTCCCATAGAACAGGGTTAAATCTAGAAAATGAGGTTTATAATTTAGGTAATTATTCTTCGAATTTTATGGTCCTGAATGTTCAGTCTGATACTACTCCAGACTTACCTGCTATTTCAGTACTACCAGTCAAAGGCGAATTATGTGTCAGAAATAATGGTTCCGCACATGTAGGACATAGTGATTGTACTACTACTGTCGAGTATAGTGACAGTGGGAAATCTATTTTCAAAGCCTCACGTCATTCTTATTTTGTTTGTGGTCAGACCGCATATGTTCGACTGCCCCTCGATTGGGATGGAACATGTTACATTGCCTTCCTACTGCCACCAGTTTTTCTAGCCCCATCTGATTATCACAGAAACACACATCTAGTACACGTCAGACATAGAAGGGAGATCGAGTCCCCAATTGTCGATCAAACTGAAACTACTCTAGAACAATATCAAGACTTTAATAAAGGTTTCTTCTTCTTTATAGGACATGTCCAGAATAGTAAGTTAATACGTAGACTAACCAGAACCCTTGAAGCAGTAGTGAATGAGACTACTTCTGCTCTAGGTAACTTAACCGAAGAGCAATCTGCTATGAGATTTCTCGTGCTCCAAAATCGTCTCGTTCTTGACGTCATACTGGCCGATAGAGGAGGAGCATGTAGAGTCATCGGATCTAGTTGCTGCATTTTCATTCCTAATAACGCGCCGTCTGTTTATTCAGCTATAACCAGACTTCACAAAATTGCCCATCAGTTACACCAGAATCCAGGCACCTGGACATGGTCCGGTTGGCTCTGGAGTATCTTATCTGCCTGGGGATGGAAAGTATTGTCATTTCTAGGTATTGCAGTAATGATCCTATTCAGTTGCTGCCTCTGTATACAATGTGGCCCTGCGATTTGCGGCATTTGTGCTACCTCTTGTATTCCTAGTCCTAAGTCCCGTTCCAAGACAATTCGAGACGAGCAAATGATGCTGTATGAAATGATAGATGGTATCATGAATATAGATGTTTCCTGATGGAAACGTAGGGCACAAGGAGGGAATGTGGAAAAGTACATTTTGCCATGTTATATGTGCCTACGTGTTCCCCATGTTATGTTATATGTGCCTACGTGTTCCCCATGTTATGTTATATGTGCATGATCGATATGCATGTATTCCCCTCTGATCGATTAAAGACGCAATTACAGTTGTGTCCATCTCTAGTATGCCAGTTTCAAGTCCTCGTGAATACAACGAATATTAGGCCTATGTGAAGCTACGTTGCCACGTTTTACAGTGTGCACGTTAATTCATTGAATTGTCCCCGTTTCTAGGCCTCAAAAGGGCCCGGACTCAGATTCAGCTCCTGTTTCCTGAACTCTCCGAGGAGCGATACAGCCCCCACCTGTATCCCTGACCCTTCACTTACTTTCATGCCTCGCAGTGCCCGGCTAGGCCTGGCTCTGCCTCCCAGTCTGCCAAGAGTATGTTATGTTTCTAGTTATCAGTCCAGCCCTCCTTCTCTGCATTCCTAAGCTACTGAATCGCATCAATAGTTTCCGTCATGGTCTAGCCTTTATGTCTCCATGTAAGAGAAATACTGTATTAATATTCATAGAATATTCCTCGCACACACACTACATGTAGAATTATGCATGCACCAGTCTTAATGTCTGTTAGCCTTTGCCCTGATAACTTTTGGATTCTATCAACATGTACTCTAAACACCAGATACTAGATATGCCTGGGTACATGTCGCTCTGACACTCCAGACTTTCGTCTCCTCTTCTAGCGCAGAAGTCATAGCCCCCAGTCCTCCTGGTAACACGTCATTGTCAGTTTGCGCGCACCACTAGGTTAAAGGTCCCAGCTGCTCAGGTAGCCCCCTCCATGTTTCCGCCCCATTTATGACATATTGTGTTACGTTTACATCACATGTCTATGTATACGCCCTGTACACACCTCTTGTTACACCCACTTTATGCCTTATCTTTCGCGACTGCTACAAACTCCGCCTACTGCTACGCCTACTGTATTGAATGCAATGTATTTGTTTAACTATATATACTGTGCACTGTTATTAAAAGTTACCCCTTATGCTCCCAGATCCTGCCCCCGGCAGCTGCCATCCTATTCCCATGCAGGCTGTCCTGTTCCTGTCCTTTTATGCTTAATTAAAGCCTGTCAACTTCAGCTACCTCGTATCTTGACTCTTATTTATTGAGCTACCTGTTTATTGATTATAGTCAAAAATAGATCCGGTAATTAATTATTTATTTACCACACCTGGGTGAGTGGGACATTACAAAGATTATTGACGATGACTCTTCTGTTATTGTGAGTTGCGGGCCTGTGGGGGTTTGCAAGTATCAGAGGGATGAGCTTATATGTGCAAGGATCGGTGGTAGTAGAGGGCTGTTCGTAGGAGAGCAGGAGAGAGCGAAGATCGGTCTCGGAGAGATGATTGTTAGTACGCGATGGGCGGGAGGGTAGGTTGTTCCAAGAGTTATTTGTATATGTCTAACTTAAAGGCACTTTTGTGTAATGCGATAATTTTCTACCTAGATTTAACCCCTCTATTTGATTTTTGCTAGCCAGTCAGTATTCAGCAGGCAGGGACTGGCTTAGCACTGGTGAAGGTTTTTAGTAAGTATTGCTGTCTAATGAAATTACATTTAACCAAATGTTAGGAGAAGCCCAAATGGAGTTGATGACTTGACCCAACATTAGCCCCTCATCAGCCTCCCGTTTGCGGTTCATGAGCTACAGGAACAGGGAGAGGACAAAATATTTAGTAATTCGCACCTCTTCATTCTGTTTTGGGCGGAAAGAATAGTTTTGCACCGGATGTAGTAACCGCGCACCATTTTACCTGCAGCCCCAGTTAATTTCCTGTTGCTGTTCTTTCCATTACTTTTGGAGACCAGGGGCAGCAAGGACAGTGCAAGGGAACCAGATGACATTCAGACCAGCAGGGCCCAGCACCCCCCAGGCCTATGCTTCTGTGGTTGAACATAGACAGCATGTAATGCATTGCAAATACTGCTTTTTTTTCTACTTTGTCTTACTTTGTGCCAAGGAGATCTTCAATGGGTGGAATGTGGGTGTTACCACGGTACTTCCCATGGTTTTTGCTCCAAAGTCTTATCTTCTAACAATGGTAGGCTGGGCTTTGTGTAAAAAAAAGAATGCCTCCCCAAGGCAGGCGCTAACTAGGAGACATTTTTATATTTCTCCTTTGTTTTCACACATTGCATGTGTGCTGCACTGTGGTGCAAAGGTGTGTGCGTGGCAGTAGTTAGCATGAAAGAATGCCAGCGCTGGGGGAGAGATTGGTCTGTAAACCAGTACATTACCCTCCCCCCCCAGAAAACAATCAGATGCCGACTCACCCTGGAGACTTCCTTTACCAGATTAACATGAAAAACAGAACAAAGGAATTTGTAAGTTACATTTGATGAATGCAACCTATTGAATCCACTGAACCATACCTTAGGGCACCTAGCTCATAGAGCCACAGGCTAAACTAATAATATTAGGCGCTACAGAAATGCTGATAACATAACATTTGTTAAAACTGCAATCAACATTTGTACAATTATCGATGTGCAAATGATGCTAAATATCTCACACCGCCTCGGCTTATAATAAGCTAAGGACGAGGCTACGTATCAAAGAACGATAATAATGCAAACAATTAATAATGCATTCATTTTCTCACTCCCTCTTCTATGCGGGCCTCCTGCCGTCTCTTCACCAGTGAATGTTATTTCACAGGAAATGCAGCGCTGCTCCCAAAGACTATCGGGAGGAGTCACTCACCGAAGACTGGTTTATTGTACAATATTTGGGAAAGAAGTAAGCAGCGTTTATGCCCCTGTCAAATAATACGTCGCTTTGATAAACTGCTGTTGAGCGCTTCTCCCTTTTAAAACTTGACATTCTCTTCCACTCTCCCTGGTCGTGATAGTTTTCAAGGCACTAGTTCTCTTTCTCCCAGATGAAAAGAGGGATGATCTTAAACTCGGTTGTTGAAAGAGACTCCAATTCCTACCTAAATAGTAACTGTCCAGCATGACTCTGTGATTCATCTCCGCATTTTCACCCAGGGATTTTGGGGTGCATTCAATTGCCGAGTCCCCCGGGGAGGATTTATGGGTTGCAGTGTTCAAGCGAATCCTGGAATCCCACTAGGCCAGTCATTTATGTAAATGACAGTTGGAAATTCGGAAACATTGTAATGGGGAAATAACAAGTGTACAATGGACAACTGCGTCAGAAATGAAAGGTTGTGAGTGGCGGAGGGCCGACACAGGTGCGAGAGACTGCCAGTAACGCCATGTTCAAGCTAACGCAGTTCTACTACCTTCATAGGACGTGTTTGACCCCACAGCACCTTAGCAGGATGTGACGTGTACAGCTGACTGTGGGTGATGTGGTGTGTCCCCTGCCTGTTCTGTCCACGTTACGTTGAGTTGCAGGGTTCTGCAGCCATAGTGGATTCAAATCATAAAACCGGTGACCTGAATAACGGGGTCAGATTGGTCCGGACAGTCCGACACTGCCCCCTGAGCCTTCTGCCACTCCACAAGGAAGGCAGGAAAATGGATCACCGATTTAATTTCCTAGGTCTGGTGCTGGCCAAACTCTGTTTAGCCATTCACTCGGCATGGGCAACACCCGCGACCCATGACAGATGGTGAAGGGACATACTGGAGTGGGTTGTCGCAGAAGGAGTGCGCCTCCGCGGTGTCTGCAAAGACTACCGCACGGAGAGGAACCTTGCAAGATGGTACGAGATGGTGGACCAAATGGGAAAGTCCTTGCGTAGTCCTCGACGAGCACAGAGGACTATGCTGAGGACCTGCCTGAAATTCCATTGACCCCCCCTCCACATGACTGAATCGAAGTTCTGCTGATGCGGTAGGAGGTCTGTGCCCCCCAGAGCTAAGTGTACAGTTAGAAGTGAGTATGGGTGATGCGGATGTGAGGGGTTGGAGCCAAACATTAGATCCCCGTCCTGCGTCGCCACCGTTGCACAAAAATTACACTCAATGCTGTATTTGAAGCATAAAAGGCCATTCATTAGGACACTGTTGTAAAACACAACCAAAACATCAATTTAACTATAACAATCTCCAACCCCAAACCTTTCATTCACACCATCCATTCTCCCCTCACTCTTGTTGCTCACTTCCCGTTTCACTCTGTGATCTCCTCAAACTCTTGATTCACCTCCTCACTTTTCTTTCAACATCCTCTCCTGTATCTTCAGCCGTCGCACTCTTGCATCCCGCGCCTCCATCATTCACCTGTGTCGTCCCCCCCGAGGGTGGGCGTGCCCGTCTGTGACTCCCCATCCCTCCCAAGTATTGCCAACCCAAACCTAACAACCCGTCCTAAACTGGCAAGCTATAACCTACCCATCACCTTGCCCTCAAAACTTGTAGGGTGGGTGGGTGGTCCAACATTTTATCAACCCTCCGTAGTGGTTCCGGGTGCAGGAAGAGGAAGAGCCTCCTACCCTGCACTCTTATATCACCTGCCCATAGTTCTCACCCCAGACCAACGCCCTGACCCCGCACAGCTTTTCCTTCCGGCCCCATTGCACAAAAACCCCGGAGGAAGACTGGTCTGCGACCCTACTTCCCCACAGGACCGGCATCGCACAATAATTACACTCTACGCTGTACTTGAAGCGTAAAAACCCATTGATTAGGACAAGGTTGTAAAACACAATACTTTAACGAAAACATAAATTTAACTATAACAATCCCCAACCTCAAACCCAAACCTTTCATTCACACCATCCATTCGCCCCTCACTCTTGTTGCTCACTTCCCATTTCACTCTGTGACCTCCTCCAACCCTCCACTCACCTCCTCACTTATCTTTCAACATCCTCTCCTGTATCTCCAGCCATCGCACTGTTGCATCCAGCACTCTCATCATTCACCTGTTCCCCCTCCCCCTGGAGGCGTGGGTGTGCCCGTCCTTGACTCCCCACCCCTCCAAAGTACTGCCAACCAGGAAACCCCGTAGGGCTGTTACCTGCCCCACCTCTTTCTGCCATGCACCTATCACCCTCACTCTTTAACCTCCCTGCAACACCAAATGGATTCATTCCACAATTTGCTTATCACGTCCCGTATCTCTATCAAATAGTAAGCATTCCCCACTTGCGAAAGATGCACGCCATCATCCCTAAAGAGCAAAGGCTCCTCCAACCGTAGCCCAACATGAGCAATTACTTTGATGTCCCTAAAGGCACAAACCACTCTCATTGCCCTATTTAACTTATTGTGGGCTTTTTCCACTGCCGCCGGCTTCACTGCCCCTTTCCACACTTTACGCGGCACAAATTTAGTCCACATAATGCATGTTCCCGCCAGATTCCTTTTCATATCCTCCAGATCCCCTGTAGTATCACCAGTCCTCAACAACAAAGAGGACACTGTACCTAGACGCGAGATGCAAAAAGTCATCTGAAACGTCAGGGTGCAAAAAGTCACCCATTCAGTCTAAAGTAAGAGGAAAAAAGGGGAAGAAAAGACTAGGTGTGAAAAGAGACAATATTGTCCATAGTAGCCCTCACACACCCATAGGATGTCATGCTTCATCATCGGGCCATTTTGCTCCACGTAGGGCCGGCGCTGCAATTCCCTACGGGCCCCATACAGGGACACTTTGGCGGAGATCTTTTAGGACAGCCGGATGGGCATGCGGGTGTGCGGGGTATAGTTGATAGAGGGAAAGTGCGTGCCAAGTGAAGGTAAGGGTAGTAAAAAGGTACATATGCAACAGTTTGTCATATGGGTGTACCTATAGCTGTGATGGCTTGTTTTTGTAGGCATGTTAACCCCAAAGTATCATAGGTCGACATGTTTCACGCCTTTATCGCCAGGGTGGTCGTTGGCGTTTCATCAGGACCAAAAAGCTTAAAGCAACATGTGCACGTGAAATGTGTTAAAACCCTCTGGATTTAACATGGCGGGCAAAAAGATTATATACCTTGGAGCAGGCTATATCTTCAATAAGTGTCCCGCTTCTGTAACACCTAGAAAAGAAGAAAGACACAGATATATATGTATATATGTATATGTGCACCAGTAACTACTTGATGCCATACCGTGTGCCACCTTAGCGTGCGTATCACCAGTCCTGACAGACGTATCAAGTTATTTTCGCCCAGGTGCAGGACCAACATATCAGGGCAGCCTCTTTTTGAAATCATTCTGGTCAGCCAGGGCAATAATGCCCCCCAACGCATCCCTCCTTTACCCCACCAGTGCACCTCGTGGGGGCTGCTCTTCTGACCCAGGTTACGGCCATGGACCTGTCGATATGCATATCTGGCTGCCCAATGTATAAAAGTGTGTCCAACAATCCAAGTAACCGTCTTGGTCCCTGGGCCACCCATACAACCTATGACAAGAAATGGATGTTAGTGCGCAAATTGAGGCTCCTTCTATAGGCGCTGCAGTACTCCCCCCCCGGAAGCCATCTCACCCTATTTGTGCACATATCTCTCACAGCACCTGGACCTCCACCTCCCAATCTGACGTATTTTGTCCCATGACCAGCCCAGCCGTGCCGCTGCTGTGGCTGCGCCAATGCAGAACGAATGTGTGCCGTATCTAGTAGGGTCCTTACCCAGTCGCTTTAAAGCTGCGCGCAATACCACCGACAACTGGAATGCCGTCAACCTCTCCCTAGACACATGACAAAAGATTTCCCCCGACGACCCTCCTGACCCCTTCAAGAAAACTCGCCATTCTTACACTGGGCACTCTTCCTTGCATCCAGTCTCTTTCAACCACACCCATTTACCCCTCCCCGCCTGGTCCTTTTTTGACTGCCCCTGCCAGATCCCCAGTCGGTCCCCATCCAATCGTATTTCCTCATAAGTTCTCCCCGCAAATCCCTTCGTGCCCAACAACTCCGAAACCCGAACTGCCCCAAAATACAACATGCATAAACGAAATACTGAAACTTCATAACCATCATAACAACACGTGGGCAATACCCCCAGCAAACTCTGCAACAAATCGAAGGTAATCACCACCTTGGGTGCCCCCCATCCCCTCCCCCTGCTCCTGACCCCAACCTTTTAACATTTTACTTAGTATCTCATCTTTTGCCGGGTAAAACCCCACATTCAATTTACTGTAAAAAGAGATCCCTGCCAACTTCCCAGCGATCGTCATCAGTGACAGACGCTTAGCAATACAACTGAGAACCAAACATATCACTCCCTGCTCAGTGTCCTGGCGTGACATGTTCCATGCATCTGGGGTCCAGCCCAAAAGCATTCCAAATTCAGCCCAAGCCAGTCTGTAGCTGTGCCGTGTAGATTCCGCTATAGACTTCCCAACCAGGCCTATCACTCTCACTCCCCCCAGGCCCAGATGCAGTCCGGCAGCTCGGTCAGCCTCAAGACCCTCAAGTCTTTAGCTTTCTGGTTATTCACTAGCTCCACCACCATCATGTTGTCTACATGGAATAACACCCCCACACATCCACATATTTTGAAGAGGCCAATATATTTGTCTACAAGAAACTAGGGTGATGACACCTGTACAGAGAGCAGGAATCTCTAGATCGCATATTCGCATTCTGTGTTTCCCTTATCCAACAGGGGACATATCCAGCTGGCTGCTATCACACAATTTGGTATCCTTGCGAACAGCCATTGTGTAAACTGGCAATCTTCCAACAACATTTGAGAAGATCACTACCATAGATTATGCTTTTGTGTGCCCCCTTCTGGCGAAATTATGTCTGGCTTACTCCATGCAGGTTTGATTAGAAAGCGTGTAGAAAACAAAAGAGAGAGCAAGGACCAAATACCGGGAACGTCCTTTTTCCTAAGTACTTATTTCATGAACAACGTGGACGAACCCACTAGTGACAACTCTGCTACATCTTTTGTTCCAGGCACCACTTAGGTTTGTAAAAAGAACCCTCACCCACCAACCTGGTTGGTGGCATGCTTCGTCATAGGGTTCCCAACCGGGTAGCTGAATCCCAGCTGTGCTACAACACCTGATCACAGTGGAGCAGGATTTTTTGGTGGTATGTTGTGAATTGGTGAAATTAAAAATACCTCTGGGATTCCTTACTGACCATTTTTTTATTTCCCAGCGGCCCAGAATATATTAAAAAGGAAAGGGATAAAAAGAAGATTAATAATTGGTCTTCATTCTCCTACTGGTCGACATGTTTCAGCCTCTGAAAAAATTCAGGAGGCTTTCTTCAGGACCAAATAATGTGACACAGTGTTAAATAGTGAAAGTGGCAAAAATAGGCCACGTGTATATTTTTCGCAGCACATACGCTAAAGTGTGCTGTGCATGCTGTGGTTAGACCACACTTACAGGCCGACTGGTAGGAAATAACCTGTAAGACAAAAGGAAGGAAAAGTAAAAAGGACAAACAACAAATATATTTAAAAACGTGGTTGGTGTCATTCGCTCTTATATACACTAGTCCAGCGTCTGCCCGGAAGTGCAGTTGCCCATAGCACCTATTGAGTCGTTCAATCACTTGTGCCAACACTCATACAACAGACATGCAACACACTTCCAGTATGTACTAGGTCATGCATTGTGTTTTCATGTGGGCATTCATGTCTAGATTGGTTGGCGATTTGGTGACACGTTAATGCACATGTCACAGCGTTTGTATATTAGAATGAAAAGTGGCTAGGCCATTGTACTTTGTGCAACATGGCAACTAGCGTGAACTATCAATCCATACCAATGATAGTGATAGGATGTGCACATCTATTATTTTTGCGTGCATGCAATGCTGTTTTGATGTGATATAAAATATAATTACACTAGCTACTTGATTCTTGTGGCTTTACTGACCCCAGGAGGATCGTACACTGCTGTAATCAGGCGTTGTAGCACAGCTGGGTAGTATTCTGCTACCCAGTTGGGAACCCTATGATGAAACGTGCCACCAACCAGGTTGGTGAGTGAGGATTCCGTTTACAAAGCTAAGTGGTGCCTCGCGCAATAGATGTAGCAGACTCGTCTCTAGTGGGTTCGTCCACGTTGTTCATGAAATTGATTAGAAAGCAACCATAATCCAGCTATTATGCGCCTTTGCATGCAGTATCACTCAGCACCTCAAATAAAAACGTTGAGCCTTCCATCTGGTGATGAAAAGAAAACCCTATTATGGAGACTTTAATGGAATAAGGTCTGCCTAACTTACTTTAATAAGTGGAAAGCATCCATATACCGACTACCGATTCGGCCTGGCCTCCTGCTCCAAGACTGAGATCTAATAACAGAATCATTATATTTTGCCTTTAGGGCACAAAATAACTGTGGGCTATGGGCAGTGGAGAAGCAAGTGACCAGTACCTACCCATGGCACACCAGAGAACGTAAGAAAAGTAAAACAGCACTAAACACAACAGCTGGAAGATATAGATGACAGAAAACAAGTTTGACTGCCCACCACGAGCTAAGTAAAATGAAAAAAGCTCATTGTGCTCTCTTGTGGAAATTCTAAAACAAGATATGCAGAATCAAAATGGCTCTAAGTGCATTTACCTTTTGCAAAAATCAAACTAAATTCTGCCAATTCATCAATGATTTCAATAACAGATTCATCGTCAAAGAGAATGGCGCCTCACAGGCAAAATTGATTGAGCATGTTACCACACTTTACACCAAAGCAGAGATAAGAAGCCACAAAGGCACCGATATCTGAATCAGAACATGATCTGCATCCAAGTGAGGTGTTTAACAAACCAGCTGTGTGCACAGCCATAAAATGCATCAGAACAAGTGGAGCGCCGGGTACCATTGGCCTACGAGGCTCCTTTTTTAAATCAGATGGGCAGGCCTGCTAAGACCCCTCTATATGGCTTGCTATCAATGAGCCGATGTTCCTCATTGTTGGAAATGGTCAATCATTCTTCTGATACACAAAAAGGGGACCCGCCCCAAGTAATTACCACCTGATCGCACTATTGGATGTGGAGGCCAAAGCCTGTGCCAAACTTCTACTAAGGGAGCCGGATGCTTGGGACCTCAGGGCCACGATTGTCCCCTTCTATAAAACGGGATTAAGAAAACACATGTCAATGCTGGATAACACGGTAGCTCTATCTCATTTCACTGACTGCTCCATTCGAGCGTCCAGGCTGCCCTTATTTGCATGCTTTGTTGATTACTCATCGGCTTTTGATGGTGTCAATCAAAATAAACTGGCCTAAATTAGCAGATCCGGAGAATTCTTCCAACCTACTGAGAGCAATTATCTTTCACTATACAAATACATGGGTCCGCATCAAAACTGGAAGGGAGAACTTCCTCACACATCAAATTACAACCGGTTGGGGCTTTAAAAAGGCTGAGCCCTAGCCCCTATGAGTTTAAACTTTACACTGCTGATTTAGGACGCTCAATTGATAAGTCTAGGACCATTCCACCTAGGATTGGCTCAGGTAGACTCCCAATAATTCAATATGTGGACAACTTGCTGATTCTCTACCACACTAAAGTAGGCCTGCAACTTTCCATCGACTCATTAAACAGATACTACAAAGACAACAAGCCGCTGGCAATACAACTAAGGTAATGACCTTTGTGAGGAATAAAAATAAAGGAAAGCTAGGAAGTTTAACCATCTCGCAGACAACAAGCTACAATTACCTAGGTGTATGGTTCTCAGACACTGGCAAGGCCTGCCTTTAGATAGAACATAGAGCCAGGAAGTCGGCTGGTGTCATATTTGCCCTCTCTTAACTAAACCCTCATCATTTTGCACCTTCAGCTGAAGCCACCACTCAAGTTACATGGGCCAAGCTAATGCCATCACTTTCATATGGCCACTAAGCTTGTCACCAACTCACTTCTACTTTAGATAGACTACAATGCTCTGCTTATAGAGGATTATTCTATCTCTGAAAATTCACCTGCCATGTTACGTCACCTGGAGTTTGGCCTAACTGAGCAAGACCTCGAACGTAAGGTGTCCGTTCTTCAATATTATTATTCTGTACAGCAGGCCAAACAGAGCACTCTGAAGAGTGCCTTACAAGAGGTCTTCTTCAAGTCAGACAGTCCTTGGTCACAGTTTGTAAAGCAGGCGATCACAGACTTAAACGCGGAGGCGGACACTTTAGCGCCACCCTAATTCCATATTCAGTGTAAAAACCATCCTGATGAAACAGGTCCTACCTCTCTCGAGGCTGGCAGAACCCAACTTGGTCCAGGCTTGCTGCTACGCCTTGTCAATCGCAAAATCTTACAAAGGAATGGAAATGCAATCCTATTTGTAAGCTGCACTCAGCAGGGGATGAGACTAAAAATTATCTCTGCAAGACAGATGGTCTTACCAATCAATGAACTTCAGTCCTGCTGATATTGATCGGATTTTAAGATTGGTCCTTGTTGATTTTGCAACTATAAGAGAGAGAGAGAGTCTATGGGTCACCTACTTTGCTGCTGACTAGAATTTCTACATGCATGGCGCACTTTACTGAAGCCAGTGTTCTTTAAATTTGGGATTTCCACTTGTAAGGATGCTTGGAACTTTTGTTTGACAACTGACATTCCGACATCTTGACCAAGGCTGGGGCCGCTCTGAGTACCTTGCGCATCTTTTATGGTTTTATTTGCTTTCAAACACCTCTTGCCTGCACTGTGTGAACTTCTGTGCATTTCACTACATGTTTTATTAAGGTGTTAACTGTCTCGTGCAATGATATTGTTTGTTGGTTATTTTATTCTTGTATTTATTTATAAAGTTTTAGTATATGTATCAATTTTAATTAATTGATGGAAGAGGTTGAATACAAACTCAGTAGGGGACCCGACTAGGGCCAGCAGATATGGTCTCTGAAGCAAAACGTAGTGGACTTGGATGACAGCTAATTTCGGAATAATGTTAGGCTTTATGGGGTTCACAGAAAGGTTGAAAGGACTGTATGGTTTTCTTCCTTCAAGAACCCTTCCCTCTCTTACTTGACATACAGTACCCTGAACCCCTGGCATTCGAAAGGGCTCCATTGTATAAGACGTTGCAGCCAATCCAACTCCAACATACCTTGTCCCTTAATCTCATGCTTCCTCTGACACAACCTACCAAGATGATTCTCCAAGCCGCCAAGAAGAAAGGGGAGCTATTGCGATTCGAAGACCAATCCATTTGTGTAGCTGCAAATCACTGTTTTGGCATGAATCTCAAACAGAAGACGTTATTGGCTCTAAACCCCTAGCTGAAACGGCGCATAAAATATGATCTTCTTAATCCAGGGAAATATGATCTTCTTAATCCAGGGGCCATGATAATTACTATGGATGGCAGAACGGTGGAGTACACCGAACTAGAAAATATGGAGGACTTCCGAGACACTCTTGAAACTAAGACATTGGAAATGGTAGTCATCACACTAGAACAGTGAAATGGTCCCCCACAGTGCTCACAACTGACTTAGCATCCGTGCTACTTTAGGAAAGCAGCTGGAGGTGCAGCTGCAGGTGCATTGACGGCGAGGGGTTCTGACAGGGAAGACACCATCATTTCATTGAAACTTTGACAAATCACTGAGACAAGTCATATTCTTGTCTGAAACCAACTTTTGTGATGCCTGGACACTCTGAACACCACCCTGGTACATATAACAGTATCCACTGCTATGATGTAACCCCGGACGTAGTTCGCGTAGTAGCTCTACGCGTAGCTACATGAAGTGCACTTCGCACTACGCAAGCTAAACATAGCTACGCAAACTGCGTAGTGCGGTAGGAAAAATGCTGTTCGCACTGATTGCACAGTGCAGGATACTTGTCCGCACTGTGCAAACATTGCAAACGGCACCTTGCACAGTGCAAGCAGTCATTTTCTGCCACTCTAGTAGATTTGTACTCGAGCGGCAGCTTTCTCAACACGGACTGGTAGTTTCTCATCACGAGTGGTCGCGAGCATACACGACCACTCGCAATGAGAAACCTGACCTTCCCGTGTTGAGAATCTCGCCGGGGGTATATTCTCCACGCTCACGATCGGCAACTTGATATTTCAGATTGCGAACGAGGAAAAAGTCTCGGTCGGATGTTGATTTTCGCCAACTTGACGTGAGGACTGCGAGCAAGCAAAAAATGCCCGCTAAGCGTTTTTGCACAGTGCTACGTGCAATTCACGTAGAGCGTAGTAGCGCAAACTCCGCGAGGGTAGCGTAGTCCTACGCCCAGGGTTACTATGATGATTGTTTTCTTGACTCCTGGATATTTCCACTGTTTATGCTACGCCTGGTGTTAAAATGTACTGTCATAGTCACCTGCAGCTTCAACAACTGCATATGCTTGTACTCGTGTTGAGGCACCTGTGTTTTTTGCATTACCATGATTGAGTCAAACCATAAACTCTGGCCTGATGACCTCTCATACTGTTTATACGGTTACGTATCCTTGGCATTTTGTCCACTACTGTCTTGGGGTACAACCCCATATCTTACCTCCACATGGTTAATATCTAGGGGCCACCCTGTTGCCTCACTACTGATGAGCCCACTCACCCCCCAAACCTGGTTTATGTTAACTGTGCAGGCCACTGGCCGCCCTTCAGTGCTGCCTTAGGTAGGCCCACAGACAGCAACTTTATAGTGTAATTGTTCCCTTTGCGGAACACCCCAGTATACCACTTATCTTCGTTATCTTTGGTAGCTTTCCTTAATGTACAGCATCTGTGTCTGATGATCAATACACTCCACTTCTTTATTTCCGGGTTTATGGGGCTCATCAGTAGTGAGGCAACAGGGTGGCCCCTAGCTGTTAACCATGTGGAGGCCGTAACGCAAGACAGTAGTGCAAAAATGTAAGATTTCCTTCATGTAATTTCATCACTGAACTTAGCACGGCCGTCTTGCAACAAAGACGACACCATCAGAATGTTTGAAAAATATTCCTTGGATGTTGTAGTTGCTGGTGCCTAGGATTGTACAATCATTTCCGAGAACTAAGCAAATGCCCCGGGAATCTCCCTGGGGTTGTTCAGTATGTGACCCTCAGCCAGTATGGCTTCTATTTGTTGTAGCTCTGCTGCTGAAAGCTTGCCCTCCTCTCTCCCATACTCCTAAGGTAGAGGAAATTAACATGACGGTCATCTCTGAGGCCATTTTGACCTCCCTCCTTGCAGATCACTAGGCAAAGATTGCTTCCCTTGTAAGTTTTATAAACCAGCTAAGCGCATTCTTGGGCCTATGATGCTCGCAATGTATGCATAAGTGTGAAACATTCGATACAAAAGGGGATGGGGATGATGGACGGAGCGTTTGAGCAAATCAAACACTCACCCCCAGTCAACTGATCTGGGTTTAATCCATCACCATTCTTTAGCCCACTCAGCCACCCCAGTTCAGACATGGCCATATGCAAATCAGTCTGACCCTGTGCCTCATGGGAACAGTCCAGCCCGAACTGCCAAGCCATGTCTTCCCTGGACCGGAAACAAGCATCCTGGGACCGGTTTCGGATTCACAATCCTCATCAGCCAGGCTATCTTGAATCCAGTGGCCAAGTGAGCAAGGGACTCACGTCTGAGCATACCCTGCCACACTTGGGGCGAACAAAGCGATACAAAAGGGGATGGATTGTTCCCATGAGGCACAGGGTCAGACTGATTTGCATATGGCCATGTCTGAACTGGGGTGGCAGACTGGGCTAAAGAACGGTGATGGATCAAACCCAGATCTTTTGACTGTGTGTGAGTGTGTGATTGGTTCAGATGCTCCGTCCATCACCACCCCCTTTTGTACCCCTAAGTGTGAAACATGGATTGCTGGGTTCTGTTTCCATCTCCCTTATCTCTAAAGAATGGAAAGACAAATAGACTTGTCAGGCCTGACTATATCAAGCGCCACCATTAGAGTTAGTATGACATAAAACGTATGCCCAATGGCTTGAAGTATCTTGATATTCTTGTCAAAAGAAGCATTGGAGGTATGATTGACAGTAATTTTTTTCCCCTATTGTTGAAAACAAATGACTTGTATCTGTCTCACAATGTGGGCCAGGATAGAAATAGTGAAGATGGTCATACACCCAAGATATAAATAATGCTTATCCTTAATACCACTATCCGGGCGGCTGCAGCAATTGTAGCAGGTTACGGGCGGGGAGTCGTTACTTGAGGAAACAGTAGCATGAAGAACACCCCCACCGCTAAGCCCATGATGACAGTACAATAAGACAGTGCTGTTACGGCCTCTGATAATTCTAGGAGTGCCTATACGGAGAATTCCGGTATTTTTAACATTTTTAATAATTTTCACACGTTATATCCACTCGGCTTGGACGCGCCTTAGCGAGCGTGGACCACCGGGGATATTTTGGTCCTGAAGAAAGCTGCATAAAATATTGAGACAGCTGAAACATGTCGACCTTATTTTTGATAGGATACAAGGGGCAATAATTTTTCCTCTAAGGTATCCCATACACAGTTTTTAACAATATCAACTGACCACTGAATAAAACTGGTTCTGGTACAGCTGGTATTTTTTAATCTCACTATCACTTTCACATAACACACATTGAAAAACACTTTTTTCACAACAACCTGCTCCGCTGTAAATCAGGCGTTGAAGCACACTGGAGGGACATTCGGTTCCTCCAGTGGGAACCCCATGATGAAGCATGTCACCACTAGGGTGAGTGAGGATTCTTCTTATAAATAAGTAATTTTTCCCATTGTGTGTGTCTCACTCACGATTTTCTTTAACAAAGCCTCATCACTATTGGTGTGAGTCTGATCGGCTGGGAGCTTGGGTTTCAAGTTTTTGACCATAGCACCTACGTGTCACTCCTTTGTTGTTGTTATATATTTACTTGGGGATATAGGGGTGACCTATGATCCTTACTCTCTTGTTGTTAATATATCCTTAATAATCCCCAGATGCACTCTGCTTACAATTAACACTGCTGTTTAGCCAATCATCTTGCGGCTTACTCAAGTCAGCATGGTGATTGGTCAATATGTTACAGGCCCCACATTGTCATTGGCATTGATATGTGGGAGAATGATGCTTGCTCGAGGTAACAGTGCCTTCACATGATTGTTGATGGGATGCAGCGAGCTCAGCCTCAACATGTGCAGACTTTCTGTAGGGCACAAACAAGCACTGCTCGATCACAGATCGGATGCTTTCAAAGCTGTTAAAATTGCAGCATTCATAAAAAATAAGCAGCTCCCAATCCCTAAGCCAGTCATGGACTCTGCCACAGTCTTGACTGGTCTGTCCACAGGTGGGATGTGCCATCTTCTGGAACTACCAGTTTTGTAGTGTACCGACTTAGCAATATAGCTACAGGAACGTTTATTGTACCTGACCTAGGAACTGTTGCTCAGTATTGGGGTTCTTCAGTCTCTCAATACTTTTATGCCTTTGAATGACTCTGGTTTTTTCAAAAAGCTGTCTTTATATATATACCCATTTAAAATCCCCGCTCGGCTACTTGTGTTCTGTCTGTTTAAAGGGCCCTGAGTTGTGATGTAGAAAGGTAGGGCCGAATTCGACCAAGAACCCTTCAGTATTTGCCCGGCGTTAGCCGCCTCTCATACCATCCAATATTACCAAACAAAGAGGCAGGCGCTGGAGACAGAAGGCAGGAAACAGGAGTTTATTCCGACGTAGCAGAACACGTCAAATCAGACAACAGGGTATCTTCTCGAGGTGCTCTAACCGCATCTCTGAGGCCTGGCCTGTTATACACAAGTTTATGGCTTTATTACATTTATGACATCAGTGGTATTGCTTTGAAGTACGAAAAAGGCATCTCTGGAATGCCCGGTTCAGGCCCGTTCTCACACATATCTACAGTAAGGGTCCCCACCCAAATCTCAGCATGATGGCTATCGCGCAGCTGGACATTCCGCTGGGAACAGGAATGCGGGCGATCGGTCGGATCTAAGGGCGTGGAGGCATTGATTAATCCCCGCTCCTTTGATGTGAGGCGAGGTCTTACTGGAGGGGGCAATAAACCGTATCTGTTGGGCTAGGTGATGGCCTGGGATCAGGCCGGACAATCGGGCGGGGAGGAAGAGGTTATCAAAAGGGCCTGTTCTATGAATGAGATGAAAGAGTGAGGGGGTTCAGCACGGGATGTGGCCCGGGGACAGGGTCGCGCTGGAAGTGCGTTTATGGCCCAGGCAGGAGAGACCGGGGGCTGTCGGGGCGCGGGGGTGCTTGCGAGGCCGGGGAGTGAGGGGGAGAGAGACGCGCAGGCTATTGGCAGTGGGCAGAGAGACCATGGCAATCAAAATGGCTGCTGCTTACGCGCACGTATGGAGTTGAAAAGGACAAGATGGCGCCGATAATGTTTACGCCACAATCCAGATTTTAACAGTCCTCCCTTTTCAACATATCTAGCCAGCTTGTCAATTTATGTCTATCCCCATTATATTACGTATTTCGATGTCATACAAAGCTTTCATGCGTTCAGCTTCGAAGTTCGGAGTCTTAGGGCAAATACAGTTAGCAAACAGTGAGCACAGAGGTGGCAAGCATTGAATACCCAGGCAGAGTCCACATATTACGACGACTGGTATCAGTACGATCATGAACAACCTCCATCCCCAGTCTTTAACAGCACTCCAGAACCAACTCCCAAGTGACCATCCGTCTTGTTCCTGATGAACTTCCGAGGAGAGTCTGTGGAGGTGTTCAATGGCTCTGTAGACTGATGGCGAATTGTCTGGTATGTAGGTACAACAGTTGGACCCGATGATACGGCATGCTCCTCCACGGTCCGCCAGAACCACATCTAGAACAAGGCGGTTTTGAAGAGCCACCAGACGGACCGCTTGAAGCTCGGCTGTATTGTTTGTGAGGATACCAGCTGTAATGTTCATCGTTGTTTCGACTGCCTGGGACAAATGCCGAATGGCGCGACTGTTCGCCATCGGACCCCAAAGTGGAACAAGTCCCTTTATTGCATCCAAGAATTGTGCTCCAGTGGAGTCGGCCTGCTCAATGTCCTTTGCTCGTTTTTGTCGGTGGTGGTTTGCCGGAGCCACATAGGTCGGAGGAAGGATGAAGGCAATGTAGCAGGTACCTCCCCAGCCCTTTGGGAGCCAGGTGTAGGCTTTTGTACCGCAGACGAAGTACATGTTTGGAGAGGTGACAAAAGAGGGCGGGTCGGTTGAGTCCAAAGTTCTGGTGATGCGGCAAGAGCTGTGTCCCACCAGTTGTGTCCCATGGCCTGTGATGCATACAAGGCCCGAGACATTGACGACAGATAGGGCTACAGTCAGGGTGGCAGCTGTTCCATTCCGGAGGTAGGAGAAGGTGGGTCTGGCTGGGTTGTTGAATACTTGCATCTCCACCCTTTCTTTGGCGGGGATGTCCATGTGAACAGAAGCATTGGAGGATAGAGGGCAGAAGGGAGCAGCAGTTCTTCCTGTTTTGTTCAGCCAGACCCCATGATAAAAGTGCCACATAGTTCTGCTGGAAGTGGCATTGTCTCTGTAGCTCTCTTGCAAGAGGATCAGCCAAGCAAGACAGGAACCATGAACAGAGAAAGGTGAAGGGATGAAGGGGATGGAATGTCCGGTGGCATGTGGTATCAACCCACAGATCCAGCAATTCGTGGCATTGGCAGCAAGGTTGTGTTGGTGGAGCAACTGTACGAAGGAGTTGTTCCAGAACTCCTTGCGCCTTTCTTGGATTTGAGGTGAAAGAGAGACCAGGTAGTGTTCTTTCATGGTGGTAGGCTGGGCAGTCGTTAGAAATGTCTTATGAGCCGGTGCGTTCTCTTCCACGATCCAGAAGGTAGTCATGAGGAGGAGGCAAAAGAGAAGAGTGATAAAAAGAGCAATAGTCTTTGAGCTGTGCAACCTGTCAGTTTTCGGGTTTCTGTAGTGGGTCTTCGGATGTCCGGTTGCTTCCATCATCTTCGTATCGGGCGCTTCCATCATCTTCAAGGTGCTCGGTAGTGGGCAGAACCACAAACTTCGTTGGGCTTTTCTCCTGGCAGCCTTAGTAGTGTTAGGCCACCAGTCTGAGAATTGTAACTTAGTCAGTGGTTTGCTTAGCCGAAGCTCCCTTCTTTCGTCGCAGGTTATACCCTTCTCTGGATGGCACGGTGGGATCAGGGAATTCCGCCAATTCGAGTGTCTCTGTCTCAGGGTAGCAGCTCAGGGATGGTTGGTCTTTGTTCAGGAGCTCTTCTTGGGTGGTCACGTCTTCGGTCGACGTCAGGGTTGGAGAGATTTTCTTGCAATGATGTGCATGCAGCCAATTTCGCTTCCCCTCCACTCGAAGAGCTGTTCGGGTGGTGATCAGGACTTGCCAGGGGCCCGTCCAGCGGGGTTCCAGACTCTTCTCCCGCTGGAAGTTCCGAATCAGGACGAAATCTCCAGGCTGGATGGTATGTCCGGGGCCCCTGGAAGCGTCGGGGATGGCCTGCAGCATCTGGTGATGAATAACAGACAGTGTTTTAGTTAGGTTATACAGATAGTCAGACATTAGGACGTCCGGGACGTCGTGAATAGATGTCGGTTTGGGTGCAGACCAGATACTCATGGGTCGGCCAAAAACAACCTCGTAAGGGGTCAAGTGGTGTTTGGTGGGGGTGGAACGCATTGACAGCAATGCCAGGGGAAGAGCGTCTGGCCATTTTAGTCCTGTGGTAGCCACTATTTTTGCCAGCTTTAGTTTCAATGTGGCGTTGTGTCGCTCGACCAGTCCAGCTGATTGGGGGTGAAAAACTGCGTGGAACTTCTGTCGTACCCCCAGGATAAGCTGGATAACCTCGGCTACGAAATGGGGGCCATTGTCACTCCATAAAATACGACAAAGGCCGTAGCGAGGGAAGAACTCCTTCAGTAGTACTTTTGCAGTGGCAATGGCAGTGTTGTCACGCGTCGGGTAGGCTTCCACCCATTTGCTAAAAGTGCATACAACAACAAGTACATACTTCAGTCCTTGACATCTCTCTAACTGGATATAGTCCATCTGTAGGACTTCAAATGGATGGTTGGGGACCCCAAACCCTCCCCGGGGTACGACAGTTCCTTTCCCAGGGTTGTGATGCAGGCAGACTAGACATTGCTGGACTAATCGTTTGACTGAGTCTGCAATTCTATCGTTATGCCAAACTCGGGAGACAAGTTCGGTCATAGGGGCAGATCCTATGTGTGCAGGGGAATGAGCCATCGTCAGTATGGGGATCAGGTACGAGTTGGGTAGCAACCATTTGTTCGTGTCTTTTGTCCGCCAGCAGCCTTCATCGTCCTTTAATCCCACCCGTGTCCATTCAGTCAATTCTTGTGGTGAGCTGGCCATTTGGATGTCCCTAATAGTTTCCCTAGCGTCCGTCCATTTTTCTGCTTGTGACCTAGTCACGTACATGCGAGTCGTCGTCCTGTTCTCAGCTGTGGTTCGGGCAGTGATGTCGGCCAGTGCATTTCCCTGTCCAATGATGTCTGTCACCTTTTTGTGTGCTTGGCATTTGATTACGGCAAGTTGTTTGGGGAGGAGAACCGCTTCAGTCAGAGCGGAGACTAGATCTCCGTGCAGGATGGGTGTGCCATGAGATGTCAGAAATCCCCTCTCCTTCCATAAGAGCCCAAAATGATGAACCACCCCGAAGGCATACTGGCTGTCCGTGTAAATGTTTGCTGTCGTCCCCTTTGCTAGGATGCATGCTCGTGTGAGGGCAATCAGTTCTGCCGCCTGGGCGGATCGTTGCGTGATGCGGGCGGTTTCAACTACAGTTCGGGCTGTGGTAACTGCATAGGCAGCTGAGGTGGTGCCGTCGGGGAGTTTAATGCAAGAGCCGTCTACCCATAGCTCTCCGTCAGGGTTTGGGAAGGCAGTGTCTCGGAGGTCAACTCTACTCCTAGTCTGTTCGTCCGTGAGGGTCACACAGTCATGTATTGGGGGCACATCGGGATCGTTTTCAGGCAGAGGCAGCAAGGTGGCTGGGTTCAGTGTGGTGCATCGTTTCAACGTGATATGAGGAGCGAGCAGTGTCAGTTCGTATCCAGTCAGTCGTGCACTGGTCAGGTGTTGTGTCTTGGTCTGGTTCAGGAGGGTGTCAACAGCATGAGGCACTAGTACCGTGAGGGAATTCTTTACAATGGGTAGGATAGGGCTGTTGCAAACATTGCTAACTACTTCTTCTACCACTCCTGCGTCTACCAAGGACTGGATGATTTTTACCAATGCCTTCTCGCCTTCGGGCGATATCCGATACTGTGGGAGTTTTGGGAGCACTGCGTCCTGTTGAACGGTTATGTGTATAGGGTCTATCATCATGCGTCCTACGTCCGAGTCAGTCTTTGCCCATAGGTACAGAGGTAGGGTGTCGAGTAAGGACAAGTCAGCGTCAGTGATGGAAAACATGCGTTGTGCGTGACAAGATCTGAGCAGCGTTGGGTTGTCGTACAGGATGACTCGAACTCCGTCTTGTGAACACCTAATAGTAGCTCAAAAATGTTTCAATAAGTCAAGTCCCATAATAGCGTTGGGGGTGTTGGAGGAGAGCAAAAATGTTGTGTTAGTAATGTTATTGTCCAAGTTAAAAGAGATCGGTGTGGACAAGGGATTAGTGGAGGGCGTTCCATCAAAACCTATTGATGTCACATGTGAGCCAGACAAGGGTGCCCTGGGAATCAATCGTTTAGACAACGCGCTACGTGTTGCACCAGTATCTACCAGAAATGGAGACTTCGTACCTAGGACCTTAGCGGTGACATAAGGACCTTGCTGGTCAACATAGAGCTCGACTGGATCCCTTCCTTGCCCTTGGCAGTCCTATGCAAAGTCATGGGCATTGTCGCAGTCAGACTTTTGGCACTGATTCTGTCGGGGACGGTCAAACATGTTCGGTCTGCCAGGTCTGTCATTGTTGGTGTCGTTTAAGTGCCCTCGTCCCTGTCCTCTATTCCTCGGCCCGCCCGCTACGTCTCTCGTGGCTTTATTTCTGAGTGCTTCTTGCAGCGCTGGACATTGAGATTTCCAATGGGCAAATCCTTTGCAAAACGCACACTAGTTCTCATCGAGGTCTGTTCGTGGAGCGCCGGGTGCGGGTGTGCGGTCTCTAGGGGGTGGATTTCTAGGAGCATTCGACTGGTAGTTCCCTCTATACTGTTCCCTTCCTATAGTCACCCCTTGCAACTGAGCAATCATTACCCTCTCTTTCAAGTCCTTTTTCTTTTTCTCAGTCGCTTGATCGTTCTCGTTCTTTTGTCGCTCATAGTATTGAGCCATCTGAAGGATAGCTGCGGGCTTGGAGGCCGCCCAACTACTCTCGCTAGTCTGTAGTTTCTGCGAGACTTCTGGTGTCAGGCCTTTCACATAGTTCTGGACAAACAAGTGATGTCCGGTTGCAGTGGTCATGTCCTGGCCGCTGTAATCGGAGAACACCGTTTCAAACCGGGAGAAGTATTCTGATACGTCTTCCTGGGGTTTCTGGCGACAGGCCGTTACTACCGACCAGTCCACCTTCCTTTCTGGGACTAAGGTTTTTAATTTCTGCACGATCTTATCTGGTAGGTCTAGAATGGCTTTCATAGGTTTCTGTCCCGGCTCTCGCTACATCACCGAGTTGTATCCAGGTATAACCGAACAGCTCAAGGTGGTCGACTTTCCGGATTTGCTTCCACACATCAGCTGGCAGACATAACCCGAAAAACAAATCGATATCCGCTAGGGTCATAATCGTTGAACCCAAAGCGGTGGCTAATTCTGTATAGAAGGCTGTGGGGTTCTTTCGCAGATCAGGCAAGGACTTTCGGAAAGTCAGGATGTCTTGCCGATCCCATGGTTGGTAAACCCAGTTGTAAACTACCCTCCCTCTCGCATCTTGGTGGTTAATATCGTCGTGTGTTCCCTGTCCTCGTGGGGGGACCCAGTAGGGAGCGGCCTCCTTTATGGGCATCATAGTGTCAATTTTTTCTACTCTGGCTTCAGTCGCTGCAGGAGTCGTGGTGTTAGTCTCTGGTTTCAGTTCCGTGAGGTGGCGGAAAACTTCAAGCGTACGCGTGAAGAGGTTCGCCACATCACACTCGCCTCCATTTCCGACATCAATTTTCCTATACAGAGTCGTTAGGTTTTCAGGGCCTTTTCCTTGGTATCGGTCCTCGTAGGCATTAAGGGTGTGGTAACAAAGGCGTACGACAAAGTGTCGTCTGTGGCTATTGGCATATGTATTGTACATATCCGTTATATAATCCTCACTTTCCTTTCGCACCACCAGTGTCTTTACAATCTTATCGATCCCAGCTCGTACGTCCTTACTTAATCTATTCGATCTCGCGGGGTCTTTCCTCCCCGCTTCGGGATCACCTGAAGTTGCTGCTTGTGCTGCGCTGAGTGCAAGGGGTTCGGTCGGCGCAGAGGCCGTGAGGACCGAGGCTCCGGCACTACTCTCGCCTGTCATTGGGGGTTGCGGGTGCTGTGCTAAGGGTTGGGAAGGGGCATATGGAGGGGGCATGTAGATGATATGGGGACCTAGTAGTAAATCATCGTTCGTTCGCTGTTTCGAAGGTAGCTCGGGGTAAAGTGGAGAGGGTGTCCTGACGGGACACTGGCCCGATGATTCGGAATCTTGTTTTAGCTTGGTTTCCTCTCTTTCTTTTATTTCTTCCTTCAATTTGTTAGCGGCTAGGTGAGCTGCTTTGCATAATTCCTTTTCTAACCTGACCTCATTTCTCTTTTTCCGCTGTTCTGTTTCTTTGCGCCACATGCCGAAGCTATCGAGCATAGTGGGTGTTGTCTTATTGTTATAAAGGGCTGTTCCCAGTGCGTTTATTTTATCGTTATCAAAGGATCTTATCAGTGGCCACTGATTTTCTCGATCCTTTCTGGTGTATTTATGCCACAGCTTACTATAAGCCACGGCGACTAGTCCATATTTAGTAAACATGTCCTTATTAGGGGTGCCCTCCAGTGGAGCCGGATGGTTCACCTCTAATAAGCGGTCCGGGCTGAACCAACTACCAACGAACGGGGCGAAGACAGGCATGACGGGTTACAAAGGGGACAAAAGTCTGCACTACCTATCCTTCACTATCCGCAAAGACTAAACAGAGTATTGCGACCCTGTGCTTATTTGTGAATAGAGAATAACCCAAAGAGAACCAATTCCGAACGATCAATGTTCGGATAAACAATCAATCAAATGAGGGATAAAAATAGGCACGACGGATTACAATGGGGGCAAAAGCCTGCGTTACCTATCCTTCACTATCTGCAAAGTCTAAACAGAGTATTGCGACTCTGTGCTTGTTTGCAAATAGAGAATGATCCAAAGAGAACCAATTCCAAAACAGTAAACGCTTGGATAACAATCAATCAAATGGAGATGGAAGCAGGCACGACGGGTTACAATGTGGGCAAAGGCCTGCGTTACCTACCCTTCACTATCTGCAAAGAGAGAATACTCCTATTCTTCCCTGTTTGCAGACAGAGAATCTCTCAGAAACAATCAAATGAGTAATACTAGTATTTTCAAACAATCAAACAATCAATTCGCAATTCGTCGTGTTACACGACCTTACCCGGACCGCATGGACGGTTTCTCGTCTTCCGCTTCCAGCGCCCGATCGTCCTCTATTCTCCGTAATTGCTGTGGCACTCCTGATGGTTCCCAGTCAGGACCGTAGATCACTCGAGAGAGGTCCGCTCAGAACCGGTGAAGTTCGGATGATCGGCTGCCAGACGAGGGTCTATCGGGCAGGAGCTCTTCCCGATCGTTGCAGTTGTTCACACTGTCGTCGGGACCTCTCCCACTGGATCCACATGTCGCTGATGGGCCCCACGTTTGGGACGCCAATTGTAGAAAGGTAGGGCCGAATTCGACCAAGAACCCTTCAGTATTTGCCCGGCGTTAGCCGCCTCTCATACCATCCAATATTACCAAACAAAGAGGCAGGCGCTGGAGACAGAAGGCAGGAAACAGGGGTTTATTCCGACGGAGCAGAACACGTCAAATCAGACAACAGGGTATCTTCTCGAGGTGCTCTAACCGCATCTCTGAGGCCTGGCCTCTTATACACAAGTTTATGGCTTTATTACATTTATGACATCAGTGGTATTGCTTTGAAGTACGAAAAAGGCATCTCTGGAATCCCCGGTTCAGGCCCGTTCTCACACATATCTACAGTAAGGGTCCCCACCCAAATCTCAGCATGATGGCTATCGCGCAGCTGGACATTCCGCTGGGAACAGGAATGCGGGCGATCGGTCGGATTCAAGGGCGTGGAGGCATTGATTAATCCCCGCTCCTTTGATGTGAGGCGAGGTCTTACTGGAGGGGGCAATAAACTGTATCTGTTGGGCTAGGTGATGGCCTGGGATCAGGCCGGACAATCGGGCGGGGAGGAAGAGGTTATCAAAAGGGCCTGTTCTATGAATGAGATGAAAGAGTGAGGGGGTTCAGCACGGGATGTGGCCTGGGGACAGGGTCGCGCTGGAGGTGCGTTTATGGCCCAGGCAGGAGAGACCGGGGGCTGTCGGGGCGCGGGGGGTGCTTGCGAGGCCGGGGAGTGAGGGGGGAGAGAGACGCGCAGGCTATTGGCAGTGGGCAGAGAGACCATGGCAATCAAAATGGCTGCTGCTTACGCGCACGTATGGAGTTGAAAAGGACAAGATGGCGCCGATAATGTTTACGCCACAATCCAGATTTTAACAGTGAGGTACAAAAATAACAGTGTACCCCCGTGCATTCTAATGTGACCCCCTGCATTATAATGTGACCCGTGCATTCTAATGTGACCCTCTGCATTCTAATGTGACCCCCTGCATTCTAATATGACCCCTGCATTCTAATGTGCCCCCCTGAATTCTAATGTGACCCCCTGCATTCTAATGTGACCCTTGCATCCTAATGCTTTCCAGCCAAAGGTGCCTCACTTCCTTGGACCACAATGGAATGTTGTGTTCTCTGTTAATAATTAATAAGCGCCTCTGCCTGGTGAGTCACTGAACAACAAATGAGACTGAACGATAAAATGAGAAGGCTGTTAATTGGGCCATCTGTTTAATGTTGTGTTACTATTGGATTCCTGTCCCTCTGCAGTGATTCCTTACCACATCACCATCACTACTGGACTGGATCGAGATGGCGGAACGGAGAGCCGGGCCTACGTCATCATCATGGGTACTCAGAAAATACAGACCGCCAGGCTGTGGTTGGACCTCCCACCCGGAAAGAAGGGGTTCGCGCCTGGATCTGTGGAAAAGTTTACTGTGGCGGGACTCGATGTGGGAGAGATTAAAAAAATGGAGGTAAATTTGATGGCAGTGCCTGAGGCCGAACGAATAGCGAGTCTCCAAGTAAAATTAAAAGTTAATTGTTGCAACAGCAGTGCATGTAAGATTTGTGACACAACACACATGGTGGATATGTTTGTCTCTTTTCTCAAAATTGACAGCACAGAAACCCTACCAGTTTTCATAGTTATTTGAATAACACAGCACAAAAAAGGTTCAAACTGGCAAACAAAAACCAGTAAGGTGTTTAGTACAAAACTCAGAAATGGTAGGTATCTTGTAATCTTGATTGACAATTTCCAAAGTCTTGACACGTAGATGTTGTAAATACACAGCCACGTAGATGGTGCAATTACACAGCCAACACGTGTTTCGTCGTATAACCAGATGCTAGGTTTGCACTGCGAAAGGTTTGTGGTTTGCCGTTCTTCCAGTTCCAATATTGCGAGTCAAAGCTCATGAGCAGAGGGTACTAGGGAAGCGGAGCCTTGTATTGGTGAGGTTCAGTACCTCAGAAAAGGGGGCCCCTGGTGTGCCCGATCAAAGCATAATGGAGCCATATAGAACAGGGCACCAGTACATTACCAATGGTGGGGAGGCTGGATAGTGAGAGTCCATGGTGTACTAAAAAAGAGAATTTAGCCTTCTAGATATTTTCAGAGATTCTTGTTATATGCAGCTTTGGGTTAGTAGAGCCTCACAGAGCACAGGCCTAGCTAAGAAACTATGAAATGCTGGACAAACATTCAAGATTAGGGGGCGATTTAGAATCAGGAAACAGAAAATGGATGCTATGCAGATTTATAAAGCGTGTAGCCACCCGATGGCTTCCCAGGGCTGAAGGTTTTCCAGGTCAGAGATGCTGCTTTCAAGACCTTGGCAGCACTTTGTCGATTAAATTAGTGTTCTGATGACCTTCCGGAGGCCGAACGCCTTAGGTATCTACAGGTCCGACACTGGGCGCTTCACCCCCTGACCCGTGAGGACGCAACGCGTAAGCTTAGCAAACATGAATACTGGCTTCTTTCGCGCACCACAGATAAGCGGCTCATTTCAGACATATACCTACTCCTCCTGGACAGATACTCGCACGTTTATAATGCAGGACGGGCAAGATGGGAAAGGGAACTGGGGCGGACCCTGCGCACCAAGGAATGGGAGGACATTTACTACCGCGCCCGACACTCGGCCTACCATATGGGGCTGACGGACACATTTACCAAACTAGTAACTTATTGGTATTACACACCAGAGAGCTTGCATGAGATTGGCCAAATGGGGGATGCACTCTGCTGGAGGGGTTGCGGGGAGAGAGGCACTCCGACACACCTTTTGTGGGATTGCAGTCATACACAGGGTTATTGGAAATTGATTCTGGATGAGGTTGATGCCCACTTTGAGACGGAGATCCCGCGATTTCCAGCCTATGTCCTATTGGGGCTTCCTAATGCTCTAACCTATCCATTAAGAGCTCGCAGGGGTCGATTGATAGCGATAGCGCTGGGCTCCGCTGTGCAGGTCCTGTTAGCCTTATGGCGAACCACGCAAGTCCCCACCCTTCAGAATTGGCTGTGACGACTCTGGTCTGTCCTTGGTATAGAGAAACTCTCCTTGGTGAAAGCGGGGGAGGGGGCGAGATATGCGGAGCTGTGGCAGCCCTTTCTATCCCTGCTAGCCACCGAATTTCGAGAAGTGACCTGTCCTAGGTATTTAAGGTTGCTCCGCTTGTCACATGTGAATGACGAACCTGTATGAATGTATGGGGGGGTATGTATGGTGTTGGAAGATGGATCCGGAGGGTGGGAGTGGGGTGGGGGATTGGGGAATAGTTTAAGGGGATGGGTTGAAGTTCTGTGTTTTTCCTTTTGTGGCTCTATGAGCGCTGGACAAACTCTGCTGGTTGGGCTCACAGCTTCCAAGGCCTACCGGACAATGTGACTTTTTCGTAGGGTGGAGCTCCGCGGATATTGCTATACATTGGGCGCATTGTTGTCTGTATGATACTTTGATATTTCTCAGCTGTGTGTAAGAGCCCTCCCCCTTTTTTTCTTTGCAAATAAAAAAGATTTAACACTAAATTAGTGTTCTGCTCAGACACTTAGCATCAGCACCACATAGACAGACTCTTCAGCCAGGTCAAAGAATTGCATAACGTGCTATTTACCCTCTAGCGCCCCCTGCTATACAAATAAAGGTATAGTTCCTGATGGTTAGGTAACACCAAAATAGACCACTTCATACTGGTGTCATTGAACCACACCGCTTCCTCTGTTACAAACAAATGATATAGTTAAGGGAACCCCGTCATGTTGCTTTACTTCCACTCATTCCAGTAAAAGCATTAATCCCAGATTTAGGGCTAAAGTCTAAACTTTTCCTTAGAGACGGAGGTCAGGTATGGGCATGTTGTCGGCCAATACATTCTGGTGGTGCAAGCCTTGCTGTACAAGTTGTTTCCATATTAGTAGTTATGCAAAGAACATAACACTAGATGTGCTCAACAGGCATTTACTTAGTTGTAATCCTTACTAAATGTTCCTTCTTCAGTGTCCGTGTCCACCAACATTTTCATAGTTGGAAAAGTCACCTATTCATTATATTATGATATTGTTATTGTTGAATAAATTGAAGGTGGCAGCAAGGCCTAGTAACAGGAAAACAGTTAATAAGCACATGCCTAACATAAAGCAATCGCTTAGGATAAATTGCTCAATAAAGCAAAGCTCTTCGCTGATACACATTCATGACCGGATCTTCTGACCCGGATCCGAGGCAGTCACTTCTAATACAGCATCTTTTGCGGCGCATCCATTAGCCAGAGTGATGACTTGGGCAGAGTCGCTACCACACTTCATTTTGAAAGGAAATCTCAGCAGCATTAATGCACACTCAAACGACCTTCCTCCCTCTGAGGTCCTCAGATGATGAATGGCTTTCCCTTCAGCATGCCTTGGAGCCATGGAAAGGGCTCTCTGAACGCCCACTTCAATCCTTCTGTACTCCTCAGCTCAGATCCCTGGCAGTCCACGGCGATGTGACTACTGAACAGAGGTCGGCTTGAAGCCCGCTAGCCAGGTTCACATGTCATAGAGGCAGATTTAAAAAGTACTTTTCGTCTTATGAAAATTGGGGGCTGTCATCAGTCAACGTGTTTGTTCCTAGCTCCCATGGTTCCTCTGCTCTGTTCTCCACTCGTCTTACCTAATTATGTTCCATCAATCTTAACAACAGTCCAGTGCTGTGAAATTATCATGCCGCAGCACGAGATATTATACCCCCCAGCAAACACTATAAGGATATTTATACTCACGGAGGAGTGTGTGACAATTTAGAGGAACGAGGCTAAATGTAGAGTTCATTTATAAAACGTGACACTCCAAGGTGACTTGCATTACCCATATAATGTACCTCCAGCAGGGGGCATTTTATTTTTCACATTACACAGTCTCGCCATCACCCTTTCCCAACCCCCTTTTTAGGTCTCGCCTGTCGATGCGCATGCGCATTGAGCAAGCGAGACTATAGGGGCTCATCCACTCTTTATCCACACTGCAAGGAATCGTGGCGATTCCTTGCAGTGCCCGTGACTTTTAAGGTCAATGCGCATGCGCATTAAGCTTATGCGCATGCGCATTGACCTTAAAAGTCACGGGCGCGTGCATGTCCGTCTTTGTTTACCCGCTCCGCCCCCTCCCGCCGTGTCGCCTTGCCTACTCTCTTCCACAGCCTCCCCCAGCTCCGCCCCCTCACTACTTGATTGCACGGCCGCTAGGCCGTGCCTCCCCTACTCTCCTCCCCCCTCCTCCTCTCCTCCCCTGCCTGCCTGCCGCTAGCCTTGCCTACTCTCTCTCGCACCCTCCCCCAGCTCCGCCCCCTCACTACTTGATTGCACGGCCGCTAGGCCGTGCCTCCCCTACTCTCCTCCCCCCTCCTCCTCTCCTCCCCTGCCTGCCTGCCGCTAGAAAGCAAACAAAATGTTAGCGGTAGCAAATAAAAGACAATATTACTGGGAAACACACAAAAAACCAGGCGCGCGTGATCGTGAGTTGTTGCTATTTTTCCTGATAGCACTCTGCAACTTGTATGAGGGATACAGTGCTCAAATTACTGTGCGGCTCGGATAGGATTACCGGGACTCTGCCATAAGCGCTTTCCTGCAAGCTGCAGCTCTCTGAAAGCTCGTCCAGGAAACCAGCACAGCAACCTTACATGACTTATTGCCAGGGGAGGGGGAAGGAAGGCAGTGCTTCCAACCGCGCTGCACTACTGCCACCTTCTGGCGCGCCGTCGCCCATCCCCCACCCCACGGCGGCAGACGCCAGCCCTCCCTGCCTCTTCACAGCCCTCCAGACAGCGGCGGCGACCGAACATGGAAATAAATCACTGATCTCTGAAAACCGGCGACAAGCGCGAAACCTTAGAAAGCGATAGGAAGGCAAGTAGCTACGCCACCCCCTAAAATTACATAAAGTGTAAAAGAGTAAATACAATCGTGTTATGTAATTAAAAATAAAAAAATAACGCTTTCTTTGTGTTGGATTCTGGACGGTAAATGAAACGGCGTAGGGCTCTCACATATGCATCACATGTTCGTTTCGCCACATAAAACGCCACTGAACTGACTGACTAAGAAAGAAGCGGGGGTTTTAGACGAGCACCGACCGTTCTCATTGGATGACAGGCATCTCTTCTGTAAATTATTAAAAAGAAAACAAAAAACCTCCCCAAAAAAAAAGGCTGCTCAGAAATTTTTTGACAGGTTCCTATTCCGTTCACGTCTTCACTGGACAGGCTCACCTTCAGATCTGCGGCTCCCAGAATATGTGTTCATTCGTTTAGGAGCCGTCATATTTCAATCAGAAATGTTGTCCTCACACACATCTTACCATATTGTGCCTCCTCATTCCAAATCTTTTTTTTGTGTGCAAAATATTTACTTTCTGTTCTGGTTTTATGTTTGTTAGCAATTTAAATATTGTTAACTAATGTTTGTCGCACGTGTACATCTGTACATTTGTAAGACTTTCTTCACAGGCTCATGATGGTAGCCTCTAGACTACCCGTGATTTCTCTATGCCCAGTGTCTTCTCTTTTTCGACTTTTTCCACAACTTTCCGTCTCACCCTCACTCACCCTCAACCCCTCACCCTCACACAGTGCAATAGGTCTCGGAGCATTTGAGTTAGAGCTTTTAGAAATGTTTATGGCTTTTTTTTTTAATTCTTTAGCATTGGCTACAGGAAACAAAAATGCTAAAGATTTACACAAAAACCCATAAACAATTCTAAAAGCACTAACTCTAATGCTGCGAGACCTATTGCATTTCCAATGCTTGTTAAAATCCATGGTTTCTTGCCGCTTTGTGTAAACGAGATACAATAGTTGCAGAACTGTAGAATACATGTTGAACTTGGATTTTGAAAAAAAAACCACACCAATATGGAGCTTGAAATTGGCTACAAAATAAATGGCAAGCAAATATTGGGTCACATTCATTGTGGGTGTATTTTAGAATGATGGTAACCTGCAGATACATTCGTGCTGTCTTGTAATGAACGCCATCAGAGCTATTAATAAGCATTGGACTACAGATATCTTCTTATTAGCTAACATGTTTACATTCTAAGGAAAGAATAGCTCAGAACTAAAAATCTATTCATCCATTTTTTATAATTTAAAGAGCATTAGTAACTCTGCTCAGTGACCTGCCTCAGACACGTTGTCCTGGGTCTGGTAAAGGGCATTATGACCTCAAAGCTCTGCTGTCATAACTTATTGTGGTCTAATTGTGGTATCACCGGTCACCTCTAGTTACAAAATGAAGAAGATACTCTACTGTAATAACCTTTTACATTTCAGCTGTATTGTCACTATGCCTGCTCCAGAGTTAGCAGACAGTTTGACAGGCTGGTCAGCAATATAATTGCATCTGCTTGTTAAACAGTAAAATGAACAACTGGCTTATGAGCTTTTTTTCTGAACTACTTTACCTGAAAACAGTCATTAGCAGAGACAAGACATGGAAGTGTTGTAGGAAAGTGCCCCTTTTGACATGGTTAACCCCCACTTTTATATCAAAACATTGACAATGATGGAAACGCTTTAAAATAGATCAAAATACACCAAGAACTCAATTTTTTGAGCTCTGTTACACAGACGCCGCGCAGCTGGATTCAGTCACAACAGCCACAGAACTCTGTTCTCCAATATCAGATGATTGTACTTCTGTTAACATATTTCTGATGAAAGCTCACGTCCTGATGATGATCTAAAAATTGTGTAGATCGAAACGCCGTCGACCCATTCAAGGAAATTCCCCTATCCCATTGTATATATTTTTCTGTGGGGATTAACCTTGTTTGTGACACTTTGTATATAGCTGTTTTTATTCTTTTCACTTAGTCACTATGAGCACTTTGTCACATGTGTGAGCACCTGAAATATAAAATATCTAATTGTAAAACGATTAATAAAGTACTCCAATTATATGGTACCTTGCAAAAACCTTCTCCCAGGATTGATTTCATTACTAAAGTTATATTTTATTCTCGTTAGGACCTTTTGAGGCCACCCCAAACCATTGTTATTTTTTATAAATTTTATAAATAACCCCCACTTTTGACATGAACAGATGCTGTGTCCTTTGAACACATGAAGGGTACCCTGATCGAGGGCTTTGGACTCACCACTGAAGAATATAGGGTTAAGTTCAGGGGGAATCAGAAAATGTTGTGTCCTCCTGGGTTGATTTCGTAGATTTTTCAGTAAAGACTCTAGGTTGTTGATCAGAAGGAAGCCAGGTGCGTGATTGTGATGGGCTGTATAATTTGATTATGAAATAACATCTGTTGAGTAACAGTGTTAATGAAAAGTTGCACCAATACTTGTTAGTCCTAGGTCCAACTTCTCCCCAAGAATTGGAAAGGAAAGCAGACCACTGGGTCAAGACTAGGGTGATCAAAACTACCACTGGTGGGGCTGACCAAAAGAAAGGGGTTACCTAGCCTCCCCAAGGGACAGGGAGTGAACATTCTAAGTTAAAAAAAAGTAAAGAGTCTTCTAGAGGGCCCCAACAACCTGGTAAGAAGGGTGGGCACCAAAACTCTTCACTGCCAAAAACTGGGAACAAAGAGATCCCAAAATGGCATGGTCGTCATAGCTGTCAAAAGACTGGACACCAAACTGGAGACTCTGCCTGTCCCATAAAGAATCCCCCTAGTACTGATCTTGTTACCACTGGAATAGCAAGTCTTCAGGTGGGATCCTTAGTGTGTACAGAGCAAATCAGAGTGCACACAGAAGCTACACGAGTCTCTGAGAGATGGGTGGATCTTGCATCTGTAGCTGTTTGGCCTACTAATATGGAAAAATACAAAAGCAGCCCTTGATTGATGGGATTAGGGTAGAGGCACTGTGATATACAGGTGCCAGTGTCACCATGGTGACAGAGAAACTGGTTTATCCGGGACAGTACCTGACTGGACAGACTTACTCAGTCATCAACGCTGATAATGTCACTAAGATCCACCCCATTGAGATGGTGTTCTTAGAATAAGGAGGGGTTACTGGCCAGAAACAGGCAGGTGATCTCCGCCAATCCCAGTTGAATATCTCCTAGGGAATGATCTAGAGTCCTCATTCGAGCTTAGATCCCATGCAGCCATGCTTGAAATTCCTGAATGGGTGTGCGTAAATACCCGAGCATAGCTCAACGTCCAGGGTGAAAAAGAGGTGTTGGAACCCAAAATGATGGACCAACCCTCCAAAAGAAAAGGTAAGAAGATTGGGAAACCAGGTTTTGAACAGCTTCAAGCTTGGGCCCCCTCTCCCCAGGGAGAAGACCTGTCAGCCCCAGAGAGAACTGAGCCCCAGGAACGTGCACCTTACACAGCAGAGCTCCTAGGGCCAGGTGGACCCTCTAGAGAAGTACTGTTCCTAGGGCAGAGGATCTGTCCCACTCTTGAAAGCCCGAGACATCAAACTGAGTCATAGGAGCACGGAGATGTCAGTGGCTCCTACAGGACCTATTGGGGTGAAGGTCTCCTGTTCACTGAGACCAGAGACCCCAAATCTGGTGCCAACAGGAGAGTGGTAGTGCCTCAGCAGTTCAGATAGTTTCTACTCACTTTGGCACATAGCATCATCCTAGCTGGGCATCTTGGCAAGAGCAAAGCTTGAAGCAGGCTTATCAGCCACTTCGGCTGGCCAAACATGTTCCAGAAGGTGAAGGATTTTTGCAACTCCTGTGCCACCTGTTAAGCCAGTGGCAAAGAAGGTGGCCACTTAAGTCCCACTTAATTCCACTTCCAGTGGTTGGGGTACCCTTTGAAAGGGTAAGGATTCACATTGTTGGTCCCTTTGACCGTTCAACTGCTTCAGGAAACTAATTTATGCTGGTAAGTAGTGGATCATGTTGCCAGGTATCCTGCGGCAATTTCCCTTAGGCCTAAGGCCCTCATTTGTATCTTTACCAGGGTGGGTTTTCCTAACGAGGTAGTGTCACACAGAGGTACAAACATCATGTCTGGCTACCTGAAGCACATGTGGACTGAAAGTGCCGTGACTTAGAACTTTACTACCCCATATCACCCACAAACTAATGGCCTGTTTGAGAGATTTAACAAGACCATTAAAGACATGATCATCATACTTTATACACAGGTGGACCGGTTGTCATTCACTGTCCATTAAGGGCCTAGCCACATTGATAATGCATAAAATCTTTATATGTAGTCTTTTATAATCCAGAATTCAATTCCTTTTGGCACGATTAAATTATCATATGAAGTAGGTCTGGGCCTTGATTGGGGCGTCGACATTTCGACCCTGCTTAGGGCTCAGGGGTGGATGCGGACGGTGAATGACAACCGGTCCACCTGTTTATAAAGTATATTAAGTTCTTGTCTTCCTTCGATGAAGCCCACTACTTCTTTTCACTGATCTACACTAGCACTTCTCATACGCACGTTCCCCCTTGGAGCAACCTTTTCCCTTTTTAACCTATTGCATTGTTTAAATTAAATTGATCTCTCACCAGTCAAACTTAAAATAATAAAACGAAGTTGTGAATGAGTTTTATTTTGGTTTGCTGTATTGTGTTTATTCAAATGTACAAATATTTAACTAGGATCAGTGAACTTCTTAAACAATCTTCTGCTCAAAAGCTCAGGTATTAAATAATGAACTACACCAAACAGGTCAGTTGATTTATATCTCGACCAAACCCGGTTTAGGACCACTGTTTTTTGTATCGCATAGCACCCAGGTCCAGGACCACATTTGGGTAAATCTTATTTTTTGAAATGGCCCAGATAACTCTAGGCAGTTCATTGTGCCGACTGATGCCTCTGAGCAAGGGATAGGAGTGGTTCTATCCCAAACCAATGATGATGGCCATGACCAGTCTGTTGCTTTTATAAGCACGGGGTTACTCCTCAGGGAACAGTGTTGGAGTGCTATTGAGAGGGAAGCCTTTGCTGTGGTTTGGTCCGTGAAGAAGCTGAGACCATATCTGCTTGCTACTCACTTCCTTGTTCAAACCGACCACAGGGTTGGTCTCATCCTCTTTCATTAGTGGGTGGTTGTGAAGGAAAGTGCTCCTTTTTACATGGTTACCCCTCACTTTTTACCTGGTATCTGATGCGACTTTCACTGAGTGTGTACTGGGTTCCTGCTAAGGTTCCCAGTACCGGTGTTCTTTCCCTAATACTGTATGATTGTTCTACAATTTGCACCCCATTAGGATCTCTCTTAATTCGCTAGTAAGTGGTATCCCTAGTACCTAGGGCCTTGGAACTAAAGAGGGTCCCAAAGGCAGTAGCATGAATTGTGCCACCCAAAGAGACCCCTCTCCAAGCTCATGCAAACTGCCATTGCAGTCTGCGTGTCTTGGTGCAGAGAAACCAGAGTCAACGTGGCACGCATCCCTGTGTGCCATGCCTGCTAGTACTACATGCGGTATAGGTAAGACTCCCGTATGGCAGGCCCTACAGCCCTAAGCAGGGTACACTATATCCATGTGTGGGCATATCTTTGGGATTGGATATATCCCGGTGATATCTAAGTTCACCCTTAGATATTACTAGTGCACAGGGAAGCCACAACGAGTACATGGGCTGCAACCTCATCATTATGAGTTCCCCAGCTATATGATGGCTGTGTACCCCAAGTGTTTGGTATCAAACACCATGTCTTAATAAGCCCACACTGATTTAAGTGCTTTATTAATAGGGACACACCCAGAGGGCACCTTAGAACTGCCCCCTGAAAACCTACTGACCACGAGTGTGTTGACTGACTGGTCTTGACCAGCCTGCCAGCATAGACAGGTTTCTGACCTCCTGAGGTGAGAGCCTTCGCTCTTGGAGGTCAGGAACAAACTATGGGCAGAGGTGTTCATACCTCCTCCAAGCAGGATGGGCATTTCAGAGCGGAAAGCTTCGAAGGCCTTGCTGCCTATGTTATGCAACCCCGCGTTTCTCTAGATAGTGGAGGAGCCCATCCCATCCTGCACCCACTTTTTGGTGGCAAGACAGGCAGTAAAGATAGCAAGATTAGTAGGTGTGCCCACATTCAGCCTGCACTCCCCCCCGGGCCGGCGGGCTGATGTGGACCCCACTTTTCATTTTCTCCAAGTTGTTTTGGATGAAATTAGCATTCTAGGGTCAGGGTTATGCCCCCTTCCCACAGGAAGTAGTAATACAGAGGGTGTATACACCCTAAAGGTAGGTAGCCTACCTGTCACTCCCCATGAACGCCACTAAATGTAGTATTTAGGTGGCACCCCTGACCCCAAGAACTCAGATTCGACGGATCAACAGAAGAAGGATGAAGAAGAGTCACTGCCTGGTGAGAACTGCAGCAGAACATTGAACTTTGGTGCGAAACGCTGCTGTCCTCAGCCTTCTCTTGAATATCACAACAGAGTGACTCATCTTGCGAGCTTAGCTGGAGAACTACCTAAGCCTTGGGTAGCCTGCCAGCTTTTAGAAAACCACCAACAGTCTCCCATGGAGTAGAGAAGCTACTCCCCTGCAGTCTGCAGGCACCAGTCCACCACCTTGCAGCTCCCCGCCCTGACTGACGCTACGTATTACCAGGAGTAGGTACTCACGCTTTGGAAGGTCAGATCTGTCTCTCAAGTGTGAAGACACCAGGACCAATCAGAACCGTGCAACACCAACCCCAGTGGTACCTGATGCCCTGCACCAAACCCCAAAGTGAGAGTCCAGTACGAATTCTCACTCCACCAGGACCAAGCAGCCATCCAGGGACGTCAGCTTCACTGAGACCCACTTTGAGAGTGGCGCAGCTGCTTTGATGTTGCCCCTGCCAGCTATTTCTCCTGAGTGTGAGTGTGAGTTGCATTTTTGCACACCCAGCAAAGCCGAGCTAACCACTCTGTACCTGAGTCACCAGATGGATCAACTGTGCCCTGTGCTCGAAGAGCCCTTGCAACCTCAGCCCCCGTTTGGGAGCCCTCTGACTTGTTCACAAGTCTCAATGTGCGGCCTGTTTTTGGGTGGCCCCCTTCACCGTAGCGCACCAGCTCCCAGCCTCACCAGCACCCTACTCCTGGTAGAACCCATGCAGTTCCTGAAGAACTGCTGGTAGTACTTTGGACCTTGGCCCACTACAACTCCAAACCCTGAAGGTGAACCCCTGAAACTGACTGTACCTTCCTTTATGCATATTTGACTTTTTCCTCCCATAAGATTACATTTTGCGTAAAAGCACACAGGTTTCAACATTTTACTTACCTGTGAATATTTCTATCGAAAACTGTACTTACCTTTGAATGAAGTTCTTTAGTTTAAACATATGTAAGCGCTTTTTATTTTCAGGTGGAAGAGTGGGATGGGCAAGCAAGGATGAGGGTGGGGGGTACAGACAAGGAAGAATGGAGGCGTCGGGGCGAAGGGACAGCAACAGGGAGAAGTGATGTGTGGAAAGGGAAAGAAGCAACACTAAACAAAAGCAAGTAGTCACCAGTGTTCACTCATGCCTACTTTACAGCACCTCCTTCCTTGGGCTAGGTCTGGTTAAACGCCAACTAACACTGTACAGCGTGATTTCTAATTGACGATCACTCTAAGGAGCCATTCCGTTAGCAAGCAGGTGGCTTATAAGTTCTGTACACACTTTACAAAGACATTTAAAACGAGTCAGCCAACTGCAAACACTGAAGAATTTGTGAAAAACTAGGCAATGCGTAGTAACTAAAAGTGAAGGAGAGTGGGACTGGCAAGTGTCTCCCAACAGCCTGAAACGAGTCACTAAGGGCTGCATGCAGGGGAGAAACTGTTCACTGGCCGGAACCCAGTTCACTACATAAGCCCACAGTGCAGCGGCCACTCATTTCCACTGTAAACAGGTAGCGATCGCGATCTCAATGGCAGGCTGACTAGACCCACAAGAACCTATGGGTATAATCAGAAAGTGGAGTCGAAGGGGGTGTTTTGCTTCAAAGAAAACCTCAGCCTGATTGGATCCATATGCAAAATCATTTGCTACATTTTTGATTTATTAAAAAAATAAACAGAAACCTAACACATGGCGTCTGTGCAGCAGGCGCTATGCTGATAAAATAAAATGCGCACGGATGTAGTGTTGCTAAAATGAATGCCGTGCAACCTGCCAAATCACACACGCTACCTTCTTGATTAGAAAAAAGCCGAAACATAATGCGCGGCATCCATGAATCGGTCGCCGTGTTTATGAAATATAAGCTGCAGGGGTGTTGTGTTAAAATGAAAGCCACAAGGCCTCCATGCTCACATTAGAACCATGTCTTGGGGAGAGGATGTGGTCTCACGGCAAGACTGCCGAATTTGGAGCTGAGGGGAAACCATAAAAAGAAAAGAGCATCGCTCGCCACGATGTGATGGGAGTGTCTTAATAGTGCATATGTACACCGAGGACCTGTGGCACGAGCTGTGTGCTCATGGTGCAATTCCATAAAGACGTAGAATGCGAGCCAAGGCTATAACAACACATGAAACCGGATGTAAAAACAGAAGGAAACTACATCATTAGGATAGCCCCGGAGCAGTGAAAAGTGCCCCAACCTTAGGTGTTGTGGACTTGAGCCGAGTGAGGTGTCAGTTAGTCTCTGATATGTACAGCCTCTTTGTGTGGAGTTTAGGGCCCGGCAAACAGAGCAGTTTTGGCGAGGGAATGTAAGTAGTGCTCGTAATAATGATGATGGAGCAGCTGTGGCGAGGGGGAGGATCATATAACTGGTGCTGGTGTGAAACGCTCCCATACCTTTGTGTTGATTTTGCGGTTAAAAAAACCTCCCAAAAACAAATAAACCCAAGAAAAATTGACAGAAGTAAAATTTAATTCCTCCGCTGCGCTGAACGTTCCGCGCTGGTGCAGAACGTTCTATTGCGCGGGCAGGACCGGAACGTTCAGCGGACGTGCGCAGCACTACCAAGGTAGTGCACCCGACGTCCGCTGAACGTGCGCCGTACTGAAAGGGTTAATGAAAATCCGACAGGCGGAAATGCTGTCAGGCAGTGGAGGAATCACAGACAGCCTTTTGAAGGTGCCAGCGACGGAGTTTAAGTAAGGCGCCTGCTGCCTTTTCACTTTTTTAAGGTGCCGGTGGGCGAATCTAAGTAAGTAAGGCGCCTGCCGCCTTTATAAAACTGAAAGCGTGGTGGAAACCAAGTGTTTATAATGCCGGTGGCAGAGTGTAAATTAGGTTTCCTGCCGCCTTTATAAAACTGAAAGGGATTGACAAGATGACCAGCGCTGCCGACCATCTGTCCTCCCAGAAACAATTCAACCCAAGAAAAATTGACAGAAGTAAAATTTAATAAAAATCCGATGGGCGGAAATGCTGTCAGGCAGTGGAGGAATCACAGACAGCCTTCTGAAGGTGCCGGCGATGGAGTTTAAGTAAGGCGCCTGCTACCTTTTCACTTTTTGAAGGTGCCGGTGGGCAAGTGTAAGTAAGTAAGGCGCCTGCCGCCTTTATAAAACTGAAAGCGCAGTGGAAACCAAGTGTTTATAGTGCCGGTGGTAAAGTGTAAGTTAGGTTCCTGCCGCCTTTATAAAACTGAAAGGGATTGACAAGATAACCAGCGCGACCAGCGCTGACCGCCATCTGTTTCCAATTAAGCGACCGTGAGACCCGGGCGCGATAATTGGAAACAGTTGGCACTGCTGCTCACTCCCAAGCACCTTAGGCCAGGGGACAGAGAAGGCGGGACATGCACCCGCTTGGGACCAATTGCGTGCTGTCTTTCTTAGAAAGATGCACGCAAAGGCCTATTGCGGGTGGTAAAAAAAAGCACAAGCACAAGCGTGTGTTCAGAGTTTAAAAGCCCTTACTAAATGCCTCGCAGAGCAGAGCATACGCGCTGGCTCAGGCGCGCTGGCTCAGACGAGACCTAAAAATAACTGTTATTTTTCTAATTTGGTCTCAGATTTATTCCTTGAGTGCGCGTCTCATTTATTGCCTCTGTGAGTACAACAAATGCTTAGCACTGCCTTCTGTTAAGCCTAAGTGGTCGCCCACACCACTACAAAAGAGAGTGTTAGTATTATTTACTTTAACCTCTGTAAACCAATTGGGAACTCACTGGACTCTCTGCACAGTGTACTTCATTTTAGTACACTATATAGAGAGCCAGCATTTTAGTACACTATATAGAGAGCCAGTGTGTGTATCGTCAGTGTGCAGTGCAACAAAGCGGAAAGCTGCATGACCACCCATTCTAAACGATTTTGAATAGGGAATATGTATTCAGGGAAATATTTGTGATTTTGGATCTCTAATTTTATTTCAAAGATCAAAGATGTGGATAGAAACAGTTTGCGGTTTGGTAGGTACTAAATCCAGAGGTCAAAAAAAGGATATGCAGCGAGCAGACACCCTAAAACTGAAGTGGAAGATGACTCTGTCATCAGGTACACTACTTTCTAAGTTAAATGCTTCTTTCTTTAAACCTTTGTAATTTAGAAATGTATTTAAATTGCCTTCATTGAGATGAACCAGGACTGCAGCCCCCAAAAATGCATTTGGGTTGCTAATGAAGACCAAGGACAGTATTTCGGTCTCATCTGATAACCTTACCTAATGATGTCTCCTCTTTTACCAAGAGCATGGAATGTTGTGTTGGCCCCCCTTTGTGCCCTAACTTTTATATCTAGTTGCACCATTAGTTTGGAAGCAAGTGAAGGTAATGGTGCGTATTTTTCTTGACGATATATGTAAACAAGCATTAGCAAAACCAATCAGATTTGTGTTGCTAATGCTTGTTTATTTCCCGATGTTGTCTTTGCCAGAGCAGCACACTTCTAAGCTCAAGAAAGATGCTACTTTGCGAGAAGATACACTTTTGCACCCATTTTGGAAATGTACAGAATTAAATTCAAGATTGCTAAGCGTTCGTTTTTATACTTTCGAGATGGCTGCAATATTGCATTCACACACAACATGGCAGCCATCTTAGAAGCCTAGAAAATAACTTTTTAAGATATCTGCCCACAGCTACTGGCTTATCCAATGCTTGTAAAATTGCACCACAAACACCGGCAAAGCCAATAGCTGTTGATGGCTATCATGGAACGTTATCATAAATTCTTCCAAATTGCCTACCGCAGTGTAGAACAACTTGACAGTAATCTTTAAAGTATAGAATAATAACTTTCCAATAAATGAGTGAAGGTATCAGGGCAGCGAGACTAAAGAGCTAGAAAGAAAAATCCAGGCGACAGCAGAAAGACCTTGGGATGATGGGTGACAAAAAAAACTGAAAAATAGAGAGAGAAAGGTGCTCCGGTGCTTAGCGAGAAGCCCATCTCCCAACAGCAGAAATCTGATATCCTTTGCGGAACTCAAATCTAACCGATTCGCCCCCGAACTTAGTCTCTTATTGCGTTATTATTGCTGTTGTTTTGTTGGTGTACAGGCTTTATTCCCCTCCTATCGTTTCCGATTCTTGTATTCTATGCTTATTGCCTTGGTTGCATTTCTCTATTTGCTGTGAAGCGCTCTGATACCCCCGGGTCCAGCTAGCGCTATACAAAACTTCAATAAATAAATAAATAAATAAATAAAGAAAGAAGCGATCACGCTCTCCCATCAAGTGTTAAATCTTAAATGAAAAACAGAAGAAGCCAAAAGTAAAATATTGACGTCAGCATTGAAGGGATGCGTTCAACCATTCAAAATGCAGGGAGAAATCGAAAAGCTCCAGTAGGGGGACAAACACAAGGATAGGGAGGATATTGAAATAGATATCAATTCATCCAATTATAAGAAATGGTTGAACAAAAGCATACTCTAAGTACCGGTTAAAATATTGGTCACCATGTTGTCTGCTGTCGGAGAGGCCTTGCATATCACCTGCACATCACACCCAGTAACCCAGATTAATAATCTTATGTCCATTAGTTTCAATTCCTTATCAGCATCTGCCTTTTATTTGGCTGAGCTTCAGTTTTCACCGAATACATATCTTCATGTGTAGGTGTTTGCACATAGGGGGCCATCGTATTGATATCTGTTCACAAACTGGCATGTGCAAATTGCACACTGGTGGGACAGAAATGTCTTCTGCGTTGTGTACAGCTGCGAGTATGTGGTATTCGAATTTCTGGATTTTGGCCTCAACCTCATGATAATTTAGCATGTGCCTGAAGGTTTAGGTCTGACCCGAAGGTATCAGAGCGCTTTACATGAGCACCAGTTGCATTATAAACACACATTCATTTTGTTCATCCGGATGAGATTAAGCGATCTGCCCAGAATCACAGGATGTTGAGCATCCCTGCAGAGACTCGAACCCACTTCTCCAGCTCCGAGGTTGACCGCTCTAGCCATCCTGGAACTCAGTAAGCACATCAATCGAACCCTCCAAAATGACTGAGGACTACTCATTCTTCCTAATACAGAGCTTTCCTGAGACTGGCATTTGGTGGATATTCGGAGTGAAGGGCCTGGATAGAGTTCCTGTTGTCAGAGTCTGAAGGGTCCTTTTAAAAGGGGGAGGGTAGAGAGAGGTCAGCCTTTTGTCTCTTTTCCTTATCACTGTCCAGTTAGGCTGTTGATAGTCAGGTGAAGACTGCTCGCACCTCTTTGTGCTTCTATTTTGTGAACTCCAGCCTGGAGAAGACCCTGCTGTGAAGAGAGTCATTCCAGAAACAGGAAGACAGTCTGAGAAGGATACATGAACAGAGAATCAGTCAAAACCACTTCTGGAAGAGCAGACAGACAATCCACATCACGCCTGCCATCTTTGTATAAGAGTAGGAGCTGCTAACCCACTAATTGTTCCATTTCCAAGTTCTCTCTGACCAAGGAGTGGTGTTCGATAGGGAACTACTACACAACCAGAGATGATGTCTGTCTGACAGTCAGCTTCCCAGAGGTGAGGCGACATCACTGAGTCTGACCCAGAGGAAGAACTGTGCTGGAAGCATGGGGAGTCTTGTGTGAGGGAGAGGGAAGGAGCAAGACAGCGTACAGGGCAAACTGACTGTTGCTGTGGACAGAGGTGGTTGTCCCTGGTGCTGTAGTCTGTCCGTGAGTAACATTTAGAGAGAGACTCTGTTACACCCAGGGGATTGGAGTACTAGTCAGTAGTAAGAGAAAAGAAATTCCTTGGGGACAAATAATTACGACACACAGTGGTTTTTGGTTTACACCAATTTAGCCCATGTATTAGAAATAGATGTCTACAAACCAATCAATAAATTGTGTAGTTCCTCTTCGTTTTTTATGTTAAAAAACTTTTTTGAATTTTTCCACAAAATTAAAAACAGTACATTACAAATGCATTCAAAAACATGTACAATCACATCACATAAAAAAAAAAAATTAACTATTAAAAAGACAATCCTTTGCTAGAGGAATTGGCCAACACATAAAAATAAGAAATACAAAATCATAAAAAAGGGGTAAGGAGAGAAAGCAGCAGACAATCCTATTTGTCATATGAATACACATCAGGGAACCTTCATGTAAAACACTACTCCAGGACACACTCTAATGTTGGTGTCTAGGGGGCAAGCTCTATCCCTTGATTATGTGAACCGGGCGTCGACGCGTTTCGATGGTTTAAAAACAATAGACCATCTTTTTCAAGACCAAATAAATATGTCTCTCCTATATCAGGCACTGGATGGTTGCCAATTTCGAAGAAATCCTGTAAATAGACATACTTCAATAAGTATTACATATATAGTTAATCCACCCTATCTTGATACAATTATATGTCATTGTTCTACATGGTTGTACTCTATTATACACTTATATTCCACAGTCTGTCCATAATTCATTAGACATATTGCCAGCATCGCAGAACAGCAAATTGGGCTTTTTATGTAGCAATCTTCATAATGGCCCATCGGTATGATTCGTTTTTAATCTGCTTCTATATAGTTTTGCAGGCATTGATTACAATTATGCCCACATGATTCAGCAACACATATCAATGGTATTTATTATACCATTATTGTCACTGAGAGATCTCACCAAAACATTGTTTTGAATTTACATATTTCTTATATATGGGCTGTAAGTGTCCTTCATCTCCACCCATTTATGTTAAGGTTCCGGGGAAATTATATCTCCCGCTCCCTCCTCCCTTTACCACCATCCTGGGAACTCTGTCAGGCAAGGGGTAGGTCTTATTCATATTTTTACCTTATGTCATATTCATTTTATATTCCACTTATTCTGAGTTGCATTTTTAGTTCTTTTGATCCTTATTCTTAGTTTTTCCGGTCATTCACATTGGGTCTGTAAGGGGAAAGTTCTTAAATCAGTATCTCCTGTTTCTTAAGTTAATTTTTAGCCTAGGTTACTCTTTCTTACACTATTACCTTCTATTTGAAATTTTCCAACTTTTTCTGAATGTTTCCTCTTCACTCTAAGATTCTGGTCGGCAGCGTTCAAAGGACAGTCACTTGCTGCTTGTTTCCTGACTCTGTCTGATAAAGTGTATAAGCATGATCAGATATTATAGTTTAATAATCCTTATGCTATTTGTATACTAGTGCGGACCCCAAAGACAATATGGTACCGTACCTCCTTTGGTTTACATTACTGTTCCCAAAAAGTTTCTCCTGACCAACGGTGTCTAAATGCCTGCTGGTATGCAGTTCTGTGGGGTGTCCACCTTTTTGTCCTCACTATAAGTTAAGACATGATACGTATATTTTATTTATTGTGTTATGGTACTTCATTTTTCTATAACTTATTAGTGTCAAAAGGTAGCCACTTACAATAAGAAAAGGTGGGTGAAATCCTCACTTGCACTTAAAATCGTCAGGTTAGCTGTTCATTAAACTTTTTAGTCCGTCTTGGGTTGATCTAATATAAAAAAACGGATATAGTTTCATTATTACACCTACTATACTTCAAGTCCTCCTTCTTGTTGTTCAATAGGGGACCTAACTCTTAGGGCATGGTTCTCCTTACCGGCAAAAACACGAGCGCTGACTTCTAAGCTCCGACCTTCGTCTCGCCACAAATCGGATGTCTCTGCAATCGGCTGGCTACCTTTCCTGTTAGTGAGGGTGTCTTTAAATATTACCACGCTTCAATCTTATTGGTAACCCTGACCTGATATCAGCTGTTCCCAATTTTGGTTCCCGCTCTTCCCATCCTAACCCGGAAGCTCTGCCCTCTTAACCCGGGGAGTAAAGAATCCTCATTTTTCATTGGCCGGATATTCCAAGCCTCGTTTTGGAGCTGGATTCAGGGGCGGGATTTGCCTGAGCATCGATATGCTAATACACACCCCTAATGTTTACATGTGAATTAGCGTCACGTGGCTAAAAATCTCTTGATGTTTCCTTTCTACTTTCATTTATTTGTTATTGCTTTGTTGCATATTCTTTTAATTTTTCACACATGCCCAGATGTCACCCATAACGAAACCTACTAGTATGTAAAACCCACGCACCAACTTGATTTAATGAATCAATTAAAATGTCGCTCGTGTTTATAAATGGGTTCTCTCCAAGATATAAGTCAATGCTATTAATTACATCATTTTGTTCTTTTAAGTTTGTGCACTGAGATACCAGGGGTTATACCCATTTGTTTTACAATGAAAGCTTCTTCTATTATTAATATTCTGAATGGAACTTCCGGTTTATTGTTGATTTAGATGTGGTTTTTTAGAAAAACTGAAGGTGTTCCAAATATTTTATTTTCCAATATATTTCTCATTTATATATTTGGAGTTGTCCTGAACGATAAAGTTGTCTAGAGTTATGTTAGTAATTAGTTACTAACCTCATCCATTCTTCTCTGGTATTGAGGTCATTTCCTATCGTGTTAAGAAAACACATGAACCATTGTTCCCGTGTTTTCCGTAGTGATTCCAGATTGCCTCCCCTCCTACTGATAGTAACTTTTTCAAGGATATACCAAGAGAAGTCATTGCAGTCGTGATTATTTTTCAGAAAATGATCAGTTAGAGGTGCATTTTATTTTTTATTTTTAATGGATGATCTATGTTCAAGTAGTCTTATTCGAAGCTCTATACCTGTCTCGCCTACATATCCATAGCCACATGGGCAGATGAGTAGGTAGATCACACTCTTGCTCCTGCAGTAGTTGAGCGTTTTGGAGGACAGTTTTTTTCCATTAAAATCTAACGTTTTGGTTTCTATACAGTTGGGACATATTGAGCAGGAGCCACATTTGTAGTTTCCTGTAGCTTTTGTGTTAGTAAGGGTGCTTTGAATGCTACCTTCTGATTTTTTATATGTTTGTACTAAAGCGTTCTTGATGGTTTGATTATGCCTAAATGAGAATAAAGGCTTCGGAATTGGATCTGTAAGACCATCATTAAGAATTTTCCAGTTCCGATTGACAATATTTTTTATTTTATTACTGACTCCTGAATATTGGCTGACGAACACTATCCTGTCTTGGGTCTTATTCCTTTTTTCTTTATTCATGTCCAAAAGGTGATCCCTGTCATAGAATCTTGCACGTTTCAGGGATTGCTTGACAAGTTTTTTCGGATACCCTCTCTCTCTTAATTTTTTGGTCATGATTTCAGCATGGTAGTAGAAATCATTCAGATTGCTACAGTTACGTTGCAACCTTAAAAATTGTATTTTTGAGACCGGGGGTGATTACTTTGGTACTGTAGCAGGGTATTTTTGTCAGTTGGTTTTGAAAAAAGTTCAACTTCTAGCACACCATTAGAATCTTTTATTTTGATGTCCAAAAAGTCCACACTTGCATCACTATAGTGTGCTGTAAAATTGAGATTCTTATCTCCCATATTTAGCCATTCTAAAAAGGACAGTAGATCCTCCCTAGGTCCGTCCCAGACGAAAATAATATTGTCAATGAAACGATACCAACGAGACACATTCTCAAAATATGGTGGCATTTCATTATAGATATGTTTTTCCTCGAAATGGCCTACATAAAGGCAGGCCAGACTGGGGGCACATGTGGCCCCCATGCTGGTCCCCATGACTTGTTTGAAAAGCTCTTCCTTGAACAGAAAAATGTTGTTTTTCAACACTAATTCTATACATCCCAGGATAAATTCTGTGTGACCTCCCTTAAGATCTTCCTCATTTAAAAGGGAGGCCATCACATTGATGGTGTCATCCTGGGGGATATTCGTGTACAGAGCTTCGATGTCTAAGGTGACCAGCAACTGGGTCACCTTATCGAAGCTCTGTCCCTCGAATAAAGAGATGGTACGGGCTGTATCTTTCAGATACGACTTCTGAACAATTGGTCTTAAAAAGAAGTCAGCATATTTGCTCAGGGGCTCAAGGAGAGACCCCAAGCTACTCACAATGGGTCGCATGGGGGGATTTTTTAGATCTGTATGGATTTTAGGCAATCCATAAAATTATTGGGTTGATATTAAATAAAAATCTATATTCATCCTCACTGATCATATTGTTGTCCCTGCCATAGTTTAAAAACCGCGCTACCTCTTTTTGTAATTTTTGAATCAAATTCCATGAGACTGGTTTATAGTGTTCAGTTACATTTAACAGGGCTTTCATCCTATTTTCATAGTCATTACTACTCAGTACTACTACTCCACCGCCCTTATCGGCCGGTTTTATTATTATTTGATCACATTCTTGTAATTGTTTTAAAGCTGTTCTGTGGTTTTTAGAGAGATTATTGGATTGTCCCTGATGGGAAGCAAGGCTTGTCTTGGATTTCAATTTCCACAATTCTCTCAAACAACTGTACATTTTTCTCCACCTGGCTCAAATTAGGAGTAAAAGTAGATTGGGGCTTGAAACCTGTTATGCTTGGGGAGGGCTGATATTCTTTGTCTGAAAAAAATCTATTCAATCTGACTTTTCTAAAAAAACTTTTCATATCTTTTTCGAGCTCAAATCTATTTGGGGGGGCTGTTGGTGCAAAGCTAAACCCAAAACTTAAGACCTCCTTTTCTTCCCGGGATAATTCCCTATCTGATAAATTGATTATCGGAAATTCATTCACCTCCGATATCGTGCATTCCATGTATTCAGATAATTGGGTGTTCCCTGATTTTGAGGTGGATAGTTCCTCATCGGTTCTTCTCGAGAGTAGTTCCGATACCCCCTCTAGCCCCTGTAAGGGCGACCTCTTAAAAAATGGTGGTTATCTTATTGGAAATTAGGAGTCGGTCTGCCCCCTTGTTCATTATATTGATCTTCATCTTCACTGGACCCAGATGTTTCTGAGAAATGTATTCTTTTATTTCCTCCTCTAGAGTAGACCTGTCTCGGATATTAGGGTTTTCCCCATCTTGTTTCTCTTCTATTGGTTTAATAATCTTTCTGGAGAAATGGATAAGCAGCCTCTGCACTGAATTTCTCTATATCTTTTTTCAATTTTAATGATTTTTTGTTTGTTAGATATTCATAGTAACCTTCTGTCTCTAGTGCTATCTCCTCTAATTTCTTTTTGGCATCCTCAACTGCTGTATTTTGATTTAATGCAGTTTCTAATTCTTCTATTTGTTTCCGCTCCAGAAGTACTACTTCCTGTGCTGTCTCAATTATGAGGATAAGCCAATCTCTGCTGCATCGATTAGCGATGTGAGTCCCAATCTCCAGAAATGTTTTATCGTCTGTAAATAGCCCGGGCTCATTCCTAATACGTAGTCCTAATGGTATAACCCCAGCTCTTATATATCCTGTTAGGAATTCTGCGTGGAGTTCTGTTCTAATTAGTTTTTTCCTAATATTAAGAATTTTCATTAGCTCCTCATGGCCACTTTTGCTAACCATTGATGTACCCCCTGTTCGTGGGTTCTGATTTAAAAGTCGATGTAGTCTGTCCACCATTGATTTGCAATAGAGTGACTTGCATGCTCTAACCTTGGAGCCGATCACTGAACCCCTCGGAGGAACCTCAGCAATTCCAAAGCATGCTATAGCGGCCTCTAGCCATCTTCCCCATCATTGCAGCCATGGCATTTGCCCATATGAGCCCAGTTGGTCTGCCAAACTAAATAAGGTCTCATCGCTGCTGTGTTATACTTGCTGTGTGCCCCTGATTGTGGTCGAGGTGACTGTGGCACCAACTAACCTGTGACCGAGCTGTCCCTGCCGCACAAGAAGAATTCTTAAAACCTGTGTTGTCTAACACCTGACCTGCCTGAGTGATAGCCAGGCACTGTCTCAGTGTGTACTGAATGAACTACACCACTTTGAAGAACAAAGCTGGTGCCTTTCAGCAGCCTGTGCTGAAGCACTGATTGGCTGCTGTGGCACAAGGGATTTGCGTACCCAATGGGACTTTGTGACCTGTGGCCTAGGCACCTCAAAGCTGTTAATCCGCCTCCACAGCCCCACACCTAGAAGGAGGACTGCGATATCTCCGCATCCCAGGAAGGCCCGGCTTACCTTTAACTGAGACTCACCAGATCGAGCAATCGGGACGGCCATGACTGCATGCCCTTCCGCTGCTGACCCTACCAAGAGCCTCGAAGATGGCCACTGTAAGATGCCAGCCGCCGAATTCATGATCCTATGGAGCTGCCTGTGCCCGCCCGACCTGACCAGTACTGCCTTGTAACCTGACCATAGCCGAAGACACAACTCCAGTAAGCCAGACAGTGAGCTAAAAACCCATTGTGGCCAGTCTCCATTCAAAGGAACGGGTGAGAGACTATTCGGCTGTCCGAGCCATATGCTAACAGACGGGAAACGCTGAACCTGCTCTAGCTAGTACACCACCAGGCCCTAGACTTCAAGAGAAAGAAGGGGGTAAAGTGAGAAGAGGAGGCCAATCCTGAAGCATGTTGGACTTGCATACTTGCATCGGGTATCTGAGACATTCCTGTGTCCTGTGAGGTATTGTCAATTACTAAAGACTACAGTACTATTCTTTTGTAGAGAGAAGCACTGGGCTGAACAATCATGTTATTGCGCTGCTGGGTGTGTTGTTGAGTTCGAGCCTTATGTACCCTCACACTGATCTCTCTGAGTAGCCTGTGACTACTCACCATCGCTACCAATGAGGGTGCTCAAGGGGGTTGTACATGGCCCGGTTTTGCATAGGCATAGTAGGATGGGTCATAGGACAGGTGAGACAAACATCCACAGCAAACCCGCCCCCCATGCCTCTTGCCCACCGGTGGGGTTTGACACTTACCGACTGGTTTGTAAACAGGAATGCAATCTGAGGTACAACGTATGTACAAAGAGGTTGAATCTCAATCTTCCCATTTGCAAGATTGCAAAATCAGCTGCCCAACAAATAGTAGGCACTGCAGGTCGCTGTGTGTGACACCTTGGGAATGGCTACAAAGGCGGGATGGTGGCCTGTAAGGAACAATAGACCTCCATAGCTATGTTCGCTTTCCCAATTGCAAAACTATTTTTCCTGAAAGCAGCCCATCCCTCTCCAAGGGAAATGGACTGATTTTAAAGCCCTGCTTTAAAAAATAAATTGTTTTCCATTAGGGAAGACATTGGGGCAGACACTGGTCCCCTGGACCACTGCATGCTCTCCAAGATGCTGGAAAACACAATCCTCAAGAAGACAACTGTCCCAGAGCTTCCCCTTTGACGATCAGATACAATCCCAACTAGGCTGTCGGTATCTGATCAATGGTTTGCATCCCCAGTTGCAGCCATACACCAAAGAGGCTTGTCATTGTGACTTACAGTTATGGCTGGTAGCTCCCTTTTCACCCCTCTCCTAATTGCGATGTGTAATGAGTTGCAGAACTTCTTTTACCGTCCAGAAAGTATTTTCAGACTTGTAAAAGTCCTTTCGTACATCAAACAAGATATTTCTTGTGGTCACAAACACTGATTTCATTAAATGCAGGGTTTGCAAATACTAAACAGTGTTGCACATCATGCCAACAATGATTATTGTGTTGCCGAACTACGATCATGTGTCTTACTTGCCTTGCGAGTCTCTCACCAATCTTTATTTTGTGCTGTTAGTGGTACACATCTTCAGTGACCTTTCTTTTATTATTAACCCTTTTTTACTTTTTTCTCTATGTACTTTACATTTTTTTTAGTCTTAAATTAGCACGTGTTTCAATTGTTTGTCCTGCTTTCATACCTGTTTATTTCATGTTTTCTTGATATCACAAATTTGCTCCACCTATATGTCCATCAACCAACAGGCCCAACCATACGTTCAAGCCAAACCACTAGCCAGTGAAGCACACTAATCCTTACACACTTCAGGCCTCTCCTACTACCCCCATTCACACAACCATTCATTATACATTCACCCTACCGTCGACCAGATCAACCATCCCACCAGAGAAGCAAACACCAGTTTATCCATCCATTCTCAATCCCGCCCTCCATCAATCAACGCATCATTCCATCCACCCACAACTATATGAGTGGCTACAGGAAGCTTTGATATCTTGATACCACTAAAAACCACACAACAGAACAAAAGAAAACAAGCACCTTGGAGAAATACAGAGATAAAAAGCCGCAACGTGCATGGCTCAAAACAAACGCCAACCAAGACAAACTTCGCCTACAGAAAATGAACAGATTGTACAAGTCGGCTATCAAAAAAGCAAAGTAAAAATACTATTCAGACAGAATTCAAAGTTCTAAATGTGCAAATAAAGAATTCTATAAAAATTCTCAATGAATTTCATGAATCAAATTTCCTAGAAGCAGCTCATCTCGTTACTCAAACAAACTGGCAAATCATTACGCGGTTAAAGCAGACACGCTGGACTCATACTTAACCCCTTCGATGCTCATGACGAGCTGAGCTCGTCATGAGGTACACCTCTTGTGTGCTCGTCATGACCACACCCATTAACATTATGGCCCAGCACAGCAGAGGAAAGTCTGCAGCATCCATGGTGTTAAAACAGAGACAAAGCATCAGCACTAACACTTTTACAAAGCTACAGTCCAAGAATACTGTAACCCAGCCTCTCTGTTCCTTCCAACACATTTCACACAATGAATTTATAGACCTGGTCAAAGCAAGCAGGCCTACCGGCAGCCCTTCTGACCAATGTCCACCACAAACCTTTAAGACAATTCTTCTAACACTCTCTGCTGCTACTCCATTAAGGAGAATCATCAACAACTCCTTAACTACTAAAATATCTCCACAAGAACTTAAAAAGTCATACATATCCCCTTTACTGAAGAAAACAAACTTGGACTAGCTGAACCCTGACAACTACAGACCAATTTCAAATGGCCCTTTCCTGGGCAAACTGATAGAAAGAGCAGCTTTCGCCCAGATGTCACAATTCATTGAAGAGAATGCCATGCTTTCAGACTTCCTAATGGGATTCCATCTAGGAAGGGGCACAGAATCTGCCCACTTTCCCATCTTGGTTGACCTGAAGAAAACAGTTGACTGCAACTGGTTTGCTGAGCTACTTCTCTGGGACCTCTCAGCTGCCTTTGACACAGTTGATCATGACACTCTGATACAAAGATTCCACAAAGCTGACATAGAGGGGACTGCTCTAGCCTGGATCACGTCCTACCTTTGCCACAGAACTAATGTCATCCATACCCCACCTTTATCATCCAAACCGTACTTCACAAAAGCAGGGGTCCCTCAAGGTTCTATTATCTCACCTATGCTTTTCAACATCTACATGAAGTCATTACTGGCACTCATCAATCACTTTCAACTCACGTTCAATAACTATGCATAGGACACGCAAATACTCCTTCAACTGCAATGCCCTAAAGATATGGGAAAATCAAAACATTTCAGCTGTCTCTGAACGGTGGATCAATGGATGACATGGAGCCAACTCAAATTGAATGCTTCCAAAATGGAAATACTCACGTGTGGCAATTGGAAACATTATGACTGACTCCCCATGTGGCCTGATTATCTGGGAACACCGCCTAAAATATCAAAAGAAGTAAGAAACCTCGGAATGACCATGGACTCCAAGCTATCGATGAATGCCCAAGTGGACAAACTAGCAAGATCAAACTTTATTACAATATATAACTCTGTGACGAATCTTCCTCCATTTGCGATTTTCACACAAGGTCCAGGCTACCATCTCCCCTGTTTTGTCGAAACTCAATGACGCCAATAGCCTCTACCATAGACCACCTTTAATGACCATGAACTCGGCTGCCAGACTACATCTCCCCTACCTTGAAAGCCCTGCATCGGTTAACGGTTGCCAGAAGATACACATTCAAGCAGCTTTGTATCACCCACAAAGCGATACATGGAACAGTACCGCTCTTCATCAGGAATAAAATCACCAACCACATTCAACAAAGGAAACTCCACTCTAGAGTGGCACCTCATCTCAAAATCCCAAGATACAAGAAATAAATTGGTGGCACATCATTCTCTATTCAAGCAGCCAACTATGGAACTCTTTACCCCAACATAAGATTCACAGATAACCACCTTATCTTCAGAAAACTACTCAAGAATTGGGTCATACCCACATAACCACCATACCCAAACAGACTTATCTCTCTGTATATAAGCATTTATTTGTGCTATAGATATGTACCTATATACGTGTATTGCTTTGTATAAACGTGTAGAAAACTTATGTTTAAAAAAGTATTATATATAAGCATTAGTTCTGCTTAACAAATGTATATATTACTGAAGGTTACATTATTCTGTCTTTAACATGTATATAAGTGACTGCATAAATAACTAAATCTTTTTATCATAACTATTTATCTACAATTGCTTCACTATTGATCTACAAAATAAATAAAAATAATTTTAAGTACAACAATTTTTGAAAGCCAGAGTTTATTTAATGCATCTTTAATCTACATATACTACCTTCCTTTATGCATCTATTCTATTTAACTTCCATGTACTAATGGATGTATATCTTTATTACTTTTAGATCTATATATTTATTACTTTTACTTATGTATTACTTTTCTTCTAACTCAGCATTTCCAATGGACGACCCTATTTTCACCCTATGCCACTCTCAATATATCCTCCAGCTCAACTCTCTGACTCATCTCAAACCTCTTTCTACTACTCTTTCTAATGTATTAGCCTATTTCTCACCCTATACCTCTATCAATATATCCTTTACCTCCATTCTCTCATTCATCCTAAACCCCATACCACTACTATGATGCCCAAAATAACCCTTTTGAGATTCTTCCCTACTCCACACCTCCTTGCATCATCTAATACCTCTTTTTTACTATTCCAATACCCAAAACAAGCCTTTCTAAAGCATCGCTCTGACTCTTTCCCCTCCACCTCCCTTTTACTCATCCACCTCCCTTTTACTCATGCCCCTCCATCTTCCTTTAACTCATCCAAAGCCTCCTCCTACTGCTATGAGCTCCACACAAAAAAAATCTAAATTCTTCCCTTCTATCCCTCCACTAGCCTTTTCAATCCAAATACCAGACTAACATGTCCACCACTCAAATTAATTTCATATTTCCCTATACTAATTCACCACTAATCCTTTATAGGTTCCAGAGTAGCATGCTACTTGCCGAAAAAGCCCTCACCAGGGGTAGCAAGCGCTATACAAATGCAAACCCTTTTACCTCTTCTACCCTTTCTCTATCCTTTGCAATCCAGCCAACTGACTAGCATATCCACAACTCAAATTACTTTCATATTTCACTATACAAATTTACCACTAATACTGTACAGGTTCCAGAGTAGCATGCTACTAGCTGAAAAATAAAACGGCAACCCCCATCGGGAGTAGCATGCGTTACCTAACTCTTACCCTTTCCCTTTTCTATCTCTTCACTATCTTTCTCAATCCAAATAACAGACTAACAGAACCACCACTCAAATTACTTTCCTATTTTCACTATACTAATTCATCACTAATCCGTTCTTGGTTCCGAAGTATCGTGCTACTCGCTGAAAAGGGGCTTCAACACCCCATCAAGGGTAGCAAGTGCTATATAAATGCAAACCTTTTTCCCTCTAGTATCCCCCCACTATCCTTCTCAATCCAAATAACTGACTAACATATCCACTACTCAAATTACTTTCATATTTTTACTATACTAATTCACCACAAATCTTTTATGGGCTCAGGAGTAGCGACGCCTCATCAGGGGTTGTAAGTGGTATATAAATGCAATTACAATACAATACAATACGAACCCATCCATACCCCCACTGTGTCCGTCTGTTCATATATTCTTCGATTTTCAAAGTGTTTTTAGACAGTATTTCCTCTGACTGACCACTTTATTTTAAAGTGATTTTAATGTCACAGGTGTCCCACTTGCCAGACCATTGTTGAATGATTAATAGTGTGTATTGGTGCAGTAGAGCCAAAATATTTTGACAATTCATTTAAATTTCTATCACTGGGGCATTTTGACAGGTGCACGGGTAATACACTGAATTCCAGGTACTGATGCTGCTGGTGATTGGTTGGATAGCCAGAAACCAAACTTCCTGGTTAATGGGGATGAGGAAGTAACATCGAGGAGAACTCACTTCCATCACCAAAGTGGCATCCGCCAGCATTTCCTTGGTCCATGCTTGAGCAAAGTGTCTATACCTTTGATGCACCTATGGGTGCCTCCAGCCATGAGACTAGGGAACGCTCATTTACCAACAGGAGACTTGTATTACGAAAGCCTTAGAACGGACTCCGTAAATACTTGCTATGTGCTAGCCTAGAGTACAAGAGTGGGATGGTTCCCTAGCAAAGTTGGTTATTGTTAATTAATTCCTCAGAAGATCAGAAGGTCCTGTTCATGGGCACTCAAGGCCATTCAGTGGAGTGAGGTACAACATCATACTCGGTGGGTGATGGGACTCCGTCCTCTTTGAAAAGACTCCTTTAACTATACCAGTTTAATTTGTTGTTGCCAGAGATTATTTCTAGTAGACCAATGGTTTTCCTTGTGTTGTACATGACTTAAGATTGGGGATAGGAAACTGGTTGCGTCTTTAAATATTTTCCCTGGGACCCCCTGTTTGAATATTTTGTGATACACACACACACACACACACATCATACTCACCAATGGGGCTGTAGTTATAACTTTGGACATGAAAATACTCTTTTCTTAGAAGCATTTATCCTGTGTACTGGAACACTTGTGTCTGATTGCAAGTGCTTGAAATTAACAGTAATTGTTGATGTTGCAATTGAACCAGATATTTCCAGGATGCTTAGGTCATGCACCCCTTTATAGTAACGTATTTGCCCATCACAGTTTCACAGACAGGCTGCTCGGCACTAAATCGCAGAAGTTTTTAGGCTCCAGGAATAGTATCCAAAGCGGGTGATGAGCACCCGAGGCAAATTCAGGCCTTGTTGGGATCCTGGGTCATTCTTGGCGTCCGCCTCAAACCCTAGAAGGCCCTGCGAATGGATGTTGACATGCTTATCAGATGATCAAAACTCCAGGTATGCACTAGAGATTACAAAGTGGGCCTCTGATATAGGACATAATAATGTATTTTGTTTTGGGCTATTGAGGTAAATCCATAGATCTGTTTATTGAAGATCAATGTGCATCTGAAATATATGAATTGTGTGATGGGATGAAGTAGAGGAAGCGATGTAGCGAGCACTAGAACCACTTGATGAGCAATGTGATCAAGTAATGTGATCTCCTCGTTCCCTAGCACTGTGTTCTAGAGATACCTGGCACTAAATCATTCTTCATTGGTTTCACTCTACGTCAAGATGCTTTCAGGAAATGGAATATGTAGAACGTATGTGACACCAGCTTGCATTTGCCGCACATTTCCTTCAGCATATTTTCTTTTTCCCTTTCTCATAGATGGGTCACGATGGTGCAACTCCAGAGAGCTGCTGGTTAGTCGATGAGATACAGCTCACCGTGCCTACTAAAGGGGTCATGTACACCTTCGTTAGTAAATGTTGGTTAGCCAAAGACAGAGGTGATGGCCTCACAGCACGGGTCTTCAACATCCTTGATGCAAGCAGCATCACCATCGGCCATAAGGTAGGTCTCCATATGTCATTACCCATGTGAGCTGAAATTACAGATATTACAATGATATGGGTCTTCTATGACCAGAGTCACACGAATTATGCAGCAGAGAGGGCCAAATTATGTGGCACAATTGAGTAAATTATGCAGCAAGAAAAGGTTGAATTATGCGGCGTAATGCGGTACATCTTGTGATAGTATTACTGCGTTATTTTTTCATTTTTACACTTTTTAGCTCTATCTGGACATTGGTTGAACCTTATTTTAAAAACCACACATACCAATAAGCAATACGTGAACCTTTTAAAACTGCCTTCCACTGCACTGAAATTAGTGTTGCTGTGGTTTTAAGAACATTTGAACCATGTGAGCTAGCTAGAAAGTAATGTTTTTTTGGTTAAAAATATGCAGATTATGCAGCAGATGAAGGATTATGTGGCAAATGTGGCTAATCTATAATTATGCGAAAATCGGTGCACACTCGAATAATTCCAATGGCCCTGCCGATGACACACTGACCTGTATGTTATGCTCTCTAACCAAATTGCTGCTATTTATGCTGACTTAACACCTTCAGCTCTTGACCCCCCCCCCCACACATCCACATGTGTAGGGACTCCCTATTGAATTTGGAGATGTTTTTAGGTCAAAGCCTGGCATAAGACTGCGCACATGCGCAGTCTCGCTGGCGAGATTTAGTGTCATCAGGAGGGTTCACTAGCGGGCTTTAAGCCCCGCCCCTCATTCCCATTGGCAGGCGTCACTGTTTAGGCTAAACGGTGGCCAGCCATTGGGAAAGAGGTTAGTGTGGCGTACACTTTTCTTGTTGTCGGACAGCCCACTTGGATGGGCTCGTCTGGCTTACTTCTGCTATAAAAGGTTTCTAATCTTTATGGGGCCATTTGGCCCCATAAAGATTAGAAACCTTTTATAGCAGAAGTAAGTCGGACGAGCCTATCCAAGTGGGCTGTCCGACAAAGAGAAAAGTCTCTGTCAAACCCCAAATATTTTCCTCAATTCATGTCACCAATAGAGGCAAAATCCACAGGGTAGCCCAGATAAAGATGAAATGTTTCTTACTGCTGGACTGTACTACTGGAAATCAGTCTCACATTTGTAATAGCAATAAAACCATGAAATAAACAAATGCTGACCAAATACCGTATCAGCAACAACAGTTTGGAAATAAAGAGCACTCTACATGGACAGACCTGGAAGTTGGAGTTAGGTAGGTTCTGTAAGCATTGCTACATGGAATTTTTCAAAGATGGAACCCACTCCTCATAGACTGCAGAAAATACAGAGACAAAAAGGAAGCATGGTTATTGACATTTTTCTTTCGCACACTACAGCATACACCATGGTGCATTGGATCAACCCACTTCAGGCTCTAGAGCCAGAGAACCAGGTCAGCAGAGCTGCTTTAGAGCCAGAGAACCAGGTCAGCAGAGCTGCTGTAGAGCCAGAGAACCAGGTCAGCAGAGCTGCTGTAGAGCCAGAGAACAAGGTCTGCAAAGCTGCTGTAGAGCCAGAGAAACCAGACCAGCAGAGCTGCTTTAGAGGGAGAGAACCAGGTCAGCAGAACTGCTTTAGAGCCAGAGAACCAGGTCAGCAGAGCTGCTTTAGAACCAGAGAAGCAGTTCAACAGAGCTGCTCTAGCTGACACTGACTGAATGACCCTGACCGACACTGAGTGACTGACACCTGACTGACTGACACTGATTGACTGACACTGACTGACACTGATTGACTGACACCTGACTGACTGACACTGATTGACTGACACTGACTGACTGACACTGATTAACTGACACTGACTGACTGACACTGATTGTCTGACACTGTCTGACTGACACTGACTGACTGACAGTGACTGACACTGATTGACTGACACTGACTGACACTGATTGACTGACACTGACTGACTGGCACTGACTGACACTGACTGACTGACACTGATTGACTGACACTGACTGACACTGACTGACTGACTGACTGACTGACACTGACTGACTGACACTAACTGACTGACACTGACTGACTTACCGACACTGACTGACTGACACTGACTGACTGACACTGACTGACTGCTGAAACTGACTGACTGACACTGACTGACTGACTGACACTGACTGACACTAACACTGACTGACTAACACTGACTGACTGACTGATTGACACTGACTGACTGACTGACACTGACTGACTGACTGACACTGACTGACTAACACTGACTGACTGACACTGACTGATTGACACTGACACTGACTGACTGACAGTGACTGACAAGTGACTGACACTGATTGACTGACACTGACTGACACTGACTGACTGGCACTGACTGACACTGATTGACTGACACTGACTGACTGACCGACACTGACTGACTGACACTGACTGACTGCTGAAACTGACTGACATTGACTAACACTGGCTGACTGACACTGACTACCACTGACTGACTGACTGACACTGACTGACTGACTCTGACTGACTGACACTGACTGACACTGACTGACTGACTGACACTGACTGACTGACACTGACTGACTGACTCTGACTGACTGACACTGACTGACACGGACACTGACTGAATGACACTGACTGACTGACACTGACTGACACTGACTGACTGACAATGACTGACTCACTGACTGATACTGACTGACAATGATTGACACTGACTGACTGACACTTACCGACTGACACTGACTGACTGACACTGACTGACTAACACTGACTGACACTGACTGACTGACACTTAATAAGATCAATAAGGAAGATTCTTAAGCTCCTACCATTTGATGCCAGGCGTCTTCTGGTTCAGGCCCTGATCCTATCGCGGTTGGATTACGCGAATGCTGTCTATTTGGGTGCCCCTCAGGGAACGATTAAAATCTTGCAGACAGTCCAGAATTGTGCGGCTCGTCTGCTGTTGGATACCCCACGGAGGAGCTTGGCTAAGCCAGCATTACGCCAACTGCATTGGCTGCCGGTGCAACAAAGGATATGGTTCAACGCCATGACTATCGTGCATAAGGCTCTGATAGACTCCGGACCTCCCCTGCAATAAGAAACTGTTGAAGGTCCCTAGGGTCAAAAGGACCCGTATGGGAGGCAGACGTTTTTCCATACAGGCTGCGAATTTCTGGAACCAGCTTCCCGACACCATCCGACTTGAAGTTAACCACCTGAGGTTCAGGAAACTTTTAAAGACCTTTCTGTTTCCTTGAGCCTTGAGAAATGACTTAGTTGTCCAATGCGCTGGGATGCCTCCGGGTAGCCATGCGCTATATACGTGCGTAGTCATTCATTCATTCATTCATTACTGACTGACACTGACTGATTGACACTGAATGACTGACACTGACTGACTGACACTGACTGACACTGAATGACTGGCATTGACTGACACTGACTGACTGACTGACTGACAGACACTGACTGACTGACACTGATTGATACTGACTGACTGAAACTGACTGACACTGACTGACTGATGGACACTGACTGAAACTGACTGCCTGACACTGACTGACTGACACTGACTGACACTGACTGACTGACACTGATTGATACAGACTTACTGAAACTGACTGACACTGACTGACGCTGACTGACTGACACTAACTGACTGACTGACTGACTGACAATGACTGTCTGACACTGACTGACTAAAACTGCCATGACTGACACTGACTGACACTGACTGGCTGACACTGACTGATTGACACTGACTGACACTGACTAACATTAGGTCTCACCTTTCATTAAGTTAAAACCATTTGCTTGCCTATACAATAGCATTAGCAAAGCAAATAGCTTCAACTTAATCAAAGGCGAGACCTATTGCATTTTCAATGCTTGTTTGAGATAGGGGTGTGGTCTATTCCCCATCCCTAAGGTGGTTGCAGGCTCTCATTACCTCAAGCTGCATGTGTAATAGCAGTCACGTTGTCCCAAGCCCTCCTTCGTATGTGCTGCTGTTTGTGCTGACTGAACACTTTCTGCTCTCGACCCCCCTCATTTGAGGGGGTTCCCTTTTGAATTCTGAGAAGTTTTTGTATATAAAGGATTACTTTATTCCCCTATCCCTTGGGTGAGTGCAGGCACTCATTGCGTCAAGCTGCATGTGTAATAGCAGTCACACTGTCCCAGGCCCTCATGTGCTTGGTGTGATCTTAATATTATGGTATCCACATTCTGCAGTGAATTAACCTGTACATCTTTCCTGGTAATCTCATATTTTTACTTAGATGCAACACGGCCTCTCTTGTGGCCAGTGAAACTCAAGCGTCTTCTTGTTTGCAATTATTTCCAGATCCTCTATGAGATAACGGTGGTCACGGGAGATGTACAGAATGGTGGCACTGACTCCAGTGTTTACATGACATGCTTCGGAGCTAGTGGCAGCTCAGAGGAGATGCTGTTGCCAAAAAATGGAGACAGGTACCGTAGCATGGTTCTTAGTACTTGTGGAGGGTGTGGAGGTGGGACTAGGAGGACAGCTGGGCTACGGCATAAAGTGAGGTACTGAGACAAGGTGGCCATTTACCTAACCGGACTAATGCCTGATGCTCCAGCTGCATGTAAAACTTTAAGGCTGCCCTCCCACTGGTGTAGGAAACTTCAATGCTTATAACCAAATTCTCCTTATTACTTCATTAAAGTGGCCAGCCATCTTGGAACAGTTTTTCTATACTTCCAAGATGGCCGTCATGTTGCATCTTGTAGTGAATTCAAAATGGCTGCCTTTTTATATCTGGCTTCTATTAAAACATCTCGCTCATGAGAATAGTGTTCTTGTATTGCATCACTGAAGATAAACATGTTTCCAAATCTAAGGTGTACATTGCACCTGTGATACGGCTCTTTCCTACCAGTCTTCCGTGCTAAAATATGCTAACTCTTACCCAGCGGGAGTTGACAGTCTACATTGCACCTGTGTCATTCCAGTCCATTCTGTGAGAGGAATCATGTGCCACATTACCTAAGCAGATCACACATATTGACCAGGTAGGCCTATAGTAAGTGTTAATGCTCGCTCATTCCATAATGCCTGAGAGTGATGGTTGGAGTCTACTTCTGCTGGCTGCACCCTGCGCCTGTCACTGCTGCTGGGCCAATGAGAGCTCTTTTTCATGAAGGTGTTCCCTGCATCTACAGTCCCAAGTACCACAACCCTTGCCAATGCTGAACTGGAATTACAGATCTCACAGCGGAAGGGTGTGCGGGGTGTAGCGCCAGGAGACAGAGATTGGTAATTGACGTGATGGAGTGTGCCAGGTAAAGCTATTAACATATTTATTGCAGATCACCAAGTAATACCCGACAGAGGGGAGGAGCCATCATCATCTGTCGCTATTGGAACACAGACATAAATCCCCTAGTGGCAAACTTGCATCACAAAATTCTGCTCTAGCATAACACATCCCTCCTCTCCTCACCTACTGTCATAATTATGGAAACTCCGTAATCTGTAAACACAATGGGTGGCAGCTGTTCCTAAAAAGGGGAGAACTCTGCAACCAATTCTAGTTGAGATGTGGTGTCTTCAGAGGTAGAACCAGTGGAATCTAAATAAAGGTTGTGGAATTCGTACTTTTGAAATTGGTGCCGTAATCTCGCCACATCCCACCAACCAACTATTTAGCAAGTTATCATGTCGTGAGGGCACCCTGTCATTCCATATGTCAAGCGCCATAGTCCTTGTCCCCTCAATTAGTGTTTTCTCTGCCAACTCAGGCAGACCTCTGCTCTCTGTGTCCCATAATCCCCTCAAATTTTCAGAAAACCATTGGATTTGAAAACGTCCCCAACCTGGTTACATCCACTATGACATAAATGAGGGTTTGCCCTACCAAACGTCTTTAATAATGATTGTGAATTAAATAGTCTACGGAGAAGTTGTACTAATTTGATTCCTGCTCTGATAGCCACCTCTTCGGGGATACTGTAAAGCCTCCTACCTCTATCATCAATATATTCCCCAGGGCTGATACCCAGCACGACTTTAAGCCATCTAGATCGCCCACAGTATTATGAATCAGGGTCTTATAAATCAAAGAGAGTGCCTTCATGGTTAGGGCGTCTGAAAGCACTCTCTATTGTGGTGAAGTGACATCAGAACACTTCAGTTTTATTAAAGACACAGCAAAGACAACGAGATGGTGGACGGAGTGCTGAAACTTTTCAGACACTCACCCACAGTCACTATTAGATCTGGGTTAAACCCATCATCATTCTTCTGCTCACTTGGCTACCCCAGTTCAGACCCTAGTTGGCAGGGATGCCCAGACATGGGTCTCTTGCTCACTTTGCCACTGGTTTCAAGCTAGCCTGGCTGATGAGGGGTGTTATCCGAAACTGGCCACAGGATGCCTCCAGTCACCACCCTAGTTCAGACCCAGCCATATGCAAATCAGTCTTGACCCTGTTCCTCATGGGAACAGTCCAGCCCGAACTGCAAAGCCAGGTCTTCCCTGGACCCAACCGAGATCTGTGACTGGAGGTCAGGATCTAAAAGGTTTCAGTGCTCCGTCCATCATCTCCTTGTGCTTGCTTTAAAATGAGATTAGTACATAAAACACATTTACGTGGTTGCAAGTTCCAAATCACAGTGTTTATAACTGTAAAAATGTTATGTACCTCTGGCTGTCTGTTCCAAGGAGAGTACAATGTAGCATAATTGTACAGTATTCCATGATAAACTTCGAATTATTTCATCTCACCAGAGATTAGTTGCACACTGTTATTGGTAACAAGTTACCTGGGCAAATCTTCTGTCAGAAACAATTCCTGTAAAATCTGTTTGTTTTGGCAAGTATTTATTTGAGTGACAAGCCTTCCTTCTGACTACTGAAATAAGTATTCTATTCAAGACACAAACTCTACACTCTCTACAGGATGGAAATATGAAAAGCTACTTATTCTCTGTACCCCCTTGGAATTTCAGTATTTTTGCAAGGATAATGTGCCATATTTTGAGACTTGTCACTCTTATGCACGTCCAATGCACAATCTAACTCTGTCGTAAGCACACCTATCCATTCCTGGTCACCAAAAATCTTTTTTAATTGTTCTTTTGGTGCCTTTCATGTCAGGTTGGCCTTAGTGAAGAAAAGTTAACAGTGTCCCATTTAGTTCATATATTTAAAGCAGCATTTGTCCACAATTTAAAATACCACCACATCATGACAATTCAATGTAAAGGAGGCAATAATATGTCAAATAGATCTTCTTTTCTTTAATTTCTCTGACATGACATTGTCTAGTATTTTATTACATACTTCATACCTTTCCATAGATTGACCGAGTCCTCTCTCTCTATACATCACCCTCTGATATTTTGGCAGTCGAAGCACTAAGACCTTCCTCTTCATGTCCCCAAACGTGAACGGAAATAAATCATCTCCCACCAACATTTTAGAGTTTGGTATTTTGCTACATTTCATAATTGTAAAATGTGCATCTGTGGCATCTATTCATAGTATTCATTGAGCATAACAAATCCAATGCTGATGGTTGATTGCAGTGTTTATTTTGTATATTAGTATAGTTTAATTATTCGGCTGCCACCATTTCCTTGTGCAAGTGCTTTACTCATTATCATAAGCTTTTATGGTATCAAGGGGTAAAAATAGAAATCAATATGCCACCAGCGACCCATTAACAATCCACTTCAAACACACTTAAGGACCAGGAGGTTCATTCAAGTTGACGGTGTTGGTTTTATTTTGAAAGAAAGCCATAATTACTGTCAACTTGAATGCTCTCTCGGTGTCCATAGATGTGTGTAAATTGAGCTGTTCACAGATCGTGTATGGCGTGTTCCTTCATAGTTTAGTTTGGCCCCAGATGTGTCGGGGTCGGCACACTTCAGAACAACGACCTCTAAAGTTTAAACAAAATTGTATACACATTTTCAGGTATATAGCCCAGACATATTGTTGAATCCTCAATAGTAAATATATCATTTGGTCCAATTTGATTTTTCACCAGATTCGAAAGGGGGCAGGAGGACACATTTGTGATGGAGGTCGCTGACATTGCCCCACTCAAAAAGATGAGGATCCGAATTGACGGGAAGGGAAGCCGGCCGGAATGGTTTTTGGAAAAGGTAAAGATTAGTATTTGATGTGGATATCAATGTCTTATCACAAAGAGCAATTTCTTATCACATTTCTCATTTTTTCACATCCAAGAACCAGTTTGTGTGTTAAGGAATACAAACTTTGCAGTCAAACTCATGGTAAGACACCTACCTATAGATTTGTTCATTTAGGAAAGAAAATATTTGAAAATAAATGACTTTCAATTGCCATTCAAAGATAAGATTGTATCTTTGGTCCTGATTGTTTCTATGATTGGGGTTTCCAAATGAAGCTCGTTCTGTTGTTTCCAAAGAGTATCACCTTTGTTTTCTCAGCATTCAACTTTAGTTTTCCTGCATCCACCTTGTGATGCGTGCCAGACAGTTGTTAAATTCTTTGGCCACACCGTCTACCTCAGATGTAATTGATACCCCTATCTGCGTATCATCTGCATAGGATATTGCAGAACAACTGTGAGATTGTATGAGTTGTGCTAAGGGCGTGACATAAATATAAAATAATTTTGGGGATGATGATGATCCCTGAGGCACCACACAAAGAAGAGAGAAAGAGCTGGAGGTATGCCCTCCAAACACCACAGTCTTCTCTCTATTTGATCAAAAAAGAACAAAGTAAGGTCAGAGCTACACCCTTAATCCCCAGTTTCTCCAGTCGGTTGACAAACACTTGATGGTTGTCCGTGTCAAACGCAGCTGAGAGATCCAGCAAGAAGATTGCAGCCCTCCCTCCCGTGTCTACCTGCATTCGATTTTCATTAGAAGCTGTAATTAATGCTGATCGTGTACAGTGCTAGGGCCTAAAGCCATGTTGCGATGTACCCAAAAGATCATTCGCTGCCAAAAAGGCAGTCAGATCTCCATTCACAACTTTTTCCAAGATCTTTGTAGGGAGCATTAGGCAGGATATTGGCCAATAGTTCTTGAACTCTGCAGGATCTTGGGACTTTTTTTAAGATGGGGCGTACCCATGTTTTTTTCCATGCTGTTGGAAAGTGTCCTGAGGTGACTACTTTATTTAGAAGTACAAAAAGATGTGTCGCAACTGTGGGGAAACCATTTGTAATACATGAGGCGGACACGGATCCATAGAGCTGCCCAATTTAGTGGTTTCCAGCAATCTTGTTACTCTTTCCGCCATTGAAGGAGGGAAATTGTCAAAACCACTCCATTATTCATTAAGGTTATGATCTGACTTTTCAAAAATGTAGCTAGCAGAATCAACCAAGTGATTTATATTCTGATTAGCCGGGACCACTGCATAAACACAATTTACTTTCCTGTGAAAGAATTCCGCCACTGTATTACAAAATTATTGATCTGGCACAAACTGTTTACTCTGATCAAAATTTGAAAGAGTGGTAATCATTTTGAAGAGTTCTCTAGTAGAGATTCTAATCAAACCAATTTCCTCAGTAAAAAGTGTATCTTTTGCTGAGACAATTTACGTTTTATACTCCTCAATAACTAGTTTATATTTATTCTTCTCTGCTAAACTATAGTTTTTCCTCTATCTCCATTGTTCCGCTCTGCATTTCATTTAAAGTTTTCTTAGTGCAAAAGAATACCATGGGGCTGATGGATTTTTCATATAGCTTATTCTTGTTGAGTGACTGCAAAGTCAATCCAGTTTGAAAAGTTGTAGGTGGCAGAATCAATATCAGTGTCTAGAAGTGGACTATGACTATGTAAAACAAGATCTAGCTCAAGTTTATTAATTTTCTGCCAGGGACGTGTTTTAATGGAATTTCTCAAGTTTGAAACACGAGATTCTTCCACTGGTACCGTTTAGCTTGAGAAATACTGCTTTACGTTCAGTCAATATCAAGGGTAGGACTTTATAGAGACTAATTTCTGAATTGGTAGTAAAAATCCCATCAAGGGTATGACTAGCCATGTGAGTAGATGCACTAACTGTCTGTCTTAGATCAAACCTGCTAAGGCAATCAACCAAGTGCGCAGTTTCCTTTCTTTCCTTAAAGTCCAGATGAAAGTTAAAATAACCCAATAAAGTAAAACTTGGAAACTTCATGCAAGACTCCATAAAGGTCTGGACAGACCTTATATAACTATTCCTACGACCTGGTGGACAATAGATTAGAACACCATTAACTGCCACATTATTATTACATTAAAAAAAATATCAGGCTTCTCCCTCATTACCTGAAATGGTCTCTTGTCATAATTATATCCACTCCGAACATTTATATGACATGTGTCCATCATTATGGTTAACAATTTATCTCTTTCCCAAGTATCTGTCATGTTACTTCTTCGTTTGGAAATTATCAAAATATCTCTTGTAAATAGGTCACCCCCTTCACCCTACTAAAATTGTGAGTTGTGTCGTTTCTGTAATACATTTGAGGCTAATGCGAACCTGAATTATATTCTCTTCAACCTTTATGTTCCATGTTGTATAGCAAACAGCATCAAATGCTGCGAAGCAGTGTGAGGTGATGGTCTGATGAAGATAATTCAATTTTGACTAAATCATACTAAACCACTTTCTCCTCATGTAATGAAAGTCAATCCTAAATTTTACTAAAGGTGTCTATATTTATAGATTTGTCCATTCACCTATCTCAAATGAACACGTAACCTGTCTATTTTACCATTGTGCCGCTTGAAAGTAGTGCTGTTCTTACTACTCTATGATAAGCAACATATTTTAATTAAAGTCTACCTCTGGTACACCAATAAACTTGGTACTTAGTATTCTAAGTGTATTTACGACATTCTGGATTAATTTTACATATTAGTAAATCCATTTATGTTTGTACATTTTCATTTATTGACTAGCAAATGTTATTTTATGCTTGCAAATGAAAGCATATTTGCTATTTAATTGAGCAGCCACAGGGCTAAATTAATAAACTTGTGAATCTATCTCTTGCTCTAGAGATGTTCTGTTTGAATGTGTCTCAATCTTTGTTGCTTTTTAGAAGCTCTGATGCCCTCGTTAAGACACCTGTCCTCATACTACGATGTTGAAACTTCAATATTCCAGAGGCATACATTTCTGGACTTTTATTTATTGATTTTTTATAGCGCTGGCTAGACCCGGAGTTATCAGACCGCTTTACATGAGGACGAAACATTGTTTCAGAACATGGTTACATCAGTTACTGGGGCGTAGTTACAGGAGTTGCATGAGTACAAAAGCATAGCATAAACATGAGGTAGGCAAAGGGAGAGAAGATTAGGGGTAAGAGGGAAGGAATAGGGGAGGTAGACGGAGGATAATTGAGGGAAGAGGAGGGGGAGGGTGTAGGAGGCACAACTGGGAGACGAGGAAAAACAGTGTCCGACATCCGGCTGAGAAGGGGATGGCTGAGGGGTGAACCAGAGCCAAACACCTCTATAGCTGTGTGGGACAGCTCCACCGGTCATCGGCCAAAGGTTGCTCGGGCACCACAGTACATACAGTAAGGTTATAGGTTCCACCTAGGGGGGTGTAATCCAAAAATTCCATTGAGCGCGCCGGTCACGGTGTACGGTGCTGTGCTCTCAGCGGTAATGGGATAAAAACCCAGGCTTCCACTGTGTGAGACTCCCTTGTCGCTGTGGACTCTCTCAGAGGGAATTCTGAGACTCCAGGGTTTGAAAGCTGGATCCCTCCCCAACAAGGGGAGAAGGAGGGATGTAGCCAAGTAAGATGGCGGAGTAGGCGTGACTGTGCAGAGCTCCCGTCACCCGATTATCCAAACAACATCCTGGCATGGGATTTTCAAAGCCTGAGCCCACTCGGAACCTGTGTACCCCCTTCTGCCTAAGGGGTGATTGTTTTTATGTCCAAAGATCCTGTGTACCGGCGTAACGCCAGCTGACTTGCCGGATACTGGAGCCGCCGGCCATTTTCCTGGCTTTCGCACTGCGACGTGTGCGGCCTGCTCCGATGTCGGGTTACGGAGCTGGATTCCCGCTGGGGCTGCAATGCTGAGGGCTCCGAGTGGTGCCGCTGACTTCCCGCAAAGAATGCACTGTCGTTATAAGGAAGCGTGCGAGGGCCAGAGAGAATACGGGACAGCCTGGGCCGTTATTTACTCGAGGGGGAGTTCTCAGCTCGCTGCACCCGCTACTCCGTGAAGCTGATAACGTGTTTTGCGCAGCGGTCTGGGATTTGAGGGGCCCGGCTGTCCGTTTTGGCCTAGGTCGAGGTCACATGAACTGCACCAGCAGTAAACTTGGAGATAAGGGGCCTGCTGACTGATACCGCTGCTTTGTGGGAGGCCTCCGTTGTGCAGACCGGACCCGGAGCGCCTTTTCAGATGGGTGGGGGCTGCCTAGGGGCCTCCAGGCTACTACCAGTGATCCTGAGGCTGTCAGTTCCATGTTTGTATTCACCCCCACTGCCACATTGATTTGATGAGGCTTACCGGACTACACTAAAATAGAGAGCCTATGCTTCTGAGGGTGATTTAAATTGATGTTGGGACATTGCATTGCCTGCCACTTCCCATCGTGCACTGGGGGATATTATTATAAACGCTCCGCACCGGATGGGCTGCACGGATGCTTGGGAAGGATCTGCGACATGAGAGAGTTCATCTGGTAGTGTTTGCGATCCTGAGGTATACTTTCACCTGTGCCGTGGAAGTGGGCACTGAGGCTGTGCCCTTTGATTCTCTGTCATATATCTGCCCTCGGGATGACAAGGGATAAGGGAAGCAGGGCAGCCCAATCTAACAAAATATCAAACTACGTCCAGCTGATTGATGTGGCACAGGGAGCTGTGGCGATGCTACCACCCGCGGACACGGCCGCTCCATCATCAGCAGTGGATAGACCCCCGTATATTGCTGAAATACTAACAGCTATTCATGATACAAGCGGTGAGCTGAGAAACAGAATTGAAGCGGTCGCAATTGATGTCACTTACTCCGATGTGACCTGCGAAAAATCTCAGATAGGGTTACCACCACAGAAGGTACAGTCGACAAGATGCAGACGGAGCTACACAGTCTCCGCGAAACGGTGATTACCCTCCAGAAAAAACTGGTGCACCTGGATGACTGGGGCCGAGGTCGCAGAGGGACGCTCCCGGCAAATAATCTTTGTTTTATCAGATTTCCCGAAAAGGCAGAAGGACCATCGGTGGAACTATTTCTTGAAAAGTGGTTGCTGGAGACTGGTGCTCCCCCGGGGGCTTTCAAAATTCTTTACTATAGAAAGAGCGCACAGAGCGCTTGCGCCCCCTCCAAAACCTGGGGCCTCTCCTAGGGCCATCATAGCCCACTTTCTCAACTTCCGGGATCGGGATCTCCTGTTACAGCTAGCGCGTTCCAAGAGACAATTTCTTTTTGAGGGACATCAAATTGCGTTTAATCCTGATTATACCCAACAAGTTCAAGAACAAAGACGCTCTTTTTGGCTGTGAAGTGACGTCTGCAGGACTTAAACCTCAAATATAGCCTTTTCAATCCGGCTAAACTGAGGGTGGAGCACAATGGAAAGGTTTTGTTTTTCAATACGGCGGGAGAAGCGACCAACTGGCTGGATGCAAATAGCTCTTCTGGACCATGTTTGATTCCCTCCACGTTTACACCCAGCAAGCCCGGTCCTCGTGACCGGTCTCGGAACCGGCAACTGGAGGCGTCATCTCAAAGAAACACCGGACATCGTAGTCCCGGCAGAATAACGGTCTGCCCGGACGGCACCCTGCAGGCCTTTGAGGTAGTACCGGACTCAAAGGCTTTCTCATCGGGGAACCCACCGGACATTGATGCAAATGAGGACTCCGATACCTGAAGCTGAATCTTCCTTGGGATATTCGCTGAGATTTGTGGCGGACTCTTCTGACCAGTAAGATTGACCTAATGTGGGGCATTCGAGTTTTATTATGAGGGGAATTTACTGATGTACAGACATTAGGTTTTTTTTTTCTTTCCCCACGCAATGCTTATTATGACGGGGGCATGTCCTCCAAGTGTTTGGTACCTGTTGATGGAGTTGGAGGCCAAGCCTCACACCTCGGTGGCTTGCCACTCACTTCTATGGATTGGGGTGGGATGGGCGGGAATTAACATTATTGTGTTGTAATTATTATAGTTGTTTATTTAGAGTTTGTAGCTATATAGGGCAATTTGGTATTTTCTACAGGCCCTCACTGAGTGTGGGTTTGCTGGGGTGGTTTATGTGGTAATGCCCAAGGGGTGGGGGGGTGCTGGGGTAGTTCTTTGTTGGGAGTGGGCCTTCCTCCCTGAGAAGTACTGTGTAGAAGACCAGAGGTTGCATGAACTTGGGACACTGCTTGTGGTGCTGCGAGATGGGTGGGTCTCATCCGGGTGGAATAGTGAGGGGGAAGTTCCATGGCAACCACTGTGACTAAACTACTTACCTGGAATGTGCGTGGTATCGCCACATTCGATAAACGAAGACGAATATTTGCATACTTAAAAAGATACAAGGTGTTGGTGGCGTGTCTTCAAGGTGATTCTCTAAAGAAAAGATGACGAGGGCAAATTTATGCTACCTCTTATTCTGGGTATGCAAGGTGTGCCCTTATATGGGTGGCACTAGGAGTCCTGTTTCAACACTTACATCATGTGGTTGATGTGGATGGCCGGTATGTTGTACTGCATGGGAGGCTTGATGGTTCTGAAATCTGCATGTGAATGTGCATGCCCCGAACGATGATAGCTCCTCTTTTTTTAGTGATCTTTAGGAAGCTGCTTCTCCATATCTTAGGGCTCCAATTCTGTTAATTGGGGATTTTAATTGTGTGCTAAATGGTGCGCTGGATAGAGAACCTCCTAAAATGTACACTAAACCGAGTATAACATTAGGCTCCACCGCATACTGCAAGGTTTACAATTACGAGATCTGTGGTGGGAACACTTCCCCCTCACAAGACAGTTCTCCTACTATACTCCTGCTACAGGCACTTCCAGTAGGTTAGACTACTGTTTTTAATCTTCTGAACTGGATCCCCTGGTTGGGAGTATAACATACCAGCCGAGGAATCTGTCGGACCACTTGCGGGTGTTATTGGAAATGGGGCCAAATTTTGAAAAGTGAGACGTTAACTGATCCTCCTTTTTTGGCCAAACTGAATAGTTACTTCCAAGAAAACTGGGAGTCTGCCTATAGCCAGGCCATTGAATGGGAAACTATGAAAGTTATAGTCAGAGGTGTTTGTATTAAAACTGCTTATGGTGTGCGGGCCCATTTGGAAAGAGATGTTGTTTCTCATGAATCTAGGTTGGGACAATTGCAAATGGAACTAAGCTCTGACCCTGAGAAACTGAAAGAGTGGACTGAAGCTAAGGAAGCACTAATGATGGACCTCCGCAGACTGGAGAAATATGACTATACGACATATCGACAGAGACTATATAGGGAAGGGGATAAGACTGGAACCCTGCTAGCACACCTTCTAAAACAAGAGACGCCTGTTACTCTTGTACTGCAGATACGAACTGCAGATGGAACACTACATTACACTCAGCGGACCATATCTTACATCCTAGCCACGCATTTAGAGGGCCAGGCCACTTAACTGATTATTTAGACATGATACGATTGTCCTCTATCACTAACGAAGAACAGGAGGAGTTGGGCTCTCCAATCACTAAAGAAGAAATTCTCAGGGCTATCGGGCGCCTTAAGCCAGCGAAGTGTCCGGGATCGGATGGCCTCCCGGCAAAGTTTTGCGCCGCTCTTAGTGGATAGACTGCTTGAAGTGTACAATGAGGTGCTGCAAATGGGATACTGCCCGCCTACTATGAAAGAGGCATTGGTGGCTACGATTTCCAAAAAGGATAAAGACCCTGATTTGCCAAGCTCCTATAGGCCTATCTCCTTGCTGAACTTAGATGCTAAGTTGCTGAGCGGTATTATGGCTCACCGCCTGCTCCACTAAATGAAGCGTTTAATTCACACAGACCAGGCGGGGTTTATTCCTGGAAGGAATACTACCTATAATCTACAACGGCTGGCGCATTTGTGGCATGCCCCCTGCTAAAGGACTCCGATAGTGGGGCAGTGTCCCTTGACATTGAGCAGGCATTTTATTCTGTGGAGTGGCCTTAAATGTGGCAGATACTGAAGGGCATGGGGGTTGGGGAGCGGTACCTTAAATGGGCACAACTGCTTTATGCAGTCCCAACAGCCAGAGTGCGGATGGGCAGGACCGTATCCAGACAGATAACGCTATGTAGAGGAACGAGGCAGGGGTGCCGGCTGTCGCCCCTGCTGTTCGCGATTGCTTTGGAACCATTGGCAGTTCAGTTATGGACAGTCATGGGCAATTGGGGGATACAGTAGGGTGACACCAACCACATAATTTCATTGTATGCGGATGATATGTTAGTATATCTACGACACCCAGGATCGTCCATCCCGCTGCATTTACGAGAATAAGAGCAATTTGGGGATGTATTGGGACTGCGTATTAATCCCGGTAAATCAAGGGTGATACCGTTGGGTGGAAAGACTGCTTAGCAACCAGAAGTGTGACCAGTTATCGATCTCCAATGGGCCACTGAAGGGGAAAGGTATCTGGGTATTCACTTGGCTTCCTCTGAGGACACCTTTTATGCAGCCAATATGGGTCTCGTTCTTGAAGGATTACAAAGCTCGGTGGGGTTTTGGGCAAATTTACCTCTGCCGCTTATGGGATGTTTAGCCATTGTCAAAATGATTATTCTCCCACGATGTCTCTATCTCTTCCAACACTCTTTTTACATGCTACCGAAATCGTGTTTTAGCACCTTGGACATTCTCGTCGGCACGCTCTTGTAGGGAACAAGGCGACGAAGAGTCTGTCTGACGACATTGCAAAGGATGTGGGAGGATGGGGGTTTAGAAGTCCCACGGCTGGACATGTATTACATGGCATCTCAATATGCAGTGCAATGGTTTGACAACGACAATAACTGGGAGAAGAACTTGTTAGTTAGAACATATGGCGGAGGGTCACTGACCGCATTATTAATGATGGGATCCTCAGTACCCGATAAATACCCCTATATAATACGACATATGGCAAGCGTGTGGGAGCAGGTGCTGCGCAGGATTGTCCGACATGCTCCGTACCCCACAGACATGCCTCTATGGACGGTTCGTCCATCCATGGCAATAGCGGATTCTATGTCGGAAAGCCGATGGAGGGAAGGGAGTTGTTTACTGATGAGGGACCTGTATACGAATGGCCGCTTCATGATACGAGAGGAGGCACAAACTACATTTGACTTAGGTCCGGGTCAGTATTTACAATACGCCAAAATATCGAAGATCGCGCAAGAGTTGTGGCAGACCTTTCCAGACGAGCCACCCATTACTAATATCCTTAAAACTATGATAGAGATGGTGTGGGGTAAGCGTTTGATATCGTTTGCAGAGCATTAAGAGATGATCTCCTGAAGATACCGCTATGATCTCAGCAAAAATGGGACGACGCCCTTGAGGTACCCTTGACAGAGGTAGAATGGCGGAAGGTGTTTGAGGGGTTCGTTAAGGTAGCACGAATGCTCGCTTTAAATTACTCCACTATAATTTTGTACACCAGGTATATCTAACCCCTCGTACACTACATGTAATATACCCCGCTCGGGAGGACTGTTGCCCTAGATGTCCACACAGGGGACGGAATTCATGCATATGATGTGGACCTGCTCCACATTGCAGGTTTATTGGGAAGAAGTATTGAGAAGACTAGGGAGAGCCACGGCCTGGAATATTGTCAGGGATATTAAGACGGTGATATTGGGCCTACTGTCCTCTCCTAAGAATAAAACCTTAAGCAGGAGATTTGTAAATGTGGGTTTGGTGTTGGGAAAGAGGTGTGTGGTCATTGCTTGAATGTAACCAAGACCCCCGAAACCTTCAGAGTGGGTACGTGATATAAATGAGTGGGCAATGGCAGAGCTGGTCCGGATGCGCTTCAACAGAAAGGATAAAAAGCTGAGGATGACAGATTAGCCTGGGCATAAATGATTTCTGAGCTACAAGACAATCATGGTCACCCTATATGCTGCTCTCAAGACAGAGATGATGCTCAAGAGGCTAACCTTAGTGGGAACTCAGACAGACTGACCCCGACAAATAAATGAAACACGGATACATTATAGTGGACTCTTGGTTGTCACGCACATGATTGACATGGTCTGGATCAGAACGAAGACAGGGAGGGTGGAGGCTAATGGGTATTGTTTAGTTTTTGTGTACAGGTTTTTTTTACTGTTATGTGCTGTTATGGATAATGTCATAGGCAACGCATAGAGGCAGGTGATATTAATGGAACCACACCAGTGGTCCAATATGTGCTTTTGTACAAATGTTGCTGTCACAATTGTGTCTTATACTATGCCACTGTATGAATTGAACAGAATGTACTAAGCTTACGATTGAAAATGCTAATAAAAAAAATGTTAAAAGTAAAAAGGGGAGAAGGAGTGCTTTGGAAAGGGGCCCATTCATGGTGGCCATTATTAGAAAATTGGTGTGTCAGAGGTCCCCAGTGGTGGCCATCTTAGAGTCAGGCATTGGGTACAGCTCAGTACACTTCTCAGGTTTGGTCTTCACACTGTTCCTCTGCGGTCCCAGAGGCCTCCCGCTTGTGACTTCCATCTTATCTGGAGCATTCTGGGCCTCTGCTACTGAGGTTTGCCTGCTTTTGTGCTGCAGCCACCATTTTAGGATCAGGCGCGCCACAGGATTCCAAATCCGCTCTATGCCTGATGCTGCCTCCTTGCCTGTGCCTCACTGGCCTTGGGGAGCGCAGGTAGGTGCACTCCAGCTGAAGAATGAAATGAAAGAGCAGTAACTAAAATACCATGACGGACCAGGGCATCTCCGCTCTAGGTCACTGTAGCGTCACTGTTGCGGGGGCAGGACGAGAAGTACGAACAGGGAGAAAAGTACGCTCACCCCAGGGAAGACCCGCCCCTGATACAGCTCCCGTCCGTCTGGCAGTTGGGGGAAGCAGCTTGCTCGTCTTGGCGTGTGTGATCCCGGCAGCGGAGCAATCTGCACAAGATGGCAGAACAGGGCACCACCCCCAGACCACCTCAGTGTCGTAGCCGGCTTCTACATATCAGCAGCGGCCAGAAAACAATACGAAGAGCATGCTCACCCCAGGGAAGAGCCGTCAACGACATAGCCCCTGTCCGTCTGGCGGTGGGGGAAGCAGCTCGCTCATTTCGGCGGGTGCAAACTTGGCAGGGAGCGGAGCAGCAGACGTGCAAAAGAAAACACGCTCACCCCAGAAACAAGTACAGTCCGGCAGTGGAGCAGCGAGTCCAATGGTGAGCCACCGATGGAGTAGTGACACAGCGTCGGTCTGTTTGGAGGTGGAGGAGTCGCCGCTCGTCCCCTTAGGCGGGCTCGGTCCTGGTGAGGTGAGCAGTCACAATATTTGAAAAAAAATATCGAAATGACAGAATATCGAGTTTTCTATATAGAATGGACAGAATATCGAATTGCAAAAATATAGTGGTGCAGAATATCGAAATTCAGGTAAGAAATACCGATTTCCGTAATATCGAAGTTAGTAATATCGATAGTCATAATATAGTTGTTAAAAATATCTATTTTTTTATAGTGTTTTAAGTGTTAGTATATGTGTTAAAAGTAAGTATTATTTTTGTAATGTATGTTTAAAGTAATAAATGTTATGTTATTTAATTTTTGCGTAATTTAATTCTGTAGCGGGTTGTGGGTTTACAGGGGAATAGGTTGGGAAGTAATTTAATTATAGTAAATTAAATATTAATTTTGAGTAATTATTAATTATTTTTAATGTCATTTTGCATTTTTGTTCTGTAGCAGGTTGTGGGTTTATAGGGGAATAGGGTGGGATGTAATTTAACTGTCATTAAGTAATTATTTATTTTTATTTATTGGTATTGACAATTAATGTATTCTTAATTAATTATTATTTGGTAATTAATTTTTATTAATTGATTGTATTAATTTATTATTTGGAGCGGGTTGTGGGTTTATAGGGGAATAGGGTGGGAAGTAATTTAATTGTAATTAAGTAATTATTGAAATTATTTTTGTGTATTGATAATTAATTTACTGTTAATTAATTATTAATTGGTAAAAAATGTATTACATATTAATTTTTGATATTGGAAATTAATTGGTTGTTAATTAATTATCAATAGGTAATTACTTTTTAATAAATAATATTTATTGGTATTTATAATTAATGAATTATTAAATATTTTGTAATTGGTAATTCATTTTAATTAATTTTTTAGTGGTATTGACCATTAATTTATTTTTATTTAAATATTAAATCATTACTTTCCCTTCTGTTGCACTCACTGAATTGGGAATAGTAATTTTTACCCCTACGCTATCCAACACTTTCCCTACTGTAGCACTCTCTAGAGTGGGAATAGTAATGTTTACCCCTACGCTATCCAACGCTTTCCCTACTGTTGCACTCACTGGAGTGGAAATAGTAATTTTTACCCTCCCTCTATCCAACGCTGTCCCTACTGTTGCACTCACTGGAGTTGAAATAGTAATTTTTACCCTTCCGCTATCCAACGCTTTCCCTACTGTTGCAATTACTGGAGTGGGAATAGTAATTTTACCCCTACGCTATCCAACGCTTTCCCTGCTGTTGCACTCACTGGAGTGGGAATAGTGATTTTTACCCTCCCACTATCCACGCTTTTCCTACTGTTGCACTCACTGAAGTGGGAATAGATAATTTTACCATCCCGCTATCCTACGCTAAAAATATCGAATATTTTTTCATTAATATAAAGTTAATATATATATGTATTAAAAAATAAAAATGCATGTTTATTTATTTTTTACTTACATTGATTATTTATTAATTTTAAGGTTATTTAAGTATTTTTAAGTATGTTTTCGTTAATTATATTTTTATTTAATTAATTTTACATTACTTTTAAGACATTTAAAAAATTCGATATTTTAACAAACTATATTATTTACAACGATATTTTGGATTCAATATTTTTGTACTTACCTGTTTGTAGATAGGAATTCGATATTCTGGCATTCTATATTTTTCTTCGATATTTTAGCAGGTCGATATTTTGCTCCTCGATATTCTGTTAGTGATCCCCTGGTGATGAGCAGAGATGCAGACGACGAGTTCCTAGAGTCTCTGAAGATCGTCCCTGCAGATAAGTGAGCCCGGGAGCACTGGCGTAGAGCTCCTACTCGGCGGCCATCTTGGCTCTTGCACAAAAAAAAAAGCAAATAGCTATTTCAATGTGGCGAAGACTTTCGCCATCCTGAGAATGTCCTATCACAGGGCATTTTGGGGCGATCTGCAATAAGGTAAACTGTGAAAACTGAAAAAAGTGGGTGGGGTTAGCCCTGGGAACGTTTAGCCCTTTGGTTGGGGCATGTCCATGAGTCTCCCCCTCCCACTTGCTAGTGCCTGGCATAAATGTAGCCTCTCCAAGCTACCACCTCAGTACACTTTCTGGACCTGCGGAAGATCAGACGAGGACTGGACTTGCTGTTGGTGATCTAAGATGAGGCTTGAAGGACGTGACCTGCCTGTACCAGGTCAAACAAGTAGACTCAAATGGTCAGTTGGCCCAAGAGGGACAAAAAGCTGCAAGAGGCCTTTCCTGGAAGTACCCAGCTGCCCAGTGGCAACTAGACTTGGACCAGGACCATGCTGTGGGCCTCGGCCTGACACCCTGTGAGTCTCCATTTGCTTCCGTTGAGGTCCCGGGAGGCTTTAGAAGTGTACCGCTGTGGTGGAGTAGGACTTGAAAGACTAAGGGCCTGATTCAAAGTTTGGCAGATGGGTAACTCTGTTAAAAACTTGACTGCTATCCTGTCCGCTTTATTTCAAGTGCATTATATCCTATTACACTTGAACTACGGGATACTCCTCCCATTTGGGATGGAGTACCCTATCGGCCAAAATCTAAATCAGGCCCTAAATCAGAAGGTAAAACCTTTGCCCAGGAGAGACCTGGTTGGTGTATCTGACCCCCGCTCAATCGCAGTCGGCCTCAAATTGTGCCACGGTCCTGCTCTACCCGACTGTTGACTGTCATTAGTGTTTTATGCTTTTTGGTGCTATTTTGATTTAAAACTTTAAAATGTTATATCTGCGGTTCCCTGAATTGGATTATTGTCATTATGGTTTCCTTTTGTTTATTAAATGGTACTCTATTTTTCTAATTTGGTGTGTGACTTTTATTGTTTTGCCTTTATTACTGTTTTGGCACTGAATAAACACACTGCCCTAAGTTAAGCGTGTCAGCTCTGTGCTGTAGCTGCCAGGAGGTTGGGTTCAGGTTATTATAGTGACTTTAAGGGTTCACCCTGACAAGGGTTGTGATTACTCCCTGAGGTGGATAGTCACCATCCCAAATAATAATCTAATTTCTTACAAGACTAAACATAACACCTTGGCCCCCTTTAGGATGGCGGGCGGACTGTCCGCCCGCCATCCCATCGGTAACAGGGACCGCCTGCCTTAAGGGCAGGGGTCCCGATGTATGCATTAGGATGCGCCTGCCACAGTGGCGGGTGCATCCCTCATTTTTAACATTGTGGCGGGCGGTGCAGTGAGCACCGCCCGCCACAATGTTAAAAATGTACGCTTGCATTTGCATACACGAAGTGGCAGGCACCGTGAGGTGCCTGCTGCTTCGTGTATGCAACTGCTGGGGGGTATCACAGGTATCCCCCGTGTGCACCCCTCACCCCTCCTTCACTCTGGGGGCCCGCAGGGGGCCCAGAGTGAATTTGGCATTTGGCGATGCAGTGCGCGCAACGAAATTCGTTTTATTTATTTATATATTTACCTACCTGTATTTGCGATGCAGCCTACCTGTATTTGCGATGCAGTGCGCGCAACGAAATTCTTTTTATTTAATTGTATGTTTACTTACCTGTATTTGGCCGTATTCCGTAGTTTACAACCCCCCACCCTGCCACTCCCCCGCCCCATGTCACCGCCTGGCAGCACTCCCACCACCGACCGCTACTGTTATATAGCACTTACTTCCCCCGCCAGGGCGTTGATGCGCTTTATGACGGGTAGCACGAGCCTCCTTAACCTAAAATTAACTCGTTTTCGATCAAACATTTGTTCACGTTCTGGTCCCGCTAACAAAACTCGCAAATTCACAAGGGGGTGTGCGGCTTAAAGGCTAGAGCGGCCGACCTTGAAGCTGGGGAATCCGGTTCGATTCTGGCGGGAGTTTCAAGCATTCTGTGATTCTTGCCAAATCACTTATCTCCCCGTGCCTAAAAATGAATGTGTCCGTCTGTAATGTAACTGGTGCACCTGTAAAGCACACTGATACCTTCGGGTCGAGTTCGCGCCACATAAAACTGCAAAAAACAGAAGCATGCCAGTCCCAATGTTCGAGGCGCCCAGGAAAGGGTCAGTGCCATCACCACAAGCGCGCGCGCTGCCCTCCAATCTAGGTCGAGTTTTTCATTAGCGACGGCCAGTTGTTTAGAAGAGCGAATAATGAAAACTGTGTCTTTGCGCTGCATAATAAAGCGGCGCGCACGTTTCTTGGAAAGCATTGTTCAGGCTGACAGATGGCACCCGCATCGGAGCAGACTACCAACGCGAAACGAGAGACTGAGCCGAGCCATTAATCCGCCATTAACCATTTGCTGCAATCCTCCACACGGGCCGCGCAGCTTTTAGCTCTGTTTGTGCCTGGCAATTAAATATCTTTAATTTCCGCAGTCCGAGGCGGTTTATCCCCCTAGGAGACGTGTTTGCAGAGAGTCGAGCGCGTCAGGCAGGGCAGGAGGCCCCCCTGTGAGGCTCTCAGACACTCCCCGCCGTGGAGGTTTGATCCATGCTCAGGCCGGGGGCCATACAGACCGCTCGGTGATTGTCTCATGAAAGGGCGGCAGTAACTGGAACAGCAGGGGGGAGGTTTAGGGCCTGTTTTGATTTCACGCCCTCTTCCCCACAGTCTGGGAATCATATGCAACGATTACGTTTTTCAGTAATGCCGCGTTCTTGCTGTAATAGACTGACACATGAGAGTAGTGCCGCTGTAATCATTGTATTGGCGTGCCGATAGTGTTTGAGATTGAGCTGTCCAGCACCGAGAGGCGCTTTATAAACATGTCGCGCTGTGTTCGCGTGCACACTCCAGATGCAAATCTGGGGCAGAGGCTTTAAATGCTCGAGCTGAAACTAAAGCAGCCCATTTTTAGACCATATATTATAATCTGAAAGCCTCGTCTGTAGCTATTGTAGGAGTGCCACAAGGCAGATGCCTGGAGTGGACAACATGTAGTGCTGGCCTTGTGGTGCGTTTCCATTCCATGTTAGAACTGGGTGTACTGCTATTATGGGATGTAACTCACTGGTTGCAAGGCTTTGTCTCACGCTAACAATATTCACTTCATTACCAGGCTGGACAAGGAGGCTCCTAGGTCTGCGTTCAGGCTGACGGAGTGGTTGTCAGCCATCCACAACTTGGCCAAACTCAACAGTGGGCCTGGGAAGCAGTCCTGACACAGATACAGCACTTCTTTACCCCCTTGCTATGGAGTAGACCTTCTCAGAGTCATACACCTCCTTCTTTTGGATTTACTTCGACCCGGAGGCATGTCCGCGGGCAGCTCTTGTTTCCATGTGCTGGGTCTGCTGAGGAAGGTTCTTCCATTTCTTCTCCAGGACAGCAGAGAGGCCTTGTGTCTTGTCCCGACGTGGTCACTGCAACGCCTTGACTTTGCATGCCAGTCATACGTTCAATGCACAAAAAAAACTCATAGCGGTGCGGAGACCCAGAAATATCTGCAGTGGCTCGTCATGGGCCGGAAGGTTTTATTCAGATGCGTCTACTTATCTCATAGGACCTTACGTCGACGAGAAGGGTCTGAGCTTTGTTCAATCCTGCAGCCCTACACTTCCACTCTGCATTCCGAAAACGAGCTTCTCTTGTGAGGCCTGCATGCCAGGAGGGCCCGCGCAGGAGGCTCTACTTTTTGGCACTTGGCCACTAAATTGTGGAATCTCCAGAAGATTGAAAAATTGAGAATGACTTGGTTTTCAGAAGAACCATGGGGATGTTGTGCTCTGTCTGGCTCTTCGACTTTGTTAGTTTTGGCATCTCTCATTTTTTGTACTTATAGTACCTTAAAGCCTTTTGGTGTCTGAACTTTCTGAAAATAATACACATAATACCATAAGAGTTATGATACACTTCAAGACACACATGGGCTATCGCATTAAACACTCCCCTCGAACTAAGGGGAGGGGGGGCGGTATTGGCTGTATATACAGGGAGTCAATCTCCATCTTACAGTTGGAGGTACAGGATGTACCAGGGTTTGAGATCATGGGCTTTTCCATCACAGCCCAGAGTGGTACTCTGTTAACCGGACTGCTGTGTTACAGGCCACCCGCCTCAACCACCACGGCCATTCAGTCACTGATTGACCTTATTTATGACCTCTCAAACTCTCACACTAGGCTAGTAGTGTTGGGGGACTTTAACCTCTGGCCGTCGGGCCCTCAAGACCTGGCATATAGAGAGCTCTGCCAAGCTTGCACTAATATACAACTTGCACAGCTGGTTTTAGTACCTACACACATCAAAGGGCATATTTTAGATCTTGTATTTGCCGACAAAAACCTGGTGACAGTAGGAGAGGTCGTGAATCAATGCTGGACGGATCACACTCTGGTCCCATTCTCCATTTCCCTGCCCGGGCCATTAAGGACAAATGAGCCAGGTGCTACTAAGTTTGGTAGGCAATGGACTCGTCTATTGAAACATCCGACTAGACCGAATCTGCTGCCCGGCCCATTCATGGTGAAAGAGAGTGTGGAAAAAAGCTACCAGGCTCTCCGCCAGCAGATTGAGATATCTATGAACGTCTTGGCCCCACTGAGGAAAGTGAGGGATAGACCCAGAAGAACTAATGCCTGGTTTACTGAGGAGCTTGGACAGTGCAGGCTCCGCTGTAAGCAGGCGGAACGATTCTGGAGAAGGGACTATAGGGAGGCTGATAGGATAATCTACAAAGCCGCCTTACAGGAATATAAGGTCCAGCTAAAGAAAGCCAAGGCTCAATTCTTGGTAGACATGCTGGCCAAGGCCCCTAATAAATCGCAGGCTTTGTTCAAGGCGGTTGATAATCTAGCTAACCCGCCATGCACTATACCGGCTATCCCCGTCTCCCAGGAATTGTGCGACGCCGTGGCCCTGGCGTTTGAGGATAAGATTAAGAAAATCTTGAATGGGCTGCAGACGGGCGGCTCGTCTACTGCCTCCCTGTCTCCTCCTGCAGAACCCCATTCTCTGGAGACTCAGCTATCCTGTTTTCCTTGCCCTTCTTTGGAGGAGTTCGGTGCCCTGGCAAATGGTGTGTCCTCAGGATCGCCTTTGGATCCTATACCCCACAAGATCTGGAAGGTATTTCAAACAGAGTTGTTTCCTCCGCTCCATGCCATTTGTTGCCAGTCACTGAATACAGCAACAGTGCCAGATAGTTGGAAGATGGCAACTGTCACACCATTGCTTAAAAAGGCCACTTTGGACCCTTTGAGCCCGGCCAATTATAGGCCTATTTCGCTCCTTCCCTTTATTATTAAGGTGGTAGAGAAGTGGGTCACAAAAATACTGTCCAACTTTCTGGAAAGCAACGCTGGCCTGGATGTGTCACAGTTCGGCTTTAGGCCAGCTCATGGCACAGAGACTGCGTTGGTTGCCGTGTTGGACGATCTTCGAACGCGGGTCGACATGGGAAAGTCAGCATTTTTAGTGCTGCTTGACATGTCGGCCGCGTTCGACACGGTAAACCATGCAGTGCTACTGGACCGCCTCCGGAGTGCAGGAGTCACTGACCTGGCTTTGAGATGGATAACATCCTATCTCAGCGACAGGCAGCAGGCAGTAGCATTACCACCTTTTCGCTCCGCCGTGCAGCATGTGACTCAGGGTGTTCCACAAGGATCGGCGATTAGTCCGATCTTGTTTAATCTATACTTACGCCCCCTAGTTGCCCTGGTAAAGTCATTCGGCATTTCTGTCATCAATTATGCCGATGACACCCAATTGATATTTTCATTTGAGGGTACCAGGGCAATATCGAGTGACATTTTCCATCGCTGCATGTCGGCTACTGCGGAATGGCTACGAGTCAACTCGCTCCAATTCAATGGCTCCAAAACAGAGGTCCTCCATTGCTCTTTAGATCGAACCCCCCGCCCGCTCCCGGATGATTTCTGGCCGACATCTATTCCTGGTACGGTGGAGGCGGCCAAATCAGCCCGAAACCTGGGAGTAATATTCGAGCCCAATCTGCAGCTTGATGCCTCGGTGAATAGAACTATAGCGGGGTGTATGGGCTTACTTCGTGCCCTACGTAAGATCCTACCACTTCTTCCTGAAGAGGTAAGGGCAGAAGTAGTGCGCAGTTCTATTCTTAGTCGATTAGATTACTGCAATGCACTACTTCTGGGAGCCCCTAAAACACTGATCCGTAAGCTGCAGAGGGTTCAAAATATGGCAGCTAAATTGGCCCTATCCCGCCCTCGTTCTGCCTCTTCTTCGGGTGCTCTAGCAGACCTTCACTGGCTGCCCATCCAAGAGAGAATTTGTTTCAAGGCTCTCTGTCTTGTCTTTAAGTCTTTGCATAGACAGGGGCCAATTTTGCTTCAAAACCTTTTCTCCTGGTATTGTGCTGCCAGACCTTTAAGATCTGCTTCGGCGTTTCTAGTCACAGTTCCCAGGGTCAATAGAGTGAGGATGGGTGGCCGTGCATTTAGTTTTGCGGCTGCGACACTCTGGAACTCCCTCCCGCTGGCGCTGAGGGGTGTACAAGATCTTACCTCTTTTAGAAAGAATCTTAAAACCTTTCTATTTCCCAAAACTTAGGTAGTTATAGCTTGCCAGCAGGACAATTGCAGTCTCAGCGCCAGGATACCCTTGGGGTGACAGTCGCGCTTAAGAAGTAAATAAAACATAAAACAAACAAACACAAACACTATTCCTGACTGCATTGGCACTATAGTATTATGAGGGGTAACAAACAATACAAACATAAAATAAAACAAGCAGGTAACTCAATGAGTATTGGAGAGTAAACTCCAGATAATGGAGCACAATATTTCTCATGCCTCGAACTACCCTGACAAATCCTGAAGTACAAAAACTCTGAAATGACTCCAAAGACCAATAGAAAGCAGATGAAGCATTGAAATGAGGAGTAGGGCCCTGGGGCATGGCGCATCACGTGCTTTCAGATGCCCATATAGCCGGTAGCAATCCCTACTGAATTGAATTTGTCTCATGCAAATGCCTGACACACTAAAAACCATTGTAGATATTGCCTGTCATATTTATTGCTCCCAGTGTTTAAAGCATTTAGCTTGCACATGCTGCACGGAGAATTTGCATCGAAATGGCTATTTTGACCTAAAAAGCATCTCCATGTGTCGCCATTCACGTGCTGAGAGCTGTTTCTGCAGGCACCGCTGGGATGCGTACAAGGGATCCCGTGATTTGGCTGAGTTTCGAGTGGGAAAACATTCATAATTATGATAGACTGTTTTTATTAAGTTTTATGGGATTGTTCTTGGTTTAATGTACAGGGAGAGAAGAGCGTTGTTCCTTGCCAAGGCCTGCAGGCTCAGATGTTTGCAGCACAGGCGGTGCTCCTGACTCCCAGCCCCCCATGCTCACTTACAGACCAGCTGTACTCATGTTTTTCATGCATTACTCAGATCCCATTGGCTTGGAACTGGACACCGTGTAGTGTACATAGGATATTCCTCATACCTCCCACCTGGCGGCATTGTGCTATGTAGAAGTTACCTTTCTAGAACAAGTCCCTTTCTGGAAGAGAATCCCATGTTTATTTATTTAGCATTAATAATGCCTAGATTATGCAGTAATGCCTGTCCTATCTCAGCTTCGACTGCGGAATCTACGCACACGTACGCTTACTATTAAAATGCAGTTTTATGAATACTGAGAAAGCACAAACTTACGCAAACATGTACGTTTATGTCAGGCCCACAGTCATTATATCCCATTGCTAAAGTTGTACGGATAGCTATCTAATAGCTATCTTCAATTGTTGAACCTCTGCTAAAGACTCCAAGTCAGGATGCAAATTACCAATCCAACTGCAAATGGATGGTTCTTGATGAAACTAATCAGAAAGGCAGCTTTTGTTTTGATGCTTGAATATTCTGAAAAAAAACATATTTCATATGGACTGGTCGGGTTTTGCCCCTGCAGAGGGACAGATTGTATCCTAGTCTCTTCTATGGACGGGCTTTAAAAACAGATAGGACTCCAATGGTGATGCTGCACTGTACTGATAAATCTCTCTTCTGCATTCAGTAGTGTCCTCCATCCAACACCACTAGCCAGATTCCAGAAAGGGGGCAGCCTGGATGAGACGTGGATTACATTTCTTTCTTCCAATCAATCCATAAACACAATATTTGCTTGCTTACATACACCTTTAAACCGTACCACCTGGATACCCCCCTACCTCAGAGCTCAATCATCTCTCCCCTCCTTTCCAACACCTCTGCCCCGATTATTTCAGTGTTGTGGACATATTTGTTTAAACTATGCAGATGGCACATGGACCATCCTCAAGTCCAGGTACCTCAGTGACACCATGACCTCTACGCCGGCTCATTGCTGGATAAAAAAACCCACTAGGTAATCTCAAATCACCTTCAGCTCAACCCAGGCAAAAAAGGAAAACCTCAGATGTGGAAACTGGCCACCAGCACGAGAGTGCATCCTATCCAGCAGACTTAGTACAAGCAATCACCGCAACAAAAACAGTTTAGGAATTATCACAGATAACCCGAAGGGTGATGTAGGAAAATCCTCCACCAGAATCCTGAAATGGAAATACCCCTGACTGTACTTCTCCCACAGAGTTTACGTCACATCAAGCTAGTGCTCTCTCGCCTGCTTTACACAAACAGACTATCCCCAGGAGCACAAAAGGTCTACATAAACAGAATAAAACGGATGAAAAACTCAACGGGGAGTCTACTCAGACACCCTAGAACCATGCAGTGACATAACCCCTGCCCTTATGATTTTGCAATGGCTTCCAGTTTGTGGATGGATCGAATTCAAAGCACTGTGCATATTAGACCAAGAGCTGCAAGAAGCAAGACCAATATTCCTAAAATCAATCAATCAAAATATTTATAGCGCACTACTCACCCGTGAGGGTCTCAAGGCGCTGTTGAGGTATGCTGGTCCGGTGTTGCCTTTTGAGCGTGGGTGAGGAGCTTGAAGGTGATCCTTATGTTGACGGGGAGGCAGTGCAGGTCTCTCAGGTTGGGTGTGATGTGTCTTCGAGGATGTCGAGGATCAAACGTGCAGAGGCGCTCTGTATGCGTTGTAGTCGTTTCAGGAGTTTGGCCGAGGCTCCTGCGTAGAGGGCGTTTCCGTAGTCCAAACTGCTGCTGACGAGGGCCTGGGTGACCGTTCTTCTTGTTTTGGTGGGTATCCACCTGTAGACCTTGCGGAGCATGCAGAGGGTGTTGAAGCAGGAGGACGAGACGGCATTGACCTGCCTTGTCATCGAGAGAGTAGAGTCAAGGATGAACCCCAGGTTGCGTGCATGGTCGTGGGTGTTGGTACGGTTCCCAGTGTGGTCGGCCACCAGGAGTTATCCCAGGCTGAGGATGAGGACTTCTGTCTTGTCCGAGTTCAGCTTCAGACGGCTGTTCTTCATCCACTCGGCGACAGCTTTCATTCCTTCGTGGAGGTTGGTTTTGGCCTTGAGGGGGTCCTTGGTGGGGGAAAGGATCAGCTGGGTGTCGTCGGCGTAGGAGATGATGTTGAGGTTGTATAGTCGGGCGACATGAGTGAGCGGTGCCATTTAGATGTTGAACAATGTCAGGCTGAGGGATGAGCCCTGGGGTACGCCGCAGATGATCTCGGTGGCTACGGAGCGGAAAGGGGGGAGGCGGACGCTCTGGGTTCTGCCGGAGAGGAAGGACATGGTCCAATGCAAAGCCTTGTCTCGGATCCCAGCGTCATGGAGGCGTGTGCGTAGGGTGCGGTGGCAGACAGTGTCGAAGGTGGCTGACCGGTCCAGGAGGTTAATGGCTGTGGTTTCGCCGCTGTCAAACAAACGCTGTAAAACAAAAACATCCTACTGAACACCACAGACGGTGCCTCTGATACCCTCATGCAACAAACTCTTACAGCTCAAAGTGGGAAATCGTTCATCCTCATTCAAAGCCAGTGTACTCCAGAACTCCCTTCCTGTCCAGATTAGGAAACCACTTTACTTTCCAGAAATTCATGGAAACCTGGCCCTTAGGTGAAAAGAACACGCATAGTGATTCTACCTTTGCTATAATTTATATAAAGCATGGAAAAATAAACATGTTGCCATACATTTTTCTTTTTGCGTATCACTCTTGAGCTCGAAAACATGAGCAGAATAAGGAAAAGCCTTTTTTCATTCTAGTTTTTAAAGTGCAGGTTTAATTTTGCTCTGTGGCCTGCCTTTCCCCTAAGCAGCCGGCAGCAGGCATCAGGCATGGTGATGTCCGAACTCCACTGTAATAAGTTGTTACATTGAGCGTCATTTCTATATTTCAGGTGACTAGGTACGTCACACGTCCTATGTAGTAAGGACATTGGAGGCAGGCTTTTGTTCAGGGATTGCAAACTCTCTTGTATTACATCACATTCTCACATACCGTATGAACACGATCACTCATCCCCTTTAAATATGAGAGTGTGTGCCATCAACGAAATCTGTGATGCGAATCAGGACCAGACCACGTGGCAGGCCCTCAGACACCACACTCAAGTCTTCCCACACACGATCCACTGGAAACACACATCTCTCCAATCAAACATACAGGGGTTGTGCATTTTAAGTGCCCCTATGCCCCACCCGTGACACGCAACACATTTTGTAGATAACATAATACGTACCTAAAAATATCCTAGGAACTAGGTTTGAGTAGAAGCATCCTAGGAGCTAAAAGATCTTGAATCTGGATTCAACGCATGGGAGTTTGGGTGAGGCTCTGGTTGCAAGTACTAGGTTATGAGTCGAAGCTTAGCAGGATAATGTATCAGGCAAAGCCTGGCAAAATGCCATTGACATCTTTAGATACAAAAATAGTGTTAAAAACTAGTTTTTGGTCCTGCCATATGGCATTCTAGGATGATCGGTTATAGAATCAGGTAGAAGGTAAAATGGTTCTGGTTTAGTGTCTAAGGTCCCACGCCACACAGCATCCAGTGTCTCAAATTGTCTCCCAAGTGTTTCATTTTACATATGCAGGAGCCAGGAACATGCGCAGTTTGTGCACTTACACTGAATTACAACAGCTTAGGGAGAAGGAATGGTTTCAGCGTCACTCTCTTCGCCTGAGAGAAGACAGAGACAGCAATGTGAGCCAATTCTATCAATTTTACAGAGAAAGTTAAAAATTAAAGTCTACACAGTTACACATAAGTGCAGTTGCGCACAGCAGCGGGGGCCGGCGCAGGTAAGCACGGCAGGTCGGGACAGGGCGCGGCAGGGGGGAAGCCGACAAATGACGGAATAGGTGCTATTTATTTATTTAATGTACCTATTCCGTTGTCTGTCGACTCCCCCCCTCCCACCCCGCCCGACTGCGTTTACCTGTGCCGGCAGCCGCTGAATGCCACGCTGTGGGGGACATTGATTAACCACAAAAAAGTGCAGGGTGTGTGTGTGTACAAACATGTTCCAGATCTCTTTGTGATTTAGGCATTGAGTGCCTTAGTGTTGCAGCAAGTATGTATCCTAACTGCTTCTCACACAATAGTGCAGAGACAAGCATGTGCAAGTGTATTCCAGGATCCAATTGTTCAAATTAACATTTCTGTATCTAAAGCCAGTTCATTCTAACTTATGTGAAAATACAGAACAGACAGGTGTGAACTAGAGAATTCACAAATATTAAGTTGTGTATGGTGTTAATTGAGATGTCAGAGTTTATACCTTGAAAAGACCATGGGCTTCACCTCTTCAGCCACCTCCTTGCTTCAGTCATTCCTGAATGAGGAGTGTCCATCTCCTCTGAGGGATACCATATAGTTCTACTTTCCTTTTTGAATTCCTAAGGTAAAGTCACACCTTACCATACAAGGTGACTTCTCCCCACAGAAAATTCCGTTTTTGTCTTTCTACCTGATGGACCATTGCGGTAGTCCTTAAGGCATCACAAGTCTTATAGTTATATTCAGTGTTTAATTTGTAAAATAAAAAGTGCCGGGGCCTCATCAGGGAGAAACTGCCACTTGGACCACCCATTGCGCCTGCCAGCGCTGCCAATGACAGTACCGGCACATCTACTAACCATCACACCCTACAAGTTTGACAATTCAGACTATTCCCGGCCCCCAAAGCTATAAGAACGGCTTGGGTGGCAGGTTTTAGTCATTTATAGTGTACACTGAATTAATAAACAACTGTTGTTGTGATCATATCCAAATTAGACAAACAGTGCCACCATGTGTCGGACTGCCATAAGTGCCGGTGTTGACTAGTAAGTGCCGGTGCGGAGCACCGGAAACCACTGGCTCAAATTAAGCACTAGTTATATTTTCTTTTAATGAATACTCATGTTTTCCTTTTTCCGGAATTTTCTATCTAATGCAATGCGGATATTGATAGAAATCGGATTGGGAACCTTTTGCCTTTCTTCATCCTTGCGCAGTGCAGCTTGATAATGGTGGGAGGCAAGGTACCAATGTTAGTAGCCTTTGCATATTGGTGTTAGATGGACTCCTGAAACAACCACATGCATACAATTCCAACCAGGACTAAATAACTGAAACAGATTCTATTTGTGTAGTACCAGCAAAACAGGAGAACGTCAACATAAGTCTAATTATAAACTATATGCTAAAGCGAAGCTAAAACACTGACACCAAATCTACAACTCATATAACAGAAACTAGGAAGGATAACCCCTAATCGGCACAGGCAATCACTAACACTGAGCACTACAATTAGAAAGTGCTTGCGATTAAGCCATACACCGTTGCATTATGGGGGTTTTGCTATCTTTTTTTCTCACTTCTCCTAGTCACTCGTTCTTTGGAAAGTACTTCATGTTCTCCTCTTTCTGTTCCTGCTCACTCACAAAGCATGTAGTTCATTGTCTGGTGTTATTGCGTGTGTACAGAAAAAAGTTGTGCTTCACCAGAATGAGTCTCAAACAGAATGAATTAAGTGGTTAAATAAAAATCACTTACATTTGCATTTGAGGTCATAAAGATTCAAGACAATTGGGTAGCATGCGATAATTAATATCAACTGTAGACCATTTCCCCCTTGTCTCATAGTCTAAGTTGGATGAAAAAAGTGGGGTGCTGTGAAAGAGGTGTGGCTTGAGAAGTGTATTTGAGGAAGCTCCACAAAATGTGTGACCTATGTACCCGTGGTTACAAGTGGAATTGACACCTATGCTTGACACATGTATAAAGTGTGAGTGGGCGAAGAATAACCCATTCAGCAGGCAACAACAAAAGTTATTGCCCATTAATATATCACATTATCCTGAGTTACAAGCAATTAAGCACTTGTCATGGTCAATTTAAAGGTAAGCAGCACTTTGACTGTTTGCAATCTCTCTTTTGGAGAGTTAGATGTTGAAAGGTGATAACATGGTTATTCAGTTAGAGTTGAATATTCTCTTAGGCCCTAGAACACCAATGGTAAGTGACAGTATCCATCATTTTGCTTCCTCCCCGTGCTCCGTAAGGGACGTCAAGTGACATTGAGTTGCAGCTGTGGTGTGTGACAGGCAGGTACAGTATATCAGTTTCTTCAGCTGGAGAAGGTCAGAAATAGGGGCCCCATTGGGTCAAGGTAAAATGTCCATTTGTAGGTATTGTCAGGGCTCATCTTTGGAAGGCCTTGGCCCACTTAGAGCCCTGGGTGTCGGAAAGCGGTGACTTATCAGCTAGGGAGCTTGCTTCTACCCAACTCACTTTTAACCACTGGGGATCTTGATACCTACCTCACTATCTTCAAAGGTTACTTTCCAAATAGACCCGATGTACCATCAATTACCTCTCCCTGTTCCACGAACACATTATGTTTGCTTTCAGCGTTCTGTTCCCCACACATCTTCTCAGAAAACTACATTATAACATGAAGGTTTCTTATCCTAGGTTTTTTTTGTTTCAGCTACTTTTTCTTTTTTCATTATGATGGGCTTTTTACATTTGTCCAGTTGTTTTACTGATTATATTTTGCAAACAACACAGGCATACTGCAATACTGCATATCTGAAGATTTGTCTTACATATTTAACGCGTCAGTCATGTAAATCCGTGCTTGTATGCTCCAGCAGAGTATAGACCACTTCTTATATTCCTGTTTGTTCTAGATCATCATGCGGAGCATGGTTACCAAAGAAGAAACCCTTTTTACATACTCTGATTGGCTGTCCAAGTCCAGGGGCAATAAAAAGGTTTTGATGTGTGAGATGGCAGCCGTGGTGGACGAAGAGGAAATGGTGGAAAGCACGGCCTACACGATCAATGTTAAAACCAGTGATGTCACGGGTACGTTTTGGCATGTTGGCTGGTCAACACTTTCCTTCCTTTCTTAAAGTAGAGGTTGGACTACAGAAGATAGTTCTTTGCTGATGTTTGTGTCTACAAGATGATGTCAACAGCCAAGTGAGTTAATTCCGGTAATTTCAACAGGGGCATTACGGATACCTCTAATGTTGATAGTTATCTGCCCGCCCTTTTCTCCCTGCAGAGAAGCAAGGCTGTGTCCATTGATCCAACACCGGTCGTTGGACTGCTTCCTGCAGCATCCAGTATTGACATTAATAGGCTATATTTAATTATTGCTCTTATGACATTATGTGACTGCTTTGCCAATCAGAATTCTGGAACTTATCACTGCTGCTGTTTGTTTGCATTCTAAGTTCAGTGAGTATGAGCACCAGTGTCACAGAGAGACAGGGGCAGGTACCCCCTTCCTTACCCTATTGCGCACCTGTCATTCGGCATTAACAGCCACTATTCACCCTTTCTGTTATTAATGGCCTTCGTATTCTGCCCTTGCAAATAATTGTTGGGTAGTCAATTGATAGTGGTCAACTCCCTCTTCTGAGGGTGTTAATCATTGTTTATGTCCTGAGTTGTGGCTTTAAGGGTTTATTAGGAATTTATGAACAAAAGACATGTTAGTTGCATTGGTCGTACCTCCCATGAAGGCTACTTATGCCATGCACAAATGTCTTAAATTATGCCATCCAAAGAAACAGTGTTTTATGACACTTAAAGTGTCCCTTATTGCCTTTAAAGTGCTGATTTGAACCAGTTTCTGATACGTCTGTCCCTGTTTCCTGTTTGTCCAGGGGCTGGGACTGATGCCAATGTGTTCCTGATTATATTTGGTGAGAATGGCGACACAGGGACTCTGGCTCTGAAACAGAGTGACCATTCCAACAAGTTTGAACGGAATCAGATGGACACCTTCAAGTTCCCGGATATGCTGAGCTTGGGAGACCTGTGTAAAGTGCGGGTCTGGCACGACAACTCAGGTCAGTTTGTAGTATTCTTGTGTTATGATTCATGCCCTATGTTATCTTGTTCCTAGCTGCTCAGCCTGTGTGTGTGTGTGTTCTGTATGAAAATTTGGTGAATGGGTCATGAGTGGAATGTTTGGGTGACTGGATGAGTGATGACAGCTGGTGGATGGGGTTGAGCAGCTAGCAGGCAGCTCCTGGTGGGGCCGCCCTACAGCACTTATACACCTGCTGATGAGACTTTATTCTACCTGTTTACTTACCTGAATAAACCTACTTGGATTACATCATACCAGCGTGAACTAAGTAACTACACAGTTGTCACTTAATGCCTGGGTACTTTCCTATCTTCTTTCATTTTTTTCATTCATTTCTCTTTTATAGTTTAATTTATTCTCCTCGATCTTTGTTGCCACAGGTATGCACAAATCCCAATTGAGCTGTGAATTGTGCTAATTCAAGAGCAAACTCCCAACTTGGCAGTATTTGCCCAGGCGCCAATGGCACATGTTAAAATTGCCCATCCACCTTATTTCTTACAACTTTAAAACATGGTGAGATACTTGTTTGAAAATAGAGCCAATTTCCTATTTGTGCACTGGGATGCCAGCAGGCATACCAGGCTGTGAAAGGGGAACATCCATGGGTACTACAGGATGCGCAAATCAACATTTCACACTATTTGCCAACAAGATCCTCGCAGGTTGCATCAGCCATAAACTGTTGACTGATAGCACAGGGTAGGTAATCTGCATAGTGGCAAATACAGCAAGGACCAATAGCACATGTGCAAATACCACTTAACTTGGAACCTTGTCTTAGTGGAAATAGGAGTTTGTATCCAATACAGAATTAGCCTAATAGCTGTACATGTGGCCTTAATGTTGGATTCTGATGCCTTCTGTGTGCAGCAAAGGAGCTAGTGAGTGAGGGAATGAGTGTGAGAGGGCTGTGAAACAACTGATGATTAGGACCCCATTTAACCCTGCAACTCGTAGTAAAACAGGCGCTAAAGGTATTTGTGGCTGCAGTAGCGCTAGCGCCGATTTAGAGTTAAGTGCAAATAGTGCTTCCTTGTCTTTAAAACTCACATTACCTGCCTGTAGATAAAGTAGCAGTGAGCACAAGACGGAAAAAATGGCAGTTGAGCATCAAAAATGAGTTTAAAAAGCCTGCCCATGTTACTCCCCATTTTTTTGCAGCATACTGTAAATCAGATGCAATAAGTGTAGCAAATGTTTGCACCGTACCTAAGTACGAGGAACTATACTGCTGCCATTGTAGTGATGATCATTTTAGAAATGCATTGGGTTTTTTACGTTATTATAGCTATATCCAGGATTCTAATAAGCTAAATAGGCAATATGAACAAAAATAGCGTGGATGATTTTTAAAAGTTTGCATTGCTCCTATGTTCATCCCTTTAAGTCCAAGACTGTTGATTAAATCATGCGCTAGAGCTGATACGTGATTAAAATTGTGACATATGTTATGACATTGACTACCAAAAGCAAGCAACATTTGCATTTTTCTGCAGTGAGTCACTTTGTAGTACTGAGATGCCTTAAATTCGGCAAAACAGTCCTATTTAGATTGAGATTGGTACTAAAGTTTTAGTTCAGTTCACGCTTTTTGTTGAGTTTAAATTGAAGTCTGCTAAAAAGTCTCAACGTGTAATAGAGAAAGAAAATGAACATTACACATTTCAGACTATATTATTACCTATTTTACAGTATTCGACAAGACCATTTGAACATATCAAGATTTTTTGATGAGCAAAAAGTAATTTTTGTGGATAATTTTCGGCACAATTTTGTAGGCCACATTTTGTTGTGGTGTGTGTTCTCACAGTCACGTGAGATGCGCTGTGTCATTTAATCAGTAGGTGTCCCCTTGTAGGGGCCTCTGTAATAGTTATTTTAACTACTAAAATAGCTATTCCTAACCTTTTGACTTATGTGGGCCCCCTATGGGTCACTACTGGAAGCCGGGCCTCTTACTCCACCCCAAAGGCAATTTCTACAGTTTGAATCCAAAAACAGTACACTAAAATGTAGAAGCAAATAAATAACAAACACATGATACGACTTCATTTTTAGCATCCACTTATCAAATCATTTTACATTTCGCTTTTTATATATATGTATACTTTATTATTCTGCTAAATATTTATTTTCTAAACATTTGCGATCGTCTGGCTAGGTCTTGCATACGCTTGGGGGTCTACTCACCCCTAGTTACTAGAGGCCAGTGTTGTTCAGAAGCTGATTTTATTAAGAGGCGTACAGCACCCTTGCCTGTGTGTGATGGTGTCTCACATTTGTGAACTACTCAGTTTGAGTCAATGTATTTTATTTAGCTTGGACACAACTTTGTGAAACTCCGATATACAATTGTGATAGATATTTTAACTTCAAGCACCCATTGATTCGATCGTGGTTCAATGACAAAACGTCTTCCAACACTTAGCAAAGTTATTGAAATAGTACAAGCTATCAGAGGTGGCATCCCACTTACCAACACCTGAACAGCTGCCATCTCTTGAGGAAATAGGGTTTTCAATCAGAGGTAAGTAAAAACACGCTTAACATTTGTATTTACACTCCTAGGATCGAGAAAAGATTTTAGATCTTACAGTGAGTACTGTACTCACTGGATTTTTAAAACACTGGAGCTATGATAAATGTTCCCTCATTGAGAGCAGTGAACATCCATTGAGACGTGTGGACATTATCTGTGAGTGGTTTGTATATCCTATAAATTGTAAAGCGGTATGGCTGCTAATTCCATGAGCATGAGTGGAGAGTAGTGCAAAGAGGAGGCACTAGAAATACAAATGGTAAAAAGCAGGGTCAAACCCCCAGAAATATTCAAACTGTATTTACTTTAAAGCGGGTTCACGCACCCAGAAAGGTAACCTTCCCAGTACGCAGTTATACTGATATTTGAATTTGAAGCAAAAGAGCCCAGGTCCCTGATCCTTAGTTCTCTGATCCTCTCCTGTTTACTACTACACAACCATTGTTTATGCTTACACTATGGAAAAAGGACCTTAGTGCGTAGGCAGTTAGCATTGAAACCTGAAATAAAACCCAGCTACAAGTACAAGCGACACTATGGGGCGGCGACTTGTAAACAAAGTGTAATGAAGGCAGAGACCAATAGGCAGTGTGGGGCACTGTGACTTTTCCTGGAAACAGTGATGCAGTGGCAAAAACTGAGAGGTATGGAATTATTACCTGCAAAAAGGGTGATTGTGAAATTTGAACTGGGTGCGAGATTGGGTAAAACCCAGAGATATGTTATGGTCACTTGTGAACAGATAGAGGACAACAAAGAACATTGAAGATTAACATCATTAACTGTTGAAAAAAGCAATACAGAGAAATAAGAAACATTAGTAAGAATAGTTGTTATGTGGAACACAGACCAGAGAGGGATAAACATTTTGGGAACTGCACAAGAGGGGTTAAGATCTCACTAAATGCTTGGACGGCCATCTTGGAATGATTTTTTTTGCAGTCTATGGTATTAAAGAAGAATGCCACAGCCAATTTAAAGATGGCTGACGATAGCAGTGCCAGCGGCTAGCACAGTTTGTGTGGGTTGTGGTGTCCTGAAGGCAGCAGTGAGGCTTGATTGCTGTATTTAGGGAGCTACTGTGTCCTTACAAAAGTTTAAAATAAATGAAGTTAAAAAAGTCTGAAAGAAAAATCTAGCATAGGTTGGAAGTAGAGAAGCAATTTTTATGGTGTTTGTGTACAAGCAAAATGCTCTAACTCACGAAGAAGGGAAGCCAAATGCTGAAGTGTGAATGACAATTTAATAGATCTATATACGACGACCACAGAGCAAAATTATGTATATTATATGTACACACACATACACATATGAAAATGTATATATTTACCCAAGCTCTTTGCTGAAGCAGATTGGACTACGGCGATGCCTTATATTTAAAAATGGCTGATTACTTATTTAGCCGCCGGCAGCTCATACAGAATGAAGCAGCCAGACGGATCTGTACCACCCCCAAAAGGAGCTCAGCATCAGCCTACCTTAACCTACAGCCCTGGCTTCAAGTAGGGAAAAGAGCCAGGTTCAAACTTCTTTGCTATGTGCATAAGTCATTTCACGAGTCAGGGCCAGCTATATTGTGTGGCAAAGTGTCTTTTTACAAAACCAGTAGAATGCAGCACTTTTTCCATCAAGCTTTGATTCGCAGCACACAAATTAGAAAGTCAGGTCGATTGGCCATCTGGTGACACTTCACTAGAATTCCCTTCCGTTGGAAATGCATCTTCTGTAGTAGGGGATCTCTGTGTTTAGTCATAATCTAGTGAATAGTCCCGCCCATGTGCATGGACCCCGGAGCAATCAAAAATAATCTCTTAAAGTGTCGAAAAAATGCAGACCTGCACAGACACTTAAGAGAGAATTAAAGACAGATAATGCAGCCTATAAAAGGCTACACTGTCCAGTACTTCAACTAGAAATTCCACCAAAAAAAAACACAAAACAGCAAAGCCTGTACAGATTTTCCTTGCTTCAGCAGCAAAAACCCTCTGGAATGATAGAGAGGAGGATCTGGACAGACAAGCCCCATAGGCTGATATTATGTGGCTCAGAACAGGATACTGTGCCTTTAAGAGAACTTTCCAGAACTTCACAGTATCCCAGAATGCACTGCAGGTCCCTTTTACTTTCAGTTCTTTTTTCCGGCTCCTGCAAGCAGGACCCTTGAGCATTGAGCTCTCCCTTTTCAAGAGTTTATTGGTGATTGTTCACTATTAATTTCGTTTTGAGTGCTTCTATAGTACTTTAGTGCTGTTCTTCTTGGGTTTTGCTCCTTTTTTATGTCAAATATGCCTGCATTATTTGACAAATGCCCGGAGTGTTCCAGGAAGAAGGCCAAATCGGATTCCCATGAGGTGTGTATCCTCTGCCTTCCCTCATCCCATGTTCCTGAGGAGTGTGAGATTTGTCAGGGCTTCTCTGGCAGGACCCTGAAGGAAAGAAAGAAGATCAGGCTTCAGGGACTCGAGGAAAGAAGGCTGAAGGCACAAGGTGGGTCTGGAGGGGCTCCTTCTACCCATGCTGAGGCCTCTGGGGGGCTCCCCAGGGGCAGGAAGACCAGCAAACGTGCCCACTCTCTGTCTGGGTCGATTGCAGAGACCACGACGTCGAGAGGAATGACTGCGGTCTGTTCACCGTCCCCCCAGGGCTCTGGGGCGAAGCGCCGTCGACGCCAAGGGATGTGCACAGACCGCCGTCGAAGTCTCCAGTGACGATTTCGTCGTCATCCTCGTCGGTCTCGACGTCGAGTGATCGACGTCGAAGGGCCCGGCGTCGGCGCTCGCCGTCGAAGCGACACCGCCATTCGCCGTCGGCGAAGAGGAGGAGAACATCATCGTCGAGGGGATCCTCGTCGTCGAGGAGTGGTCCGACGTCGAGGCGGAAGAGGTCGCCGTTGAGGCGGAAGAGGTCGCCGTTAGAGGCGGTCGAGGTCGCCGTCGAGGCGGTCGAGGTCGACGTCGAGGCAGAAGAGGTCGCCGTCGAGGCGCAAGAGGTCGCTGTCAAGGCGCAAGAGGTCGCCGTCGAAGCACAAGAAGTTGTCGTCGAGACACGAGAGATCGACGTCGAGGCGTACGAAGTCGACGTCGAGGCATGGACGACGGTCGACGTCGAGGGGCCGACGCTCGCCGTCTGGTCACCGTTCTTCGACGTCGAAGAAGCGGGAGAGGAGGCCTGATGCCATGGGAGGCTCTCCGACGCCCCAGGCTGGTGGGGGATCACCGGGCTCGGTGTATTCCGAGGTGTATACGCCTTCGCAGGTTACGCCTCCGCCGCCATTGCCGAGGGGTCCCCCTCCGAGGGTTCCTATCCCTCCGCTTCCGCAAACCGTACCTCAACCTCAGGTGCCACTGAAGCCACCTCCGGTTCCTCCGAGGTCGTTTTCGTTGCCCAGGTTTCCGACACCTCCCAAGGGGACTCCTAAGCCGCAGGCCCCGGCCAAACCTAAGACGCCCGCTTCGGTGGAACCGGCGGATCGTCCGAGGCCTAGGAAGTCAAGGTCACGCTCCGGACGGAGAGGAAGATCTAGGAGTGGGCGCAGATCCTCCACTAGATCTAGGCGCCGCCATAGGAGGCGAGGGTCCAGGTCCCGCACGGACTCCTCCAGGACTCGATCCTATTCGCCGACCTTGTCAGATTCCCCGGGGACAAGGGTGTCTCTGGTGGACGACATCAGCACGTTCCAGGAGGTTTTCCTGAGGGGGCTACGAAATTGGGCATCACGGTGACGGCTCCTACACCTACGACGTCCGTGATATTCGAGACACTTCACAAGAAGCATCTGTCTCGCCCTCTGCTGCCATTGGTGCCAGGGCTGGTCGAACCTGCGGAGGAGCTGTTTCTTACGCCTGCGGTGGTGAAGGCCGCACCCTCCCGACTTCTGAAGAAGTATAGAGCACCGGATTCGGACCCAGCCTTCCTGCGTATGGACCCAGTGCCCGACTCAGTTATAGTGACGGCGGCCAGGAAGTTACACTCTACCTCCCCGTCCTCCACCGTGCCGCCTGATAAGGAAAGCCGATGGATTGCTTCGGCTGGGCGGAAGGCTTGTGGAACTTCTTCCACGACCATGAAAGCCTCCAGCGACTCGGCTTTGCTGGGGCGGTACAGCTGTGCCCTGTGGGACTCCCTGTAACAGTTCACGGACCTTCTGCCACGGGACAAGAAGGAGGACTTCCTAGAAATACTTAAGGAAGGGATGCTGGTTTCAAACCAGGTCATCAGCGCGGCTGCGGATATTTCGCTGTTGGCAGCCCATGGTTACTGTCACGGGATCAACCAGCTTCGCCAGGCTCACATCACTCAAGCCGGAGGCCCAGCAGTGGGTGGCCAATCTGCCCTTTTCCGGAGAAACTCTGTTCGGAAAACATGCCGATGATGAGATGGCCCGCATGAAGGCGGAGGCGGAGACCCTGACGGCTGTGGGCTTGGAAAAGCCCAAAGAAAAGAAGTCCGTTCCAGAGACGGTTCGGTGCACAGGGGAAAGGACGAGGCCAGTCTTCGGGACAGCAGCAGCAACAACAGCAGCAGTTCCGGAGACCCTTCCAAAAGCGCCAGAAGGGTAGAGGTGGACAACAGTCCTCTACAGCTAACAAAGGCCCGGCCGGGTCTCGACCCTGAGCGGTTACTTCCCCTTCATCCGTTACCCGCTCCGGTGGGGGGAAGCGTTCAACTTTTTCTGGCAGAGTGGAGAAAAATTACTCAGGACAAGTGGGTGCTGAATATTGTTTGCAATGGATACAGTCTTCGGTTCATCAGCCCTCCTCCATCGATTCCTCCGGTCAGCTCGCAGTATCAACTGCGCGAGCTCCAGGCGGAGGCCAATATCCTGTTAAGGAAAAGGGCGATAGAAGACGTACCTCTGTCTCAAAGAGGAAGAGGTCTGTACTCCCGGTTCTTTCTGGTCCGCAAGAAGGACAAGAACGAGTTCAGGCCCATTCTGGACTTGCGACAGGCGAACAAATGGATTCGCAGAGAGAAGTTTCCCATGCTGTCGTTGCATCAGATTTATCCTCAGTTGCAACAGGGAGACTGGCTATGTGCAATAGACCTACAGGATGCGTACTTCCATGTGCCCATTGCACACAAACACAGGAAGTTCCTGCGATTTCAAGTCGGCACCAATCACTATCAGTACACAGTACTTCCGTTCGGGCTGAAGTCTGCGCCCAGGACTTTCTCGAAGTGCATGGCAGTGGTAGCGGCACACCTGAGGAAGAACAAGGTGTTTGTCTAGCCGTACCTGAACTATTGGTTGATCAGGGCCCCCTCCTTCTCGGAAACTCAAGCGCACTTCCAGAAGACGTGGGTTCTCTTGAACAAGCTGGGGTTGCACATCAACATGTCCAAGTCAGTCCCGACTCCGGTCCAGTGCACTCAGTACTTGGGGGCCACCATCGATACGAGGTCAGCAAGCGTGTCTCCTTCGGAGGAGCGACGATTATCGCTTCGTCGGAAGGCTCAGGTTCTTCTGGCCACTCCTTCTACAACAGTGAGGACGGTGTCTTCTCTACTGGGATCGATGGCCTCTTGTATCTTCCTGACGCCACATGCGCGGCTGCACATGAGACTGCTGCAGGAGTGCTTGGAGGATCAGTGGGACCAGAGGAGAGGATCTTGGGACGACAAGATACGACTGTCTCTGCATGCTCTTCAGTCTCTGAAGTGGTGGTGTTCAGCGGAGAATCTCCTCAGAGGGGTTCCCTTCCACAAGGACATTCCCACTCAGACTATCGTGACGGATGCGTCTCTCCAGGGCTGGGGAGCGCACTCCGGAGACTTACAGATTCAAGGGACGTGGTCCCCGACGGAGTCCACGTACCACATCAATTTCCTGGAACTCAGAGCTGTTCACTTGGCACTGAAGGCCTTTCATCCGTCCTTCCAGACCAACTCTCTACTTGTACAGACGGACAATACGACCACGATGTATTACCTCAACAAGCAGGGGGGCTCGAGATCACGCACCCTGTCGCAGGAGGCGCAGGCGATCTGGCATTGGCTTTTGGCCCGAGGACTGACGATAACGGCCACCCATCTGCCAGGTGTGCAGAATGTTCAGGCAGACACACTGAGCAGACTGATTCAGGAAAACCACGAATGGGTCATAAACAACGAAGTACTAGGAGAAGTCTTCGCAAGGTGGGGAACTCCAGACGTAGATCTGTTCGCCACCGCAGAAAACAGCAAATGCCGAGACTTCGCCTCCAGGTACTACCAGCCGGGGACGCTGGGGAATGCGTTATGGATCAACTGGTCGAACAGCTTTCTGTACGCTTTTCCACCCATTCCCCTGATTCCGACGGTTCTCATCAAGCTGTCCCAGTCCAGGGTGCGGATGATACTGATTGCCCCGGAATGGCCCAGGCAGTGGTGGTTCACGGACCCGCTTCACCGGTCTCTCCTTCCTCACATGAAGTTGCCATGCAGGCCGGACCTTCTCACGAAGTTCGGGGGTCTGATGTTGCACCCCAACCTCTCGTCTTTGAGTTTGGCGGCATGGCTCCTGAGATAGTGCAATATGGCCATCTTAATCTCCCGGAAAATTGCATGAACATACTGAAGGAGGCTAAGCGACCTTCCACTAGGACTTCGTATGCTTACAAGTGAAAGAGGTTTTGTATCTGGTGCAAGTCCAAGAACTATGACCCAACGATGTGTAAGGAACATGTCATCCTTCGATACCTTCTACATCTGGCGCAGTCTGGCCTTAATGTTCATTCCATTAAGGTCCATCTGGCTGCATTGACTGCCTACAGGAAATGCCCTTCACAGACTTCCTTCTTCCAGATCCCTGTGATCAAAGACTTTTTGGAAGGCTTGAAGAAAGTGTTTCCTCCTGTCAGGCTTCCTTCGCCTTCATGGGAACTGAATGTGGTGCTGTCCAGGTTGATGAAGGAGCCTTTTGAACCTATTCATAAGGCTTTGTTGCAGCACCTGTCCTGGAAGGCGGCGTTCCTCATGGCCATTACATCGGCCCGCAGGGTGAGTGAAATTCAGGCGTTGTGTTGCCAAGAACCGTATACTGTATTTCATGGTGCTAAGGTTGTTATGCGTACTCACCCTAAGTTTCTTGCCAAGGTTATTTCCGATTTTCATGTCAACAAGATTATAACTTTGCCTACGTTTTTTCAGAATCCTTCATCTCCAGCGGAACGGTCTTTACATTCCCTGGATGTGCGGAGGGTGTTGAAATTTTATCTGGATAAAACCAAAGATATTCGTAGGTCGGACCAATTGTTTATCATTATGGATCAGTCAGGACAGGTCTTGCTACCTCTAAGCAGTCCATCTCGAGGTGGATTGTGTCCTGCATACAATTGTGTTACCAAAAAGCTAATAAGACCTTAGGGGGTAAACCTAAGGATCATTCCACCAGGGGCAAAGCTGCCACGACTGCTTTGCTCCGTAATGTTCCAATTGCAGAAATCTGCAAGGCGGCCACTTGGAAGTTGGTTCATACCTTTGCTAAGCATTACTGCCTGGACACTGATGCCAGAGCAGACGCTCAGGTTGGACAGGCTTCGCTGCGAAATCTGTTCGCACAATAGTGGTGTTATTTCTCATTTCTCCACCGCCGCTTTGGTGTGGGAATGGGCTTGCCATTCTATTCACTAGATTATGACTATACACAGAGATCCCCTACTACAGAAGGAGTAGTTTCTGTCCTGTAACTCCAGTTCTGTAGTAGGGGTATCTCTGTTATAGTCATAAGCCCCCGCCCTCCTCCCCGGTGGAGAGAGATATTCATGTAAGGATTGCTACAGGTCTGGCGTGTTATGCCTTCAAAAAGAACTGAAAGTAAAAGGGACCTGCAGTGCATTCTGGGATACTTTGAAGTTCTGAAAAGTTCTCTTAAAGGCACAGTATCCTGTTCTGAGCCACATAATGGCAGCCTATGGGGCTTGTCTGTCCAGATCATCCTCTCTATCATTCCAGAGGGTTTTTGCTGCTGAAGCAAGGAAAATCTGTACAGGCTTTGCTGTTTTGTGGGTTTTTTTGGTGGAATTTCTAGTTGAAGTACTGGACAGTGTAGCCTTTTATAGGCTGCATTATCTGTCTTTAATTCTCTCTTAAGTGTCTGTGCAGGTCTGTATTTTTTCGACACTTTAAGGGATTATTTTTGATTGCTCCGGGGTCCACGCACATGGGCGGGACTATTCACTAGATTATGACTATAACAGAGATACCCCTACTACAGAACTGGAGTTACAGGACAGAAACTACTCCTTATGGAGGACCTCTTTGTCTTTCGTAAGCACAGGAAAACCCGGCTGTTTCCACATTATGGGCATTGAATAGCAGAGTTTCCTTGTATTGGTTCAAGCTCAGAGCTGTCCCTTTGGAGATGATCCATGTGCTTTATAAATAAAATAAATAAACAAATATGTATGTTTCTGTCTGGCAATCAAAAGTCAGACATCAAAACAGACAGTGCTAATGTCAGCAAAACAATACAGAGGCTCCAGAACACCCATATAAAATGAATTATATTATATCATATTATAGAACAGTCAAGGAGATGGAAAGATACATAGTTTAGTGCTATGATTCCTCTAAATCCCTACCCACAGTTGCTACAGTATCTGGATTCATTTGTAATTTGTCTTGATCTCGTCAGCTGATCAGCAAAAGAGTTTAAGTTGTGACCAAAGTTGGTGAGGTGGATTACAGAAGGCTCATATGAGGTAAAACAGTGTCATTTATCAGCTTTGTTTCAAATATATTCATACTAAATTGGCAAGATAAGTCCAAATTGTCTCAAACACCACTGTAAAAATATACCGGACCTTGATTTACTTCTTAAGAGTAACAAATGCACACGTTTTTCCACTGTTTCCCTTGTCTGCTTCGCTCTCCCCTCCGCCGCTCTCTGGGTTTCTCCATATCTCGCCTGTGTACTTCTCCCCCATCCCTGCTTTGCCTTCTCACTCCTGTGCTTTCTACCCGCAAGTTATACATGGCTCTCTTTCACTCATTTGATCTCCCACCCTCTTCACGGTGTATTTTCCCTCACTAGAATCCCTGTGTTTTGGTTTCTGCTCCTTTCTCCCTGTGTTGCTTCTGCTCCACCCACCCACTCAAAACACTTTTGCAAATTTTCTTTTTCTATTTTAGTAACTGGTCCATCTCGGATCGATAACAGTAAAGAAAAAAAAATGTTTGTTTCATTGTGTAGGGCACACCTACAAAATGAGGTGGCCAGCCACGTCAAAAGCTTTAAAAAAGAAATTGGTTAACTTGTGGCACAATATTAGGGATGCTGTACCGCAAGGCGAAAATCATTTGTTATCCATTAAATTCCAAAGCGGAGAACTTTTGGCTTTGCCATTGCTTGTTCTTATGGTGAGCTGAACACCATAGCTCAGTGTCATCAGGAACACTATGTTACAGACATGGGGTTCCATTCAACAATTCAGTGCATTTCGCGAGCTGTAGTCTTGGTTCACTCAGTTGGGCAAATGCCCCAGATTATGGTGCTTAGAAGATGGAAAGTCTGGACTGGGATGTGGTGCGCTTAATGACACACAGTCACTTGAGAGCTTTAATGGTTTCCATGTTGCCTGGTGGCATCGCAGCTTCTTCTCCAGCCTACTTCATTGGGGCTATCACTGAGGAGTTCTACAGATGGCCAAATGTTCTTCATCTTCAGTCTTATAGTTACTTCCTCGTTACAACCAGAGGTCCCAAGTTAACTATTTTCATGGAACGATTATCACTGCATACGCACCGGCAACCAAGACAACACTAGGAGTTTGGAGGGACTCTATATGCATGACAGATGCACAAAAGACCCCCAAGAGAAACACCATTGAGTACAGGGGAGCTCTTGCCTCAAGTCACGGCAGGGCATGTCAGTACTCGGGGATGTAACCGCACATAAAATTACATGAAATCATTTGCAACCCATATAGGAAGAGTTTGGACTCCTCCGACCCAATTATTTTGATATCTGTAACTCTATCAGGCACTAACACTGTCTCTAACTGCATTAATTGAAGTCCCAGGTTGTAACAGTTCGAAGTGAAACTCATCATGTCTTAATTGCCTGACAGAAAATTCTGACGGATTAATGTTACTCTAGTGTTGTGTATACTTGACACCTTACCTGATCTTTGGTACCACAGATGATGGGAAATGGCAACCTCCCTAATGGCTCCTAGGAAATTGCTATCTTGATCCGGTACAGACTTATAAAATTCAAGTATCTCCACCATGTACCAGGAAGAGGCTCTGAGGAATGGATTGGGAACTCTCCCCTACCCCCGTTCAAGCGGTTGGAGATGTGAGAAGTAGACCTCCTTCATACAAGGCAGAGTTGTGGGCCTCTCAATGGTTTCTGTGAAGCGGTAGCAGCATTCCTGCCACTAGTAGTAGGAGGTCCAATCACTGTTAACCTCTAACAGATACTCCTAAACACACTGATAACCTAGATCTGAATAGATTTGGTTGCATGTGTGCCTGGTCCTGGTGCCAGCCCAGTGCTTCCCAAAGATTTTAGAACCTCAACACAATTTTTACGACAAAACTTTGCAACCCACCTAGCCTTAGTGGACATGAGGTGTGCGATTTTTCAATGCAACTTAAGCATCGCGTGGTACTGCACAGCACATATCAAATTAAAATGGCCACTAAATTTGCACAGATATACAGTTTTTCTGATGAAACTATTTTGCACACAAATGATGGAAATCGGGTTTCAGTGAATATTTATAATTTGCGCATCACCAAGTAAAGTGTCTTGATTTGTTTTGATCCTATTAAAATTGTTTCTATCGCTTCAGTATTACAAACAAATGTGCTTATTTTTGCTTTCCTAACTAATGTGTGCAGGTAATTTATGGGTTTTTCCAGTTTGTTGTTTGTTACAAAACAATGATATCCTTCAGCCTTTCCTTCACACTCTGTGTACCCCAGCAAGAACTGTCACTTAATTTACACTACTTTTCTTTCTCTGACTGCAAAGTGACTGTGTGTTCACCAATCCCTATGTTAACAAGCATTTGCAATGCAATAGGTCTCGCATTAGGAAAGTTTGAGCTATTGGTATTGTAAATGACACATTTTTTATTTATGTGTTGGTTTTGAAAATAGCGAAATTTATAGCTTTGTCATTTACAATGCCAATAGTTACAACTTTTGCAAATGTGACACCTATAGCATTTGTAATGCAATATGTGTTGTATTTACGTGACTTACATGTATTGATATTACAAATAACAATGGCTTTTTATTTTTTTAAATAATTAATACTTAAATAAAAGTTATTGTAATTTATAATGGCAGTAGCTTAAACTTTTGTAAATAACTTTTGTGAAGATTATGTTCAGTGTATTTTATTGTGATGAAAATCCAAGAACAGAAGTGAAATATTAACATCTTTTTGTGACATTTGTAATAAAGCTTGAAACATTGAGAGAACATATTTGAACCAGTTGTTGTTGAATGGTAGCGCTGAGTGATGTTGTGATGGCTAACGAGTGATGCCGTGGCGTTCAGTGATAGCGCATTGTGATGTTGTGGTGCCCCTGAGTGATGCTGTGGTGGTGCGGAGTGATGCTGTGGTGGTGCGGAGTGATGCTGTATGCTATGCTATGCTTTGTTTTGCTATCCTATGTTTTGTTTTGTTATGCTATGCTATGTTTTGCTATCCTATGCTTTGATTTGTAATGCTATGCTATGCTGTGTTTTGTTATGCTATGCTATGTTTTGTTATGCTTTGCTTTGTTTTGTTATGCTATGCTATGTTTTGTGATGCTATGCTATGTTTTGTTGTGTTTTGTTATGCTATGTTTTGTTATGCTATGCTATGTTTTGTTGTGCTATGCTATGTTTTGTGATGCTATGCTATGTTTTGTTGTGTTTTGTTATGCTATGTTTTGTTATGCTATGCTATGTTTTGCTATCCTATGCTTTGATTTGTAATGCTATGCTATGCTGTGTTTTGTTATGCTATGCTATGTTTTGTTATGCTTTGCTTTGTTTTGTTATGCTATGCTATGTTTTGTGATGCTATGCTATGTTTTGTTGTGTTTTGTTATGCTATGTTTTGTTATGCTATGCTATGTTTTGTTGTGCTATGCTATGTTTTGTGATGCTATGCTATGTTTTGTTGTGCTATGCTATGTTTTGTTATGCTATGCTTTGTTATGCTATGTTTTGTTATGCTATGCTACGCTAAGCTTTGTTTTGTTATGCTGTTTTGTTGTTTTTTGTTATGCTATTCTACATTTTGCTATGCTATGTTTTGTTTTGTTATACTATGCTTTGCTATGCTATGTTTTGTAATGCTATGCTATGTTTTGTTGTGTTTTGTTATGCTATGTTTTGTTATGCTATGCTATGTTTTGTTGTGCTATGCTATGTTTTGTTATGCTATGCTTTGTTATGCTATGTTTTGTTATGCTATGCTACGCTAAGCTTTGTTTTGTTATGCTGTTTTGTTGTTTTTTGTTATGCTATTCTACATTTTGCTATGCTATGTTTTGTTTTGTTATACTATGCTTTGCTATGCTATGTTTTGTAATGCTATGCTATGTTTTGTTGTGTTTTGTTATGCTATGCTATGTTTTGTTATGTTATGCTATGTTTTGTTGTGTTTTTTATGCTATGCTATGTTTTGTTACACTATGCTATGTTTGTTTTGCTATGCTTTGTTATGTTATGCTATGCTTTGTATTGGTATGCTATGCTTTGTTTTGCTATGTTTTGTTATGCTATGCTATATTTTGTTGTGTTTTGCTATGCTATGTTTTGTTTTGCTATACTATGTTTTGTTATGCTATGTTTTGCTATCCTATGCCTAGTTGTGTTATGCTATGCTATGCTGTGTTTTGTTATGCTATGCTGTGTTTTGTTATGCTATGCTATGTTTTGTTGTGTTTTATTATGCTATGCTTTGTTTTGCTATGCTATGTTTTGTTATGCTATGCGTTCTTATGCTGTTTTGTTATGCTTTGCTTTGCTTTGTTATGCTATGCTATGTTTTGTGATGCTATGCTATGTTTTGTTGTGTTTTGTTATGCTTTGCTATGTTTTGTTATGCTATGCTATGTTTTGTTATGCTATGCTATGTTTGGTTTTGCTATGCTATGTTTTGCTATCCTGGGGTGTGTGTGGATGTGTGTGTGTGTGGTTGTGTGTGTGGTTGTGTGTGTGTGGGGTTGTGTGTGTGTGCGGTTGTGTGTGCGGGTTGTGTGTGTGGGGTTTTGTGTTTGTGTGTGGGGGGTTGTGTGTGGGGGATGTGAGGGGGCAGTGTGTGAGGGGGCAGTGTGTGAGTGGGCAGTGTGTGAGTGGGGTTGTGTGTGTGAGTGGGGTTGTGTGTGTGGGGGGTTGTGTGTGGGGGGTTGTGTGTGGGGGGGTTGTGTGTGTGGGGGGGGGGGGGGGTGTGAGGTTTTGTGTTTGTGGGGTTGTGTGAGGGGCAGTGTGTGAGAGGCAGTGTGAGTGGGCGGTGTGTGAGTGGGCAGTGTGTGTGGGGTTGTGTGTGTGGGGTTGTGTGTGGTGGGTTATGTGTGTGTGGTTGTGTGTGGGGGGGTGTGTGTGTGTGTGGGGTTGTGTGTGTGGTTGAGTGTGGTTGTGTGTGGTTGTGTGTGTGGTTGTGTGTGGTTGTGTGTGTGCTTGTGGTGTTGTGTGTGTGTGGTTGTGTGTGGGGGTTGTGTGTGTGTGGGGTTGTATGTGCGTTGGGTTGTATGTGTGTGGGGTTGTATGTGTGTGGTGAAGGAGAGAGAAGTGCACTGTCAGACACGTAAGCCTTCACTTGCTTCTCTCAGGAAGATTCAGGATGTGGGTATGACAATATATGCTTCCTTATTGATACAAGCAAGCTTAAGTCAGCAGTAATTGCCGTCTGGTCTTCTGAGGCTCTTCCCGGGATGCTAATATGGTACAAAACAGAATCCTGGTAAGCTGGTTGGTTGGCCCGAGAAGCTCATCAACTGAAACTAACTAGTGTACAGAAAGCTAAAATAATCTCTTCTCACAGAGTTTCAAAAGCTGAAGAAAAGGGAACCAACTGTGAGCCAGATTGTTCTCAAAAATTCTTCAGCGCCTGGAAGTCTGGGTTAAAGAGCAAATATGGTAGACACAGGAGCGCTGCCCTTTAAAGCCGCGATTCTCGCATACAGAGCCCCTACAGTGCCGCAGCTACAGCTACAAGCGCTTAGTAAATATGCCAAAAATATCATAAGATATACAGTTAAAAAAACAGTAAAAAGTAATATTTCGACGTGACACGGAAATGTAGAAAGACTCCTTGTAAAATAAATACATACAATGCACACTTCAGAAATAGATAAATTAGTTTACCCATCCAACTTGATTTAGTTCCACCCTGTTGAAGAGAGTCGCTCTCGTTAGTACGCTATGGATCGTGACATAAAGCAAGTGGTCTTTGATCAAAGTTCACACAGAACATAAAGGGGCGGGCTAGGAACATGATTACTATTGATTCTGATATTGAAGACTACCATTGCGCCCCTTCTTGGTTTGAGAGCAATGAAAGGTAAGAAGGGATGGGGCTCGAGTCCGGCACTTTTGCTCTGGTTTCTATGCGTGTTTCCCTGACACAAAGAAAGAAGCCCATCCTCTGTTTATTGCCACAGCTGTTTCAGACCATGGTGGGTGCAGGAGCAAAGGCAACATGAACCAACGGGTAGCGTTTGGAGCAGAGCTACGAATACAAGCAGCAGGAAGCGAAGAAAATTAGCCGCGGCAAAAGGAAACATGCTGGCATGCTGCTGCTTTCGGAAATTAGATTTTCAATAAAGAAATGGTTTAGCAAGCCGCGCTATAAGTAAAAAGTGCGGCCGCCAAAATGCTACATGTCATTGAGCCACACATACCAAAATAAGCATACACAGCTCAACATAGTGAAATAAAACACGGCGCCCTTCTACATAAAAAGTACGTGTGTGGCGGCCCGTGGTATATATATAGAACAAGGCTACTGTAAACAAGCACGGTAGGCTTTCATTTTCGTCCAGAAAAAAAACAAGAAAGGTGCAGAGAACGCCGAACAAAACACGGCTTCCTCGCGAAATGGGGGGAAAAAAAAACAAGCTCTCGGCATTACTGTGGCAGGGGGCGGGGGAGCGGGAGCGCATTCCTTTGAAGTCTGATGGGGGAGGGGGGCAGGGGAGCGGCTTGGGAGCGGATTACTTTGAAGTCTGATGCTGAGGCTCAGACAAATGGTGGTGTGCGAGCAGCTTCCTTTGAAGTCTGATGCCGAGGCATGGTGTGGGATGTGGCTGGGGATGATGTGCACGCGCCTGCCTCACACACCTGCCTCATATGAACTGAACGCGATCCGTAGCTTGGTAGACTTTTTGAACAGCTTACTATAATCTCGCCTATTCAATCCCTAACGGGATAGAATAGGCGAGACCTAAAAAGATAAGCAGCAAATAGTCAGAAGACATAGCCTGACATTTGACCTCTGTCCTTTGAAGCCCAGCAAAAGTGACAAGATAAATGCTGAATTTAAAGGCATCTTTGTTGCTTGGTCTTTCGTGTCCAACCAAAAACAAGCTTGCGACCGACCCATAGTTTAGGAAACACTGTGCTAGTCAAAAGGGATATCGTCCAACAACGGAGGGCACCACGCTCCACTAAATCGAAAGCAGGTCTTGACAGACACATAATCCAGAAAAAAACAGCGCATTGGACCCTTGGCTGTTTGCAGAAAACATGTGAAAACAAGGGGAATGTGCACTGAGTACCAAGCACACCCTCTTAAAACCTCCCTCTGTTTGATCAGTTCGTCATTGGCTTGTTTGAAATAATTGTAGCCATTTGTGGTATATGAACAATTCCCACTTCCTGAAGCATGTTTTTTGCTTTGGAACTTTTTTATGATGCTCACTGAAATGAAATGCCAATAAATAGTTTAATTAACAAAAAATATAAAAGGTTAACACTATTAGTCCTGTTTATGCAGTTATGCATTCAGGACTACACATCCCAAACTTCAAAGAGGAAACCTGGACTGAATGAGCTACTCAAGCATGGATCTGGTAAACTTCAGATTTCTGGGTAAAGCACATAATTATCATCGCCAGTGTACCGAGCCCTTTCGATGCAGTAATGATCCGATGGAAGACATGATTGGAAACCATTACTCACTAGCAGACGAAAAGAACCAATTTGGATTTCACTCCTTAGTACGAGTTATTATGATCAGGGATGAGTAAGCGTAGCCAGTAATTAGGTACACTGTCAGAGGCGCAACTAGAGCCACATTTCGGGGGGGGGGGGGGGGAGGGGGGGGGGGAGGAGGGCTAAGAAAAAATTTCAGGTGGGGGGCTAATTCTTCCCGCAATAGGCAGAGAGGAGATGCAGGGGCTCTAATCAGGGGTGAAAAAACAACAAAGCCTCATTACCAAGCAAATGGTCTTTTAAAGACCTGTGAAGTACTCAGGTGGGGCGGTGTGTGTGCAAGGTAAGCTGTCTCAGCCCTTGCTGCCACACATGACGGGGTGGGGGGGGGGAGCTGAAGCCCTATGCGCCCAATGGGCGTTGCGCGCCTGTACACAGTGCATGTTGTGCATCAGCTCCATCTAGAAGCCATTGTTTAATAGGGAAGCAGCCTACGGAACAGGTACAACAGGAACTACGGGACAGGGACAAAGGAGTATAGGCCCGCTTCTATTTACACAGGCCGAGAGCCAGACATGCCAACCCTACCGATTCAGGCGTGAGACTACTGATTTGAAGGCTAGTCTCCCGCCTCCCGATTCCTATAAGGAAAAAAACCCGATTTCTTGGGGGTTTCAGCTGACAGGGCTTGGTTGTGTAAAGTGCTAATTCTTCCAGCAAAGAGTGGCGATGCAGGGGTTCTCGAAGGAGTGAAAAACCAACAAAGCGTCATTAACATGAGACTCGTCTTTTAAAGACCTGCGAAGTACTGGGGGGGGGAGAAAAAATCGTGCATTTGCGTTTCAAATGTCCGATCCTACAGCAGCACACTTCCAAAGCCCATACATGCCAGTAACCCGATTCAAATCCCCATTCTCCCGATTTTTTTTTTTTAATCTCCCACTTTGCTCTCCTGAAATGTTGGCATGTATGCGACAGCCATCTGCTGTACACTGCTGGCTGGTAACTCTACTCTGTGTTCAGATCTGTGAGCTTTTCCAGGATCCACTACTCTGAGCAGTACTGTACACTGCTGTACACTGAATACTGTGGGTTTCACTGTTAGCACATAGGTACAAATGTTGTTACTTTATCAACCCATTAATACACCAGGGAGGGTAGCTATCAATGGTGAAACAGGTGCAGCGGCAACGGGGCCCAGGAAGCCTAAGGGACTTATTACAACACAATTATGACAAGCTTTTGCTATCCAATTGGGTTCCGGGGGACATTTGTATTGCTTGCATTAGAGCCCATGGCACCTTTGCTGTGTCACTGAGTACACAATAATTGTTGCCCTGTGTTTTATCTGTAGATACTTTTGTTAAAATGGGATTTCAAACTTTTGCCTAAAAAAATTATTATTTGTACTTCTCTGTTCAACTCACCCCCACTGTAAGTCAGTCACAATTGAGTGTAAAAGTATTTCAATCAAGTATTTACTTATGTACCATATGATGTTCACATTATAAATAAACTAGATCGCAGATAAGTGGGGATCAACAAATATGGCAGCGGTGTATATCACCTGTCTTTGTGGTTCTGGTATTTATGTTTGTGGTATGTATATAGTAAGAACCTAGCCAATAGGCAGCTGAGGGCTGTACAGGGTCAGAGGCAAAAATACAGTCAGCAAATGATTCAAGAGGTTGCTGGGTTGTGGGAGCAGCAGGGGTCTGTTACTCCCCCATGATCATGTGTTCCTCAAATAGCTATTTCTTAAATTTGATTTATTCGTTTTTTTGTTTGTTTTGTTGACACTTTGCCTCCAGTCTGTTGGTGTCCTACCTGCGGGGTGCAGTGAGCCACCAGAAAAGGTGAGCTTGATAGGCAGGTATACTGGTTGCGAAGGGTTTGTAAATGAAATTGCAACCCGTAGATCCAATGAGGCAAGTGTATAAGTAATTGCAAAACAACAGTATCCAATTAGGTATCAATATTAAACTATTTTATCAGTTCAGGACAATTTTTACTAATGTATTGCTTTAAGCATCTCATGAGCACGAAAGGAATATGACCCAAAATATATACTCTTGTGAAAAGTGATATTTTTGTCAGTGTGAGTCAGTTGTAATCGCAAATTAGGAATTTTTCCAAGGGTGCAGGGGTGTCTCAAGAACACCCTGCTGCACCCCTGAAAAAGACATTTGGGGGCATATGGCGCACATACATGCCCTAAAGGCATGTATGGGCGTCATATGGCACCTTTTGTTTTTTGGAAAAAAGCTTTTTGAAAAGAATTCGCAAATTACCACCAACTAGAAGTTGGTGGTAATTTGCGAATCCTTAATGGCATTTTTTAAATATTTTTTGTTTGATACATTGCATTTAAGGAATCGCAAAATTTACGATTCCTTAAGTGCAATCACAAAATAAGGAATAGCAAATTTTGCTATTCCTTATTTTGCATCAAACATGTTTGATACATACCATTTGTCTAATTAGCATTCGCAAAGGCCGAAATTCGCAGAATTTCGGCCTTTGCGAATGCTAATTAGCATGATACATATGGCCCAGAATTTGATTTGTGCGGGTGGCGCAAAAAGTGATCTAAAAAAAAAGGAAAATGGTGACAGGACCACAGATAGTTTCTAAATCAGTCAATGATTGTGTTTTACAATCCTTAAATTGGTATCCTTAGCTTGATTTGCGGGGGCAGTGCAAATACAGCTAATAGTAACATGGGTGATTGGTGGCCTCAATTGAAGAACTAGAGTGCAAACAAACAGAGAGCATGAATTATAAGCAAAAAGGCAAAGTGATATGTTAGAGTCAAGCTTACTGCTTTGTCTTGTAGAAGTAAAACCAAAATTGGAAATTCTGCAATCTTCGCATTAAAATTAAGACTTTTTGTATATATTTTTTTGTGAATTAACGTATTTCATAATTTGTGTATTTGAGGCATACTTATTCCTGTAGTTTGATGAATTGTTTTTACGTGCAAATCCTACAAGTTATTTGGCATTGGTCGCCAGGATCTACAGAAGTCAAAAGGCTGTAAACCGCTGGGTTAGGGAAATTCAATTTGCTACCCTTTTCTTAAGCACTGCATTTTTATTCTTATATTTGTAGAAAAGATAACTCATGCCCATGTTATATATGTCATATAAACTATATCACAGGCTTCTAGTAAAAGCGTTGAAACGTAACATGAGTTAGAAGATAGCTACATATCGTAATCCGCAGTCATAAAGTGTGGTTTACAACTACTTCGAAAGAACATGTAAAAAAAACTGTGTATTGTAAAGCGCGCTGATACCCTCGTGGGTCATGTTCGCGCTATATAAAACTTTATAAATAAATAAATAAACGAATGCCTTTGGTAAACAGTGTACATAAAAAAAAAAAGTGAGGCCAGTGCCGGTGAACCTGTGAAAAAACACAACTCCATCAATCAAATTAATGAGGAACAATGCTACAGAAAGAAAAAAAGGCGGGCATAGATGTATTAAAAGTGCTTTGTTCAGCTGTTACAGGCCACACAATTAGCACAGCAAGTGAGACGAAATCATTAGTGGTATTTAAGGGAGATGTTAACGAAGCGGATAAAGAGCGATTGGAAACTGAAAGGCGGTTGGACTTGATTATTTGTGTATGATGATGAGAGAGAACGCCAGAAGCGAGGCGGATGAATTGTGCAGTTTTATATGTAGAAAAGTTTGTAACTTCGTACTTTCTTACACTGTGATGTTCTAGAAGGCTTTTAACCCCTTAGCCGCAGCGGTAATTCCGCCGCGGCGCTGGGGGGCGAGGGGGGTGCGCGCGGCTCCACCATGCTCGTGACGAAACCACTCCGTCACGAGCCACGGGCGCGCTGTGCTTGTGACGGAGTGGTTCCGTCACGGCCCCGCCCGCTCAATAGAGCGCTCAGTGCAGGCGTGGAATTCATGCCGCGCAGGCGCGGCGGCCGGGCCGTGACGGAACCACTCTGTCATTTACACAGCACGTCCACCAGCACGCAAAGGGTTAAGGCCGGCCATTGTACTTACATGCTATGGTTTGCCCACTGTCATGTCAATACAATGTGCTTATTCCCTTTAGATGGTCTATTAGCAATGCTGCCTCTCCCTGAACACAAGTCTGGCCCTGCCCTCATTGGCAGGCACTTAGGGCCTAATTCCGAGTTTGGTGGTCCATAGGATTGCAAAACTCGCGGTGGAGGTCAGGGACCGCCACACCAGTGGTACGATTAGAGTATTACAACTACAGCGGTCGGATCGCCTCACTACCAGGGATCCGCAATCCCTTGAAGTGGAGCGGTTTTCTGATGGCCTCAATATGCTAGTGGTACCGCTGTGGCACCGCCAAGTGTATTCTGAGTTTCCTCACCACCACAGATTTCATTGCGGTGAGCAAGTCATGAAACCTATGGCAGTGAGGAAACTAAGGGGGTCCTACTGGGCCCCCTCTACCTCATGGCCCGAGGATGCATGCACAGGGGCACATGGTGTGCCCCCCTGTCTGCATGCACCCCTGTTACTGCACCGGATGGACTGCACAATCCATGCCATATAGGAACGGGCTCTTGCGTTCCTCTTGCAGTGCCTGTTTAATAGGCATCACTGTGGGAACCGCGAAGGACCGCACACCAGACCACGAGAGAAAACTCGTAATCTGGCGGCGGTGAGGTTTGTCGGTTTGCCACACTGCCAAACTCATAATCGGGCCCTTAGTACTTTATTGGCCCTGCTGGGAAAGGGGGCATCCACCAGCAGTGCAATAATGTTACTTTTTGGTCTAAGTCAGCATTTTAATGGATCACTGAAATAATATCGAGGGACAGAATATCGACCAACAAAAATATTGTTGACAAAATATCGAGATACAAAATATCGAGTTTCTATCTACAAACAGGTAAGTACAAAAATATTGAGTTAAAAATATCGTTTACAAAAATATAGTTGTAAAAAATATCGACTTTAATAAAAACAATGTTTAATTACATTAATATAAAAAATTAATTACTAAAATATACTTAACAATACTTAAAATAACTTTTAATAATTAAATAATTAATGAAAGTAAAAAAAAAATATTTTTTTAATCATATTTCTTAAAACATATATATATATAGTAACAAAATTTAATTAAATAATAGCCAATATTATTAACGTACAAATACAAAAGAGTAAAAATTACTATTCCCACTCCAGTGGGTGCAACAGTAGGGAAAGCGTTGGATAGCGTAGGGGTTAAAATTACTATTCCCACTCCAAAGAGTGCAACAGTGGATATATGACGTTACAACGCAACTTTTACAACGCACTACCATTACAACGTAAGTATTGGTAAGTATATAATAATTTTTTTAATTTAAATTATTTAAAATTAATTTAATATAATTTAATTTAATTTAATTTCATTTAATTAAATTAATTTAATGTAAATTTAATTTTACTTTATTTTTACACTGTACCCCTGTACCCCAAAAACCCAAAACTGACCCTGAACCCTAAAAAAAACCTTTACCCCAAAACTGACCCTGAACCCTAAAAATACCCCTTTACCCAAAAACTAAAAACTGACCCTGAAACCTAAAAATACCCCTTTACCCAAAAACTAAAAACTGACCCTGAACCCTAAAAATACCCCTTTACCCAAAAACTAAAAACTGACCCTGAACCCTAAAAATACCCCTTTACCCAAAAACTAAAAACTGACCCTGAACCCTAAAAATACCCCTTTACCCAAAAACCAAAAACTGACCCTGAACCCTAAAAATACCCCTTTAATTTAACATAATTAGCAATTAATCAATTAAATTAAATTAATTACCAATTACATTTTAATTAATTAACAAATATTTTTAATTAACAATTAATTAAATATTACTACCAATTATTATATTTACATATTTAATTAATTATAATTAAATTACTTCCCACCCTATTCCCCTATAAACCCACAACCCGCTACAGGAAATACATTATTTTAATTTACATAATTAGCAATTAATCAATTAAATTAAATTAATTACCAATTAAATTTTAAATAATTAACAAATATTATTTAATTACCAATTAATTAATTATTACTACCAATTAATACATTTACATATTGAATTAATTATAATTAAATTACTTCCCACCCTATTCCCCTATAAACCCACAACCCGCTACAGAATAAAATTACACAATAATTAAAAAAAATCATTAATTAAAAATGATTATAACATAAAATGACACTTTTCACACATATTATAACATAAAAAACACTATAAATAATTAAATATTATTTAAAAAACGATATTTTTTACTATCTAGATTATATACTTGGATATTTTCACTTTCTATATTATTTACAGTCGATATTACTTCACTTACCTTAAAAACGATATTTTGGCTGTCTATATTCTGTCCTGTCGATATTTTGTCCAAACGATATTTCAAACTCGATATTCTGTCCAAACGATATTTTGGAGTCGATATTATGTCTGTGCACCCATTTTAATATATGCATTTATGAGCTCATTTTATTGACAGTGGCCCCCTCTGTTTTTAAACTGTTTCTTATTAATTAGTATTATGAACTTTTCTTTTCCGCTGTTTTATATAGCGCAAACTTGACCTGAATGTATCAGAGCGCTTTACATGAGCGCCAGTTGCGTTACAGGTGGACACATTCATTTTTTTTTTGTTAGGCAGGAGGTTAAGTGATTTGCCCAGAATCACAGGTTGTTGAGTGTCGTTGCCAAGACTCAAACCCGGTTCTGCAGATTCGAGGTCGACCGCTCTAGCCGTTAGGCCACATCCTCCCCCCTGACTTGACTTCCAGATTTTGAAACGATTTGAATTAATCATACAATAAAGCTGTTTTAAAAAAAAAATGCAATGCTGATAACATAACAGTATGTCTCTATATGCTGTCCTATGCATGGTGTGGTCGTTTGACCTTCCACCAAACAAATGCCTAGATGTGCAAAGATCCTTGTTCATGTTCTGTTTTTTTTTGCATTGCATGTTCCTAAGTTGCCATTTGCTGCCTTCAGGAGTTTTTTTAGCTACCTTCTCATGAGGAGATTTAACCTCTGTTCCTGTGTTCCACACCCAGTCTCTGTCTACCAGTTTGTAGGTTTTCTCAGCACATTTTCTGGGGCCTGCCCTGGAGCCTGTGTGTGCACTATTCAAGGTCACATATTTTGGTGTCTGTGTGTGGGTGGGGGCATCATTGCATACTCAGTGTGGTGTCATCAGCAATACCATACGAGGCTAAGGAACAATAACCCACGTGCTATTGTTGTTCTAAGTCACTTCTAACTGGATGTTCTGGTAGACTTAGGTTTAGAGAACTTTAAGGAACAAAGAAAATCTAACTGCAGCCGCAGAGTGAGATTGCACAGGTCAACATATGTTTTACTAAACATTTGTTGTTGGGTTGTTGCACATTAATGGATGGATGGATAGATGAAAGGGTACATGAAAGAGAGAATGATGGATGAAGAGAAAGATAGATGGAGGGACAGAAGGAAGGATAGGTGGAGAGAAGGACTGATTTATGAAATATCAAATAAATTCTGAAATGAGGTGTGAAAGGGGGGAAACAACCTTTACCATGTAGTCATTATTACGCAATACATTTACCACACACTGCCTTTACCACGCAAGTCTTTACCATGCATATGCCTTTACCGCACATGCCTTTACAACAAAAATATAAGTATCAGGTAAGTATATATATATTTTTTTTTTTAAAGAAAAAAAGAGAGTTACCACATGGCGAGATGCACTCCCAGGTAGGTTTATTGACAACAGAGCTGCTTCAGTGAACACCAGTCTAACAGTTTCTTGCGGGCGCGTTTCAGGCCATACGCCCTTCCTCAGCTCAGACTGCGACAGTGACCACCAACAGAACACACAGTATTTTCCCAATTTAAATACAATAATGCTCATGAGAGCACATTCACTTGTTACAATTGAATGATGGGACTGGAAGTCCAAAACCTTTAACCTATGTGGGTCGTTGTAGTCACATACTTTAAAAAGAGTTCTTTTCTTTAGTGCATTAAACAAAGAAGTGGTTCTCCAGTATAAATCTCACCTCCTTTTCTGCATTCAGCCATCCTAATAAAGCAGCAGCGGACCCGCTATTTGTCTTGCGATGGTGCATCTCACGACCGGGCCGGCCGAATTACTGGAAAAAAGAGTTACCACATGGTGAGATGCACTCCCTGGTAGATTTATTGACAACAGTGCGCTGCTTCAGTGAACACCAGTGACAGTTTCTTGCCGACGCGTTTCGGGCCTTGCACTCTTCCTCACAGGCAGACTGTGACAACCAACAGAACTCCCAGTATTTTGTTTCCCAATTGAAATACAATCATGCTTATGTGAGCACATCCGCTTGTTACAATTGCATGATGGGACTGGAAGTCCAAATTCTTTAACCCATGTGGGTCGCTGTCGTCACATACTTTTAAAATAATTATTTTATATATATACGTGTGTGTGTATATATATATATATATATATATATATATATATATATATACATACATATAGAGAGAGATAGATAGATAGATAGATAGATAGATAGATAGATAGATAGATAGATAGATAGATTCACTTAAAAAAACAAAGGTTACAGGGTCACTATAATGAGGAAATAGTATTAAGAAAACCTTGGAAATTTACTGAAAAAAACAAAGGTTATAGGGACACCATAGTTAGGCTCAGATTTCACTCATATAAAAGCAGTGAAATTCAGAGGAACCTGAGTTAACTATAACTTACGCCCTGCTGAGCACTGATTATGACCTCACATATTACATTACTCATGACATGGCCAGTGACATCACTAATGACATCATCCACATAGTCACCCACACACTCACTCGCACCCCATACAACCTCTTGTATGACCACTCACACACCCACACAACCACTCACATACCCATACTAGTACTCACACACCCACTCACTCCTCTATAGAGCCACTCACCCACTCATACATGCACTCACACAACAATTCACTCTGCCATAAAGCTACTCATACAATCAGTCACTCACCTATACAGCCACTCACACAGCCACACACTCATCCATACAGCTACTCATACACCCACTTATTCACCTACACCGTCACTCACACACCCAATTCATTCACCCATACAGCCTTTCAACACAGCCACTCACTCACCCATGCAAGCACTCACACACTTACTCACACACCCACACACTTACATACCCATTCACACATCCATATAAGCACTCACACATCTGATCACTCACCCATACTGCCATTCGCAGAAACTTGCTCTTCAATACAGCAACTCACACACCAACTCACTTAACCAAACACCCACTCAACCAGCCACTCACCAATACAGCCACTTACACACCCAGTCCCTCACTCGTACAGTCATTCAGACACCCACTCACTCACCCATAGTCACTTCACACCCTGTTACCCACCCATAGAGCCACTCACACTGCCACTCACTCACCCATACAGCCATTGACACACCCACTCACTCATCAATACAGCCACTCACACACCATCTCACTCACCCACACAGCTACTCACACACCCACTTATACACTCATAGAGTAACTCTCACGCCCATACACTCAAGGATACATATAGTCACTCACATAATATGTATTAGAAGTAGTATCACTCATTAGTAGTACTCCTCGTATAATTTTGTATTACCTTGGTGTATATGTTTAACACCTATAAACGCTTAAAAACACTTACACTCATTTGATGTTATCAGTGATGTCACTGATCAAGTCATGAGTGATGTAATATGTGAAGTTATAAGCAGCGCACTGCGGGGGCGTAAGTTATAGTCATCTCAGGTAACTATAACTGCTGAATTTCACTGGTTTTGTACTAGTAAAATTTGAGCCTAACTATAACATCTCTGTAACCTTTGTTTTTTTCAGTGAATGGGTGGTTCCATCATACATCCTTGAAAGTCACCATTAGGACACATAGTTTTCAGAAATCCTCCAGGAAAACAACAAAAACAAGCTCCAAACTCCTTCGCCTCACTGGCTCACTCAGTGCCATTCGGCGATCCGTCTCAGAGTGAGATTTATTTTTCTGACTACACTCTGGGTTCTGTTGTAGCTCTGAAGATAGAGCTCTGTTGCCTGGGAGTATGAGCTTGTGTTTTGCAAAGGCATGCTGTGCTAAAGTTGTGGTCCCAAGGGTGATGGTATTCACTGTGAAGGGCCTAGAGACACTTTTTTTTGCACTGTTCGGAACGGCCCTTCAAATCTAATCCAACCACTAACATTTCCTACTTGGGAATATTTTGTGGAACAACAATAAATGTAATTGCTTTTCTGATTTCTAGCTCATGTTTATCACTTTTAATAATTGGAATGTGATACATTGTTTTTTTTTCAAACCACCTGGTATTATACTGAGCAAGACCATAGCAGATAAAAGACACAAGGATAGCTTGGTGGTCTGGAGGCCTAAAGCTTACAGGTTTTAATTCAGGTGAAGTGTGTTATATTCTATAACCTGTTAAGTTGTACACTGTCACTTTAAGTGGATGGTCTTTCTCAGCTGTCCTGCTCAGCTGACTCTATACTTGTGATGTCATCTGCTTCATGTACATGATGGAATGTTTTGATTCAAGACTGGGGAAACTGTACACTCTGAAGATACTGGCAGATGATAAGCTGTGTAGTTTTCTGCTTATTAAAGCTCTTCAACCCATCCACCTGACTCCTGGATTACTACATAATTTTGGCGACGCGGCTCTACACAGCTGAACCCACGCATCCACCTTCAAGCCTCCAAGGATTTTTTTAATCCTATTCAAACCATCTGCCAACTACCATCTTCAACATTTCAAAGAAACTTTATTCAACATTTTTCAACTCAACTCTAATCAATTTCAATTTTCAACTTTCAAGATGAATACCCACTCATCTCCAGATAAGTGACTCTTTTCTCTTTATCTGTATTTACTGCTTTAACGCTTGTGTGTCTACTCAAAGCGTGACCCTTCTCATTTCCCAGCATCTGTGAACCAGTACTGAGTCTTTAACATTGCCAGCGTCTACATTAACTAGCGCTGAATGCTGTATGAACCAGCACTCAGCTGAACCAGCGCTCAGCCATTAACATTGCCAGCGTCTGAATTCACTAGCGCTGAGTAGCTTGAGCAATCTTCCCGTTGGAGTGCTGTTTTCTTTTGTAGACATTAACCTGGGAAGGGCACGCGCTGTGAAACCTGAACCGCATATCCATTATTTTAACGTTGGAGCGGCATTTTGTTTCCTTGCACACACATTGTCAAGCGCCAGCAGCCCTTCAGTTTATTGACATTTAACGTTGGAGCGGCATTTCGTTTCCTTGCGCACACTGCCAGCGCATATGTGTGAACCAACGCTGAACCTTAACATTGCCAGCGTTTATATGTGAACCAGCGCTGAGTCTTCGACACTGCCAACTTCTATTTTAAGCTAACGCTGAGTTGCTCGAACAATTTTTCACTTTGGTGTGCTGTTTTGTTTTAAACTGTAAGCTGGGAAGGGCGCGCACTGTGAAACTCGAGCCGCATCTCCATTACTTTAACGTCAGATCGGCATTTCGTGTCCTCGCGCTTACGCTGTCAAGCGCCTGCAGCCTTTCAGTTGTTTACATTTGAATCGCTCAGTTCTGCATGAGCGCACGCACAGAATTACTACCTCGAGACCATTCACGTGAGAAAAGTCACGCGAGTCATTTCAAGACCACATGAGAGAATTCTACTCCGTCGCTTAGCAACGCTTCTTGCCTTAAACCATTTTTTCTTGTTTTGACAATCTCTTGCTGCATAACAATCCCACATTCTAACATTCTTTTTGTGTGTTCCATTCCCACGACATCTGTTCTAGGAGACACTGTGACATCATTTTTTTCTATCAAAGAAACAATTCAATGTACATCTACACAATGGATTATTGTTTTCCTACTCCACGAGAAGTATTTTACTAATTCAAGACTGCATGTGAAAAGCTTAACAATTCAAGGGTACATTTCCACAATGGATTATCGTTTTCTTACTTCAAGGAGTACTCAATTGAGTCAAGACTACATTTGAAGAGCTCTAATTTTCTACAAAGGATTATCTTTCTGTGTCATTTTCCTCAAAAAATTTGTTTACATTTCTTGTTTTTGTTTAGTTGCTTTTCCTTCACGATGTCTACACTACAATCTATTAATGCTCCTCCTGCTTTCCTTGACACTCCAGGAGAACCTCCTGTGAAATGGGATATCTGGTTTGACGCATTTGAGACATATTTAGGCGCTATAGGTGCTTCGAGGTATCGTCCCGAAAGAAAGAAATGTCTTTTATTGCATTCTCTTGGTTTCGAAGGTAGATCTATTTTCAAGCACTTACCTGATCCTCCCTTAGATTATGAGGTAATAGATGAGTATCAAACTACTATTACTAAACTTAAACTAAGGTTTGATAAGAAGCCTAATTTAATTGTACTTAGACATAAATTCTTTATGAGGAAACAGTCTGAATGTGAAGATGTAGATTTGTATTTTTCCACTCTTAGGAAACTAGCTTCTGTCTGTCTTTTTGAAAACTTTACTGAGCAGTTGATTCGTGATCAATTCGTAAGTTATTGTAAAGACAAACAGACTAGACAAAAGTTACTCACTATGGATAATCCTACTCTTGATGAGACTATCAAGATTGCAAAAAGTATCGAAACTTCTCACATTTCCCTTAAGGAATTGGAGGAGAAACCAGTGGATAGTGTTAATTTTGTTGGAAATTCTAAGAAAGGGAAAGGTAAATTTGTTAAAGTTGCTAGCAATTTTTCTTCAAAACCTAAGGATAATCCTTCTTCCAGATTTAAAGATACTGTATCTGTACCAAGCAATGTATGTTTGCGTTGTGGTAGTGCTGTCCACAACAAAGGTTCGAAATGTCCTGCTATAAATTCTACGTGCAACTATTGCAAAAAAATAGGACATTATGCTACTGTTTGCTTAAAAAACAAATTTCAAAAGAAAACTATAGCTTGTGTTTTAGAATCAGATGATGAATCGGACTCTGAAACCATTTCTGTTGTCACTGATTCTGATAACACATCCATACCCCTCACTGGTGATCCTTCTACCTGTGTAGATCCTATTGTGGAAATACTCGTTGGTGATAAGAAACTCAATTTAAGCAGATTCAGGTGCAAGGATTACGATAATTACCAATGAATTGTTTAGTGAAACGTGGTGTGATAGAGCACTTTTCCCTCCGGACAGGAAACCTATTTCCTATCAAAAACGCAAAATTCCTCTTTTAGGATTTTTCGAAGATTACCTAGAGTTTAAGGGTAGGAGAATAAGGGGCAAGGTTTATGTAGCTGTAGATGGACTCAACATTCTAGGTTGGTTCCATCAAGGTCTTTTTGGGATGCAACTTAGACCAGGGATGAAAGAACAAGTCTTACTTGTCTCTTGTGAAGAAGAAAACACAAAGTGGGTTAATGAATTTCCTTCGGTGTTTAGTGATCAACTTGGGAAGATCGTAGGTTTCAAACACAAGATAATTGTTAAGGACGGTGCTACTCCTATCAAGCACAAACTTAGGAGTGTTCCTTTTAGCATTAGGGAAGATCTCAATAGGGAAATCACTATGCTCTGCGAAAAAGGAATCATAGAACCCACGGAGTCTTCACTATGGTTATCCCCTTTGGTCGTTGCACGGAAGAGAGATGGAAAACTCAGAGTTCGTGTAGACCTTAGGTCTTTAAACAAAGAAATCTGGGTTGACTCCCATCCTCTACCCAAGATTACAGATCTTTTTGCCAACATCAAGGGTGCTAAGATTTTTTCAAAGTTAGATCTGGCTAGTGCCTACCATCAAATAGAACTTCACCCTGAATCACGTTCACTAACAGCTTTTGTATCGCCACTTGGTACTTTCCGCTACAAAAGAATGCCCTTTGGATTGGCCTCAGCAGCCTCTGTTTTTCAGAGGGTGATGCAAAATCTTTTGAGAGATGTTGAGGGTGTTCTTGTTTTTCAAGACGATGTTTTGGTTTATGCTGTAGATGATGAAACCCATGATAACATTGTCAGAAAGGTTTTGGGAATTTTTAAGGAACATGGTGTTGTCTTAATGACAGAGAAATGTAAATTTAATTCCAGTGAGATTGAATATCTTGGTCATTTACTTTCTTCTGAAGGGATCAAACCTAGACAAGGGTTAATTGAGGCTATTATGAGAGCACCAGTACCTAAGGATAGGTCTGGTGTTAAGTCTCTTCTTGGATTGTTAGAATATTATTCGAGGTTCGTGCCTGGGTATGCGTCAATTGTTAGACCCATTAGTAATTTGCTCAAGTTTTCCACAAAGTTTGCATGGACACATGAGTGTGATTGTGCTTTTATGGAAGTTAAGGACATTTTGAAGAAAGGTGATGCTCTTACTCCATTTCACCCAGATTTGCCATGTTACATTACCGTAGATGCGAGCAAGGTGGGTTTAGGAGCGATTCTTACTCAACGTTCTGGTGAAAAATAATTTACTGTTGCTTTTGCTTCCAGAGTGCTTAGGAGTGCTGAAATTCAATACTCGGTCATAGAGAAAGAGTTACTAGCGTGTGTATGGGCTATTGACAAATATCGACCTTATGTATGGGGCAGGCATTTCAATTTGATTACTGATCACAAGCCATTAGTGTCTATTTTGTCTGCTGGTCCCAACAAATATTGTACACCCAGGATCACGAGAATGGTTACCAAATTACTTCACTATCAGTTTGATGTCACGCACATCTCAGGTGGCAAAAACACACGTGCAGATTTTTTGTCACGTTTTCCTCAGAGTGATGGTGTGAATGAAGGTACAGATTTTATTGATTTGAATGATGAAGATGAGGAAGATTGTTTTGTGGCTTCAATAGATGTTCCTGTCCTAGCTGTGGGGTCTGAGGAAGATTGGAGAGAGTCTTTGTCAAAGGACAAGGTGTTACAGGAAGTGTTCGATTTTGTCAAGAATGGCTGGCCCAAGGAGAAGTCTTTGCCTTCTGTGTTGCAACCCTATTGGAAGGTTGAGTCTGAAATTTCAATTGAGGACGGTCTATTAGTCAGATGTGACAAACTTATTCCACCTCATAATCTCAGGCTTGTCATCATGAAGGAAGCTCATGAGGGACACTTAGGTATCTCTTTAACTATACGTCGAGTGCGACAAGATTTTTTGTGGCCAAGCATGGACAATGAGATTCGCACTTTTGTTGAAAACTGTCCAGTGTGTTCAGCATCAGAAAAATCACTTAAAGTTGTTGTTCCTCCTTTGTCCCCTATTGAATGTCCCACCAGTCCCTGGACTAAAGTAGGTATTGACATCATGGGTCCTTATGAAGTTTTACCTCGAGGGATGAGGTTCATTATTGTTTTGATGGATTACACATCGAAATGGCCTGAGGTAAAAGTTGTTAAGGAGGTCAGTACTACTACTGTGGTTGAATTTCTCAAGGAAGTTTTTTTAAGAGAAGGGTTTCCTGAATTTATAGTTTCAGACAATGGAACTCAGTTTGTCAGTTTTGAGTTCAAATCCTTTCTTAAGTCTTGTGGAATCAAGCACCTTAAAAGTTCACTTTATTACCCACAAACGAATGGTCTAGTTGAGAGGATGAATCGTGTTGTGGGTGAGTGCATCAAGTGGGCAGTGGAGGGGAGGCGAGATGTTGTTACATCCCTTGAAAGTATGCTTTGGTCCTACAGGACGACACCGCACTCTTCCACGAAAGTTTCTCCTTTTGAGGTATTAAGAGGGAGAAAAGCCAACACCAGTTTTAGACCCAGTTGGATGTCTAAGTGCTCTTGTCCTCTAGTTGATATTGAGTCTGTTTTAGAAACAGTCAAATCTAATTCCATCTTGACACAAAATAAGGAGAAAATTTGGTTTGATCAGAAGAAAAACGCCAAGATGGTCACGTTGTGTGTGGGGGATTTGGTGAAGGTAAAGAATTCTACTCACACAAAGAAAGGAAGAAGTAAATACAGTGAACCCATCAAAATAGTGAGAATTGGTGAAAATGCTGTTCAAGTTGAAGGAGGGTACTGGTGGAACATCTCGAAAATTGTAAAGGTTAAAGCTAATCTTGGTGTCTCTAAAAAATGTGATATGCTGGTCAACAATATGGATTCCTCTCGTAGGAAGAGTATTAGATCTATTACTTTACCTCATAGATTTTGCTATTAGCATTAATTTTCCTCATTGACTTTTGTTGTATTGCTATTTTCTTTTTTTTTCCCATGATACTTTAAATGAATTTATTACTTGTTAATGATTTAACTTAATACTTATTTATATTTTATTATACTGTGTTTGGCTCATTTCGCTGGAAGAAAAGGAGGTATGTTATATTCTATAACCTGTTAAGTTGTACACTGTCACTTTAAGTGGATGGTCTTTCTCAGCTGTCCTGCTCAGCTGACTCTATACTTGTGATGTCATCTGCTTCATGTACATGATGGAATGTTTTGATTCAAGACTGGGGAAACTGTACACTCTGAAGATACTGGCAGATGATAAGCTGTGTAGTTTTCTGCTTATTAAAGCTCTTCAACCCATCCACCTGACTCCTGGATTACTACAAAGTGTAGCTCACCCTTTCAAGCCCCCAACGGTTTTACATAAAATGTTGTTGAGGGGAGTATTAAGGTATGTTATTGAATCACCTACAGACAATTAAGTAGGTTGTTTTTGCTATCTATAAAAAAGTATTATTTTGAAGGTATATATATATATATATATATATATATATATATGAGCACTTTAAGTGAGCACCAGTTGCATTACAGATGGACACATTCATTTTTGTTAGGCATGGGGAGATTGAGGGATTTGCCCAGAATCACATGCTGTTGAGCGTCCCTGCCAAAATTCAAACACGGTTCTCCAGCTTCGAGGTCGACTTCTCTAGCCGTTAGGTCACATCTAAAGCAGAGTATCTTGGTCATGTTGTTCTGCAGTGTTGATTCTGTCAGTTCCTATAAAAAGTGCAAAGTGCCATGCCCACTAGTAAAAGAAGCTAAAGATGTAATAAAGTGAAGCACATATTGTTTTAAGAGTAAAACAGTTCAGTGGGTTGAGTTGTATGACAAGAAAATGTAACTGATGTCATTTTTACTAATTATACAAAGTACGGTTTGCTATTACCAGTCACAGATGCCACATTTTGCACATGTAAGCGTGAAATATGACCACCAAAGAAACTCCAGAGGGCGAAAACTCTCCAGCCCGGACCAAATGTGAGTGCTCTACTGACGTCAGAGACTGGAAGTTATGGCTGAATTCTGTGCACATCTGTGTTATATTCAGACCACCTTAACAGGGAAGAACAGCTGGATCATGCGTTAGTGGAAGCCAAACAATTGAAATATTAAGACAAGTGTCGACGTGTAGTGTAGCAGATGAAGAGGTGATCGTCCGCCTGAAGGTCTTTAGTACAATCAATGTAGAATGAAAGTACTCTATTTGGGTCCAGGTGATGGAGTCTCTCCTCCTTCTTGGAGGAATGAGGAGAGCGTAACAGTAGTCAGAGGCATGCACTCGCCGACATGCAGTGGAGAGACAACTTTCAGCAGAAAAGAAGCAAGGTTCCGAACAACCAGTTTATCAGGAAAAAGCTGGTGTCAGGAGGATGAACTGGGAGAGCTTGAAGCTGCCTCATCCTTCTGCCCAAAACAATGGCCACCAGAAAGACTGTTTGATACTCAATAGCCATAGACAACAGCTGTGTAGGGGCTCAAAGTGGGAGCGCATGAGAACCCAGAGGATCAGATTGAAGTCCTATTGGGGCATCACAAAAGGGGTACGAATAAACAAGTGTTTCAAACCTTTAAAAAAACAAGCCACAACAGGTGACTTGAAAAGGGAGGGTTGATCCAGCAGCTGCAGGAAAGTCAAAATGGACAACAAGTAACCCTTTAGAGTGCCCAAGGCAAGACCCTCCTGGGTTTGAGACAAAACAAACAGCAACACCTCCGACAACTGTGCAGTAAGCGGGTCCACCTGATATGAGGAACCAAAGCCAATGGCAGGCGCATAGAGTATTAGTGAAGGGACACTTGGCTGCCAAGATGACATCACAGACCTTGGGAGGAAGATCGAATATTCTCAACTGTTGCTGCTCAATCTCCATGCATGAAGGTGGAGAGTGTGCAAGTTCGGTGCAAGACCCTGCCCTGTTGCTGTGACAGAAGATTCCTTGCAAATGGGTAGCCTGACCGTAGGAATCATTGCTCATGCTCAGGAATTTGGTATACCATTCCCGCTATGCCCATCGGCAGAGGAGAACTGATCTAGCCAATGTTCACCCAGATGCAGAAAAGACCTAGTGCCGTCTCGAGATGTATCACTATTTATGATCTGCACGTCATTGATGGCTAAGTTAGTTAACGCAGGTGTTCAGTGATCCTCCAGGTGTTGCAGTACCAAGAAGATGTCCTGGCGCTCCAGCCAAGTCCAGAGGTGAAGAGCCTCATGGCACAATGTCCACAAACCCACACAACCCTGTTTAAAGCAATACCCCATATTGGTGGTGTTGTCGGTGTACACCTGAACCAGTCGCCCCTTGATGGATGGATGAAAGGAAGGCTTTGCTTGCAGCTTCAGAAAGTTGATGTGAAGCTGGGACTCCACCGGAGCTCAGAGACCTCTGGTCCCAACCTATCACAAGTGGGTACCCCAACCCAGAAGTGATACATCAGTAACCACTGTCAGCTCTGGGTGGGGAATGGAGAGCGGTGTCCCGCTGAGCCAATCACGGTTTGTCAGCCATCACTACACATCTTATTCAGTTCCCTCCCAATATCTGGAGCTGGTCTGAGAGATTTCCCTGACGCTGTGCCCACTGGGATTTCTGGTCCCCCTGCAGAGGCCACATGTGCCATCAGGCATGCTTCTCCAGCAAGATACAGGAGGCCAAGAGACCCAGCAGCCTCAGACTTAGTCTCACCCAAATCCGGGACAGAGGCTGAAATATCAGAATCATAGCTTGAATATCCCGAACTCATCGCTTATGAGGATAGGCATGGAATCACACTATGTCCACGATGACTCAGATGAAAGGGAGTGTATTAAAGGGGGACAGGTGTGACTTGGGCACATTGATAGTGAACCCCAGCGAATGCAGGAGATCCGCCATAGTCCAGATGGGATGACAACTGCTTGGGGTGAGCCCACTTTCAATAGCCACTCATCCAGGTAGGGGCAGACTAGAACTCTTGACCTCTGCAGATGGCCTACAATCACTGCCATCACTTTGAGGAACACACGAGTGACACCGGTAAGGCTGAAAGGGGGCACAGCAAACTGAAAATGCTTGTGGTTCACCGTGAACTGCAGGTAACGTCTGTGGGCTAGCAGAATAGGGATGTGGACATTCTGCATGTGATATCCTGTATGTCCAGCTCTACCTTCTAGGGTACAGCGCAGACTGACCCTGAGCCAGTGTGAGCATCTTGAATTCCTCCTTTTTCAGACAGTAGTTGAGTGGGCTTAGATCTAATATGTCACGGAAGCCTCCATCCTTTTTGGACACCAGAAAGTAACAGGAATAACAACCATGCTCTACTTCTGGTGCGGTCAACCTCTCAATGGCTCCTTTGATTAGAAGTGGCTGTACTTCCTGAAGTAGCAAAGCGAGATGGACCTCCGTCAGCCATTCTTTGAATGGTGGCAATGGCATAGGGGTTTCTACAAATGAAAGGGTGTGCCTCTTCTGCACAATCACAGGCACCCACTTGTCGGAGGTTATGGCATACCATTGGTGCAGGGGTTGCCTCATCCTGCTGCCAAAGGGATGGCTGTGCTGAATGGAGGGTGCACTAAAGAGGCTTAGAGGTGGCAGCCGCTGGAGGGGGCGGAGGACTGGATGGCTTGCTATGTCTGACTCCCGTGCCCTCTTTGGGATTCAAGACTCTGTCCACGAAAGGACTAAGCAGGCTGCTGTACTGGCGAATACATTTGGTATTGCGGACGCCCATATATGCCATAGCGGCCATGAGGCAATAGGACTGCTGTTGGGACCAGGCAGGCCTGGAAAACCCAAGAGATCTGGCGGTGATCCAGCTCTCCCAATAGTAATAAAGCTCTGAGTCAGCTTTGTCAGAGTCATCGAAGAGCATGTCAATCATGGACGCTTGGACATCACCGAGAACCCAGTCAACCACACGCAGACATGGCGGTGCAGCGCCACTTTAGAAGCCGTGGCTCTGCTTAGGGAGTCTGTGGTACCCACAACTTCACTGCATCCCAACCACACACAAAGGCTTGGTTGAGGATAGCACAGCCCTCCATGGGAAGCAGATGTGCAACTTAGTCCCACAATGCATGGGAATATCGGCCACCGAGGCCGCGGTGTTCACCAACCGCAAGGCAAGGCTGGTGGAAGTGAAAATTTGCTTCCCAAAGGTGTCCCGCCTCTTGGATTCCCTGACTGGTGGGGTGGAAGGGACTGCATTTGGGTTGACCTTTGATGTCGAGCACTGCATAACCAAGCTGTCCGGGGAAGGGTACTGGAAAAGGAAAGCTGGGTCTCGTGATACAGGGTGATAGCGTAGGGCAATCATGTGCTGCACAAGAGCCTCTGAGCAAGGTTTAGGCCAGGTTCCCAGGAGAAAATCGGCGAGGGTTTAGTTAAAGGTGAACAGTGGTTCAGCTGTACCAACGTCTGGGCGAAACACCTCCATCAAGAAATTGGTCATGACCTCAACAGCAGGCACCTGAAGGACAAGGACCTCTGCCGTCCTGCATATCATGATGGCCAAGGATGAGCCTTCCTCCAAAATAAGGCCCGGAGGGGAAAGCATGCCATAGTTCTGTGTGGTGCCCACGCCACTGGCATCCCCTATCTCCTCATACCAGTTTTCCACTGGCTCAGGGCTCTTCTCTAGTGGAACCAGACTACTACAGGGACTGCCAGTCCCAGAAACTTGCGAAGGAGTGGGCTGGTGGAGGCACGTCAGGCCCCTTTCCTCGTGCTCTTAAGTGCTTGAGGGGTCCTGCAATGCCTGGAGAAACCAGACATCTACAGGAACTGCAAATCCCAAAAACTTGTGAAGGAGTGGGCTGGAGGAGGTATGCTACATCCCTTTCCTCATACTCTGAAGTGCTCAAGAAGGTCCTGCAACACGGGATGTAGACGCGCAAAACCCAGGCCAGTGGTGGGCCTGTCAGAGGTTGGGCTACTCCTCTCAATATTTGCTGTAAAAGATCTCTAATAGTTTAAGTTGGAATATTTTCTTTTTTCATTTAATAGCAACTTTGCCTGGAGGTTCTTTCTAACTTTTTGTGCCATTACATTGCCTTTAGACTTGTTGTAAGTTTGCCACTGTTTCCTTCTTTATTGTACTCCCAGTTTCAATTGGTCGCCTGTGTCTCTTTTATTAGTACTGTGTTAGGGCAAACGCAAGTCGTCCCTTTCGCATTGTTCTCAAAAACACCAGTGCATCGGATCCAACATATTAACCGATTTGGCCAATGCGTTTGGAGCTAAACCAACCAGATCTTATCAGTAGAAGAGGACTGGGTTAAGTTCTTCTGCTGTACTGCATGACAGGGGAATTCGGGGTCATGGCACGGCTTCTGAGGGGGGGTGTATTTAGAAATAAATCTGATCTTTCATCAGCTCCAGATGCTAAATCATGCAGAGTGGAATTGTTAGTACATCATCCTCCAGCAGAAAACCTAGCTGCTCCTTTAAAGTCTTCATAGAGAAACACAAATGTTGTAACATCCCCAGGTACCCCTACAGACACAAAGATGACAGCTGATTTCTTGGACGCTTTGCTAGCCAAATTATTTTATATATTAGAAAATGTAATTACTTTATCTTTTTCAGACTGCCATGAGAGGCTCAACAAATCGGAGGGTGTTCTTGACAACTTTTATTTCTCCACCCACCTCGTCCACTTTTCCTTTCCCGGGGGTACATGGCTCCCCATAACCTGACCCTTGCCACCACAGGGACTTACTCTTCCTATGGCATTCTCATTCTAGATCAGAAGATCCCCACCGTGGTAATTTAGATTCAATTCCAGATCACAAATAGCGGGAGAGACAGAAATATGTGCTTGTTCAAACCATCATCAGACTCCCTAGTTACTTCCCAATGATGGCAGTGATAACGGGAAATCCACCAATATTTATGTAAGTGGTGGTGCCTCTGACTAATAAAGTTTTGCTTGATTTGCCTCCGGCTGCTGCACCTTATATCGTTATGCTAGCCAATGTGCCCCTATTAGGAACCGGAGTGGTTGAACATCTATTGCTGCTCAAGAATAAAGTTGTACAGTGACTCGAGAGGTGCCTTGGAACCAACTTGAATCTCTATAATTGTTTTAACATAGTACGTATATTCAATTGGCTAAGAAAAGTCACCTAAAACCATGGCTGGAGATTGTGTGGTTGTAAATTTTAATATTCCATGTATTGTTGACCGCTTGCTATCAAACTTGTCTATATCCTAAATACCCTGTACTGGTGTCTTGCCACTCCCTGTGGTTTTCTTCAGTAAGCCTCCTGTTCTTTAACTGCTGCTAACTCTACATCATGAAGCTTTGATAATTAAACTATCTCGGACATTCCTACCAACAACAGATTTGGTCCTTTGAGTTCGGTCAGCGACAATGATTGACTAACCCATGAACTATGGTCTCTGATTGTTCCGTTGACAGCAGGACATTGTGTAATTTCAAAGATCAGAACACTCTTGACTATGGTGTGCTGGAATATAGCGGGGATAGTGAGAAACAAGGGTGATGCTGAATGGCTTTTGTAAAAAACACAAGCTGTGATTTGTCTGCAAGAAGCATTAGAAATGTCCAACAATTTGTCCTTGGCGGTCTACAAAGAGTTCTCTTTGTCGACAACAAGTTCTGACTCAGGTAGAGCCAAAGGGGGGGGGGGGTCTATTGATAAGGATTTCTCTAAGTTTAAATTGTAGTCTTATACAATTGGATACATGCTCTCCCCACTTATTGGCAGTTTCTCTCGTCTTCTGGAATTCCTACTGTATGTGCTTATAAAGTTCTATATTGCTAACCCTAGTCAGTCTCAGGATCCCATTGAAGGGTTTTGCTAAATAAAATTGCCCAGCCCGTAAAGCGAAATGTTTTAGTAGTGTGATTAGGATACTTTAATACACATTTATGTAGTACTTGTTATATGCAGGAAGACAATTACTGGTCTTATGTTGTGCCACATTTTAAAGACTCTGCCTAGGGAGAGTTGTTAAACTCTATATTAAGTGACCATAATTTGGTTCGTATTGAGCCAAACAGTGTTGAACGTTCCCAATTAGTGCCTACCTTTATTGAGCTAAGTTATTGTTCTACAATAATATTAGTTTTGTTTCTTCCAGCTTAACTTCCTCCCTTTTGAACCTTAAGGTTTATGGGACTCTAGAAGTGATCACAACCCTTATCTGGCACTTTTTTTTCCTGGTAAATTGCCCTTAACTTACCAAGGGCAGATCCTACAGTATACAGGGCAAGAGGATGAGGAGGTTGACGACATGCCCATATTTTGGGATTCTATTTGACTCTTTGGACAATTGGTCTCCTTTGGTTAATGATAGATGTCTTGCCTTTGCAAGACGTAATGCTTCAGTCCTTGATTTTGCCACACGGTTGGTGCATAGTTGTGTTGTGCTGTTGTTTAAAATCTGTAAGGCCAAGTGCCTTGCCATTTCTTCCTATGGGAGCGAAGTCTGCAGGTATATGAATATAACTCCCCTGCAAACAGTTGAGAACAGTTTCCTTAAGCGATTTATTTGTTTGCACTGTTGTGTGTCTACATTTAATAATATCCATGAAGAATTAGTTATTGGTTACATCTCTGATTTAATTCAAGTTCAACCCTTAACTTTATGGCTAAGACCTTTAACTTTAAAGTTATCTGTTTGGTCCAGACTGAGCTCTCTCTGAATAGAACAATTATTGAATATTGTTTCATTTTGGATCACACTCGCAAATTCCCATGGCTTTAATATGTCAAGGATTGTTCACTATGTCGACCGTAACTGTTTCACAAGCCTGAGGCAATTGTTAAGGAGCATGTAGCCTTGGCCAAAAAAGCTTTTCTATCGCTAAGGAGGGAGAAAAGGGAATCCAGTGCCTTGTCCATGAATACCGTTAGATCCTATGTGCAAACCAAATTTTCTATGAAACTGTACTTAAAATATAGGATGTCAAATGCTCATTATTTTCGGTTTAACTTAATACATCACCCGTAAAGAGTCCCTAAAGGTTGGGCTTATGATTCGTATAGTGTTCCATGCCCTTGTAATGCTGTAACTGCCCAAGATATTATGCACTTTGTTTTTATTTGTCCTTTTTATTCTCGTTTGCGCACAAGGTTTTTAAAGCCTATTTTTGTTAATGTGAATTTCAGTCAAGCTAGGCTCGCTCTACTATACCTACAGATGTTGCCGGATGTTAGAACTTATCATGTTAGTTTTTTTAGTAGTATGGTCAGAATGAATAATAGTATGTTTATAGACAGGGCTTAATTTGAGCCGGAGCCTGCCGGTGCTCAGCACCGGCACATAATTATGGGGGCCGGGTCTATCACACGGCATTAAGTGCACCTGTCCTCCTGCCTCAGAATTTAATTTTTTAAAGGACGTGACTCGTGCGTGTCACTGCGCACTGACTGGTGACTCGGTGAGTAACTCTGGCACACACAGAGAGTGTGCGCTGCTGCTGTACTGCCAAACTTGTTGATTGATTCATTCACTTAGTCTTCGATGATCATGCATGCACTTGCACTGGCAGTACTTACTGCTTTGTCGGTGACGTGACGTCACGTGCCTGCTGCTCCCAGTCCCAGTTTACTCTCTCTCTTCCTCCAGGCCGCGGATCAGGGCCCCAGTGGGCGGGACACTGTTGAGTGTTGTTGCAGTTGCGGGGCCAGGGCAGGGCACTGGGCAGGGCTTTGCTGCGGGGGTTGGGGCTGTGCGCGCCAGAGGAAGCGACGCGTGCGCAGATTGCATGTTGCACGCGCATTTTCTCTGCCCGCCCCAGCATACCCGCACGGTCGCACCCCTCTCCCTGGCCCTCGGCGAGTATCTGCTCTGGTATTCCTTCGCCGCCCAAAGTTGCTGGACTCGGAGTTGGGAGCGCAGCCGCCATCCATCCGATTCCGAGCGCTCAGCAGGTGAGGGCGAGGCGCGACTCGCGAGGCAGGGCCTGGCGCCCTTACACTAGTAGTGGTGATTAATTAATTTACTGGTGGTGGTGGCCAGTCAGGTTTTTAAAATCATCCATTCCTGATTGGCATTGGTCTGCTACGAGCAGCGCCTGGAGTCGGACAAGATGGGGGTAGGCCGGCGCCGGCGGCGGCCAAAATAAATAAATAAATAATCCTCATGATGAGGCGAGCAGAGCAGCGCTTCCGCAGGCAGGTGAGGCGAGGCAGCAGGCAGGGCTGGCTGGCAGTGGCACTGGGCAGGGCCTGGCTGGGGGCGGCGGGGGCCGCAGGCACAGGATTACGTTTTTTAAAAATCAATTCATTGTTGATGATTGGTTGGTCGTTGGTTATCATGAAGATTGGCCTGGGATTGGGAATGATAGGCGGCGTAGGCCGGCAGAGTCAGACACATAATGAATTAACTAATAAATCTGCGCAGGCGAGGCCTACAGATTTACTTTTTTATGTTCATGGACGCAGGTCACACTGCTTAAATGTTGTTTCTGATGCCCTGGCTACTGGTACTTTGATCATCACGAATCGATGCACGATCATGTTTGAAACTTTGTTGTTGCCAGCAGTGTGTGCAGGTGCAGTGCACTGGCTATTTGTTGCGCAGTTGCGGGCTGCCTGGAATCAGTACAGGATGCAGGCCCAGGGCAGGATTCGTTTTCGTTTTCAGGGCAGGCCCGGCACGAAAATCTGTGGGGGTTGGCTGGGGCTGTGCCAGGCAAGCACTGCAGGCAGCGTGCGCAAATGTTCTGACTTACACATTAACATTTGCAAAGCAGGGCTGGGGTTTTCTGAAGCAATACTAGATACGGCGTGAGGTGAGAGCAGTCCTGGGTGAGAGAGACACACAAACCAAGTACACACTGAAGGCATGGAAGAATTTATTTATTTATTTGTGCAATTTTATATAGCGCGAACTTTACCCGAAGGTGTCAGAGCGCTTTACATAGGACCCAGTTTCAAACATAAGGACTGAAGGTTACAAGCGGCAAATTTTTGACTTACATAAGAACCAGTTGAAAACATACGGACTTAGGAATACATGCGTTATAAAAAAGGTACAAAGTTTTAGAAACAGAAAAAAATGCAAATGTACAAGAGATAAAGTCACACAAGGAGGAGATAAACTCTAGGCATATACTAGTGATATCTCTATCTACTTAGGGAGGGGATACACATGGATATACTCAGGAATGGTATATGGTGCATAATTTATTTTGTTTTTATAAGACTTACCTTGCTTTTTCATTTTAGAATATATTTATTTGTATTTATATGTTCTATGTTACATTATTTTGTCTTTATATGTTTAGATTTTGTATGGCACTGACTGGCCATTTTGCACTAATAGCTATGACTTGCAATACTGTGAAATTCAAACTGCCTCGTCATTACCTATTCCTTTGGCCTAGGTAGCTCTAGGTCCTTTTGGTGGAGATTACATTTTTCTGAGCTACAAATCTTTAATTAAAAAGTCATATTTGGAATATATGCCTCTTTTCTAATCTGTTGTGTCTGTGTGATACAGAACTGCATAGTTCCATATTTTATTTAACTAATCTGTGTCTCATAAATGCACATATAGCCCCCAGGGGACTAAGCTATAGCAACAAGCCCACTTGGTAATCCTCTTTTTTTCAATTGTTTCTCTAACAAAATACTCTAGTGTACTGAATAACCACATACCCCTTCGGCAACTGGAAGTGCCATGACTGACTAATTCAAGTACATTGCATGATGTTATTCACTTTCTCCGTTTAGTGTGTTTTAACAACATTTTGGTTTATTTTGGCACATAAGCTATGTAAAAGTTGTACCTTAGAACTCATAGACTGTAAAAAAAAAATGATTCAGAAAAGGGGGTGGTGATGAACAGAGTGCCTGAATTAAGCAGACCACTCTTACCCAGTCCAAAGATCAGGGCTTGATCCATCACCGTTTTTTAGCTCACTCCACCATCCCAGCTCAGAACTTGGCTATATGCAAATTAGTCTGTTCCTGTCCCAGTGCATGATGGGAACAGGGCAAACCAAACTACCAAGCCAATTCTTATACTGGGAAGGAAACAAGCTTCCGGGGACCGGTTTCTGCCATTTCAGGCGTCGTTTGCCCGGCTTGCTTGAATCCTGATGGTGCAATGAGCAAGGGACTCACATCTGAGTATACCCTTCCACGCTTATGGTGGACAAAATGATTCAGAAAAGGGGGTGGTGATGAACAGAGTGCCTGAATCTGAATCGTTTTTGGCCACTATAGGTGTGGCAGGGTATACTCAGACATGAGTCCCTTGCTCACTGCTCCATCAGGATTCAAGCAAGCCGGGCCGACGACGCCTGAAATGGCAGAAACCGGTCCCCGGAAGCTTGTCTCCTTTCTGGTGAAGAATTGGCTTGGTAGTTTGGTCTGCCCTGTTCCCATGATGCACTGGGCCAGGGACAGACTAATTTGCATATAGCCAGGTTCTGAGCTGGGATGGGGCAGTGAGCTAAATAACGGTGATGGATCAAGCCCTGATCTTTGGACTGGGTAAGAGTGGTCTGCTTAATTCAGACACTCTGTTCATCACCACCCCCTTTTCTGAATCGTTTTTGGCCACTATAGGTGTGGCAGGGTATACTCAGACATGAGTCCCTTGTTCACTGCTCCATCAGGATTCAAGCAAGCCGGGCCGACGACGCCTGAAATGGCAGAAACCGGTCCCCGGAAGCTTGTCTCCTTTCTGGTGAAGAATTGGCTTGGTAGTTTGGTCTGCCCTGTTCCCATGATGCACTGGGCCAGGGACAGACTAATTTGCATATAGCCAGGTTCTGAGCTGGGATGGGGCAGTGAGCTAAATAACGGTGATGGATCAAGCCCTGATCTTTGGACTGGGTAAGAGTGGTCTGCTTAATTCAGACACTCTGCTCATCACCACCCCCTTTTCTGAATCGTAAAAAAAAAATGGCATACCCTACCCCAGTATTGTCCTTTCACCAAATCAGCACATACAGCACTGAAATTGTCCCTTTTCAATGCATTAGTGATTTTAGCTAATTTATTCGAAAATTGTGCTTTAAATGCACTTTTGAGTTAATCTTTTTCAAAATGTTCACAGGGCAAGGGACCCTCCTATCAAAACCTTACTATGAGGAAGGCTCCCTTGCTGAAATTCGGATCAGCCAGATATATATTACCTCTGACTTTTAGCAGAGCCAGTTGAAAATGTGGGTGGAGCTAATATAGTAAGTGGGTGGAGCCAGTGGACGAAGTGGGCGGAGCCAGAGAAAAGTAGGTGTGGCCTCTGCCAAACATTTGAGCACCTGCACTTCATATTTTACAAATTAAGCACTGTTTATAGACTTATTTCATGAATTACGGTATCAATTAGTAGTAGTATTAATCGTTTATTTCGGGCACAAGCCCATAAAACACATCAAGCAGTTAGTTAAAAATACCAAAATACAAAGAGAGTCACGTTTAAAAACCATGCACCGTGCTCAGAATGCAATACTAATAAAATACGCATAGAAAAGTTAAAACAAGAACATATGATTTATCAGCACCATATCGATCATCAATGCACAATTTAATAAATGATTTAGAGTGCTAGAGTAAGACGCACAGTTTCCGCCAATCATGTTGATCTGCAGTCTGGGGATTAATAGTTAATTTTATAATGTTATAGTAGAGTACCACTGATTTCCTTATTCGCCAGACAGCCTGTAAATATGTACCAAAACCACCTAGTGCAACGGAAGTACTGTAGTTTCTCCTTAGCATTCTGTAGGCTACTCTATGATGATTCACACCCAAAGAAATACAGAGGGGTCTCAGCCAAGACCTCATGGAGTTTAGTGTAAGCTGGGCAAAAGAATAATACATGATCTGCGTCTTCAAAGTTATGATTAAAAAGTTGGTAGTTTTGCATTTTATGTTGGTTGGGGTCCCACTTATAGGTGAAGTTATTCACAGGCAATGTGCCTACCCTGAGTTTTAGGGGCAGAGTACGTGCTAAAGGCGGGACATATGCATCCATAATTTAAGGGTAAGTTTGAAAGACAAACTCTTCAATCTACCCCACTGCCTTGGCATTTAGGTTGTTATTGTGGGTCGCAGTAATCCAGTAGTTCTCTTTGACAACTACTATCGTGTTACTATATATCAGGGGTGGGTTAGACCAGTACATGCTCATACCTATCGTCAACAATTGCTGTTTGATGTAAATGGAACCAAGAGGTCAAGACGCTATTTCCTATATTAATGACCTCCAATGCTGATCTGTACAAGGCCAGTTCCGGGGCAGATCACAGTCTAACCCCGATAAGTAGCGGCTTCAACCTGGCCAGATCTCCTATCCTTTTGAGGCTGTGTCAAAGAATATCAGAACAGTCAGAAATAATGATTTTATTAAACTTTTCTCTTTGGAAAACAACCCCCTCAGATTCCCTATGCCCCAAATTTCTGGACTGTAGAGAGATGCTGATTGTGCCTATGACCTATAAAGCTCAATTGCTGGTGATACTGATTTCGGGGTGGTAGCCTTATATCATTTGATGACTGCAGAAGCACTATAGAGAAGGACAGCTCTCATTTTAATATTTGGGCCTTCCATTTGGTAGATTTATCAATCCTAGCTTCCACATAGTCAAAATTATCAACTTGCTGAAGTTTTGTCCCTCTTATGTGAAATCCCCATTTAAACGATGTTAGAAATGGAGTCTCTAGTTGGCAGACATATGCACCCTGTCCAAATAGGGACCCACAATCCTAGTTAGGGTAAGTAAGTTACACTCTGAGGGCAACCAGTGCTCACTTCCTTGGTAGCTTGGCAAGAGTAGTCAGGCTTATCCCCAAAGGCAATGTGTAAATTATTTGTGTGTGTGTGTGTACACACAGACACACCAAGACACACACACTCCCTGCCCCCCCTTCAAGATATGAATTTTCAAAGTTGAATAAAGATAGAGTTCTTCAGAAATCAATGTTTGCGCTTGACCAGGACAAAGTTCCTTCAATGTGTTAAAAACGAAGATGATGCCCGGCGAAAGGGAGGTAGGCGTAAAAAATGCAGGTGATGTGTCAGTTCCTTTCTGCTATGCAGGTCATTGGCACTTTAGCACTCTGAGACAGTGTGTTGGGCAGAGGAGGTTATGCGTCGCTGTAGGCATTGATGCTTCAGTTCCTCAAGGCGGTGCACAGTCGTTGAGCCACCAGCACCCGGTGACGATGCATGGAGCAGGAGGGGAGGTGATAAAAAAAACATAACAAGCGCATGTTCACGCTTAGGCACTTGGCGCTGAATAGCAGATGTTTATTGTTACCCAACTCAATGGTACTCATTTTATTGACCTCAGATGGATAAAAGGCTGAGTGGACCCGCTGGGATTTGAACCTGTCAGGTCGAACACAGGCCCCTGCAGTGGATGCATTAGTCCACCAGACCCGGCTTAGTCCACTGAGCCACCGGACCCGGCTTGTTTGTGGGCACGATACCTTGGTTGCTTATTGTAGTGTGATGTCGCTGATGAAATCGGCACTCAGAGACGATGCATCTGTGATGTGTCAAAAGTCAAGTTGCACTGCATTGATTCCACAGCGTTGAAGCAGGCACTGGGTTGGAGCGGTGCATCAAGGACTTCGGTGAAGAGGTACATGGGACTCACACAGTGGCGATTTCTCAGAGGCACTGTTGCAAAGAATCGTGGCCTGCATTGAAAATCCTGGTCATTGTGTTGATCATGGACCACGCTTTGTTTGCTGGCAGCGGTGATGAGTCGAGTATTTCGATGATATGCAGATTCCGAAGGACGCTGGGAGTCAATGCATTGATTTGTCTTCTTGTTGCTCCAGAACGTACTTCCAAGGGCTATGCAACTGGATTTGGCACCACTTGACAAGACAGGACTCTCAGAAGAGGAGCCCAGGTGCTGGTAAGTGACGTCTTTGATTGCCCTGAGGCTTCCTCACAGAAGGTAAGCTCAATTCAAGCCCTTGGAGAACCTCAAAAGCAGGTTGTGGAAAGCAAAGTCCAGTCCTTTCACTCCCAGGACAAAAACAGCAAGCAGAGGGACAACACAGTAAAGCAAACAGCAAGGTGGCCATCCCTTCTGAAGCAACACAGCTCTTCTTCATGGCAGAATGTCCTCAATCCAGAAATGATCTGACTATTTGGTGTCAGAGGTCCAGTACTTACACCTGTCTCAGCCTATAAAGTAGGAAAACTTCCAAAACTGTCTTTGTAGTGCACAAGACCCTGCTCTTCCCTCACCTGGCTCCAGACACACTACAAGGGGGTGAAGACTGCTTTGTGCCGGGACAGGCACAGCCATCATCTGGTGCAAGTGTCAACTCCTCCCACCATTCTAGCCCAGGAAGGCCCATCAGTCTGGTGATGGGCTATCAGGATATGCAGGGCACACCTCTGCTCTCTTTATGTGACTGTCTAGAGTGAATGCACAAACAGTTCTCCTGACCCAGATGTGTATTCAGAAGACAACAGAGGCACAGAATGGTTAAAGTAAGAAAATGACAACTTTCTAAAAGTGGCATTTTCAGACCTGCAGTGTAAAAAACAACTTCACTGAAACATGTGTTTTTAAATTGCCAGACAACAAACTCCAATTTTCTATCAGCTCCCAATTGGAAGATGCACTTGTAAGATGTTACAAGGCAGCTCCAAAGCAAACCTATGGGAGAAAGGCCTTGCTCAAGTGAAAACGAAATTAGCCATATTTTGATACTAGAACATGTAACACATAACACTACATGTCATACCTTTTAAATAAACTGCACCCTGCCCACAGGGCTATCTTGGGCCTACTTTAGGGGTGCCTTATATGTACTAAAAAATAAGAATTGGGCCTGGCAAGTGTACTTGCCAGGTCGAAATGGCAGTTTAGAATGCACACACAGGGACTGCAGTGGCTGGTCTGAGGCATGTTTGCAGGGCTACTCATGTGGGTGGCACAATCAGTGCTCGAGGCCCACTTATAATATTTAACTTACAGACCCTGGGCACACGCAGTGCACTGTACTATGGACTCACTAGTAAATCAAATAGACCTATCATGGAGAAAACAAATACCATTACATTTAGATAGGGATCACTTGCACTTTAGCACAGGTCAGAATCAAGCACAGATCAGTAGAGCCCTAAAGCCAGCAAAAACGAAACCCAGCACACGGTCAAAAACAGGAGGTCTGAGGCAAAAAAGACAGGGGAAACCCTTGCTAAAAGATGCCAGGTCTAGTACGTGTTTCCCCTAGCTGAAAGTGGGAAGAGCTACCCAACCTCTTGGGAGTTCTCATCACTAAGGCAGAAGAATCTGGAAAGACCAATCAGCGTTGGCTTGTCTGTTCCAGGGCGGTGTTCCATCACCTGTGGGAGATGGACCACCTCAACAGTTTAGGAATCTAACTCCTCATCTGCATAGACCATCTGAGGGGCCTGTGGTCTGTCTGAACCCAGAAGTGAGTCCCAAACAAGTAAGGTCTTGGTTTCTTCGGCGCCAAGACCTCAGCAAAAGCTTCCCTTGCTATTGCGCTTCACCTCTGTTCCTTGGGATGTAACCTACTAAAGAAAGCTAGGTTGATCTAGGCCCTCTTCATGTAGATGTGAAAGCACAGCTCCCACATCACCCGCTGAGGCATCAGTCTGTACCACAAATTCCTTTAAGAATTCAGGAGCACAGGCGCCGTGCACAGGGCCTCCTCCAGGGTTTCAAAAGCGGTCTGGTATTCTTCAGTCCCGATCACTTGATGGAGCCACTTGTTAGAAGTCAGCTCGGTCAAGGGGGCAAAAATTGAGCCATATCCAGTGACAAATCTTCAGTAGTACTGGGGGAGACCTAAAACAGCTCTCACTTCAGTCTGGGTCTCTTGGGGGGGTGCCCAAGCCAAAATTGTATCAATCTTTGGCTTCAGGGGCTGCACCTTGCCGCTCCCTACCTGGTGTCCCAAGTACACCACAGCCCCTGGTCCTATCTGGCACTTACTGGCCTTGATAGTGAGGCCTGTGCTCTGCAGGACCTTCAACACCTCCTGAAGGTGGTACAAATGATCCTGTTAACTGGAGCTGAAGTCTTCAATGTCATCAAGATAGGCGGCACTGAAGTTCTCCAACCCAGCCAGGACCTGGTTGACCAACTTCTGGAATGTGGCAAATGCATTCTTTAACCCAAAAGGCATGACCCAGAACTGATGGTGCCCTTATGGTTTTGAGGATGCTGACCTTTCTTGTGCCTCTTCAGACAAGGCAATCTGTCAATACCAGACATTAGATCAAACGTGCTGAGAAACTTGACATCTCCAAGCCGATTAATGAGCTCAGGGGACGGGGTGCGCGTCAGCCTTAGTGACAGCACTCAGCCCACGGTAGTCAACACAAAACTGAAGTTCAGGTGTGACACTGGGTGCGGCAGGCTTGGGGACCAAAACCACATGGCAGGACCAAGGACTGTTGGAGGACTCAAATCCAGCATCTTTGAGAACTCCTTGATGCTGTTCATCACTCTATCAAACCACCGGTAAGACTAGTGCTTAACATGCAGGTTGTCCCAATTGTCGATACCGTGGGTGAACCATTGGGTGACTCCAGGTATGAGTGAGAACAGAGAGGCAAATCTTCCCAGCAACTGGCAACAGTCTCTCTCTGCTCTTCTAGGCTAGGGGAGAGGATCACACCCTCTACGGACCCATTCTGCTCTTTGGAAGACAGGAGGTCGGGGAGAGGTTCACTCTTATCTCCCTTCCCATCCTCCATGACTAGGAGCTTAGCCAACTCAGACCTCTCAAAATGTGGACTGAGGTGGTTTGCATTTAGGATCCTCAAAGGATCCCTAGGAGTGTGCAAGTCCACCAGGTAGGTGACGTCACTCTTGCGCTCCTTCACCTCAAATGGCATAGACCAACAGTCTTGAAGAGCACAGGGCTCCACAGAGGCCATCACCCACAGTGTCTGGCCAGGCTGATACCTAGCTAGCTTCCAGATTCTCATAGGTGAGTTTCTGGAAGCAGGCTGTCTGCTTCCGGAAGGCCAGCATGTAACTGAATACATCCTGGGGTGACTTCCTAGAAGCTTGTACCCAGCCCTCCTTTACCAAACTAAGAGGTCCTATCACAGTGTGCCCATACACAAGTTCAAAAGATTATGGTTTGCAGAAATACCTACAGGAATGGCCTTGTGATCTCCTTTCTTCTGCCATGCTGCCAGGAGCTTCAACACCCACTCCCAAATTGCCTTCTGGTTCATAGACTTGCCATCAGAGCAGGCCTTGGGGTCGTGGCTCCACCACCAATTGTGGGTCAGAGACAGACATCTGTCTGTGATGTTCCCCACATGGTTTAAACTCCAGGGTTTTGTTAGGACGCATGTCCCTACCATGGGAGCAAATCTAAAAAAACACTGGACAAAAAGTTGAAAAAAATGACTTCAGTAGCTCTCCGGATCCACACTGTTAGCATGAATAGAAAGGAAGTGATGTAAGCCCACCGAGCTGGCATTTATATGGGCTCTGCAATGTCACTTCCAACACAGATGATGCCAACACAGAACCAATCGATGCCACCTTCAGTACAGAGGTACTGCTCCAAATTTTCTGGATCCAGACTGCCACCTTGGGAATATTCCTAGGTGAGGAATCTGCGATCAGAAGTCTCTATCAGAAAATACGTTTTCCCTGTGGTAGTTCAAAATCCCTTCACTTCAAATGGTTGCAATTTGTTTTTAACCACCATATGTATTATAAGTATCCATCTCTTTTAAAGTACATACATATTTTCTAATTATGCGGAACCCCTCATTAAGGGTGTTCTTGTCTAGGTTAGTTACTGGTAATCCTAATTGCTCCTTGTAGACTTTATCCGGGGGAAGAGGGACCATAGCGCAGGCAGTGGGTTTAGAACCACAACCATGGTGGCGGGGATCTTTTGCCTCTGGAGCCCTACTATGCTTGTACAAACTTGGCTAACTACACCCCTCCCGCATTTGACTCTCAGGTTATCGAGGGGGAGCAGTCAAAGGATTCACAGGAAGTTAGGTTAACCAACATCACAAATATTGCTGATTCTCAGTTTTTCCACAAACAACCTTCTTGTTAAGGTCCTTTTCTCCTCTGTGGTGTCTGTTGATTACCCTCTGCGAATAACAGAAAGCTTCTGTCAGTGAAACATGTCTATTTCACCCATGCTTCTGCAAGGACTCTAATATTACTCTTTTCCAAAGTGAAGCTTAGCCAACATGAGTTGGCCTCTGTGCTTTCCATTTCCTGATTAGGGAACAGTTCCCAATAATATCAATTGAAAATCTCTTTGGGCTAAGCTCTAGTCCCTTTGAAAAATATTATGACAGAAGGGTCTTAATGATACTGCAGAGCCGGTGTTTCCATTAGACACTTTGGGGGCAATATGATGGTGGAACGTTAGTACAAAAGACCTCAAAATGTTTTTTCCAGCTTGTGGGCAGCACATCAATAGGCAATGTATAACTTTACTTCGTGCTCTGAAAATCCTTAGCCCGTTTCCTGACTACCCTATGTGACGTAGGTGTCTCTCATGGTGGCCACTCTTTGTAAAGTATTTATTTTATTTATTTATATGGCATGACAGCTACCCAGAGGGTTTCCCGGCACCCTGGATCTGCACTCAATTAGGAAGGGACACTAGACTGTTGAATCCAGTAAGGGCTTACTGATTGAATAATCAGTATAACAAGTATTCTAGCCTATCCTCTGCATTTAGAAATCACCATATAGTGCTCTCGAAAATATAAATTATCATTTTCCCCATCTGATTCCATTTCCAATTACTCCCTAACCCATTTTCATACGTCCCCTCACAATTTTAACTTTAGTTGTCATTTTCATGAAATGGCAATGCTCACCTGCTAGTTTTAATCTCTGTAAATTTCTATTCCCCGTGGTCAAATGTCACTCTAAATATGTCTGTTCCACTGCTTCACTAGGTCTCCTCATTTCTCTGTTCCCTGGCTTCTGATTATGCATATGGAATACAATTATAACACTAAAGATACTTTTAATGAGTAACTTTTTATTAGTGAGTGTTTCAGTTCACAGAAGCCTTTACTGGGCTCCCCTTGCTTTTCCATAAATTCCCTCTATTCATGCACATTGATATATTACTTAATGCATTAAGTGCCCATATTTGTAATACATTTTCTCTTCTTCAAAGGGATTGGTCCCGGATGGCATTTGGAATTCATTGACGTGAAGGACGATACCATCAATAAGACATTCCGGTTCCACTGCGACCGCTGGCTTGCAAAGAACGAAGATGACAAACAGATTGTTAGAGAGCTTGCCTGTGCCAACAACGACACCATGGAATTAAATGAGCGCACATGTAAGTGCAACACTGTTGTGTCCGTTTCGAAAAGTCACCAATTGCCTGGTGTATCGATGGCTGAATCCTGAAAAGTATCACATAATTTAATGTAACCTAAGAGAGAGTGCCACATTGTCTATTAAACGACAGGTATTGATGCTGAGGGTAATGCGTTCCAATGTATCCTGACTATACTTCAGGTTACGCTGAATGCTGTGAAGATCTCTGATAATAATATTTCAACAAGGGAGACCAAATGATCTCTGGGGTAAGAACTATAACAAAAAACACACTGGTAACTAGTAACAATAATTTAGACACAAAGAACCAAATGGCGAGTAATATTTATTTAAAGGAGTTTATGAAAAACAATTTCAGGACACGTAGCGGCGCAGTGAATATTGGTGCAAAAAAAACATGCTTGGCGTTGTCTTTAGAGGTGATACGCTCAAGTGCTAAATCATGATGAACAAGTGTATCAACAAACACAAGAACAGCACAGCCCTTTATACTAGAACTAGAATGTGTGAGGAACAGTATCAAAGAAATCGGGCTGAATATAAGGCATATCCGGTTGAATGAATAGCACAATGATAGAGGTATAAAAACCATGTTTGGCGATGAGTAGGCAATGAAGGAACTTGCATCAAAAAGAGAACAGGTATATTTACTCTGTCCCAGAACAAGGTAAGCAGCAAAGTTCTAAATACGTTGCAGGCAATGTAGAAAGTATTTGGAAGTTCAAGAAAGAAAACAGAGTTGAAGTGCCAAGACTGCATCAGAGCCTGAATCACAATCTTGTGAAAAGTAGAGGGCGAAAAGGTAGAATAGTTCTAAGAATCCTCGAAAGAAGCAAGTAGATATATATTTATAAATATATTCAGAAAGTTAAGAGAGAATCATGATGATGACAGTGGTTGCATGCAGAAGCATTTGGCAGGTCAATGGCTCTCAACACCAAAGGCCCCTAATCCAGTCCCAGTTGAAGCCTGCCCAAATACCAGCACCTGAGAATAAACAGTCTCTAAATTGATTTTGAAAAGGGGCTTGATCACCATCAAGATTCATAACATGTACTACCTGCATAGGGGAAGGCGCAAGTGGAGCAGCCAATGGAGGAATATACGACTATTATATGATGTAGTACTCTAAGGCACAGAGGTACCCCCTGGCCAGTAGATTTAAAGCTAGACTGGAAGTGAGACAATAAGGCAGCCTGCACCCATATTCCTGTATATGATGAACAATCAGCATGAACAATGTCTATGGAACACATTTATAAGGCTTGATCAAATGATCACCAATTGTTTTATGAGACAGTCAACAGACACATATTTCATTGAAAAGGTTGCAAAAACATCAGCTTGCAGATATGCTTTTGTCTGTCTTACATCCATTAGGAGCTACTTCAAAAGCTTCCTTCTCATACAGACAAGTTATTTTTTCATACTTCGCAAAAGTGAAACACTACGCTAGTATGAACTAGAATAGAAAAGGGTAGGAAGCAAATGTAGATAGTGATAAAATAGGCAAATATACTAAGGCTACAGCAGAATTTAAGCAGCGTTCAGGTTTTCAGAAGAAGCCTACCATAAATATCTTGATCGTCTGGTCAAGTAATAAGTATGACAAGCTCAAACCCAATATGTAGCAATCCCTACATCAGAGAAGATGTTAAAACACAGAAGCGACAGAACTGAATTGATTTAAACACATCTCCATTAACAGAAAATGACAAAGTAAACCTTTAGGTTGGAATTCCAGATACTGGCTTGAATACTGAGGAACTATCTAATACTGATTGATTAAACAATAGCTTAACTTAATAAGTGTGAAAGGACATCTGATCAATGTAGTACTTGAAAACATTCTATTGGGGAATGGCAACCATTATTAAAATGTACAATGTTTTACAAAAAATGCTACCAGACCGCTTGAAACTGTATGACAAAAATGGAATTGTGTGTAACAAAGGTCTGGTGCAAATCTATGATCAAAAGTACAATCTGAAATGAGAAAATTGAAGAAGATGAACACAAAAGCTTAAGAGGATATTGCTGAAAATGGATGTTCTTGTTTCCTAATGCTGTCATGCATAGGGTACTGAAGGAAATGGTATTGTGTGCATAAAATGTTTCGGCATTGCTGGTATAGAGAAAAAGTAGTGTATGCAAATATGTAAATTTCCACTGCAGGCCAGTCTCCTGGATACTAGTATCTTACATCCTGGCATTTAGTACAACGTGTCATATCCAGTGTCTAATTTTCAATAAATGCTTCACTTTCTCTTCAAAGCATATGAAATTGTCACAGTAACCAGTGACAGAGATGATGCCGAAACAAAGGAAAATGCCTGGGTCGTTTTAGAAGGCAAGAAAGGCAGATCAAAAGAATTTCTCATGGAGAACAGTTCAAAGAAAAAGAGATTTGCAAGGTAGGTGATGGGAATTAGGAAAGACTGAGACCATGATGTTTTCGAAATTAATTATTTATACTGATGACCATTACAAGTGACTTTTTAAGTCCTACCCTTGCACTTATCACCTTAACTGGAAAACCACAGAGCTATTGTGATTGATCAGAATGTCTGTGCTCATGCTTCTTGGATCTGTGGGTTGGAGGACCAGACGTATTTGCATGACACTGGGAAATCCCTGGTGGGCTGGGGGGCAGTGGATAGGTCCTAGAGTTGGGTTAGCCAAGGAATCGCAAGCCTGCACAGCCATGAAAATAGCCCTGATTAAGCATCAGAAATGCTGTAATAGCCATCTACACAATGTACTGCTGAGTAGAAATAATACTACTGGTTTCTATGTCAGGTCTCAAAATGCTGGAATAATTTATGGGGTTCTCTTCAGAAGAGCCTGTTAAACGTATGGCTGTTTAGCCAATACATTTACAAAATGGTGCTGTTAAGTGAAAGCTTGCTCCAGTCTTTTTTTAAATGATTTGTTTTAGGGGGCAAGAACTCCAGTCAGTGTTTCTAACCTAGGTGAAGAGGACTGAGTGACAGGTTAGGCTTACTCGTTTATTGCAATCTGTTGGTAGTGGTTCCATGTTAAAATATTGATATTAAAAATATCGCTGTGAAAATATTGATAACAAAAATATCGACTTCCTATACATAAACATGTGAGTACAATAATATCGACACAAAAATATGGATGTAAAAAATATATAAGTAAAAAATATCGACTTAAAAAAATGACATAACTTAAATAAAATTAATTAAATAATATTAATATTATTAACAAAATAAATGAAATGTAATATATATTTTAAATAAATATAAATAATAAACTCATTTTAATAAATATAAACACAAAAGAATGTGTACATATACATATATTTACTTAAATACATTTGATTAACTATTATCTTTATTTAATTTATAAACATTTTAAATGATATAAAAATAGAATATACACATATATAAATTATTTAAAATTAAATAAAATATTCTATATTTAATTAACACATTAAACTATTACAAAAAATAAAACATACATTTAATAACAAAATAAACACAATATTAATGGAAATGTTGGATAGCGACGGGGTAAAAATTACTATTCCCACTCCATTGAGTGCAACAGTAGGGAAAGCGCTGGATAGAATAGGGATAAAAATTACTATTCTAAATCCACTGAGTGCAACAGTAGTAAAGAGCTGGATAGTGTAGGAGTAAAAATCACTATTCCCACTCCAGTGAGTGCAACAGTAGGGAAAGGACTGGATGGTGTAGAGGTAAACATTACTATTCCCACTCCAGTGAGTTCAAAAGTAGGGAAATGGAGGGATAGCGTAGGGGTAAAAATTACTATTCCCACTCCAGTGAGTGTAACAGTAGGGGAAATATTGGATAGCTTAGGAGTAAAAATTGCTATTCCCACTCCAATGAGTGCAACAGTAGGGAAAGTCAACATTTTTATTAAATGTAATTTCCAATATTAAAAACATCTAAATTACACATTAATTAACACTATAATATCCACAACACACACCTAAAATTAATTACACAATTACAATTAATAATTACTAATTAATTAATAGAAATTAATTTATAAATATTTAATAATTAATCAATAGGAAATTAATTACTTACCACCCTTCACACCATTTACACATATAAACATCACAAAACACACCTAAAATGAATTACACAATTAAATTAATAATTACTTAATGGAAATTAATTTATAAATATTTAATACTTAATCAATAAACAAATAGGGGTCCATTAGGATGTCGGGCGGATTGCCTCCGCCAGGGTGGCGGTGGCCACCGCCACCCTGGCGGAGGCAATCCGCCCGACAACCACTCTCGTTTTCCCCTCCGCCAGATTAGGATGGCGGAGGGGACAGCAGCTGACAGAAAGACCGTCCGCCGCTTTACCGCCGTGGTCGCCTTGCGACCGCGGCGGTAATAGATTAATATGGTGGCGGTGTCCAATGGACACTGCCAGCCATATTACGATGGCACAATGTAGGGGCCTTTCCGCGGCGGCAATGCCGCCACAGAAAGGCAGGCGGAGATTGCTGTGGGGGCCCCCTGCAGGGCCCCCAGGTTGCCGCCACTGTCGGGGGGGCCCATGGGGGGTACCTATGGTACCCCCCCACATTTACATATGCAAAGCGGCAGGCACCGCACGGTGCCTGCCGCTTTGCATATGTAAATACATCAACTTATGTTTTGCATTGTGGCGGGCGGTGCAGAGAGCACCGCCCGCCACAATGTAAAACATATAGGATGTGCCCGCCACTGTGGCGGGCACATCCTAATAGCCCCAACGGGACCCCCGCTCTTATGGCGGGCGGTCCTGATCTCCGTTAGGGTGGCGGGCGGACAAAGTCCGCCCGCCATCCTAATGGACCCCATAATTACTTACCACCCTTCACACCCTCCCCCCCCACATTTACATATGCAAAGCGGCATGCACCGCCCGCCACAATGTAAAACATATAGGATGTGCCCGCCACTGTGGCGGGCACATTCTAATAGCCCCAATGGGACCCCCGCCCTTATGGCGGGCGGTCCTGATCTCCGTTAGGGGGGCGGGCAGACAAAGTCCGCCCGCCATCCTAATGGACCCCATAATTACTTACCACCCTTCACACCGTCCACACATATAAACACCACAACACACACCTAAAAGTAATTAGACATTTAACATAATTAATTAATAATTGATTAATTGAAATTAATTAACAACGAATTATTAACTATTATTAATTAATCAATTAACACATTATTTATTCTATACATTTTATACAATTAAATTATTTCCCACCCTATTCCCCTATAAACCCACAACCCGCTACGGAACTAAAAACGCAAAATTCTAATTAAAAAAAATATTAACTACTATAAATTATAATTTAAATCTATATAATTAAATTACTTCGAGCTCCTATTCCCCTATAAACCCATAACCCGCTATGGAACGAAAAACACAAAATGAAACTTAAAAAAATTATTAACTACTAAAATGTTAAAACATAATAAAATGACAAACCATTCTTATTAATACCACAAAAATACATAACATTATTAATAATTCGATATTTTTGTCAACTATATTTTTGTAAACGATATGTACTACATCGATATTTTTGAAATCGATATTATTTTCTGTTGTCGATATTTCTTCTCCACAATATTTTTGCAGCGATATTTAGGTCCCTCGATATTTCTACGTAGATATTCCTGGTCTGCACCTTTGGTAGTATTACATTATTTCCATTGGCTCCTTTGGGCTTTCACTCTAATCTTATGTGAAATATGTATATCCTTGGTTCAAATCATGTCTTATTGATTACGCCTTCCACCTTTCTAAGGTCAATCAAGTCTGTTGGCAAATAGTAGTCCTGATGCAGACTTCCTAAATCTCATATGCACGGCTGCAGAAGTATTGTACACTTTAGGACCACAGGTAATATCAGCCCTGAAGATGACTAGTTCATACTAATTGCTCCACTGGGTGAGAAATGTTGTATACCAGGAGCTGATACGTTTAGTTGTTTATGTCTGTATCAAAATGTCAACTTTTTTATGATAAATATCTCTGAGTAGTTGGTAGTTTGGAAATATTGTATGTAAAATAAAGATAATGCATCTGCACCTCAATTGCCCATTTGAGAGAACATCCAATGGGTATTGCGAACATAGCTGTCAAGGTTTCAGCTTGCTTATGAGTGACATTTTCATTTTTTCAGTGTACTTATGAGTGACATTCAACAACTATGAGTGACACTTTCTTGCAAGCAAAATATAGCAATGAAGACCAGGGAAACATACAAATATCAGAATTTACACCCATTTGTGCAACCAAAAACTCACACTTTACTGTACCAGTCGGTAGAAAATTAGAAAAAAAAAATCACAAAAAGTCGGTATTTTCTCCCTCATTAGTTCATACTACAAACAGCAGGTAAACGTGCTTTAGAGCTTCCCGTAAGGATACCTGACTGATACGTAAAGTAAACAAAAACTGAAAAGTTATGTTAAAAGTGAATACAAATGGCTTTATGTGGACATGAACCAGGCCCGGACTGGCCGTTGCGGGCACTGGGCAATCCCCCGGTGCGCCGCTTGGGTGGGGTCCGGTTTTGGGCCCTGGGGGCCGTTTTTGTTACAGGGCCGTTTTTGCAGCATAGCTGCAAAATAAAAATTCGGCCGAAAACCGGCCCCGGGAAAGAGCTCGGTTGCACCCCCAGGGGGCCGGCCGAGCACTTTGCCAGGGCCGGTTTTGGTTCTCAGTCCGGCCCTGACATGAAAAAATTTTAATAGCCAGTATATCTTTTTAATTACTGCAATCCTACCTTGAAAAGTGAAGACCCGACCGCTCTGATAAGCACCAGAGGCTCCATTCTGGCTTCGGGCACCGAAAATAGAAAAGCACTGTAGGAGCTAGACGGCGGCTTGTGAAGGGCTTTTCCTAAGACTTTCCCTTTCTGCCTGGGCTGAGTGTCCTGGCCCAGACCAAACTGGAGGGGAACCGTGCTCTGCCTAATCGGTGCCTCCGTTACAACAAAGAAAGCCAAACAGTGAACACAGCTCTAACAGGCTCCGCACAGTGATGATGATGATGCTTTAAAATAGTTTTAAGCACATACATTGCGTTTTTTAATATTAGGATGATTTTGTCTGCTAAAGAAAAGAAAATAAGGCTCATTCAGAAAGGAAATACTAAACTGGCTTTGTAGATTCCCTGCGAACGTCCAGCCACACAATCTTGTATTTCATAAAAACAAACCCCAAACGCTAAAGCTCTTTTTTTGAAACAGTAAATGTAGATCTACATGACTCTCTGCTGCACCTAACACGGACGCTGACTGCAGAGCACCATTCTGTGAAATGCGCATTCTAGTATGTGTGAAGCTGAACTCGGCAATAGTTTCGAGGCTTCCTCAAGATCTGTACCCCTTAGCAAGCGACAAATAACTTTAGATCTGGCATACGCCTGCGTAGTGAGTTATTACAGTCTAGCTGGTAATGCACCGGTAACTGGACGCATCGCGTAACCGGAAACATCACACAGTTTCTCCCTGCCATGTGATCTACTGTCAGCCGAGGCCGTGTGGAGATGTTTGGAATCGCGCCGTAGCCGAACATCTCTTGTCTGGAGCTGCTTCGCGAATGGTGATAATGGGGCCCTAGTTAGCAGGCCATTCTCTGCAGCCTGTCACGTACTCATTCCCAGGGCCCGAGTTAAGTGCAAGTAAAGATCTGTGACCTATGCAATGCGTGACTTTGCATTTCAGTGCGGTGATGCGGACCACCACACTGAAAAGCGATAGAGTCACGCCTGATGCGTGACACTTGGCAGGACTGTGTGAACAGTGTTGTCAGAGTCTCCACCTGTTGGTTCCTCCAGTTTAGGAAGGTGTGAATGTACTATTTCATAGCTTTCGTAACTGAGTTTCTATTCTACTAAGGACACAGAGGTGAGGATTATGCTCCACCTTCTTTAACTCCAGCACATTTAACACTTAAGAAAACTATCTTTCCGAAGAACCACAGGGAAAGGAAATAGAAAAACGTCAACCAATCAGAGAGCACAATGTCCCATAAGAGTATGTGTCTTCCTTTAAGCCCCCTCTTTCTTCGTGCATCAGTGGCCCAAGTATCCATCATCTTTTCTCTTTTTTGGACACTCCAGACCTAAAACAAAAAATCATATGTCAAAAAGTCATCTCGTCCAAAAGATATTCATCATGCACACTGAGTATTATTCAACATCAATTCCTAAAACCATACAACTTACCATGTTCAATTAAAAACATCATTAGGATTGAACTTTAACCAGCATCAGTTTCTAATGTCATAGCCCAGTATTAACATGCCATATAACCAAGAAAAAATTAAAACTATTGTGCCTCCCTGGTGTGCTACAATGCCTGGTTTCAACAGAGCAGGTTTGTGCAGTACAAGTGTGATTAAGTGAAAGTGATTTATAAAGTGCCCAGTTTAACCGAAAACAAACTTTATTCGTGGTGAACCAAGCACTACTTAAAAGCAGTGTGGTGGATGTTACATAAACTGGCTAGTTTGACCAGATAGATCCTTAGTATAAACAAGAAAAAAGTGTGGACCAGGTGTCATAGCACACCAGGAGGGCACTTGGCCTCTCTGGTGGGAACCCAATGATGAAGCATGTCACCAACCAGGTTGATGAGTGAGGGTTCTTTTAACTCACAAGAGTGACTTTTTCTCTCGCCGTGTTTTTCTCTTTTTTCTTTGGCTACACTCTTCTGTTGTTTATTTAATTTTATCAGTAGGGGGACTAAGAGTGACTACATATACTTTTCCCTCTCTCTCGTGCTAATTACATATGGCTAAGTAGTTCGCCACCTTCTCAGCCGGCAACCACTCAGCGGAACATAGGTGCAAAATATCCTCATGATCCAACACATCAGAAGCTGGAGCCCCCACTGCCTGAAAGGTAGACTCAAGGACCTGGGAAGGGGTGGCCAGAGAAGGGCGCCAAGGGCTATAAGGGCACGCTCCATCATTGGAATCTACACAAGAGTCATCAACCTCTTCAGGGTATATGAAGGAGTGGTACTGTCCTCAATGGAATGACCTGAGGTCTATGCAGACTTCGCTTCCCACATATTGGGGCAGGAGCACAACAGAAAAGTCGTATTTTGCCTCTCAAAGGCAGTTCAACTCCCAAAGCTTGCTTGCATTTTGCCAGAGTTGTGCCATTCCAAATAATGGGACGGGGTCTCTGGGATTGGGTAGTTCTTGGCCTAGGTTGAGGGGGCCCAGATAAACATACGCCAGTTGCATAAGCCGCAACTGAAGAGGTTCTATCGCCGATGCCACTGCCTGGTCTATGGAGGCATCAATGGCCTCACAGAATTCATCGCCCAGTGGGAGAATGGAGACTGACTCTTCCTCCATATAATCCTCTTCCACCTCCTGCATCATGTTATGTGAGGATCGGTTAGCAAGCACCCTGCAACTCTTGTCAGGCTCACAATAAGATGCTGGCGCAAAACAAGTTGACTTTTGAGCGTCCGCAGGATGCAAGGTGGGTCACACCCTGGAACAAATACACCCCTTTATTTCTATGGGGTCTAAGACCTGGGCACGGTCCATGCAGTGCCAGGCAGTACTTGGCAAACAAAGGATTTTTAAAGGGAGGACGGGTGAAACAAATACATATCCAACCACGTCCGGCTTAGGCACTGCTGTAGCAATAATCGTATACAGACAACCACGGGGCTCAGGGCTTCCGGGCCGGATGGGGAAGAATAAGTGCCAAGGGTCTGTGAGCACTGAGACTACTTCAACCCAGTGTTGGCGTGCTGACCGCGGAGCAACAAATCGTACGTCTGCACCGGCAGCACGGCCTTTGAGCGATTTCTAGCGGGCAAGATCTCCACCACGTTCATGCGGCTCATCTAAAATCCCTGGCGCACTTCAAAATGAGCACTGAGATGCGTTCCTGTAGGCCACGAGCCTGTAGGGGAAGAAAGAATGCTAAGGCACGATCAGAGAACCGAAAATATCTGCACATAACAAGCTACAATACTATGAAAAACAATAGAAGCAAAGAGACACTCATCTGCTAGAACAGCAACAAAAGAGAGGCCTTAAAGGAAGACACAGACTGTTATGGGACATTGCGCTCACTGATTGGTTGAAGTCTTTCTGTTAGCGTTCCCTGCAGTTCTTGGGAAAAGTAGTTTTATTATGTGTTAAAGCTGCTGGAGTTAAAGAGGAGAAACTAGAGTATAATCCTCTCCTCCAATCCTGACATAGAATCCCTTCTACTCATCTTTTGGGATGTAGCATTCGAACCATTCACCAGTTTATTGACTCAGACCTTCTCTTCCCCTAAAATATTTTTTGCCTTCAGTGGCTCCGGCATCCAGATGTGGATGCTAATGCTAACTGGGCTACATCAGGAGTAAAAGTGGGAAAACAACCTCCCTCATCCCACTGCACCAGGGACTGATAAAATAAACCCCAAAATGATTTATTTAAATTCCCTGTGGCACTCAATCTCCCATCATGTACTGCTACCTCGAATTCCACCAGTGGAATTGCATAAGTTGCTGTTATTATATTATGTTGCGTCGTGTTATACTATGCTAGAGAAATTGAAAATTCCAATGAGGGGTTTTGCTGCCCCTGGAGAAGATTGAGGATGCTGTAGCTTTCACTGTCAGATTGGAAACAAAGAACTGTAATGAAAAACAGACCACAGGCCTTTTCCTATCTGAATATATCTATCAAGATTGTTTCAACTCTGCTCCAATTGAGGAAAGGGTGGAAGATACACGTCTTTAAAGAACTTTATACCAGAGAAGCAATAACTGTCCACAAACCAGTTGTATGACTCGTTGACTTCATGCTTGCCTTTGATCATATATAGTGCTCTGCAGCATTTAGCTAGACTTTGACTATACAGGTAGCACATACCTACATACTCACATAAGTGTTTACATGCATACCTTAAATCTAATGGTATGGGCTAGAGATGTTTTGTTTTGGGATTGCATAGTCTATCAACCTGCACCCACTAGGAAGTTACTCCTTGTGTGTATTGGTGAATAACAAGTAAACCACTGGTTTGAAGAGTTGAGAAGCTGATCAGATTGTAGAGAAATCCGTGCACCAACTAGAGAAAGGCGTATAAAAAATGCGCTTCTGAAATTAAAGTCACAAGCCAGAGAAAATGTGCTCAGGTTTCTGCACTTCAAGAAGAAACCCAGCGGCTGTGTTTTGAAACTTAAGCAAGTCAAGAGATGCCTATCTTTCAATTTTATTAAATCATGCCAAAGTATGCTGTCTTATCTAGAACTAGGCACATATTACAGGTAATTTTTTCTGCTTGTTACTTATGATTTCTAGATCTCAAAGAAAGGAACTGATTTTATGATGCTCCTGCTGGCACCGCCCTTTCCTCAGAATGCACTCAAGCAAAATCTGTAGCATCTAATGCAACTAGCCTCGAATCAGTGTTTACCATTTTCTCTGCCATCCAAAGACTGTTACACACGCTTGTTTCTGCATTTCCTGTGTTGATCACTGCCTACAACTCTATGAAGTCTAAGATAATGTTAAGAGCTTTGCAGAGATGCATTTTTGTAAACTTGGCAAAGCTTGGTTTGCGGAAGAATTTTCATGCAATATTTGTAATAACTGGTTGTGATTTACTTCTTTAAAAAAACACTTTTGTGGGATATTTGTCTCGTAATTTATTCATAATGATGTTCACAAAGGTTGCAAAGTTTTACACAAAACTTCACAAATGTTCAAGCGTTAAACATTTGCAACTGTGCAAATGCCTAATTTAATCGAGTACTTCTTACTAATGTACTTCTGATGTATTTCTCTGGACGTCTATTGAAATAACGGATGGCTTACAATTTGTTAAACTAGTCGTTTAACAGACGTTCCATCAAAGAACCCACCACAAATATGCGGCTTACTGAGCTGTAGTTGCTAGCATGACCCTGTTCCCAATTTTTTGAGCAGCATCTTCCCCTTACATTATTATGCATCATTGTGCAAATAGAGCCATATATTTAAATAACGTTTGCAGTGTTAGAACAGTCAGACATACTCAACCCCAAGACCCTGCTTAGTCCTGATGAGCCTCCTGAATCCTCAGTTGGGTTGAAACGTGTTGCCACATCGAAACTGTTTAGAAACAAAGAAAATGAGCAGTTTGGGGGCAAAAATAATTATTCATTCAATACTATCTCAGTTTTATGTACAATTCCCTGAACTATTTCTCCCTCCCACTCTAATAAAAAAGTGACTGGTGTCACAAAGAATTGAATGCCTATTTTTGTTTATATATTTTTATAATCTGTTTATTATCAGCACTTCTGACAGTGTTTGTCACTGGGAATTAATATTCATGAGACCCAGGAGTATGTTTCATTCACGAGAGGTCATACATGAGTCATCCATCTGTTGCTCCAGGAGTAACCAAACCAAAAGCCTATATTGGGATCCTTTGTATTTTTAAAGCTCTACGTAGGAGAGTGTGTGTGCTCTATCTTTGAGCAGCTCGCACTTTAGAGAGTATTGAGTACATTCGGTCCTGGAATCAGATGCTGTTTTATATTCAATATGTGTATGATTGGAGTTCAGTGTAAATTACCTTTCTGTAATTTACCACCAGTTTAATGTAAGTTCTGAAGTCTATGCATCCTCCTCTTTTTGAGTACTGTTGATGCCTCACTGAGATGCTTCATACAAAGTCCCTCCCTTCCAATCCATGCTGTTCATTCTGAAAAAGGGTCCTCATGTGCCTCCTTTGGAAAAATACATTGAGAATTAATTGAAGCTGGTGTAATCCTTCTCACTGACCAATATAACGCAATGAAAATGCAAGCGATATCAATAATTAAACAACAAAATCACCATCTTTTACATATAGGGCGGCAACGGATACTTTCAAGTTCCCTTCCAAGAACCTTGGCGAGATTGCAGCAATCTGTGTTGGGCACTGTCCAAAAGATGGAAAGAAGTTCTCTCCAAAAGCGGATACATTCTGGCATGTAAAGGAGATCGTAGTTACAGAGTTGGAGCTCGGCAACAAGTAAGTACTATGCAGTGCTCCAGGCAATGAACATAAAAGAAAGTCTGTGCGTGTGGTACATGGAATCATTAGGAAGAAGAGCTCTTGAGATGTTATGCCTCAAATATATATTTATTCATTAATAACGTTTTATGTAGCGCGAACATGACCCACAAGGGTATCAGAGCTCTTTACAATACACAGTTTTTTTGACATTAGATGATTGAGGTGATATACATACATTCAAAATTCGCCATTCAAACCAAAAGAGGTAGACATTGGTATATGGATAGCATAGGTGGCTAGTAATCATTAAAGAAATTAACGTCTTATGATGTGAATTTGCTCATTAGAAGCATTTGTACTTCTTTTTTGAAGGAGGTAAAGTAGGAGACTATGTACATCTGGAGGTAGAGAGTTCCAAATCTTTGGTGCGATCCCTGAGAATGCTCTGCAACCAGTTCTCTTTTTATGGAAGGATTAAGTTTTCAGTAGTAGCAAACTCGCACTTCGCGATTGTCTGCAACCTCCCGACCGTTCAAGCTTTTGTGCTAGGTAACTGGGGGTATTGCTATGCCGGGCTTTATGGGTCATGTAGGCGATCTTTAGTTGTATTCTTGCCTCAGAGGGTAGCCAGTTCAGAACTTTCAAGATCGGAGAAATGTGGTTGTTTCTTTTAGTTCCTGATACCAGTCTGGCTGCAGCGTTAAGGGATGCCCTCAGCGGGGCCAGCTTATAATTGGGAAGACCGCATAGAGTGGTGCTTCCATAGTCCCATATTGGTAGCACTAGGGCTTGTACTGCCGTTTTTAAGTCGGTCTGTGGGAGGAAGGGTTTAAGTTTCCTTAGGATACTCATCTGATGATTAGTTCCCTTGGTGGCATTATTGATATGCGCTTACATATTCAAGTGATTGTCTAGGGTGACTCCCAATGATTTTGCTGAGTCAATGTAGGTTGTTTTATTGGGCACAACTTGTCTGTGTCATCAATTTAGTAATGTGGAACATTCGTATGTACTGCGAATATAAAGATGTGAGTTACTCTTTTACTACATGTATGTTACGTCTGTTCCTACTTAACTGTGCTATGAAAATGTTTAAATGTTTCCTCTCAGACAGGTCTTACAGCTTTTCACAATCTACACAGCAGCTGTAGTGAGTCCTTAGTTCTGCCAGAATACATCTTAAACTTACCTATTAAAGAAAATTCCAATTTACTCAATTACTACAAGATTTGGTGTCTTAAGGACTCATCTATAAGAAAACGGTATGAAGAATTCTGCAAAAAAAGCATTTGTCCTAGCTTTCCAGCTGTCATACCATTATGGTGGTAGGTTGTGTTGCTATGGTAGAGCTGTTGATGGCTCCAGCATTGTCAAAAATAGGCAGGCCTGACGCTGACACAAATTATGTTTGGTAGGCTACCAAATTTAGGGTGAACCATTCCATTTCAGAGTTCCTTCTGTATGGGACCTTTGAAGTGATTTGTTAATTGAGACACTTAGGGGCCCATTAGGCTGGCGGGCGGATTTCCCCCGCCAGGCTGGAGGTAGCTATCGCCGGCCTGGCGGGGGCAATCCGCCCACCATCCTCAGCTAAATGACCCCACGCCATATTAGTATGACGGGGAGACCGCGGTGGACGGAAAGACCAAGGTCCAATATGGTGGCGGTGTCTAATAGACACCAGCAGCAATATTAGCATAGGCTGTTTGAGATGCCTTTCCGCTGCGGCGAAGCTGCCACGGAAAGGCATGCGGTCTTCACTTTTGGGGCCCCCTGCGGGCCCCCAGAGTAAAGTAGAGGTGGGGGGTGCACACGGGGGGTACCTGTGGTACCCCCCTGCATTTACATAAACAAAGCGGCAGGCACTGCGCGTGCCTGCCGCTTTGTTTATGTAAATGCGTCACAATGCCAAAAATGCAAGATGCGCCCGCCACAGTGGCGGGCGCATCCTAATACTCCCCACGGGACCCCCGCCCTTATGGCGTGCGGTCCCAGTCACCGATGTGATGGTGGGCAGACTAAGTCCGCCCGCCATCCTAATGACCCCCTTAGTGTGTTCTCCCACCTCAAAATATCTGAATCTTAACAAAAAACATGTGTAGGAGGCAAAATCCGAAAAGGCAGGCACTTCAAATAAGATATAAACAAAATAATGACAATCATCATACCATGCCCTTACAAAAAATACGAACAGTAAATAGGTGTTGATGACTAGCCTCCAAACGGTAGTGAATTGTGATGCTAATGTGGGAGCTATAATGGTAAAATTGCACACTAAACATATATGTCCTGCACGTCTGCTGCAATTTAGTAATGAAAATCAACTAACTGTACATACATAGTCACTTGTTACTCAAGATAGCTTATGTTAAGAGAGTGTTTCCAGGCTGATGTTCTGGGTAGGGATGTCTATCATTAGTTCATGATGGCAGGTTCCATACCAGATTTTAAGACTATCTATATGGTATAATTTTAAATGCAATTCATCTAAATAGAACTCATGTATTCAAACAGTGGTTATAAAGACCAAGTGGCATGGATTATTGGACATAAGTTATTGTTTCATTAAAAGTCCTAGCAAAAATGTGACTAGAATAAAAAGAGACAAAGGAATACCTCAGTTATAACAATGATGAAATAAGGCTAGCTCAGGTTAGCTTGGTGTCAGTTGAAGATCTGCTGCAACAAAGCACCACAAGCATATTTTGACATGGAACCAACTCTTTTTTCAGTTTAAAAAAGTATGTTTAATAAAGAAGCATTAAAAATAGAAGTGAACGATGCAGCATAATAACATAAATAGAAGTGTGGTTATAATATCAAGGGGAAAAGATATATAGGAATATATAAAGTCTGGTAGCTTATGCAAAACTATAGCACTATAAAACTTTTCAAGATATTTAAGTATTCATAGTTTCAGAGTACAGAATGTCCAGGAAGTTGTAAAACTTCTTTCTCCGTGGGAGTCCGCAAAAAAGGAACATTTCGCATTATCATCAAAAACTTTGGGACAGGGGAGCAGAAAAGTAAGCATTTCAAAACAAAAGAAATAGGATACACATAAGTTGTATCTAGTCTATGGTTATGGCAAACTGCATACCCCCAAGCTTGAAAGGATAATTTAGATAAATCTTTCCAAAGTTTAGTAATTTATTGAAATGTTACAGCTACAAGCACGTCCAAAATGTGTACATCTGAAGGATAATCATCCCAGTCATCTGATAGCTGCCTAAACAAATATTAGTAATGGAAAAAGGGGCAGTAAAATTAAATATTAAGTAAATCTGAGCCCAAACACATTTCCGAAAATCATGACCAAAAGGACAGGTAAAAAGTCAATGTTTTAAATCAGCATGTATTAAGGAGGATAAACACCCAAAATATAGAATGAAAAATATCGAGAGGACAGAATATAGAATGGACATAATATAGTTGGAAATAATATCGACATATAGGTAAGTAATATTGAATGTCATTATATCGAATGTCATTATATAGTATGTTATAATATAGAATGTTATTATATCGATTTTTAAAAAATTATATTATATGTTAGTATATGTGTTAGAAGTATATACTATTTTTTATGTTTGTTACGATTTTTTTTTAAAGATAATGAATTATATGTTACTTAATTTTTGCGTATATTAGTTCCGTAGAGGGTTGTGGGTTTATAGGGGAAAAGGGTGGGAAGTAATTTAATTAAAATACAATTTTTTTTATTTTTTTATTAATAATGTTATGGTTAATAATAATATTGGTAATTATTCTTTGCGTATATTAGTTCCGTAGCAGGTTGTAAGTTTATGAGGGAATAGGGAGGAAGTAATTTAATTTAAATAAAAAAATAAAATAATGTATTAATTAATATTTTATGGCTAATAAATAATATTGCTAATTAAGGTAATTAATGCAAGATATTACAAATGTTAATAATACAAGTGTTTTAATTAATTGATAAATGTGTAAACTGTTATTAATTAGTAATTAATTAAATATTAATGATTAATTATTAATGTATTAGTATGTTAATTATGTTACTTTTTTGAGGAGTGTTTTGAGTGTTTATAGGGGAGTATGGTGTTTATTAAAATATTTGAAAATACATGTTTATTATTATTTATATAATATTTAATCAAAGTTATTTTATACAGTTAATTGTGTACATTAATTTATATATCATTGTTTTAATATTTTTGTTAATTGTGAATAGCTAATTAATAAAATGTTAATTAATTATGTTAATTTATTAATATTTTAGATTATTGGAAGTGACGTTTATAGTGGGAAATAGTGGGAAGTAAATTAAATTTAAATAATTAATTTATTTAAAATTAATTTTAATTAAATTGTAGGACTGGGTCTACTAAATTATTCCTCTACGCTATCCAACACTTTCTCTACTATTGCACTCTCTGGATTGGTAATAGTCATTTTTACCCCTACGCTAGCCAACACTTTCCCTACTGTTGCAATCACTAGAGTGGGAATAGTGATTTTTACCCCTACGCTATTCAACTCTTTCCCTACTGTTACACTCACTGGCGTGGGAATAGTAATTTTTCCCCCATGCTATCCAACTGTTTCACTACTGTTGCACTCTCTGGAGTGGGAATAGGAATTTTTACCCCCTACGCTATCCAACACTTTCCCTACTGTTGCACTCCTTGGAGTGGGAATAGTAATTTTTACCCCAAGGCTATCCAATGCTATCCCTACTGTTGCACTCACTGGAGTGGAAATAGTAATTTTTACCCTCCCGCTATCCAACGCTTTCCCTACTGTTCCACTCACTGGAGTTGGAATAGTAATTTTTACCTACCAGCTATCCAACACTTTCCCTACTGTTGCACTTACTGGAGTGGGAATAGTAATTTTTACCCATACGCTATCCAACGCTTTTCCTCCTGTTGCACTCACTGGAGTGGGAATAGTAATTTTTACCCTCCCGCTATCCAACGCTTTCCCTACTGTTGCACTCACTGGAGTGGGAATAGTAATTTTTACCTTCCCACTATCCAACACTTTCCCTACTGTTCCACTCACTGGAGTGGGAATAGTAATTTGTACCCACCCGCTATCCAACAAATTCTCTACTTTTGCACTTGTTGGAGTGTGAATACTAATTTTATTCCCTTAGTTATGTAATGTTTTTAATTTTGTTATATTTAATGTAGTGTAAATCATTAATTAACATAAAACGTATTACTTTAATTATTTAAATTATTATATCATTATTGTTTTATATGTATATAATAGGTTCATTTATATATGTGTAAATATATTTTTAATAATTTACATATTTTATAATTAAGATGAATAATTATTTTATAATATGATTAACACCATCGATGCTCATGACGAGCTGAGCTCGTCAAGAGGCACGGCGCCGGAGGATAATTTCCCTGCTGTGCTGAGCGTTCCACAGGAACAGGTGTGCTCATGACGAGCTCAGCTCGTCATGAGCACACGAGCGCCGTGCCTCATGATGAGCTGAGCTCGTCATGAGCATGGGGGCGCTGCGCGCGCCCTCAGCCCCCCAACACAGCGGGGGAATTACCCCCTCACGGAAGGGGTTAAGTAAATATATATGTTTAAAAAAATTATGGGTTTTTACATTACATTTATTATTTTGACATTTTAAGCTTTTTTACATTATTTTACCTATGTTTTATTTAATTGTGTTTATTATTTAATTACTTTTACATTATTTTGAATACATTTAAAGTCGATATTCTGTCCCTCGATATTTAGTCACTGAACCATTAAGGAGCAAGACCAGCATGCATCAGAGATATCAGCAATTATCCTATGTAAAGTCGTGAAGGAGAGAAGAAGCCATATATATATATATATATATATATTTTTTTTTTTTAAAAGAGTGTTTGTGTTGTGTTTGCAGCTCTAGGGGGTCGATTCCGATTCGGGAAAAAAAACGTCCGTACGATTTGTATATGGAGCCCTCGCCGTACGAATCGTACCCGTCCGTCCAAGTCGTGAAGTACGATCCGTATTCCGTGAATCCGTCCGAATCGTCGCGATCCGTACGAATTGCAAGGCTGAAACCGTGAACCGTACGACTCGTACACATACCGTACGACTCGTACACATGTCGTACGACCCGACGAGTACGATCCGGACCGGGGTATGAGGACGCGATTCGTACAGTCCACGTCAGGTAAGGACGAGTCGTACGGAAAAGCACACAAACACATACAAACCGTATGGTCTGTACCCCCCATAATCGCCGGGGTACGCACCGTACCCCTGCGATCATGGGGTGTACGAGCCGTACCCCCATTGTACGAATGGTGTATGAGCCGTACCCCCATTGTACGATCGGTGTACGAACCGTACCCCATGTACGATCGTTGTATGAGCCGTACCCCATGTACGATGGGTGTACGTCTCGTACACCGATCGTACATGGGGTATGGCTCGTACACCGATCGTACAATGGGGGTACGGCTCGTACACCCCATGATCGCAGGGGTACAGTGCGTACCCCTGCAATCATGGGGGGTACGCACCGTACCGGGGGGCAGTTCCGTACCTGTTTCGGCGCAAACTCTGCTTTTATGGCTGTTTTCAGCTCCCGTAGAAAAAGGGTCGTAGGGTGCGTACCCGACACGTATCGTACTTGCTGGGTCATAAAAACCAGCCGCGAACCGTACAGATGTCGCATACAGCGGGTTCCGAGGGAGAATCGTACGGAGATTAGAGTCGTACGGTGTCTTGTACGACTCGTATGGAGTACGGCTCCTGGTACGAATCGTACTTCGTCGTACGTACGGGACGTTTACAGGTACGATTCGTACGGGGGAAAAACGCTCCGTACGACGATTCGGAGCCCTTTTTACCGGATCGGAATCGACCCCTAGATGTTTTCCTAATTTTGGTCCATATTTTATTCCATGTGTTAATAGACCATTCCCCACCTAAATCATGTTCGCAGGTTAACTCTACATTAGTTATGTCTTCTAGTGATATTGGACCTGCGTGGAGAATCCAGTTAGGAATTTGAAATCCATTTAGAAGACTGACACAACAAAAACTCTTTGTGACAGTTAGAGAAATCAGGAAAGTTTACCCCTCCTTCTAGTTTCGGGTGCATACATTTTGATAATAACATGTGGGATCCTTTGTTACTCCAGAGAAAAGAAGATAGTATAGAATTGATTTTCTTAAAAACTTAGATGGGGGGTGCCATTTATTAGTTAAGGTTGAGAACTTCTGTAAACATTTCTTTATGTTTAAAGAAATTGAGGTTTGAATTGAGGGCGTAAAGTATAAACCAAAGTATTTTATATGTTGAGGGCTCTATACAAAATTGGACATAGTAAAATCATCTTTGAAAGTAAATTTAGTTAAGGGCATTATTTCGCATTCATCATTATTTAATTCATATCCACATACAAAGGAGTATGAAGTTACTTCTCGTAAAAAGGCAGGGAGGGAAGAATGAGTTTGCAAAAGAAATAACAAGATATCATCAGCATACGCTGCTAAATTCATTTGTAAATTGTTAGATTTATAACCATGAACGTCCGGATTCTGAATTATTTTAGACAAAAAAGGTTCCAATGCTAAATTAAAAAGAAAAGGGGATAAAGGGCATCCTTGCCTGACACCTCTGCAAAGAGTAAAATATGATGAGGTAAGACAGTTAGCAAAAATTGCAGCTTTAGGGTTTGAATAAAGACGAGAGACCAAAGTTATATTTTTTAGATCAAAACCAAACCATTTAAATGTTTGAAAAATAAAAATCCAATAGACCCTATCAAATTCTTTTTCTGCGTCTAGGGCAATTGCAGCGATAGAGTCAGATTTTGGATAATATATCAAAGAATAAACGAGTGTTCTGTAATAAAACGTCCTCTCACAAAACTAGATTGTTTCTAACCAAGGAGTTCAGGAAGATAGGATTCCAGCCTCAAGGCCAAAGCTTTGGAGAAAATCTTATAATCAATATTTATTAGAGATATGGGCCTATCATTTCTACAATAAATGTAGATCCTTACCTTCTTTGGGGATGAGGCAAATTAAAGCATCCAAAAAGAAGCCGGAGGATTCACCAGAATGTGAAAAGGAAGTTATGAGAGCGTACAACTTTGGAAAGGGCAACTGAGAAAAGTGTACGCAAAATTCCACCATAAACCCATCTGAGCCTGCAGCCTTATCTTTCAGTGTATGTAGTGCAGAGCGTAGTTCATCATATGAAACTTCAGATTCTAATGGGGCAGAACTCAGCTGTGCTCCAAGGGGTTTCTGAATAGTAGAAAGGTATCCTATAATCTCAGTATCTGAAGATAAAGTTTCAAGTGTATATAAAAATTTGTAAAATTGATGAAATTCCTCTAAGATTTCTGAATCTTTATATTTGAGTGCCTGTTGAGCATCAATCATTGATTCAATATTGAGCTTATTGTGTTTGACTTTGAGATAATTTGCCATCAGTTTGCCTGATTTATTCTGACCCCAGTAGAAGTTTGCACTAGATTTTAATAATTATAATTAAGTTTTGTCATTAGATTCCTTGTTAAACTGAAGTTTAGTTGCTATAAGCTCTGGCAAACACTCTTTCAGTTTAGTAGAGCAATAGGAGTGTTCCAGTCACTTTATTTTTGCAAAGAGTTATATGGCATGTTTACAGGCAGTATGTCACTTTTTAGAGACATAGTTAATAATAAAATCACATGCAGTCGCTTTAAAAGCATCCGAAATAATATGAAAAGATAAGTTCTCAGTTTCATTAAAATGAAAATATTCCATAAAAAAAAGAGGTAAATATAAGATCCAAGAGTAGGGAATTGTTAAAACCCCAGTGCTTAGGTAGATTTGGTTTAGTTAAGCATATCTAAAAAATGGAGACAGGAGCATGATCAGATATTAGTATAGAACCAATATCAGCAGATGGCAAAGACTGGGAAACGTTAGGGGATACATAAAAGTATTCGATGCCTGATTGGGTCTGGTGTGCAGGGGAAAGATAAGTAAATTCTCGCCGTGTAGGATTTCAAAGTCTCCAGGCATCAATTCATTTTTGCAGTTTGATAGTTTGTACAAATAACTTATGAGCTTTATTTGGTGTGAAGGAATTCAAAGAATTACGATCAACGAAAGGATCAATAATCTGATTACGATTGCCTGCTAAAATGAAGTTGCATGAGAACACTGTAGGTTAGACCAAAAAAATAAATCACCAGTAGTTGGGGCATAAATGTTGACTAAAGAGACTAGAACCTTCCCATTCAACAACTCAGTAAACAGCCCGTGACCTGTAGGGTCAGAGTCTTGAGAAATTAGCTTAATGCAAAGATATTTATGACTTAAAGTAACACCTCCATTTCTTTTACCATCTCCAGGAGAATAAAAAACTGCATCTACCCAATACCTTTTTAATTTTGAAGATTCTTTTTTTGTATGGTGCGCCTCCTGAACTAAGGCTACATCAGCTCCTAACTTAGATAGAAGTGTTAGAACACGCTGTCTCTAATAGGAGAGTTTAAGCCCCTTACATTCCATGAAATAATTTTCAACGATATAGAATTTTCGCTAAGGAGAGGAAATAAACTGAGCCAAACATATTATAAAAGTAGCACATTGCAAATCATATAACCACTAGTACGAAAATGAATGTAACAAAGAACAATAAGAATAGAAGAAAAATTAAATAGAGATAAGGAAACAGGAGCATATGCTGAGAAGGGGAATGCATCAGGAACAAGGGAGAAAAGGAAAGTTCAAAGGGAAGGAGAAGGAATAAAATAAGGGTAAAAACATAAAAGGGATAACACATACATAAAAAAATCCAAAAAAGACGGGGGGATAAAACCACATGTACAGATGGCACCTCCAAACTCCGCGGAAGGAACACACAGACGATTGCAGTCTACGATCTATGAGACAACGACAAGCACAAACAATAAGATACCTAAAAAAGAGAGACAAAAAAAGGATTCGTTCATAAAAGTTATCAACAATATAGAATCTGAAACGTCAAAACACTACATGAATAAGCAATAACATAATGGCACATGAAACCCAAATAAACACAGCCTAAACTTTAACCAGATTGAGATGTTGAAGCTCCAGAGGTGTCCATATATTCTATTTTGCAAGAGTTTATGAAACTTTTCAATTTAACAGGAAACTCGTTGGTGGTTGTTATATTCCTATAAGTAATTTTGAAGAAGCCGGGGTGAAAGAGTCCGTAGCAAGCACCAAGAGAACGAAGATCAGGTGTCATACTTAGGAATTCTCTGCATCTATCAGCCAGACTTTTGGCGTAATCTTGAATGAAAAACACTGTGTCACCTAACCAGGAAATATGCTTTATTGATTTAGATGCTCAGAGAACTTTAAGGAGATAAGTATATTCCATGAAATACAGGATTACACCTCTTGGACGTCTTGAAGAAAAGGCATTGACTGGTTGATGCCCCAATCTTTGCGTACGCTGAATGTTTAGAGAGGTACCTTCTGGCAAATGTAACAACTTAGGAGGAAAATTATGGAATAAAGCGAAAGGATCAATTCCTCTGTGCCCTCTGGTAGATCATATATACGCAGCTTATTCCTTCTGTTTCTGTTTCCCAATCTTCAACTTGCTTCTGCAGAGAGGGAACTTGAGGTTGAAGGGAGCTTACTTTACTGTTGGTTGTACCGTAAGAAGATATGTTATGTTCTACTGCAAGCAATCATTCATCCATTTGAGACCATCTCTCAGTAAGGAGTTGCAGTTTGGCATTTGTTTCCTCCATAAAAGGGCGCAAAGCACAGATTTCTTCAAGTAATAGGTCCATAGAAGTAGGAGGAAGCGACTTTGTGAGAGAAAGCAGTTCTTTTTTTAAACACTTTGTACAAACTTTCCCAGAGTTCGCCGGAACAGAAGTCTTGCTCATAAATGCGCCATTCTTCGACGGAGAAGCTAAAGAGTTCTACGTTGCTGCAAACTTTGCAAAAACTGTAGAATATTTAACAAATCTATACGTTTAGGACAGGACAGAGGAGTCAAGTCTCCTCCCTCTTCCCACATGCAAAGCAGCAGTTCCAAAGAACCTCCAAAATTAGCACTAGGGCTTGTGTAGATTCAGCGGAGTATGTCTACAACATACGAATAAGAGAAACAGATTTGGTGGTTGTAGAAATATGGTGAGGAATGCTCATGTTACCACACATTTGAAAAAGAAGAGTTAAAAAGATGGATGCCTTTTAGTTATCCAGAATTGCCAGAAAGTTAAGAAAACTCCTTGAAAAATATTAAATGATGCATACCCTTGTGCACTGTGTTGTTGACAGTACATTCGGTGAGGACTTTCCCAAGAGCACCACTTCAGCGCTATGATTCACTGAAAGGAAGCGCCCACATCTTAAAACGGCAACAGCTGCTGAGGAGAAAGTTTGGGACTGAAAAAGGAGCAGTACCGTGACAGCAGGAGAGTCACGAGAATGGAGGCAGAAACACACAACTTCCCATGACACCGGATCAGTGTACAGGCTTGCCGGGAGATCCAGAGGTTCACGGTAGACGCCGCCGCCCCGTGTCGATCTAATGAGATTTACCTGGACCCCACCATCTTTCTTGGGCGATAAGCCATGCCCTCTGGAGCCCACTTTTAAGATTAAGCAAAAGCAACTTCCCTGGTAGATCTTGAGTTCTCAGTTCAACAAACAAAATGTTCTCTAAAACCGAAAGGTACTTTCACGCAAGCAGGTCTTAGTTACCTGAGATTGAGTGGTGCTTCAGTCAAGCACTTCTGGATCAGCTTGAGCATAGGACCAGTCTTTGCTGAACTAAATATAGAGGTCTAATTGGATGATTTCAGAGAGTAGGGACCAGATGTACAAAAGCTTTATTGCATTTCTCAAAGGGCCGAATTGCAATTTTGACCTGTAAAGAAATGCAAAACAGCCTTTTCAAATGTACAAAGGCCAAAAAACGGTTTCAATTCGCACATTCTACCCGTTAGAAATGCGAATTGGGCATTTAGGAACTGCTATTACCATCGGCTCAGTGTCGATGGTAACCATGTGCAAAATTTAAAAAATGAATTTTTGAATGTGACATGAAGCGCACAAATTCACCTTGGGCATATGTGCACTTACATGTGCAATACGATTTTGGGGTGCCTGCAGGGGGGTCTTAAGCTCAGAGGCAACATTGGGATTGGATTTACTAAATTGCAATTTGCTATAAGGAAATCGCTATTTAGGAAATGGAAACCATTTCCTATTAGCCCATAAGTGGGAATGCAATAGCAGTTCCTATTTGCGATTTCCTAATAGCGACTCCTACCCTGTAGGAATCCCTATTAGGAAATCACAAATTTTGTACATACCATTTAGCAAAATAAGAATTTTGATCAACTGGTCCCCTGGGTGCTCTGCAATGACTTCATCTTTGCACGAAGTTAATACTTACGGAAAGCTTATAAGTGATAGTCAAAGTAAGACTGCGACTAAACCTTGTATAAAATACTTGATATCTTGATCCATCTACAGAGAAGGTCTTACACATGTTATCGTATGTATTTCACTTCTCCTCTCTGGAACTTATCAGCGCTATATTAGTCTGTCACCAGTGAGTCATCACTTATGCAGTTGAGGCCGATGAAATGCTTTTTATTAGCAACCTGCCCCTGAAAATAAATCCCCGAGACAGCACGACCTTTTAACACTGGTTTCCCTTTATGCCAGATGATTCCCTTTTATATAAGTTACGAGGAACCTTGAAAATATACTTTAATAGTAAGAAATGTCACTATGAAATATTAGGAAAATGATCACAAATCAGCAAAGAACACTGATAAATACTTTATGACTGTATTTTCTAGTGGTCATGATATTTTACTTGGACAAAATATGGGATATGATGGGACAAAATCTAATAGTAAGTATATACCATATATAAGCAAATCAGCAAATAGCAACTATGCCCTGTATTTGACACTAACTACAAGCTGTCACACATACCTTTATGCATGATTGCAAACAAGAGAAAGCAATATCCCTGCTAGCGTAAAATTATAAATCATGAAACTCAATGTCATTCCATTATTTAATCATCAGTGGATGTCAACCTTCATGAACTCCTAAAACTTATCACGACTGGATTCAATTGTTCAATTGTGAGTACTTCAAAATCTGTGCCCTCTATAGAAGTGGTTGGTGTTCTGTTGTTCCACAACACTGAGTAGAGGTTTTCATTTTCGAGAGGCTTTTAGGACAGACACATTTAACATATGTGACTTTGAAGATCAAAAACAAAAAAATACCCATTATTAAAATCCAATTACCCCAACCCAATAACAAGAAACCATTTCCACATTTTGTTTATGTCTGCCACCATTGAACCTTTCATTTCAATGCCCCCACCTCTAGCACATAATTCTGATTTCTCTAGACATTTGTACCATACTATGGATCTAGCACTCTGTATTAAAGTTGCAAAGATTCATGGCACTTTTAAAGAAATGTACAACTGGTCAATAAACTTTTAACAAAAGTCAAGGAGAAGGCAAGTATCTCAGTCTTCAGCAGTAATACAGATCGATACAGATGCACACTGTCTCCTAATAAACTATTATTTATAAGGTTGATTGTTATATCCCGATTCAATTTGACATACTTTCCAATGTAATTCAAAGTACATTGTAACCTCTGCCTTGGGAAATCACTTCCTGGGTATCAGCCTTTTATATTGTACTTTATTGTACTTTAATGTGTGCAATGGAACCAACATAGTTTAAGACAGATGAATTTCAGCCTATTTCTTCATGGCACTGTCTTTGTGTTTTCTTTATTGCTATATTTGTGTGTGTATTCAGATTTAGCAGTCATGTTGGATGAGTATGTTTTTTACAGTAGTCATATTACTATTAGAGTGCCACAGTTTCTGATTCTTTCTTAATATGTTCAATATATTTAAGCATTAATTTAATCTGTTGATCACTATCATTATTTTCATGGAGTGTACCTCCATTATTATGTGATTGTTGCATAGTCCTTCTTGCATCTTGTATCTTCAGTCATCAAACTGCAACAGTTTATTTCTTATATGTATTTGTTTACTGAAAATACATTAGATCCTGATATTCACTCATGCATTTGGGCACAAGCTGTCTAATGCACTTTATTTTTATCTTAGTATGTTATTCTTTTTGCTTCCTCATTGTATCTTTTGTAAGCAGTTGTAGCTCTTATGTTTTTCCTAGCTTTACGAGCAGATTTCTGAAATGATTACCGGCTTTATAAGCAAAACGTATTATTCTCTCTGTACGGGTCTTATCCGTCCACATGTCTATCACTTTTGCCATGGTGAAATAAGAGCTTGTGAATGTAAATATGTATTTCCCTGTATGGAATAATTCAATAATTTATACCTCTTACTATTTACAGCTTTAAATCGTGCTTGCTCTAGTATCACAGTGGAGTAAGTCCTCTAAAATAGTGAAATAATTTCTCATTTTCCTTCGCAATTTCTTGTTAGAGATTATCATGTTAATGTGTAGCAGTTGACTGTAGAGTAAACACATAATTACAGTTAATGGGTGTAATATTTATTTCAATCTGTCTGCTTTCAATGGATAGCTGTTAATAAGTGTACACCTTCTAGTTTGATTTCAAAATCTAAATCTGAATCATTTTCCTATGGCTTTACCAAATTCAATGAAAATTGAACAAGTGAGTTTCCAAAATTAAACTCCAGATGGAATATGAAATATGTAAGTTCTTGTTCAGTTCTGTACCAGATTCCAAAACGATCACAACACATATCCCATGAAAGAATGTTACTAAAACAATGTTTAGGGAAAAAATTGTAAATGCAAGTATTGGCATAACATCGGGCTATGCATTATCTATCGCTCAACACATTTTTTGTTATTAGTATTTTGCCTTATATTTACAGTAAACAGATGAGTTTGTAAGTGGGTTGATAAGTTTTGTATTGTATGCAAAACATATTAATGCCCAAAAATCTAAATTAGTGGATTCTAAACAATAACTGAGAAAAGAGATTTTGTTTTAATGGATGTGCTCTGACCCATCTTATGAATTTTAATAATCTAGGGCTCTAGCTCACTGCACTGACAAATGGGCCAGACAAGAATATCTTGAATTCAACTGTGGCTGGTCTGCAGCCATTTCATTCTTAGCTGCCATGACTTTTTATAATGCTAGGTACACAATATAGTTTGCTATATGGGGCTGGATATTGGGGACAGTGCAAAGTAAAATGTTTGTCTATTGCAAAAAACACATTTTTCAAATATTTTCTGCCCCTCCCTTAAGCCACCAAGTTCAAGTAAAACCTTAATTGCTCTGTGTATGTCTCATATGGAGCAGTATTTAGATTCACTGTGAGAGATCTCCTTTGCAGGGAGGGCAGGGATTCACTCTCGTTTTTTAAACACCGAAATGTTTATGGTATGATCAAGATCTCCTAAATATCTGACACTTTCTCTGCATGCTAAAGGCAGGTATGTTGTTAAGATCAGGTTTAGTGGGTACATAGAGTTCCAAATCTGGAGTCTCTCTTATTGATGACGCCCAAAGGCAATAGTATCTTGCATACAAAAAAGCCAGTAGCTGCAAATTAGGAGGCCTATTAGGATGGCGGACGGACCTGCGTCCGTCCGCCACCCCCGAGGTGGAGGGACCGTTCGCGGGGCAGCGGCGGTCCCTCCGTTGCAATTAGGATGTGACTGCCACCCTGGCGGTCACATCCCGTATCTTTAACCTTGCGGCGGGTGCTGCTTGAAGCAGCACCCGCCGCAAAGTTAAAAATGCATGCTTTGCATTTACATGCACAAAGCGTCAGGCACCGCGCGGTGCCTGCCACTTTGTGCATGTAAATGCAGGGGGGTACCATAGGTACCCCCCATGTGCACCCCCACCCCCCCTTCACCCTGGGCGCCCACAAGGGGCCCCCAGAAGCAATGTTCCACATGCTTTTCCACGGCAGAAAAGCCGCCGCGGAAAAGCATGTTTAAACACACATCCTAATTTGGCTGACGGTGTCTTGCAGACACCGCCATCAAATAGCGCTCAACACCCCGCGGATCAACGGCAGAAGGACCTGCCGTCCGCCGCTGTTCCCACCGCCATCATAATCTGGCGGTGGGTGTTTTCTGTGTCCGCAGCGGTGAATCCGCATCCTCCGGGCCGGCGGTGGCTTCCACCGGCCCGGAGGATGCGGATTCACCGCCATCATAATCGACCCCTAGATCTGGAGATCTTGAATCTCCCTTCCATTTGATGACTTTATGTTAAACTCTGGTTGGGAGTACTACCTGTCAGTAATACGATAAGGAAATGAATCACCGTCACAATTTTAGAATATTGTAATTACTCAAGTTGATCACTATTGTATGCTGTTTTGCGTTTTAATTAGTTTACTTGTATTATGTATTAGTACAATGTTTCAATGATTTTATATTTTTTTTACCCAAATAAAACAATAAACTTAAAATTGAATATAAGAAGTACTAACTGTATTAGAAACAAGCCTTGACATTTTTTCCAGCATTTGTAAAAATGATGAACATATATTGATAAATAGCTGAAGTAAGGCAAAGTGAAGGTGCTGCCTTTTCATTCACACTATGCAGTACCAGAGCATCCGTTTTGTGCAATCAATACAGAGTTTGTTTTACTTTTGATAGTAATGTAATGCAAAAAAAGTACACAAATAGCTTTGTATTCAAATTCAGCTCCAAAGCCAGGAACATATGTTACACTGGCTGGGCATTCCAGTACTTTGTTCTTGCAATGAAGTGACTCGTTTTGGTGGGTGCATGCTAATTGCTTTGGGATGTTGAGGCTGTGTAATCTAATATATAAGACTTTTGGTTTTGGTATGCATCATACTTTCGGGGTGAACCAAATGAAAGGCTACAGCTTCGGAAATTCAGCTCTAAGAATCCTGAATTGAATTTGCATGAGTGAAAGTTTAAAGAATATAGAGTATCAAATGCCATCATTCTCACTTAACTCTTAAATTTACTACTTCCAGGTATGTTTTCAACTGCAATGCAAAAATTCCACTCCGTCATAAGAGGGATGACTATAAGGTGTTTGAGTGTGCCAAGATCATTGAGAGTTTTGCCAGCAAAGCCCGAAGTTTGGTCCCAGTACGGTACGAGGTTATTGTGGTAACTGGTTTCGAAAAGGGGGCTGGGACAGACGCCAATGTCTCCATCACTATTTTCGGCTCCAACGGAGACTCTGGTAAGCACCGGCTCACAAAAAAGTTCAAAAACCTGTTTGAACGTGGGAAAACGGACAGGTTCTTTTTGGAGACGCTGGATCTCGGCGAGCTGAAAAAAGTGTTCCTCGAACATGACAACAGCGGCATGAATCCTGGCTGGCAGGTGGAACGTGTGGAAGTGACAAATACTGCTACTGCTGTGACCACGATATTCCCTTGCGGCAAGTGGCTGGACACAAACAAGGGAGACTGTCAAACATCCAGAGAGTTATTCCCCAGATATTAAGCACTGGTCCTCCAGTGGACCAAATGAACTTCTGCAATGAGATTTACATTTTCTATGAGATTTTAAAGGATTTTCCAAACATTTTTAAGCGATTTCTTTTTTACATCAGTGCACATGTCAGTTTAAACTGAGACATTATGCACTAGCTGCATCAAAGTTTTTTTTTAACTTAAAAGATTCTGAAAGGAAGAGGTACTGTTTTTTTAAGACAATCAGAGTATTTTGCTATGATGAAAAGGTATTAAAATCTTGATTATTCTTCCATTTTGAGTATAGGGTCATTCCAAACATTGTCACTTGGCCAATATTTGACATTAATACTCATTACCTCAAGAACCTGCTGGCTGCTGCATTTGAAAAAAAAACTTTCTACTCGGATCAGAATCAAATACAATAAATGTCTGTTTAATCTTACTTACAATTTGCATGTAAATATTTGTGACCACATGAGTAAGTGGCATGGGTGTGTTAGTAACAGTGATTTCTGACATGATCTCAAAATATGTAAAGTGTTGGATTATTTTGCCTTCCATACTTTGCTGCCAAATGTGATACTTCTTATTTGTTAGGGCAGCAAGCAGCTGGAAATCAATCTTTGTTAAATTACAATTTGAAGAATCAAAGTTTTTATGTTTCTCTTTCATAGGACACCATTAGCAAGAACAAGAGTTCTGTAATGTCAGAGCCGTATAAAAAACAGGCCTTTAACTGGTGCTATGATGGATGCTAATCCACCTCCTCCCCCGGGTATCAAGAGATCCAGTACAGGCAGGGAAATAGCAATTAACGATGTGGAAAAATGTAAGGGAATGCCATGCGCCACATCCCCTGTCAGTAGTGTGTCTACACAGAACCCTAGTATTCCAAGCTTCACTCTTGTTTTCTGTTTGATGTCCCTTGGAATACCTGTGGAAAGCAACCTCGTTATTGACAAGTACTCACCTATATAACTTTATATATTCCAGCTAATAAAATGGAATGCTGGTTTTAATCCCCTTGTCCTCATGTTATTTCTGTAGCATAAACCTAGCTAAAACGCCTTGGAGCATTGTACAATGTCAAAGGCAAACTTAAAATTAGCAAGAAGGAATCTTGAGTTGTGGCTGGTTAATGCACTGTGATGTAGTGTTATTTACCCCCATGGCTGCTGCCCCCCCCCCCCATGCCGAGCCCTTTTTGGCTATTTGGGGTAGTTCGCACTCAGGGCTTCTTAACATTTTACCACATAAGGTATCCACGAGAAAATTGCAACCTTTTTTCCAACATTCTGGGGATTGTAAAGGTTTCCAGGGTTCGTGGATTCCCCTGGAAGGGAGCAAGAAAACAGCCATAATATGTAAGTAAATTGTGAGTTTTGGGGGGGAAAAACAGGAAAAAGGGCTCTGGATAAAAGTGTCTGATGTATTTCCTAAAAATGGCGTCAACAGTTTGCTGTTCTAAAGACTCCATCTTCCCTGCTTTCAGGAATATGCAGAGCTGAATCAAAAAGATATTTTTTTTACCACAGTTTTGGCATTTTTCAAAGAGGTAGCTAATTGTTCCTATTTTTTGTTTTCCTTTAATCTACTTCAATTTTGTGGTGGAAACCAGTGTGAAACTCATGAGTGACCCCGCAAAGCTATATATGACTGAAAAGTAAACAAAATTCCAAATTCAGCAAGGGGTCATTTGTGTAGATCCTTCAAGGTCTTTCCAAAGAAACTAACAGTTGAAATAAAGAAATATTTAAAATGTGTAGGAAAAAGCAGTCATTTGTGGCAATGTTTTCATCTGTAACTTTTTGTCACAATGGCCGATTTGTAAAAGCAATGTTCTATTACGTTTGCTAGACCATTTTGGTTGTGGGGATATATAGGGTTTGTAGGTACTCCAAGAATCCGAGGTACCCAGAGTCAACAACTGAGCTGCACCGTACAATGGCTTTGCATTGTGTATTGAGTAAAACCTCTCACCAAGTTGTTTTAATCAGAATCCTTTGCAAATCTCAAACGTCACCTAAAAAACAAACACATTTTACTCACATTTGTGTGAAGGAAAGTTTTGGGAATCTGTGGGGAGCCACAAACTTCTAGTCCATGGTGGTGTGCCTTGCATGGATCCCATGAGTTTTTTTTACCTACAATGCCATAAAAATCTCATACTTTGCCTGAAATCACGCATTTCCCATTTGTGTGATGAAAACTCTGGAATCCACAAAATTCCTACCATCCATCATTGGCCCACTTGTAATGATAAAAGCACTGCACCACTTGTGTGGCTGGGTCCAGTGTCTGTGACAGGAACAGATCAAACCAATGTTAATGGGATCCCTTGCATGGTGCCTCCCACTGATCTCGGTTTGATCCGTTTCTGCCTCAGGCACTAGGCCCAGCAACACAAATGGGTAGTAGGAATTTTTTGGATTCCTGCAAATTCTGGAAGATTCCATTACAGAAATTTAAGGAAACGTGTGATTTTAGGCAAAGTTTGAGGTTTGCATGGCATTGTGGGTAAATATATCTTATGGATTTCACGCAAGGCACACCAACCTGGAATCCCCTGGTTGGCTGTGACCGAGCACGGCTCCAAATTCTGTAGCTACCCCTAATGCTGATCCCACCACATAGCACTTTAGGGTCTTTTGTGTCAAGGTCCCTTGACCCACCCACACAAGTAAGATTCCAGTGTTATCGGGAGACTTGGGGGAATGCTGTGTGGGAGCAAAATTGTGGCTCTCCACTGATTCCAGATGTTTTCCTCACAGGAAAATGTGTTTTTAGTCAAAGATTAAGGTTTGCTGGGCATTGTGGGAAAGAAAATTGTGTGAGATGCATCTGAAGCACAATACCCTAGACTCTGCCAGATGTCTAGTTTTCAGAGCTGGCTGGGTCTGGTAGGTTTTTCCAGGTGGCAGTCTACCCAAGCCCAAAAAGTGCACCGTTCTCCATTGCAAGTGGGACAATTTTGGGAGTTAGCCATACTTTACCGGGCCATACTTAAAAGCAGCACTCAAAAAAAATCAAATGACCTTTCACTTGCCATTGGAATGGGATGCTTCAATCCGCAGAGGAGCAGAAACAATGTTGACGTTTTAGGGGTTAGGGTGGGGCCTGATGTTAGGATGGGCAAGGCCCAACCCATTATTTTATTTAAAGTATATATTCCTGCCATACAGTAGGCTTTCTGCCCCCCCGGAAATGGGGCAGAAAGACTGTTGACCTATTTAGTTGGGGTGGGGGCATAGCCATGCCCATGGTGGGCACTCCTCACTCCTATATTTTAAAAAAACAACTTTCCCTGGCGTTTAGTGGGCTTTCTGCCCTCCATGGGGGGCACATCGGAGGTTTTTACCCCCATTGGCCCCCAAAGGGTGGGGGGGCAAAAGACTGTTGCCCCATTTACTTGGTGTGGGGACATGACCATGCCCATGCTGGGCAGCGCCGCCTCTACATTTAAAAAAAATAATAATCCTGGTGCCTAGTGGGCTTTCTGCCCCCTACCTTCCCCGGCCGTCAGATTGGCGGTTATACTCTTGCCCCATTTTTTTGGGTTGGAGGCATAGCTATGGCCATGATGGGCAGCCCCTACCCCTATACTTTAAAATGAATACATTTTCTGACATCTACTGGGCTTTCTGCCCTCCCCCCGGTGGGCAGATCGGGGGTAACTAGCCCAATCTGCCTCCCAAAGGAGCAGAAAGACTGTTGTCCCATTGATTTGGAGTGGGGCCATAGCCATCCCAATGCTGGGAAGCCTGCACCCCTATATTTTCATATAACTAAAAAATACCTGGTGTCCAGTGGGGGTGGGTGGGGCAAAAAGACTAAAATGTACAAATTGCTAAGGGGGGAGCGCTTGCCCTTGCCCAAGGGGCAGCTCCCCCTATCCCTGATCTCTAGTGGGTGGATCCCTGCTTGGGGATCGTTCTCCTGTGGCCATCCCCAAGCATGGATCCACTGCGCAGCGGTACCATTACAAAGGGGAGACTCTCCCCTTTCCAGCGATACTCTTCCATGAGAATCAGTGCTTGGCGGGCTAAGATATGCCCAGGAGCAATGATTCAATGAGGTGACGTTGGCGCACCCTAATCATCACTGCAGAAAGAAAACAATCAGGCTGCTCGGGAAGCTCTTCCCAAGCAGCCTGATGTAGCATCAGAGGAAGCTTTAAGTACCTCCCCCCGCACTGAGTAGGTAGTGCGGCTGTCGCCCATTGGCCAACGGCTGCACTTAATGGTTAAAAATATGAGTCTTCAACTGGTTTCTAATTTGGAGAAGCATTGGGACGATCTTTTCTGATAGGGGGATGTTGATCTAGATCCTCGGAGCATAGATGGGAAAGGCCTGTTGTCATTTTTTGTTCTTTTTTACACTTCTTAATCTGAAGTCTGATGCTGTCCTGGGTGCGCATGTGCTGAGAACCACTAGAGATTTTGAACTTGTCTCCAAGATACATCGAGGTGCTGGTTGTGATGATTTGTAAATTGTGCAACTTGTTTTAAAGATGGTGTAGGCTGGCAAGGGGAGCCAATGGAGTTCAATCAGGAAGGGGGTGATGTGCTCGTGTTTCTTCAGACCTTGGATGAGATGTGCTGTGAAGAAATGGTTTGACTTTCTTTGGAAAAGAGAGCTGGTACAAGGCCGTCCTTGATTTTTTAGCAATGTGTTCCTTGAGGGAGAGGTTGGCGTTCAGGGTGAATCCAAGTGATTTGGCATTCAGTGAGAGCTGAAGTTCAATGCCATCAAGGTTTATGTCATTGATCCAGGTATTTACTGTATGTTGTTGTTTGTTCGTGGCAAATAATAGGAATTCTGTCTTGTTTAAGATGAGCTTCAGGTATCCAGGTCTGGGTAATGTGCTAGTAGTGTTTGAGGTGGTGGATGTCTGAAGCACATGAACCTTTCAACTAGGGTTGTGTATCATCAGCATATTGGTGAATCTTGATGCTGTTATCTGTGCGTGGAGCACCAAGCAGCTCCATGTAAAGATTGAAAATGACAGCAGACAGTATGAAACCCTTTTTGTTACCTCAAGGTGCCCAATGGGAACAAACTGGTGCGGGTTGGAAGGAAAGGAGGCGAACCAGTTATGGACATTGCCAGTGAATCCCCTTCACAATTCAATGGTGTGAATGGGGGTGGCATTGTCGATTGTGTCGAAGGCCTCTGAGAGGTCCAGCAATAGCAGGAGTAACATCTTTGTGGTCAAAGGGCATTTGTCTATGATGTGTAAGGTGGCAGACTCTTTGCTGCACCATCATCTGAAGCTAGACTGGTAGTAGTGCAGAAGATAGAATTGATGTGATCTTGAAGTTGAACAGAGACTGCTTTTACAATGATCTTGCCGATAAATGGTTGGTGAAGGATGGGACAGTAGTTTGCAGGATAATTAGGATCTAGTGTAGGTTTCTATTATGAGTGGTAATATCTGCCTGGTCTTAAGAGCTTCTGAAAGATGCTTTCAGTGAGGGAGGCATTGACAATGAAAAGTAATGGTAAGAGAGCATGCCCAAAAATAGCTTCGATAAAGGACGATGGGAAGGCGTCATCTTCATAAGAAATGGTTTTGAGGTAATTGAGTATGTCAGCCAGATCTGGGAGGAATAGGGTTTTGAAGGCTGACCACTGTGGGGTTCTAGAAAATGGGATGGGTGTGAGAGATTAACCAGGATTGGTATAATCTATGTGCTGTCGGATGTACCGTATTCTTCCACTGACAAAGAGGTGTATTATATTGCACTTTTCTGTGGAATGAGGAATAGGTGGGTCCGGCGAGGGTTGGTGCAAGGCTTGATTGTCATGAGCAGGGTTCTGCGTCTGTTGTTAGCTTAATTGATGGTGATAGTATAGTACTTTGCTTTGGCTGGTGTGATGATGTGAGGAGCTGTCTGTGTGTTGTACAGAGGTCCTTCAGTATTTCAAGGTCGTTCGGGGGTCTGCTTTTTTTCCATGTTCTTTCTTGTCCGCAGATGGATCGTTTATTGTTTCTAGAATACTAGGTCTTTAGAATACTAGGGTGCTGAAGGCTTTGGTTTGCACTTGGGGTGTGGATGTTCAGATAGCTTTTCAAGAAATTCTGAAGCTGTTTAGACAGGAGTTGGCGTTGGAATGGAGTTAATGGGGTGAGGGATGAATATAAGCATTGGAGTGTCCATGGATAAGTCTTTCAAGAATCTGAAGACTTGGTCTTCTCTTTCAAGTTGACCTTAGTTTGGTGGCAGTACACTGAGCAGGGAGATAGGAATGGCAAAGTGGTCTTTCCAGTCAAATGGTGTGGGTGGGTTACGTTATACTGTTGGTGATGTTGAGAAGACAAGATTGAGGATGTGGCATTTGCAGTGTGTTTGTTGTGTGATATGCGGTACCACATTGAGGGTATTGATGAGGTTTAAGTCTGTATCTCTTGTTTTTTACCATTTATTGTCTGGGAGGTTGAAATCACCCCCAGAGCATGGTGTGGGCATGTTGGATCAATGAGATGGTGAGGAGATCTGAAAATGCATACACTCATCATACCGCCAAGAAGATTCTGTACATAGACTAAGTACCGAATTTGTGAAATGTAGGATCGCCTGAGCCCTAAGGAATGTTTTAAGCATAGAAACTTGGTGCTTACACCCAGGGATAAAGACATTAGGAGGCCTTAACTTGGAGTTCAGTTCTTCACCTGTTTAGCTACAATGTCTGCTATACACCGAGGTATCCAACATACCTCATTCTGATTGTCAGCTGCTTGTACTTACCTCTTATACAAGGTGACTGAAATACATTGAACAGCAATTTGTTTTTCTTTTATATTTATTTATTGGGGATATTGTGCCCGAAGTTAGCTATAGCTTGTGCCCCCGCCAGGCAGTTTTCTCATCAATATTTTTACTGCAAAGGTTTCAGTGATATTATCAAAGATGTCAAAGAAGTTGTCATGAGTGATGCAATATGTGGGATAATTTGCAGTGCATGGTGAGGGCTTGAGTTATAGTTACCTTAGGGCAGGGGTTATAGTTACTTGAGATCACTATAACTGCTGAATTTCTATGGTTTTGAGTGTGTGAAATCTGACTCTAACTATAACATCCCTGTAACCTTTGGTTTTTGGGTGAATTTCTAAGGTTTTCTTAAGTCTATTTCCTAACTATATTTGTCCCTGTAACCTTTTTTTTTTCCGTGGATTTCTATGGCTTTTTAATGCTATTTCCTAACTCTAACGTCACTGTAACCTAGGTGGGTGTGTGAGTGGCTGTATGGGTGTGTAGATGGGTGTGTGAGTGCCTCTGTGGCTCTGTGACTGGGGTAGGAGTGGCAGTATGAGTATGCAACTGGGTGTGTGAATAGTTTTCTGAGTCTGTGATTGGGTGTGGCTGTATGGGTGTGTAAGTGGGTGTGTGAGTGGCTGTATGGGTGTGTATCTGGGTGTGTGAATGGTTTTCTGGGTTTCTGAGTGTGGGTGTGTGGAGAATGTATGCGTGTGTAAGTGGGTGTGTGAGTGTGTGTTTGTGTAGGTGTGTAAGTAAGTGTGTGTGTGTGACTAGCAGTGTGGGTATGCAAGTGGGTGTGTGAGTGATTCTCTGGGTCTCTGAGTGGGTGTGTGAGTGGCTGTATGGGTTTGTGAGTGGGTGTGAGTGTTCTGGGTCTCTGAGAGGGTATGTGAGTGGCAGTATGGATGTGTGAATGGGTGTGTCTGGTTGTGTGTGGGAGTAGTTGTGTGAGTGGGTCTGTTAGTGGGTGTATTTTTGTAAAATTTGGATCTGGATCTCACATGGTGGGGATCTGCAAATCCTCAGGCGCCCACTAAAAACATTCTGGACAATTTCTTGCCCATGAGGGGTCCCTCACAGACCCCTCCATCAGTGCCATCCAGTCAGTATACCCCTATACAGACCCCTTTATATTCTATTTTCACTCCCAGAAACGGTATCTCGTCTGACAAATTGGCAGCGGCAACTTTTCTGTCAGATTGCAGTAAGCCCATCACTGCATTGCTGTTGACGCATGGATTCACGTCTCTAGATATACATAAATCTTTTTTCTTTAATAACTCCAAAACTTCTGAACAGATTTACACAAAATTACATAAAGCATTCTTTCTGGACAAATTTGGTGTAATCCGTTCATCGGTTATGGCTGTAGTCTTATCTAAAATTTCTATGTAAAATTGCATGGGGAAATGCGTTTTGAGACCTCCCTCTTTCCCGGCCCCTGCTTGAGGAATCACCGCAAATATTTCCAGACACCAGTTGTGCCTGGCACACTAGTTTTGAAAAGTTGTGAAGATTCGTCAAAGGGTACCAACGTTATTAGCTAAACTAAAAACTATTTCCTATGGAACTAGGCCCTAACTAAGGCCCTGGAGTGACAGGGTAAGTGGGAAGGTGGAGCTAGAAAAATGAACTCTGCCATAGGGTCAGGGCATAAGAAGGAAATGGTCGCTCTCATACTGACATGATTGATTGATTGATTGATTGATTGGGCAACGAATGCCCGGAGGTGTCAAGGCGCTGAAAAGGTTAGTCCGCCAGGGAGCAAGAGCACCAACCCTACAGTAGAAAGAAGACCTTACAAGGCAAAAAGCCAAGTCTGCAGGGACTTACGGAAAGAGAGGTGGCCTTCCAGGCAGAAGATGGATTGAGGGACAGTGTTCCAAAGCGAAGATGCTACCACACCACAGCAAAGACTCTCCATCCCCATCTGGCCTTGTGAAACCTCGGAATAACCACCAGGTTTTTTTCCAGTAGAGTGCTACTGTCTAGTGGGAACATACCGCTGGAGAAGATGATGCATTCCCACTTTGCCTGAGTTGTGAAGAGCCTTATGAGAAATACATAAGGGCTTAAACACAATTTACTTGGCTGTCGTGAGCCAATGCAGTTTCCGAAAAGCAGTAGAGACTGAGTGATATTTGGGACGGTCTTGCTGCAGCATTCTGGACAAGCTGCAACTTGTCAATGGCTGTCTTATTGATGTTCAGGTACAGCACACTGCAAAAGTCCATCTTGGACATAATCAATATCAAAGAAGCTTGTTTACGCGCCAAGAGGAAGAGAAAGGGAAATACCTTCCTAAGGGTCTTAATAACCAAAAAAGAGAATGATACTGTCTTATTGACCTGGGGATTAAAGGACAGATTGTTGTCAAGTAGAACACCAAGATTTGTTGCCGAGTCGGCCAACAGGAATGGGTCCATATATCTGGTTGACTACCAAAGATCAAAACCTCGGTTTTGTCCCCATTCAATCGGATGTAATTATTTACCATCCAATTGGCCACAGCCTGCATGCAATTGTTAAAGTTAGCGGCGGAGGCCTCAACATCCTTTGTGATAGACACAATAATTTGTGTGTCATCAGCATAGGATAGTGCCTGTAACCCAAAAGATTTACAGCTAGATTCATCATAGTCCCGTTTTGCGAGTCCTTAATATCGATTATTAAGGATTCGCTATTAAGGACTTGCAAAACGGGATTCATGTAGCAATGGCACAAAATATTGCGATTCCTACATCATCCTTATTTGCGATCAGCAAATTCCTAATCGCAAATAAGGAATAACTTCCCAATGGGGAGTTATTCCTTATTTGCGAATAGCAGTTTGCTAATCGCAAATAAGGATGCGATTCAAGGGTGCCAGGGGTGTCCAAAGGACACCCTGTAGCACCCCTGAAAAGCAAATGTACACAGGTGTTGCGCACACACATGTCCAAAGGACATGTGTGTGTGTAACATGCAACTGAGAAAAATGCACTAAAGTGCTTTTTTCTATTTTTTCGCTATTTACCACGAAGTCAGACTTCGTGGTAACTAGCGGCCAGAAATTGCGAATTCGCAATTTAAAAATGGTTAATGAATTGCATTTAAGGAATCTCAAATAGAGATTCCTTAAATGCTATTCCTCGCAAATTTGCTATTAGCGATTTTTGCATTTGGGATGATGAATCCCCAATGCAAAAATTGCGCTTGCAAAGGGACAGATTCTCAGAATCTGGCCCTCTGCGAGCCGTTTTCGGCTTGATGAATCTAGCTGTTAATCAATTCAGCCAGCGGTGAGATACATATATTGAGCAAAGTGGGGCTAAGAGATGAGCCCTTTGGGACCCCACACAGAGTAGGTGTGGGGTTAGAGTGGAATTGGTCCACCAACACTGTCTGCGATCTAACGTCAGGAAGGACGATAGAAGCTTCAGAAATACATCTGTAACCCCAATTTCCTGTAGACGGTAATCATCCGGATAGGAGATATGGTATCAAAGGCTGCAGAAAGGTCCAACAAAACCAGCACAGCAGTCTGCCCACCATCAACAATGGTACAGATGTTGTTGACTGCAGATAGTAGTGCAGACTCAGTTCCATGGTTATTCCTAAATCAATACTGGGAAATATCAAGCAGATGCTGCTGTTCAAGGTAGATCATCAGCTGAGCGTTTAGATGTTTCTCCAAAAACTTATCGGGAATAGGTAGTAAGGAAATAGGCCAGTAATTTTTCAATTCATAGAGGTCCAAGTTTTATTTTTTAAGCAAAGGCTTAACAATTGCAGTTTTCCAGCTTTGAGCGTAATATCCAGAGGAAATGGCCAGATTAAGGGTTGCTGTAGGTGGGGCATAATGATATCCCCTCCCAATTTGATCGCTTGCCTTATCCATTGTGTGTCTGTCTTGCCCCTGGAGCAAACCCTCTTTACTTGCCTTCTCCCACTGCTCACTTTTAGGCACATGTTGACGTGGGCAGGATCAGAGGGGCACGACATGCCTCTACTTTTTTGAGTTATGAAAAACAGTTCCCCTACTTTTTTTTGTTAAAAGACAACCGTCCTGGGATGGTTAGTGTGTTCCCAGAGAACGTTCGGGAACGGCTGGTCGACCTTCCTTTAGATGGTGCTCTCTTGTGCCACGCCCCTGCGGACTCGGCCATTCAGAGGTTCTTGGTGGGGATTCGTCCTCCTCCTTCTTCTCCCCCTCAGTGACCTGTGAGTTGATCTGGTTCTTGGAGGTGTTTTTCTGTTGGGGGGCGGGTCACCCCAGTTATGTGTTCTGTGTGCTTTTTGGCCACTCGAGTCCTCCTTGTTGGGACTGTGGTTCTGTTGGCTGCTAGCCTGGCCCTTCTTCTTCACTGTTTGTTTTTGCTTTGGGTTTTTCTGGCCCTGAGCCTAGGCCTGCTGTTTTTTCTCATTGGCTGCTTGACAAGCCTTCTGTGGGTTTTTCCACGGGTATTTCTGTTGTCCTCTGCTGCGGACGTTGTTCCCAAGAGGTTCCCATGTTTTGGGACATAACATGCCCTATCTGGGGCAGTGGTAGCTGTTATATAGCTCTGTTATGCACTGGGGAGTTGTGATCGCCTTCGGGCCTCTGTTCCCCATGGCATTAAGGTATGTTGCAATTGCAATCTTCTTGCAGATGGCTTGGGATGGCTTGAGTTGCGCCGTGGGGTCGCTGCGCTGTTCGCCTGGTCTGGCCTGCTGTCTGAGGCCTGGCGTCTTGGCTCTGCCTGGTCCCACTTCTTTTTGGACTGTGTGCGGACTTCTCCCTGAAGCGTGTCTGGACCCTTCTTTGCCTTCTTGCTCTCTGTCTTCAGCTGACATCTGGCTTGCCGTGGGTGCATCCTTCCGTGGTGCTCTCGGCATCTGGCTGTGCTTGCAGTGATGACCTACTGTATTTTACACCATTGTGCCTTCTTGGCGCTCTAGTGGGACAGTCATCATTACCATGTCCGCTTCTTCCAGTGGGCCTGCCTTCCATTCTACCTCTCCTCCCTGGGGATGAGATGGATCTTGTGTTTTTTTTTTTTGTTTTTTTTTTATAGAATTTTATTGAAACCATAAAAAGCACAAATACAAAGAAAAAACCCAAGCTTCCATATACAGTACACAGGTACATATTACAGTACTCATCAGTCATCATAGCAGTGATCATACATTTCCAAGATACAGTTCAACTCCCCCTCTATACAAATGAGTTTGTTCGGAGATAATTTACCAGATACATCCAGTAATCTCTGGGTTTAGATCCCGTTGGCAGCTCTTCTTCATATGTCATAAGAGTGTATTTACAGTAGGCCATATGTATAATCCACAATTCTGTGGAGCAACCCTGCTTCCCCAACACAATGATATTCTGCGTTTGGCCAGGAGGAGTGCAATGCAACAGAAATGACGCTTCGTAGATTTAACAGTAGGCCCCAAGCCCAGTAGGCTTGTACGAATTGAACACTCAAGCGACACTTCCAGCATGACACTTAAAAGTTGTATAAACTCGTTCTAGTATGTCCTTTTTTTTTTTTTTTTATATATTTTTATTTTACACTTCAAAACCAAAACACACATCTTAAAAGAATACAATTTTTCTTCTTACATTTGTTCATCACACAATAGTAAAAGGGAAACCTAAATTGAAACAAAAATAAGCTCAGGAGAAAAACAACCAATACATCAAGGTACCAAAATATCACAATGCCACATTTATGAGAACAAATTAGTAAATCATCAGGACATCCTATCAGCCTATCCCTGTTCTCCACTCCACAAAGGACCCCAAATTTTGATACCTAGCGCTCTCCCCACCCTACCTTTTCTTGCGTATACGTGTTTTTCTAAATTATGTATGGCAATAAGATTTGATAACCATACTTGCATGGATGGGGGGCTCTTATCCAGCCATACTCTGGCTAACATTAATCTAAAGACAGCAGCTACCATAAAGAGAAACATTGCATCGTTAGTATCCATTTGGACATTTCCCGCATCGACTCCCAGCATAATTAGGCTTACTGTAAGAGTTATCTTTATCTTTAGTGAGTTGCCTAAGAAATGCTCAATATCCTTAACTACAGTATATAACTGGGGGCATGTAGCAAACATGTGGACAATATCTGCCTCAGAGGAATTACATCTGGGGCAGGTAATACCCTCGGTACCCCCCCATTTTGCAATCCTAGCTGGAGTGTGGTACAGCGAGAACAATGTTTTGTAATGTTGGGATTGCAAGGGGGCAGAGCAGAGCATTGTCCGACCTCGTTCCAGAGATTCATTGAAGGATTCGGGAGTAGCCTCTATTCTCTCCCCCCATTTATCCCTATGCTTGTTCAGGTCATCCAGTTTGTTTTTTGCCAACGCAGCATAGATCAACCTAATAGAATATTCCTCCCCTGTAGTTATCCCTTCCATCAATTCATTGGGTTGAAAACCCAACGGCCCTCCTTGTTTATTTCTTAAAAAACTCCTAATCTGAAGGTATTTAAAAAAGTCCCTTCTATTTATTTTATATACATTTACCAGATCCTCAAATTGTACAATCGTCTCTGAATTTATTAGGTCCCCAATTTGATGTATCCCTTTGTCTTCCCAACCCGCCATTACAGAATCAGCAAAGATTTCTGCAGGGAATGACTTATTTTTATAAATTTTAGTGTACCTATTGAATCTACCCATACCCGTCTTTTTCAGAAAGGAGCTCCAGATTTTTAATGCCGCCCTAAGAGTCTTATATGTCTGTCTTCTAAGAAAGCCCAAATCCGTAAAGTACAGAAAACAGTTTTCTGTATTTTGCCCTAATACCAGTGTATAAGCTTCAATTGACATATTAATAGTCTTTGATAGCCCCCCGCCTCCTCCTATTAGTCCCTGCATATATTGGAGAGCAGCAGCCAAATAATATAGTCTAAAATCAGGTGCACCCCAACCCCCTCTATCCCTTGGCAAAGTCATGAATTTATAGGCTCTACGGGTTTTTCTTTGGGCCCAAATAAATCTATTAGCCATACTTTCCAACATGTTAAACCATTTATTCTCAAAAATTAAGGGTATTGACCTAAATAGGTACAAAAATTTAGGTAGGACCATCATTTTCAACACATTCGTGCATCCAACCAAAGAAAGGTGCAGGTTGTTTATCCTTTCCAGGTCACTTTTTACCTTTACTATCAGTGGCTCCATATTACGCTCGACTAACTTATCCAAATTTGCAGAAATATCGATCCCTAAATATATTGCGCTGTTGACCACTCTGTTGTCCTGACTACTTGCAAACCTATTCATGATAATCTGAGTTTTGGTTTTGTTTAGGCTATATCCTGAGACCCGCCCAAAGCCATGTGCCTCTACTTCTACTCCCCCTATAGCTGTATCCGGGTTCGGAGTCAGTATAGCCACGTCATCAGCGTAGGCGAGAGTTTTCATAGTGCAACCATTTAATGACATAGACCGAATTACCGGATTTGCCTCTAATTTGCGGAGTAGTGGCTCTATGTATAGGGCAAAAAGCAATGGGGAAGACGGACATCCCTGCCGAGTCCCTCTTTGTATATGCACTAAATCTGAATGCCCTCCATTTACTCTGATTTTTGCAACCGGATCTCTATATAGGGCCTGTATGGCAAGTATATAACCTGGCCCGATACCACACCACTTCATAACTTCCCACAGATATTCCCAGGCGACCCTATCAAAAGCCTTCTCGGCATCTAAAAAGAGTGCTGAAATAGGGTCGCCTGGGACCTCTGCAGCATCCAGCATAGTAATCACTGTCCTAATATGCTGTGTAGTACCCTTCCCAGGTATAAAGCCATGCTGTGAGGGGCTCACCAAATGTTCAATGCAACCTGCTAATCTCTTTGCCAGCATCTTAGAATATACCTTAACGTCTGAGTTCATCAGTGTGATTGGCCTATATGATCCCGGGAGAGTTAAGGGCTTCCCTTTTTTAGCTATGACAATTATATCGGCCCCTCCCCATGAATCTGGTGGCTGCCCCCCTTGTTGTACATATAGCATAACTTCAAACATGTAAATCAACAAACAATCGCGAAATATTTTATAAAACTCGACCGGAATTTGGTCGGGCCCTGATGCCTTTCCTGATGGTAAACTGCTTAATGCCTCAATAAATTCCTCCAAGCCTAGGTTAGATTCTAACATTTCTCCTTCCTCCCTTGAGATAGATGCTGGGACTATATCCTTAAGATAGTCACTAATTTCCGCTATTCCCCCTGTGTCTTCCCGTGCATACAATTTTTCATAGAATATTCTAAAAACATCTCTTATCCTATCCGGGTGTGTAACCATGACACCCAATGGATCCAATATCTCCTTTATCTCTGCAGCTGCCCTCTGCTGTCTAACTTTAATCGCAAGGATATGTCCCACTTTCTCGCTACACTCATAGGCTTCTTCTTTTTTAGCTAAGTATTTTTCAGCAAGCTTTCTAGAGAAGCTCTCCACAGCTTCTGCCTTCAATTCTACCAAGTTTAATAGTATATGTTCCAAACTGGATTTAGATTCTATTGCAGCAACTAATTTTCCTTCCTCTATATCCAGCTTTTGTCGGATGGTTTCAGTCTTTAACCTCTCCTTCTTGCGTCTTGTCAAAACATAGCACAATGTTTCTCCTCTAACCCCAGCTTTGAAGCAATCCCAAGTTTGCCCTATAGAGGCAGTACCATGGTTAATATCCCAAAACGACCTAATCCATCCCTCCATGTGCTTCCTATATTCGACATCTTGGAGAAGACTCCTCTCAAAAGTCCATGTTGACCTCTTATTCTGTGATTGCGGAACCTTCACTGTCAATACTAATGGACTATGATCGGAGATAGTCCTTGGTAGTTTTTCAATTTGTGTCTCCGAAATCAAAGACCTTGAAACTAAAAAGTAGTCTAATCTTACCAACACATGATGTGGTGCAGACAAAAAAGTACTACTATCTAACAGTGGATGTTGCATCGCCCAGGGATCTACCAAAAGATTATTGTTGACCATGTTAGCGATAGCCCTATTTACCTTTCTCTTTCTACCCCTGTACACCCCTCCTGTATTCATGAATGAACTTGTGGGGTCATGTAAATTAAAATCACCACAGCATATCACTGGTTCAGGCCACTGTGCTAATTCTGTATCTATAAATTGCCAAATCTCCGGATCATCCTCAGTAGATCCATATACTGTTACTAATGTTAGCCTGAATCCTTTAAAACATAGTTCCGCGATGGCCCATCTCCCCCATTGATCTTCTTTTTTTCTTTTAACTACCGCATCTCTTCTTTTCCCAGGATTGCAACTCCTCTTGTCCTAGATCCTTGCCTACTAGCTGCCAGTACATCAAAGCCCAGTTGGTTCATTACAAATATATGCTTTTCCTCTATATGCGTTTCCTGTAAGCATACTAAGTCTACTTGTAGAGTTCTAATGTACGCCGCTACATTCGCCCTTTTCCTTGGATCGTTTAACCCACATACATTTATAGAAGCTAACTTACATGACATTGTATATTATGGTTAAAACAAACAACATTTCTTCGTGAACCAGCTACTTCTTTAGCCATCTTATATCTTCTTCCACTCTTTCTCCTCCCTTCTTTACTCAAACAAAAAATAAACATCAAACTATATATGCAATCAATGTGTGCTACAAAGCCTAACCAAACCATACCCTTCCACTGAGTTTTTTCCTCCCACCCCCTCCCTTCCCTCTCCCCCCCCCTTTCCTCCCCATCCCCCTCCCTACAGGCAAATAGGTCAGCAATGACCTATGTGTGGCCACTTCCTGGTTGTGTTAGTCGCACCCCTCTCCCATCTTCTCTAGTGCCCCCCCCTTTCTACCAACTGCATTTCTCCTCAAGGGACCATAAATTTACTTTGAGAAAACCTTCAACCGGTTTAGCAGAGATCAGCAGAGATCAGCAGAGATCAACCCCTTATTTCTTATTTCTTCTCCCTTCCCAATTCTTGTATAAACTCCTGTGCTTTCACTTCCGACATAAACATCCTGACTCTGCCTTTTGTAATCACTTTTAGTCTAGCTGGGAATAACAAATATGCCTCTGAACCTGCAGCCTGAAACTGCGGGATCATACTTCTAAGCCTCCATCTCCTTTCAACTGTCACATGACAGAAGTCTGGTCTCGAAAAGAAGGTAACCCCCTCCACCGTTCTTTTGCTGTCAGGTCTGATTTTCTGAATAATTTCTTCTCGGAGCAGAAAATTACCGACGTACACTAATATCGCTCTTGGGAGTGGCGCTTTCGAGCCTCCTTCGGCTCCGTATGTCTTACGCTAGACAAAGGGGAATCTATGCGCCCTCTAGATCTCTGCCTCCCACTGCCACTGGGACTCAGGAAAAGCACCCTTTAGTAGTTTGACAATGAACCCCCTAGGGTCCTGCCCTTCGAGCCCTTCTTCCACCCCCAAAATGCGAACATTGTTGCGTCTCTGACGATTTTCGAAATCTTCCATCTTCCAAAGAAAATCGTCTGCCCTCCTTTCCTGTTGTGTTTTAAATTCGCTAAAGCTACGAAAATCATCCTCCATTTTGCCTGTTCTTTCCTCCACCTCCGCAACTCTTCATATAGTTTGTTTGTTTTCCGGAGCGTCGTTTGAATCTTCTTAAAGTCTTGTCTTGTTTTACGACTTGTAGATCTTGCTTCAGATTGTATTTGTTTCAACATGTTGAATACCATTCCTAGTGCATCGTCTTGCCTTGGACCAATTTCATGCTCTTCCTGATATGTCTGTGATGTTGCCGGATAGTCGTTCTAGTATGTCCTAATGAAATTGCAGGCCCATGCCAGGTGAATAAATCCAGGGTCTTCTACCCCACACCTCATGCACCTGGAATCTGCACGGAGCCCATATTTATATTCTGCGCTGGGGAGTAGTATGTTTGGTGTAGGTATTTATAATGAAGTATACGCAAATTACCATTTGGCGTTAACATACTAGTTATGTTACAACATATCGCCCACTTCTCCTCTGTGAGAGGTGAATCCAGCACAGCATTCAATCTTGCCAATGCCTTGTGTGTAGTGTCATCTATATCTTCATGAAGACAGGAGTATACATGTGTTACCATATGGGAGCTACTTGACCTTGTAATAAGCATTTGTAGTGTATGAAGTGACTTTGGCTCGCTAGGGTAGTCTGGATACAGTTTCTTAATGGCGCCCTGCAATCTATGGTAGGTGAACCGAAGAAGAAGAGTTTGGTTACTAATATACATCAACTCTTGAGGCCCCACAAAGGTACCGTTAGCATAGAGGTCTCCCAACCTATCAATACCCGCCCGATGTAGCAAGTCTGTTCCCACTTTTTCCTGCGTAACTGATAACTCAGGATGACACAATAGTGGCATAGCCGGCACATATAGTGGCAGTTTCTTTGCTAATTTCCCCATCTTGTGCCAGGCCGCATTTGTCGTATCAATTGTATTAATGGCACTGTAATGTATGCGGGCTCGCCGATGCGGGAGGATAGCTTTCAGTAGGATAGGATAGGCGTCACCGTCCTCTAAAGGAAAATGGGGCATGTATGGGATGGGATGATACCAATAGTGCGCCTATTGCGCCTGGGCACATAGATAATTGAGAAGGAAATCAGGAGCCTTAAATCCTCCCTTAGCAAATGGCAGTGTTAAAGAATGCAATTCAATGCAGGCTTGTTTACCCCATATGAGACGATTAACAACAGCAGTCAATCTTTGGAACACTGTTTTGGGCGGGATAATAGGAATGTTATTAAAAAGGTACAAAAGCTTAGGAAGTATGACCATCTTCACAATAGCCAGTCGATCCACCAATGATAGGGGTAAGTGTATCAATTGATCTACTTTGTCTTTCAGGCTACTAATTGACGTACCATAATTTGATCGAATAACCGTTTCTGGATCACGATGAAACCCCACCCCCCGGTATTTGACTGGATCTGAGCACCATTCAAGAGGGTATTCTACTTGATGAGGACGAGTAGAGTCCGTTAGAAAAACAATGAGAGATTTAGACCAATTATTTTGCAGACCGGAATGGCGCCCAAATGTAATATATTCCCCAAGTAGTGGGGACAGAGTAGTAGCCGGATTTTTAACATATAACACCATATCGTCTGTGTATAGTGAAATATTTAGTGGCCTTTGTAAAAATTGTATAGCAGCACATTTATGTCCCTGACGTATTTTACAGGCCAGTGCTTCTAGGGCTATGGCAAAAAGTAAAGGGGATGGGGGCAGCCCTGCCATGTACATCGTTAAATGTTGAAGGGGTCTGAAACACATTTGTTAACTTGTATATGCGCTGTTGGTTTTGTGTATAAGATTTGAATCCACTGTAAGAAAATAGGGGGAAATCCCATCCTGCATAATATAGTATGAAGATACGACCATTCAATGGAGTCGAACGCTTTTTCTACATCCAACAAAACAGCAATCGCCGGTATATTCTGGGCCAAATAGTGAGAAATCGTAAAGAGTGTTCGAGTATTGTGGGCGGTGGACCGACCAGGAATAAAGCCGGACTGATCCGGCAGGACAAGTTTGGGTAATAACAGATGCAGCCTTTGCGCAAGCAACTTTGCCAAAATGTTAATATCCGTATTTATGAGGGATAATGGCCTGTATGATTCGCACTTCTCTGGGTCTTTATTAGGCTTCAATAAAGCAATAATCATGGCCTCTCGTAGCGTGGGGGGAAGAATGTTATTACTGTGGGCATCTCCATACATTCAGACAAGGTGGGATGCAAGTAGATCAATGTATGCCTCATAAAATTTGCTTGTAAAGCCGTCCGGCCCCGGGGCCTTACCATCGGGCAGAGACTTTACTATGTCCGTGACTTCTTCAACAGTCACCTGTTGCACTAGATACTCCCTTTGGGCATCCGATAGCCAGGCCAACTCAATATCTTCAAAATATGCCATAACCTCTGGTGGTGTAGCAGTTTCACGTGATTTATAAAGATCACCATATGTGTTCATAAACGCAATGAGTATGCTTTGTGTACCATAATGTGACACGCCTTCCTCATCTGTTATAGAAAATACCGATGGCGCCTTGTGCCCCGCATAAATTTTGCTAGCTAAAGTGTGCCCCGGTCTATCTCCCTCGCATATGTTCGTACCTCATGCCGTTTTGAGATATATTTGAGTTCATCCTCCGTGACTTTCTGATACTCCGCCAAAATTGTCCGAATATCACCGAGGACGGACATGTCATTCGTCTGCTCATATTCTTGCTCTAGAGCACTTAATCAGCTTTCTAGTTGTATTAGTTGCGTGCGGATATCCTTGAAAAGGCCTGCTTTCACACTAATGCAGACCCCCCCCCCCCCGAATAGTAGCTTTAAAAGCCTCCCACAGCAAGCTAGGATGTTATTAAAAAGGTACAAAAGCTTAGGAAGTATGACCATCTTCACACTAGCCAGTCGATCCACCAATGATAGGGGTAAGTGTATCCATTGATCTACTTTGTCTTCCAGGCTACTAATTGACGTACCATAATTTAATCGAATAACCGTTTCTGGATCACGATGAAACCACCCCCCCAAGTATTTGACTGGATCTGAGCGCCATTCAAGAGGGTATTCTACTTGATGAGGAAGAGTAGAGTCTGTTAGAAAAACAATGAGAGATTTTGACCAATTATTTTGCAGACCGAAATGGTGCCCAAATTTAATATATTCCCGAAGTAGTGGGGACAGAGTAGTAGCCGGATTTTTAACATATAACACCATATCGTCTGCGTATAGTGAAATATTTAGTGGCCGTTGTAAAAATTGTATAGCAGCACATTTATGTCCCTGACGTATTTTACAGGCCAGTGGTTCTAGGGCTATGGCAAAAAGAAAAGAGGATGGGGCAGCCCTGCCATGTACCTCGTTCAATGTTGTTGGGGTCTGACACACATTTGTTAACTTGAATACGCGCTGTTGGTTTTGTGTATAAGATTTGAATCCACTGTAAGAAAATAGGGGGGAATCCCATCCTGCATAATATTTTATGAAGATACGACCATTCAATGGAGTCGAACGCTTTTTCTACGTCCAACAAAACAGCAATCGCCGGATATTCTGGGCCAAATAGTGAGAAATCGCAAAGAGTGTTCGTGTATTGTGGGCGGTGGACCGACCAGGAATAAAGCCGGACTGATCCTGCAGGACAAGTTTGGGTAAGAACAGATGCAGCCTTTGCGCAAGCAACTTTGCCAACATTTATATATCCGTGTTTATGAGGGATATTGGCCTATATGATTCGCACTTCTCTGGGTCTTTATTAGGCTTCAATAAAGCAATAATCATGGCCTCTCGTAGCGTGGGGGGAAGAATGTTATTACTGTGGGCATCCCCATACATTCAGACAAGGTGGGATGCAAGTAGATCAATGTATGCCTTATAAAATTTGCTTGTAAAGCCGTCCGGCCCCGGGGCGTTACCATCGGGCAGAGACTTTACTATGTCCGTGACTTCTTCAACAGTTACCTGTTGGGCTAGATACTCCCTTTGGGCATCCGATAGCCAGGCCAACTCTATATCTTCCAAATATGCCATAACCTCTGCTAGTGTAGCCGTTTCACGTGATTTATAAAGATCACCATATGTGTTCATAAACGCAGTGAGTATGCCTTGTGTACCATAATGTGACACACCTTCCTCATCTGTTATAGAAAATACCGATGGCGCCTTGTGCCCCGCACAAATTTTGCTAGCTAAAGTGTGCCCTGGTCTACCTCCCTCGCTTATGTTTGTGCCTCATGACATTTTGAGATATATTTGAGTTCATCCTCCGCGAAGTTCTGATACTCCGCCAAAATTGTCAGAATATCACCGAGGACGGACATGTCATTCGTCTACTCATATTCTTGCTCTAGAGCACTTAATCAGCTTTCTAGTTGTGTTAGTTGTGTGCGGATATCCTTGAGAAGGCCTGCGTTCACACTAATGCAGACCCCCCGAATAGCAGCTTTAAAAGCCTCCCACAGCAAGCTAGGATCTTCTGTAGAAGTCTGATTGATATTAAAGTATTCAGCAATCGCCTGCGCTATAGCCTCAGAGTACAGGGGGTCCAGTAACGCTTTAGCGTTAAATCTCCACACATATGGTGGTGGCGTGTAATGAGGAATGTCAATACTTAGCATCACTGGCTTGTGGTCAGACAGGGTTTAGGGCAAATGTTTAATTTGCTTGGTCCAATTCATAATCCCCTCCATCCCTATCGAATAGTCTATTTGAGACCAGCTATTTCTGGCGGTCGAGTGATACGTGGCTTCTTTAAGATGTGGATATCTTGCTATCCAAATGTCTACCAATTTGGCTTCTGACATAATAGCCTGCATCACATTTACCGCTTGCCTATGTGGCTCTCTAGAGCCGTCTAATCTATCTAGGTGGTCATTTAACGATAAATTGAAATCCCAGCCCCACAGTATTGTTGTCAGGGAAACCCTCCAGTCTGTCCCACAAAGATTTTTAAAAAACAGGGTCATTAACATTAGGGCTGTATGTGTTAATTATACCTATACCGTGTCCGTGAAGGAGCCCCACCACAATAATATATCGGCCCATAGTATCAGTCACCTTCACCCTATTATACTGTTAGCGGAGGGGGCTAAGTGCGACTCCTGTATAAGAGCAATATGTATGTGTGAACTGTCCAAGTATGCGAAGATCTGACGTATCTTTCTGGGGTTATTTAACCCCCAGACATTCCAGGACAGTAGATTCAATTGTGAGGGTTGCAAACTATCCATCTGCGATATTGCTAACTATGCCTGAGGAATGAGCGCCCAGAACAGGAAGGTGTCGGACGTATACTATGACTGTGAGTAGTACAATGTCGGAGAATCAGAACCAGAAATTGTGAAACCTTGTAGTGTCCTGCAGAATAGGAAGCTTGTAAAATAGCAAACATTCCCCACCCCCACCCACTTCGGCATCCCAATCATACCACAACCGTACCCATACCAACATTAGTGAAAGAAACAAGAAACTGTGTTGGGGAGCACCCTCATTGGGGGATCCGCCGAGTACACACATTGACATCGACCTAGGCAGATGTGATCAGGTATTACATTAACTAACTGGGTGCATATGATCGCACAATAATAATGTCAAACATCAAAGGAACATTACCTAGCTGTGTGCTATCAACTCAGTCTGTAATGAATCACTCATCTTGTGGTCAACACATAGTGGCAACAGACAACAACGCCCATATTTATTTATTTATTTATTTATAATATTTGTAGAGCGCACTGTTACCGAACGGTGTCCTGGCGCTATATTGATAACTCCCCTTGCTGAGCCTCCTGTTTAATTTGTAAACAGACACGTTTTCAGGTTTCTACGAAAGGCCATCAGGTCCGTGGACAGTCGGAGGGCCACCGGGAGGGCATTCCAGGCCAAGGCGGCTCCTCGAATGAAACTTCTACCCCCCAGCACACTTTCCTGATGCGTGGGGTCTTAATCAGCCTGAGTGCGGCTGACTTGAGGAGCCTGCCAGGTTTGTACCAATGGAAATGTTGCCCAAAGAATGGTGGACCAGTTCCATGGACGGCCTTAAAAACAATGCACATGGTTTTAAATAGAATCCGCTTCCGCACTGGTAGCCATTGTAGCTTCACCAGTTCCTGCGAAATGGAGGCGAACTTAGGTAGGCCTGTAAGAAGGCGGGCTGCTGCATTCTGCAAAATCTGTAGCTTATTAAGCACTCCTTGCTGGGCTTCAAGGAGTAGGCTATTACAGTAGTCAAGTCGTGACAGCACAAGGGCCGTCACCACCGTTTTTTTTGCAGTCAACTGGTATCTTCCGAAGGATTTTGAGCGTCCAGTAGATGGATGAGGATAGGGCATTTACATGAGGTCTGAAAGAGAGTCTATCATCAATCACGACCCCCAAGTTCTTAACCTTGCTAACCGGGATGGGAGGTGTCCCCATCTCTTCCGGCCACCACCGCGGGCTCCAAAAGTTGACTATGGAGCCAAACAATATCACTTCGGTTTTGGCCGAGTTAAGCATTAGGCAGTTCCTGGCCATCCAGGTACTCACTGCTACCATACATTCCTGAAACATCCCCGCCACGTCTTCCTCTCTCCCTGGAAGCAGAGACACCACAATAAAGTAAAGTCCACATTTGTAAAGCGCACAATCACCCGTAAGGGTCTCTAGGCGCTGGGGGCCGTCGGGAAGATTAAGCGAGCTATTGCCCAGAGTCACATGGTGCTGGGCTAACCTGCCGCCGGAGCCGGGGATCGAACCGTCGTCCCCAGATTCCAGCGTCAGTCGCCCTGGCCGCGGCGCCACACCTCTTCCGATCTGTGTGTCATCTGCATAAGATGTAAGTTCGAACCCACAGGAGCGGATAACCGGGGCCAAGGAGTATACGTAGATATTAAACAGAGTGGGGCTAAGCGAGGATCCCTGAGGAACCCCCGCAAGGTGGCTGGAAAGGTTTGGCTCAAATTCCACCAGTGCCACCACCTGGACCCTGTTGGTCAGAAAGGCTCTCAAGATGCCTAGGGCCTTCCCCTGCACCCCGCATTCCTCCAAACGGTCCACCAAGATGGTATGGTGGACCGTATCAAAGGCCGCCGATAAATCCAGCATGACCAAGGCCGCACGACCCCCTGCATCCATCACTTTCCTGATTTCTTCCGTTGATTTAATCAGGGCGGATTCGGTGCTGTGGCCCGGTCTAAACCCATGTTGCGAAATATCAAGGCCTTGAGTGGTTCCTAAGAATGCGCTCAGCTGGGTGTTCATAGCTCTTTCTATGAGTTTAGCCGGCAGTAATCTCGCGATCGGCCGATAGTTGTTGGGGTCGGCGATGTCCAAATTTGGGCTTTTTAATAAAGGTCTAATCGAGGCCAATTTCCTGCTAGATGGAAAATCCCCTGTCTCGAACAGCTGGTTAAATAGCTTGGCTAGGATGGCGGCTATCTGGGTCGCTGCCTGCTTCGCCACAGTTGCCGGGCAGGGATCATGAGGCGAGCCAGACTTTATGCTCAGTAACTGCTTCTTGATCTCTTCTCCACTGACTGGGGCAAACAAAAGCAGTTTGGTCTCCTGTATACTTGCTATCGGATTCCTGGACCTGGGTTCATCTAGGCTCTGCCTGACTTGAACTTCCAAGGAAGCAAAGATGTTCTCAACCTTGCTCATGAAGAACTGAGCAAGGTTCTCGCAGAGTTCCTGGCTGGGGGGTGTGGCCACTGGCTTGGGCATTGCCAAACTTACAACCGTATGAAAGAGTTCCTTGGATGAACTCTTGGCCCCGAGAATGCGATCAGTGAAGTAAGATTGTTTGACTAGCCTAATCCTCTCTTTATAGATCCCCTGGCTAGATCTATATTTCTTTTTTCCAGCCTCACTATAGTTTTTACGCCATGCCCGTTCAAGTTTTTTACACTCAAGTTTTAGCTCCCTGAGTTCCTCTGAAAACCAGGGGGCTGACGGGACAGTACGGGAAGGGCGCCATCTTTTTGGTGGAGCTAGGATAGTACAGGCCTGATTAATCGAGTTGGCGTATGTAGCTGCCGCTTTGTCCGCCCCTGCCGGCATGGGGACCGTAGATGCCACCAGCAACTCCTCCAGGGCAGACCCCTCTACCTTATTCCAGGCTCTACAGGTCCTGACTTCTTTCTTGTCCTGTTTCACCCTCTGCAATGTTAAGGCTAGGATGCTGAACCGAACCACAGCATGGTCTGACCAAGCGACAGGCTCTGTTTGTAGGAACTTCAAATCGGGGTGATTTGTGTAGATACCATCCAAGGTGTGGCCGGCCGTATGAGTGGAGCCTGTAACCACCTGTACTAGACCTACCCCCTCCATTAACTCTGCTAGGGCCATTGTGTCGCCGTCCTGACTGGTGTAGGCCTTTGCACACAGCGCTTCTTCTAGGAAATTACCCACTGTACCCAGGAACTGTGTCTTAGTGCCGGGAGGTCTATATAGAAGACAGCCCCTAAAAGATTGGTGGTCGGATAAAATTAGATTAAACACCAGAGCTTCACACGATTCGGAAAGTACTGGGAAGAAACTACCTTTAATGGAGGAGTGGTAGATGACCGCCAGACCTCCTCCTCTTTTCCATGCCCTATCTAAGATGAAACTGAGGTATTCTGCTGGGGTAGCCTTCACTACATCCGGCCCGGAGGCCACGTCCGTCCATGTCTCAGTGACAAACGCAATTTTTATAACGTTGTCCTGGATCAGCTTGGCCACCTCTAGGCTGTGCTTAACCAGTGATCTAGCATTGATCATGAGGCAGTCAATATCGCTCCTGATAGTCTCCCCCTTGATCCTGGTCGGTATAATAGCTGCCCGAACTGGGCCCATGAGGATATCTGGAATAGTCATATGACATGATTGACAGACATGAGGGCCCCCCTGTAGTACCCCGTCCAGCCTCAGAGCCTTGCAGCCCGAGTTTCTCCCCACTGAATTCAAGCTCCGGAGTATGTCGCGCCCATAGACCTTACTTGCTAATCTGCCTGATGTCTGTCGGCCAGGGGTTGGGGCACTTGGTGCGTGCCCGGTGCGGACGGGCGCAGATGGGCTTGCTGTGACGACTGATGTGTCCGATTTACAGACGGAGGTTCGCAACCTACGATCCTCCAATGATCTCTTTGCTCGTCGGCTGGAGGATTTTGAAAGTCGGGCCAGACGCAACAATATACGTATTATTGGGGTCCCTGAAAAATCGGAAGAACCAGCTGCAGATCTCCTGGTGGAGGACCTCATCCTAAATCATCTCGCCCCCAAAGGCCTGAGCAACTTCTTTGCGGTGGAACGTGCCCATAGAGTGCCGGGTGAGAAGCCGAAGCTGGGTGCCCCTCCGCGGCCTATTATCGCCAGAATTTTCAACTTCAGAGATAGAGACGCTATCCTGCAGGCATCGCGGGTGGGCGGCCCCACGAAGTTCGAAAACACTACAGTGAGCTTCTACCCAGACTTCACCCAGTTTGTTCAGAAGCAAAGGATGGAGTTTCAGGGCGTGAAGCGACGACTGAGGGACATGGGTATGAAATACGCGATGCTCTTCCCAACTCGGCTGCGTGTTGAATACGAGGATCGGACGTTTTTCTTTGACCGCCCAGAGAGAGTGAGTGACTGGCTTGATACATTGCCTACACAGCGTGATCGCTCGGAACATTCTGGAGGAACTGAGGGTGGCCCGTTGGAGCAAGAATGAGCAGTGGTTCCTGGTCTCCGGACATTGTACATAACTTGCAGCTGTGGTTCGATGACTTTTATACTTGCGTTACTTATGGTGGGAGACCCAGGGGTGGGGGGGGAGTGGGACTCTTTCCTCCTCCGGGTTTCTTTTTGTAGACTAGTTTAATGTTAGGGCAACAGGCACACTGCAAGTTGGGGTGGCTTTTGACTGTAACGCAGGTCTGCAGGGTGGGGGGGTTGTATCGGGTGTTTATCGGGGGGGTTGGGTATGTTTTATTTTCTCTCAAGGCAACATTTTGTTTTACTTATGGATCTGGGTGTGTGTTCGCTGTGGGGTGGGTTCTGCATTCACGTCTGGGATGGGGGTAGGGGGCTGAAGTTACTGTGTTGGAATGTTAACGGGTTGGGGGATAGGATAAAACGTGGGGTAGTGTTGCAACTACTGAGACGCCTCTCCCCTGATGTAGTGTTACTGCAAGAGACACATCTGATCGGAAACACATGCCATGCTATGAATCGGCGAGGATATAGTCTTGTTGCACACTCCGGATTCACTACTGGTTCTAGAGGGATGGGTATATTAGTTAAGAACTCCCTCCCCCTGGAGGTAGACGACATAATCCTCGACGACAGGGGGCGCTATGCTGCTCTCACTGGTAGGTGGGAGGGGAAGACTGTTTCACTGCTTTCTGTATACGTCCCTCCTGGTCTGCAGACCAGGACTTTTGCTGATTTGGGGAGAGTAGTTCTGGGACTTCCAGATGGCGCTCTGGTGATGGGTGGAGATTTCAATTCTGTCGTCTCAGGTAGGGAGGACCACTACCCCCCCAGGGACCTTACGAGATCACAGTCTTGGCTGAGTGGCTTTCTGGAAGCGCTGGGACTAGTAGATTGCTGGAGGCTACTGCATCCGGGACAGGCGCAATACACCTTCCACTCTGGTGCTCATGGTAGTCACTCTAGACTTGACTATGTCTTGATGCCAGCAGCACAGGCCACGTCAGTTAGGGAAGTTAGACACCTGGCTCGGGGTATCTCGGATCACTCCCCACTGTGGCTTTCGATGGACACGAGGATGGGGGCTGAGTGGCCCCGATTAATCCCTGGTATCTCCGTAACCCCAAAACCCGGGCAGAGTTGGTCAAGTCTCTGGATCTGTATTTTGCTGAGAATGTGGGGTCTGTGTCCTCTTCTGTTTCACTGTGGGAGGCTTTCAAGATGGTCATCCGTGGACAGGCGCTATCGTTAATCGCTGGTGCCAAGAAAAGCAAAAATGAGGCGGTGGTCCGCCTCGAGACTGAAATAGCTGAGTTGGAAGGGGATTTGGAGTTGGGTATTACTCATGATAGGGTTCATGTCCTCAGTCTCAAACAACTTGATTATAGGGCGTTGGCGACGGACGCTTCTAGAGTCATGAGTAGAGAGCAGCACGGGCGGCTATATGATGTGGGAGAGAAGGCTGGGAAACTGATTGCTTGGTTAGACAGAAAGGAGAGGGCGAGTCGTGTAGTTCCTGTGATTGAGAGAGCTGATGGAGTGCGAGTGACTGACCCTGTTGACATTGTTGAGTGTTTTTCTGAACATTTTCGAACTGTGTATTCCCCAGTCTCCGATAGACTAGAGGAAGACTCACATCTGCTGTTACGAGACACTGCATTGCCTTGCCTGTCGGATTCAGATAGGGACCTGATGGACGCAGCACTTTCGGTTGACGAGGTGGCACTCGCTATTCGTTCTGTCCGTTCGGGAAAAGCTATGGGACCTAATGGTCTCCCCATCGAGCTTTACAAGCTGCGTCCTGACAAAATGGCGCCGTATCTTCGTGATATGTTCCTGGAATCGCGAGACATCGGCTCCCTCCCCCGTGATCAGCGACTTGCGACCATTGTGGTGATTCACAAGGAAGGGAAGCCACGGGATCGTTGTGCATCTTATAGGCCTATATCACTTCTAAATACGGAACCCAAGATCCTCGCAAAGTTGCTGGCAAACCGCTTGATAAAAGTTATCAGTGACCTGATCCATCCGCATCAATCTGGTTTCATTCCACGTCGCAATACAGCATTGAACTTGCGGCGCTTACATGGCGTTCTCACAAGAGCAGCGTCACTGCGTGAACCGGCCATCTTGGCTTCCTTGGATGCTACGATGGCCTTTGATACAGTGGAATGACCGTATCTTTGGGCTGCCCTTGAAAAGTTTGGTTTTGGTCCTGGTTTCATTGGCTGGGTGAAACTTTTGTATGTGGAACCCTTGGCTCAGATTGTGGTGAATGGTCGGGTTTCTCCGTCCTTTGTTCTTGGGAGGGGCACGCGGCAGGGGTGTCCGTTGTCCCCGCTTCTTTTTGCCCTCGCCTTGGAACCCCTGGCTGCATGGCTGCGGTGGGAGCCATCGATGAGGGGTATTCAGTGGACCCCAGACTTTGAGGATCGAATATCACTCTATACAGACAACATCTTGTTGTATCTCACGTCGCCTCGAAAGTCGTTGATTGTACTGTTTGACGTGTTGAACTCGTTCGGGAGGAACTCCGGCCTTGTGATTAATTGGACCAAGTCTTGTGTCTACGTACTTTCGGGTGACACTCCCTCTTTGCCGCGCGGGTGCCCCATACAGGTGACGCAGATGGGATTTAAATATTTGGGGGTCTTTATCAAATTAGACTCCGGGGTCCGTTATGATCGTAATCTGCTTCCTCCGCTCCAACGGTTAAAATCTGACGTTGTGGCCTGGCGCAGACTGCCACTGTCCCCCCTCGGGCGCGCAGCTCTTTTTAAAATGATGTCCTTGCCGCGGTTTTTAATACGCGCTTCAGAATACGTTTGATGTCATTCCGGCGAGCTATTTCCGGGAGGTGGAGAGTTTGCAGAGGCGATTGATATGGGATGGGCGTTCGCGGATTGCCCTCGCCAAACTGACGCTTCCCTGGTATGGCGGCGATATCGCACTTCCGGATATTAGGCGATACTATTGGGCTTCTCAGCTGGGAGCGATTAATCATGGAACCTACGGTCCTGCAATAAATCCTGCGTTTGAGATGGATAGGTGGTTGCTACCGGGTGGAGATTTTAAAAGGACACTTTATTCCAAATCGGCTGGAGGGAAACTTTCGGGACCCATCAAGATAGCGGTGCGAGTGTGGCAATGTGCGACTGCGGCAACGGGATGGAGGGATCGACTGACCCGGGCGACTACGCTCTATGCGTCTGAAAGACTGGGCAGCCTATGGAAGACGAAAGGTTTTGAGAAGTGGGATATGATCGGTATTTGCAGGGTGAGTGATCGCTGGGCCAAGGGTAGGATTAAGACTTTTGAGGAGTTGAAGGTAGAATATGAGCTGAGTGACAAGGAATTCTTCCGTTATGTACAGATTCGCCACGCGTTGAGCTCGGTTTTTTCTGAAGGTTTTGTTATCCCGGAATCATCCCCGCTCGAAGATCGGGTGCTTAACGGATATGTTCCCGACAGCACTATTTCTCTGATATATAAGAAATTGATTAACGATCGAGCTGACCTGTTGGCGCAACTCAGAGAGGTCTGGACCAGCGACGGTCTAGAGTTGGATGACGAGGACTGGCAATCGGCGATATCCTCGCCTAAGGAGGTCGCGATTCCGGCCCGTCTCCGACTCGTACAACTTAAGATCCTGCATCGGGTTTATGTGACCGGCCCCCGCCTGATTCGTATGGGTTATTCTGCGGATGGGTTGTGTAAGTGTGGCTGCGGTTTAGTTGGTACTTTCCTCCATATAATTTGGGAGTGCTGGTAGTGTTTTGGAATCGAGTGCATGCTGTGATGGAGGAGGTCACGGGTGTTGCGCTGTTGCTTGAAGCCAGGCGTTGTCTGTTGAACGTCTGGGAACCGACTGATTTTAATGTGGCGCAGACTCAGTGGGCGACCCTTGGGAATACGGTGGCCAAGAGAGACATTGCGCAGTTGTGGGGTTCCCAGAGACCGCCCACGGTCCTAGCATGGAAGGAGAACATGGACTGGTGTATGTTTAGAGGGAAGACGGTGTATGTGGCACGCGGCAGACCTAAAAAGTGGGGTAAACGCTGGGGCCAATGGAACTCCTACCGGGGTGATATATGTACACCTCCCATCGCTGATATTCCGGATGTTCCTCTTTCCCCCTGACCCGACATTCCTAATGTTGTTTAAGCTTCAATGTATTATGACTCTGATTTCCCCCCTGCTCCTCCCCCTTTGCACTGATGATTTGTATTAATTTGTAACGCACTTTCCCTCCTCCTAGAACACATATCCAGCTGTACTGCCTTTATTGCCTTGTTTGTTTATGTTTTATTCATAATAAAAAGAGTTTAAAAAAAAAAGTCTCACCTAAGCCGCTCTATGGGGGCGTGGCTTGGACACCATCGGGCATGGATGCGTGAGCTGAGAGCTCCGTGTCGGCCTTGACAGTTATCCTGATCCCAAGAGTATCGTGGTGGCGTTTGCGACTCCGAGGGGGGGGCCCCAGGGCTGGGGAGTGCCCACACGACAGTCGAGCGGCATTGGGAGGTCCCGAGAGCCGATTACGTGGCGATCCCTGCTGTCCCCCTGGCGCCGTACGGCCATTTTGACCGCGGCCTGTGGAGGGCCTCGCATCCCCGGCCTTGCGTAATTAGCGTGCCGCTGGAGGAGCGCAGCCTCTCGGACCTGTGGTGCGGCGCTGAGACCGACCGCGTGCTGTCTGGACTTCCTGCCGGGGACGGACTGTGCAGCGTGTCCGGCGCTGCCTTGGGAGGCACCCGGAAGACCCCGAAGGCATTGCGAGAGCCTTGGAGAAGTGAGACGCTCGGAGCGGACATCGCCATTGCCGGTAGCGTCCGCCCCAGTGGTGAGGGGAGGGCGCCGTCGGATAGCCGATCCTACCCTGGCCCCAGAGCTCGGGCGTGAGGAACTGGGCGTCTGAGGTCGTGGAGACCTCCCTGAGCACAGTGAGCGGCGGAATATGGACAGACCGGCGTAACTTGGCTGCGAGCTGGAGAGACCTGACAAGGAGGTAACGGAGGTGCTTTGCTGGGAGAGGACACTGCAGGAGCCCTGGTGTACATCTAAACCCCTCTTGCACCTATACTCTCTGCACTTTGGTGAGGTTGGGGGGCTATGCACACGGTGGGGTGAGGACAAGTGGAGGAAACCCCCCCAGCCCTCCCAGTGTGGTGTGCTGGTAGACGGCGGACCAGTACCTAGATCGGTGACGGGAGAACTGGCTGGAGTGCGGGGGAAGGGTGCGCAGCTGCTTTGGAGGTGGCGTGACGGTGGCTGTTCCACGCCTTCCCCCACTGGATCTTCTCCTTGGGGCCCGACCTACTCTGGACGCATCGGGACGGCTGGCTCCGCTTGGTGGAGGGCGAGAGGCCCTGCTGGAGATGGCTCTGGCGTGATTGGCGAGCCTGGCACACCGGACTGCGTGGATACAGTGGTGCTTAGGAGCGGATCGCGCTAGTTGGGTAGAGAGAGGTCGCGGTGCCCGGGGGCCCGGCGTACCTGAGGAACGTCGCCACCTGGTGGGGCTGGGAACTGAGCCTGAGGTCGCTTCCCCGGATGGTGGTGGTTGATGCTCTCGGCCCTTGATCTGCAAGCGGGGGTTGGAGGATTAGTCCTGCAGAGCTGAAGTTCGGTTGGGAGCACTGGAGCGGTGTAGAATATCTGGTGGACTTACCCTACTCCCCGAGTAAAGCGGTTACAGACGCACAGGTGTCGTGAATTGGGTTGGAATACTGCCTTTGGGATTGGAACATGGGGAAGCCGCGACGGACAGTTGGGGCGGTGCAATCTGACCAAGTTGAAGACTCTCTCTAGACCCAGGAGTTGAGCTCGACCGGAAGCCAGGCTGCAGGGCTACAGCAACAGCAGATGGAACAGATCCTCCGAGCTATATCAGACACGAAAGAGGCGCTACGTCAAGATATAGCGCAGGTGTCCACGAGTCTAGGCTTGTTGCGGGCGGATCACGGGAAGCTGGCTGACCGCGTTAAGAGCACAGAACTTGTATTGGAAACGCTGGAGCCGCCCCAAAAGGCGACGGATGCCTCAGTGAGTGACTTATTGAGTACAACAGCTGGAGAAGAGGGCCGAAGATGCAGAAGGGCGCAATAACATACGGGTGGTGGGCCTGCCCGAAAAAGTTAAAGGGGACAATATGGTTGCATATCTGGAAACATGGCTGAGAGATGTGGTCGCCCCCCGAGGGATTATCGCAGTTCTACACGCTGGAAAGGGCCCATCGAGTGCCAGCTCGCCCGCCGGCTCTGGGCCGCCTGCCCTGGCCGGTGGTAGCGCGCCTGTTGCACTTTAAAGATCGAGACATTATATTGCAGAATGCCCTGACATCCGGTCCATACCGGGTAGACAACGCCTCGGTCTCCCTCTATCCTGATTATTCCCAGGAAGTACAACGGAGCCGTTTCCCGTTTTTGGCGGTAAAGAGGGCCCTCCGGGATGAGGGTATACAATATGCACTGTTGTTTCCGGCGCGATTGAAGGTGACGGTGGATGGGACTGCGACCTTCTTCGACACGCCGTAGGAGGTCTGGCACTGGCTTGAAAAGTATCGTGCGGGGACGGATGGCGCCAGGCGATGGGAGAAGATGGCAGAAACTTCATCGAGAACTCGTAGGGGCCGATGTATCAGGAAACGTGTGAGGAAAGACCAGTTGCCATCGACTTCTCAGATGGAACTGGAGAGGCAGGCGGCCTTGCAGGCGGTATCTGTCATTTCGGGAGCTGCAGCCACGGCTTCACCGGCAGATTCAGAGTCCCTGCATGGCTCAGAGGAAGCGTTATCGGAGGGCTCTGAAGAGGACTCTGGAAATTTACTGCAGGTCACCCCAGGAACTGCCGATGGCCTATTGGACGAGTGACTATGATTGACTTCAGTCCATGTACAGTAAGGGGGTGTGCGCCTAGTGTTGCCCGCTATTGAGGGAGGGAGTGGGTAGGGTTCTACGGGAGGTGGCGAGGGGCTTGGATCTTGGTTGAAATGGGGGGCATGGCGCACGGGAGGGAAGATTAGATCCTGAAGTGGGGGGGCTTGCCCGGGACGGGCGCTACTAGGAGGGGGGGAAATCTGTATAAGAGGCTCGACTAATACGCAGAGCTGGTTAGATCGCTGTCCGGCTCGGTGTGGTGTAGAGCCACCCCCTCTGCCTCACACCTTCTGTGAGACTCTGGTAGCTACCAGGGTATTTTCCTTTGCAGGGACTATGTTTGGATGGGTAACTATGGCTTAGCGCCTGTTCTTGGGACGGGTGGGTGGGGGGTTTGTTGGGGATGTCCTACAAGTTGGGGATGGGTCAGTGTGCCCATTAGGCTGTGTTGGATTGTGCTCTGTTGTAGGCTTCCCTATGGCGACCCGACTTGAGCTTAGATGTATCACCTGGAATGTGAGGGGGTTGAACTCAATGAGAAAACGTTATAAAGTGCATGCATACTTAGTCCGCAGGGGGATCCAGGTGGCCTTTTTACAGGAAACGCATATAGATCAGGTGGAGGGGAGGGCACTGCAGAGGAGATGGAGAGGGCAATTGTTTTATACCACCTATTCTGCGTTCGCCAGGGGGACCTTAATTTGGGTGCGATCAGGGGTTCCGGTAGTGGACACGGAAGGGAGGTTTGTGGCGGTCCTGGGTCGCCTGGATGGCAGATATGTAACATTTTGCAGTGTATATGCCCCAAACTCGGACCAAGCCGCATTCTTTTCGCGGCTGTCCAGGGAGGTTGGCACCGTACTTAGCGGGCTCGGTGTATATGGGAGGGGATTTTAATTCCATCGCCGATGTGGAGTTGGACCGCTCTCACCCACCGCTGGCCCAATCAGTGGTACATAGAGTTGCTAAGGCAAGGAGGGAATGGCAGGAAGCATGGGGCCTTTTAGATGCTAGGCGGGTGCATCACACTACAGACAGGGACTACTCGTTCTATTCGGTTCCGCATGACTTACACGTGCGACTTGATGGCTTCTTGTGCACCCTGGGGGCCCAGGAACCCATGTTTCAGAGTGAGTATCTGGCAAGGACACTCTCGGGCCACAACCCCTGCTTGATAACAGTGCGTTGGTCGAGGCAGTGGCAAGTGATTCCGACATGGCGTTTGAACCCAATGACTTTAGAAGACCCAGTGTTTAATGCAGAGGTCAGGGAAAGCATTGAACGTTATTTTTTGGGAAACTCGGGGACGGCGTCGAGTAGAGCCAATGAGTGGGACGCCTTCAAGGTGGTGGTGCGGGGGGTATGCATTTCATCCGTCACGGGCACGCGGCAATCGCTGTTGCACGACATAGATCGGGAGGAGGCTCATCTGCGACAAGCAGAAAGAGACAGTCACGCGGACGGGGGCGGTCAAGCGGGGGTGATGGCTGCGTGGGAGAAGGTGGCCGCCCAGGTTGAGCGGCTTCGCTGCTATGATTATAAAGAATACATGGGGCGCGCACACGCCGAAAGGGACAAAGTAGGGTCGTTACTGGCCTGGCTGGCCAATCCGGCTTTCAGGGGATCCCCCATAGTGTCGCTGTCTATGGCGGATGGGGGTCTAGTCTACTCGCAGAAGGAGGTCAATGACCGATTTCTGGACAACTACTCGCTGCTTTATCAGTGTAGGATGAGAGAACCGCCAGAGGGGCTGGACGATTTCTTGGCCACAGCACGGTTGCCACGCCTGGACCCGGAGCAGGCTACCAAGCTCGGCGGCGCTATTTCCCTGGGTGAGATTAGAGCGGTGGTAAAAGGCATGCCCAGGAGGAAGACGCCGGGGACTGATGGCCTCCCGGTGGAGTTTTATGCAACATATATAGACCTTCTTGTGCCGCATTTGCAAACTGTGTACGGAGAAGCGTGGGAATTAGGCAGACTGCCGATAACCACGAGAGAGGCGATCATAGTGCCATTGCTGAAGAAGGGCGGAGTCCCCACTTCCAGGTCAGCGTACCGGCCACTATCGATGCTCATTGTAGATTACAAGGTCCTGAGTAAGATCCTGGCCACGCGACTATTGGACCACATGAGTACTTTGGTGCACCCGGACCAATCAGGCTTCATCCCCACTAGGAATACTGCGACATGCATACGGAGGCTGACACGGATTATGGGGGAAGGAAGCGAAGGTTCGTCTGGAGCTTTGGTTCTATCGGTGGATATCGAGAAAGCATTTGATAGCGTGGAGTGGCCATAGCTATTCCGTGTGCTGAAGGAATTTGGTTTGGGGGATAACTTTGTACGTTGGACCAAACTGTTATACAGCTCTGCCACGGCCAGGGTTCGTACAGGGAGCACTATATCAGCAGCATGCCAGGTGGAGAGAGGTACCCGACAGGGTTGTTCTTTATCCCCGCTGCTGTTTGTGCTCGCAATCGAACCTCTGGCAGCGCATGTTCGACAGGGACAGTTGTATGAGGGGGTCTTGCTACGCGGAGAGGTTCATTATATCTCCCTCTACGCGGATGACATTTTGTTGTATCTGGCAGGTGCAGGGAACTCCTTGCGAAGCGCTAGAGCACTCCTTAGGGAGTTTGGTCACTTTTCGGGCCTGCAGGTGAACTGGAATAAGACCTGTCTGTTTCCTTTGATCTCCGACAGTCGGGAGCCTCTGACACTGGAGGATTTGCGGTGGGAGCCTAGGTGCTTGCAGTATTTGGGCGTCCGCGTGTTCCAAGCTCACTCTGGCCTTCTGGAGGGGAATGTGGGCAGCGCGATGAGGGCACTCAGAGGTATCATGGGGTTCTGGCGCCCCCTTCCCTTCTCGGTGCCTGGGAGGGTGGCGCTCCTAAAGATGGTGGCACTCCCGCGGTTGCTCTACTTCTTTCGTACGTTGCCGGTATGAATCCCTGCCTCTTTTTTTAAGACGCTATGGTCGTTGGTGACGGGGTTTATCTGGGGATCAGGCAGACAGCGTGTTGCGTTGAATACTCTGATGCGGCCGAGGGACGAAGGGGGATTAGCGGTCCCAGATTTCGAGTGGTACTACCTACGGGCACAGCTGCAGTGGCTTACGCAAGCCGTAGCACGTGAGTTTAGAGGCCCGGAGGGACCACAGGGTAGAGTTATCTCCCGTCACGTGCTGTCATTCATAGTGCTTCGGCAGAGGATCTGGTTGAATCAGCTCACGCTTGAGGAGCGCACCCTCCGCCAGTGCTGGGCTCGGAGCCAGGCACGGGTGGGTTTCTCTGTCCCATATGCCCCGGAGATTCCCTTGGGCATGTGTACTGCCCTCCCACATGGCGGAGACTGGTCGGCGTTGGCTGGCTGGGAGGAGCGCGGGGTCCACATGATTGGGGACCTGTATAGGGACGGCGTTCAATTATCTTTCCAAGAACTGCAGAGTGTCTATGATTTACCAAGAGGGGATTATTTATTGCATGCCGCTCTCGTGACGGGAATTCAGAAGCAGTGGAAGATGGGACTGTCAGAGCCCCCGACTTCGTTGGGCTGTCAATACGTTACAATGGCGGCGGGGACGTTCAAAGCTATTACTTGTCTGTATAGGAGGCTGTCCACGGAGAGGCTGTCACCCCTGAATAGGTTAAAGGGCAAGTGGGAGGAGGACCTTGGCAGGCCCATTCCTGAGACAACATGGCCGTTACTGTTGAGAAGGGCCTGGAAGGGCACACGCAATGCCAGTTTTCAGGTGGTTAAATTTTTTACTCGTGTGACAACAAGAAGAGAGGTAGGGAGATTCAAGACACACTCTTAATCCCCGGTTGAGGTAGTTAAACAAAAAAAGAGAGGTCAGTGGAATGAGAATAACCACAATCTGGAGCAAAGATGAAACTGGCCTGACTTAGGTCAGTTAAAAAAGCCCTCACTCACCGACCTGGTCGGTGACATGCTTCATCATTGGGCCCCACTAAAGAGGCCGAGTGCCTCTTTAGTGTGCTGCGATGCCAGAACTACTGCGGAGCAGGTTTTTGTGTAAAGGCGTGCAGTGAAAATATTGATAAAAGTGTCTTAAGTGTATCAAAAAATATACTTTATTTGTAGATCACTAGGACACAGATAAAAAGATTTGTTTATGTGTTAGGAATTTATCCAAAATTAACTGTTTGGTTAATTCCAACCATTAATAAAGTCAGTCAACATTTTTCTGCCTATGAATCGGTGTAAGTTTATCAGGCATTCGTCAGGACCATTAATTGTGCTAAACCCTGGCGGTATGAGCACTCTAAGGCTCACCCTAACCTAGGGACGTGAAAGTGAAAAAAAGGGTTAAAAAGGTGGAAAAAGTTCATAAAGGAAAGAGCAAGTGCTCATTCCTGGTTACTCCTGGTTTAGGAGGCTTGCCAAATTCAGGTTTTTGCACTTGTAGGAAAATTGCGATCTGCACCATGGGTCACGGGAGGGGGGTGGAGGCGTAATTGGCACACCACCCTCGACGCCAGGCACCCTCTTGGAACCTGTAGACACATAAATAAATCTTTTTATCTGTGTCCTAGTGATCTACAAATAAAGTATATTTTTTGAAACACTTAAGACACTTTTATCATTATTTTCACTGCACGCCTTTACACAAAAACCCGCTCCGCAATAGTTCTGGCGTCCCAGCACACTAAAGAGGCACTCGGCCTCTTTAGTGGGGCCCAATGATGAAGCATGTCACCGACCAGGTCGGTGAGTGAGGGCATTTTTAACTGATCTAAGTCAGGCCAGTTTCATCTTTGCTCCAGATTGTGGTTATTCTTATTCCACTGACCTCTCTTTTTTTGTTTAACTACATTTTTTACTCTCCACAGGGCCTACTTAACCCCGGTTAGGATTCATTAGTATTTTGGGGGAGCTCCACCAGTGTGCCCCAGGTGCAACGCAGAAGGTGCTGATTTCGGCCACATGTTTTGGTCCTGTGTGGCTCTGGGATCTTATTGGGCGGAGGTAATGATGTGTTTGAATCGGGTAACGGGGCGTGAGCTGGAGGTAGAGATGGAAACTTTCCTTTTGCTTTGGTTTCGCATACTCCCAGCACCAAAATTACTAGCAAATTTTATGATTTGGGGTTGATAATGGCAAAGATGGAGCTCACCATGCATTGGAAAGCGAGGGCGGGACCCAGCCTACAGAGGTGGAGGGCGAGCTTTTTGAGCTGGGCGGGCAGTGAAGGGACGCTTCGTCTGCAGCTAGCTAGACGTACCTCCAATGATAAGGCGCTAGAAGCGGCAAGAGCATGGGGGGCATTAGTGGCAGAGCTTCAGTCACCAATGGAGGCAGACGAGGGGGATGCAGATAACGCTGGACCTGATCAAGGAGCAGCGGCAGGAGAAGGAGGAACTGGGGGGCGTAATGGAGACGAGGACAACTAGGTATATAAGGAGAGGGGTCCGCTCACACACTCTAGGTTAAGAACTACTGGGGAGTCATGACCAGGGGTCTGAACACACGAGTAATTTTATGGAACCTTTTGACTTCAAAGACTGAAGATGGTGTCATTTTACAATGGCTGGTATGGAGGGTGTAGGAGAGTAGGGTCTGCTATCCTATGGTCACCCCAAATTTTTGCTTTTTGCTTCACTGGTTTTCGACTACTGAGGCTGTGGGCCTGCTGATCAGACCCCCAGCCTGCTGTTCTCTCACTAAATTACTGACACATGTGCTATAGGCACATACCAATTGGAAATGGACTCCTTGTCAGCCCCTGTATAATGCACTATAGGTGCCCAGGGCATAGGGGCCACCAAGGCCTACCAGGGGCTGCAGCATATCTTTTGCCACCCCTGGCTGGTTCTTAAATTGACACAACTGGCTGATCACTCAGCTGGGGTAAGGTGGTGTAAGCACCCCTTGCTTAGATATAGTATACCTATATCTAAACCTATATCTGGACACATGTAAACCTGTGAGCCACTCCTATGGAAGGCCTCATCAATCCTGGAGGCAGAGTGCGTGGTTTTATGTGAGATGGAGCTCTAGCATGAGCTGAGCCTGTCTGCAGCTGTCGGGAACAACTCCCTAAGCTGTTCCAGGATAATGCCATACCATATACTCTTAAGTGCCTTATAATCCTCGCGGTTAAATAGCAACTTTGGTTTGGCTTTATCAAAACATGTCGTGTAAGGTGTCATACGATTTGGAATACTATCCCCTCGCCAGTTCTGGCGACGGGGATAGCATTCCACCCCTCTAGAGGGGTAAGACATGTTCCTTTACTGTAATGCGGTTAATTTCTCCAAAGACCTTAGATCCACAAAATGGATGCCTCTGCCACAGACAAATGTCTGGACCCCTGCAGCTGACCGAAACTCGGCCAAATGGGTCCTGGACAAAGGGTTTCCTGTCACAGGAGGGTGTCACCGCCCTCCAGACAGGAGATAGTGGATTGTAGCAGGGAGGTCTGAAAGAAACCAGACACTGCCTGGGGCGCACAAGGCTGCCCCTTGCATAATCCGGCCAAACCGGTTCTGGGGCACTCCAGCCCTCGTGCCAGGGCGGCCTGGATCAAAGGAAAGGGGTGTATCCACCCCCTTCCTGGGTCCCACCCATAGGGGGGGACCTAGCAGGTAATCACGCCCCCCAGATTGTAATAAGAGTGGGAGCAGTGCCAATGCACATCAGATTTCCTGGAAGAAACATTAGAAACGAAACTCTGGACCCTTGGACCTCCATCTCAACGTGGAAGCCCGAAGAATCTCCCTTGTGGTCAAGGAGTGACCACCCTGCAGCAGCAGGCACCATCCAGCCCTCGACGTCTACTTAGTTGCAGTTCCCGCCGGAACTCGAGCGACTGAGATCGACGAGATCAAGCTTGCCTGCCTTCCAACAGCCCGATCCACAGTCCCTGCAGAGCTGAGACCCGTGGAGGCGACCGGAAGCGTGGGGCACGCCATCTTGAATTGACCACGAGACGCTGACCGTGCAGCCCACGAGTGACCCTCGAAGCTGTGCACCGGGGTTTGAGAATCCCCCACCCTGAGCTACTCCTGAGCCGAAGTTCAGCCCTCCACACTCGACGAGTGCTGCGTGGGGCCCTTCTGCTCCATTTGGCTCAACGCGTTGGCCCGGTCACTTGCCAGCCGGCTAGTGGTCCCTGTGCCGACGAAACTACAAAGAAGACTCGTGAATCTGGTTGCTCCAGATCCACACCAGCTCCCCTGAAAAGGAGCCCTGACTCTGACCTTCCTGGTCCGAGTGAGAAGCAATCTTCCGATCCCGCGTGGATTGCTCTTGCCAAGTGTTGTTTGCTCCAAACTTGAAGCCGACTGCACCGACGGTGAGAGCCTGCGTGGGACAGATCGTGACCTGCTCCTGGGCGTCGCAGATGCCCCAGAGCCCACGTGACAGCGGAGAGAAGCTCCTCGACGACCACCTGATTGCGCCCGACATTGCCTGGTTCCGTCCTGGTTCCACCCTGGTCACTGCTGAGTGACCCAGACTCTGTCCCCTCTGCTTTCAGGTACCCTTCGCTTGAGTCCACCCTTGGACTCCACCGTACACTTCATCTTTAACCCCCCTGCAGCCCTTTCAGCTTCAAGCACCAAGAGCCTGCGTGTCAAAACCCGACGCCACTTCGACCCTGTGCACCCACTTCCTGTGGGTGAGGTAACTTTGCTCCGCCGGTGTTCCCACACTGGTGCACATCTCTAGGGTCTGTGTGTTAAGTTTTGTTCCTCTAGGTCCAGCGGAAGTGTCCTTAAACTTTAACTTTATGACTTTTACGCACCATTGGTTAACATTGGTGCATGCGTGCGCTTTCCGCACATCTCCCGAATCCCGAGGGCCATTCCCGACTTCAGCATTGCTTGTCCTGACTGCTCCCAGCGATTCCCTAGGCCCTAGGCCTAACCACTGCTCGAGTGGCATCTCTTATACCACTTGTTTAGTATATGGTTTGAGTGGCCACCCGCCCTCATCCATAATTGTGCAACTTGTATGTTTAAACAGTGCTTTTGATTTAACGCTTGTGCCCCTTTATTCATAAAGAATACTGGGGATTGTTTTTAGTAATAAACACATATATTTTTATAATATATACTTGTGTGGTGTCCTTTCATTTGATATTACAGGATTGTATGTGGTAAAACAGCTCGCTTAACACGACCTCTTAAGTTAAGCCTTTAGGCTGCTTAGTCCATGCTACCCCTAGGATAGCTTGTCTAATAAGGTTGACTTACAACCAGACACCATAAGGGATTGTTTGGTCTGATAATAGGTGGTTCCAGAATTGGAAACATCACCTATCAGGCCAACTTCTCACATTGGTGAGCAGCGGTGCGGATTTGAGCTTGCTGTTGTTTTACCATTGCAATCTTTGTATCAAATTGAAAGATCACATCAAGTACCTCTAGGTACATATAAATCAAAAGCTTAGCATATTAAGTTCTACTGAACTTAGTAGTTGTAGATTAAAGGGATTAGCACACCCTGACTACAACTCACTAGCAAGGTACAGTAGGAAAACACTTAGTGTAGGTAAGTGCACCACTTACACCTCACTAGCAGCCATGTCTGACACAGGAAAAGCCTCAGGGTCTACTCCTGTGACAGTTGACCTTACCCAGGCAACTTTTGGATATGACAAACTAACCCGAAGAGACTTGATTGCCTTGTGCAAAGCAAGAGGGTTAAAAAGGGGCAGAAGCCCCACCTGCCAAATCCTGGTAGAAATCCTAGAGCAGGATGACTTAGAAAGGGCAAAGGTAGCTTCCCTAGAAACAGGAAATGGAGGGAACCCCCCTGTAACTGACCCCCCTCAGGAGGAAGATGAGGAAGAAGAAGAAGAGGAGGAAGAGGACTCAGAAGTTGAGGACTTAGAAGATCAGGATCAGAGGGGTAGCCAGGTTCCAGTTGCCAGGCTTAGCCAGGCCAACTTGGACCTACTGGGGAATGGAGAGGGCCAGCACCTCCCCAGAACCCACAATGGGATTCTCCCAGGCAACAGAAGAGTGAGATCTCCCTCAGGGGACTCTCATATTTCTAGTGCCTCCAGAGAATCAGAGAGAGGCATGACTGCTTCTCAGAAAGCTGAGCATAGGGCTAGAATGAGGGCTGTCAAACTCCAAATAGAGAGAGAGGAGGTAGCCCTGAGTCAAGCTAGACTTACCTTAGCTCAAGCTAAACTTGCCTTGGCAAGAGAGCAAAAATTAAGTGGCTTAGATGCCACTGGTGGCAGCAAATTTCCAAGAGAAAAAGACAGGGGCTATGACAATAGAAACTTGACAAAAATTGTGCCCCCCTTTAAAGAAGGGGGTGACATCCACAAATGGATGACTGCTCTTGAGAGAGCCTGCATGGTACAGCAGGTTCCTGAGGATCAGTGGGCTGCAATTTTATGGTACTCCTTTTCTGAGAAAGGGAGGGACAGGCTCCTCACAGTTAGACCTGAGGATGCCAAAAATTACACTGTCTTGAAGAGTGCTCTTATTGAAGGGTTTGGCCTAACCACTGAGCAATACAGGTTGTTGTTCAGAGACACCCAAAAAGCACAGACTCAAGACTGGACTGATTTCGTTGAGTGTGCCACTAAGGCTTTGGAGGGTTGGTTGCAGGGAAGTAAAGTTTCAGACTATACAGGATTGTACAATCTTATGATGAGAGAACAGATCCTTAATAACTGTACAAACCAGCTGTTGCATCAATACCTTATTGACTCTGATCTGACCTCTCCCCAAGAATTGGGAAAGAAGGCAGACAAATGGGTCAGAACAAGGATTAAGCAGAAACCCCAGAACCAAGGTGGTGACCAGAAGAAAACAGACCAGAAGGGTAGTAATCAGAATCAGAAAGATAAAGAAAAAGACCAGAAGTCTTCAGGCCCCCAAACTAATAGTAAGGAGGGTGGTTCCCAAAATGGAAACAAGAAGAAGAAGAACAAAGGTCCAAAGACACCTTGGTGTAATACCTGCAAATCAGTTTCACACTGGGGCAGTGAGTGCACCAAGGCAAATCCAGTTCCCACCACTACAGCTCCTAAAGCAACTGCAACCCCAAGTACAGTAAGCAGTGGTGGAACACAGTCCAAGGGTGTAGCTGGGTTGACCCTGGGTATTGAAGTAGGATCTGGCCTAGTCAGAATCCCTACACAGGCAGTTCTCCTGTATGATGTGGACATTGAGTTGCCCACTGCAGTAAGCCCCAGTAACCTGGGCAAATACAGGCAGACTCCCTTAATTAATGAGAAACTGGCTCAAGCCTACAGGGACACATGTGCCAGTGTCACAATGGTGACACCTGGCTTTGTGGACCCTGGACAGATTGTACTAGGTGAGAGCTACCTAGTGACCAACGCCAGCAACTCCACTACCTCCCATAGTGTGGCAGTTGTGAACTTCTCCTGGGGAGGGGTTGATGGCCTAAAGAAAGTTGTGGTGAGTGCAGACCTACCAGTAGACTGTCTGTTAGGCAATGACCTTGAAAGCTCAGCATGGTCAGAAGTGGAGTACAGGACTCATGCAGAAATGCTAGGGATTTCAGAGCATGTCCTTGCCATGACAAGGGCTCAGGCTAAGAAGTGCCTTCCTGAACCAGTGGTGGATCTTGAAACAATAGACCAACCACAACCCAAGAGAAGGAGCAAGAGAGGAAAGGCTCAGCCTTCCACCTTGCCCCAGGTTGAGGATCAAGTTTCAGAGGAAACTGATTCTGCAGTCCAAGAGGAGACTGTCTCTGAGGAGCTTGAACCTGACCAGGATGAGTTTCTGGGGACAGGGGGACCCTCAAGGGCATGAATTTGAATTTGAATTTTAATAAATTTATAAAGCGCGCTGTTACCGGGGCGGTTTCCTGGCGCAGACCTGAGGCAGGCTCAATTAGATTGCCCTTCCCTTGAACCCCTCAGACAGCAGGCTGCTGCTGAGGCTGCTAGGGATGCCCAAGGTACCCATACTGTGTACTGGGATGATGGACTCCTTTACTCAGAGGCTAGAGACCCCAAGCCTGGCATGACCAGGAGGTTGGTCATACCTCTGCAGTTTAGGGGGTTCCTTCTTACCTTGGCCCATGATATTCCCCTTGCAGGATACTTAGGCCAGAACAAGACGTGGGACAGGCTTGTTTCACACTTTCACTGGCCTCACATGTCAGAGGATGTCAAGGAGTTTTGTCGCTCCTGTGTCACTTGCCAAGCCAGTGGTAAGTCAGGTGGCACAACAAAGGCCCCCCTAATACCACTACCTGTGGTGGGGGTCCCCTTTGAAAGAGTTGGAATTGATATTGTGGGTCCAATGGACCCCCAAACAGCATCTGGGAACAGATTCATACTGGTGGTAGTGGATCATGCCACCAGGTATCCAGAGGCTATTCCCCTGAGGACCACCACAGCACCTGTGGTGGCAAAAGCCCTCATTGCAGTTTTCTCAAGAGTGGGCTTCCCAAAGGAGGTGTTATCAGATAGGGGCACCAATTTTATGTCCAGCTATCTGAAAGCAATGTGGAAGGAATGTGGAGTAAACTATAAGTTTACCACCCCATATCATCCACAATGCAATGGGCTTGTGGAGAGATTTAACAAGACCCTTAAAGGCATGATAAAAGGATTACCAGAGAAGCTCAGGCGGAAATGGGACATTCTTTTACCCTGCCTGCTCTTTGCTTACAGAGAGGTCCCACAGAAGGGGGTTGGCTACAGCCCTTTTGAACTTTTGTTTGGCCACCCTGTGAGAGGTCCATTGTGTTTGGTGAAGGAAGGATGGGAGTTACCTCTCAAAAAGCCCAAACTAGACATAGTGGACTATGTACTTGGTCTCCGCTCCAGGATGGCTGAATACATGGAAAGAGCATCCAAAAACCTGGAGGCCAGCCAAGAATTGCAGAAAGCTTGGCATGACCAAAAGGCTGTACTGGTAGAGTTCCAACCAGGACAGAAGGTGTGGGTACTGGAGCCAGTGGCTCCAGCAGCACTCCAGGACAAATGGAGTGGACCCTATCCTATCATTGAAAAGAAGGGAGAAGTCACCTACTTGGTGGACTTTGGAACACCCAGGAGCCCTCACAGGGTAATCCATGTGAATCGCTTGAAAGCATTTGTGGACAGGGAGGACATGAGCTTGCTCATGGCCACAGATGGGGATCAGGAGGAAGAGAGTGACCCTCTCCCAGACCTGCTTTCTCAGAACCCTGATGATGGTTCAGTTGATGGAGTAGCCTTGGCAGGCAGCCTCACTGACCAGCAACAGATGGACTGCAGACAAGTTTTGCAGGCCCACAGGCATTTGTTTTCACTCACACCCAGCCAGACTGACTGGTGTACCCATGTAGTGGACACTGGTGACAGTCTGCCTGTGAAGAATAAGATCTACAGGCAACCTGACCATGTCAGGGATTGCATCAAGGCTGAGGTGCAAAAGATGTTAGAGCTTGGAGTGATTGAGCCATCAGAGAGCCCATGGGCCAGCCCAGTAGTCCTTGTGCCAAAACCTCATACCCAAGATGGAAAGAGAGAAATGAGATTTTGCGTGGACTACAGGGGTCTCAATGCTGTCACTAGGACAGATGCTCACCCCATTCCAAGAGCAGATGAGCTCATTGACAGATTGGCTTCTGCCAAGTTTCTGAGCACATTTGATCTGACAGCTGGCTACTGGCAAATCAGATTAGCTGAGGAGTCAAAAGCCAAAACAGCATTCTCTACCCCTAGTGGACATTATCAATTTGTGGTAATGCCCTTTGGTTTGAAGAATGCACCTGCCACTTTCCAAAGGTTGGTGAACCAAGTCCTTACTGGGTTGGATGACTTTTGTGCAGCATATCTAGATGATATTGCTGTCTTTAGCTCCACCTGGGAGGATCACCTGATCCACCTGAAGAAAGTTTTGGAGGCCCTGCAAAAGGCAGGCCTAACTATCAAGGCCACTAAGTGCCAGATAGGGCAGAGTAAGGTTGTATACCTGGGCCACCTAGTAGGTGGAGGCCAGGTTCAGCCACTGGAAAGCAAAATCCAGGCCATACAGGACTGGGCTCCTCCAGTTACCCAGACACAAGTCAGAGCCTTCTTGGGCCTGACTGGGTATTACAGAAAGTTTGTGAAAAACTATGGGTCTATAGTGACACCATTAAATGACTTGACATCCAAGAAGATGCCAAAAAAGGTTCAGTGGACAGTTAGCTGTCAAAAGGCATTTGATGACCTGAAGAAGGCCATGTGCTCTGCACCTATCCTGAAGAGTCCTGACTACTCCAAACAGTTCATTGTACAGACAGATGCTTCTGAGTTGGGGGTGGGAGCTGTGCTCTCACAACTTAATCAAGATGGTCAAGACCAGCCTATTGCTTTCATTAGCAGGAGGCTGACTCCCAGAGAGAAACGTTGGTCAGCCATTGAGAGGGAGGCCTTTGCTGTGGTTTGGGCATTAAAGAAGTTGAGGTCCTACTTGTTTGGAACTCACTTCCTGGTGCAGACAGACCATAAGCCCCTCTTATGGCTTAATCAGATGAAGGGTGAAAATCCCAAACTGCTCAGGTGGTCCATTTCCCTACAGGGGATGGACTTTACAGTGGAGCACCGCCCAGGGACTGACCATGGTAATGCAGATGGTCTCTCCAGGTACTTCCACTTAGAACATGAAGACTTATCTGGTCAAGGTTAGTTTAATGTCCCTGCGTTTGGGGGGGGGTTGTGTAGGAGAGTAGGGTCTGCTATCCTATGGTCACCCCAAATTTTTGCTTTTTGCTTCACTGGTTTTCGACTACTGAGGCTGTGGGCCTGCTGATCAGACCCCCAGCCTGCTGTTATCTCACTAAATTAGTGACACATGTGCTATAGGCACATACCAATTGGAAATGGACTCCTTGTCAGCCCCTGTATAATGCACTATAGGTGCCCAGGGCATAGGGGCCACCAAGGCCTACCAGGGGCTGCAGCATATCTTTTGCCACCCCTGGCTGGTTCTTAAATTGACACAACTGGCTGATCACTCAGCTGGGGTAAGGTGGTGTAAGCACCCCTTGCTTAGATATAGTATACCTATATCTAAACCTATATCTGGACACATGTAAACCTGTGAGCCACTCCTATGGAAGGCCTCATCAATCCTGGAGGCAGAGTGCGTGGTTTTATGTGAGATGGAGCTCTAGCATGAGCTGAGCCTGTCTGCAGCTGTCGGGAACAACTCCCTAAGCTGTTCCAGGATAATGCCATACCATATACTCTTAAGTGCCTTATAATCCTCGCGGTTAAATAGCAACTTTGGTTTGGCTTTATCAAAACATGTCGTGTAAGGTGTCATACGATTTGGAATACTATCCCCTCGCCAGTTCTGGCGACGGGGATAGCATTCCACCCCTCTAGAGGGGTAAGACATGTTCCTTTACTGTAATGCGGTTAATTTCTCCAAAGACCTTAGATCCACAAAATGGATGCCTCTGCCACAGACAAATGTCTGGACCCCTGCAGCTGACCGAAACTCGGCCAAATGGGTCCTGGACAAAGGGTTTCCTGTCACAGGAGGGTGTCACCGCCCTCCAGACAGGAGATAGTGGATTGTAGCAGGGAGGTCTGAAAGAAACCAGACACTGCCTGGGGCGCACAAGGCTGCCCCTTGCATAATCCGGCCAAACCGGTTCTGGGGCACTCCAGCCCTCGTGCCAGGGCGGCCTGGATCAAAGGAAAGGGGTGTATCCACCCCCTTCCTGGGTCCCACCCATAGGGGGGGACCTAGCAGGTAATCACGCCCCCCAGATTGTAATAAGAGTGGGAGCAGTGCCAATGCACATCAGATTTCCTGGAAGAAACATTAGAAACGAAACTCTGGACCCTTGGACCTCCATCTCAACGTGGAAGCCCGAAGAATCTCCCTTGTGGTCAAGGAGTGACCACCCTGCAGCAGCAGGCACCATCCAGCCCTCGACGTCTACTTAGTTGCAGTTCCCGCCGGAACTCGAGCGACTGAGATCGACGAGATCAAGCTTGCCTGCCTTCCAACAGCCCGATCCACAGTCCCTGCAGAGCTGAGACCCGTGGAGGCGACCGGAAGCGTGGGGCACGCCATCTTGAATTGACCACGAGACGCTGACCGTGCAGCCCACGAGTGACCCTCGAAGCTGTGCACCGGGGTTTGAGAAGCCCCCACCCTGAGCTACTCCTGAGCCGAAGTTCAGCCCTCCACACTCGACGAGTGCTGCGTGGGGCCCTTCTGCTCCATTTGGCTCAATGCGTTGGCCCGGTCACTTGCCAGCCGGCTAGTGGTCCCTGTGCCGACGAAACTACAAAGAAGACTCGTGAATCTGGTTGCTCCAGATCCACACCAGCTCCCCTGAAAAGGAGCCCTGACTCTGACCTTCCTGGTCCGAGTGAGAAGCAATCTTCCGATCCCGCGTGGATTGCTCTTGCCAAGTGTTGTTTGCTCCAAACTTGAAGCCGACTGCACCGACGGTGAGAGCCTGCGTGGGACAGATCGTGACCTGCTCCTGGACGTCGCAGATGCCCCAGAGCCCACGTGACAGCGGAGAGAAGCTCCTCGACGACCACCTGATTGCGCCCGACATTGCCTGGTTCCGTCCTGGTTCCACCCTGGTCACTGCTGAGTGACCCAGACTCTGTCCCCTCTGCTTTCAGGTACCCTTCGACTTGAGTCCACCCTTGGACTCCACCGGACACTTCATCTTTAACCCGCCTGCAGCCCTTTCAGCTTCAAGCACCAAGAGCCTGCGTGTCAAAACCCGACGCCACTTCGACCCTGTGCACCCACTTCCTGTGGGTGAGGTAACTTTGCTCCGCCGGTGTTCCCACACTGGTGCACATCTCTAGGGTCTGTGTGTTAAGTTTTGTTCCTCTAGGTCCAGCGGAAGTGTCCTTAAACTTTAACTTTATGACTTTTACGCACCATTGGTTAACATTGGTGCATGCGTGCGCTTTCCGCACATCTCCCGAATCCCGAGGGCCATTCCCGACTTCAGCATTGCTTGTCCTGACTGCTCCCAGCGATTCCCTAGGCCCTAGGCCTAACCACTGCTCGAGTGGCATCTCTTATACCACTTGTTTAGTATATGGTTTGAGTGGCCACCCGCCCTCATCCATAATTGTGCAACTTGTATGTTTAAACAGTGCTTTTGATTTAACGCTTGTGCCCCTTTATTCATAAAGAATACTGGGGATTGTTTTTAGTAATAAACACATATATTTTTATAATATATACTTGTGTGGTGTCCTTTCATTTGATATTACAGGATTGTATGTGGTAAAACAGCTCGCTTAACACGACCTCTTAAGTTAAGCCTTTAGGCTGCTTAGTCCATGCTACCCCTAGGATAGCTTGTCTAATAAGGTTGACTTACAACCAGACACCATAAGGGATTGTTTGGTCTGATAATAGGTGGTTCCAGAATTGGAAACATCACCTATCAGGCCAACTTCTCACAGAGGGCACACTGACTGAAGGGGGCGGAGGGGGTAGAGAGGGAGGGGGGCGGTATGGTTAGGAGAAGAATGTTGAAAGTTGATTTCTCCTGCACTCTAAGCTGGATAATGGCCCATCTGGGTGATGATCTGCTAGGTGTCATTGTACTGATCGCATGTTGGATGGAGAATTTCAATAAAAATTGTTTAAAAAAAATAAAAAAATCTAAGCCGTTCTATGTCGAAACAGCCAACGTAACGAATCTCTTGAGTATGACACAACCGTGAGTGGTCGCTCCACTTTGCCCCATCCCACCAAAGTCTAAACCTTAAGGATACTTGTACTGGGTTAGCTGGTCATATTCGTAGGTGATCTAATCAGTGTCATGATCCGTTTCCCTGTCGCCTTGTCTGCTTCATCTTGTAAGTGTTTTTTTGATGTAATCCTTTGCTGCTTTTGGAGATTGCAGGATGGAGACGCGTCCCTCACAGGTCACCCGCAATCTGGCCGGATATAGCATTGCGTACTCAGTGCCCATCTTCCGTAACTTCTTTTTGGCAGAGGTAAACTCCCTCCGAGCATTATGTACCGCCAGGGTGAAGTCCGGATAGAACGCCAGATCATTGCCTTGGTAGTTGATTTGTTGTTTTTCTCGGGCGAGTCTCAGAACGGTGTCGCGGTCCCTATAATTCCGAATCTTGACAATTATGGCCACCGCGGGGCGCCAAACAGCTATGCGCTCGCTCAATGATCAGTACTGGGGAGAAGTTATCAGCTCCAAATATATCACGCAACATATTTTCCACTTGGTTTCCACTCTTCCTTTGTTCATACTTTCAGGAGTACCTGCTATGCGGATGTTACTGCGTAGCGATCTTGCCTCCAAATCTTCTGTCTCATTTTGGATCACTTCCAGGATCTTCTCCATGCCAGCACACTTGCGTGATGTGCTGTGGGCCTCATCCTCCACCACAGATATACGTTCCTCCGCTGCATCAATACGTTTGCCTTGCCTGTCCAACTTACTCGATATGCTGTCCACTCGCTGAGTGAGAGAAGCCAGCTTCCCATTAATGGCCTGAAGACTTTGCTGTATGTCAAAAAAGTTTCCCCTTTTTGACAATCTATCTTTTGGTACCCTACCCCTTTGGATTTTGGGTCCCTCTCTTTTGTTAGAGACTTTGCTGTATGGCGTGAAGAGCCGTCTCCATAATTGTGCTCGTGGTTTGCTCCACATCCATTTCCGTATCTGAGTGTGCAGTCGCACGCTTCAGATTGCGTCTGGTGTCAACAACTTTGACTGTTGTTTGTCCGGTTTACCTATAGCGGTGGAATCAATGAAAGTAACACAGAGTTGCAGACCACGCTGTATTTTCAAATTGTGTTCTGCTGCACCGTCACGGTATCAGGTGATTCAGTGTATGCGTCTCATCGTCTCAGATCCCACATAAGCAGCCACAACAAATGCCCAGCGTCACCGCATAATCTCAAGTTCTAGTGCAGTCCAGCATTGTTGTGCAGTAATTGAAAGTGGTACAGATGCAATAAACTTGTTTAATAGTGCTGACGATGTAAGAACATTCCCCGTATCTGCGCTTTCATTCACACAACCTGAGGCATCAATTTCGTACCGCAAAGGTATCACAAAGCACAGGCCGGCTACAACGTGCCAATATTGAGAGTGGGCACCCAGTCATATCAAGATGAGGGCAACCTGAACATATCACCACCGTGGCCGTCTAGCTTGAGGCGCATCTGCAGTGCAGGTTACCTGTTCTCGCCAAAAGTACAGGGATCCTAAACAATAGCAGATGCCGCTCAAAGCGGGAAAAACGGCAATCCGATGCGCCGGCGCCTATTCTTCAGATCATGAGGAGCACTGAGTTCAACAAGCAAGGCGGTATCCAAGCGTCTCACGAGAAAGCGGCCACAGAAGAGATATGCACTAGTAGAGATTCTGACGTAGGTAGCGGATAGGCATCAGATCAGGCCTGGTTAACGACTCACGCTCATACCCGCACGTATGCGCCGGCAGTGCATTTAGAGCTCGAGCCTGCCATTTTGCTCATGTTGCCGATACTACGCTGGGCGCGGTATTGCAGTTCCGTCAGAGAGCAGTTCCGTCTCACGAGAAAGCGGCCGCAGAAGAGATATGCACTAGTAGAGATTCTGACGTAGGTAGCGGGTAGGCATCAGATCAGGCCTGGTTAACTACTCGCGCTCATACCCGCAGGTATGCGCCGGCAGCGCATTTGGAGCTCGAGCCTGCCATTTTGCTCATGTTGCCGATACTACGCTGGGCACGGTATTGCAGTTCCGTCAGAGAGCGAGACCCTTGGCACAGCAGCAAGCTCTCAATTTCACGCAGTTGCAGCGTTCCGCGTACTTGCCCAATATTGCCAGATCTTCAGCTACGCCGGAACGAGCCGCACACGTCCCGCAGTGAATTCTCCGCTCCAGCCGCCATCTTAGGATCGCAGAGCACAGCCCCCGCCGCGGCACGATTCAGGTCTGTTTCTCACCGCATAACGCTTTATTTATGAAGCCAGTGTATTCCGCTCATCGCTCAGCCACTCCGACACATAATGCAGTGTGTTTTAGCAGATTAAAGCACCCATGATAGCATGTAAATGCCAGATTCTGTCCCTGACTGGCGGAGCAGCTCCAGAGAGCAGCCATCATGCAGCGCGCCCTCTAGCGCCCCCCAGTTCTTGTGTTCTTGCCCCCCTTCCGGGCGCAGTTTGTCCCTGCGGAGCATTGGATGGTTCTTCCTGGGTGACCTTGAGCAGTCCCTTTTCGGCTTCCGCCTGCTTATTGCGTACGACGCCGTTCTGTCTGTTCTTTGCCTTCTGGCTGTGTTAGGCTCGGCAGCCCTCTTTACTGGGTGTGTTTCTGGTGGGGGGAGGCTTGCCTTTGCTTTGCCTCTTCTCCTTGGAGTCTAGATTGTTCTTCTTCTTCGGTGCTCCTCTTCCTTGACTTGGCCTTGGGCGGAGGTTTTGTTGCCTTGTATGGGCATGGGGTGCTTTGGCTTCCTTTCGCCTTGTCTTGTTTCTCTGCTGAGTGAGGATGGGCTTCCTCTTCTCTTCCCTTTTTACGCATCTCCTTCGGGGTTGGTGGTTTTCTGCTTGCGGGGGTTCCCCTTGCCTGGGGGACAGGGCTCCTCGTCCTGTCTTTGGGACTCGGCCCCTGTGGGGCCCTCTGTTATGACCGAGCGGGTGGGGTCCTCTCGCAGACCCTCCTTCCCCCTGGGTATGGCTAGGGTATCTACTCTACGTGAAGGAATCTGCGGCTAGTAGTCTCTATCAGATGTACGAATTACTTTCCTTCGGTAACGATGTATCTGGTAGAGACGATTCTAGCCGCAGATTCCTTCACGACCCGCCCTTCCTCCCAGTTTTGCGAGGACCCTTTAGCGTGGTCTTCTGCATTCGCCACCCTGTGGGTGGCTATGTCTTCAGTGCATGCATTCTGTTGCTCTTTTCGGGCAGGATGTTTGTCCTGTTTATTTGTTCCTTCCTCCCTTTTTGGCGTTTTGAAGGATCGGTTTGTAGGTCCCCTCGTGCCTTTGTGTTCCAGTTGCCCCAGGTTGGGGCCTACCCCCCTCATTCTCTTGCTCCTTTCATGGCTAGGGGTCCTGGCCCCCCCCCTGCTATCCTCTAGGTTGGGGTCTTGTGGTTGGGCCTCTGCCCTTGTTCTTTATAGGGGTTGTCCCATTCTGTGTTGGGGCTGTCTGGGAGTCTTGTTGTGTCTTGTTTATCCCAGACTGGCTCCCCTTCATTGTAATTGGTTGGGGTTGTTGTCCTGTTATATGTTTTCATGACACTTTTCATGTGTTCTTGACTCCAGCATGGCCACCCCTCACCATAAACGCAAGAAGAGAGACCACGGGCTCATGCCTGCCTTTAGTTTGCTCCAGGTATCCGCTGGGGGCCGCATTGTTTGCCTTTTCCTGGTTTGTTTTTTAATGGACTCCTGGGCTTCCTAACAATGAAGTTCTTAATGGAAGCAGGCACCCATTGTTTAAGTGGTTCATATGGCACTGAGGAGCAGACCGGCGCTTATCTGCCTGATGGTGTGTAAAAATAAATACTGTGTGTTGCTTCTCCCACTCCTCGTCCCCATCAAGCCTTATCTGTGTTAAAACCCCATGCTCTTGAGAATCCTCTATTCTGTTCCGCCCTTTCCCCCTCCCTGGCTGCTGCCTAATCTTGGATTGATTGCTCTCCCCATACCCTGCAGCTCTCCATCCCCTCACCATTGCACTGTTTAAATAAATAAAAGTAAACATAAGGGTTTATTACAAGCCCATACATCACATTTATTGATGCACCGGCAGCGCAATGTAATTCCCATATTTACAAGGCCTTATAAAGGTACCCTGCGTGACTTTTCATGGCCTTGTAAATGTGTTTCCCATTCACGCATAACTCTGTGTGAAAGGGGCATTCCATGGGTGTTGCTGTGGGTGTTCCCACACAACAGCCATATAACTTGATGCATTCCCTGATTTACAGCATTTTGTAAAGCTGGGAATGCGTCAGAATCCTACGCCTCCCCACGAGAGGCGTAAGGAGACACAACGAGGGGAAATTCTTGTATTTCTTCTCGTTTTTTCTCCTCTTTGCATGCTGCATTCTTTAACGCGCATAGAAAAAGGAAAATGCTTTAAATTATTAATTTTGTGCAGGAAGGTGCACCTTCCTGCACAAAAACAATCATGTCTCAGCGCAGGCACCTTTGCAAAATGACGCAAGGGTGTCTGCACTGGCGCACGGCTGCTGTGTGCGCGCAGGGTAGGAGTACAGTAATGCGCTGGATCTGAGAGATATGGTGCATTCCTGCCCTTTTATTTTGACGCACAGCAGCGCAGCAGGAAGGCTTGCTGTGATGCCATGCGTCACAATATTGTAAATGAGGCCCATAGTCCAGATCCTATAGGACGTTGATTGTGCCAATGTTCATGAGAAAATGCTTTTATTGCATTTCCAGGTCAGTAAAAGTAATGCAAACACAGTATGGCTCTGCTCTCTAGCCTACAAGCAACTCTGACAGTGTGCCAAAGTGTACGCTGCACATGCAGCACTTAGAAATTATCTGAGACTCTATGCGCTTCAGGTGGTGATTAATGCTCCCCCTTTTGTTCATACTGTCTAGCACTGGAATTTTAGCTGATGCTGTGCAGCATGAATAAAAGACACTGGCAGAGCCAATAGTCTCTAAGGCGCGACCTATTGACTTTGTCAATGCTTGTTTGAGTATGTTATTGTTTTCGTCTGAGGAATCTTTGGCAAGATATATGATGTAGGAACTGGGGTCACCAGTTCCCCGGGGGGTAGCTTGGCTCGAGCAGGTAGGCACCCGAAAGCTTAGGTGTAAAGTGACCATACAGCACACACATCCACTGAGAAAGGAAATGCACACAATGACTGCCACCACACCAGTGAGTTTGAGTAGAAATCAAGTAGCTTTTATCTAGCTCAAGATCACGTTTTGTAAATCATTTAGAGCAAATCAATAGTCACAGTAGCAATAACTCATTAAAGGCAGGGGGAGCAAAGGGAGCAATTCAATAATCACCCTAGCATGCATCAATAACCATTTCATTAGGTAAGAATAAAACCTTTCATCTGGTAAAGATACACTTTATTCTCAGGTGAGAATAGACATTTCATCAAGTGAGAATCAAAAGGTCACCAGGCAAGGATAAACATTTCATTAGATGAGTTGAGAATGTCATTAGGAGTCAGGCAACATCTCATTGAACAGGATAAACAGGTCACAACTTCTCCTTAGTCAGGAAGCACCAGGGGTGAACATTTCATTCACCACATTTAGCAGGTAAACCTTTGGGCCTAGGGCCCAGTAACACATCCCAACAGCAGTATTATCCCTGGGGCCTGCCTAGGGGCAGATTTGAGCCAACAGTCCCCCAACACAGGGTTAACTTCACTAACTCCAGGCCCCAAATGGGTCTTACAGGGCTCGGGCCCAGTTCAGGGGCCTTCTTTGGCTAATTAGGGCCCAACAACAGTGTTCCCCAGGGGAGGTGCGAACTCTGGGCCTCCGCCAGCCTTCCACCCTCCTCCTCGGGGGTTTACCTCTTTCTTCGGGCCTCCCCGGGTCCCTTGTGGTGATGTCTGGTCGGGGGGGGGCCCGCGCTGCTTCCTGGGGGACCAGTCCGGGCGCATCAGGGAGTGGGCGCGGCTATTTCCCCCAATGGCGGGGCAGCAATGGCGTGTGCCGAGCCCCAGAGCCAATCCGAGGCTCGCTTGCCGGGGCACGGCCACGCGGCCAATCACTGCATGCCATTGGCAGGGGCGGACCCGTGATGCGCCCGATGCCCCCGTCACGTGATGGTGGGTTGAGGTTACAGGCCTCGTCAGGCCTAGTGCGGCCTAGCGCGCAGCAGCGGGGCCCTCTCCTGGCGCCGAGGGCCGCCGGGAGGATGTCGATGGCCGCAGAGGTCTCCACAAGTGGCGCTGGGGCCGCGGCAGTGAGTGTAGCCTGCGATAGTGCTTCTCCGCCTCAGCGCTTCAGGGCAGGGGGTGCCACGAGGCAGGTCGGCGCTCCCTCTCTCAGGGCACAGCGCAAGGGAGCAGAAGGGCGCTTGGTACTTCTAGCGCCTTGGGAGTCACAGCGCTCGAATGGGCAGCGGCGCTTCGGGCAGCCCAGAGCTAGCAGGACAGGAATAGCGCCTAGGCACTTGTGGCACTGCGGGCGAGGGGGGGGGCAGTTACAGCAGTTCTGGTCAAGCTAGCGCTCGTGGAGACAAGTACAGCGCTGTTAAGGCACAACTATTCTGGCAGTCTACAGCGCTGGATGGGTAGGGCAGACAGCTCAGCCGTGGGTTAGACAGGACAGCGCAGGGACACAGGTGAAGGCAGAGGGGGCAGAGATGGCACAGCCCGGTACCTGGCTGATGCCCAGCAGTCCTTGTTAGCACAGGGAGGTTTCTTCTTGGCGCTTGGTGGTTCCTGCGCCCTTTGTAGATAGTCACTTGAGGGGGGGTTTGAGTTGAAGGCTGCTGACAGGATTCCTCAGCATGTCACTGCAGGTGGTCCCTGGGTTCTCCTCCCACTGGGCCAGATCAGTGGGCTAGTTCAGTGTTCCTCACACAGCTTGGTGGGCAGCGCCTAAACCCTGTCACCCCAGTGGTATAGGTTCCTGACTAGGCTCTACCGCCTAAGTCTCCTGCGTAGGTTCCCCGCGGTCAATGATGCCCCAACTGACTAAAAACTTTCCCTCCTTTCTTTATATATGCCCAGGTCAGGTGATCACACTCTAAGGCGGCAAAAGCAGACCCCGCCCCTAATTCTAGAAGGTTCCAGGAGGGCTGGTGTTGCAACAATGTTTAAGGGTTCCAGCCAGCTCCTGGCAACTAGGGTGCTACTAAAAAGGCCACTCCGCAGTAGCAGGGGCCTGTGGCAGCCATGTTTGAAGTAGAGAGCACCTGCACCTTAGCATTGGTTAGCAATGGGAAGGTGCTCGGAGACCTAAGGCCAACAAAAAAAGAAGGTGGGGAAAATGAGGCAAGGGCGAAAAAAATAGGGCAATACCACCCTAGGGCTGACAGGTCTAACATATGAACAGTCATGTTTTTTTAAGCATAACGGGCCACTAACATCGGTAACGCACACATAATAGAATTTGGGGGTTGTGGCTCTCCTCCTTGATCAAAGCAGGATCTATTTATTAGAAACATCGAAAGTGGGATGGGGCAAATGGCATGCTGGGGCTTGCACTTCTCCCCCAAATGATTATTTTATGCAACTGGTGCACTTCAAAGCACACCTTACCCTTAACACTCAAAAAAGGATGGGATGGGGTAGGAGCTACGCTAGCAATCAAGATGGCTGCGTAAGCTCCCGGCTCCGCCGACCTCCGCCAGCAACTAGTATATCCTGCCATCAATCCTGAACTCACACCAGACTCCCGTGTTCATGAAGTATTTCTGCTTCTAAAGGTGCAATCCCGAGATTATTATCTTATCGGATGACGAAGATACGCCGTGTTTCCATTCTCGGCCTAACACCGCGTGGAAGCCGGGGCCTCGATTTCTAGCCTATCTGGGTTGGAGTTGATCAACACCGGCCGCTGGACCTGGACTGAGCCCGGTCTCCCGAAGTGTGCCGTAAACTGTTTGTTTTGGATGGCGACATTGTGAGCGGTCTGCAGCGGGGAAACAGCAGCGTACCGCACCGGTTGCCGTGGTCGGGGGTCCGGCGCCTGGAGACCCTGCTACCTTCCCGGGGTGGTAGGGCTGGGGCCCTCGCTAACGGCGAAGGTGTCGATCTTGCAAGACGGAGAGCGCCCACTGTTGTCATCGGATTCGCGTGGCCTGTTACCCCCGAGTAGCCGGCCTCCGGGGTTCGAGTCCTGCTCTATCGCTTCGTGAGAGGGGATGGGGCGGACGGAAGGCATGCCATCGCTGCAGGCCATCATGGCCGCCATTGGGGCGCTCCATTCGCAATCCACCGCTGTATTCCTGACACTGATTGTGAAAGTGGACGGTATCTTGGGACCGGATAACGACTCTTCGCTAAGTTCTCATCTAGCTGTGGTATCAGCGGTGCAATGTATGCCTGTGATCGAGGTCCCCGTGAGGAACCCGGATTTAATGTGCTTTGTTGGCTCCCAATTAACAACCAGCGAGCCCGTGATTATCGCCAGCGCTGCCTGCTCGATCCTGCTGCCGCCTAATACAGATATTGACAGTCTTCTGCGCTGTAACAAGTTCCTCAGTGATTATTGGAGAGACTCGCTATTTTTGGACACTTTCCCTCGCTCGAATTGTGGACATCGTGAACTTTTGTCCTGTTATCGATCCTGCAACACTGACATGACCTTTAACGAACGTTCTGCTTTTTCCATTGAGATGGTGGTTCGAGTGAAGAAGAATCTCACGAAAGACCGTACTGGCCAGGGCTGAACTTGAATGCTTGGGTTTAATAAAATAGCTTGATTCAATGCTGGGATTGTACCTATAATGTGTTGGGAGTTGGGTGGTGCTTTGCTAAACTCCCCCGATTGGTCTGTATATTTTGCTGTATATTGGTTTGACTTTATTTCGGGGTGGTCGCTTCTGGCCGGTGGGTACGGGGGACCGGGGGTGTATTTGCTTTCTCCTCCTCCGCTTTATCTTCTTTCCTTCTTTTAGGGCAAGTTCTTGGGCGACAGGCACGCTGCTAGTGGGGTTGGGCCGTAGCCATTGCAGGGGTGCAGGGTGGGGGGTTAGGGCGTTTTTTTTTATTTTGCCTTTGTTTTGTTCTATGGCTCCTTTTTTTTCTTTCCTTTTTCCTTTCTCGAGAGGTGGGCCTTTTATCCTTCACTGATTCTTCATTTGTCTGGGTGGTCTATACTAGCTTTAATTATCCTGTACCTCTGAGGACTGGGGCTTGCGGATGGGATTGTTCTAGGTCGTCTAATATACTGTTTATTCCTCTTTTCAATATGCGTAATCGAGATGACGTCATATGTTCCTTTCGCATTTATTATTTGCATGATTATTTCCCCCGCCTGTACCTGTTCTGTATTTTATAGTATGACACCTGATATTTGTACTGCCTCCTCTTGCTTCATTAATAAAATCTTTAAAAAAATAAATTAAAAAAACTAATATTAATATAAATAAATGGTAAAAGTTATTCCTGAGCGCACTGCATGTAAAGGTCCGTGTAATGTCCCACATTTTAAGATAGGTGCTCAGGATGAAGGTGGTCGGTTACCACGACTCCACATATAAACCACCAAGGTAGTTCAAAAACTATACAATTTTCTTCCGAGCACACAAAGTTCATAAATTTCAGTCTTTAGATGGTAGAATCTCACAATTTATTTTCTTCCCAGCTATCAAATTGCTAAACAGTTGTTTCGCTTCTTTGTCTCGATTCATGGTTATACCCTTGCGGCTGCTCAAATAACTAATATTAATATAAATAAATGGTAACAGTTATGCCTGAGCACACTGCATGTAAAGGTCCGTGTAATGTCCCAAATTATAAGATAGGTGCTCAGGATGAAGGTGGTCGGTTACTACGACTCCACATATAAACCACCAAGGTAGTTCAAAAACTATACAATTTTCTTCCGAGCGCACAAAGTTCATAAATTTCAGTCTTTAGATGGTAGAATCTCTCAATTTATTTTCTTCCCAGCTATCAAATTGCTAAACAGTTGTTCCGCTTCTTTGTCTCGATTCATGGTTATACCCTTGCGGCTGCTCAAATAACTAATATTAATATAAATAAATGGTAACAGTTATGCCTGAGCGCACTGCATGTAAAGGTCAGTGTCATGTCCCAAATTTTAAGATAGGTGCTCAGGATGAAGGTGGTCAGGTACCACGACTCCACATATAAACCACCAAGGTAGTTCAAAAACGATACAATGTTCTTCCGAGCACACAAAGTTCATAAATTTCAGTCTTTAGATGGTGGAATCTCTCAATTTATTTTCTTCCCAGCTATCAAATTGCTAAACAGTTGTTCCGCTTCTTTGTCTCGGTTCATGGTTATACCCTTGCGGCTGCTCAAATAACTAATATTAATATAAATAAATGGTAACAGTTATGCCTGAGCGCACTGCATGTAAAGGTCTGTGTAATGTCCCAAATTATAAGATAGGTGCTCAGGATGAAGGTGGTCGGTTACCACGACTCCACATATAAACCACCAAGGTAGTTCAAAAACTATACAATTTTCTTCCGAGCACACAAAGTCAATACATTTCAGGCTTTAGATGGTAGAATCTCTCAATTTATTTTCTTCCCAGCTATCAAATTGCTAAACAGTTGTTCCGCTTCTTTGTCTCGATTCATGGTTATACCCTTGCAGCTGCGAGAGATTCTACCATCTAAAGACTGAAATTTATGAACTTTGTGTGCTCAGAAGAAAATTGTATAGTTTTGTATAGCCTGGAAGCATCCCACAACAACCTTGATCATTCAGCATTAAGTTCAAGAGCAGCTTGAACACTGGATTAACCACAGCAGCTGGGGATCCTTTTAAATAGCAGGGTAAGTTTGCAACTGAACCGGAAGACATAGACTGGGAGGCCACCCTCATGCATCCCTGTGAAGTAGCAATTAAACTTAGGTTACGTCTCATCCAATACAAAATTCTGCACCAAACCTATTTTGATAGAGCACGATTACATAAAATAGGGAGAGCTGAAAGTACAGAATGTCTTCGGTGCCACGTAGAATGCAGAACATTCATACATACCCTTTGAGAATGCACAGCAATCCAGGCATACTGAGGAAGGATTGTGGGAGAGTTCAACAACGTACTGGAAGCCCAACTAGAGCTGGAGCCAAGGTTTCTCCTCCTGGGAATCCCGACAGACGTGGACATCCCACGACGTAAACTTGTATTAGCCAATTTGGGGTTGGTGGTAGCCAAACGGGATATAGCAAAATATTGGTGGGCCCCACAAATACCTACACTTACTGAATGGAGGGCAAGTCTTGACATGTACATGGTGGCGGAGCAAGTGACATACATGGGACTGCCCTCGGAAATTTCGGAAATTATGGGCACCATGGATAAAATACTATGATCCGGAGGTGGAAGGGGATGCGGAGGGAGGGGGACTGTTTTCTGGAAGATCAGGGAGGAACCTTGAACGATGCAATGTATGTCCCTGCTGTTGATAACCGCATGCATTATAACTATGGACCTTTCTCCAGGTACCCTCAGATCGTTCAAGCCCATCTCCAGATCCACATACAAGGGACATTATACTAGTGTTGATGGACAATTTTTGTGCATTGTGTACTCATGCCTTGTTTAACATGCTATTTTATTTTCAAAATAAAATATATATATATATGTTTTTTAAAATTCCCGCAGTCTGTAAGGCTGAGAAATACTTCAGTGCCCCCATTCCTGCATCTAAATCTATACAGTAAGTCACAAGATTAATGGATGGAGTCCTTTCCCACCGTTTGGTGGCATTCTAAGCAATACTGAAATTGGAAAGTTGTTATTGGCATTGTTATATGGCAATGAATTAACCATTCTGTGGACAGTGACTCTGCCATGGTAAAAGGTAATTGGTCTAGTTTTTCAATGTGCACCATTGTATATTTTACATCTCTTTGTGCCATTGTTGTCTGCCTTTCTGTTAGATTATATGCAGAGAACAAAGATGTACTGTTAATTTATTGCCAGGGCATATAACCAGAGCGCATGGCTGTAGCATCCAGCTTAATAACAAAATAGATTGCAACTGCGACTGCCCATGTTGTAGGATGGACAAATCCTATTCCATTATATCTATAGAAGACACAATGTAGCCCAGCGAATAAACTCTGGATGTTAATGTGGTTATGCCATTGTCAACCACTGCCGAAGCCTTTTCTAAGTTAACTCTGTCAATTTCACACAATCTCTCAGCAGCTTCCTGTTAAGAGATTTTCTAAACTTCATTGTAAATAGCATATAAGAAGCGTTTCCGGGGACCTAGCAAAAAATCCCTTAAATCCATGTAATTTGAAAGTAAGGACAAGTGTTGTTTCACCTGGGACAGGATCGAGGTTCTTAGCCAGTCTAGGCATAACTTCCTAACACCGTAGGATGTCACCACTCCCGGATTTTCTCGTTGTACATAGCATTGGTCAGGCCAAGGGATACTAAACCCTTCTGTGGTACCGTTGAATCTTGACTGACACCTATTTGTGTCGATAGGTCAAACTAACCATCCTTATCGATTGGGGTCCGATGAATTGTATGAAACCTCATGCATGATGACATCTACCGTACCCTCACTGTGTTCTGTAAAATGTTGCCATCCCTCAAAGTGTGAAAGAGAGGAAATACGAGGTGTGATCAAGTCCTTGATCTTGGCTAACCGAAGACAGGAAGTATGTTGCACAGTGTTGTTCCGGAAGATAATTTGTGTGGTATGAGGCATGCTCTAAATAGTGCCTCAGTTCCCTATATCTGCCATTCTTTAGTCCACCAGTCTGAATTTATGTTTATAGTGTCTTTCCATAAATCAAAACACTGTCCAGACAGTTGGAAGATAAAGGAAGCAGAGTATATCTGTTTCGTGTTGGTGAGCATATTTTTCTTTGCAGATGTAGGTGAAAGCTTATAATAATATGAGTGTGGATCTGATGTATTAAACCCAGATAAATAAGCAAACGTCTGTGCAAATGTTTGTGAACTACCTTTTGGTGATGTTGGGCAATTTGCCCATTGGTGGTATGTGAAAATATTACGTGGGATACTTGCTTTATGCAAAAAACGATGACAATAATATTGGTAACAATACATGGTGTCAAAATCAGATGTATCATCAAAAATGTTATCATTTGAGAATCCAGCAGATTGTTCTAATTCAGACAGCATACTATTTAAAGTTTCAAAGTCCCAATCGTCAGAGTATGTACTGGAGGTGATGATACCATTCAAAGAAATTTTAAATACATGTAGTATAAGTTCAGTGGTACCAAATACATTATATGAAACCCTATCCCAAACTATTCATTGAGGAACCAGAACTTCTGTAATGTTCATATAGGACAGGTCTCTTTGTTCACAATGAGATGATATATGTGGTTTCAGGACCAAGTTCACATGTGAAACTGTGGAGCGTTCTAGGAGATAATGTCCATTCAGTAGTAAGAAAAAGACAGTCACTAAACCTATCCAGAGGACTAGGAACAGTAGACCAAGTGCTATCCAAAACTGTAGCCAGGGTGAAACAAGGTAAGTCTTTTTCAGCCAAAGGTAGAAATCATGAAGTTGTTTATTGCAGGAAACTGGAGCTGGCGGTGACTCAGGTTCACTTGAATCCAGAGAGGTGTCAAAATCGATGAAATAGCCAGATGCAGTTTGAGCTATATTTGGTAGCTCAGCAGGTTTTGTTGAACTGGCAGTTGTCTCCTGTAGAGGCATATTGATGTAGATGTCGGTGTTAGGCCGAATTGAGAACTGTGCTTCATTTTTATGTAGTTGCTGTTCAATTTCAACAGGTATGAGTTCCATTTCATTGTTGGTAAATCAACTACTTTGTATAGAAGACTCTTCAAATGTTAATAGTCTTTCTGTCTGAGGAGATCCACGGCTACACAGAAGCCCACGCGGCTTGCTATTCAGTATCGGCCACATAGTGTGGTTTGATCAGATCAATGTAGATGAATCTCTTTTCTTTTTTACTGGCAAGAGGTGGAAGAAATTCTGTTCTTGTTCCTTCGACAGCCAAGACAGGTATAGGCGTTCTGTAAGATGGCCCAAATTCTTTCTGGTCCATAATCTTTTCTCTGACTAGATCCCTGGCTTTTGGGACCCAGGCTGGTCTTGCCAGAACAGCTTTAACTTCTCCAGTGGGGGTGCGTTTTACTTGGACGTTGCTTTGTAGTGCCTAGAATTCATTGAGTTCCTGTAAAATAGCCAAACGATCATTGATGTCAAATGCTTTTTCATCTGCCACAATCAAGGTCGGGTATCCACATTCTCATCCCAAATAGACCCTCGTAAGGTGCACGGCCTCCTAGGGAACTTCTTGGCATGTTATTAAGTGCCCTTTGGGCCCCATAGAGGTGATTGACCCAACTACCACCCGAGCCTAGTACCCTTGCTGTTAAGTATTGCTTTAAGTCCGGGTTTTTCCTCTCCACCATCAAATTTTCCTCAGGATGATACGGAGATAAATACCACACTGCAACACCCAAACTTCCCATAGCTTCCTTGTAAGCCTGATAGTTAAATGCGGGGCCACAGTCAGAATGTAATGTGCCAATTGCGTATGTCCCTATAAAGACTCACACATCCTTTATAACAGTTCGGGCGTCAGCCGAGTGCTGAGGCCAAACCCACAGGAATCTAGAGCATAAATCAACTGCCACCAAGATGTACTTGTAAGCCCCATCAGATTGTAAGGGGCGCAGTGATCCAAATAGACACATGCGAGTGGTCTGTTTGGTATCAGTAGTGATGTTTGTGGTGGGCACGTTACAGTGGCTGTTGATAAATGTTACACTTAAGGACAAATGCTCTTGTCTGTTTGGTAAGACCTGACCACCAATAACGTAGTTTTAGTAATTAAACTGTTGTAGTAATACCTGCGTGTGCTGAACCCAGACCCTTGTGTGCAGCTAGAATTAAATCTAATATGCAATCCATGTTTAGTATTACTCTATCCCCCACTCCTGGAATTTGAGCATACGGAATATTTAGCGCACCTAACTTGTAGGAGAACTTGAATGGCACGGCTGAGCTGTTTTAGCGTGAAACAATGACAGCTACCATTATCTGTCTGTCTGTCCTCGTGCTAGAACGAGTGATTGCAGCTACGGCATTAGTTCTCACTGTTGCCTTGGCGGCTTCATCAGCCAATGAATTCCCTTCAACGTACACGTCAACACTTTGATAACTCAGCATATGAATCAAGTGAGCCTGCAGCAAGCCTTTTTTCAGCTCTGCCACCTGTTCCCAAAGATATCATTGTATGGCTGGACACAATAAAATGAATCGCACACAATACGTGTGAGGTATTCTCAATCTGTATTTTTTAGTGCCAGTATTAGGGCTTTTAGTTCTCCCAGCTGAGCCATGCAATCTCCGAGAGACTGTGCCTGCGTAATGCTAGGACAGAACTTGCCATCCCGCATAAGTCTTTTTACAATCGCACAAGCTGCGCTGTATTGCTGTTTACTTCCTACAGCAGGCTGAGCAGATCCGTCACTGTAAATTATGTATTCATACTGATCTAGAGGCATAATTTAATTTGGGAGAGGATAGTCTTGTTCGTACTACAGAAATGCTTGTGTCTTTGATATAGAATCAAATTTGTAGGCTACGTCCATGGCAGTGAGAGAATTAGTCCATTTTATCTATCGTGGATGCAGTGCTTTTGCGTTTGGAATGCTCGGTTTTGTAACAGTCTCTAAGGCTGGAAGTGGAGTCACAACAATTATTTGTTTTCCCTGAGGTAGTGTTCTTTCTCTCACTACAGCAGTCTGAACTGCTGTCAGTATTTTTTCAGTTGATGCAAAACGTATTTCTGCATTTGTATAGAAATGTGATCTGTATGCATTTGGTACAATGTCACCTTCATTGAAGGTTAGGTAGGTTTATCCTGTATTTTACATGGATCACCAAATTTGCGATGTTTACACCTGTGTGTAAGTGTTTGGAAGCCATCATGTCCACTTGTAAGGAACAAAGGATATCTGTGTGTTCCTGTGTCCAATGTCAGGTCTGATGAAGTCATAGAAAGGTTTTAATTTTTCTGCGGAATCCAAAATGTGTATTCTGCCAAAATTTAGGAATCTGAAAATGGATTGTAAATAGTCTTTGGAGGTTGGAGCAGCGCACACGTTTCTAAAAAGTTAGCTGCTAGGCTTTTTCCTTCACTTGACAACTCATATCCCAAAAATAGGACATTGAGGTGGGCAATTTTTGATTTTCTAAAGCTACATTTGTAGCCCTCAGAGGTGAACCCAAAAATGATGTTGTTCAATCTGGCCAAATGAGCCAATAGTTCATCGTCCATCAGATAAATATTATCTACATAGGACTATTCCACATCAAAATTTTGAAGTAACTCTGTTACTCTCGCTGAAAAGAACCCTGGGCTATTCTTATAACCTTGGGGCAGTGTACAAAACTGATTCTGGGAGGCTAGGACTGAAAATGCTGTCAAATATCTGCTCTCAAGTGCTATATTTTGGCAAAAGAATCCATTTGAGACTGTAGTGTAGTTCCTATTATCCCAATAGGCTCTGCGCATTGGAATAATATCTTCAATAGTATAGACGTAGGACAGAGGTTAACTAGGTCTTCTACTGTCGATATTAGACTTAAAGTTTAATGTTTGCCAGCTAGCTCAGAGTTCACTAGAAACTTTCTCGAATAGACAAGGAGGAGTTTAACCTCCCTGGATAGACAAGAAGGGATTTAGTTTCTGACAACCATAGAACATGCCAACTTTGCTCTCCCCTAATCAAGAGTGTATCTCTAGAGTCATGTGAAAACAAAAGACAACTTATTTTACTCAGTCAGTTCAGTGCATTCTTAGTTTCACCAGATTGTAGAGAAAAGGAAGAGACGGGCGCGTTCAATAAAAAGATGTTATTTATTGATCAGTCTCTTTTCTCATACAAGAGAAATGAATCGCTATTATTGCAATACTTATAGTTAAGTAAAGTGCATACAGTAATAACAGAATTATAAAATAATACTGTAAAAGCATTGATATGGTTTCTTAGCCATATGATACTTAAAATGGATAAAATAGATACATACATATATACATTGACTAATCGTACTCAACTGGTGCTTCTAACTACGCCTACCCCAATGTACCTGACCTAAGCCTAATACGTGGGCGGGAGTAGATAAGTAGCAGTTTAAGTTAAGTTTGCTTTGCCAAGGGTCTGCTTCAAGAATTCTCTGCAAGGGGTTATTCAGTTCAGTACCTGGGATTTAGAAGGCTGGAGGGCTGGTATCTCTATCTCAGGTCTTGATATCCCAGCTGCCTGCAAGGGCGGCTGGAAGCGCCGGAGCTGGATTTCTCGGCAGGAGAAAAGGCAGCGTCTCTCTCTCAGCACGTCAGAAAGGAGGGGCAGCGTCTGTGGGCTTCGCTGTCAGCTGGGCTCCTCGGCAAGTCTCGCTGCTCCAATCTTGTCACCACCTCGTGTGTTTGCTTAAGGCAATGTCGGTATTATTTATACCTGAAAGGTGCCGAGATTGACGTAAGGATGGACATAAATACGTCAATAAGGATGTCATACGAACTGGTCGTTCGCACATTCTTTACTGAAGTTCTCGGTTAAATCAAAACAATGGCTGCGGGGATTTCCCAGGTCGTGGTAGGTTTGATTTGTTTTGAGAACACCGTATGCCTATTAGGGGGCTGGAGAAATAGTGCTTGCCTAATGAGATGGCATGCGCTATGACCTAATCAGATAACGGGTTTCTGTGCCGTTGAATGGCTGCTAGTTAATTATTAACCAGACAAGGGTCAGAAATAGGGGGATCGATACAGTACCCATAGTAAATACATCACACCCACTCCACGTAATCTATGTCCATATTTACAAATCTAGGCATAGTAAACAAAACTAGTAGTGCATGTGTATACCGAACCACCCCAAAATACAATCAAATGCATTTTGAAAATTGGAAATGCGAAATACACGAAAAGATGAGTATAGTTACTATATGCACTTCAAGCAGTATAATAATGCTAAATCTAAACGCATATTTTGAAATCAGTATGAACGAAATGCGGAAATTACACATGAAATGGCTCTTAATACAGAAGAAAAAATTCGAGACCATCCCATCACAAAATCATAAATACTTGTGAACATGCTAGAGGGTAGCTAATGTCTCTAGAGTAGCTAAAAATAGAAACTTTGTTCTCTAAGAATAGTTTTACTTTAAGCAGAAGATAAGTGTCCCAAAAAATCGTAAATATTTGGAAATGGAAGGGGAAAAAAAAATATTTCTCGCTCTCCGTAAAAACTGGTGAGAACATTTTTTATTGCTTTATTTTCAAAGTTGAAGGCCAAATTCAGGGTGTAGGGAACGCCGTGTGCTAGTTTGCTCAAAGTCATTCTTTCTGCTCTGGTGAAAACATCATATTGTTGAGACTTTTGAAAAAACTGTCAACTGCTTCCTGCGAAAGTTCCACTAACTCGGAAAAATTTTGTAACATGCATTCATGAGCATGATTGCCTTCATTGATGTTTCGATCAGCATAGCTGACAGAAGGTCGTACCTGATTGATGCTGCTTTCATCTTGTACTTCACTACTCTTCAATCGTAGTGGTGAAGTCTCCACGAATGCCGTCATCAGGATTGGTAGCCGCTGGGGACAGTACAATGCATGAGCCGTTACCGGACCCAACAAAGTCTCTGCGTCCATTGGCACATCCGATTGTAGTGTCAGACAGGTGTCCAACACGCATTCTTCGCCGCATAGCAAGCACCTTAATACAGGCATAACACAACTTTGCCATATCGGTCTAAATGAAAGAAACCAAGTCATGTTCAGGTCTCTAAGCCGGGCTATTCCAAGGACTTTAGTTATGCGGTCCCTGTAGCGTATGGCTAGGATCGTTTCTTCCATTGTCGCTGGTGTCTTGTCTGTGACGTGGTTCGCCATAGCGAAGTAACAGGATCAAAAATAGGATGCCTGCCACTAGTCCCAAAAGGAGAGGAAGTCCGCCAAAGATGGAATGGACAAAATCAGGAAAAATACCCAGGATGGCTTTGAATGGGGTTAAAGCTCCCGAAAACACTGTCTTAAATACACTCGCGATTCCACTTGTATCAGAAATATTTAAGATTTCGCTCAGTATTTCTGCGAAATGTATGGGGGAATTGGTTGATAACAGTGAATGAATCTCAGCAGTTGTCCTTGCAACTTGGAGATCATACGTTTCTTTTGATGACGTTAACTGGGTTGGCGTCTGTAGGAGCACAGTCTTCATTCTGCTTAAAGTATCAATTCGAATAGAAGAAATTTTCAAACTGGGCCATAACCTTGCCTCCCTGTCTCGAGCATCGTTTGGGAACAATACTCGTTCACAGCACATGACCTTCGTAGTCACGGTTATGAGATAAGGTTTTCCGGGCAGCAGACTGCAACATCTCCGATCTACAATTAGAATGTAGCTCCCGTTCGAGAGTCTCCTAAAGAATGGTTCTATTTGTGTTGCAGGTGTGCCTAGCTGGTGACATGAAAGGTTATTTGTAGTCCCTTCACAGGCTCCATGCAAACTAATACCCTGACACAGAAGTGTACCGCTTAGCGACCTTGCACAATTATTGCCACTAAGAAACACATTCTGGCCTTTATTACTAACACATGTGTGTGTATAGGGCAGGTTCCATGTTGACTTAATGTACCCTTTACCCAACCTTTCATACTGGCCTGCCTGTATATATTTTTGGCAGTATTGAAACTGGAAAGTTGTTATCGGAATATTTATTATCCCATGTATTATCCATTCAATGACAGGTCGTTCTGACATTGTCAATGGTAATCTCTCAAGTTTTTCAATGCTCAGAATTGTATAGTCAGCACCCTTCTGTGCCAAACTGATTTGTTTATCAGTAAGGTTAAAGATATTAAATAGTGACGTTGTGTTGATTAAACGCCAAGGCACATAGCCTGAACGCAGATTTTGTAACGTCCAGCCAAGTTGTACAATAGAACGCAATTGGGACTGACCGTGTTGTAACATCAGTAAGTCTTGCTCTATTATATCGATTGCTGAAGACACAATACTGTCCAGTGAATATATTCTGGAGGACAGAGTCATTAACCCATTGTCCACGACAGAAAGTGATTTTTCCAAATTAATACGGTCAATTTCCCGTATTTTTTCTGCTGTCTCAATTTGAGTTACTTTCCAGGCTTCATTATAAGCTGCATATATAGAGGCCGCTATGAAATGTTTTTGACGCTGTTTGCGTGGTCCCATAATGAAATCACGCAAGTCAGCACCTTCTTGAAGTAAAGTTAGGTGTTACTTAATTTCTGCCAGTGTGGATGTTTGTAGCCATTGAAGGCAGAGCTTGCCCACACTGTAAGTAGTTACTATCCCTGGATGTTGTCTTTGGGAATATCTAGGGTCTGGCCTGGTCAATTTGAACCCCTGTATTTTGTTCAGGAATCTGTCTTGACAGTTATTTGTGTCTGTGGGCCAGATCAACCATTGTTTCCAATCAGGATGTGTTCTGTTTTGGTTTAAAATATGGTTCACGTCTATCTCAACATCTATAGAGCTATTACTGTTCGTTGTTGGCTTTGGAATAGACGGTTTGTTTAAGTCTTTGATTTTGGCTAAGCCAAGACAGGTAGTTTGTTGAATAGTGTCATTCAAAAATATAATTTGTTCTGGGATCATGCAGGCTCTGAACAATGATTCTATACCTTGTACTTGCCAATCTTTCGTACCCCAAACAGTTTTTGTTTCAATGTTATTGTTCCAGAAATCAAAACCAAATGTATTCATTTGCTCAAAAAATGAATCTGAATATATAAATTTCGTGTTTGTAAGCATGGTCTTCATACCTGTCTTATTCGACAATTTGAAATAAAATGTTTCTGCATTACTTGTGTTAAACCCTGAAAAATATGAATATTTATCATAAAATGTTTTAGAACTACCCTTTGGAGGAGTAGCACAATGTTCCCATTGGTTATAATTTAAAACATTTCTAGGTTGTGCAGATTTATGGAGATAATGGTTACCATAGTGGTTGTAGCAGAACAGTTGATCATAATTAGACGAACCCTGCAAATAATCATGTTCTGTAAATTTAGCAGACATTACTAGGTCAGACATCATATCATTAATACTTTCAAAGTCCCAATCATCAGCAAATGTGCTTGGTTTTACAAAGTCACTTAACGAGATCTTAAATTGATGTGGATACTTCAGGATTTCAACCGGGCCATAGATTTCATAATCAGTATTGTCCCATGCTACACCGCCTGGTATAGGATTGGCTGTGAAGTTTACTGAAGAAAGTTCTCTTTTCTTGACGTGTGAAGATGTGTGTGGTTTAAGGACCAAGTTGATTTTCTGGCTTGCTGTGTCCATTTTAGCATATTTTCCCTCAATGAAATGTCCCAAGCATAGTACCATGATGAGCCAAAGTATAAGGACAAATGCACCTAATGTCACCCAAATTTCAATCCATGGAGAAGTCAGATAGGTTCCCTTTAGTTGATGAAAAAATTCCTTTGCTTTGTCTTTAAAAGTTTTGGTTGATGGCTGTACTTCTGGTTCACTTGGATCTTCAGAAAAATCATCGAAGTTGATGAAGTAGCCGGATGCCGTTCTGTCAATTGTTCCAATTGCTTCTGGATTACTTTTTGCTTTTTGATTTTGCTTTGTTTCATTAGAAAACTCTGTAATTACATCATCGTAGGTCGGTGTTTCTTGATGAAAAGCTTTTATTTGGGTTTTAAGAGGTTTAAGTTCCATTGCTTCATTGCATAGTCCTTGTTGTTTCACTGTAGATTGTTCAAATGTGATCAGTCTTTCAGTTTGAACCTCTGTTGATGTAGCAAACTTTGGTGTTCTGCTACTTCTTGGGAGTCCACTTGGCCTACTATTTGTTATCGGCCACATGATTGTGGTTTAACCAGGTCGATGGATATGACTCGGTTCTCCTTTTTACCAGCAAGGGGCGGTAGTACTACTGATCTTGTCCCGTTGATAGACAAGACAGGAACTGCTTTTCTGTAAGAAGGCCCAAATTCCTTCTTTACCGCGATCTTCTCTCTGACCAGATCCCCGACTTTTGGAATCCAGACACGCCTTGCTGGGACAGGTGGTGTTTCTTCAGTGGTTGTTGGCTGCTGTTTCAACTTTATGTTGCTCAGGTCTTTTCTTGTTTAATTTAAGTCCTGTAAAATAGCCAAGCGATCTTTGATATCAAAGCATTTTTCTTTAACCACTGAAGTCTGACTATCTAAGGCCTGGATTAACATTCTAGTCCCAAACAATAGTTCGTACGGACTGAGTCCTTTCAGAGAATTTCTTGGCAGGTTATTTAGACTACGTTGGACACTTATTAAATGTTTGACCCACCCAGCTTCTGAGCCTAATATCTTCGCTGTTATAGATTGCTTTATGCCTTGGTTTTTTCTTTACAACATCCTGTTTCCCTCAGGAAGGAAGTGAGAAGAGTCCCGCAATGCAATGTTCATTCTGGCCAGGCACCCCCCATAAGCTGTTTTAGAGCTAAAGGAAAGATTTTGGTCAGAACGTAACATGCTTCTAGCGTATATGCCATTATAGACTCGCAAATCTTTGTATAACAGTTCCGACGGCAGCCGAAAGTTGGGGTCTACATTATAAGTGAAGATAGTCTCTACATGTTAATATGACGCATTATTCATACTGGGTTTTATATTTTTTTTTGTTGATTTGATACATTCTGGAGTGAAACGCCATGGTATTAAACCGTTTCTCTCGCCACTGCGATCTCTGTTGCAGTCTGGGCAGTTTTTTACAAAAATGTGATGATGCAGGCTCATGCCTGGCCACCAGTACACTGATTGTAATTCTTCCAGAGAATCTTTTAACTTAAGGTGTCTGAGACCCTCACCCATATGTGCGTCTGCTATTAACAAGCCTCTCCTGTCCGTGTTTGGAATTACTCTATCCCCCACTCCAGGGATTCGAGCAAAAGGGACTGAGTTTGCATCGATTATGTATGTATAATTGAGTGGGTAATTGATCGGTAGCGCTGAGCAGTCGCCTTTTGATGACGTTTTTACTGCCAGCACAGTTTCACCGTCAATGTATTTTACTGCACGCTTTTTTGTAGCTACGGAAGCCGATTTAGTTGCTCCTGCTGTGGCTGTCTCAACCAATGAATTCCCTGCAACGTGAACGCCATCACGCCGATGACTCAGTGAATGTATCACGTGAGTTTTTGGTAGTTCTTTCTGTAAAAGAACTACTTGTTCCCAAAGCACTTTTTGCTTTATTGTTGCACCTGTGTCATCTTTGTAACCGTTTTGAATCCATTTCTGTAAATCGTTATTGTATGATTTGACGCAGTAATACGAATCGCACACTATAAGTGTCGGGAATTCGCGATCGGCATTATCTAGCGCCATTTTTAACGCTATTATTTCAGTTTGTTGTTCTGAATTATTTTCCACTGATTGTGTTTTTGTAAATAGAGGTCTCAATTTACCTCCGCGCCACACTTCTTTTACAATTTTGCATGTGGCGTTGTAAGCCAGCTCTCCCCAAACTGAGGGTTGAGCATGACCGTCTGTATATATTACACAGGCGTACTGTCGTAAAGGCAGAATGTCGATTGGCAGAGGGTAGTCTCTCTCATATTCTAGATATTTTAATTCTTTCATTTCCGGGTCAAAATAGTATTTTACTTTGTCTGTAGCAACAGAATTTACCCATTGTATCCATTCTGGATTCAGTGCAGTTGTAGGTAAATTACATGGTGTTGTTAATGCCTCAAAAGCTGATTCTGCTGTTCTGACTGTAACCTGTCTACCGTCGGCTTGGTATTTTTTTTTTTGCTACAGCTGTTTGAACCGCATGAACAATGTTTTCCTTAATGCTGAACCTTTTTTCAGCTTCTGTATACAAATGTGATTTGTATGCAATTGGTACCTTCTCTCCTTCATTAGAGGTCAGGTATGTGAATCCGCATCTTCCTGGGATGACTCGAATCACAAGGTTGCGTGTGTTATCACGTGTTTGTAATTTTGTTTTAACTAACATATCTGTTTGTAAAGATCTAAAAATTTCTGTGTGTTTTTGAGTCCAATTGATTCTTTTAAAATCTGGTTTTATAAGATCATAGAGAGGTTTAACTCTCTCTGCATAATTTATAATGTAAGTTCTTCCGAAATTTAGGAAACCTAGAATTGATTGTAAGTTTTTTAGTGTTCTAGGTGCTTGGATTACAGCACATTTCTCTAGGAAATTGTCAGCCAGGCTTTTGCCTTCACTTGATAGTTCATATCCTAAAAACAGGACAGTTAGATGGACAATTCTTGACTTTTTAACCCCTTCCACGCTCATGACGAGCTGGGCTCGTCATGAGGTAGCCTCCTTGCACGCTCATGACGAGCCCAGCTCGTCACGTAAAGTGCGATTTTAAAAAACTCAGCGTACGGGCGGAATTCCGCCCGCACGCATGCGGTTAAAGTTGAATTTGTAACCCTCTGCTGCAAACCCAAGTATTATGGTGTTCACTCTCTTCAAGTGAGTATCCAAGTCATCATCTGTTAGATAGATGTCATCGACATAAGATAATGCCTCATCATCATATATTTGTAGTAACTCTGTTACTCTTGCTGAGAATAATCCTGGGCTATTCTAGAACCCCTGGGGCAAACGACAGAATTTTTTTTGCGCGCCATTTATTGAGAACGCGGTCAAATATCTGCTCTCTGGTGCTATATTTTGACAGAAGAATCCATTAGAGATGTCTAATGTTGTTTTGTATTTTTTGCGCACTATGTTATTCATTAGTGCAGCACTATGCGAATTTTGTACTGCAAAGGTTTTGCAACATGAGTTCAAGTGTCTGTAGTCCAAAACAAGACGATAGGAATTGTCTGGTTTGGAGACAGGAAACAAAGGATTATTCATTTGTGAGGTACAAGTTTCAATCACCCCCTGGTATTCAAGTTGATCTAGGATCTCTTTTACCCGTTTCCTAGCTTCTTGCTTAATTGGGCACTGCCTCTGTGCAGTAGGTTGTGATTTTAACTGGAGTTTGTGAGGAGGAGAGTCCTCATCCCATCCCACATGGTTTTTATATAATGCAGGAGCTTGGGCTACTGCCCACTTTCTTGCAAGTGTATATTTTTTATGAATTGGAATATGATTTGAGAAGGCAGGCATAATTATTTCTTCGCCATGAGGGCACTCCCTGACAAACTCTGGTGGCCAGTCTCTTTCAGCTAGAAGGATGTCATAGCCCTTGGAGAGATTATCCCAAAAGAGACCCCTTATTTTCCTAGTCTTATCCCCCTCTATACGCAGTGTTATTTCATATATTTTATGAGGTTTGCTAACTCTGGTATCTGCAGTTTCCACCTGAATGTATTCATTCGTGTCCACTGTCTCCAGATGATTCATAAGAATCTTGCGAGCTATGCTCACTTCTGCTGCGCTGTCTAGCATTGTCTGAGCCCATTCTCCGTTTTTCAGCTGTGTCCTCAGTATTCTCGGCATGGTTGATTACTTTAATACTGGCTACCTTCTTTTTTGGAAACTGTCATTTTTTATTTTGATGAGCAGGTTCCTTGTCTTTGGACTTGACGTGCTCTTCCCTGTGTTCTGACCGTCCTCTTCTTTCCGATTTCTACAAGGAAGTCTGAAAAGATTGAGAGGGACGTGTATCAATATCTTGATATCTATCAGGTTTCTTCAGATTATCCCTATTTCTAAGGTTGTATTTTTTCTCAGAGGGCTCCCTCTGGGGAGACTTGTGTCCTTGGTCCGGAGATCTTTCTCTCCGCCGAGGAGACCTTCCTCTGGACTGGAATCTTTTTTCTTTGGGAGTGGATTGTTTATTTCCATCCCAGCTCTTTTTTTGAGTGTTTAGATTATTTTTAATAAATACCTTTTCAGGTTTTTCTATTAGTTGGGGTTTCACTGGTTTCCCACCCAAACTATCTCTTCCTAGTTCTTCATAGGATTTTTCTATGATTCTGGCAATTTCAAATGGTTGGTCTGCTATATCTGTCTCTTTCAACCTCTGGCGGATCGCCACATTTGCTGCTTCTCCCTTTATATTGGCTAATAATATTGCCGAGACCTGCTTGAAGTCTTTTAGTAATTTCATACCAAGAGTTAAAGCAGGTTCTGGACCGTATTCATCTTGAATTTGTTTTAGCACATCTGGTATTACTGACATGGATGGAACACCATGTGTTTTTGTGTAAATGGAAGCAAAGACTGTACCCCAAGTGTCACAGTCCTCCACATGTGGTGTGATTCCCATTGGAAGACAGATAGTCAGAATCCTGTGTTTCTCAACCGGGGTGGTATCTGGAAATACCGCCTCTATTTGAGTGATTTTTTGTGCTAACCAGAATGGAATTTGTTCCCGTTTTGCGGGTACTTTACCTAGACAGGACTGTATGTTCTGTGGTGTAATTTTATTTGTGTTCCCCTGGTGAGGGATCAGCTGTGGAATTTTAATAGCTGGTTGGACTGTTGAAGTCCGCATTACATATTGGACTAATTGTCTGTGTATTTTAATTAGTTGTTTTAGCTGTGCTAAAAGTTCTGGTGCAGACATTTCTTCAATGTCTGGATGTGGTGTGTATCCGGATAGGACCGGCCACGTTGCTCCTGGTCTACCTAGTGGATCGAGCCTGGTGATGTGATTATTATGTTTTAGGGCGCCATTAAACCAGAGCAGGTGCTCTTGGTATTTGAGTGGTATTTCCACCTCCTCGAAAGGAGTGTACTCATTAGGAGGTTCCTCTATTTTGTAATAGTGGAAGTCCTTTGTTACAGCGTTTGCTGCTGGAAAGTTTATCCATGAATAGAATACCTCTGTCTGCCGATATTCATGTGCCTCAATTACGAATATGACTGTACCACCTCTCGGTGTCAGCCCATTTTCTATAAGTTTTAAAGTTATAGATTTTCTTATGTTGACCGGGATGAGTATTGCATCCGGGTCTTGCTGTAGGAGACTATTGTCAGCTGCTAGCAGCTGTCTCCCTTTCTTCTTCAGCTTCTGACATTCTACTGTCAAGAAAGTTATTTTGTTTATTTTCAGATCAGGTTTCTATGGAAACAAAGATTAGATGCACAATATTTTGGAACAGTGTATCCTTCAATGTTGAATAAACCAAGAACCATACATAGGAGTCTCCTCCTACTAAGTTTGGCGGATTTAACCTTTCACCCACTCCTGACGTCTTTGGAGTATTATGGGGAAAAAGGGGTCTGTGTGAAAAAGCACGACTGAGTTACTCTAATGTCTTACGTTAGATTTATCGCCTATCCAAACCGTTGGGCGCCATGTAGTGTAGTTCCTATTATCCCTATAGGCTCTGCGCATTGGAATAATATCTTCAATAGTATAGACGTAGGACAGAGGTTAACTAGGTCTTCCACTGTCGATATTAGACTTAAAGTTTAATGTTTGCCAGCTAGCTCAGAGTTCACTAGAAACTTTCTCGAATAGACAAAGAGGAGTTTAACCTCCCTGGATAGACAAGAAGGGATTTAGTTTCTGACAACCATAGAACATGACAACTTTTGCTCTCCCCTAATCAAGAGTGTATCTCTAGAGTCGTGTGAAAACAAAAGACAACTTATTTTACTCAGTCAGTTCAGTGCATTCTTAGTTTCACCAGATTGTAGAGAAAAGGAAGAGACGGGCGTGTTCAATAAAAAGATGTTATTTATTGATCAGTCTCTTTTCTCATACAAGAGAAATGAATCGCTATTATTGCAATACTTATAGTTAAGTAAAGTGCATACAGTAATAACAGAATTATAAAATAATACTGTAAAAGCATTGATATGGTTTCTTAGCCATATGATACTTAAAATGGATAAAATAGATACATACATATATACATTGACTAATCGTACTCAACTGGTGCTTCTAACTACGCCTACCCCAATGTACCTGACCTAAGCCTAATACGTGGGCGGGAGTAGATAAGTAGCAGTTTAAGTTAAGTTTGCTTTGCCAAGGGTCTGCTTCAAGAATTCTCTGCAAGGGGTTATTCAGTTCAGTACCTGGGATTTAGAAGGCTGGAGGGCTGGTATCTCTATCTCAGGTCTTGATATCCCAGCTGCCTGCAAGGGCGGCTGGAAGCGCCGGAGCTGGATTTCTCGGCAGGAGAAAAGGCAGCGTCTCTCTCTCAGCGCGTCAAAAAGGAGGGGCAGCGTCTGTGGGCTTCGCTGTCAGCTGGGCTCCTCAGCAAGTCTCGCTGCTTCAATCTTGTCACCACCTCGTGTGTTTGCTTAAGGCAATGTCGGTATTATTTATACCTGAAAGGTGCCGAGATTGACGTAAGGATGGACATAAATACGTCAATAAGGATGTCATACGAACTGGTCGTTCGCACATTCTTTACTGAAGTTCTCGGTTAAATCAAAACAATGGCTGCGGGGATTTCCCAGGTCGTGGTAGGTTTGATTTGTTTTGAGAACACCGTATGCCTATTAGGGGGCTGGAGAAATAGTGCTTGCCTAATGAGATGGCATGCGCTATGACCTAATCAGATAACGGGTTTCTGTGCCGTTGTATGGCTAATCAGATAAAGGGTTTTTGTGCAGTTGAATGGCTGCTAGTTAATTATTAACCAGACAAGGGTCAGAAATAGGGGGATCGATACAGTACCCATAGTAAATACATCACAAGACATCTAGTGTTGATTTGTATTTTTATGCATGCTTTTCATCAATGCGGCACTGTGTGCATTCTGTACTGCAAATGTCTTTGTGCAAGTGTTCAAATGCCTGTAGTCTAAAATTAGACTATATGAATGATTAGCTTTCATTACAAAGGATTATTTATTAAAGAGGTGTAATTCTCTATTACACCCTGATATTCAAGTTGACCTAGGATCTCCCTGACTTGTTTTTTTGCATCTTGTTATTGGGACTGTCTCTGTGGAGTTGGAGTAGTTTTTACTGGGATTACATGGTGAGTTGACTCAGCATTCCACCCTATTTGATTGCTGTATAATTCAGGAGCAAGTGCTACCGCCCACTCCTGCACTTATGAATATTGTGGTGATTTTGGAACAAGTTCAGAGAAAGCTGGTAAAATTACAGTTTCTTCTTTGGAGCAGTCCATAATGAACTCAGGTGGACAATCTTTTTCAGCCCAAAGGTTGTTGTATCCAAAAGTCAGGTTCACCCAAACGAGACCTTTAACTTTCCTGGGTTTGTCCCCCTCCATTTGGAGTGTTATTTCGTATAACGGGTGTGGGACACTTACCCTAGTATCAGGTGTCTACAACAGGATATGTTCATTCAACGCCCCTGTCACCAGAAATTCCATCAGGTTCTGGCAAGCTATTGTTACTGCTGCTGCGCAGCCTGGCATCGTCAGAGCCCTTTCCCCGTTCAGAAGTTTGAGTCCTCAGCATCCGGGGCATTTCTTATCTTAAGGCCAGCTACTTTCTTCTTTTTAAATTGATGTTTGGATTTGGGTTTATCTTCTTTTTTGATATTATAGTCCAAAAGTACGATACGATATGCATCTCTGGACTTTGCTTGCTCTTCTGATAAGCGTTCTAACTGTCCTTCCCACTGGGAGTTTTTTGATGAACCCTGAGAGGAACAAGAGGAACATGTATCAGTATCCTGATACCTGTCAGGTTTTTTAACGTTATAACAATTTCTAAGGTTATACCTCCTTTCGCAGGTTTCCTGTTGAGGAGACCCACCCTTAGATTGTGATCTATTCTGTTTATTTTTTATTTATAAGTATCCCATTTCTTTTTTGAATACTCAGGTGCTTTCTTGGTGTTATCCTTTTCAGGACTACCCATTACTTGTGGTTTTATAGCTCCCAAATTATCTCTACCTAATTCGGCATATGTCTCTTCGATAACTTTTGGCAATTCATCCTCCTGTTGTGCAGAAGTGTATTCCCTCAGGTGTTGGCGTAATTGCCTAATAATTACATCCCCAAGTTCAGAGCTGGTTCTGTTCCATACTCATTCTTTATTTGTCTTAATACTTCTGATATCACAGCTATTGAAGGGATACCATGAGTTCTAGTATAGATGGCAGCGAAAACTGTACCCCAAGAGGTACAATCGCTATCAGAGGAGCTATCCCCATCGGCAAGCATATTGTCAGTATTCTCTTTTTTTCTTGTGGCCCTGTGTGTGAAAACACTGCCTCTAACTGGGCTATTTTCGGTGCTATCTAGAATGGCATTTGTTCACGTTTAATCGGCATTCTTCCCATAACCGCCTTCAGCGTTTGTGGGGTGATTATAGCTGCAGTCCCATGTAGTTGACCTACTGGAGTTATTTTAGTGGGTTGAAGTGTGAGTGTTCTCATAACGAACGGTGTTAGATTTCTGTGAAGTTTTATTTCTTTGTGAAGTGGGCGTAAGTCTGCTATTGCCAATATGTCAACGTCTGGAAGAGGTGTGTCAGCCGCTAGGACCGGCCAAGTTGCTACGTCTCTGCTGAGCGGCGCGAGTTTCACTTTATCCGTGGTGTGTGGGAGGGCACCTTTAATCCAGTTTATATGCTCCTGGTAACTGAGTGGAACTTCAGTGTTCTCGTATGGACAGTATTCGTGCAGTGTTTCATCTGGAGTGTAAGAATGAAATGTATTTGTGCGTGCATCTGCAGGTGGGAATTTAACCCATGAATAGAATACCTCTTTCCTGTCTGACTCGTGTGCCTCAATCACGAATGTACCAGTCCCACCTAGTGCGGGGACTCCAAACTCTGCTAGTTTTAAAGTAAGAGCATTTCTGACATTTTCTGAAATGTTTATAGCACCTTCCCGCTCTCCATCCCGCCTGCATTCGCATGTAATGCTGCCACAGCGTTCTCTTTGACAGACATTGTTGAAAGAGTTAAGGTTTTATACACTATGTAGGGAACTACAATCCTTCAAGCTTGACTAAACCTACAGGATATGCCTACTCATCTGCGGTGGATTATTACTTCCCACTCCAGACGTCTCTGGGTAAATGTGGGTAGGGGTCTCTGAGAAAAGCACAACTGAACTACTCAGATTTGACTATCAAATAAGAAGCAAACCAACATTGGGCGCAATGTCGTGTAGTTCCTATAAATCTATACAGGATCTGCGTGTTTAGACAGCATACACTGTGGGATTGGTGTCCAGACTGATTCCAGACACCCCCACAGGATATGTTCGCCTGTATACCAGCTAGCTCACAGTGTCACTATGTGCCCCTCTTACCAAGGAGTGAATAATTTTTGGCAACTATCGAACATGATAACCCTGTCCCCTCAAAGATCATTGAAACAGTACAGTGCTTTTTGCTCAGTCACTCATGCTCACTTTGTCTCAGAGGGATACACAGAATAAACGATTAGGAAGTTTTCAATAAGCATTTACTGAAGCAGCGTCATTCTAGTGTAAAATACGTGTGCTGCAACAGCGATAAGACAGAAACAGATATACACAGTTATAAGCACCAACAGAGTAAATAGATAATAGAATTCTGCCATGGTGCTAAAACAATGAATAGATGTAGGCATATAAATACATGATAGTAATAATGTGTACTCCTACAATGCAAACCCTAACTAGATGTACCTAAGTGTATCTAGCATGTATGTAGGTGTGTAGCCAAGAATCCCCCTAGGAGAGAGCCAACCCCATTACCTGATGTGAGAGAATGGACATCCCGCAAGGGATGTCAGACCACTGTGTGCTGGCGTATCTGCGCACAGGGACTTCAAAATCTCGTGTCAGCATGGAAGTCTTTCTCCTCTGCCTGGCTCAGTGAAGATGTGGTACATCAAAAAGGTACTCTCAAGAGTTCTACCTTGCTGTGTCATGTCGGTCGAGGATGACAATAGTGATGAACCTTATACACAACTAAAATACAGAAGATGGTAATCCTGATGTGATTCTGAGAATCCTCCTGCACAATAAATTAGGCTAGTTTTTTGGAGAAAACCACACAACGTTTATGCAACACCTAACTAGCTAAAAGGTCAGCACCAAAACCGTTCTGTAGTACAATGGCAGGGTAAATGTAGGTGAAAGGTTAGGAGACTACCCAGGCCTATAATGGGGTACATTGCGAATCGTAACAAGCCCTTGGACATTCTATGAACCACGTTCACTTCTGAACCACCCTACCACACGATTAGATCTGACCTAGAGGGTTACTGTCCTTCCTCGATATACTGCTATCATGTAACACCGGGAACCCCTGGGACTTTGGTTGCATGTTAGCATAGGTATCGACCATGAGCACTATGCGATACCCCTGGACCACCACATACCATGTCGACACACAATAGAGTTGTTTTGTACATCTGCCCCGTTTGACATTCTTGCACATTATCACATTTTGCCTTCCCCTTGCCATTCATTTTTTTGACATGTACTTATTAATTTTTAAGCCCCCGGGGCAAATTCATGGGGCCTTTTGTCTACCTCTCACTCTAACAACAGTTTACTTAAAGGCAGGGATTGACTATACAAAGATGGCCACCAAATGTCCTGATCACGTGACCCTTCTCTAAGGGTCATGACTGGATTAACTTGATATCTCTAAATAAGCTGATTGTATATCTTTAAATCGGCATACAGTGCTCTTCATCTCCATTCCATTCTCTCTTTACATCTTTAACTATAGCCCCCATCAGAGAAACACTTCCATTGAACCAGTCCAAGATGGCCCCTGTATCCACATTGGAAGTCACCTGTCACGCTCACGATCAGGGATTGATGTAACAGATATTGATGCCCGGAAGGGAATTGGTGCTTATATGCAGGCCCTCCCACCACACACACCACCTCCGGATGCTTAGAGAGGGGTAGGTCTCACATGTGGTTCCGAGTTTGATCATATGTGTAACATATCACTTTCTAAAATGCTACGGATACACCTCTCACAGATACTGGAGACGCCACATTGTTTCAACTGTTAATTTCCCTAGTGTCTGACCGTTGTTGGTATGCGGTCCTCTGTCACGATCCATAGTGTTCGTAAATACACAAGCATAGGGTAACCAGTTTTCCTTTACCAACATTTTGGGAGAGATTGTTTGCCTTTTTTTGCGGCCACATAATAACAAACGGAGTCCATGTTTGTTTGTTTGTCTTGTTTCACTGATAAATGTCTAAGCACTTTGACTAACTTACCTGCTCCGCCACGAGATATGTGCTAATACTTTGTGTTTAGCCTCATAGATACCGAGAGGTATCAACACTATGATGTCATTTGCATCTGATGTTGCAACTTTCTTTCCTTAGACTCACCACAGAGTAATTATTGTGCTACCACTAAATCATGGTTACATGCTAAGTGATTCATCTTCCTCTGCACAATGAACATGGAACCCTTCCAGGGATTCATCTCCCTTTGTGTGGTGCAAATATTCCCTTCCAGAGATTCATCTCCCTCTGCAAGATGCCCATGGAACCCTTCCAGAGATTCATCCACCACTGCACAGTGCACACAGAACCCATTCAGAGATTTGTCTCCCTCTGCACAGTGAACATGGAACTCTTCCAGAGATTTACCTGTCTCTGCATGGTGCACATGCAACCCTTCCAGAGATGTAGCTGTCTCTGCACAGTGCACATGGAAGACTTACAGAGATTCCTCTTCCTCTGCACAGTGAACATGGAATTCTTCCAGAGATTTAGCTGTCTCTGCACGGTGCACATGGAAGCCTTCCAGAGATTCCTGTCCCTCTGAATGGTGCACGTGGAACCCTTCCAGAGATTGAGCTGTCTCGGCAAGGTGCACATTGAAGCCTTCCAGAGATTAATCTCCCTTTGCAAGGTGCACATGGAAGCCCTCCAGAGATTCATCTCCCGTTGCAAGGTGCACATGGAAGCCTTCCGGAGATTTAGCTATCTTTGCATTGTGCACATGGAACCCTTCCAGAGATTTAGCTGTCTCTGCACGATGCACATGAAAGCCTTTCAGAGATTCACCTCCCTTTGCAATGTGGACATGGAACCCTTCCAGAGATTTAGCTGTCTCTGCACAGTGCACATGGAAGCCTTCCAGAGATTCACCTCCCTTTGCTATGTGCACATAGAAGCCTTCCAAAGATTTCTCTCCCTCTGCGTGGTGCACATGGAACCATTCCAGAGAGTTAGCTGTCTCTGCACGATGCATATGGAAGCCTTTCAGAGATTCATCTCCCTTTGCAATGTGCACATGGAACCCTTCGAGAGATTTAGCTGTCTCTGCACAGTGCACATGGAAGCCTTCCAGAGATTCACCTCCCTTTGCTATGTGCACATAGAAGCGGTCCAGAAATTTCTCTCCCTCTGCATGGTGCACATGGATCCATTTAATCGATTCCACTCTCTCTGAACAGTGAACATTGAACCCTTCCAGAGATTCCACTTTCAACGCATGGTGCACATGGAACCCTTCCAAAGAGTCATCTCCTTCTGCACAGTTACATGGAATCCTTCCAGAGATTTAGCTGTCTCTGCACGGTGCACATCGAAGTCTTCCAGAGATTCATCTCCCATTGCAAGGTGCACATGGAAGCCTTTCAGAGTTCATCTCCCTTTGCAGGGTTCACATGGAACCTTCCAGAGATTCATCTCCCTTTGCAGGGTGCACATGGAAGCCTTTCAAAGTTCATCTCCCTTTGCAAGGTGCACATGGAAGCCTTCCAGAGATTCATCTCCTTCTTCAAGGAGCATATGGAACCTTCCAGAGATTCATCTCCAATTGCAAGGGGCACATGGAATCCTTCCAGAGATTCATCTCCCTCTGCACGATGCACATGAAACCATCCCATAGATTCCTCTTTCTCTGCACAAGGAACCCTTCCAAAGATTCATCTCCTCTGCACCGTGCACATGGAATGCTTTCATAGGTTCATCGCCCTCCGGATCCCTTTTATAGATTCATCTCCCTATGCACGGTGCATATGTAACCCTTCCAGAGATTTAGTTGCCTACGCTTGGTGCACATGAAACCCTTCCAGAGATTCATCTCCCTATGCACGGTGCATATGGAACCCTTCCAGAGATTTAGTTGCCTACGCTCGGGTAACATGGAACCCTTCCAGAGATTCATCTCTCTATGCACGTTGCACATGGAACCCTTGCAGAGATTTAACTGTCTGAGAAGTGCACATGGATGCCTTCCAAAGATTCTTCTCCCTCTGCGCGGTGCACATGCAACCCTCCCAAAGATTACTCTCTGCACAGTGCACATGGAACCCTTCTAGAGAATCCTTTCCCTCTCACGGTGCACATGGAACCCTTCCAGAGATTTAGCTGTCCCTGCACAGTGCATATGGAAGCCTTCCAGAGATTTAGGTGTCCCTGCACAGTGCATATGGAAGCCTTCCAGAGATTTAGGTGTCCCTGCACAGTGCATATGGAAGCCTTCCAGAGATTCCTCTCCCTCTACCTCTGCACGGTGCACATGGATCCCTTTAATAGACTCTTCTCTCTCTGAATGGTGAACATTGAACCCTTTCAGAGATTATTCTCTCTCTGCACAGTGCACATGGAACCCTTCCAGTGATTCCTATCTCTATGCACCGTGCTCCTTTCGACGCTTAATTTCACTGCTGTGCCTCTAGCTGGAATGCTTTTCATTTATTATGTGAGCGGTATTATTTGTCTTATCTCTCCTCTCGCTGCCATGCTCTGAAATCTTTCTCGACTGCTGCCTCTACCCCCTTCTTATTATGAATATGAATTGTGTTTAATAAACAGGAGAACCAACCGGCCCTACCTTTTGTCCAAGCATTGCATGCGGCTTCACTCAGCTGGCAGCTTCCTTTGCTGAGCAAAGAATAAAGCCAACACTGCACACTCTCCAGCTGCTAATACTGCAGAAACCCGAACATGCGCGTCTTGTCTTCCAAGAACACGCAGTCTTCTAGTTAGTAGAAACAGACGCCATCCACTAAAGCAGCACAATTCACAGTACTGGCCTTCACTCATGAAAGATAAAAGTGTGGGACTCTTCAAGGGTTGCATTGTATTAAAGACAAACATTACACATTCACATCTGTAAGTAGTGGTGTGAGTCTGCGCGCACACACAATACCAAGGCACTGTATGGCGCCTGCACCATTTTGTTTTATTTTTCTCTCTACAGCCAAACAATCCACTGCTTAACAATGCTTTCATTTCTGTGTAGACTTCATACTTCTGAACATCTTCTGGATCAGTTCATGATGGCAATTTAGTTAGAACTGAAGGTTTAGTGCAGGTTGGGTGGCTGGTTATTGAATTGGTGTATAAAACCAAACCTTGGACTATATGCAAACGAGAACTCTGGCTTGATAGGCCCATGGCTGGGCCCTCACAAATTCAAAACAGTCTGGTTCCCATTGAATAAACAGGTTTCTACGAGGAGTCCCAAACTTACTTCTTGGTAACTTGTCACAAGCAGCAAGAGTGCACGTGTTACATCAGCAGCAACATCAAAACAGCATTTCAATTAGGAAAATCCCAAACCCATTTAACTAACAAAAATAAAATGCAATCAATAAAAAGACACCAGCATGACTCAAATGGGATATATTGATCAGGATATTAAAAATTGTTCCATAGAAAATCATAGGAACCAAACGTACAGTGAGGGTGAATGGTAAGGGATGCACCACTGGCATTCCCCAGGCCAACAGTGCAATTAGGATGAAAATAAGCTGATAGTTTGCAATGGTCAAGCATTACGGATGACCTTGTCGTAAGCATTCTTTGCAGTGGAGCAGGGTTAGGTAAGTGTGCATGGTTCATCCCGGTCAAGAATATTACCTTAGCACTTATCCATTTTTGAGAAGTGAGAAATCTTCAGTAAGGTAAGGTTGGAGCTTGGGGACTGTAATAGAAAATTCACAAATCCCAACTTGAGTTGTAATTTTTTCTTGTGGCGCTCCAAAGGTTAACGCACATAGGGAAGGACTCCTGGAGCATCAGCCCATCGATTCAAGCCAATCCCCCCCTTCTAGTCAGAACCAGAGCCAAATGTCCAGTCACCGCTAGTCTTGCTGCGCTTTTCTTCTTGACCAATCCATCTGGTGCCTGGATTTTCACAACTCTTTGTCTTGAAGAAAGTAGTTCCAGAGCTGCAGGTTTCTCCCATTCAGAACCTGTATCCTCTTCTGCTTGTGGTCCAGAAAATGGAAGATTACATGGCACAAGTTATATTTCAGATTCAGATGACCTAACATTTGCTAACAAGAGTTCCCGCTGGTTTATACTATTTTAAATCTGGCATTTTAAATTAAAAATTGTGTTTTCTTTTGCTTCTGATAGCTTCTGATTTGCTTTTGAGTGCCCCCCTATGTTTGCTACTCCATTAAATAGCCCAATCATTATTAGGAAATAAGAGCTTTTGATCCTCCCTCACCCCGGCCCAACTTTGCCTTCCTCGATCGATCTGCATGAATCTTGAGACTCCTGCACTTGGTTTTAGTTGATAGATTTCTGAACATTTCCTGCATATTTGACAAACAGCTCTAAAGTTATGAGCAGCTGAACAATACACCAAGTCAAATTACAACTTCTTCAATGCTGAAGTATCGGCTGCAGAAGATGTGATACGCTATAAGTAAGCTTTAAATGCCAAGAGTCTGATACAATTCATACAGATTGGCCACTGGTGCCAAAGTTAAAAGTAAATCAGGAAAATATATTTTAGTTGTCAACATATACAATACAAACAATTAACGCTTTAAATTTGCCAACAGCTTTTTGTAACACATATATCTCAAACAAAATCTTCTGAGGGATTTATGACATACTAGAGAAAGGCCTTGTTCTGAGTAAAGTTTTAGCTACATGCCTTTAGTTTCTTTTTTTTTTTTTTTTATATTAAAAACTTTTATTGAGCAATAAAATAAGAGTTACAGAGATGGGCCTACAACCACACGGGCTGGCCGCTAGTAGCAATGCACAACATAAGTAGCGAACGATCATTCCCGTGGCCGGGCACAAGGAAGGTACCAATTATTGCTCGAAGCATAGGACAGGACATGACAACTTTTATATTAATCATAAAAACAACAAACTCTAAACAAGGCGAATGCACAGTAATCAAGTCAGCCCAGGAGGCGGAGGGGAAAGCAACTAATCAGGAAGACAAAAGCAAAGCAATGAAACTCGGCATGGCCGGGGGGGGGGGGGCCAGTGGGGAGGACAGGAAAATCCTAAAACCATATGAAAAATTTTCGGGAACGTCAGCCTAGGGAGATAGGGTCACATCTGGAGCGTCAACCAAGGGAGGGGCACAAATATCTCCACGATATGCATTCCACTGACCCCAAATCTTCGTCCACGCCCTGGGTCTGCCCCTAGCCACATAGACGGTCTTCTCTCGGAACATGGACCAGTCCATGTTATCCTCCCACACCGAAACTTCGGGAGGTCTGGATGCGCCCCAGAGTTGCGCAATGTCCCGCTTCGCGACCATGTATCCCAAGGTCGCCCATCTGGTCTGGGCCACAGAATAGTCGGTGGGTTCCCACACGTTCAACAGGCATCGTCGGGCCTCAGGCCGCAGGGTAATACCAGTCACAACAGTCATCACCGCAAGCACATCAATCCAGTAGGCTGCTACCACCGGGCACTCCCAAAGAATATGCAGAAATGTGGCACTCATCCCACAACCACGCTTACATAAACCATCCGGGGAAAAACCCATCACAACCAGACGCGGACCAGTTACATACACCCGGTGGAGGATCTTAAGTTGAACCAAACGGAGACGGGCGGGGATGGCGACCTCTTTCGGAGAAGAGAGTGCCGACTGCCAATCCTCGTCATCCAAGTCCAATCCGTCACCGACCCAAACCTCCCGAAGTCGGACCAATAAGTCAGCGCGATTATTAATAAGTTTCTTGTAGATAAGGGAGATAGTGCTATCGGGCAGGTGTCCATCCAGTATACGATCCTCAAGGGGAGAGGACTCGGGCAGGGTCACATCAGGAGTCAGAACTGAGGCCAGGGCATGCCGGACCTGCAAATACCGAAAAAACTCTCTATCACTCAAGTCATATTCTGCCTTAAGGGCCTGGAAAGACTTCACTCTACCCTGCACACAGACGTCACCCACTTTACATATCCCAATCATGTCCCAGCGGTCAAAGCCCTTAGTAGACCAGAGACACCCCAAACGTTCAGAAGCATAAAGCGGGGTCGCCATTGTCAGTCGGTTCTCCCATCCCAAACTCACATTCGCGGCGCGCCACACATTGACTGCGATCCTGGACGGGCCCACAAGATGGCGCCCGGCCGATCTGGAATAAAGCGCTCTATTAAAATCCCCTCCTGGCAGCTGGAGTCTATCCATCTCAAAGGCCGGATCTCGACCCGGGGAATACATTACGTGGTTAATGGCAGACAGCTGGGCAGCCCAATAATATCTCTTGATATCGGGGAGCGCCATGCCCCCGTCATACCAAGGGATAGTAAGTTTCGCAAGGGCGATACGCGTCCCAGATCAGTTGCCTTTGAAGACTCTCGATCTCCCGGAAATAGGTAGCGGGAATGTCGTCATAAGAATTTTGAAGCGCGTATAGGAATCGCGGCAAAGACATCATTTTAAAAAGGGCAGCCCTGCCCAGAGGAGACAGGGGTAGCTTACGCCAATGGGCCACATCCAGTCGCAGTCTAAGAAGCGGGGGAAGGAGGTTACGTTCGAACCGGAGTGAGGAGTCCAGCGTGATAAAAATCGCCAAATATTTGAAGCCAGAGTGGACAACCTGGATAGGAAACCTGTTCGGTAATGGGGGCAAAACACCCGAGAGAACATATACACAGGACTTAGCCCAATTAATAACCAGACCCGAGTTAGCACCAAACGAAGTAAGAACGTCGAATAAGACATTTAAAGATTTACGCGGGGAAGTAAGATACAGAAGAATGTCATCCGCGTAAAGCGAGACGCGATCTTCAAAATCCGGTGACCAACGGATCCCTTTGAGTGAAGGTTCCCATCGAAGCCACGCAGCCAACGGTTCCAGAGCAAGCGCGAAAAGCAACGGAGACAGAGGGGAACCCCTGACGGGTCCCCCTACCAAGACAGAAGGGGACAGAAACTCGACCGTTTACTACTACCTGTGCCAAGGGTTCGGCGTATAACAACTTCACCCAACCAATAAACTCAGGCCCAAAACCGAATTTCTCAAGAGCTGCCCAAAGATAGGGCCACTCTACCGTGTCAAAGGCCATCGAGGCGTCCAGCGAAGCCAAAATGGCCGGCTCGTCAGAAGCCCCGCCCTCGCAACAGCTCCGTGGAGACGGCGTAGATTAAGAGCCGTGTTGCGATGTGGGATAAATCCGGACTGATCCGGATGAACCAAGCCACTAATGACCGTCAAGAGGCGGGTTGCCAGGAGCTTAGCCAGGACCTTGGGTTCAACATTCAGAAGGGAAATGGGCCTGTAAGACGAACAAAGGTCCCGAGGTTTACCTTCTTTGGGAATAACAACTATCGTAGCCAAACGCTGATCATATGGGAGAATACCCCGTTCGCGGGATTCCAAAAACATGGCACGAAGATAGGGCGCCACCTTGTCAGGACGTAGCTTGTACAATTCAATTGGCAATCCATTCGGGCCCAAAGCCTTGCCCGAACGGAGTGAGCGAATGGCCGTCGCTATCTCGTCCGTAGTAAAAGGGGACTCCAAAGAGACTCGGTCTAAATCGGAAACACTGGGCAGAGCTATATCACGCAACAAAAGGCGAGAGTCATCAACATCCCGTTCAGACACAGGGGTATAAACCGCACGAAAATAATCCGCAAAACATTCAACTATTTCAACCGGGTCTGTCACTCCCACGCCACTCGAAGTCTGAATCACAGGCACCACACGATTCGCCCTCTCCGTCTTATCCAACCATGCCAGTAATTTACCCGCTTTGTCCCCCACATCATACAAACGATCCTGTTGCTCCCGAAACATCAGTTTAGCCGCATCTGTGACCAAAGACTTATAAGCAAATTGCTTCAGACCCAGGTTGTGGAGTTTATCAGATGTAACGTTCGATTCTAGGTCAGCCTCTATCTCAGCAATCTCCCTCCCAAGGTCTACCACCTCCCGATTCCTCGCCTTCTTGGATTCGGCAATAAGGGCAAGGGCCTGCCCGCGAATCACTGTCTTAAAGGCCTCCCACAGGGATACAGCAGAGGAGACGGAACCCTCGTTGTCCAAAAAATAATTGTCCAAAGACTTAATCAAGAGATTGCGGGTCTCGGGGCAGGTGAGGTACCATGGGTTGATAGGAGCCACCCGGCCCGCCGCCTCCACCCCCACCTCAAAACAAAGCCAGAGCGGGGAATGATCAGAGATGCCCCGGGGAAGGTGCCTAATCTCACGAACCGCTGGCGACTGCGCCGCAGGCATCAGGAAATAATCCAGTCTAGACAGACTCCCATGGGCCCCAGAGTGGAAAGTGTATTGAAGCTGAGTAGGATGCATAAGTCTCCAACAATCCACCAAGCCGAACGTATCCAGAAACCCACCCAGCCACTGTTGGGACAAAGGGGTGTCCCTAGGGGGGTGATGATCATGTAGACCGGAGAGCACAGAATTAAAGTCACCTGCTATGAAGAGAGTACTATAAGGGAGGTTCAACAACACACGGCCCAAATCGGAAAAGGTAGAGGTCTGTAGACCGGGGGGCACATAAACGGCAAACAAGGAAAGGGTTCGACCCTCATAGCGACCCACGAGGACGGCGTACCGCCCCCGATCATCAAGGATCACATCATCAATAGCTAGGGGGAGGGAAGCCCGAACAAGGATACCCACCCCCCTGGAACCCGTGGTAAACCCCGAATGTGCGGCGAGGCGATAGCCCCACCTATTCATTGCACGACATGTATTGCCTACCAAGTGAGTCTCCTGCAGAAAAACAATATCTGGAGACAAACGTCGTATACATCGCAACACCACACCCCGCTTAATACGATCCCCCAGACCATTAACATTCCACGAAATAAACCTCAACCCGCTACCCCCCATCCCATATAGTAACGCCGCAACCCCCCTCCAATGAGCATGACATCAAAAACATCATTAGCAAGATAGAATCGCCTTGAGAACACAACACACAAACATCAAACTTCCCATCCACCCACCCCCCAACAATCAAGGAAACACCCCCCACCCTGCACCCCTGCAAGAAGCTAAAAAGCCATCCCAACATGCAGTGTGCCTGTCGCCCAAGAACCCCCATTCTACAAAAAGACCCCGGAGGAGGAAAGGCTCTGACCCACCCGCCACCCCAACAAGAAAAATAACAAAGAGATCACTCAGACAGCAGAGGCACTTAGGCATAGAATCCCAGAAGAAGTTACTTTACACGAGGACCCGGGCATAAACAAACAGTTCAGCTCTCTACACCACCCTCAGCACCACCCGGGTGGGCGGCGGACTCAGCCGCAGGAGGTCGGTCCGGCAGGGAGTCCAGCCAGTCATTCACAGAATCAGGCCGATCAAAGAAAAAGGTTCGTTCATTGTACTCAACTCGCAGCCTGGTCGGAAAAAGCATAGCGTAGCGCAGTCCCATGTCCCGGAGACGCTTCTTGACTCCACGGAAGCCCATACGCTGTTTCTGCACCAGTTGAGAAAAGTCCGGATAAAAGTTCACCGTGGCATTCTCAAAGGCCACCGGGCCCTTCACACGTGATGCCTGCAGGATAGCGTCCCGATCCCTATAGTGGAAGAGTTTCGCAACAATAGACCTCGGCGGGGCGTCAGGCTTACCCTGGCCTCCCGGAACACGATGGGCACGCTCCACTGCGAAGAACTTACTCAGCCCAGACGGAGAGAGGTAGTTCTGGATCAGGTCCTCAACCAGGAGATCAACAGAGTGCGGTTCTGGATTCTCCAGAACGCCAACCACACGCACATTACAGCGACGTGCCCTGTTCTCAAAGTCCTCCAAGCACCGGGTCATGAAATCGTTCACCCTACGGAGATTGCCAATCTTTGTCTGTATCTCCGAGACGTCTGCCGTGAGGCTGGATGACTTGAGATCCAATGACTTCACCTTCTCATTGGTTTTAGATAGGTCGGCCCGAATCAAGTTCACATCAATGGCCACGGTGTCGATTTTGTGGGCCAAAGCTTCATATTGTTGACCTATCGTTTCCTTTATGCCAGAAATGGCGCCCATGATGTCCTGCAAGGTCGGTTCCGTTGATGCGTCTACGATGTGATCAACCGCACTTGGGCCAGGCAGGGCGGCTCCGGGGGACCCCTTCGCATGGGTGTAACGGTCCATAACGTTAGACTGGACCGGGCCCCCACGCAGGGGGGTCTTGGTCTTTCGTGTCTCTCGGTCCCCTCTGCCCGCCATGTCGGAAACCGCACCACCAGGAGACTCACTCGACCCGATGGAAATGGCCACAGGAAAGTAGGGCGTCGGGACCAAAAGGCCGCTGCAAGGGTACCACTAGGAGAGGACCAGCTTGAAAGGAGAATAAGCCAGCCAAAGGCCCGACAGCCGTACCGTGTGCCGGACCCAGCCCAGGCCAGACTCCCCTGCCAGATGTCTCAGTCTGAGGCAGAATCGAAACCGAAACTTAAGAGGGGGACCCACAAGTCCAATCCCCCTGCCGTTGTTGTTCAACTCCGAGACGGCCAGAGAGCCTCACCCAGTCCCGGGCGCACCCCAAGGGCGGACCCCGAAAGTTCAAATCGCCATATCTTCGGCGCCCCGGGTCCAAATCAAATTCTAAAAATCACAGGAAGATCAGCCCAGCGTCCTCTACATAAATCCTCGTGAAGAATCAGGATATGTTCAGGATATCATGCCGGGAGTGGCGGGGGTCCGGAGAGCGCTGTGCTCACGCGGCCATCACGGATGCCCGCCAAGCTCCTCCTCCCATGCCTTTAGTTTCAATCTCTCTCTTGAACCATGGAAACGCCATTCTTGCAGGAGTTCCTTTGTCTTCTCTCACTCCCATAAAGGCTGTCTTCCACACTATGGTCTGATTCATCTCGTCAACAAAGACATTTAATCACATGACTATTGATGTTATAGAAACTTCACTGGCTTTTTATCTATGGCAGAATACAATTCAGAATTGATTGTCTCATTCACAAGGTCATTTCTCTCAAGATCCCTCCATACCTTGCCACACTTCTCACCATTACCAGAACTTAGGATCAAAAACTCACTACTCCTGCAAGCACCAAAATTGAACACTTTCTCAGCATTAACCTCATCGATGCTCAGGACGGCTACCGGCATGGGCGTCCGCAGACATTTTTCCAGGGGGGGGCAAAATGTTAACATCATCACCATCCTCCGACATGATGTGTGCCAGGTGGGGCACAAGAAACACTGGGGCGCAGAACTGGGATAGAATTAAATAAATGCCAGGAATCCAGGACATGTGACTGACCCTGCCACAGGCCAACAAACACCACCTGTAGGGAAAACGCTAAACTTTCTGACAAGGTGCTTTATCTCTGTCTGCTAAGTGTGCAGACTTCCGGGTCCTCGATCCAACACCAATCAAGGCTGTCTTCAGCACGATTCGATTTTTACCCGAATACTTTAAAACAGTCTCAACCCCCAACCATACCCCCCAACCATGGTATTACGTTTTAAATTCCGGGTATTGTGTTTCTCCAGACCAATCACTATAAAACTATACGAGCTACTAGTATGATTGTCATGTGACTCCTACACCTTATAGTCCTTAGTCTTATGTAACATTTTCTATACAGTGATTTACACACATATTGATTGTCCCTGTGTAATGTGTGTGATGTAAAGTGCTCTGATACCCTACAATGGTATGAGTAGCGCTGTAAACCAAATTAAATGCATCTGAGAGAGAGTGGTTATGGAAACTTGGGGGGCACAGTTAAAGGGTGGTAGTGAGGGAATCCATGGAAGAGGTGGTCATTGGGGGGCACGAACTAACATTAATGCACAGGACACCACGAGTGCTATGGCTGGCCCTGCCCTTGAGGCCAGTCTGCCTCACCCATAGGTACTTCCATTGGCCTTGTTTCAGCAGTAGTAGCTGCAACTCACCAGGGATTGGCAATGCAGGACTTGCACGCACACCAAACTAAGTTCGCAAACTTACAGTCACCCGGCTTCATTCACAAGCACTTTTAACATGTGCTGCCTGCTGTGGGGCCACTGGAATTAATTATGCAGCAAAGGATGACAACATTATGCCGTGGTGTTGACTAAATTATGCATTAAAAAAAAGGCTGCAGCGTAATGCAGTATATTTTCAGATATTTTATCATTTTGACGTGTGTACACATGCTAACAGTCTCTGGAAAGATTTTGCCTTATTAGTACCAGTGTAACATACAAACGCAGCAGTGAGAAAGGTGACCAGTCAACCTTTACAATAGGCCATCCACTCCGCAGCAACACAAGTCACATTTTATATTAACTTTTGAAATGTTTGAGTTATCATGAATTCTAGCACCAAGAAGCCAATATTGGTAAATATGTGTACTACAAATAATCCCTAACATACACTGTGCATACAGTATATTCAATCTGGTGCTTTAATCATAGGCTGTTTTAAGGTATTCTGGTAAAAATCGAATCGTGCTGAAGACAGCCTTGATTGGTGTTGGATCGAGGACCCGGAAGTCTGCACACCTAGCAGAAAGAGATAAAGCACCTTGTCAGAAAGTTTAGCGTTTTCCCTACAGGTGGTGTTTGTTGGCCTGTGGCAGGATCAGTCACATGTCCTGGATTCCTGGCATTTAATTGATTCTATCCCAGTTCTGCGCCCCAGTGTTTCTTGTGCCCCACCTGGCACACATCATGTCGGAGGATGGTGATGATGTTAACATTTTGCCCCCCCCTGAAAAAATGTCTGCGGACGCCCATGACATTTAGGGTAGGTACACTGGGGTAGAAATATTTAGAAGCACTAGACGAGTATTCACATTTTAATCTGTGTTATTTATGTATGTTTATATGAATATATGTCATAGCTAAAAGACCATGCTATTGCAGTATTATTTCTTCTTACTGCTTACACTGTACGTATTATATTTCGCATACTGTTTTGCGATTGTAACAGCTCATATCTCTTGCACGGGAAATAAGACTGTTCAATAAATCCTTTTATTGAAACGCCCGTCTATCTATTTCTGTGTAACTCTGAAGAAACTAAGCATGCACGATTGACTGAGTGAAACTGTTATCTATTGTTTCCACGATTCTGAGAACTGTTCCGATTCTAAGGGAAACAACGTTGTCATGTTTATGCGATTGTCAGAAACAAATCCTTTCTTGTTTATTCAAGAAGTTTCTAGTGGCCTTTGAGTTAGCTGGCACATAAAGTAATTAAGTTTAATGTGCTCGATAGAGGCATACTGACCTCAGTCCTCTGCCAAAACTATAGTGTATATTATTCCAATGCACAGAGCCTATAAGGGAAATAGGAACTACACTACATGACGCCCAACAGTTTGGTAAGGCACTAATTTAACGCTAGATACTGAAGTAACTCAGTCATGCTTTTCTCAGGGACCCCTACTCATATTACTCCATAAGACGTCTGGAGTGGGTAGGGTTAATATCCGCCATAGCTGAGTAGGATGAAAATCATATGTATTAGCTGTATGGTTTGGTCAACGTTGAAGGATACGGTGCTCCAAAATATTGTGCACCATATCTTTGTTTCCTTGAAACGTGTTCTGCATTTTTCATTAAACAATGTCCCAAAACGGGGATAATAATACCGTGACCATTGAGGCTACAACTGACCCAGTCGTAACAGCTTTTATTCGTACAGGTTTTAATGAAATTGATGAGGAGGTTATAAACATCCCTCCAAATTTAAGGAGAGCCATCACTCTAAAACTTATAAAACATGGCCTAACACCAAGAGGTGGTAGAGCGGCTTTTTGTGCTAGAGGCACATGAATCTTTTCAGACAGAGGTATTCTATTCATGGATAGTATTCCCAGAATCAAATCCAGTAACAACATTGTTTCACTTCTACAAAGAAGATGAACCACCTGAGGAATATATTCCTTTAGAGGATGTTGAAGTTCCACTCACATACCAGGAGTATAATCCCTGGTTTAAAGGCGCCCTAAAACATTTCAATCACATTACCAGGCTCGGTCCACTAGGTAGACCAGGAGCAACTATGCCGATTTTAGCCAGCTACACACCTCGTCCGGTCATTGAAAAAATGTCAGACGAGGAATTACTCACTCAACTCAAAGAATTGATATAAATTTACAGACAGTTAGTCCTGTATGTAATGCAGACTTTTACAGTCCAACCACCATTAACCATTCCAAATCAAACCTCTCACCAGGGGAATTCACAAAAAATTACTCCACCGACTTTACACGCAGTCATGGGTAAAATGCCCACAAAACATGAACCAATTCCATTCTGAATATCTCAAAAAATGACTCAAATCGAAGCATTATTTTCTAATACTAGCCCTTATGAGAAACAGAATCCTAACAATCTGTTTACCGATGGGGATCACACCACATCTGGAAGACTGCACCACTTGGGGCACAGTCTTTGCTATACTAAAACACATGGTGTTCCATCTATTGCGGTAATACCTGATGTCCTGAAACAAATTCAAAACGAATACGGGGCAGAGCCTGCTCTAAATGTAGGTATGAAATTACTGAAAAACTTCAACCAGGTCTCAACAATAATATTATCTAATATTTAAGGGGAGGCAGCATCAGTGGCGATCCGCCAACATTTAAGGGAATTTGATGTAACAGAACATCAACAAGAACTACCCAGAATATTTGAAAAATCCTATGAAGAATTAAGCAGAGACAGTTTAGGTGGAAAACCTTTGAAACCACAACTGTCTGGAGTTCCTGAAAAAGACTTTATTCCACGCAATCCAACATCTTCTAAAAAGAAGTAGGAAACTAATAAACAAAATTCAAAACAGAAATGTTCTGAATCCCGAGGTAGGTTTCCTCAAAAGTAGCCCTCTGAAAGGAGGTATAGCCTCAGGAATAGGGATAATTTGAAAAAACCTGACAGGTATCAGGATACTGATGCACGTTCCTCTCGTACCTTTCAGATATCATCACAGACATCCGAAAGAAGAGGACGGTCAGATCACAAAGAAGAACGCGTGAAGTCCAAAGGCGTTCAACACGTTCAGAAAAACAAACCAAAATCTAAATTCTCCAAGAAGAAGTTACCAGGTCTGAAGATCAGACATGCCGAAAATTCTGAGAACACAACTCAAGAATGGAGAATGGGCTAAGACACTGATGGACAGTGCAGCAGAAGTAACAATAGCTCGCCAGAACCTGAAGGAACTTCTGGAGAAAGTGGACTTGAATGAGTACATACAAGTAGAGACTGTAGACACCAGGGTTAGTTCTCCACAAAGTATGAAATAACACTCCGGATGGAGTCATACTAAGAAAAGTGAAAGTACTCTTTTGGGTGAGACTTTCAAAGGGTTATGGTACACTTCTAGCAGAACAGGACTAGCCACCAGAATTTGTCAGGGTGTGCCCACATGGCGAAGACATCATTATGCCAGCCTTCTCCAACCATGTTCCAGTACATTTAAAATATACTTATGCCAGGAAATGGGCAGTTGCCCAAGCCCCAGCATTATATAAAAATCATGTAGGATGGGATGAGGACTCATCTCACCACAAGATCCAGTTAAAAAATCAACCTACTGCACAAAGGCAGTCCCAATAAAGCAAGAAGCTAAAAAAAACAGGGAAGGGAGATCTTAGATCAACTTGAATACCAAGGGGTGAATGAAACATGCACTTCCTCAATGAACAATTCTTTGTTTCCTGTATCCAAGCCAGACAATACATGTCATCTAGTTTTGGATTACAGACACCTGAACTGTTGTTCCAAAACATTTGCAGTGTAAAATGCACGTAGTACAGCATTTTTTTTTTATAATTCATTTTATTAAAGGAAGCATCAGCAAAAATTACATTACAGAGGTTACTTCAGAGTTGCAAATTATACATCAGGGGGTCACAGTATAAATAATATTCACAAACATAAGGGAACTTCACGGGGAAGGGTGGTCATCAAAAACAGCATTTCTAGGTGGCGTACAAATTTCTCCTCTGTAACGATTCCAGGGTCCCCATACCAGTGACCACTTTTGAGGGCGTCCCCTAGCAAGATACGTCGTTTTTTCCCTAAACATACACTAATCTAAGTTGTTTTCCCACACTTCTAGGGCGTGAGGTTGTTCCGCTCTCCACAGCTGGGCTATATTTCTTTTAGCTAACATGAAGCCCAGAGTAGACCATTGCATCTGTGAGGTATTTAAGTCGGTAGGCTCCCATATGTTTAGGAGGCATCTCCTTGCCTCTGGCATCAGAGAGACCCCCAACACCTTATGCAGAGTGTTGTGTATCTTGCGCCAATATGTGGCGATGTGTTCACATTCCCAGATGATGTATAGAAAGGTACCTGTAAGACCACATTGTCGTCTACATAATCCCATATCGGACAGTCCCATGCACACCAGCCGGGGTCCCATGACGTAGACCCTATGCAGTATCTTAAGCTGAACCAGCCTCAGGCGAGCTGGGATGGCGACCTCCCTTGGGGAAGACACTGCTGTCTGCCAGTCTTAATCATCTAGCTCTATCCCATCCTGCACCCACTTGTCCCTCAGCGCCTCAAGGGGATCCGCACTATGATTCATTCGTTTTTTATATATCAAGGAGATCGTTTTTTCAGGAAGGTGGCCGTCCAGTATTCTATCCTCCAGAGGTGAAGCCTCTGGGGGTTCCGCATCCCCAGGCAGTGCCGAGTGAAGCGAATGACGGACCTGTGCATAGCGGAAATATTCGGCATTTGTTAGTTCATATTCCACCTGCATTTCCTCAAACAATTTAATCCTCCCCTTCCCCCAGATATCCTTAACTGTGGAGATCCCTATAAGGTCCCACTTATCTGAACCTTTTGTCTTCCAGAGCTTACCTAGCTTCTCGGAGTCCCAGAGCGGGGTGGCCATGGTCAGATTATCTCTCCAACCCAGTGAACTCGTGGCGTCATGCCAGATCCAGACTATATGTTTGGTTGGCCCCGTCAAAGCCAGTTTCTTTGGTCTGGAGAACAAGGCCCTGCTATACCTACTCCCGGGAAGAAGCCATTTATCCATGGCATATCCAGGGTCATCAACTGGACCATATGTGCCATGATTGATCACAGCCAGCTGGGAGGCCCAATAGTTTCTTTTGATATCCAGGAGGGCGATCCCTCCGTCGTACCCGGGAAGTGTTAGCTTATTCAGGGCAATGCGGGGCCTGCCCTCCCATAGTAGACTACGCTGCAAGCTCTCGATCTCACGAAAATAGCCGGCAGGCACAATATCCAAGGTATTCTGCAGGGCGTAGAGAAAACGAGGCAGAGCCATCATTTTAAAGAGGGCTGCCCTACCCAACAATGAAAGAGGAGGCTTCCTCCAATTGGCAATATCACTCCTGAGCCTCTGCAAAGCAAAGGGGGAAGGAGATTTTGGGCATATCTAACTGAGGGATCAAGAGAGATAAAAACTCCCAAATACTTGAAACCTTCTGTATTGACTTGTATAGGACAGTTTCGCGGAGGGACAGGGGGGTCTCCCCTCAATACAAACAACAAGGATTTCCTCCAGTTGATTGAGAGTCCAGAATTTCTCCCAAAGGAGGCCAGGACATCGAAGATCACAATAATGGACTTACAGGGAGAGATCAGGTAGAGCAGAATATCATCTGCATATAAAGATATGCGATCCTCCCATTCAGGGGACCACCGCATGCCCCTGATCGACGGTTCCCAACGTATCCAGGCGGCAAGAGGCTCCAAGGCCAATGAGAAAAGGGGGGGGGACAGCGGGTAGCCCTGATGGGTGCCCCGACCGAGCGAAAATGGTGCTGAAACTCTGTTATTTACCACTATTTGAGCGAGCGGTGTCATGTAAAGCAGACGTACCCATCTGATGAATTCGGGGCCGAATCCAAATTTGACCAAGACCGCCCACAAATAGGGCCATTCAATCATGTCAAAAGCCATGGTTGCGTCAAGCAATGCAATTACAGCTGGCTCCCGTAGAGTGTGGACTCTGGCTTTCACCCCGTGCAATCTGCGCAGATTTATGGGGCATAAAGCCCGATTGGTCAGGGTGAACCAGACCACTGACGACTTTTACCAGTCTATTCGACAGGAGCTTGGCCAAAATCTTCGGTTCAGCATTTAACAGTGAAATAGGCCTATATGAGGCACAGTTAGTTTTAATCTTGCCCTCCTTATGAATTACGACCACCGTAGCCACTCTCTGATTCCTAGGCAGAACCCCTTTCTTTCTAGATTCAACAAACATATCTTTCAAATAAGGTGCCAACTTATCCGGTTTGAGCTTATAGAGTTCAATAGGGATCCTGTTGGGGCCTAGTGCCTTACCAGAGTTCAAGGAACAGATGGCTTGGGCGATCTCGTCCGCTGTTAACACACTATCCATAAATTCCCGATCTTCGGGGGGAAAGACACAGGAGCTGTATGTCTCGGAGTAGTAGCTGGGAGTCGGCCTGCGAATGAGGGGAGACCAAAGTGTCAATCGTCTGAAAGTGGTCCGCAAACCTATCCACTATGTCCTGTGGTTCGGTAAGCGATACCCCTCCTCTGTTAGGAGCTCTGGGATGAGGCGGCAAGCCCAGTCTCTCTTGTTCAGCCATGCAATAAGCTTCCCTGCCTTATCCCCCAGATCATAGAGCCTGCCTTGCTGTTCCCTACCAAGAGCCTTGGCCCTATTAGTGACGAGCGCCTTGTAGTCGTGTTGTTTGAGGTTCAAAAGATGAAGTTTGGCCTGCGTCACTCCCAGTTCTAACTCTCCCTCTAGCTCACGAATGTCAGTCTCCAGGTCCACCACCTCCCTATTCGTATCCTTTTTTGAGCCCGCTATCAATGACAGAGCCTGTCCCCTAATGACCGTTTTAAAGGCCTCCCACAGGGACCGGGAAGAGGACACCGACCCCACGTTGTTAGTAAAGTATTCATCTAGTATTGTAATGAGGTCTTTGCGAGCTTTGGGATTGCGCAGATACCACGGATTGATGGGGGCCACCCTCCCTGCAGTACCTCGAGTTACGACCACATGGACCCACAGCAGAGAATGGTCTGAAATGCCCCTGGCCAAGTGTGTGACTTCTGTTATGTAGGATGCTTGTGCAGCGGGGACAAGACAATAATCTAATCGCGAGAGACTATTATGCGCCCCCGAGTGGAATGTATATTGCTTTTGATCAGGGTGAAGCAATCTCCAGCCATCGACCAGGCCCATTGCGTCCATGAAATCAGGTAGTCACTGCATCGCCCGCCCTGTTTCCCGTGGGGGATACCTGTCCACCATACCAGAGACGACTGTGTTAAAGTCGCCTCCCAGGATTAAAAGACCTTCAGGGAGAGCAAGTAGGAGCTTCCCCAAGTCTGCAAATGTCGTGCCCTGTAGCCCCGGAGGAACATAAACTGATAGGAAGGTTATGTTGTGACCCTCCTACAAGCCCGTGACACCAATGTATCTGCCACTTTTATCCTCCCACGTGGAAACAATTGCCAAAGGGAACACCTTGCAGATCAAAATGCCCACTCCCCAGGAGCCCGACGTGAACCCTGAGTGTGCGACCAATTTGTACCCCATTCTGTGCAGAGCTTTGCATGAGTTCCAGACGAGATGCGTCTCCTGAAGCAGGGCCACGTCTGGCGCTTGCCTTTTGAGATTCTGAAGGACCACACTTCGTTTAATTTTGTCCTCCAGTCCATTAACGTTCCAACTCAAAATCTTCACTTCCCGACCCTCCATCATCTACATGTTACAGTTGAGGCATTTTGTCTATCGATCTAATGTATTGTGCTGATGCAACCAACAAACCACCCAACAGGTGAACCAAACTGTCCTCCCGAAACCACCCACCCCACTGCCCTGCCCACTGGGCTCCAAACTGCCCACTGAAAAACACAGAGTGCCTGTTGCCCTGAAAATTCCAAAGAAAGAATAAAGAACTTATGGGGTAACAGTTTATGAGCTCTGATCCGTGTCCCCAGCTCATGTAACAGTTGGTCCTGAAGAATGCCAATTTAGCAAATTATCAAACATCTTGCACCCCTATTGCCCTAGCATAAGTGTCCCATTCCCCCATCCCCAACCACAATAGTCTCCCTTTTAAACAGGTCGAGTGTTCAACTGGCCTCAGCTTCAGGGTGGCTGACTGTCCTCTTTGCCGTCTTCTCCTCGGTCCGCAGGGGCCTGAGGTCCCCGATATTCGAGCCACTCTATTACCGCCTCTGGCTGATCAAAGAACCATGCTCGGCCCTCCACCTCAACTCTGAGACGGGCCGGGAACAACATCGAGTATTTCATGCCCCTTTCCCTTAAATCTCGCTTCACCGACAAAAAGGATCTCCTTTGTTTTTGCACTCTTTGCGTGAAGTCTGGGAAAAGGACAATGGTAGCATTTTCATACCTGAGTGGGGCGTTGGCTCTAGAGCTCTGAAGGATAACGTCTCTGTCTCGGTAGTTAAGGACTCGGGCTAGCATAGGCCGCGGGGGAGCGCCAGGTCTGGGACGGTCGCCTGGGACACTGTGCGCCCGCTCTATAACGGAAAAAACTTACTGAGGCCCTTTGGCTTCAGGTGCTTGACGATGAGGTCTTCCACAAACAGGTCGGGGCCTGCCCCTCTGATCTTTCAGGCACACCTAATATGCGGAGGTTGTTACGGCGGAGGCGGCCCTCATAATCATCCAGTTTGAGGTCGACTGGGCTGCGTGAGTTCTGCAACTCTCGGACCTCCTTTTGTAGTTGTGAGACGTCCTCCACTAGGCTGGAAGCTGTGAGTTCAACTTGCTTAACCTTCTCATTGAGTTTCCCCATATCAGCCCTAATCAAATTAATAACAATGGCCATGGAGTCCATTTTGTGTTCCAGCGAGGTTTTAACCCCTGTAATAGCGTCCATGACGTCTTTCAGGGAGAGCTCTGGTTCCTCCTCACTCGGATTCTCTTTCGCCGTCTCTTCAGAGAGCCTTCCCCGTTGCGTCTCCTTAGTGATCGTGTAACGATCCAGTTTATTAGCCTGGACCGTTTTCGAGCCTTTGGCCCCAGGTCCTTTCCCACAATCCATTTCACAGGTCGAGGCAGAACTCAGTTGAGGGCAAGCAGCCAGGATCCGTACAATAGACACACCCTGCGCCGCACGCCGAGCCCTGGGCCAGCAGTACAGCTTCGAACCCCAGAGGATCACAGAGGTCCAGCGTCAACAAGTCTGCCCTCAATGTGCCATCTCGGAGCGAGCTATCGCGATCTCAACATTTCCCGTTGTGCCACCATACTGGGAGGACCACTTCATGCGTAATGCCAGTGGACTCAGTCTCTTTTGCTAATAAGCTGGTCGTGTCGGGTTCTGCCGCCAATTCACCACCCTTACTCCTCAGCACTCCACAACTCCCAGCTGGGCAATCGTTGGCGGACCCAAAGTCACAGCATCAACCTCGAGTGGCGTAAACAACCAGGCTCAGGGGCAAAGAAGGCGGGAGGGTGGGGGGGCTCCTCGCACATCAATCAACCAGGCCAGCCAAGGGATTGCACCCTATTGGGGTCCACCGCTGTGTTATCTTCCAAACGCGCTGCACTACACCACCGTTGGAAGGCCAATCCCACCCTCTCACTGCCGAGACCCGTGCACTATTTCGTATGCCGCCTGCACTGATGTAAGTGGTGGCCAAGTCCTCCACAAACTCGCAGGTCGTCACTGAGGTCAAGGGGGGAGGGGAATTCAAAGTCTCAAATTAGGCACTTGCCTGCCTCCTCCAGATCTGCGACCGGCGTGTAGAAGACCGCGGCCGTAATGGCGGCCGCCGCAGCACCACTGCCGCCGCCGCCTCCTCGGCTCCCTCTCGCAGTGTGCTCCTCCACCGCTACAACATAAAGCCCAGATCCGGGCTACTCAGGCGACGGCGGGCGGACAGCCGCAGCGGCCGCAGCCCCACCGTCAGTCATCTCCACCGGGCCGGCGCCGTCACTGTGGGCCCCGGCTTCAAGGCCTAGGCAGGGCCCGCTTCCAACGGCGGCCGTAGCTCCGCGATCAAAGCCGTCACAGACACCGGAGCAGGCAGGTCAGGCTCCGATACATTTCCGGCGCAAGGGGGTGCATACAGGACTGCCGGATGGTCCGTCAGGATAGACGTTAGGGTTCACAGACGACGGAGCTCACATTCTACGCGGCCATCACCGATTGCGCTTGGCCTCGCCCCCCCACATAGTAGAGCATTAATGAATAACATTGTGCGTAAAAAATATAAAACCACATTAGACATTTCAAATGGTTTCTTTTGTCAAAACAGAGCACCTGAAAGCAGGTACTTGACAGCTTTCTCAATAATGGGGACCCAGCATCACTTTTTCCGACTCTCACAAGGGTTCAAGAACAGCCCAGGGTTATTCTCAGCAAGGGTAACAGAGTTACTACAAATTTATGATGACAAGGCATTTTCATTTGTCAATGACATCTATCTGACAGACGATGACCTGGATAGGCACTTGAACAGGGTGAATACCATTATACTGGGCTTCGCCTCTGAGGGCTACAAATTCAATTTCAAGAAATCAAGAATTGTCCTTTTCTTAGGATATGAGCTTTCAAGTGAAGGTAAAAGCCTGGCAGCTAACTTTTTTGAAAAGTGTGCGCTGCTCTAACATCCAAAAAAGGTGAAAAATTTAGTTGATTCTAGGTTTCCTAAATTTTGGAAGAACTTACATTCTAAATTACGCAGCAAGGGTTAAACCTCTCTATGAATTAATCAAACCAGATTTCAAAATCAAAAAATTGGACACACAAGCTCGCGTCCGCGATGGCCGCGTTTTAGCTCGGCTCCGTTCGCTTTCCTGCCTGAAACGTCTATCCTGTGTCTTATCCTGCCCCGGGAAGTATTCTTTGGTAGACTATGGAACTAAGACATTTCGCTGGCACTTACCGTCTGATCCGTCTGTTCCTAGGTGCCGCGGATCCTGAGCTGCGCCCTTGTTTGCTTCGGGGCCTCCGGAGCGGGCGGGCCTGAAACTCCTCGGCGGCGCCCGGGCGGGGCGGAGCGCTGTTGCCGGCCCTTGGTGGAGGTGTGGGCTCGGTCGGAGAGGCCGATGTGCAATTAGACCGGTGACGGCTCTCCGGGCCTGGACCGGCGATCCTGCGGCCTGGTGTTGAGGCGCTGCCTTCCATGGACGGGGGTTGACCGTGTATGTGGCTCGTCTCCCCTTTGTTCTCCTGTCCGGCCATCTTGAGTCCCTCCGCCCGGACTCGGAGAACGGAGCCGGTGGCGTGAGGGAGCCGGCGTCCCTCCTTATCCTGGTGGCCCGCCTTCCTGCCCTGGGGGTGCCTCTGCTTGTGGTCGGCTGTATCCTGTGTGACCCCGCTTGTGGCCGGACGGGGGTCGGAGATTGCCGCGGCCCCGCCGGGCTTTCAAGATGGCGGCCGGCTCCCTGTCTCTCAGCCTGGCCGAGACTGGCGACGCTGGTCCGCCGCATGGCTCGTTTGCTGAATACCGTAAAGGTGAGCCTACGCTTGGTGACATTCTCGCCGCCTTGCGCTCCTGGAGTGCTTCCGTGACCGCACCTATCGCTGGACTGGATGATGATCATTTTGCCGGGCCTGCTGGGCCCCCCCGATGTGTGCGGCTTCATCGCTGCTGTGTGCTGCTGGGACTTTCCTGGAGGTCGTGGACCCGGCGGCTGCCGCTTGTTTGGGTATACGGATACCCGCTGCTCTCAATCATCATGTGATTTCTCCTGTGCTGGGGGTCCGCTGGCCGGATCCCGTCCGGACCGGTCTCGTTGGATCTCCCATTCCTTTTTTGCCTCGAATGGCCGAACGAAGATCCTGTGGTTGCTCCGCCAAAACGGCTTTCCTCCTATTGTCGGCGGAACTGTGCCTGCATTACCTGCGGTGGTTACCGTCTTTTCCTGTTCATCTGGGTCGACATCGATATGACTTGTGTGGATTGACGATGGGACTCCCTGCTATTCGCCTATGGTTCCTCATGATCTGGTTCCTGGTGCGTTGGATGCCTACGGCTTTGGATAGACGAGGACAGGGTTGAGATGAACTTGCCTCGTGGATTATTATTTTGCGGTATGGTCGGATGATCCGTTTGTGACTGTATGACTATGTTCGATTCTCCTTCATGTTCCTGGAGCTTATCCTCGTAATTACTATCTTCCCGTGGGCACTGAGTGTGTTCGGACGGGGGGGGTGGGAGCTGATGGTTTTGATTGTGTGGCTCCTCTCCCGTCGTTGTCTACCTATTTTCCCTTCTTCTTTTTGTCTTTGTGGTTCTTTCTTTACTTTTAATTCTTCTATATTTCGGGTTTCCAGTTAGGGCGACAGGCACGCTGCTGGGGGGTAGGCCATAGCCTTCTGCAGGGGTGCAGGGTGGGGTGTGCGGGGTGGGGGGGGGGTCTGTCATTTTGTTTTTTCCCCCTCTTTTCCTTTTTTGGTTCTATGGCTCTTATGTATCCCTTTTTTCGGGACACGGTGTCTGCATGTGGGCCCCCTGGGGTGTTTTTGCTAGCATGGGCCTTCTGGTCTCCCTGCCGTCACGGTTTACTACGCATCTATTACTCCTGTTACCACTGGTTCCCTGTGCCGGTCTATTTTTGAGTGCTTTGTTGCCATGGGGCGCATGCTGTGATGCCGCGTTCTTTCTTCCCCCCTTTTTCCCGATGTCCTTTTCCTTTTTCCCTTCCCCCCTTTTTTTTTTCTTCCCTTCCCTGGGTTGTTGTAGCAGAGGGCTCTTTGTTTTGTAAGCCTATTTTTCGTTTTCTGTATCATTGTGTGTTCTCGTAGTGGTGGGTGGGCGCTGGGCAGCGGTTGCAATTGCTTACTAATGTGGGACTCACGTTCTGCCTTTGTTAAAATGTAACTGTTATTTTTGAATTTTCCTGTATTCTTTAATACTGCTTGTTCGCGGCCCACCACGGCCCTCTGGACCTTAATGATTGCCATCATTCTGCTATAACCCTTCTTCTATTATAAAATCAACCTTCTCTCATCCTGCTCGTGGTGGTTGCTCTGTGGCTTTTCGCCTTTGATTCCCGATTGGATTACTGTGGTACCCTGCTGGAGCTTCTGTCCTGACCATTGTGCTTCTATAATTGTGGTGGCCGGCCCGATGGGTTGTAGGCCCGTATTTGTGAGCAATTTCTGCACAATAAAGGTTTTTTAAAAAAAATAAAAAAAATTGGACACAGAAACACACAGATATCCTGCGTTCACTTCAAACTGACATGTTAGCACCAAATCACTTACAAACACACGTAAACTTACGCAATTTAGTGATCCGAATCATTCCGGGTCAATGCGGATTCACCTACTTAACTTTTAATGAAGGTGAGAAAGTACCAATTGCATACAAATCACATTTGTTTACACAAGCGGAAATGCGCTTTACATCAACAGAAAAAATTCTGACAGCAGTTCAAAACGCATTATTGTCGTGACTCCAGTGCTAGCCTTAGAGGCAGTTACAAAAGCGAGCATTCCGAATGCAAAAGCTTTACATCCAAGATGGATACAATGGGTTAATTCTCTTGCTGCAACAGATGTTGAATATGTTTTTGATCCTTATTTAAAAATACAAGCATTCCTACAATACGGACACGAATGCCCTCTGCCTATTGAGATTCTTTCTCTTGATCAGTAAGATTTATAATTTATACTGACGGATCTGTAAAACCCGCTACAGGGAGTAAACAAGCTTATAGTGCAGCATGCATGATCGTTATAGGTTGTATGCGCAATGATAAATTCAAACCGATGGTCACAAAAACACAATCTCTAGGAGATTGTACAAGCATTCAAATTGGCACTTGAAATTACAGATCGCGAATTCCCCACACTTATTGTGTGTGATTCTTTTTACTGTGCTCAATCATATAATCAATATTTACAGAATTGGCTTAAAAATGGTTTAATAGATGCAAAAGGTGGCACAATCAAGCATAAAACGCTTTGGGAACAAGTAGTTCAGTTGCAAAAAGGACTACAAAACACTCACGTGATACTCACACTGAGTCATCAAATTGATGGCGTTCACATTGCAGGGAATTCATAGGCTGATGAAGCCGCGAAGGGGGCTGTGCAAACGGCTTCCGTAGCTGCGATCACTCGTTCAAAAACGAGAATAGACAGTGAGATATTATTGTCTGTCAATGCTTCAAGCAAAGGCAGCTGGACTCAGCCATTTTTCTCCCAGAGAAGTTCTCTTCTCACGCAGTCCCAGTATCTTCTAGGTGACTCGCCACTCCAGTTGATATAGGTAACTCAGGCATTTTCTTCGGTAGTGTCTCACCTTTGGTGTCATCTTCCTCACGGTCTTCGGGGTCTCTCTCCTATGTTTTTGTGTTCTGACTTCCCTCTTCGGCGTCCTCCTTTCACGTAGAAACATCCATCATGCCATCTACTCCAAATCCATCCCTAAAATGCTGGTAATCCTACGACAGCCTCTCTAGATCCACCCGAGCGGCTAAAGCGGGATAGCTTTTTCCTGTATAGTATGCATGGTAGTCCTAATGGGTGTATCTGGATCTATCCCGATCTAATCATAGCGATATTCTCTTTTAACATGGAAGGTCTGGGGGCTAGTCACTATAGGTACACGGTACAAAATCTTAGCTTTCTTAAAGTGCATGAAGGTGGATATCGCCCTCCTTCAGGAGGCACAGATACCTAAACTGCAGAGATGCTGGAGGGGTTTGATATTCGCGACGGATATTCAGCATTTTCCAGGGGGGGCACTAATTTGGGTTCCGGCTAGGGATCCCTCTGGAAATGGAGAATTCATTCATCAATGACGACGGCCAATATGTTATTCTGGTGGGAATACTTAATGGGATAAGTCTAGTATTTATAGTTCTCAGGTAAGTTCTTAAACTGGACAGGAAAAGAAAGACTTGAGGAGGCATTGCCATTGTCTCTAAAGACTTTGTTAATATTTCAATACTTGATTCCATTATGGAAGATTGGGCAGAAATATGCACATTTAAGCTTGAACTTTCTTCCAATGTAAGCTGGAAAGGCGCATTAGTATATTGTCCGCCTGGTCCAAAAAAGACTTTAGTCAATGTTTACTGGAATATATTGTGGCCCATGTGGGTGTAGCACAACATTTTCACTTGTTGGTGGACTTCAATTACCATGGGGATTATTCTGCTAATTTAGAGACCAGTCAACTATTTTCTGATCTAGCAACACTTGGACTGCTCCAAAAAGTCAGCAGAGCAACTCATGACGCAGGGCATACTCTGGACCTAATTTTTATATATTTCTAATTTTAAATTTGTGAATTGCCCAAACCTTTACCCTGGACAGACCACTCATTCATCTGTTTTCTGATCCCTAAGTATAACGAGATAGGAAAAATTAACTTTTGTTATAAAAATATCGCTCAACAGTGACAGAAAATTACCCCTGACTCCATGGCCAAGGGGCCGAAGCTCTCTGGGCCCTCAGAGGATCTGGATGTAGAGCAAGCACTTTCTGACAATAACAGAGCCCTGGAGGAGGCTTTTGATAAAATAGCCCAGTTGAAACAGTACAATATTCAAGCACACAGACCCCATGCCCCTTGGTATTCGGCAGAATTAAAAATAGAGAAAGCCTCCTTTAAGAGACTAGTCAGACGATGGCGCCACACTAATAATTCAACTGTTAAGGATGCTTAAAGAGTCTCCTTAAATGTATACAATGTATACCACTGTAACATCAAGTCTGCCTGCAAATTATTTATATCAAAACAAATAGCAGAAGCCAAAACCTCTTTCAAAGCCCTCTTCAATGTGCTTAACACTCCAATTAATCTGCAAGCATCCTTCCAAGAAATAAATGCATCCCAAACTCGTTGTGACTCCTTGGCCAATCAATTTGAAGATAAAATCAAAATTATTAATCAGTATTTTTCCAGTCCACTCGAACAGGCTTGCGAAGACCTCTATTGTGGTGCAGCTCCCTCTAACTGTATTACCAGCTTAAGTAGATTTGAAGGTCCTACTTGGGAGTCAATTCAGTATCCTTGTTTCAACTAAGTCAGGCCCCCCTTGGATGTCTGCCCATCAAGAATAGTGCCTGAACACTCCAATGTGCTTGCCCCTTCTATCTGTTCCCTGTTTAATCTATCCATTAACGCAGGAAAAATCCCATCGGACTGTAAGGCAGCTCAGGTAATACTTATCCAAAAAAAGACCAATCTGGCATTGACCAATTTTGCCAATTATCGACCCATTTCCTTGCTACCCGTATTGGGTGACAATACTAGAAAAACAAATAAATAAGCAAGTTATAACTTATCTGGAGACTAATAACATCTTAGACCCATCACAGTCTGGTTTTAGAACATCAAATAGCACAGAGACAGCTCCGATAGCGGTCATTGACCATATCAGATGTTCTCTCAATGGCAATTTACCATCCATACTGGAGATGCTGGACTTGTCCACAGTCTATGAAACCATATCTCACCCTAGGTTACTAGGCAGGCTTCATGAGATAGGCATCTACAGAATAGCGCTAAAATGACTTTCAGATTTTCTTTCCAACAGGACCCAAAATGTTTTTCCGAGTTCCTATTAATCTCGTACCATGAAATTGGAAAGAGGGGTTCCCCAGGGCTCATGTCTTAGTCCATCACTTTTTAACATCGATGTGGCCTTACTAACCAAAATTGTCGAGGCCTTTGGTTTTGAGATCATATCATATGCAGATGATACTCAGCTTTAAATCTCTCCAGACAATCACTTGGCCAGAACCAAAGAATCCTTCTCTGCTGGGATAACCGAAAACTGACTCCAGTTAAATGACGCTAAAAAAGAGATTATGCTGTTTGGGAAAGCCCAACAGCTATGGAATCTGGATGGGTAGCCCCCCAGAACTTACTTGACACAGCCCCTTCACCTAAACAATTAGCTCAAAACTTGGGAGTCTGGTTAGATCAATCTCTCACTATGAAAGATCAGGTCGTATCCATCATAGGTTCATGATTCCATATGATGCGGCTGCTGAGAAGAGCCTTAATTTAATTTAATTTAATCCTTTTATAGAGCGCATGGTTACACCACTGGTGTGTCCCCACGCTAGAACAGACTCGCATAGAGGAAGAACGGCATAGTCAGCTACTTGTACCAAAGTTCTGAAGGACCTCTAAGCAATCGAGGAGAATAACCAGGTCTTTAGGTGTCTGCGAAACCTGGTTTCGCAGGGCTCCAATCTTAGGTCCTCCAGTAGTGTTTTCCAAGTTTTGGCCACGAGATATCTGAAGGAGCATGCCCCCATTCTAGCTTTATTAATTCTTAGTACATTTACCAACGCACTGCCTTTAGATCTTAAAATCCGGCTAGGTGAGTGGAAGATGGCGGTAAGGTATGGTTCTTCCTAACGCCTGAGGAGGTACAAGACTGGCTGGAAGGATGGCAAAAAGTATCGAGACATGGTCGCAATGGTCACTGTGAGCCGCGTGGGAGGGAGCAACAGGACGACGTGGAGCCGGAATAGGGACACGTTCAGGGGCTCGGACACGTCATGGATGTCTGTCTGACTTTGTTCTGAAGGGCCCACACTGAACACCGAATAGTCTCATTCAAGGAACTCTGTTATTTTGGGATAATGTGCGACGGAGAGATGCGATATGGCGGCACTACTGGATCGCACACAAGTACTCTTCTTCTGCAGTCCGGCCTTGTGGAATAATCTTGCCGCTATGCTGATGGTGGACATATATGAGACAATCCTTCCCACTCATCTCTACTGAAATCAGATTGAGACCCTGGGTACTGGTTAATGCTGAGGCACTGGGCTGGTTGGGGGCTGGAGTGTCGTTCTCTCCCCCCCTTCTTGTTACAGAATGGGAACGGGTACTAAGCACTCTGCTTTGTTGGGGTGGCGGGTTGTTTTTCTACCGTCAAGCAGGGGAGCAGGGTGGGGGGTGGTTGGGACGGGTAAGTTTCCATGGGTTTTCCAAAGTTTAAAGGTTTTTTTATATGGGGCACAGACGGCTAGACATTGCATAAAGTGGTATTGTGAGGATGCGTTGCACTGAGAGCGGTGAGCTCAGAGACTCTGCTTATGGCACAGAACACAGTGTTGACAGGCCCTAGCGCCGGTACAGATGTTCCATTGGTGGCCCCGGTGTCCCCCTTAATGCTACTTTCTTGGAACGTCCATGGTTTGGGGGATAAAATCAAAAAGGGACTTGTACTGCAATACCTAAGGCGCAATACCCCTGCGGTAGCATTGCTACAGGAAACGCACCTGACAGGCTCAGCATGCAAGGCCATGGATCGTTGGGGGTATAAAATGGTTGCTCATTCTGAATTTTCACCGGGCTCTAGAGGGGTGGGCATCCTGGTCCGTAAACAATTCCCCTTGATTGTACACAACACATGGACAGATACACGGGGAGGTTTTCGGCTATCTCTTGTCAATGGGAGGGGAGAAAGTTTAACATTGTGTCTGTGTATATCCCTCCCGCCCTGCACTCTGTGGCCCTTCGAGCACTCAGCACGTTCTTACTGGGCCTCCCAGAGGTAGAATTGATCATAGGGGGTGACTTTAATGCCGTTGTAGAAGGCGCCAGGGATCGCTACCCAAGTAGACCAGCGGCGGCATGCAGCTCCCGCTTGACAGGATTCATTGACGCATTGGGTCTCACTGACGCCTGGAGATACAGGCACCCCACAGAGCAACAATACACGTTCCAGTCAGGGGTACACAATAGCCTCTCACGTCTAGATTATTTCTTCCTCTCTGTTGACGGGCTCTCGCATTTGACAGAGGTTGAAATACATCCCCAGACCACTCACCTGTCACTTTGACCTACACTGTGCACACGAAGATGAGACAGAGGACTTTCCCCATCGCGCCAAGTTACCTGCAGGTCCCCAAGATCCGTAAAGAAATCATTAAAGCCACCACACACTACTTCCGAGAAAACGAGCACTCAGTGCAATCTCCTGGTATTCAGTGGGCGGCGTACAAGACTGTGCTAAGGGGGCAGGCAATCGCCTCCATAACCGGCTATAGGCGAGCGGCACGAGGCGACTAAGAGATGCTCGAGGCTGAGCTAATTGAGCTCCAAAAGCTGCATGAGCAAAGTCCATCTCCAGAGACGGCACATTCCTTGCATCTTAAACAGACCGCACTGAGGGAAAGCCAGAGTCAACAGGTTAAGCTACACATACAGGCTACACGCCATAGGGTCTACGAGGTGGGAGACAAGGCGGGCAAGCTCTTAGCATGGCTGGACAGGAGGGAAAGGGCGCAAAGGACTATAGCTCTGATTCGCACCCCAGCTGGCGCAATTGTTAATATCCGTGAAGGGATAGTAGAAGTCTTAGCCGGCCACTTCACGCAAGTCTACACTACCGAATCCGACATGACAACAGAAGAGGCGCAGACATATATTAAAGATATCCAAATGCTGACTCTGTCCGAGGAAGCGGCGCAGTCTTTGGAGGCGGACTTCACGGTAGACGAGGTTCGGTCAGCCATCCACTCATTACAATCGGGAAAGGCAGGGGGACCCAATGGGATACCCATTGAGTTATATAAATGTGCTTCTGACCTATTAGCCCCTCACCTTCTGGCGATGTACCTTAGTAGCCTGGAGTCAGGGGAACTACCGCAAGACCAACGTATGGCTACCATAGTCTTGATACCTAAGCCAGGTAAACCCTTAGACGAATGTTCCTCGTACCGCCCCATATCTCTACTCAATGCTGAAGCCAAGATCCTGGTCAAACTGATTGCTATCCGACTGACTCCTCATCTCAATACTCTGATCCACCCGGACCAATCTGGGTTTATGCCCAACAGGAGCATCGCACTTAATCTGCGGAGGGTACATGCAGTGATAGCCCGCAAGCCGTGAATACAAGAGCCAGTAGTACTCCTAGCTCTGGATGCTCGCATGGCGTTCGATATGGTGGAATGGTCGTATTTGTTCGCGGTTCTCAGGCATTTGGGGTTCGGTCCCAAATTCTGTGCCTGGGTGAAGTTGCTATATTCACATCCCCTGGCACACGCGGTGGCTAACAGCCACATTTCCAGGGACTTCATACTGAGCCGGGGAACGCATCAGGGCTGTCCGCTGTCCCCCCTGCTTTTTGCGTTGGCATTGGAACCACTGGCAGCCTGGATCCGATGGGATCCCATGATAAAGGGGTTGAACTGGACGGCGTCCTGGAAAGACCGCATCTCATTGTATGCGGATGACGTACTTCTATATTTGACTTCCCCCAGGCGGTCTCTCATAGTGCTGCTGGATATCTTTGAAATCTTTGGGCGCGCTTCTAGCTATACCATCAACTGGTCTAAATCCGTCCTGTTTCTTCTAAAGGGACTTGCCCCGCTGCTCCCGGAGAACTGCCCCTATGGGTAACAGAAGATTCCTTTAAGTACCTGGGTGTGTGGGTGACGCCAAATCAGGAAGCTTTCTTTAGTAAAAACTTAGAACCCCCCCCTGGAGCGGTTCCAGAATGATGTGCAGCACTGGCAGGCCCTGCCCCTCTGACGTTGCTGGGCAAGGCGGCCCTCTATAAAATGATGACACTTTCTCGGCTGCTGTACATCCTTGAAAATACCCCCTTGAAATATTTTACAACTGTAAACACATTGGTCTCAGGCCTGCTCTGGGGTAATAAACCGGCGTGCATATCACATGGCAAATTGATCAGGGGTTGGTACGACGGGGGCATAGCTCTACCGGATGTACAGCTATATTACTGGGCGGCCCACTTAAAAATAATTAACCAATTGCTTCACGCACCCCAAACGGAGCCGGCATTTCAGGCAGACAGATTTGAACTGGGAGAGGCGGGAGTTCTCCCTGCACTATATGACAGGAGAGGCACCTCTTCCCTCCTGGGCCCAACGGCTCACACGGTGTTTATTTGGTACAAAGCCCAGGGTCGCCTTAAGTGTAAAGATGTTATTACACAAATGACACTGCTCTGGTGCGCACGGCAGCTGGGTAAACTCTGATTCAAAGATTGGGACACGATTGGTATTTCCACAGTTGGTGACTTATGGAAACAAGGTGCAGTAATATCATTTGATCAACTCCAAGATCAGTAAGATCTAGCGCCCACCGAAAAGTTCAGACACCTCCAGATTAGTCATGCATTGATGTCTGTCCTCCCACCTGGCACTGAAGTACCTGAATCCACACCTTTAGAGGACCGACTACTTACGGAACATATGCTCAAAAAAGCGACCTCCTTTACATATCGCAAAATAATTAATAACTTGCCGGATCCAACGCTTAAATTGCAACACAGTTGGTCCACTGATGTAGGAGACTTCGATGAGGCGGACTGGCAGACGGCGCTGTCCTCTCCACGGGAGGTAGCCATACCCGCCAGACTGCGCCTGGTGCAGCTAAAAATACTCCACAGGGTGTACTACAACAGGGTCACTCTACACATCATGAGGAGGGCTGAACACCGTCTCTGCCTGAGGGGTTGTGGAGAGGAAGGAACCTTTTTTCACACTATATGGCAGTACCCAGAGATAGTGACGTACTGGACCAGGGTCATGAGAACGGTGTCACAGGTAGTGAAGGTATCCGTGACGCCCGAACCGAGGTGCTGCCTGCTGAACATATGGGGCCCAAACGACCTTTCCCACCCTGCTCAAGACTGGGCGATGCTGGGGATAATGTACGCCAAAAGAAATATAGCCAAATACTGGGGATCCGTGGAGGTGCCGGTGATTAATGATTGGTGCAGGGATCTTGATGCAGCGATGCTGGCCAAAAAAGTGGTGTACTCGAACCGAGTGTGTCCTCGTAAGTGGGGCAAAATCTGGGGGCCCTGGAACGAATATAGGTTTTTTTATGTGATCCACCTTCATCTGAAGGTGAAGATGACTCGGATTAGGGGGGGGAGGGGTTGGGGACGCCGAGTTGGGTGACATGGCCCATGCATGTCTGACGTTACTGATCAGTGTACTGTCTGCTGTACTGCTGTTGATTATGAGGTACAATCGTCACAATAATATGCAATGTATGTCTGAAATATGCCCTGCATTTGTTCTTAATAAAAACTGTTGTTTAAAAACAAAAAAATCTGGCTAGGTGTACATAGGGTTATTAGAGGGTATAGATACCGTGGGCTTTTCTTAGACAGAATTCGATGACAATAGCACATAGCTTTGAATATGATTCTTTTCTCAACTGGCAACCAGTGCAGACCTGCCAAAGCTTTCATTGTCGAAGCACTTCTCGGAAGGCCTAGCACTAATCGAGCGGCTGCATTCTGCACTGACTGAAGTTTCGTCAGCCCCCTTTTGGATGTCCCTAGATATAGTACATTGCCGTATTCTTGTTGGGAGGTCACTAAGGCATGTACAATAGTTTTCCTGGCATTCAATGGTAGTAAGTCGAGGATCTTTCTGAGAGTTTTTAGTATTCCGAACCATATCCCTACAACTTTCTAAATTTGACTGTCGAATGATAATCTGGGATCAAACCAAACTTCGATGTTTTTCACCTCCGTTTTTGGGCTTGGTAGTTGGCGTAATGCCTCTGGCCACCACGCCGAAGTCCAGATGTTTTGGGCCTTGCCCATAATCATTACCTCGGTCATGTTCCCATTCAGCTTTAGACAGTGCTTGTCATCCATTTTGCTACTCCCTCCAAACACATGGAGAATTGGAGAGCTGTTTGTTCACTATTTTTAGACCGCATCACATTCAACTGTGTCTCGTCAGCGTACGACACAATCGTCACATTAAGCTCTTCTACAAGGCATGCCAAAGGTCCCACGTTTAGATTGAATAATGTGGGACTCGATATCGATCCCTGTGGAACTCCCTGAGGTAGAGAGATGCTCTTAGACAGGTGTGATTGTTGGACAACTTGGAAGCTTTGTGAAGAGATAAAGGATGCCAACCATCCTAGTGCAGTACTTCTGATACCGCATTCCTCTCGTCTGTGAAGGAGCAGCCCGTGTGAGACGGTATCAAAGGCTGCACTGAGATCCAATAAGATTATTGTTGCTGTTTGCCCTTCATCCGCGTATTTTCTCATAGTGTCCATGGCCAACAGAAGTGCTGATTCTGTAGAGTGTGCAGCTCTAAAGCTAGATTGTGATGGATGCAGTATGTCATGCTTCATGATGTGATTCGTTAGCTGCTTATTCTCTACTTTTTCAGCAATCTTTGCGACAAATAGTAATAGCGAAATGGGCGAAGATTTTCCAAAACGGTTTTGTCTATAGATGGCTTCTTTTTAATTTGGCACACTATCGCCTGCTTTCATTTTTGGGGGACCTCGCCTATCTGAAATGAGCATGCAATTAGTTCTGAGATGTAAGGCAAGATAAGATTGCAACCCATCATTAATTGTTCAGGGCGAGCAGGATCAACTGGGGATCCAGTTTTGATTCCTGTCGCTGTGATTTTTAACTCATCTAGCTACTGTACTGTGAATGAGTCCAGGGTATCACCAAAAAATGTGATACCTGTTTTACGCTCACTTGTAACCCCCTGACAGGCTTCAACTGGAAAGGAGTCAGATATTTTTGTAACTTTATCGGCGAAATATTCTGCTATTATATTGCAATCCTCTAATGAGGTGCTAGCATCATAATTAGCATTATTGCGAGCTTTTAGTGCTTTGAGTATAGAAACATTTTCTTTTGAGGAGTTACTTGCTTTTTGATTTTTTCTGTGCAGAAATCACATCTGGTTTTCTTTATTAGAGCATGGTACTTTTTGTTCCTTTCTGTAACTCTCTTTGACCTTACTACAATAGCCCTTACACCATGCACGTTCAAGCCTCTAACACTCCTTTTTGGTTGTTGCTAAGGTTTCATTAAACCAGGGTGCTGAATCTTTGTGTCTCTTAGGATTCCTAGTGCTCCAAGGCGCGATCTCATCCAATGCCTCTGTTAACCAAGTCTCAAATTGCCTATTGGCGATATTAATATCCTTCTCTAATCTGAGATTGTTCAATAGTGCATGAGAAAAGGAGTTGGCGTTAAATTTAGACCACTTCCTCCTTGTGACTTTCAGTACTGCTTTCTCTGTCCTGGGTCTATGTATAGGTATAGAGAAAGGAACTAGGTGGTGGTCTGACCAAGGAATTGGCCAAGACATCCCCACCTCTGTCTCCATAGAGCTGGTAAATATGGGATCTAAAATGTGCTCTCCTTGGTGTGTAGGCATTATCACTTTTTGGACTAGATTCAATGTTCCTAAATCTAGGCAGAGGGCTTTGGCCTCTTTGTTTTCAATGTTATTAAAACGTATGTTCAGATCCCCTAGTATGAGGAAGTTCTTATACCGTAGGGCTGGTTGAGCCACTTTCTCTCCCAGACTTGCCAGGAACTGAGTTGCTGGGCCTGGAGGTCGGTATAACAGAAAGCCTGATATGGACTGGTCACCAGCCACTGACAATATGAAGAGGAAAGTCTCACAATTATCTATGTTAGCGTCCTTGATGCTGCACTGTATAGCAGATTTATGAACAATTGCAATTACGCCCCCTCTTTGACCTACTTAATCCTGTCTTTTTATCTCACAGCCGTCTGGGAGTGCGTCCAAAACAGCAGGGTCAGAGCACTCATTTAGCCATGTCTCAGTTAAAAATAATGTGTCTGGCCTTTTTTCATCCAGAATATCACAGACTTCATATTTATGTTTGGACAGCGACTGACAGTTCAGTAAGATAATTCGTAGATCACTCTCCTGCCTGTTTTTGTATTTACTGCCTGTTAGGTTCATGTTGCATGGGAGCACTTTAATGGTTTCCTCTCTACGTTGATATCATGTTTTCTACAGGCAGATCTTGTCTGTGATAGCTTGTAGAGTTCATCAAAGGAGTACCTTATCCTGCTGTGTGATCTCAAACTAGCAGGGGTACTGGGTCCTGCATGGCGGCGGACGGGCGCAGACGGGTTTGCCCTTGGTGCGCCTTCGGCATGCCCGCTGCATGCGTCCGTTGCGTGTTCGTGTAGGTGTCATCTAATATAGTATCTAGACCATCACCCGGTCTAAGATGGTGGCAACTGGAAGTGAGGCTGCTGGGCTCTCAACCGGAACAACAGAACTGTCTCCGTAACAAACGCGGGAAGCCCGGCGGTGGACCAGAGAGTTTGGTGCAATGAAAACGGTGAGACTGTCTCTATTTTAGTTTAGAACAGGTTTAAAAAAATCTCTACAACACACTTTTATAGTACAATTGAAAGTAATAGCGTTCTCCCTGGGTCCGGCACCTTCCAAAATCCCCAAAACACAGAGGGGGTGTCAAGTGACGCTTAGCTACTCCCTGCCTTCCCTCTACTACTATTTACAGCAAGGGAAAATTTTGTCCAGGCACCGGTGATCAGCCGTTTGGATTATGGGAATGCTCTCTTGGGCTCAGCACCTGATCTGTAACCTTCTTTCAAGAGAAGCTTCCTTCCCTCTTCTTCATACCCTACACTGGCTACAGGTTAAAAACAGAATTGTTTTCAAAATTTGCTGCTTAACCCAAAGCTCTATCTGGAAATTGACCTTCCTATCTTTCATCAAAGCTCACTCTCTACTCCCCTCTAAGACTTTTAAGATCCTCAAACAAAGCACTGCTCAGGGTCCCTAGGGTCAGGATGTCCTGGTCAGGGGCAGGTCATTCACTTTCTCTCTCCATCCTATTGGAATAAGCTGCTTCTTCAACTGCAAATTTGCAAGGACCATTGTCAATTTAGAAATTTACCTAAGACTTATATGTTTTAACTGCTTCAGTTTTGCTGTCTCATGGCTCCTGCGCCGAGATACCCCTCCGATGGTGATTTGTGTGTGTAATAAATTTTAATAAGATAAAGTCTACCCTTTGGCAGCTTTTTTGCTCCAAATGTAGGGCAAGTGACGTTCCTGACCAGAATTCTCTTACACTGCCCACATCTCACTCTACTCTTGGGGGGGTGACTATAACTGTGTGGCAGATTCAAACCTGTACAGGTCTTTTCTCCCACTGACTGATACTGTTGTGATAAGATTGGTTCAGGGTTTTCAGGACTGACTAGAGCACTGGACACTCCGAGACATATGGCGGGTTCAAAAACCAGTTCTCCTTCTACTACCCAGTGCATGATCTGCATGTCAGACTACATAAGATAAAAGGCTCGGCGGGTCTTTTAGTCGGGGTGGTCCGGTCTGAGTACTTGGGTCTCAAGTTGTCAGACCAATACCCACTTAGGATGGAATTTCACTGGGGTCGGCGCACGGCGCCCATCCCCACTTGGAGTCTCTCACCTATCTAAGTCTATGAACGAACCTCCTGGGACCCCGTTGGTGACCTGATTGCTGCTTACTTTGACACCTTTGCCCATACTCCCTCCCACATCAATGTTGAGTGAAAAGCATTTAAGGTGGTCGTTAGACGGTTTTGCCTTAGTCGGTTGTTGGGGTGGATCGCTTGCTTCGGACTGACCTGCCCACCTCAGAGACCGACATCTGATGCCTGGAAAATTAGATTCTGCGGTGCCTGCTGTTCAGCCTGCCCTATTGGGAAGCGTGAAAGCAAATCTCTGTAGTATTGGGAAAACTCTGTTCTATAAGTAGACGAGAATTCTCGATACACCACATCAGTACTGAGGGCATGGGAGCAGGCCGGATGTTGACTTGCTTGATATGTTCAGAAGATGGGGTTCTCCGATCACGCAGGTGACAGGGCCAACTGGAGAAATGGTACACTCCCAAAAAGACATATGTGAAGTTTCCACGGCTCACTACAGGGCCTTGTACAAATCTGGGGCTCTTTTGTCTAGGAAAGAGCGAGATCTCTTTCGCAATAGAGAGGACTTGCAGCGGCTTGCTAAGGAAAAGTGAGAGGAGCTGGGTGCTTCAATGTCAGAGCAGGAAATAAGAGCAGCCATTTAAACCATGGCTCCCTGAAAAACACCCGGGACAGATGTCCTCCTGTCTGAATTTAACTATACCTATGCCAAGCATCCCCCCTCCCCCCATAATGCCTTGCTAAGTTATACACGGAGGCTATGGGTTGCGGGAGGCTCCCTGATATGACCAGAGAACCTCAAATAGTGACCATCCCTAAACCCTCAAGCGACATGGCGGAAGCAGTATCCTACCGACCCTTGTTGATGTTGATTCTGGACTAAAAAATACTTAGTAAGAGCCTGGCCAATAGACTTCATCCGCATCTTTGCGGTCTCATGAGGGACAAAATGGCTTTATCCACAACCCTAGCACCTGCAACATTAGACGTCTGTTCTATGTCCTGGAGGTGACAGACAGGAAGCAATACCCCGAGGCACAGGTACTTTCCATAGATAGCTGCAAATCCATTGATACGGTCCAGTGGGACTACTTGCAGTTGGTCATGACTAGAATGTCTTTAGGTGACGGTTGGAATAACTGGGTCACACTATTAAATTCACAGGGCATGGGAACGAGTGTGCAAGGGTGGAAGCTTTTCCAAGCCCTTTGAGATCGGTTGGAGCACTCAACAGGATTGCCCACTCACTCCCATGTTGTTCGCCCTGGCGAATGAACCATTAGTTTGTGTGGCGAGACAGGGAAAGGGGATCCCACTCTAGGATGGGGTACATTTGGTCTCGTTATATGCAGACAACATGCTTGTTTACCTGTGTGGTGCTAGAACAACGCTGCCCTCTTGGAGGACTTTCGGCGAGGTCTTGGGCTTTGGCATGAGCAGGCAAAAATCATGTGCCTTCCCTGTGTCAATGCGGTACGAGAGACAGCCAGCGACGAACCTGCTTGATGAAATTCAATGGGAACCCAAGGTCCTCAAATACCTGGGAGTCAAGATCTATTATACTTAAACTGACCTAAGGGAGAGTAATCTTGGGTGGGGTGATGTGTGACCTTCTGGATGACACTGTAACTTTACGCCATGGCTCGGATAGCACCGACTAATATGGTGATACTCCTGCAAGTCCTGTATTATTTTGTTCATTTCCTGGTTTATGTACCAAGGGCCTATTACAGATCCCTTGATTCCCTGATCAGGGAACTGATATGGGATGGGGGTCGCCCATGGATGTTGCTATACACGCTGAAAAGACCCATGTCCAGAGGCGGCTTAGGGGTTTCTGACTATGAACTATAATAATACGCAGGCCAACTGCAGTGGCTGGCTCACTGGGGAGACTAAATTTGACAGAACTGAGAGAATTTCTTTTTTATTGATTTCACAAAAACCATTACAGTGCATAATGATGTATCACAATTGAGTACAGACATGAATTAACCAGGTTAACACTGAGTACAGAAAATCTGTTCTGCATTAGGGGGCAGGAAGAACACTCATTAATATTCACTACAAGCTCTGCAATGTTTCGGCAATCCCAGGTATACCCCTCTCCAACCCGGCCCCCGCAGAAATGGGTTGTGGCACTGTTGGAGCACCATCCATGTCCCGTGATGCCAGCATGTAGGAATGAAATGGTTACCACATATCCAGGGGCCTAGCCACGGGTGGCTGTAGCTGTGCATATGTGTCACTGTTTGTGTTGCAATAGGTCATGCTGCGCAGCCATGTGTGTAGCGTGGGTGGGTGTTCACTGCCCCAATTGATGGCTACTGACAATTGTCAGTCCAGCTTCATCCAAAACTGCAGCACTGAAACAGCCCTGATGACGCGCTGAGGATTCTCGATTCGGGGGGGGTCCTGTCTTCTAATTCTCCTTGAACTTTCTGCAGCCTTTGACACTGTCAATCACAACACCCTCCTCAACACTCTTCAACAGAGAATGGGCTTGGAGGGCACTGTGCTTAGATGGTTTGCCTCCTTCCTCTCAGATAGATCCCAAATGATCAAAATAGAGAACAGTCTTTCATCTCCTGTGGCGGTAGGTCAAGGTGTTCCGCAAGGCTCTATACTTGCACCCACTTTGTTCAATCTCTATTTAGAACCACTGGGAAATCTCCTAAGTAAATCCGGGATCCACTATCATCTCTATGCAGACAACACTCAAATCTACCTCAAGGTTGCCTCCACTCACGATCTCTCCATCCTAAGCTCTACTCTTGACTCCATTCAAAACTGGATGTCAACTCATCAACTGATTCTGAATCCCGCCAAAACTGAATTCCTCCTCCTCTCCTCCTCACTCTCTCCTCCCCCGGTTCAATCATGGATGGATCAGATTAATCTACTTAACAATAAACCCATCATTGTCGACAGCGCAAAATCTCTTGGTGTCATACTTGACAAAAAACTCAATCTAATCTCCCACATCAATTCCATTGCAAAGTCTGCTCGATACCAATTGCGCCTTCTTTGGGGAATTTGTCGCTTTTTCCCGGAGCAGGACCTTAAAACCCTGGTGCAATCGCTGGTCCTCTCCAGACTGGACTACTGCAATTCTCTTCTTACTGGCCTCCCCAAATCCCACTTGTCCCCCCTTAGATCTGTTCTCGATTCAGCAGCTCGTTTCATTTATGGGGCCAAAAGAAGCGACCACATCACACCGATGTTATCCACCCTCCGCTGGCTTCCCATCGAGGCTAGAGCTATCTACAAGACTGCCTGTATTACCCACAAAGCCTTGCACTCCTCCTCTCCTCGCTACCTGTCGAACAAGCTGAAACTCTCTGGAGGCTCTAGACCTTCACGTAATGCGGAAAATCTACTGCTTGAACCTCCCACTTTCAAGAAGGAAAGAACGATGGCCCAATCCTTTTCAGGCAACGCGGTGGGAATATGGAACTCACTTCCGCCTCAGCTCCGGACCACCACCTCCTCCCAGGTCTTCAAAACGGACCTCAAAGTTCTCCTCCTCCAAAGACACCTCCTAAAGTAATTCACTCCCTCTATTATCTGAAGGAAGACCTCCCATCACTGAAAACTATTCTCCATGACTATGGAAGTGCCTTCCCAGTGTGTTCTGGTAGTTTGAGTGTTTACCATTTATCGCAGTATTATCCTTGTACCTGTGTATGGTACCCTTTTGTAACTTGCACACGTCACTTTTCTCTTGTAACACACTGTTTGCTACCTCTCACATTTTGTTTGCTGTTGATACTTGCACAAGTGCCACCATTGCCTACGTAACGTTTGTTCTTGTGCCTCTGTGTCTAGCATATATTGCAGTATTATACCTCTAATTGTACTTTGTTTTCTCTTGTAACCTGCACACTTGTCACTCTTCCTCCTGTATTGCACTGTTTGCTACCTCATGTATTTTGTTTGCTCACTTTTACCTCGTGTAACTTATCGTCTGCTTTTGTAATTTTGTTCATTTGTAATTTTCTGTTCCTATTGTGAAGCGCTCTGACGCCTTCGGCTAAAGTCCGCGCTATATAAAAACGCATAAATAAATACTTCGCATTTAGAGATGAGAAGTGGATTGGTGACAAACTGTCACTTGGATTTGGGAAGGTCTTGTGTGTACCCGAGAAGTGCAATGAATGGCGTGGGCGTGAGCGCCACCTCAATCTTATGGGAAACTTCCCTAAAGACTACCTTCCAATTGCCCGCTATCTCGGTACATGTCCAAATAATGTGTGCGAAATGTGCGACATCTGAGGCAAGCATGTGGACGAGAGGGGTCTATGCAATGTAGTTTGCTACGTATCATATATGCTTTCCAAAGGAATTTAAAGTGCAACAGTTTGGGCCAGTGGTTCTGGGAGACCCGGCGTATTTGGGTGCAACACTGACCCCACTGCACATCAGTGATTGGGTGGCCAAGGTCATGCTCCCACACCGCCCGCACCCCAGCGTCCCGGCAAGGAAGCATCGCCACTGTGGCCTTATACATTCTAGCCATAAGATGACTCCCATCCCCATCCTTGATAACACCTGTCAGAATTGGGAATTCAGGGGGTTCTAATGGATAACTAAACATAATTGCCCGCAGTGCCCTCTGAAGCCTCTGCAGCACATAATGATCCATTATTGTGGCCTCGCGGAAGTGAGGTTCATCTGTGCGCAAACAAAGATGACTTTTGGGGAATAAGTCACCAAATGTTACCAAATGTAATTTAGGCAATGTGCGCTTTTCAAGGGTGTCCTGGAGAATGTGAATCCAGACGTTATCCACTAGTGGTAATACGGATGAATACAATATACGGGATCTAGTTACCGTGAGTAGCTTGTGCCATGCCCAGCTGGTTGTGGATAGCCTTTGAATATCGTATGGGTCCTGCGGAAACTCAACCGGTACCAGGGAGTTAAGTGGCACCGGAAGGTCCAGATCGGCTTTTGGTCCGTAATACGGAATCCTGACATCTGCGCGGTACCAGTGCAGAGCAAAGCTCACCTGTGCTACCAAATAGTAAATATGAAAATTTGGCCCCCCGAACCCTGCTTTCCCAAATGGCATCATTAGGGTATCCCAGCTAATGCAGGGCTGTTTATCCCCCCACACCAATTGTTTTAAATGCGTTCGAAGGTCTAAGAAGAAACTGTTATACAATGGGATAGGGATGTTTTGAAAAAGATATAAAAATTGCGGGAGAACATTTTAACTATGGCTATTCTTCCTGCCATTGACAAGGGCAATCTCAAGAACTGAGAGAATTTGGTGGTCTGGGTAGAGATGGGGAACTGTTGGCTGTGCTCCTGGGGGTTAAAATCCCCACACCCCCTAAACCTAGACTTCTTTGCGAAGCTCTCAGATGCTGGAGGGGAGCCTGCTATTGGATTGGACTGATCACCCTCTATGCTCGAGGTACATCATTGGTGGGCTGACCAGCCGCAAGTGGAGGCTTTCACCTTACAGGCAGATAGCAACCTGGATAGCAGCTGGGATTAAGACCATTGGGACTGCTACTCGGAGGGCACCTTTCAGTCCTTGGAGGCCTTAGTGATAGAGTTAGGCTTTCTTAGAACCTAGTTCTTAACACATGGATTGTTGACCCAAGCTTTGAGCAATCTATATAAAAGGCATTTAATCCGGAACCCCCCACACATGACTTCTTCCAGACCATCCTAACGTTTGGTGGTGGAAGACACTTGCTCTTGTGGATGTACAAATCAGCACTGACCAGGAGGCCAGATGACTTGCCTGTCCTGAGAACTCACTGGAAGACTGTATAGGTAGACGAATATATGATGATATCCCGCATTCTTTCATCCCGCATACCATCACTCCGCATTTTTTACTCCGAAAGTACCATTACTCCGCAAGCCATAATTCCTAAAACTTTTACAACGCTTATGACTTTATTACGCATGCCATTACAACGCAAATGCATGTGTGGTGAAGTCATATACTTTGTAAAAGTACTTTAATTAAAAAAAAAAAAATATATATATATATATATATATATATATATATATATATATATATATATATATATGAAAAATGTGCCACTTAATGGCTAAATATGGGCCAGTATAAATATGGAAACAGTAGAAGGACTAACTGACCGTGAGCAAAGCCTTGTTTGGCTGGAACGCGTTGGTGGGGTGAAACGTTGGATTAAAGCCTTCTAAAGTACCCGGTTGTGCTGCCTCCTTTGTTCTAAAAAATTAATTTGAGTCAGGATCCGACCCCTGGGCCGAGCACACGCTGTGGAGCGCTCGCACCAAGCTATTTTGGATCACAATGTCTAAAAAAAAATATATAAATATATACAAATATATATATATTTTATTAAAATGCAACATTATTTCTTTTAGATTGTATGCACTGCTGATGACGTCACATATTACATCACTCATGACATGGTCAGTGACATCACTCATGACATCACTGATGACACCATCCAGTGAATTTGTGTCTTTCTGAAAAATAAATATGCTTTATATATGTATATGTAAAGGTCGATGGAAGAATAAATGTTTAAATAAGTGTCTTAATGGATGTTTTAAAAAAAAAAAATTGATTGGTTAACTGGCTTATTAAGTGTATCTTAGTGAATACATATATTAGCGAGTATTGTTTAAATATTTAAATGTTTGTATCAGTGTTTCACTTTGTGTATAAGTGGCTGCATGGGTTGGTGAGTAGCTACATGTGTGTGTATATGGGTTATTAGATGTTTTTTTAGTATCAGTATGAGTGTCTGTATGGTTTGGTGGGGGTGTTACTTAGAACATTGATGCATCAATGACTGACTCACAAGTTCAAGTTCAAAAGACCTTTATTCGAATTTCATAAAATTCATAAAAGTACCGCAAAATCATTACAAATCGTTACAGTTGTACATAATACAAAATTTTTACAATTAATAAAATATATCTTGATTAAAAATCTCATACAGTTCAGCTCCAATAAGACTAATTTCTAGTTTCATGGGTTTTCCATTTTTTTACGCGCTCGTATGCTCAGTCTCAGAAAAGTGCTTGTGCAGAAGATTAGTTAATCAGAATCCAAAGAAACTAACATTCTATAAGACTCATTTAATGAGAGTGGTCTATATTTCTTAAAATAGGGAGTTAAAAGCCATTTGATATATCTAAGATAAAATTTACAAAAGAATAGGAAATGCAGATCATCCTGTGAGCTGACACCATCACAGGGGCATGAATTAAAGTCAATACTGTGTCGATGCCCCAATGGAGAAGACAACAAAAATTTCACTGTACCCACTCTTAGACGAAACAAAAGTGATCTCTCCCAACTAGTCATGGGTAGGGTGAGATACGGCGGGAGAGGTTGTCTGCACAGTTCGTTCCCTAGGTATTTTGCGACAGTTGATTTCTGGGATTCTCTGCCTATTCGTTCAGTGTTGTAAAGTGCATACAGTGCATTTTTAACCTTGACCTTATCCTTAAGTTCAATTACAGTAGGGTCAGTGTTTTCGAAACTTCTGTGAGCCATGGAATCGCCATCCCATGGTCGCAATTTAAACAGTCTTTTATAATGTTTTGTGTAAGGGAGGCAGCATCATTCCTCCAGACTCTAATCCAAAAGAGTGCTGGTCTGGATCTAATAAAATCACTGATATATGGCAGGTTTAATTCACTGTGGCAAATATAATCAGAGGATGAAATCGGGGCACCCAATATTTTCCTACAAAAACGACTTTCCTCCCGTTGGATACATTGGTTGCTTCCTGACCCCCAGACCTCCGCTCCATATGAGGCAACAGGTAAGCACTGCAATTTAAAAAAATTTAAAATGGCTTTAGTTGCACCGATTTTCTTTGGGCGGGGGAGACTCATCACAGAATTGATGGCTTTCAAGAACTTGCTCGTGGCGTGGGCTAAATGCCCACTCCACGAGCCGTTCGCAGTGAAAGCCAATCCTAAATAAGGAAATATAGGAACAGATTCAAGTTTATCTGTACCTATCTGTATAGTGTTGAGCTTCCTTTTGCCAGGGCCACAAGACATAATAAAAGATTTTTTTAAATTAACCCGCAAATCTAGACCCTCCATAAAATGTACAAAACTATGGACAAGGAGGCGAAGGGCATTAGGTGTGCGGGCCATAAGCACCGCATCATCTGCGTATAAAAGCGCTGGTAGGGGTTTCCCTAAAATTGTCGGGACATCCGTATTGACTTTTTTCAGGCAGTTGGATAAGCCATTAATATAAATGATGAACAACAGGGGTGCTAAAACGCACCCCTGTCTCACCCCCCTGCCTATATCAATGGATCCTGAAACTTCACCCCCAATCCCTATTCTGACACGTGCTTTCAGGTCAGTATGGAGGTAGGCGAGGAACCTGACTAGAGTGTCGTCTAGCCCGTTATCAGATAGGATTTTCCAGAGTTTGGATCTATTCACTAGATCGAAAGCGGATGAAAGATCCATAAAAGCGAGGTAGGTGGGAGATGATCGGGCAATGCTGTACTTATCAATTATTAATTTCAGATTCAAGCATTGCTCCACTGTTCCTACCCCACTCCGGAATCCCATCTGACATGAATCCAATAAGTCGATGTCTACGGCCCATTCGAGCACTCTGTTATAAATGATACGTCCCAAGATTTTTCAAGGTGTTGTCCAAAAGGGAGATTGGGCGGTAATTGGCTGGTTTCGACCTATCTCCTTTTTTAAAAATTGGGACGATAATACTAGTTGCCCATGTCGCTGGCATAGCCGCTGATGGCAGACTGTTAAAAACATTAAGCAGAATAGGAGCCCATAAATCAATGTTATCTTTAATAATATCTATGGGGAGGCCATCAGGACCAGGCGCCTTGTTTCCAAGGCTCTCTTTTATAGCTATTACAACTTCGTGAACTTCAATCTGTAGACCGGCCTGTTGTCCTAAGTTAAAATTAGGAGTGGGTTGCTCCTCTGGTGAAGCAGCGTAAATTTTGGAGAAATGGGTCTCCCATACGTTGCTGGTTATGTTGCAACTAATTGGGGAGAGCTTTTTGCCCATTTCTCTTGTTTTCCGAACGGCGCACCAGAAAGGACCACTGCCACCCAAATTTGCACTGATCACCAGCGATTCCCACTGTTCTAAAAGTAATGTTGCCTTTCTTTCTGTTACTTAGTTTTGTACTGTTTCCTGGCTAACTGGATGGTCGTTTTACACCTAGGATGGGCATTAAGTGCCTTTCTTAGTTCCTTGTTAGCCAAGGAACAAGCTGAGTCAAACCACCTTGGGTCTTTACCTTCCTTGGGTAATGGAAATGATAGGAGAGTTTTTATAACAGAACACAGTACTTCAAAATCTGCAATTGTTTTGTCATGGTTAACATTCATTGACAGACAAGAGTTAAACAGATATGAATGTGAGGTTTGCACACTATCCAGAATTGCCCCACAGTCAACCCCCCTCCACTTTAATCGTAAACCATCAATTGATGGTGTAATATCCCTCGCGCCATTCAATTTCATAAAAACAGGGCTTGGTGCAAGGTTCAGGGTGATTGTCAGTGGGTTGTGATCACTAAATGTTGTCACCATCACTGTAGACTTTACTATACAGTCTGAGAGGTGTGGTGACATGAATATATAGTCGATGGTGGAGCTGCAGTCCCTACTTATAAACGTGGGGGCGTGGGGGATGCTAGGGCTGTGACCTATTCTCATGGCATCGTCAAGGGCAAATTCAGTTAATATATTACCTAATTCGATGCCCCTGCGTTCCGCTTGATCGTGATAGATCCTAACCTCAATCCCATTTCTCTTTGTGAGTTTTGCATTAAAATCACCCCCAATTAAAAATCCTGACTCTGTATCAGTTAGTATGCTACATTCCAATTTTCTTAAAACTTTTGACAGGGCCAGAAAATTCTTGTTCGGTACGTGATAAAAATCATTATTATAAAAGTTTATTAAATAAATCTTGGTCTTTGACTTTAACTTATATTCAAGGATTTGAATATTCGGATTATCGCTAGGCAGATCCCTAATTGAACCACCAGCCAAGATCTTAATCCCGATAAACAGGCCACCCACTGCTCGTCCAAAACTAGGTTTGGATGATGTTATACTAAAGCAGTGGTAACCCTCAATGTGAGTGTTTCCAACAGCCCATGTCTCCTGAAACATAAGGATATCCATGCCATCAATTATCTCAGCCCATGCGGGGACTGAAAGCTTAGGTTCCAGCCCTGCCACATTCCAGCTGAGAATTGATAAACCATGGACACTACGATGCCTAGTGGGCTTACTCCCAACGCTCAACAAAACGTCCCCGTTAGTGTTAACTACAACAGGTGGGATACTATTAACATTCATGTCATTCACTGGGTTATTTAAATTGTTCTGGTTTATACATTCCTCAGCCAATAGTGGGTGCCCCTCATGTCTGTTATTTAGGTCTTCACTATTGGTGATACTCTCAACCGCTTTATCCAGTCAATCCTGGTCATCTAAATTGGAGAAGTATTCAAACCGGTTATGATTAGGTGTGTTAAATAACGGCCTAGAATCATTTGTTGGTATAAGTTGGTTGAAAGCCAGTCTCGGGTGTGACCTTTCCCTATGATCATAGAGGGGCATGATTGGGAATTGTGGGTAGTGCGGAGGGTAAACTGGCATTGGGGCTTGATGACGCCAAGTGTGGCCATTCAGATGGTTAAAATCTTGGTTCTGAGAGAAAAGTGGGGATTTAATTCTAGCTCCGAAATTCAAGTCTTGGTGCGAGATGGGGAAGTTATTTGACATAGTTTGTTTGTGGGGTATCAAATGTCTGTAAAAGTAGCCTAATGGGAGGAGAGTCATGTTAAATTGCCATGGTGAGGGTAATGGGGCACTAGCCAATGTTTTTTCCGCCCACTGAGGGTTTTTAAAATTTATTGTAATACATTCCCCCTCGAACTTTTTCTTTAGTGGGCCTATCCAGCCTACTCTCTGAACACCAAGCTAATTTGGATCACAATGTCCTTGCCCTTCGTCCTCTATCCCTGTGGCGCTCAATATGGGTAAAGGAGGAAACCAGGTTCACACAGGATGTAATAACAGATTGTATTAAACTTGATTGCCGATCGAACATTCCTTGGCTGAAGCATATACATTATTGGTATAAAACTTTATATGGACTGGACATTTATAATGATTTAACAACGGACCCTATTTTATCCAAACGGGAGTTGAAGGTCTCGTTTATGAAATATGCTGAAGAGACCAGGCTGGAAAAATATACTAAACAGAGCACATTCATTTTTTATCAACGCTATAATATTAATGTTGGCTTTCAAACTTATCTTGTAACAGTTAGTATTCCATCCCACCGTTTCGTTTTAACCCGTCTCCGCCTAGGAATTGTGCATCATCTTGTGGCTTTTCCTGTGCCCAAAAAACCTGGAACTTGTGTATGCCCATGTGATGGTAAATCAAAGCAGAGCACATGTCACTTTATACTATCTTGTACTTTTTATACTTTTTTAAGGAAATATTACTTGAAACCCATCTTTTTAAAATATAATACGCATCATCTACAAACAGCAATGTCACTAGTATTTAATCTAGAGTCTTCAGATGTATGCTTTTATGTGGCTACTTATATTTTAAAATGCATCTCTGTAAGAAAATCAATTATTGTATGAATTTTGTTAGTTGTTAATTGTACTATGCACTTTAAACTTGATGCTGCTGAACTACGTATTTGTATTTTGCACAAAACCATGGTGCACTTTGAATATGATGCTGCTGAATCATATAATTGCATTTTGCACATATATTGTTGTTGGACTAATTGCTGCTACCAATATTTTTCTTGTGTAGGATTGTCTTATTACCTGCAGTTTATTTATTATTATTTTAAATCAATAGTTAGTTTAGGTGCTGCTAATTGGATATGCACTTTAGAATTGTTAATTTGCACATATACTAATCTTGAGATAATACTTAGCACTTTAAATTGTTTATTTGCACATATTCAAAGGTCGTAGGATTGTTAAGTTTTTAGCCAAATGTGTTGATCCTATGACTATGCATTTTTAATATTGTTAAAATGTTTTTAACATGAGTGCTATTATGCAAGATTATTTTTGAGATAGCTTAATTTAGTATTGTGTTAAAAATTCTCTTGTGTGTATGCTGCTATATGGTTGTATTTCTTTTACAAACCGAATAAAGCATCTTTGAGTGAGGGGATCACAATGTCTAAAAATAAATAAATATATATATATTTTATTAAAATGCAACATTATTTCTTTTAGATTGTATTATATGTATATCTATATTAATATACATATATATATATATATATATATTTATATATATATATATATATATTCACTGAAAAAACCATAGGTTTCACACCAGTTATAGTCAGGAATTAGCATTTAAAAAACCTGTTAAATTCACTGAAAAAAACCATAGGTTTGACACCAGTTCCAGTTAGCTGGAAATTTTACTGACATAAAACCATTGAAATTCCCACGTTATAGTTAGTTGGACTCACTATAACTTGCGCGCCTGCAATGCACTGCTGATGACGTCACATATTACATCACTCATGACATGGTCAGTGACATCACTCATGACATCACTGATGACACCATCCAGTGAATGTGTGTCTTTCTGAAAAATAAATATGTTTTATATATGTATATGTAAAGGTCGATGGAAGAATAAATGTTTAAATAAGTGTCTTAATGGATGTTTTTTAAAAAAAAATTGGTTAACTGGCTTATTAAGTGTATCTTAGTGAATACATATATTAACGAGTATTGTTTAAATATTTAAATGTTTGTATCAGTGTTTCACTTTGTGTATAAGTGGCTGCATGGGTTGGTGAGTAGCTACATGTGTGTGTATATGGGTTATTAGATGTTTTTTTAGTATCAGTATGAGTGTCTGTATGGTTTGGTGGGGGTGTTACTTAGCACATAGATGCATCAATGACTGACTCACTGTTTGTATGTGTTTTGAAGACAGCATATGTGCAGGACTGTATGGGTGGATGAGTGTGTATATGTGTGTGTTAGTGAGTGAATGACTGTCTCACTAGTGTCTTTATCAGTAACTACATATGTTTTAATCTAGTATATGTGAGTATTGATGTATATAGGTGAGTATATGTGAGAGTGAGAGATTGAAAGAGTTCTTGTTTAAATAAGTATCTGTTTCTATAAGTGATTGTTTAAGAGAGTAAGTATGTGTAAGTTTCCTTAGAAGTAAGGTGGTAGTGTGTGTATAGCTGTATATGCAAATAAATGGATGTTCAATAGTTTATTTGCATGTGTGATTATGTGTGTGAGAAATTTTTGGATGACTGTCGGTGTGTAACAGGATGTATAGGTGTTTCACTACATATGATGAGTGAATATATGTATGAGTGACTATATAGAACTGTTGGTGAATGAGTGGATGTGTATATAGATGGTGGTATTACTGAATTGGTTGTTGTAACTGGTATGGGTATCTCTATTTTTTTGAAAAGTTTAGTTCCTATTTTTGAATATGTGTTTCAAGGGTTACATTACACTGAAAGGAGGTCTGTCACTCTGTCACAAGGATGGTGTCATCAGTGATGTCATGAGTGATGTCACTGACCATGTCATGAGTGATGTAATATGTGACGTCATCAGCAGTGCATTGCAGGCGCGCAAGTTATAGTGAGTCCAACTAACTATAACGTGGGAATTTCAATGGTTTTATGTCAGTAAAATTTCCAGCTAACTATAACTGGTGTTAAACCTATGTTTTTTTTTGTGAATTTAATAGGTTTTTTAAATGCTAATTCCTAACTATAACTGGTGTGAAACCTATGGTTTTTTCAGTGAAATTCATAGGTTTTTTAAATGCTAATTCCTAACTATATAAGGCCTGAAACCTATGTTTTTTTCTGTGAATTTCAAAGGTTTTTTTAATGCTAATTCCTAACTATATAAGACCTGAAAGCCCACCAGGAATCTCCAGTATGTGCCAGGGGACTGCATTGCAGAGAGGTGTAATGAAGCCACGCCCCTTTTTACACCTCTCTGCAACGCAGCCCCCGTGCATGTTTGAAGAGGGGGAACTAATTCCCCTTGCATACTAGGGGCCCCTGGTGGCCAACTAGCCCACCTGGAACCTCCAGTATGCGCCAGGGGGATGCATTGCACACAGGTGTAATGAGGCTATGCCCCTTTTTACACCTCTCTGCAACGCAGGCCACTGGCGCGTTTGCAGAGGGGGGACTAATTGTCCTTGCATACTGGGGGTCCCTGGGTCATATCTGCCCAAACACCAATATTCCGAACGATTGAAAATGACTTTTCTTGAGAAACATTTGGATTTGGATTATCATGTCCTATACTTTGGAATTTTTGAAAGACTGACTTTGAGGATGCTATAAATTACTCAAGTCTGCCCGAATTGTGTGGGTAAAATTGATACCTAGTCACTTTGAATAAGAATGTACTTACATCTCGTCTAACATTTGGAAGAAATATCTAGTTATATGACAACAGGATACCAACATAACTTGAAGGAAATAAGAACGCCCTGAAGAAGTTCTGTTGTACAGAACGAAACGTTTCGGCTGGCTGTGGTACATAAACTTAAGGAAAATAAAAGCATTTGAATATACACCAAGATTCAGCGCTTCAATAAGGACTCTAAGTGATATGATTTGATTGGACTTATTGTGCAAGTGGTGCTGTGCCAAACTTTGGAATATTCTCCACTACTCTCTACTACTTACTCTCTCCTACTCCACTACTCTCAAATACTCACTCTCTACTACTCATTCTCTACTACTCTACTACTCTCTACTACTCTCTCTACTACTCTCTCTCTACTACTCACTATCTACTACTCTCTACTACTCACTCTCTACTACTCTCTCTCTACTACTCACTCTTTACTACTCACTCTCTACTACTCTCTACTACTCACTCTCTACTTCTCACTCTCTACTACTCTCTACTACTCACTCTCTACTATTCTCTCTCTACTACTCACTCTACTACTCACTCTCTACTACTCTCTACTACTCACTCTCTACTACTCTCTCTCTACTAGTCTCTACTACTCACTCTCTACTACTCTCTACTATTTTCTCTCTTACTCTCTACTACTCTCTACTACTCACTCTCTACTACTCACTCTCTACTACTCACTCTTTACTACTCTCTACTACTCACTCTCTACTGCTCTCTACTACTCACTCTACTACTTACTCTCTACTACTCTCTACTACTCACTCTCTACTACTCTCTACTACTCACTCTACTATTCACTCTACTACTCTCTACTACTGACTCTCTGCTACTCTCTCTACTGCTCTCTACTACTCACTCTCTACTCTCTATTACTCACTCTCTACTCTCTACCTCTCTCTACTTCTCTCTCTACTAGTCTCTACCTCTCTACCGCTACCTCTCTACCTCTACCTCTCTACCTCTACACCTCTCTCTACACAGTGAACATTTCTCAGATGAGGGGAACAGAGTCTTTCTCTTGAATTTTAGACTCTGCATCGGTACCTACTTGTAGGTACTTAAATCACCCACATAACACAACAGCTCTTTTTAGAGCTACCCTACCTCTAAGCACTCCAAATTCTTATTTTACACTATTTTCTTTCACTGTTTTTTCCCTGTGCTACGCTCAGGGTACGCGTACCTGGAAGCGTACATGGGAACGCACCCAGCGCTTACCCCGCGAAAATTTAAAAAAAAATAAATAGTTTTTTTGCCATTCAGGGTCCTTCTAGGCCCCCTCAGAAAATCTAGAGGGTCAGGGGGGTCTACCCTGCCCCCTTTTAATCATTTTCCCCCATTTATTTTCACCTCTTGTGTCTCGATTCTACCGAGACACAAGATAGCGGACTCTCCGGACTGTTTAGAATGTTGACAGACACCCAAGAGCCAATCAGCTTTCCCCTCGCGCACTTCCGTGGCGAGCAGGGTGCGCTCCCCGGTACGCGTACCGGTAAGCGCTAGAAGCGCGCATATAGATATGTATGTGTTTTTGAAGTTAATTTAAAAAAAAAACACTGGAGCAATTTTCACCAAACATAGAAAAGGCACTTCTGCGTACCAGTCCCTACAATTTTGCAAAGTTTGGTCTAATTCCGTTCAGCGGTTCGGGCTGTAGCCTTGTCTATTCGTCCTAAGGAAATTAACATGGGGGAAACATGTTTTGGGACCCCCCTTTTTTCTCGGCCCCCACTTCACGAATCCCCCCGAACCTTTCAGGGAAGGAGCAGAGCGGAGCTGGCCTTAATTTTGGAAAGTTACAGGCAGATCCCTCAATCTGCACCAAAGTTATTCCCAATAGAATGTTGCGGATTTCCTATGGAAAACAATCCTAACTATAACTACCTACTGGCGACCGCCAGTAGGTAATTACCTACTGGCGGTCGCCAGTAGTTACCTACTGGCGGTCGCCAGTAGGTATATATAGTTAGGATTTTTTCTCTATGGGATTTTTGAAAATTCTATGTCTAATAACTTTGGCGTTTGTGGACGGAATTGGCAGAAATTTTCAGGAAAATGGAACATTTTGTTTCTGGGCAGCCCCTGGAAATTTGGGGGGGGTTCGTCAAGGGGGGGCCGAGAAAAAAGGGGGGTCCCAAAACGCGTTTTTCCAATGTTAATTTCCATAGGGCGGTTGGCCTCACTTTTAGCCCGAACGGCTGAATGGATTTGCACGAAACTTGGCAAAATTGTACGGACTGGTAGCCCGATGTGCCTTTGCTAGGTCTCAATATATGTGCTCCAGTGGATTTTGAGAAATTAACGTTCAAAAAAAGATATATATCTGTAACAGCGGACCGGATGGTTCTCCGGCGTCTGTAAACATTCCAAACAGTCCGTAGCGGCCGCCATCTTGTCTCTCGGTAGGATCGAGAGACAAGAGGAGGCCAAAGCGAAGGGGCAAATGACCATAAGGGGGCATAGTAGATCCTCCCTGACCCCCTAGGTTTGATGTGGAGGTTTTAAAAGGGCCCCGCGGGGCAAAAAAAAATAAAAAATAACAATCGAACGGCTGAATGGATTTGCACGAATCTTGGCAAAATTGTAGGTACTGGTAGCCCGATGTGCCTTTGCTATGTCTCAATATATGTGCTCCAGTGGATTTTGAGAAATTAACGTTCAAAAAAAGATATATATCTGTGACAGCGGACCGGGCAGCGCTCCGCTTCGCGTACTTTTCGCGTTACGGAGCTTTGTGAAGCGAAGCTGATTGGTTCTCCGGCGTCTGTAAACATTCCAAACAGTCCGTAGCGGCCGCCATCTTGTCTCTCGGTAGGATCGAGAGACAAGAGGAGGCCAAAGCGAAGGGGCAAATTACCATAAGGGGGCATAGTAGATCCTTCCTGACCCCCTAGGTTTGATGTGGAGGTTTTAAAAGGGCCCCGCGGGCCTGGGGAGCGTACTACAAGGAAACAAGAATGATTGACTTTTAACTTATTGTATGTTTATAGACTTTTTTTTTTCTTTTTTTTCTGCTGAGTGACGTCTCGGCCTATCTCCACGGGATGCAGTCCCTACCATCTCGGCGTTTAAGCCCAGGGGGACCGGTAGTGTGGTAGAGATAACGTCTGTTAACGTTCGATTCGAAGGAAATCAGGAAGTGTTGATAAACATTGTCTGCGCCATCTTGCCTTTTTTCAAATGCCACACTTTTGTCGTGCACGGCAGCCATTTTAGATGCCTTGACCAGACCCACTCTCTGCACGCTGTCGATCCTTAGCATGGCTCCCCACCCTCGCAAGCATCTCCCCCAGGCACTGGTCACCCCCGCTCTCTGTCTTACGCATGGGCAATAAACCTCCCCCCATCTGCGCTGCTCTTCCCTGAGAATCACACCCTGTGCCTGTCCGACACCTCCCTTTCGCCCTATTCACTACCGCACCCTCTGACACTCCTCTTCCTCTGTGTCCGATTGTCCAGGCCGGTCCCAGGCTATCAGCTAGCCCTGCAGATGTAGTTTATGGCCCCAGCTGTAAAGAATCACCCCTCTTCAAAGGAGTTATAGTAGATCAAGGCCCACACCCGATGAGATCCGTCACACCACACGCGTTCCTACTATCTGAAAACCATTCTGTATTGTGATTGGGGAGGGGACCGAGCCTGAAGCGGAAGATTCCAGGGATGCCTCTTTGTACATCAAAGTTTTTACAATTATGTGTCACATTAAAAATATATAGCACTCCAACAAAGTAGTAGGATTATAAAACTTTAATAACTTATAAATATATACAACAAAACAAAAACAGTAAAAACATTTAAACATTTTTAGGGAAAAAGAAGGAAGTAGCGGTCGGTTGTGCGAATAGTCCCAACGCAGCACAACGTCCAGATTTCTGGATGGCACCCAGGTGATGTTGCCTGGGTGCCGCACTGATTTCGGTATCCGGCGTGGGGCGTCGCGGGGGGTGGGTCATCAGTAGCGGTCTGTTGTGCGAATAGTTCCAAGGCAGCAGAACGATGGCACCAAGGTGATGTCCAGTAAGTTGCCGCCCTCCGAATAACGGCGTGGGGCGCCCCGGGGGGGGGGGGGGTGGGGGGTGAGGCGGCGTGAACGGGCCTCCCCAGGTGGAGGCTCGTCTGCTGTAGTGGGGCGCCCCTTTACCGTTTCAGTTGCCATTTCGTCCGCTTTTGGTCCACTGTGTCAAAATCCGCCATTCAGCTGAGTTGCGCCCACTCTTGCGGTGCAGCGATAGGCGGCTGCCACAGGACTCTCAAAATGGCGGCAGGCTCTTTCCTTTTTGGGCCTGGTCCACTGAAATGGCCCTGGGACACCTTGGAAATCGGACGCTAGTCTGCTAGGTCTTGGACCCCATTCTCGAAAGCGTTCCCTCAGCCTTGAGGATTGTACAAAAGTCTTGGGGGCCCCCGACTCCTGCAGGCTTCCGGTGGGGAGCGGCTGCCATGATTGCTCGCGGAATGACCACGACGGAGCCACGAGATGGTGGTGCTTTCATGCTGACGCCAGCTTCAGTCTGAAACATCCAGAAACAAGGTGGGGCTTTCATCGTTTGGGAGAAAAAAAAGTTTTCATCCAATGAAAAGTGTTATTTTTAGGTCATATGATCAAGCCTTCCATCATTAGGAAACCAAAAGTAAAATGAACCAATGAAAAGTTTTATAAACAAGTCACATGACCTGTTATGCGGCATAGGGTATAAAAAGCGTAGAAAATCCGTTGGCACGTGAGGCAGCGTCAGTAGCGGACTGATGTGCGAATAGGCCGAAGGCAGCACAACGCGCCAAGATCCGGATGGCACCGAGGTGGTGTCTAGCAAGTTGCCGCACTGGTGTGGCCATCGTACAATGCTGAAAGTGGGCGTGGGGCGCCCCGTTGGCCTGTGAGGTGGCGTCAGTAGCGGACCGATGTGCGAATGGGGCCAAAGGCAGCGCAACGCGCCAAGATCCGGATGGCACCGAGGTGGTGTCATAGTTGAGAGTTCTGAGCAGCGGTTGTAACACTGTCTGAAGCTTATTTGCAGCTGCTGCAGCTTCACTACGCGCCAAGATCCGGATGGCACCGAGGTGGTGTCTAGCAAGTTGCCGCACTGGTGTGGCCATCCTATAATGCTGAAAGTCGGCGTGGGGCGCCTCGTTGGCCTGTGAGTTCGCGTCAGTAGCGGACTGATGTGCGAATAGGCCGAAGGCAGCACAACGCGCCAAGATCCGGATGGCACCGAGGTGGTGTCTAGCAAGTTGCCGCACTGGTGTGGCCATCCTACAATGCTGAAAGTGGGCGTGGGGCGCCCCGTTGGCCTGTGAGGTGGCGTCAGTAGCGGACCGATGTGCGAATGGGGCCAAAGGTAGCGCAACGCGCCAAGATCCGGATGGCACCGAGGTGGTGTCTAGCAAGCTATGCAGCTGAGTTGCGTGCGCACTTGCGGCGAATAGGTCGAAGGCAGCACAACAATGTTTTCTGAATAGAAGACACCACAAGGCGCTGAGATTCGGTTGGCACCGAGGTGGTGTCTAGCAAGTTGCCGCATTGGTGTGGCCATCCTACAATCCTGCTCCGAATAACGGCGTGGGGTGCCCGAAGGGGGGGGGGGGAGGCGGCGTGAACGGGCCTTCCCAGGTGGAGGCTCGTCTGCTGTAGTGGGGCGCCCCTTTACCGTTTCAGTTGCCATTCAGCTGAGTTTCGGCCGCTCTTGATGCTACAGCGACAGGCGGCTGCAACAGGACTCTCAAAATGGCGGCCTGTCCTTTGGATTTGGGCCTGGTCCACTAAAATGGCCCTGGGACACCTTAGAACTCGGACGCTCAAATTTTTTTTCCTTTCCTCTACATGCAAAAAAGGTAAATTCCCGGTACGTTACACGCTTCATCTGCCACGATGTACTCTCCAGAGGAACCGAAAAAAAATATAGTTATGGTAACTATACCATGCATCGTCATATGGAGAGGTGGCACCGATTAATTATAGTGCTGCATAAAAGAGAGATTTGGAGGAGAACCCCCGACCTGCCAGTACATTCATGAAAGAACTGGCACTGACAGCATCAGAGGCAAGGGAAACGGTCCCAAATATTTAGAAGAACTTTGGAAAGATTAAAATGACATGTTTAGATTGTGGCAAATTAATTTCATGTGGACAGATGAGTGTTACTCTAATAAATACAGCATATGAACATCATCATAGTCGATGGTTGGTAGAGACATTTTGACTATATCCTGGACCTGCCCGTCCTCGCCCAAAATGGCACCAGAATAAATGGGAGTCGTAACTCCTTGTTGTGTACTGGTTGCAGAACATTGAAATCACGAGATACGTATGCAGTTTTGAAGCACATGGCGGGCGGGGACGAGAATTGATTGAATATTTCGACATCCCTATTGATATTAAGTTCTGATGTGTTATTGATTACTGTACTATTGAAAGTTCGAATTAACGTCACCCATGGTACTTGCCCGCAAATGTATATCTAGATAATTTTATTGTAACTGGCCCTGTCGTATTTTAATTATAAAATGTACGTCCACCGATTCCGCAACTGTTAGACACCTTAGTTCTTGCAACCTAATGGCCCGCCCGTTACGTTCCTCTACAGTGTAAATGTCTACTCATCATATACGATTACAGTTTGCTCCGTGGCCGGCCCACGTGGTTATAGGCCCGTATTTGTATACTGACATTTTCACAATAAAGGTTTTTAAAAGAAAACATGGTAGTAGTATTTACATTGGTAAAGTTTTTAATAATAGTCACTGTTTTAGAATCAGTACAAGGCAAGTGAAATAAAGCATTCGAATTACATGAAGGGTAAAAGGTATAATACGCAGGAACGCAGTAAAGATAAATGGTCAAGGGTTGTTGTGTTTTCTACTCCTGCAACATAAAGTGATCGATAAGAATCTGATATTCTGGCGTATCGGCGACTAAGACAGCAGGCCGACCCTCTTTTGCTCAACGGCTCCGTCATGGGACGAAGAAACGCCCTTTTTCTCGAAAAAGGAATATATTTTACTTGCAGGACAGTTGTAAATTTTCCGGGAAAGTACATTAGCCTGGAACATTATAACATATGTTTAAGAAAAAATAATGTTCGAAAGTAATAAAAAGCGTAATTTTTAGGTCATATGACCAAACCTTTCATCATTAGAATAAGAAAAGTAAAATGAACCAATGAAAAGTTTTATTAAGAAGTTACATGATCTGTTATGCTTACGTTACGCGCTGCGCGCCGCGCCCCGGATCACTTCCGGATGCGCTAACGCGGCGCGTCATATGACGCATTACGCGACAACGCAGGTCCAGAATATAGTCAAAATGTCTCCACCAACCAGCGGTCGGAACACAACCCCTTTCAGCAGGCTAAATAGTTCTGTTAAATGACAACAGAAGGGACAGGCAACAAGAACCATCAGTCAAAGAGGGGAGGGCAAGTTCTTCTCTACCGGGTCACGTTGGGGCGCTACCGGAACTGATCGAATTGGTAGTCTACAGAGTTTCTGGATGTTTCAGACTGAAGCTGGCGTTAGCATGAGAGCACCACCATTTCGTAGCTCCGTCGTGGCCATTCCACAAGCAATCATGCTAGCCGCTCCCCACCAGAAGCCTGCGGGAGTCGGGGGCCCCCAAGACTTTTGTAGAATCTTCAAGGCTGAGGGGACGCTTTCGAGAATGGAGCCCAAGCTCTAGCAGACAAGCGTCCGAGTTCCAAGGTGTCGCAGGGCCATTTTAGTGGACCACGCCCAAATCTGAAGAGCCGGCCGCCATTTTGAGAGTCCTGTGGCAGCCGCCTATCGCTGCACCGCAAGAGCGGGAGCAACTCAACTACATGGTGAGCGAGACATTGTAGTCGAAAGAGCGGGCGGTAAACAGCTGAATAGCGGAAGAGGCACAGTGTAGCAAAAGCGGGCGGAATGGCAACTGAAATGGTAAAGGGGCGCCCCACTACAGCGTGTCTTTAGGTGAAACGGATTGTGGGACAAGGTCAAGAATGGAAGAGTTACCAAAAGGCAAAAAGTTCCGCTTGATCCCGGGAGCCGGCCACCTATGTCGGGGGCGATCTCAGGCCACACCAGGAGAACACGACTTGGGGAGGGGGCCGGAGCCAAGCGCCCCCTCCGAGTCCGCGCCATCACACCGTCCCTCGGGGGCCTCCGTTAAGCGGTTCAGGGTGGCACCGCATCACATTGTTTACAAATGCAGTAACGTACTCAAACAGCCCCCACTTACTTTTAGAATAGTGAAGATGAAGCAAGTGCAAATAGGCTTCAGACAGTGTTACAAGCACTCTTCAAAACTTTGAATCATCAGAGTGCATGAGTTTCATGCTCGATCGATTGAGCTAGCCGGATCGGGCAACAAAAAGTTTAAAATAGTTATGTAAATAGTTGTTTAATAAAATGTTTTACCCTGTTACTTTGCTGGTGTGTCGTATATATTTGCATAGAGTTTATCGTTATTTTGGGCGGGGTGGGTGGCGGAGCCGAGCTGTCTTGCAGCCATCATGGTGTGGAGTTCAGTTCATCTCACTAGTTTCGTATTTGTCATGAGGGGTTGTTCCTAATGTTTCTATTTTAGCGAGGTCAAAAAGAGATCCCATTAGTGGCCTACTGATTTTGCTCGATTCCTTTTGTTTTTTTACACGATTTTTCGCTATCTGCAAAGACTAAACAGAGTATTGCGACTCTGTGCTTGTTTGTAAATAGAGAATGAACCAAAGAGAACAATTCTAAAACAGTAAATGCTTGGATAACAATCAATCAAATGGAGAGAGAAGCAGGCACGACGGATTACAACGGGGGCAAAGGCCTGCGTTAACTACCCTTCACTATCTGCAAAGAGAGAGTACTCCTAATAGAAATGAGGGGGGGGGGCAGCATTCAAAGCAGATCAGTGTGCATAAACACGAAAATGTTTTTTCTTACCACGTACTTGACATTCGACAGCTTATGATATTTGCTATTAAAAAACCATTGAAATTCACTGAAAAAACCATAGGTTATAGACCATATATAGTTAGGAATTAGCATTTACAAAACCTTGAAAATTCACTGAAAAAACCATAGGTTATAGACCATATATAGTTAGGAATTAGCATTTAAAAAACCTTTTTTTACTCACACAAAACCATTGAAATTCCATATATAGTTAGTAGTACTAACTATATATCGCGCACCCGCAATCCACTGCTGATCATGTCACATATTACATCATTCATGACATGGTCAGTGACATCACTGATGACATCACTGATGACATCTCAAATGACATCACTGATGACATCACTGATGACATCTCAAATGACATCACTGATGACATCACTGATGACATCTCAAATGACATCACTGATGACATCACTGATGACATCTCATTTGACATTACTGATCACATCACTGATGACATCATTCATGTGATAATACGATGAACCTCTTCAGACTCTAATATAACCTTAGATACACTCAGTGTAAACAGACACTCACAGACTGTCACTCATCCATGGAGTTACTTACACACCTAGTCAGTCATGCAAAGAATCAATCACACCTCCATTTCCTCAACTATACAGTTATACACACCTTACTTATTCAAACATATACTAACACATATTTACTCTCTTTTACAATCCCTGATACAAGTTCACAATCATCCATACAGCCACTCACACATTCACTGGCTCTTATGCACAGTTATTTATATATGCCAACTCTCACATGTACTGTGTTTTACATATGTACTTACTTTGACATGTAGCACTGAGATATCCATTCACTCACCAATGCACAGAGTCATACACCTCCCAGCCACCCACACACACACTCAGTCTCCCATACAAATACTTGAGCAACCAATCAATAACCCATATACTTACTCATATAGCTACTGATCAACACATGCAGCAGTTTACAGAACAACAAACATAATAATGCACAAATTAACACAGTTCAGTCACTAACCCATGCACTCAGTGAGACACATTTAACCACTCACTCATACAGTCAGTCATGCACCTACTAAATCCTTCATCCAGACACTTCTACATCCACTCATTCTTCAATATGTAAGATATATTTTAACTTTACAGAAATACACAGTCACTGGATGTTGTCATCAGTGATGTCATTTGAGATGTCATCAGTGATGTCATCAGTGATGTCATTTGAGATGTCATCAGTGATGTCATCAGTGATGTCACTGACCATGTCATGAATGATGTAATATGTGACATGATCAGCAGTGGATTGCGGGTGCGCGATATATAGTTAGTACTACTAACTATATATGGAATTTCAATGGTTTTGTGTGAGTAAAAAAGGTTTTTTAAATGCTAATTCCTAACTATATATGGTCTATAACCTATGGTTTTTTTCAGTGAATTTTCAAGGTTTTGTAAATGCTAATTCCTAACTATATATGGTCTATAACCTATGTTTTTTTCAGTGAATATATATATATATATATATATGTACATACATATATAAACATATATAATCTGTATATCTATATAAATACAAATATAAATGCATGCATACATATATATATATGCATACAGATGCATGTTATTTACATGAAAGTTTAAAAAACACTAATAAAAGCAGAGCTAAAAAGCCACCTCATTACAAACAGAATGGCTTTAACTTAAACGAGGGCGAGATCTATTGCATTTTCAATGCTTGTTTACTTTGGTTCCATCAAGAAGGCATTCAGATGTGTCACACATTTGCCATAAATTCTGAATGTTAGCACTCTAGTTGCTCATTAGATCACTGTAGTAAAGCTACTGCTCACCAGGGAAGTCTGCTGCTGTTATTCAAAGTGCATGTTTCAGTCTGCATGTCAGAATTTCTTTAATGAAATAGAAGAGGATTTGAGAAGTCACTCAAAATGATCCCTAATTTTTCTTTCTGAAGCACTAATCATACTTTCTATGGCAAAATGAACCCCCTCATTTTGTTCCTTTTTAAATTAAATGTTTTCAGACTTACCACTTCATTCCAATCAAGATGGCTTCTGGTGTGCCATACTTTTGTCATAAGTAAGACTGTTAGCGCTCTAGTTGTTCTTTAGAACACTCTGGGACCTTCTGTCATTGGGCTATACTTGGGCTACATCTGGGTGATATTTGGGCTACATTTAGGCTCTTTTGTCTCTGGTGGCCATCTTGGGAGACTGTATGTCAGAATTGTTTAATGAAATTGAAGAGGATTTGAGAAGTCACTCAAAATGTGCCCTAATTTTTGTTTTTGCAGCACTAATAATACTTTCTATGGCATAATATACCCCCTCATTTTGTTCCTTTTTACATTAAATGATTTAAGAGTTACCACTTTATTCTATGGCAGGACCGGAGGCTTCTGATTATGCTTTCTCATTTCTTTACTGCACAAAACAGCAGCCAATGAAAATGAAAACTACAAATGTAAAAACAACATTTCCCATGAGGCTTTGAACCACGCCTCTCATACAACAACCAATCACAGTGGCAATAAACATATATAGTATCGAGACACTAATCTGGCCTCCTCTTTCTTTGCTGCTCCGCAGCCCAGATAAGTGCTCTTTACGATATATGCTTATTGTTGCCTCTTGGCTGATCCCATGAATGCTTAGCCTCAGCGCTATTGACTGCTTATTGCTATACTCATTGCTGTGTTTAGCGCGACTTCTAACCTTTCTTGCAGGTTGTCGGTTGTTGTTTATATTGCTCGGCCGCCACGGCGGCTTTTTTCCTCTTTTACCGATTTCGGGGCGGCGCCTCTCTGGCCCGCTCCACATCGGCCCCTTAGCTTCTTGAGCGCGTGTAGCGCTGTCAGGTCCCCATTTGTCTCCCCGCTTGCTGCTTCTCCCGCGCCGCGTTTGCTCGCGGTCCGCGGCTCGGAGGGACTTGGCCCCCCTCGGGGGAAGAGGCATGCGCCGGAGCTCGCCTGACGCCCAGCGTGCGCTGACGGTGGTCACGCGCGTCTCATACGCGCGCGCCTCCCTCATTGTGCCTGATTGACGCTCTGCCCCCGGCTGAAGAGGGGTTTACACGCAGTTGGCCGGGAGCCGAGGGCCTTTTTTGTAATTGTAAAATTGTAAAAATTGTAAAAATATTTATTAAGCGCGGTTGCTGCCCGTAGGCGTCCAAGTTTGGAGAACTTAAGCAGCGTTTTGCCCTCAGATTTAAAATCGGAGCTTCACGACATTAACCCCTGACTTCCCTGTGATTGGGGAGTGGGTCAATTGCTGGGCAGCCTTTCTGCAACGCGATAAGGCTGTTTTCCCTCCATTAGTCCTAGAACTGGACTTAGCCTGATTTGTTTTCCTTGGTATTTCCAGCTCCTGTGCCTGGCACTTCCCCTGCTTGACGCCCTTGCCTGGGCTGGTAATTGTGCTTCCCTCTGGGGATTCTGAGTGGAATTTTCAATTCCTGGTGATGATGGCAGATTCTGAATACTGCGATGAGGAGGGTAATGCGTGTGGATACCAGGGACAAGATGAATATTATGAGGAAGAGTCCATGGAGGACTTGATTGATAAAAGGTTGGACGCTAAACTGGATAAGGCTCTTTCCTCATCCCTACTTCCCTTAGCCAAAAAACTAGAGCTTTTGGCCCCTGGTACACCCCTTCCTCTGCCCAAGCACGACCCATCCCGTCCCCCTCCCTCTAAAAAAGTTGCTGGTGACTCGGCATGGCCCCACGCCCAGTCCTATGGTAAGCTGTGTAAGGCAAAGGAATCTTCTTCGGGCGACAAGGCTTTACTGTCTCGCCCTCCTCCTTCACCCGTCCCTGATACTACCACCACTGGCACGGACACCGATACTGATTCCTCTGACGCTGCCTCACGCAAGCGCACTAAGAAACGGAAGCATGCGTCTTCTCCTGTTATTCCTACCCCCTTTTCTTTTGACCCTTCTGACATTGTACACCCCAGGTCCTCCGACTCGGTTCCTCCCCCAGCTGTAGCAGCCTATATGGAAACTCATCTCCGCAAGGGATTTGACAAGGAGGTCAGGGCCCGCCTAAAATCCGAATGCCCCCGCCCCGACTTAGCCCACAAGGTGACCATCACTCCGGACATTGACACGTCCATGACAACCTTTCTTAAGAAATACAAGAATGACCCGAAGAAAGGTAATGATCGCGCGCTCAGAGCGTGCCAAGATAAGGTCCTCGACCTTTCCGGACCTCTAGCAAAAATCTTGGAACTGGCCCTTCAGGCGCAAGAAACAGGGGATGCCATTCACCCTGAGGTCCTGGCGGGTTGGGCTCAACGTGCCATTTGCATGCTCGGCAACGCCAACTGCGCCCTTGCTTCAGAACGTCGGAAGTCAGTGTTACTCCGGATTGATCCTCAGTTGGTAGAGTTGGCTTCATCGGAGCCGGGTCCTTTAGCGGAAGGACAATTGTTTGGAGACAATTTCGTGAAAGACATTGCTAAATTCGTTAATACTTTTGCCTCCCTCGATAAATCTCGGCCTCCTTGAAGAGGGTGTTACATCAGGTCTCTCATAGGGATGGGCGTGGTAGAGGACGCTCGACCGGCCGTTATTCAAATCCCGGTCCTCAACGTGGCTACGCCCCTAGGCGGGGCAGAGGATACACACAGGAACCGGACCAGGCCGGTTTCTATCCGTCAAGATCCCGCGGCTTCAGAGGTCGCTATAACCGAGGAGTCAATAGTGGTTATAAGAACTTCGACAATCAGTCCTCGGGTAAGTCAGGTGTGTTCCACTCCGCTGGGAGGCAGGCTACGTCATTTTGTGGTGAATTGGTCACACCTAACGTCAGATGCATGGGTCCTCCAGACCGTCAGGGGTTATCAAATAGAGATGTTGGAATGTCCCCTACAGGCCTTCCCTCCCCCACCTCTCCTTTTTTCCCTTCTAGAACAGAGTTTTATCGACTCAGAACTAACAGACTTGTTAGCAAAGGAAGCCATTGCTGTGGGACCCTTCCTTCCCGGAGGTTTCAGCAGCAATGTCTTCCTAGTTCAAAAGAAAGGCGGCGGTCAACGCCTAGTTCTGAATTTGAGAGATTTCAATCCACACGCCGCATATCGCCACTTCAAGATGGAGGGTATCCATCTTTTAAGAGATCTCTTGCTGGAGAACGATTGGATGGTCCGTTTAGATTTGAAAGACGCCTATCTGAAGGTCCCCATCTGCCCCTCTCATCAGAAATTCTTGCAATTTCCTTGGAAATGGCAGTGGTTCCGGTACAAAGTGCTCCCCTTTGGTCTTTCCTCAGCCCCTTGGGTCTTCACCAAGCTTCTAAAGCCGGTGGTATCTCGTCTTCGGGAGATGGGAGTTCGCCTCATCATCTACCTAGACGACATGCTTATTCTAGCCCAGGAGCGCACCCTCCTTCTCACCCACTTACAGTGGACTGTGTCCCTCTTGCAGAATCTGGGATTCGTTATCAACACCAAAAAGTCAGTGATGATACCGAATCAGCAGATGGAGTTTTTAGGTTTCCTGATAGACTCTGTGTCAGCTCAGCTGCTTCTTCCTCTTCAGAAGATAAGGTCCATCAGGAGGGAAATAGTCTCCACACTGCCCAAGGAGAAGATCTCTTTGCGAGTGCTGGCGAAGATAGTGGGCCTCCTGGCCTCGTCTAGCCAAGCCATCTTCCCGGGGCCCCTGCATTACAGGGCCCTTCAGAGATTGAAGATCTTTTACTTGCAGAAGAAATTTCATTATGACCACCTTATTCCTCTCTCAACGGAGGCTCGAGAGGAGCTTCAGTGGTGGCTGGATCATATGTCAGCCTGATATGGCCGAGCCATCTTCGGCGCAGCCCCGGATGTGATAGTCGAATCGGACGCCAGTCAATGGGGCTGGGGCGCTCGCTGTGGGGATTTTACCACAGGAGGACGCTGGTCGGCGGACGAACTAGCATTACACATAAACTGCCTGGAGTTGTTGGCAGGGTCGTTCGCCATCAGGTCTATCTTACCACTGAAGAGCAATTGTTGTATTCTCCTCTGAATGGACAATGTCTCAGCGGTGAGATACATCAACCGCTTAGGGGGGACGAGGTCCCGAATGTTGGTTCAAATTGCGAAGGAATTTTGGCATTTCTGCCTGGATCACAAGATCTCGGTGGTGGCGGAGTACCTTCCGGGGAAGTTCAATCAGGTGGCGGATTGGAACTCCCGGTTTCTCCGAGACTTCAGCGATTGGAGACTCCATCCATTGCTGTTTGCTCAGATCATGACTATGCGAGGCCCTTGTCAGAAGGACTTGTTTGCCTCCCGTCTCAATACCCATCTCCCCAATATTACAGTTGGAGACCGGATCCGATGGCGATAGGGACGGATGCGTTCCTTCACCATTGGGGGCGGCGGAGGAATTATGCCTTTCCAGCGTTCGCACTGATTCCGAGAGTGGCGGCGCTGGTACGCCGACAGAGGGCGACGATAGTGTTGGTGACTCCGTTTTGGTCGACTCAGTCGTGGTTTCCCACACTGTTGGAGTTGTCTGTGGATCTCCCCTTCCGGCTCCCTGTCTTCCCGACCCTTCTGCAGGATCCAGTGGGAGCGTGCCATCCCTTGATCCTGCAGGACCAGTTGACCTTAATGGTGTGGACGCTCTCCGGAGACATGAATGCCTTGCAGGCCTTTCACGAGAGGCTTCCGGCTTTATGCAGCAGGCGTGGGCTCCTTCCACCCGGAAACGATACTCTGCTTCTTGGAAGAAGTGGGTGGGTTGGTGCCTTTCAAAACAGGTGGATCCCGTGGGATCAAATGTGACTGAGGTATTGAATTTTCTCTCTGAGCGTGCAGCTGCAGGCCTGGCTTACAGGTCGGTTAACAATTTCAGGTCTGCAATTTCTGCTGGTCACGACCACATTGACGGTAGACCAGTGGGGATGCATCCCCTGGTTTGTAAGTTGCTTAGAGGTGTGCGTGTGGCTAACCCTCCTCGGCCTAGGTATTCCACAATGTGGGATGTTACAAAGGTGCTTAATTTGTTGGAAACCTGGCCCCATAATGGTGATTTGTCTTTGAAACAGCTCTCTGCTAAGCTCACTATGCTTTTGTGCCTCATTTCATGTCGCAGAGTTTCGGATGTTAGAGCTTTGGATTTGGCTGGTAGGATGTTTTCTCCTCAGGGTGTCTCCTTTGTGATCACACGCCGTACTAAGACCATGTCACGCTCAGTGGAATATCCCGCCTTTCCTCATAATAGCAAGCTGTGTGTGTTGCAATGTCTCAAATGTTATGAGGAGCGTACTTTTGCACACAGGGTTGATCCTTTGGGACAATTGCTCATATCTATTCAAAAACCCTTCAAACCTGTCACTGCGGCTACTTTGGCTAGATGGGTTAGATGGATCATGTCTGAAGCTGGCATTGATATCTCTGCTTATGGTGCGCATTCAGCTAGAGGTGCGATGGCTTCTAAAGCCTATTTACTAGGGTCCCGCTTAGAAGATATCCTCAGGCCGGCATATTGGTCTTCGGACTCAACGTTTAAGGTGTTTTATTATAAGCCTATTCCTCATGTTTCTGATGCTGTGCTTGATGAGCTTGATTTATGAGCTTTAAACCAGCATAATCAGAAGCCTCCGGTCCTGCCATAGAATACAAAATTTTCTAGCTATCGTGACAAGAATTTTAGATTCTATTAAGGACACGGAGGCGAGGATTATCCCACCCGTTGGGACAGTTATGTAACTGTAATTTTGTCTTGTAGTGATGTTGTTTAACAACTTTGTACCCACCCTCTGAGAAATAGGATTTGTGGGCTTCTTTTCTCAAACCTCTTTTCTGTTTCAGGAAACGATTCCAACAAGAGTTAACTGCCTCCTGTGGATGATGCTGCTGTCCCTTCCTGGTGGAGGATGATTCCTTGTGGTTCTGGATTTCTACGTTGGGATTTCCTATAGGATCTGTTCTCTCCGTTGAGAGTTAAGACTTTGTTCACTATGACGAGACTGTTCGCGCAAAGAAAGAGGAGGCCAGATTAGTGTCTCGATACTATATATGTTTATTGCCACTGTGATTGGTTGTTGTATGAGAGGCGTGGTTCAAAGCCTCATGGGAAATGTTGTTTTTACATTTGTAGTTTTCATTTTCATTGGCTGCTGTTTTGTGCAGTAAAGAAATGAGAAAGCATAATCCTCGCCTCCGTGTCCTTAATAGAATCTAAAATTCTTGTCGCGATAGCTAGAAAATTTTGTATTCCCATCACGATGGCTTCAGGTGTGCTATACCTTTGTAATAAGTAGGACTGTTAGCGCTCTAGTTGTTCTTTAGAACACTCTAGGAGGCTGCAGTAGAACACAAAGGAATCAACTGACAGTCTCTGTCCTTGTTGGATGTACATGTTTTACTGAGAATGTCAGACTTCATTCTCACATGACTGAGAAAGATAATGTGAATTTACAGAAAATATGCTTTCAGTTTAGCTTATAGATCCCCTTCCAAACCACTGTGGGAAAATCATGAGATATTAGTTTTCTTTCAAACATGATTCATGATATCACAGCAGAAGGCTTTTTCACATGGTAAAATCACCTTAGAACACACCACAATTCCTAAAATGAGTATGGTACCATCAACAAATGATTTATAATGTAACTAAAGTCCTAAAACCCTCTATTAACTACAATGCTTTTTAATGAGGTGCTATCATGTATATTGGTCCCAAGATGGCTGCCAACACTTCTTGGATGAAGTGCTGACAGCCAATCAGATCAGATGTGTGGTTAGGCTCCGCCCAGATATATATATTTTTTTGAACCTAAATTACTCAAAATCCACTGGAGCACATATCTTGAGACATAGCAAAGGCACATCGGGCTACCAGTCCCTACAATTTTGCCAAGTTTTGTGGAAATCCATTCAGCCGTTCGGGCTAAAAGTGAGTCCAAACGCCCTATGGAAATTAACATGGGGAAAACACGTTTTGGGACCCCCCTTTTATCTCAGCCCCCGCTTGACGAATCCCCCCCAAACTTTCAGGGAAGGAGCAGAGCCGAGCGGGCCATCTTCTTTGAGAAATTTGTGAAGATTCGTCCACCGGTGCCAAAGTTATTCCCAATAGAATGTTGCGGATTTCCTATGGAAATCAATCCTAACTATAACTACCTACTGGCGACCGCCAGTAGGTAATATATATATATATATATATATACATATATATATATATATATATATAAGAACAATCCCTGCTTGCTCTCGCCTGGAGCCCAATCCTGGATACCACAGCGCAGCGGAAGAAGAGAGGAGACCCAAGTGCAGGTGAGCAGTGTATTTATTTTCTCAGAGAGACGGCACACCACAGCAATATATATATTATTATTTTTTTTTCTTTTAATTGAGAATTACCCTTTACACCCTAAAAACTAATCCCACCCTAGTCCCTTTTAATACCCCAGCACCCTTCCTGACCCTAAAAATACCCGTACACCCCAAAACCCAAACCTAGCCCTGTTCCCTATTAATACCCCTGTACCCCAAACTAGCCCTAATCCCTAAAAATACCCCTGTACCCCAGAACACAAACGTAGCCCTGAACTCTAAAAATACCCCTGTACCCCAAAACCCAAACTTATCCCTGAACCCTAAAATTACCCCTGTACCCCAAAACCCAAACCTACCCCTGAACCCTAAAATACCCCTGTACCCAAAAAACCAAACCTAGCCCTGAACCCTAAAAATACCCCTGTACCCCAAAACCCAAACCTATCCCTAAACCCTAAAATACCCCTGTACCCCAAAACCCAAACCTAGCCATAAACCCCAAATTACCCCTGTACCCCAAAACCCAAACCTAGCCCTGAACCCTAAAAATACCCCTGCACCCCAAAACCCAAACCTAGCCCTGAACCCTAAAAATACCCCTGTACCCCAAAACCCAAACCTACCCATAAACCCTAAATTACCCCTGTACCCCAAAACCCAAACCTAGCACTAAACCCTAAATTACCCCTGTACCCCAAAACCCAAACCTAGCCCTGAACCTTAAAATTACCCCTATACCCCAAAACCCAAACCTACCCCTGAACCCTAAAAATACCCCTATACCCCAGAACCCAAACCTAGCCCTATACCCTAAAAATACCCCTGTACCCCAAAACCCAAACCTAGTCCTGAAGCCTAAAAATACCCCTATACCCCAATACCAAACCTATCCCTTAACCCTTAAATACCCCTGTACCCCATAACACAAACCCACCCTTAAAATACCCCATAACCTCTAAAACATATACCCCAACACCCCCAAACTAAAACCATATACTTACCTTACACTTAAATATAAAAAACATATGCTTTTATCATTCATGCTTTTACAACGAATTTCGTTGTAAAAGCATGCGTGGTAAAAGCATATAAGATGTAATGGCATGCGTTGTAATCTTTTGCGGAGTAAAGGTACTTGTGTTATAAATGTATGAGGAGTGAAGGTATGCGGAGTGAAATTTGAGGAATGAAGGTGCTTTACCAGGTAGACCCTTCCGGGGTAAGGAATGGACCCACGTTCTTGAACATAGTTACTCCTTCAGTGTAATAACACATTTAAATGCACACAGTTTGATTACTTGCACTGCACATATCTCCCTCCCCACAGACTCAATATTATGCTGCGTACAGAAGAATTGTGGTATCCTAGATGCATACAGCTCGATTCAGACTTTCTCCATGTGGTTTGGGGGTGTAAAATCATAGTGCGTGTTTGGTTACATGTCACAAGGGATCTGGAGTGCACCCACAATCATGAGCATCTGTACACAGCAGAAATTTGCCTTCTTGGATTATATAAAAGACACCATAGGTGAAAGTGGGCAATAGATTCCTGAATCTGGTACTGGGGGTAGCATGAAGAGATATCACTCGCCATTGGAAGTCGCCACATGGACCTCCTCATAGGGGGTGGCGGGCTGGGGTGCAAAGCTGAGAGGCTGCTGAGAGGGAGGTGCTATGAGCCGAAGTCTACAGAGAGTTGCGCAGGTGGGCCCTAGTGGATTTTGGGGGGGAGGTGTCACCAGCTTCAAGGAATTTGGGTAGCAGTGATAGCTTTGCTTGGAGGCGACATGGGCTGTTGGCTGGTGAACCAAATGGCACACTCAAGTGAAGTGGAAACCATATTGAGCTTTGTGTCAGAAGAGAAAGAGCCCTTGGGTGGCAGGCAGATACATTGTGAGAACCTGGTTTCTAGGGACTCTATTGGCCAGGTGTCCACAGTGCCCATTCCAACCCGACGAACCCTAACGTGTCACAATCATTGCAGAGCTTTAGAAAAGATTTAACTAGAAACACTTGGTAAAAATAATTTTGATTGGCTGTTGAATGTTTTTTTCTTTATCAGTATATTGATAAGAATATACTACTAATGCTAGTTTAAGATAGAAAACGATATGTGGCGAAATAGTAAAGCAATACCTCACTGTACTGAATGATATTACAAAACTGTATAATCTAACCATGGCTTAAAATGTAACCCAAGTCAAAGACAATGTGGTGAGGTTGTTTATCGAAATTAATACATTTCTATTAAAAAACAACCTTTTCCGGAGCAGCAGTATCTGTCTCTCGAGTCCAGAGTAGACTGCTGGTGATATATTTTGGAACAGGCTTGGTACAGTTCACTCCTAAACTATGTGGAGAAACCAGGAGGACATGTTTCCAGCACACGCAACTCCTGGATGCTTTCTTGGCTTGCAATTTCCTGTAGGGTTGCTCAAGAGAGGAGCGTGCTGGGCTTTACCTCATGGAAAGTTTCTCCTGCAGGACCAAGCACAATTCTTCCCTCTGCCACGAGGTAGGTAGGCATATTTTTATTGTATTTAGACAGGCCCTGAGCTCCTCCAGCAGAAAGTGTTGACTCGAGATGATGTCCCGTCACCTTTGGGATACTGGCTGTCAGGCTGACCATAGCCCCAGTTGAGCAGCAGGTATTTAAGTACTCCTTGGAGCACTTCCTTCTTTAGTCATAATGAACTTGGAACTGCAACAATGTGAGGTGGCCTGGATACCACTTTTATACACTTTTACCATATATGGGATGTGAATCGTCTCTCATGTTTCAGAGCATTTTCTGATGGTTCCTTTTCAAATGTAATTTCCAGGCTGTTCTCCATACACAGTCTTTGTGTAATATGATACTTCTCACAGCAGGTAGACCCGGTTTAGATGGAAGCTGTAGTATCAAAACAAGGTTACCATAAAGAGTGAGTTTTCTGCACCTGGCTGTCAGCAGTGATCAGAGACAGACGAAAGGCAGGTCTAGCCCATAAATGTCCCTACCTTGAACATAAACTGCAGTCTCATCCCTCATCCTTCCCACCCACTAAATGGCAGCGCTCAAGAAGAACTAATCAGCAGCCCTTGCTAACAAAGTCTTCACAGGAATGAAGTCAATACACGTCCACTGTACTAGAAGTCATCCTCACTCTTTTGCCATGCTAAGACAAGGAATTTGGACAAGGGGCTCCAAAATGGCATCAAAACACACACACAGTCCTACTACCATACATGTATCACATGGTGACTGGACATACAAACATTCAACATGCTTAGGATGTCAGGACCAGGTTCTGGGTTTGACATAACAGTGTATATTACCTAAGAGGGGTCAGTATACCGCGCGCTGGCTGGCAAAGAGGAAAAAGATCTGATCATGCTATAAATCACAAATGCAGCACGCTGCCGCCGCCACCACTTTGCAAGGTACGCCCAGGACAGGGACAGTGGTTCACTGTAGACATGTTTGGTGCACCCCACCAGGTCATGGGACATAAACTCGACTTTGCATTGCGATGGACAGCCCTAGGCCTCTACACACGTGCAAGATTAGTGGCACATCCTAGATTAGTAACGTCACCATGTCCAAAATAAAAGTTGAGATACAAGTTTTACAAGCAGTGGCGCACTCTGGGCAGGGGCACACACCTCTTTACCATGCATGGGACATTTCCATCCCAACAGCCCTCATCTACTCGTGTAAAGGGGAGGAGTAAATCTGGTTCCAGGGAGGGAGTGGGGAGGGAAACCCCAGAATTGGTGGGAATGTAGATGAAGGGGATTCTTTATATGATAAAATATTTTCTGCATAGAGAAACAAAAAGAACCAATCCTGGAAAACTCCAACTGTGCTTCGGGTTTCTACAAGAACTCGTTTGTGAAACCTTTGTAAATCTAACAAATATTCGCAAAACCAATAGGTCTCGCCTATGCAAGAGCTATTGGCTTTGCCAATATGTTTTAGCCACGTTGTACATCAGGTTGGCATATGTTTAGCATGGCTAAGAGTTATTGGCATAAAGGGGAGTGGCATGGAGTGTCAAAGTAGAGTGCTGTGAAGTAGAGGAGGGTGTTATGGAGTGGCATAGAGATTCATGGAGTGGTTTAGAGGTAGAATGGAGTGAAGTTCAATGGAGTTGCATAGTGTTATGAAGTGTCATGGAACGATTAGAGTGTAGTAGAGTAGAAGGGCGTAGAGTGGAACAGTGTGTCGCAGAGTTGAGGGGAGGAGAGTGACGTAGAGTGGAGTGGCATTGTTATATGGCCGATAGGGACATTGTCGACATTGCTAAATTAGCATGAGCTCTGCTGCCATGATATCGCTTTTGCGCACATTACTACATGACTTTATTTTTGCAAGACTCTGTTTATGCCTTTCACATGAGAACTGTCTGCTTTGTGCATTCTCTGTCTGTTCCTGGAGTTTAGTCTGAACACCATGAACAAGGTCGATAAACAATGCCCCTTGTTATTCTATTGTGGTCAGTCCCTAGCACCTAGACAAAACATGCTAACACAACTGGGGCTGCTGAAGACTCATGCTTATATATTACGGGAATGCATGTTTGGTTAAAACACACTTGGAGAGGGACCTTTATAGGGAGAAGAGGCATGCTGTTCCTATCATGTAGATATACCATCTAGGCACTAAGGTATGGGGTCTTCTTATAAAGCCCAGAAATCTTCTATTATATAATAATACTTCTTCTTACCAAAGGGAGGGTGGTTAGGCCCTATAGCTGCTCATCCACTGTCTTTATAAGATGACAATCTTATAAAGACAGTCTACAATCTACAATGCTAACTGTGTTGAGTGTATGCATTTTGCTGTTGGTAGTGGCTTGTATACTGAGTTATAGAGCACAATAGTTAAAATAAACATTTTAAACCATACTCGTGTCTAAGACAATACTTATTGTGGACAAGTAGGAGTGAGTGAGCAAAAGGGCATGTCTTGTTACCGCGATTCCTGAGAGAGTCGGGAGGGTAGTGTTCTGGGGTGTCTAATCATTTGCATCTTCATGATTGTTTAGGAGAGCAAGTGAGACTGGGATTGTGGGTTCTGAGGAGGTAGGAAGGCTTAGCCCCTATACACTAAGGTCCCGTATTCCTGTGCATAGTTCTGTGCATGTTCAGAATCCCTGCAACATGGTGCCACAAACGTTTGGTCTGGTACTTATGTGCGAGGCTCCCGAGTAGTGCTTGTGCTTGTGATTGTCCACATTCCCCTCACTTCTGTTTCCGGCGACAGTTGTGACTGCGTAGCCTCCTATATTTGAGATATTATAGGTTTCTCAAGCTTGGATATTAAAAGGTCTTTCTTTCAATATAACCCGTAGTTGAGCTGCCACGCATAGGTTGATTATAATCTTCTTTACATTATGGCAGTAGCCATAGGAGCTCCGAATCGCGCTCCAGTCACAGCATATTTGACTCAACATGGAGTCCCTAATGCTGGTACTGCTCTTATTTTCATTGTTGAAGCGGATGCAGCACACCGCTTTGAAGTCTTCTATTCTTGGGTCACCTCACCGGCAGTGGATGGAAATGATAAGTTACTTCACGAATATACTGCCACGTGATTCCACGGGATTATCGACCTTATACATCTCTTAAAGTTCCTTTGACAGCTCGGCAGCATACCATATGGTTTAATGGCGCCCTTCCTCACCCTGTGATTGACTGGGCCATGTGGCACGTTTTGGCTGGGTATACACCACATCCAAATTACCTTAATGATACTGTCGCAGAGCTACGTGTATTACATATGTCGTTGATAAGTGTACATAGGGCTGTTATACAGTTCATGTCACGCAACATACAGGTGGTCAGCCTGGAGGTGCTGCACAACCATGAGGACACGGTGGTATGGTTATAAGTCCCATCATGATCAACTCAGTGATGGGCAAACATCCTCAGAATAAGGACGAACTCCCTTATTGGCTAGCTGAAAAGTGTGACCAACTCAAAGCGTTTTCCCGAATACCACTCTGTTGAAAAACACAGGATTTTGACCATGAGCTTACCTAAAACTCTTATTTCTGGGTTAGCTGATTGTAACTCTTGGTGAAAAGTGTTTGCAGCGGTATATTCACAGTGGCTTGGCACTCCCTCCATGACTGTTCTCCCTTCAGTGATTAAACGTGTACAAGATGAGCAGGAAGCCGAAGCGGCCCTGGAGTTGGGAATAAGACTGGTAGGGGTGTTCGATATTGTTTGCGATATGATCCTTACCCATGTAAAGGGTAAAAAGATAAGCTTTCAGGTGGCTCAGCGCTTGGAGGCTGTTGCTGATGTAGACAAATACTGTGAATTACCAAAGATTATTGCTAAAGCTTATAAAACCTTAGAGCACAATAGTCTAAGAGTTAAGCCTTTTACTCAAACTCAACCAAAATCCCAACCTGAGAAAGATGGGCACCTGTTCTTTCCTAAAAAGAACTGGAATAAAAAACAGTGGCAGCAGCAACAGAAGCAGGGTTCGCGTGCTGGTTCACCAACACCTGAGGCTTCTGAGCGTAAATATGATTTGCGTGACCGTGCTAAAATTAAGTTTCCGGAGAGATTTCAAGTCCCTGATCAGCGCTCTCCTTGTTCTTTACAGGATCCATCGGATTCTCATGACGGTGGTGGAGAGCGAAAGAAAACGCACGACCGCTCAACAGACTTGATCCGCCATGCCAGTTTGGTGTAAAAGCCAAACCAGAGGGATTGCCTCTTTTTAGACCCCGTATCAGAAGAAAAAAGTTGCTGCTATAACAGCGAAGTATGCCTTAGACGGTGAGAACTCTACTCCTAGATTGGACGCGGGTAGTGACACTCCTCGACAGCGCAGCGAAGGTTGCCATAGTGCGGGAGGCACTGTGTCACTGTCTGGCGACGAGAGCAACTGATACATTCATCACAGTGGAAACAGCAGAAACAAGAGTTGCACCCACAGATAGACTATATAAAATAGTCCTCCAGATTGAAGGTGATGTACAGAGTACTATTACTCTGGTTTTCTGGGAAAATCTTACCTCCTAGTATGACATTATGTTGGTGGAGGCGGATTGGCCTCCGCCATTTGTTCAGGCTTCTTCTCGAGGAGAGGACATGATACTTCAGAGTTTTTTGCATTACGTCCCTGAGGAAGCTAAACAGGTTTACACATCGGAGTGGGCATTCGCCCTGGCATCGGCAGTGTATCGTAATCAAATGGGCTGGGATTGGGATTTGCTGGCTGTTGGACTTGGCCTTGTTGGCTAAAGTTCACTTAAACGTTTTGCTTTTCACCTAGCCCGTTTTACTAACCGAGAGCTGGGAAGTTAGATTCTGTAGGTACTTGCCACTGCTAATGTGCAAGTACAGATGTTCCCTGTATACATTGTAGAGGTGTTTTGTTGTCTCTGATTCGTATGTTTGCCTTACTAGCAAGATCCCTAAGTGATGTGCACTGTGTGTGCCAGAGCTAGTACTAAGCGCAGAGAAGGAACACAGGTCTTCAGTGGACGGCCTGCGCGCATTATTCTAAATTAGCATGTTGTCCTGACAAATGCTACCACTTGTCAGGCCTTACTTTCCTGAGGCACCCCTGTAGGATGCCCTGTGAAAGGCCATCCTGCTCATAGGACAAAATGGGGGAGGCTGGGTGTAGTATTGTTAGCCTAGTTTCCCAAGAATTGGAAATGGAACAGTGAAGTATGGTATGTCTGAACTCACAACGTCATAATGCATCTTTTTGGGTAGATGGTTTTGTCACTGTGTGTCCAGAAACCACTGTTTGAGAAAATGGCAGAGTTTATGCATTAGACCTTTTTGTGTCTCTCAGCAGAAAGTGAATTGCCTGCCTGGATCTGGTAGAGTTGAGAAAGGCTGAGGAACGTCATGCCCCAGGGGTGGGATGGAGACGGCACCCGGCTGCCCTGCACCTGGAGCGGGGAGAAGAAGAGGCTTTGCGAGGTGAAGAGGCCTGGTTCAGAGCCATAAAACAATAGACCTATCTCCCTCTGAGTGATTAAAGATCCAGGTCCCCAGTATCAAAGAGAGGACGGTGACACTGGGGGGAGATACGCAAGATTGATTTAGGGAGGGGTCGGGGACCCCTGAGCACAAGGAAACTTCAAAGACAATGAGGGGTATACTTGGAAGAACTGTAACCCTAAGACTTTGGTTATGTTGATGATGTCGTCGAGAACGGTCTCGGTATCGTTCAGAGAAGTGCTGGGAGTGCTTTGAAGACGCCGTGGGCTGGTCGAGTCTCTGGAGGCTTTGACCTGTCTGCGATCGGGAAGAAAACCTCTGCCTCAAGAAGAGTTGGTGAATAGGCTGCGGGAGACACTTGACCCTTGCTTCGTGAGCTTGGGCTTGTGCGCAGTTTGTAGCTCTTGACCAAGGAGGGACTGAAGAGGCACTGCAGTGTGTTGTGTCCCCCCTTCATCCTGACCAGCACTTTGCTGTGTGCTGCGTCCTGTACCCCAAGGGCCGGAGGTGAGCTGGCTCCCTGTTCGGAAAAACACTGGAACATAAAAGTTTCCAGGAAGTCTCAAGTGGCGTGGTGGTGGGACCATGTCGTGGCAGCCTGAGATCTCAGAAGGGGTGCCTAAGGTGATCATGGGCACCCGGAGCGAATCAAGCCTCTGGCGCCCAGGGTGCATGTCTTGGTGCAGCTACAGGTGTTGGAGCGCCTGTGGATTGTGGGCATCGTGGAAGAGAGACGATATTCGGGACGCACAGGGGGTGCGTATCGCAGTGCAGTCCAGGCACTAGTGAAGAGTGTCGGGACATCGTGGACACTAAAAAGGACTGAGTCTCCGACCCGCGGGTCGGTGTGTGGTGGTGCAGCCAGGGTGTTAGTGGAGAGCGCCTGGTACCTCGTGTGCACCAGGAGGAGAGGTGAGACTAAGACATGCAGTGTGCGTGTCGTAGTGCGACCCAGGCGTTAGTGGAGAGCGCCTGAAGACCGTGTGCACCAAGAGACGGAGTGAATCTCAAACGTGCCAGGGGTGCGTGTCGGAGGTGCCACCGGAGGTGCCTATGAGGAGTACCGGGGAGTCGTGAGCACCAGGGAGCGAAGACGTCCTAACTGCGCTGGAGAGGGGGGTCAAGTGATTGGCCCTCGAAGGCAACGTGAGGTAGCACCAGCGTCGTGTGGAAGGCTTCGTGGAAGGAGTTTGCGCTGAACGTTGGCAGCCCCGCAGAAGTTGAACTGCCAGCCCGAGCACGCCTTGCCCTTGGTGAAAAGGTTCTGGAGTGAGGACAAGCCGCTGCGGCAGGAGAGGAGAGTGGGGTTGTGCCCCCCCCCCCAGGTAAAGTGGATCATCGCCTGGGGCGGGTATGGGCCCGGAGGGACACTTTCTCGGCCTCTCACTGCTGTGTGCGCTTGTTGCTTCTGCCCAGATCTCGGTCCGTGCTGGCGCCGGACGGGGCAGTACAGGGGCCTGGGCCCGGAGTGGAACTTGGGTGTCATTGTTGATCCGTTTTGGGGGCAACCAGTCGCACAACTTCTATGTTGTATAACACTTTACATATTTGCTGCTAACGAACTATCAAACTATTGGACAACGTCTGACACTAGAGGTGCTTAACTAACTCAGGGGTTAGTGCGCTACGCAATACGTTATGTTTCTCTTGCAGGATGCAGGATCATAGCGTAGTGTACTGCATTGGTTGTTTACTGCACGGTACCGAATTGCAGCATGAAGCATTGCTGTATTCCTTCCTTGAACAGGGCATGCTGGTAGCGAACCGAGTTGCATTATCTTGTGCATGATCTTGACACTACGCATTAAATTGTTTCTCTGTGGCACTGTACAGGAACCCATCGTTAGGTAGTGCAGTATTCCTTGTATTTTGCAACATGTGTGAATCTAGTGATACCATGTACCTAACCTGTTGAGAACGGTTAAAAGTCAGTGTAACTGTTGGTTAGAAGCGGTAGTTGGGTATTAGGACCACCCAACCCTCCGGAAACAATATTACCCAGTGTATATATGTGGGAGTTGTATCGTGTCGTCATTTCGTATATCTTTTTATATAAAGTATACTCGTTTTATGCAAACTCGTGTGGAGTCCATATGTGGTGACATCATTGGAATTGCTGTGGGAGCGGTTGCACATACTGAACACTCGTGCCTTGGGAGATAAGCCTGGCTGCTTGTGTCAAGCTACTAAGGGGGTGAGCAGGGCTGTCTCAGACGATGTCCTTTCTTGGCCTAACGTGGGAGAGCGGGGGTCCGGATCGCGCACTTGACAACGGTGCACGCAGGAACACCGGCTTCTAACACCGGCACATGAGATTCCTTTGCGATCTACACCACAGCCACAACCACAATATCCAATCAGACGAGAGGCTAAAGCTTCCGTCTGTGACATTTTGTCCCAATTGGAATATCAAGATGTAACTGAACCCTGTGCATCACGCATGAATAAACCTCTTTTTCCGATATCTTAACCGGATGGTTCGTATCACATTGTATTAGATTATTGAAATTTACATAGTAATGTTCATGCATTTGCAGTACAGAATACACACAGCTCTGAGTTAGTGACTAACATTGTTAGTAAAAAATACAAAACAACACTAAATAGATCCAATGGTTTTTACAGTCACAATTTGGCTCATGAGAGCTGTGATGTGAACGCATTTAACACGGTCCGCAACAAAAAAGATTAATATGTTTGCCTATGGGCTATAAGAACAGCCCTGGAACATTTGCTGCATGTGTTGTGTCTTTGTTACACAGCATTGACTCAGATACGTTCTCATATGTCAATGAAATTTATCTGACGAACTGATTCCGCATCTAGTCCGCATGGATCAAATTATTCTGTTGTTTGCCAACTTTGGGGGAAAATGTAACTTTGCTAAATCACACATCGCTTGTTTAGCTGTTTTTTTCTTGGTCTATGAGCTCAATAATGAAGGTAGGGGGTTGCCCCCCACTTTCTGGAGAAGTGTACACAATTGCAGCCTCCATCTACTCTGAAAAAATCTTTGCTGGGATTTTTGAATTTTGGGAGGACATACATTCCTGATTAAGCCCAGCGTATCAAACTGCTTTATTCATTGATACAACCTTCGTATTCTTCTGCCAGCTGCCTTCCAGAACATAACTCTATTTTTCAATCGTTGCAATCAGATCTACTTGCAACCAACTTCTTGTTAACACGTGATAATTCTACGAACCTGGTCATATGAATTGTGTCAGGCACGGTAGGTTTCACATACATAATGTTTAATGAAGGTGATAAAGTACCAATTGCATACAAATCACTTTTGTACACATCAGCAGAAATGCGGTTTTTCAATTTTGATTTTTTTTTTTACTGCGGTAAGTCTGAAAGAACAATCTCTGGCGCAGGGGAATGTATTTTTATGGTTTCGCCTAAACCTGCTTTAGAAGCAGAGACTAAGGCGAGTGTACCAAATTCTAAAGCTTTACATCCCCGTTGGAGACAATGGGCTACTTCTTTGACATCGGCTGATGTCACGTTTATTTTTGATCCCGCATTACAGACACAGGAGTTTTTACAGTATGAACACGTTCATCATCCTCTGCTGTTGCTGCTTCCCTTGGACCAGTACAAACGTATCATTTATACCGATGGCTCGGCTCAACCGGCCATCGGGTCCAAACATGCTTATTCGACGGCTTGCGCTATTGTGGCTGGTTCAATTGTAAAAAGTGAATTTAAGTCTTCCATTGTACATACACAGGCACTTGGGGACTGTACGGTGCAATTGGCGGAGCTGTGTGCTCTTGTTTATGCTCTAGAATTTGCTGATCCTAATGTGAACACTCTTATTTATTTATTTATTTATTTGCTGGTTTTTATAGCGCTTGAATCGACTCCAGATGGAGTATCTCTGCGCTTTTTGGTGCCGGCTAAACTGAAGATGTGAAATTGGAGCAGATGCTAGATCTCATTTTTAAATAAAACAGTTTTCAGTTGCCTCCTGAATTTCAAGTGCTCAGTACACTGTCTTAGGGACAGAGGAAGTCTGTTCCATAGTGTGGGTCCTGTGATTGACAATGCTTTATTCCCATGCCTCGCTTTCTTGGCGCGGGGCACCACTAAGAGCAAATTGTTGCTTGATCTTAGCGTTCGAGATGGCATATAGGGAATAAATTTGTTTTTAAGATAAGCAGGCCCTTGTCCATGGAGACATTTGTGGATCAGGCAAGCTATCTTGAATTTTATTCTTTGCCGGATCGAGAGCCAATGTAATTGCTCAAGGAGGGGTTTGGATGGAGTCCTTGGCGGGGCATTCAGAACCAGTCGGGCCGCAGTATTTTGAATGACCTGGAGCTTAGCCAGCACACCTTCATTTGCTGAAAGCAGCAGGCCATTACAATAATCGATCCGACTTAGCACGAGTGCCTGTACTAGCGTCCTCCTAAAAGAATCCGGCAGTAGAGGGAAGACCTTGCGCAGCAGGCTGATGGTATGGAAGCAAGAACCCGAGATAAAGTTGGAGTGCTGTTTTAGAGATAGTTCTTGGTCCAAACGGACCCCCAGATTTTTCACTATCTGCTTTGGTTCTGGGGCTGCTCCCAAGTCCTGTGGCCACCAATCTGGGGCCCATAGCATCCTGGCTTCTCCAAACAGCATGACTTCCGTCTTGCTGACGTTGCACTGAAGGCAATTGGAAGACATCCAATGTGCCACTGCCTTCATGCCTGATGAAAAGGAGTTTCTTACTTCAGCGGAGAGGGTTTTAAAAGGGAAGAGGAGCTGGGTATCATCAGCGTAGGATACTGGGATAAACCCGTACCTACGCATCACTCTAGCCAGGGGTGCCACATAAATGTTGAAGAGGGTCGGGCTAAGACACGAACCCTGGGGCACCCCTTTTGATATCTCCATCTCCGCTGAACGATATGCACCCATGGTGACAGTCTGGGTGCGCTCGGATAAAAAACTCCTTAGCCAGGCAAGGGCTTTGTTCTTAATGCCAGCGTTCGACAACCGCTCAGTCAAGATGGAATGTGACACGGTGTCGAACGCTGCAGACAGATCTAAAAGAACTAAGATTACTGAGATGCCCTTGTCCTGGTACATGTGCAGGTCATCAGTGACTGACAGAAGGGTGGATTCAGTGCTATGTTTGGGTCTGAACCCTGACTGAGAGTAGTCTAGAGCCCCAGCAAGTTCGATATAGCTGGAGAGATGGTGGTTGACATGCTTCTCAGTCAGTTTTCCTAGGAAAGGTAGTAATGAGATGGGCCTCAGATTAGCCAATTCGGTCCATGGAGTCGCAGTGTTTTTCCTAATTGGTCTAACAATGGCTCGTTTCCATTTTCTGGGGACATTACCTGTGCCCAGAGAAAGGTTTACCATGTCTCCAATCATGGGGCAGAGTTGGTCCGCTAAGGCGGGCATTATCCTCGCTGGGATAGTATCGTCTGGGCTACCACTTTTGATCTGTAAGATCAAAGAGAGGATGTTATCGGACGAAATAGGAGGGAAGGTATCCAAAGAGTACGTACTCTGCTTCAGGTCGGCGTCTATTGGGAGAGGCGCTGTATCTGTAGTGATGGTCTTACTGGCATTGATTATTTTCTCATAGATTTTGTCTATTTTTTCTGTAAAAAATTGGGATATTTCATTGCACAGCTGCTGTGATGCTACCTCAGGTGTTTCACATGCTATGGGTTTAACAAATGTTTGGAGGATTTGATAAAGGACCCTGGGTGAATTCCCTGCAGCTGTGATTTGTGCCGTAATGTGGGTTTTTCGTGCTACCCGGATGGCTTTATGGTATATGGATAGTGAGTCCCAATATTTGTTCTTGTCCTCTACCAAATGAGAGGTTCTCCACTTCTTCTCCAGCTTCCTGGCGGTTAGCTTTAACATCCTTAGATGGTCCGAGAACCAGACTTCCTGTTTTTTAGCAGGTCGGGGTTTAAATTGCTTCATGGGGGCAATTTTATCTATCGCATCCCTAGTTGCGCATTCAATTTTCCCAAGTGCTATTTCAGCATTATCGGTGGGAAGGATGGCAACGGGCTTGAATTTTTCCTTGAAGGTCTCAGCAGTAACTTTGTGCCATTGTCTGCGCACACTAGGTAAGGGGATAGTCCTTGCAGGGGTAGGGTTAGAATATGGGGTGTAGAATTCCATTAAAAAGTGATCAGTCCAGTTAACCTGAACTCCAGGTAGACATGAAATTGACAGGAAATTAGATAAAACCAGGTCGAGCGTGTGTCCGGCCTGATGTGTGGGCCCAGAATTTCGTTTTAATAGTCCTAATAAGGATAAATCTGTCAGTAGGGTCTGTGCCTCCTTACAATCCAGCTTTTCGCTGTGAACATTAAAATCTCCTACTAGTATGAAGTTGCTCTCATTATTAATATGAGGGGCCAGTAGCTCAATTAGCCTATTGGAAAAGTTTGTGCAGGGCCCCGGAGGACGGTATACTAGGGCACCTTTTTGACTTTCTTTGGGGGACCATACAATTTTAAAAATTAGTAGTTCCATTTCAGGGGTACTTAGCTCATCTAATATCGTGACGCTGATTTCTTGTTTATATACAATGGCTATCCCACCACCAGATTTTATAGGTCGGTCCAGTCTGACTATCTTGTAGTCGACAGGAATTCCTAGGGTTATAACAGGGGTGGAGTGTGGTTTTAACCATGTCTCTGTAAGATAGCACAAGTCGGGCTGTTTTGAGGAGATTAAGTCCCATACTTCAGCAGTATGTTTGGAAAGTGATCTAATATTGCAAAGTATGTTTTTCCTCCCAGAGGGAGTCTGGGTAGAATCGATCTCAATGTTTCTAGGCAATTTGCCTGGTTGATAATATTTAGCCCCAGAATTATCTCCTATTAGAGTACTGAACTGACTATGGCAATGGTAGCAGGAAAAAGGGCCCTCTATCTCAGGGAACACATCCCGTTTACAGCCCGATAGAGGGGCAGATTTAAGTTGCCACAGTACCTGAGGTGTATATTTGAGCCCTCGCGGGGAATGTCCTTGGAGACCGATTGATGCAGCTCCCATGGCCCCTGTGTCCCGTCCTGTCGCGGACGGGCGCAGACGGGCTGGTCTTTGGCTCGTCTTAGGCGCAGACTTAGGCGCCACCCTGCGCGCAACCGATTCAAACTACTGTGTCTCAGAATGATTATCAAGACTCTAAAGGAAGCGCAATAAAGCAAAAAATGCTTTGGGTCCGATGGCAGAATTTAAAGAACGTCTGCCACTCACACAGGTTACACATACTCTTGGTCATCAGCATGTGGGAGCACCCGCCGCAATGTTAAAAATGCATGCATGGCATTTGCGTGCACAAAGCAGCAGGCACGGCGCGGTGCCTGCCGCTTTGTCCACGCAAATGCAGGGGGGTACCATAGGTACCCCCCATGTGCATCCCCCACCCCCCCTTTATCCAGGGGGCCCGCAACGGGCCCCCGAAGTGAAGCTCCGTATGCTTTTCCACGGGAGAAAAGCCGCCGTGGAAAAGCATACTTTGTACTCCATCCTAATATGGATGGCGGTATCTGATAGACACCGCCAGCCATGTTAATGCTTTTCCGCCACGGTCAGAAGGCGACCGCGGCGGAAAAGCGGAGGACAGATTGTAAGACCCACCAGCCATCCTAATTTGGCGGTGGGTCTTTCAAGCCTCCGCGGCGGATATCCTGCATCCTCCGGGCCGGCGGTGGCTTCCGCCGGCCCGGTGGATGCGGGAAATCCGCCAACGTAATAGGCCCCATAGTTAGCATGAGCTCTGCTGCCATGATACTACATGACTGTATTTTTGCAAGACTCATGTTCATGCCTTTATGTATTTATTTTAGTGTATTTTGATATCGCGCACAGCTACCCCAACGGGGTGTCCCGGCGCTTCTGTGTAACTTCATACTGCATAGGGTGGTAATTAAAAGAATGATGATCAACAGAACAGGTAGGTTTTTAGGGCTCTCCGGAAAGGTTGTTCATCCTTGATCAACCGGATGGCCTTAGGTAGTTTATTCCAGAGAGCCGCAGTCAATACTGGGAAAGCTTTCCCACCAGAACGAGTTTTTCCTGAATCTGGGGACAGTAAGGACATTTTTTGAGGAGGAGCGTAGGGTCCTGGTGTTATTGTAAGGAATCAGGCACGTGGAAAGGTAGGCAGAGCCCTTGCCTCGCAAGGCCCGGTGAGATAATACCAGAGCTTTGAATTCTGCCCGTTTATGCACCGGTAGCCAGTGAAGTTCACGACGGTGAGGGGCTATATGCTCACGTAAGGGGATACCGCCAACCAATCGCACCGCAGCGTTCTGGACCGTCTGGAGGCGATGACAGAGCCCCACAGACAAGCCAGTATACAGACCATTGGCGTAGTCCAGGTGTGAAGTAATTAACGCCTGTACTACGATCTTCCTGGTGTTACTGGGCAAAAAATGAATGAACTTCTTTATTATTCTAGTCTTAGCCAGACATGCAGCGGAGACTGTATGAACTTGATGGTGGAATGTGAGATTAGAGTCCCATCTAACTCCTAGATTTTTCACAGAGTCTTTTGGGAGAGGAGGGGCACTTAAATCAAGAGGCCACCAGATGTTGGGGTCAAGTGGAGTTGGCTGGTGGAAAAAGAGAACCTCCGTTTTTCCTGCATTCAGCCTTAGGAAATTGTTGTCCATCCACTGGGCAATCGCACGCAGGCAGTTTTTTAAGGGATCAAAAGTAATAGGAGTAATGCTATTAAATGAAAACAAAAGCTGGATATCATCAGCATAGGAAGTAACTTTTATACCAGTTTGGGTAATGATATCGAAAAGAGGGGACTCCCCACCGTAGCGGGCGGCTTTCTGAGGTGAAAGGGGGGGTAAACACCACCTGTGTACGGTTGGACAGAAAAGATGAAATCCATCCCAAGGCTGTACCCTGAATGCCCTTCGAATGCAGGCGTTCAAGGAGGAGGGGGTGGGAGACGGTGTCGAATGCTGCTGACAAGTCCAGCAGCACCAGCACCGCTCTTGATCCCTCATCCAGTCTCCATCTTACAGCATCTGACATCTCGATGAGTGCCGACTCTGTACTATATCCTGCCCTGAAGCCGTGCTGAGAATCATGGAACGCACCTGAAGTTTCAAGAAAGCCCGCTAGTTGTTGTTGAGCGAGTCTTTCGAGTACTTTAGCAGGGGCTGGTAGCAACGAGATTGGCCTGTAGTTAGCGGGCTCACTAGGGTCAGCGTTGGTCTTCTTGATTATAGGAACTAGACGTGCTTGTTTCCAGGTGTCTGGGAAGAGTCCCAGCTTAAAGGAGTCATTCCAGATCCCATTCAGGGAAGGGTTGAGAACGGGGGCTAAAGACTTGTATTGTTTAGCGGGCCATGGGTCTAGCGGAGAGCCAGATTTGGTTTTAAGAAGTTCCGCCAGAGATTGTTCCAAGGTGATCTCTGCAAAGTCAGAGAACACGGACTCTGGGCCAGTAAAAGGGGAAGAAATGGAACTGTTTGTTGCCTGAATATTGCTGGGGAAGGAGTCATAGATAGTAGCTATTTTATTCTCGAAGAAAACGGAAAGGTTGTCACATAGAGTCTGTGATACCACTGGAGGTCGTTTTAGAGCTAAGGGATCCGTAAAAGATCTCACTGTCTCGAATATTTCCCTAGATGACCCTTGGGAGCGATTGATTTTTTCTTCTAGAAATATTCTTTTGTGTTCGATGATTTTTCTCCTATAGTTTTTTAAAGCGGCTTTGTATAGAGTTTTACGGTCGGGTGAGAAGGTAATTCTCCAGCGTCTCTCAAGACGTTTACATTCCGATTTAAGCTCTCGGAGATCGTTCGAATAACATGGGGCCGAAGGAGCTGAGCGATAGGTTTTTATGGGCCTGACTGGGGCAATGAGGTCGATTACCGAGGTAATCCGATCGTTAAAGTTAGTCAGTCGTGTGTCGAGATCTAGACTCGTGTCTAGGAAATCGACCGACAGAAGACGAGGAGCTAGGCTCTCAGAAGAAATCTTGCTCCAATTTCTGCCCTGTTGTTTAGCCGGGCGGATATGTCAATTTATGCATTGACAGGGAAATGTGAAAGGGACAAGCAGATGATCTGACCAAACTATTGGGACTGGATCAAGGACCTCTAAGCCTTCTAGATTGGTACAGATTAAATCGAGAGTATGACCCGCTTTGTGAGTAGGGCAGCAGATAAGTTGATTCAGTACGCCATCTGCCAAAGTGGAGAGAAAATTAATAGAGGTAGTATCCTCAGGATTATCAACATGGAGATTAAAATCCCCAAGAAGAGTGAAATTGGCATATCGCAGTGAAGCTTGTAGGATGTGGTCTAAAAAAGCTGGGAGATGGGCTAGTTTAGAATTGGGTGGTCGGTAGGCCAAAAGACCAGAGAAGGTAAAATTAGGAGAGATTTTAATAAAAAAAGGGAGCGCTTCGATGCGTTTTAGTTGGGTGTATGGAAAGGATGAAATGGTCCAGTGGGATCTGTATATAATGGCCACTCTGCCCCCAGGGTGTGGGCTCTTTCTGTTGGTGCACAATATACTGTAGCCCGAAGGGATTGCTAAGTGTATAGCGGGATTAGTATCATCTCTTAACCATGTCTCGGTGAGAAACAATAGGTCCCATTTATCCTCTTCCAGGGTATGAAATACGTCCAAAGAATGTTTTACTAAAGACCGACAGTTTAACAGGCCAGCTTTTAAATGTGCCTGAGACGGGGTTTTCTGCTGGAAAAGACAGTCATGCTTTCCATCGCCGGGTTGATCTAGGAATCATTTCGTAAGAGGAAAGAGGGGGTTGACAGGTGTGCAGGAAATAGATGGTTAAATACAATGCAGAGGCTGCAGAGATTTAAGCCTAGCGCTATCATAGGTCAAAGGAGGAGGGATGCTGAGCATAGCAGTACCTGCGTCTGCGGCCACATCCTGGTCGTGGACGGGCGCAGACGGGCAGGACTCTGGCACGACTCCGGCACAGGTCCGGCGCGTCCGCTGACCACGTCCGCTGCGCGGAGGCATGGTCTTCCGTTTTTATAGTGGCCAATCGGGTGCCTTTGGAGGCTACCCCACTCTAAGATGGCCGCCGGAGTAGATTCGATCACCCAAAACAGCGTTCCAATTGGCTGAGGTGAGTGGGGGTCTTGGTGACGGGGAAGCAACTTTCTGACCAGCGAGCAGGAGGGGAGCGGGAAGAAAATAACACCACTGCTTTTCTAATCAAGCGGAGGGGATAGCATGTAAGTGCTGCTAAGCTTCGTTTTCAAGCTAAGTGCACCTGAGCTTCGTATTCAGCAAAGTAAGTGACATTAAAAAGCTGCAAGAACAGCTGATAAGAGCGTGCAGATTAAAATTTAACAGACACAAAATACAGCAACCTCCCGGCTCACGCCACAGGAGGGAATGACAGTTACAACAGGTTTAGAGAACCAATGCCACGCTGTCCCTTTTATAGTGGCCAATCGGGTGCCTTTGGAGGCTACCCCACTCTAAGATGGCCGCCGGAGTAGATCCGATCACCCAAAACAGCGTTCCAATCGGCTGAGGTGAGTGAGGGTCTTGGTGACGGGGAAGCAACGTTCTGACCAGCGAGCAGGAGGGGAGCGGGAAGAAAATAACACCACCGCTTTTCTAATCGAGCGGAGGGGATAGCATGTAAGTGCTGCTAAGCTTCGTTTTCAAGCTAAGTGCACCTGAGCTTCGTATTCAGCAAAGTAAGTGACATTAAAAAGCTGCAAGAACAGCTGATAAGTGCGTGCAGATTACAATTTAACAGACACAAAATACAGCGACCTCCCGGCTCACGCCTCAGGAGGGAATGACAGTTACAACAGGTTTACACATGAGAACCGCCTGCTTTGTGCATTCTCTGTCTGTTCCTGGAGTTTAGTCTGAACACAGTGAGTAAGGTCGATAAACAATGCCCCTTGGTATTCTGTTCTGGTCAGTCCCTAGCACCTAGACAAAACATGCTAACACAGCTGCGGCTGCTGAAGACTAGAGCTTTGATATTATGGGAATGCATATTTGGTTAACACACACTTGGAGAAGGACCTTTCCAGGGAGAAGAACCATGCTGTTCCTATGATGTAGATATTGTACTGTACTGTATTGCATTTATATAGCGCTTACTACCCTTGACGAGGCGTCGACGCACTTTTTTGGCGAGTAGCATGCTACTCCGGGACATGGGAGAGGATTAATGTTGAATTAGTATAGTAAAAAATGCAAGTAAATTTTAAGTGGTGGATAGGTTAGTCAGTTATTTGGATTTGGAAAGATAGCAGAAGGATAGAAGAGGGGAAAAAAGTTTGCATTTATATAGCGCTTGTTACCCCTGATGGGGTGTTGAAGCACGCTACTCTGGAAACCCATAAAAGACTAGTGCTGAATTAGTATGGAGAAATATGAAAGTAATTTGAGTGGTGGATATTAGTCAGTTATTTGGAGTGAGAAAGGTAGCGGAGGGATAAAAGGGAAGAAAGGTTTGCATTTTATGTAGATCCTGTTACCCCTGATGGGCGTTGAAGCGCTTTTCTGGCGAGTAGGACGCTACGCTGGAACCCATAAAGGATTAGTGTTGAAAATTAGTATAGTGAAGTATGAAGTAATTTGAGTGGTGGAAATGTTATTCAGTTATTTGCTGCCAATGCCTATCACAAACTAAAACTCATCAGGAAAATACTCCCATTTTTATCTGATAGTGCGGGAAAAACAGTGGTTAGCACACTAGTGCTCTCCTCCCTTGATTACTGTAATGGTTTATTTGCCAATGCACAGTCCAGGGTGATTTCCAAACTTCAAATGATCCAAAATGCGGCTGCCAGATTACTTTCAAGGACTCCAAAATTTAAATCTGTCAGCCACATCATTAGGAGCTACCACTGGCTGACAATAAAAAATCGCATTAAATTCAAAACACTCTGTTTAACATTCAAAGCTACTCATAACACGGGCCCAAGATTCCTGCAAGAGCAGCTCTCTATTTACTGCCCGACCAGACAGTTGAGATCGATGTTATTACAACAGTTGGCAGTACCCCGCACAAGAACGGTTACCTGGGGAGACAGGCGTTTCACAGTATCTGCTGCTAGACTTTGGAATTCGCTCCCGTTAACCATACGAATGGCACACTCCCTGCTTCAGTTTAGGAAACTGGTGAAGACATGGTTGTTTAACCAGTAAGAAATCTCCTGCCTCAACGCTTTATCACCCAGAGATCTGTCTAAGTAATCTTAGCGCCAAGACGCCTACGGGCAAACGCACGCGCTCTACAAGTTGTATTAATAAATAAATAATAAATAAATAGAGATGGGTAGGTTGCGGAATAGAAGTTTGTATTTATATTGTGCTTGCTATTCATTGATGGGGTTTTGAGGCGCTTCATTGGCCAGTAGCACGCTACTCTGAAACCCATAAAGGATTAGTGGTGAATTAGTATAGTGGAATATGGAAATTGAGAAGTGAACATGTTAGTCTGATATTTTGATTGCAAGGGATAGTGGAGGGACAGAAGAGTGAGATTTTTTTTAGGTTACAGCAATAAGAGGAGGCTTTTGGATATGTAAAAGGGGTTTTGAGGGGAAGAGTCAGAGGGAAGAGTTTATAAAGGTTTGTTTTGGGGGATCGGTATAGTAAAAAGAGGTGTCAGATGATGCAAGGAGGGGTAGAATAGAGAGAGTCTAGAAAGGGTTATTTTGGGGATCATAGTAGTGGTATGGGGTTTAGGATGAGAGAGTGGATGTAGAGGATATATTGATAGATGTATAGGGTGAGAGATAGTGTAGTGCATTGAAAAGAGTATTAGAAAGAAGTTTGAGATGAGTCAGAAGGTTGGGCCAGAGGATATATTGAGAGAAGTATAGGCTGAGAAATAGGGTTGTGCATTCGAAATGCTAAATTAGAAGAAAGTGGTAAATATATAGATCCATAAGCAGATTGAAAGTATATAGATGCATAGAGAAGGTAAGTATATATAGATTAAAGATATTGATAGAGGTACAGGATGAGACATAGGGTAGTACATTGGATATGCTTTTTCAGGGGAAAGGTAACAGACACAAAGATCCAAGTACATGGAAGGTACATAGATGCATAATGAAAGGAAGTACATGTAGACCAAAGATGATTTTTATTTATTTATTTACAACAACATAATTATTCTACATGTTTATACAAAGCAATACACAAAGATTGGTACATATCTATAGCGAAAATAAATGGTTATATACAGAGGAATATACAGGATGCTGTAAATTTCTGTTTGCTTATGGTGCTTATGTGGGGAAGAGCCAATTTTTGAGTAATTTTCTGAAGAGAAGGTGGTTGTCAGTGGATCGTATGTTGGGGGTAAAGAGTTCTTTAGTTTGGATGCTTGAACAGAGAAGGTTCCTTTGTTGAATGTGTTTGGTGATTTTGTTCCTGATGAAGAGCGGTCCCATTCCATGTTTTTCTTTGTGGGTAATACAAAGTAGCTTGAACGTGGATCTTCTGGCAACCGGTAACCAATGCAGGGCTTTGAAAGCAGGTGAGATGTGGTCTCGCGGTTTGATATGCAAGAGTATTCTGGCTGCCGAGTTCTGAATCCGTTGTAATCTTTTCATGGTCGTTAAAGGTGATCCGTGGTAGTGGCTATTGGCGTAATCGAGTGTGGACAGACCAAGGGAGATGGTAGCTTGGACCTTGTGTGGAAATCCCAAATGAGGAAAGATTTGTCACAGCTTTTTTATAGTGACAAAGCTTGATCTTGCTAGTTTGTCCACTTGGGCAGTCATTCATCAGGCCAGGCGGCAAGCGGGTCGTAATGTTTCCAATCGCCACACATGAGTATTTCCGTTTTTGAAGCATTCAATTTGAGATGGCTCCAAGTCATCCACTGATCCACGGCTCTGAGACAACTGAAAAATTGGGATTTTTCAATGTCTTTGGGGCATTCCAGTTGAAGGAGTATTTAAGTGTCATCTCCATAGCTATAGCACGTGAGGTGAAATTGATTGGTTGATCAGTACCGGTAATGACTTCATGTAGATGTTGAAAAGCATGGGCGAGATGATAGAACCTTGAGGGACCCCTGCCTTTGTGGAGTATGATTTGGATGAGAAAGGTGCGGTATGGATGACATTAGTTCTGTTTTGAAGGTAGGATGCGATCCAGTCTAGAGCAGTTCCCTCTATGCCAGCTTCATAGAGTCTTTGTTTCAGAGTGTCATGGTCAACTGTGTCAAAGGCAGCCGAGAGCTCCAAGAGGAGTAGTGCAGCAACCCTGCTGCGGTCAACTGTATTCTTCAGGTCATCCCAGATGGCAAGGAGGGCAGATTCAGTGCCTCTTCCCGGACTGAATCCTGTTTGGAAGTCTGAGAATATGTCATTCTCTTCAATGAATTGTGACATCTGGGCGAACGCTGCTCTTTCTATCAGTTTGCCCAGGAAAGGTCCATTTGTAATGAGTCTGTAGTTGTCAGGGTTCAGCGGGTCCCAGTTTGTTTTCTTCAGTAAAGGGCGTATATGTGATTTTTTGAGTTCTTCTGGAAATATTCCGGTAGTTAAGGAATCGTTGTTGATTCTTCTTACTGGAGTGGCAGCAGAGGTTGTTAAAATAATTATCTTGAAAGTTTGTGGAGGACAGGGGTCAGAAGGGCTGCCAGCAGGCCTGCTTGCTTTGACCAGGTCCATAAATTTATTGTGTGAGATGTGTTGGAAGAAATGGAGAGGCTGCGTTAGAGTATTCTTGGATTGTTGTTTTGTACAGGGGTTTGTGCTGGTGCTTTGTTTCTGTTTTAAGTACGAGTCCAATGTGTCTGCTTTGTGTAATGATTTGCCAGTTTGTCTGTGAAATCTCAAGCAACAGGATGAGTTCCTTCTAGGCAATTTAGTTTGCGAAATTCACTGAAAATTTTATAGAATTCTTTATTTGAACATTTAGCATTTTGAGTTCTGTCTGAATGGTACCTTTTCTTAGCTTTTTTGATAGCTGACTTGTAGAATCTGTTAATTTTTTTGTAGGTGAAGTTGGTCTTGTTTGGCATTTGTTTTGAGCCAGGTACGTTGCAGCTTTCTAATTTGTTGTTTTACCTCTTTTATTTCTAAGTTTCTCCAAGGGGCTTTTTTATTTTGTGCTGTTTTGTGGTTTTGAGTGGTATCAGGATGTCAAAAGCTTCCTGTAGCCACTCATATATATTTTGAACCGAAGTTATTGTTTACCGATTTGTACTTAATGTTAGTTGTGTATCTAAGTGTTCCAAATTTAGTTTGTTCCACGGCCGATAGGTGGATGGATGTAGACGAGTTCCTTAATGTTGTTTTATGTTGGAAGGCAAGCAAGTGGTGGTCTGACCATGTGACTGGAGTTATAGTTTGAAATGAAACTAGTTCAGTATTAGCAAAAATGACATCTTCTATGGCGCCGTATTTGGTTAACACCTCAATGTCATCTTACCCGCTCCCTTCTCCAGGATTGCCTTACCCTTGAAAATTGGCAAAAAATTCCTTGGTTATTGTACGTTTTTAATTTCTTTAGGGATATGAATTGCGATACCTATTTCTCTGAGCCTCAGTCCCTGTCTGACATTAGTAAAAAGGCACTGAAAATTCTCTGCATGAACCATCTGAGACAACTCCGTCTGTATACAGAGATACTGAAGCCAAGCAACGCGCATATCCTATCCATACAAACCACCCCTGGTACCCAGCCTTACTTAACTTTTTTTCTATCTAATTTTGAAAAATATGTGTTAACAAGATTTCGTTTCAATTTATTCTTCCGTCTTGTCACTTTCCCTGTTGAGCATAACTGGTCGCATGAAATGGCTAGATGTCCGTGCGACGGTATTTCTGTTCAATCAAATATACACACTATTTTTTTCTGTCTTTATTTTGCGCACCCACGTAAAAAATGGCTAATCCCCCTCTTACGTAGCATGGGGCTGAGAACGTGCCGACCAGCCTTTCTGGCTCTGCAGATGCTGGACACTCCCTATGCTGCCAAATGTGTGGCACTCTTTTTGAAATCTTGCTTAAAAGCCCGCAGTATGATTGAGTCATCTACCATATGACCTGTTATTCCCCATGCCTTGTGTATTTTATTGTAATTGCTGTCTTACTTTTAATGTTGTACCACGTTTGTATTTTATTTCTCTGTATAATTTTATCAGCGCATCCAAGAAAAACTATGTTTGTTTCTTCTTTTTTTTTTTTTTTTTTTTCTTGAATGTCATACTGTACTTTTTATGATTGAATATTTTGTCAATCGAATAAAAGTTTTTGAATCGACATCTAGGATATGTCCAGCGATGTGTGTGGGTTTGTGGACAATCTGATGCATGTTCAGTGCGTCTAGGCCAGTGATTATTGTTTTTGGATTGGTCATATTGGGTTTGTTAAATCAAATGTTGAGGTCACCCAGAATGCATAAGTTGGAGTGTATTGTTATCAGGTTTGAAACTGTGTCTAGAAGTGTGTCTGGGAATGTCACCTTGCTAGGTGGAGGTCTGTAAAGGAGCAGGAAGTTACAGGATGAAGACGGTGTAGTATTGCATCTTGTTAGAAGAGCCTCACAATTCTTTATGGAGATGTCAACAACTTTAGTGAAATTTAATGTTTGCCTGAACACAACAGCTAGGCCACCTCCTTTTTTGCCTATACAATTTTGGGTGATAGTTTGATAGCCTACAGGAATGGCTTAATGCAGGACTGGAGCCATATCATCTCCCAAACATGATTCAGTTATGAATAGTATGTCTGTTTTTGCATCTGTGAGAAGGTCGTAGATGTGATGTTTGTTTTTAGAGAGAAATCGAGTATTTATTAGTAGACAGTTTAGAGAATGGCCTCTGGTGATAGTGAGACTTTGTTTTGTAGTAGAGTGAACAGTATTGTGTGTGTTTTTAGTGCTGGCATTAACTGTATTAGGATAGCAATTGTGTAGCTGTTCTGTATCATGTTCCTCATCCAGCATGCTAAGAAGGCATTTTGATGGGTCTGCATGTGTATGTGGTGGAGATGGTGTTTGAGAGTGAATTGGTGTGCTGTGTTGTTTTCAGATATACCATCTAGATACTAAGGTATGGGGTCTGCTGACAAATCCCAGCGAACGTCAATTATATAATAATACTTTTTCTTACCAAGGGGAGGGTGGTTAGGCCTTATAACCCCTTAGCCACTGTCTTTATAAGAATACATCTCTCTTTATGATATATAGACTTGCTACAATGCTAACTGTGTTGAGTATATGCATTTTGTTGTTGGTAGTGGCTTGTATACTGCGTCATAGAGCACGATAGTTAAAATAAACATTTTAAACAATACTCATGTCTCAGTCATTTCATATTATAAGTACGAGTGAGTGAGCAAAAGGGCATGTCTTCTTACCGCGATTCCTGAGAGAGTCGGCAGTGTTGTTTTCTGGGGTGCCTAATCATTTGCATCTTCGTGATTGTTTAGGAGAGATGGGGAGACACTAAAGCTAGTCAGTCCAGGGATTGTGGGTAGGTAGGAAGGCTTAGCCCCTATACACAAAGGTCCCGTATTCTTGCGCATAGTTCTGTGTATGTGCAAAATCCCTGCAACAGCATAGACTGTCAGGGTGTAGTGGCATGAAATGGCATGGTGTAAAATGGCATACTGGAGTGGCATAGAGAAGAGTAGTGTGTCGTAGGATAAATTGAAGTAAATTGGCCTAGAGTGGCGCAGAGGGAGTTGAGAAGAGCAGCGTACAGTGGAGTAGTGTCGAAGAGTGGAGTAGAGTTTAATGGAGTAGAACGTCGTGGAGTGTTGTAGTATGGAGTAGAGTGGCCTAGAGTGAAGTTGCATAAAGTACAGTGGTCCAAAGTAGATTGGCATAGAATGCAGTGGCTCAGAGTGCATTGGTTTTAAGAAGAGTGTATTGCTGTATTTGTTATTTGTTATTTATGGATATTTGTAAAGCGCGAACTTTCACTCCGGAAGGAGCATCTTGGGGCTGAGCATGCGTGTAAATGATACATGGTGAGAATCTAGATAGCTGCCAGTACTGAGGTGTCTGATTGTTGATACACCCATGTCTTCAGGAGTTTCCTGAAGAGACTCTCCTTTTTAATTAGTCTGAGGTTGACGGGCAAGTTGTTCCACGCCCTTGCTGCCAGGACGGTGAAAGTTTTCCCACCCCTAGTTTTATACTTGAACCTCGGAATTGTGATGAGATTGGTCCCTGAGGATCTCAGACATCTTGTGGGGTTGTAATGCGTGAAACGATTAGCAAGGTAATGGGGCCCTGAATTTTTCGTAGAATTAAACACAGTCAGTAGACGTTTGAAAAGGATTCTTTTGTGGAGTGGCAGCCAGTGGAGGGAGTCTAGTGCTGCTGAGGCTGATGACCTTCTAGGGAGTTTCAGTACCAATCTGACAGCCGCGTGCTGTATACTTTGTAACTTCCTAAGAGTGGACTTCTTCACACCAGCCATTAAACCATTGCAGTAGTCGAGTCGGGAGAGTATTAAAGCTACCGCGACCGATTTTCTAGCTGCAATGGGGAGGAAGTCGAAGAATTTCTTTAAGGATTTAATAAGTCCGAAGCAGCGCCCAGCAGTGATCCTGACGTGGTCATCGAAAGAGAGGGATGAGTCAAATTGCACGCCTAGGTTCCGAGCGGAGGACACTGCACTGGGTGGGGCCTCTGATCCTTTGGCCCACCATTCTTTCGGGCAGAAAGATAGGTCTTTACCCAGCGGTATGATTTCGGTCTTCGCACTGTTGTACCTCAAGTGGTTTTTGTTCAACCACTGGAATACATCAGTGAGACAGTTCCGAAATCGCAAGTCTGCGTCCGTACACTTTTTATCGATGGTGACGACAAGTTGGGTGTCGTCGGCGTATGACGTGACGAGGATCCCATGAGACTCTATCACAGCGAGGAGGGGAGCCATATAGATGTTAAAGAAAAGTGGGCTTAATATGGACCCCTGGGGTACTCCTGATGTAATGGGTTTTTCGCTGGATAGGTAGGGACCCAATGACACAGTTTGGGACCTGTTAAACAGGAAAGATTTTACCCATGCCAACACTGTGTCTGTCACGCCAATCTCTCGCATTCTATTAATCAGAATGACATGAGAGATAGTGTCGAACGCTGCTGTTAGGTCAAGCAGGATGAGGACGGCTTGCCTTCCCTCATCCTGCAGGAACTTGATGGAATTGGATAGTTCTATCAAGGCTGTTTCAGTGGAATGGCCGGAGCGAAACCCCGACTGTTGGGGATGCAGGATGTTGTGAGTCTCTACAAATGTTTTTAACTCTCCGTGCACTAACTGTTCCGTGATCTTACCTAGAACAGGTAGTAGTGAAATGGGGCGCATGTTGGTAGGGTCAGTTGGAGATTTGTTCTGCTTCTTCATCAGGGGCTTCACAATAGCCTTTTTCCAGTTGCTGGGCACTATCCCTGAATGAAGAGATTCATTGATGATGGCATTGATGCTGGGATTTACTACCTCGATTAGATGGTGTAGGATGCTAGGAGGACAGGAGTCGGTAGGGGCTCCTGATTTGCAGGCCAGAATTGCCTTGCGTGTTTGTTGGAGGGAAACAGGTTTAAAGCTGCAAAGAGGGGGGTAGTTATCAGTTACCTCATGAGGAGTGATCGAGGGGGGAAAAAAGTCTCTCTGAATATTAACAATTTTATCCACAAAGAAATCTGCGATTTGATTACACAGAATTTCGGACGGTGGGATTTCGGGCATGAGAGCTTTGGGGTGGGTAAAAGACTTGACTATTGAAAAGACAGTTTTTTGTTTTTGGTGAGCTTCATTTATAGCCTTAGTAAAATATTCCTTTTTAGCCGCTTTTATACTGGAGAGGTATATTTTCCTCTGCTGAACATAAAGTGTTCTTGAGGCCTCATCATAAGTTTTTCTCCACTTCCTTTCTAGTATTCGGCAAAGGAGATGGCTATCGGTTAAGGTCTGGGTAAACCAGGGTGCATTTAGCTTTCTTTTGTGACATTTCGCATGGTGGCCATTGGTGTCGGAATTATCCGAGACGATTTGGTCCATCCAGGCATGGAAGTTGCGGGAATCCACTACTGCATCCCCAACTAGTTTGGGGGCCTGGGCCAGGGGTTGGGTATCCAGCTTAATACGGTCAGTCACTTTTCTCCAGTTGACTGTGAAGGAGGGGTGGGAACGCTTAATGCTAGGTAAGGCGTGGGCTTGTATCTTGATGTCAAATGGAATGAGACAATGATCAGTCCAAATGTGAGGGATCGGAGGGGACGTGGTCATGGTTGTAAGATTAGAGCAAATGCCATCGAGAGTATGGCCTGCACGGTGGGTAGAAGCGGTAACAAGTTGGGATAATCCAAAGATGTTTAACGAGTGTTGGAAGCAGATGTTGTGAGGATAAACACACGATTCTAAATGTATATTCATATCCCCTAATAGAGTGAAGTTGGGATAATGTAGAATAAGTGCCCCGAGAACATCATCTTAGGAGTCCAAAAAGGAAGTGGCATTGCCAGGAGGGCGGTATATCAGTCCCCCCGAGAAGGAGGTGGAGGCATTAATTTTAATCGAGAAGCCTATGCCCTCGCTTCCTTTAAGGTGGCCTAAGTCAAATGTGTGGCAAAGGAAGATTTTCTTAATAGCAAGTGCTACCCCGCCCCCACGCCCAATGGGTCTGTCCCGCCTAAAAATAGTGAAGTCTGGGGGAAGGGCAATTGCCAGATCAGGATTAGATGAGTCATTAAGCCAAGTTTCAGTAATAAAAAGAGCATCCAAATCGTGACATAATATTAAATCATGTATGTCTTGGCAGTGGCAGGATAGGGACCTGGCATTAATGAGACCTCCTTTAAAATTATTGGGATTACACTTTGATGGGGACGACGTGTCATGTGCTTCAAAAGCTGTCACAGGGGACATCCATTTGCAATGTAGGCATGAGAAGGGGCCCCAGAGGAGGTCGATAGGGGGGCAGCCCTTACAGTGATCACCCATTTCAAAGCGTAATGCGAGTAAATCATTGCTGTCATACCTGATGATAGGAAGCTTTTGGGCAACATGCCCTGCGCCCGGCGCTGTCCTGGCGCGGACGGGCGCAGACGGGCTTGGCTTAGGGGCGGCTTCGACGCGCATCCGGCGCGCCCGCTGCGCCAGCCCGCTGCGCCGTCTGGCCGGCCTACACATGATATAGGGAGAAAAGAGGGTGGGAGGACGGCGCGCCTAGAGCGCTCTCCCCGCCTCACTAAAGATGGCGCCCACCGCCGCCGAGTGTCGGCTAAAAAGCGGCTGGGCCGAGTGAGGGAGATCGATAGATGGTCAGAGTGTCAGTGTGCCTAAAAAATTCATTCCCGTTATTTCTGAAAAGCCCCCAGGGTAAAATCGGGACAGTTTTAAAAACGCTCCAAGTGCAAATAACAAATAGTAAAACAGGTAGCAAGGTTGACACCACGTTAAAAATCACATGCAGCTCGCAGCCCCAGTTCCCCTCACCAGGGAGAGCTTCTGAAAGGCCCTGTAGAGTGAAGTGGCATAGAGTAGAGTGGTTAAGAATAGAGTAGAGTAGAGTGGCAATGCGTAGACTGCAATGGCACAGAGTGGAGTGGCACAGGGTGCAATGCAGTGGCATATAGTAGATTGTCTCAGAGTAGAGCGAAGTGGTGCAGGGTGAAGTAGAGCGGTGCAGTACAGAGTACAGAGGTACTGCGTAGAGTGGCATATAGTGCAGTGATTTAGAGTCATGTAGAGTGCAGTGGTGCAGAGCAGATTAGAGTGGCGTAGAGTGATTTGGCATAGAGGAGTGGTAATGAGTAAAGTGTGGTGGCATAGAGTAGAGTCGTAAAGAATAGAGTGAAGTGGCAATGCGTAGAGTGCAATAGCATGGAGTGGAGTAAAGTGGAGAGGTGCAGGGTGAAGTGGCGCACGGTGGAGTGCAGTGGCATAGAGTGCAGTGGCATATAATAGATTGTTTCAGAGTAGAGTGATGTGGTGTAGGGTGAAGTGGAGCGGTGCAGGACAGAGTGCAGAGGTATTGGGTAGAGTGGCATAGAGTGCAGTGATGTAGAGTCACATAGAGTGCAGTGGTGCAGAGTAGATTAGAGTGGCGTAAAGTACATTGGCATAGAGGAGTGGTAATGAGTAAAGTACAGTGGCATAAAGTGAATTGGTGCAGAGTAGCAAACAGTTCAGTGGTGGAGAGTACAGTCTTGCAGAGTAGAGTGTCTTAGAGTACAGTGGTGTAGAGTGCAGAGGCTTAGATTAGTGTTTTGCAGAGTAGAGTGCTGTAGGGTGAGAGTGGCATACAACACAGTGGTGCAGAGTAGAATAGAATGGAGTAGAGTGCAGTGACGTAGAGCACAATGCTGTAGCGTGATGTGGTGTAGAGTTCAATGGCACAGAGTGCAGTCTTGTAGAGTGTCTTAGAGGGCATTGGTGCAGAGTGCATTGGCGTAGATTGCAGTGGCATAGAGTAGAGTGTAGCACAGCAGAGTGGTGTAGGGAGCAGTGGCGTACAGTACAGTGGTGCAGTTGAGAATAGAGTGGAGTAGAGTGCAGTGACGTAGAGCGCAATGGTGTAGAGTGGCGTAGCATGCAGTGGTGTAGAGTTCAGAGGCACAGATTGCACTCTTGTAGAGTGTCTTAGAGTGCAGTGATGTAGAGTGCAGTGGCGCGGACTGCAGTGCCGTAGAGTAAAGTATAGCATTGTAGAGTGCTGTACAGGGCAGTAGCATACTGTACAGTGGTGCAGAGTAGAATAATGTGGCATAGAGTGTAGTCACATACAGCTCAATGGTGTAGATTAGCATAGAGTGCAATGCCGTAAAGTGTTGCAGAGTAGAGTATAATGGTATAGAGTGTAGTGGTGCAGAGTAGTTGGCGTAGAGTGCATTGGTTTTGAGCAAAGTGGTGTAGAGTACATTGGGTAGAGTGCAGTATTTAGAGTAGAGTAGTGCAGCATAGAGTAGAGTGGCATAGAGTGCATTGGTGTAAAGTAGATTGTTGCAGAGTAGAGTGAAGTGGTGTAGAGTGGAATACTGCAGGGTAGAGTAGAGTGGCATAGAATGCACTGGAGTAGATTGGAGTGGCCTAGACTGGAGTGGTATAGAGTGCAGTGGTGCATAGTAAAGTAGCATGCATTGACACAGAGTAGAGTGGTGCAGAGTAGAGGACAGAGGTGTAGAGTGAAGTGGTGCAGAGGCATAGAGTGAAGTGGTGCACAGTAGATTAGAGTGGCAAGTTCTCAACTTCAAGGACCATGACGCCATCCTGCGGGTGGCCCGGGCGGCTGGTCCCCTCAAGTTTCAAAACCACGTTATCATGATATTCCCGGACTACACCAGGGAGGTCCAAGTCCTCCGGCGCTCCTACATGGAAGTCAAGAAAAAGCTGTGCGCCCTGGGATTACAATACCACCTCCAATTTCCGGCACGCCTCAGGGTATTTTTTCAAGGCAAGACACAATTCTTTAAGTCACCCCAGGCGGCATGGACATGGCTGATGGAGGAGCGCCCCCTCCGCCAACGGCGCAACACCTCCCCGTAACACATGGAGTCGCAGCCCGAAGGGCAGATGTCATCAGGATGCCAGCGTCGCACGCGGTCGCGCAGGTGGCGCCAATCACAAGCACCAGCACTCAGATCCTTGAGTGTGATGGCTCCAGATCCTCATGACTCCTCCAGCCAGTCGGGCTCTCCGCCACGCAACAGGCATCGCTTTCTCGAGAACTTAACAAGCGCGTCCCTACCGATGGCCCAGGTGGACTCAGACCTTTCCTGCACCCCCACTCTCTAACAGCAATGCAGTCAGACTCAGACGTATGTCCACCATCGGGGGGGAGGAGGGGGGGCGCCTCGCCGATCATCAGACTTTTGGTATTTCCTTATGTTCATTCACAATGTTTAATGCCGATTCACTGATGATCTGTTCTTCTGGAGGGGTCCTCCACGCAAACAATCCGAGCGTTTTAGTTTGGTCTAGTTAAATGGGGAGTCGACAGATGCTTCCGTTCTCGAAGTATAGGGTCGGGGGAGGGTGAAGGGAGTGGGTTTGGAATTTTTGTTGTTGTTGTTGTTGTTGTTGGGGGATGGGAATGTTTGCTCCCAAGTTTATTATTGCTTTTTGTTGTTTTGCTGCACCAACACCTGGGATCCACTGCTATATGGGTCCGATACACATGGTCCTTCCCACCATTGCACTTTCACATCTGCGCCAGGTCCCACATTTGCCGTCGGCTCTCCAAGGTCCGATGAGCCACTGTAACGACCTCCAGCCCCCATGACTGACACACTATCTCCGAAAGCAGCCCTACATATTTTATCCCGGAACGTTAATGGCCTACTAGACCACCACAAACGAACTGCCATATTGCGCTACACACAGCGCCTCAATATAGAAGTGCTTCTGCTTCAAGAGACGCACCTGATGGGTAATCAATGCCCCTTTTTAGCGCGTTACGGCTACAATAGGGTTTGGCACTTGGGCTTCACTCGAGGTTCTCATGGCGTGGCCATAATACTGAAGCGCACCCTCTCCTTTGTGCTTACACAAATTATTCATGACCCGCAGGGCAGGTTTGTGATCATTTGTGGTAAACTTGGGGGCACCCCTTAAGCTTGTGTTCATGTACTCTCCCCCCTCGATGCTCGTCACAACTCTCAAACAATCCACTGCTCTGCTGCCCACCCTCCCCCTGGGGTCCACCATTATGGGGGGCGACTTTAATGCGGTCTCCACCCCGCTTCTTGACATAACAGGCCCTCCATCTATTTCCAGGATGGCGCAAGCGAAACAGTTAACAAACTGGGCTGAATCCCTTGGCCTCTGCGATGCATGGCGAATCTGGCATCCACGCGCTAAACAGTTCATGCACACCTCTGCCGCACACCACACGTAGGCGCGCATAAATACCATTTTTGTTCCGTCTACGGACTTCACCACAATCCAAGATGTCCGCATAATCCTGAGAGGTATCTCTGACCATTCCCCGCTGCTCCTTAGTTCAGGGACTCCTCCCCCCTACTCTTGCCCAATGTGGCGGTTGAATGCCTGGTTTCTTCAGGACAAGGAATTCAAGAAGGCGGTGGGACTGGAGCTGAAGCAATACTTTGTCACCAATGTGGGGTTGGTCCCTTCCCCGGGTACCCTGTGGGAGGCGGACAAGGCCCCTATTCGTGGCTTTGCCAAAGGCCACATCCAACGGTAACGGCAGGCCCAACTGTTGCAGATCCCTTCACTGGAGGCGCAGGCTCTACGCCTTGAGTACTCCCCCTCCTTGATGGCGACGCTGCTCAAGAGGGGTGCCTCATGAGCATTCAAAATGAAATTAAGCAACTCTCGCTGGAGGTTGCCAAGCTTCTGTTGAGATCTTCTGTGGCCAGAGTTTATGGTTGGGGTGACAAAAACGGCACAATCCGACATAGGCTTGCCACGTAACCCGGAGTAAACCACATTATCCCACAGATACTGGATCAGGAGGGGTCGACACAACAGTTCTCGTTGGCTACGGCCGGCGCATTCGCCGCCTTCTACCGTCAACTTTATGCCAAACGGAGCCCAGTGCGGTCGCTCTGCGAGCTGATGGACGCGACGGGTGCCCACCTCCCTCAGCTGGACTCTACTACTCAAGCCGATCTTGACCGCCCAATCTCGCATGACGAGATTAATGAGGCTATTGCTTACACCTCGTCGGGTAAGACTTTTGGCCCGGACTGCCTCCCGCAGGAATACTACACAGCATACCACGAGGCCCTCGTGCCTCGCCTCCCTGACTTGTATGCCGAGGCCTTGGAGAACTGTTCCTTCCCGCCCGAGACAGACATGGCCACCATCGTAGTCCTCCCGAAGTCACAACCGCCATCTCCCCACTGTGCTGACTATCGTCCCATCTCCCTTATTAACACGGATGTTAAACTGTACGCTGCAATTCTTGCCCAACGGCTGAAGCCTAACCACGTTGGTCCACCCGGACCAATGTGGCTTCATGCCACAGCGAAGCACCAGACATTGTCTCTGACAGCTGCAGCTGGCCCTGGCTCACCGCCAAGTGCTTTCCCCTTACTTGGCACTCCTTCTCGTCGATTTTGAGAAGGCGTTCTACTCCGTGAATTGGATATATTTAGATGATTTGCTGACGTTGATGGGTTTCGGCCCTTGCTTCCGTCAGCTGGTTGGGGTTCTGTACACCTGGCCTCAAGCGCGTGTCTTGGTCAATGGGGTTCTTTCTGACGCCTTCCCCATTCAAAGGGGCCGAGACAGGAATGCCCCCTCCCGCCCCTTCTCTTTGCCTTGGCGATGGAGCCTCTAGCGACCTTGATTCGGTCCGAGAGTCTCGTTCGGAGAAGGGAGTGGCCCAACTCTGAAGTGGATAAGATCGCTCTTTACGCAGACGATGTCCTGCTCTTCTTAACCGATCCCGCCCAGTCTAGTCTTTGTTGTCTCCAGATCCTGCGTTCTTTTGGACAAACCTCCGGCCTCCGAATGAATTCTAATAAGTCGGTCCTGTCCCGTTCCTTCTCTCCAGAGAATGTTACAACTGGCAGTCCACGATACCGCTTCGGCGTCAGTCCTTTAAATATCTTGGGATCTGGGTCGCTATCCTCCCGGAATTAGGATGCTCCCTTAATATCACCCCGCTCTTGAAGAAAGCTAAGGTGGATCTCTACAGATGGCAGACACTGCCCTTGAACCCCTTGGGGAGGGTCACCTTGTTTAAAATGATGATTCTTCCCAGATGTCTTTACGTCCTCCAAAAACACCCCCTTCTGTTTTCCACGGGCGTGGTTTCGGGAGTTAGATACTAAAGCTACTAAATTCCTCTGGGGGGAGGGAGGGCCCAGATGGGGTTAAGTACCTGTCAGATTCCATCATTCGACTGGGGCATGGGGATGACACATTTATACCTCTACTACTTGGCAACTCGTCTATTGAGTATACATGACTGGTTCAATGGGGGTTGGTCTGACCCAGCCAATAGGCTTGAACTAAGTGAGCTCGGCCAGCCCAAAATCCAACCACTAATGTACGGTGAATCTATCCCGTCCACCCTGCCTGACGTCACGCGCCCGTGCTCCTAGCCTGGCGGGCTGCTCTACGACATACCAAGTGGACACACAAACTCATTCAACCCACGCCTCTATGGCATGGTACATGGCTCGGGGAGGTCAGTGGGTTACAGGGCTTCCGAACGTGGAATCTCATTGGGATCTCTCAGCTCGGCGATGTGTGGGCGAGCGGCCACATGCGCTCTTTTAAAGACCTCCAGTCCAGATACTCCCTGCACCCATCACAATTTTACAAATACCTACAACTGTGACACACCCTTCACGTACATATACCCGATGATACCAAGATCCCTGAATACAGTCCCCCCAACGCACAAACCATGCTAGGTGACTTGGGGAAGGAGGTCTTTACCGCATCTACAGCACGCTGGTCAACAACACCCCGACCTCACTAGACTGACTCAGGGGCCAATGGGAGGAGTGGGTGGGTTCTCTGGACGAGGACTGGCGAGATGCCCTCATGTCACCCAAGATGGTCACCACATCCGCTAAACTCTGCTTGATCCAATTATACTACTTACACACGGCTACCTAACCCCTCAGCGCCTACATCGAGCCGGCTTCTCCCCATCCCCCTCATGTACGAGATGCGGTCAGGACCCGGATGACTTTTTCCACATGGTGTGGGCATGCCCCGACTGGCGCAGTTCTGGAGAGGGATCGAAAGTGAGCTGACCGAGGTCCTGGGGTGGGAGGTTCCCCATGACCCACGTCACTCTCTTCTCGGGATTACTGATGGACTAGACGGGTCCAGGAACGAGAAGTTACTTCACAATACAGCCATGGTTGTGGCCAAACTGGACATAGCCGCCTCCTGGAAACTTCCCACACCACCAAGTTCTGAGAAATGGTGAAGGGGGGTGGATTGGTGCGCGGCACAAGAAAAACCCATGTATGAGGCACGGGGTGTCCTAGGAAATACCGGAGGGTATGGGGCAAATGGCTGGGGGCCCTGGAGTAGCCTGTTCTTTATACATGATGTTTGTATTCACTGCTGGAAGGTGGGGTTTAAAAGCAATGTCTGTGTTCTTTTAACTGTATTGCGTCAATATTGGTGCTATCCAATGTCGTGTCACTGGTGCTTGTATTCTGTAAAAACAAAACATTTGTTTATCAACAAAAAAAAGGGTGGCATAGAATGCAGTGGCGTAGAGTAGAGTAGTGTAGAATGGTGCAGTGGCACAGAGAAGAATGTGGCATAGTTCATTGGTGGAGAGTGCAGTGTTGCGGAGTTGAGTGTTGTATAGTGCAGTGGTGTTGAGTAGAGTGGTGCAGAGTGCAATGGCATAAAATTCAGTGGCACAGAGTAAAGTGGTGCAGAGAGCAGTGGCATAGAGTACAGTGCTGCAGAGTAGATTAGTGGCGTAGAGTTCAGTGATTTAGAGCGCTGTGACTTAGAGTTCAGTGGTTCAGAGTGCAGCAGCACAGAGTAGAATGTTTCAGAGTAGTATATAGTAGAGTGGAGTGGCATAGAGTGGCGTAGAGAAGAGTAGACTGCAGTGGCACAGCGTGCATTGGTGTAGAGTGCAGTGAAGTAGAGTGGCATAGAGAGCAGTGGTGCAGAAAAGAGTGGTGTAGAGTGCAGTGGTGTAGAGTGTACTGCTTTCGAGTAAAGAGGTGTAACGTGCATTGGTGTAGAGTTCAGTGGCTTTGAAAGGAGTGGCTTAGAGTGGAATAGGACAGAGTGGAATACGGTGGCATAGAGTGCAGTAGTGTAGAGTGGCTTAGAGTGCTGTGGTATAGAGAGCAGTGGTGTAGAGTACAGTGGTTCAGAGTAGAATAGAGCAGTGTAGAGTTCAGTGATATAGAGTAGAGTGTTGCAGAGTAGTGTATGGTGGCGTGTAGTGCAGTGGTGTAGTGTATTTTGATTAAAGTGGTGTAGAGTGGGGCGTGGCTTGAGCGCCGCACAAGATGGCGGCTTGACGTCGGAGCTCCGATGACCGAGCACCGGCGGCGGCAGTTTTCTCCGCTTTCACCGGACTTTTACTGACAATAGACCCAGAATCTGGTGTCGGAACATGAGGTGAGCAGGAGGCTCTGTGCCTTGTTTTTCAACTCCAGCGACATGCGCTCCTTTTCGCAGTGAAATGGTCCGCTCTTACAGCGGCCGCCATTTTCTTTTTGCCGCGATACTTCCACGAGCGGTAATTGCCGCATGAATGCCTCATTCTCCTTTCTTCAAGACTTTTATTGTCTGCTCCCTCCCTCAACAGCCTAAACACATTGCAGAATGCCTATCCAGCTGCAGTTTTCCTCTTTTCCTATTTTGACGTACAAGCGCAGTTTTCAATAACTCTGCCTCATCACCTCACGCTTCATCTTCCCGGTTGGCGCCTTTTTCGACCGCATTTCAATATGCGCTACGCTTGTTGGTCTACCACAGGGTTTCTCTTTGTGCAGTGAGGCAACAGCAGTCTTCCTCACGAACATTGGTTCCATTATAATATTACCATACTGGATGTACTGCGTGTCCTCGCCGTTGTTGTCCTTGCGCTTGTATACACTGCTTATTGATTTACTGCGATGTTCTACTTGCGCACAACATCTATGGAAGTTCTTCTGAAAAGGAGCAGTATGTTACTCAGCTACCTTCTTGACTAATCCGACATCTCCTCAGCATTGTTGAGCGCATTTCCTGTACGCAATAAATAGTGCCGTGCCACAGTGTTTATTCCTTGCATACTATTTATACAAACTTTCTCCTGTGGTCTGTGGTGGCACTAATATTTTCCCTCCTATTTTTTCATGGGGAAACTGCGTACCCTCAAGCTTACTGCTTCTACGCCCAAAACACGTCATTCCTCAGATTCTGACTCCACGACTCAGAACATGCATGTTCCTGTTTCTCATAAGCCGGACTTACCTCCTGGGGCAATTCCAAAAGCTATTTCCTCAAGTAAACTTTTACAATCTGCTTCAACAAAGCGACAAAAAAAGGATCCTCCCTCCCCAGGCTCTTCGTCACATTCGGCATCTATGGATCTTATTCTTGAGGAAATTTGTGCGCTCAAACCCTTCATGGCTGAGACTACTAAGACTTTGCAGTTTCTCCACGACAAATGGTCCACTCTTGAATCGCGGGTTCTTCTGGTAGAACAGACCACGGAGTCCCTTCAGGCCTCGTGTTCTAGGATTTCACTTCTGGAGAAAGATGTCTCTCTCCTCAGGAGGCAGACAGAGGAGTTGGAAAATCGTAATTGTAGAAATAACCTACGCCTTTATGGACTTCCTGAACTTACAGAAGGATCCAATCCAACTGCTTTTTTCCAAACCTTTCTACCGAAAATTTTGGACCTTCCTCCTTCCTCTTCACTTAACATTCAACGTGAACATAGACTTGGTCCTAAAGTTTCCACCAAACCCCGCGGAGTCATCATGCTGTTCTTACAATATACTGACCTCCTTCAGGTACTTTCAGCAGCAAAAGCTAAAAAACAAGTTCTATGGGAAGGTCATCGATTATATCTATCTCAGGATGTGGCTAAAGTGACCGCTGATCGTCGGAAACAATTCCTTGATTTGAGACCACAACTGCGAGCTCTTAATGCCAGGTTTGGACTGCTTCACCCATGTCTCTTCAAGGTGACCTATAAGGATAAGACAACAACTTTCGATGATCCACAAGTCCTTCAAGAGTTTCTTCGTCAACAAGAGGCCGACGTCATGGACACTGCAAGAGCTGTTTAACCACGCATGTTTAATCACGCATGACTAAACTGTTTGCCTTTTTGTTACCCTATTGTATCTTATTTTTGTTCCTTCTTCCCTGCTGATTTATATCATATCCTAGTATTTTGTATTTTGTATTTTGTATTTCGTATGTTTCTCTAACATCCCTCTTAATTTTTGTCTTCTTACAGATCCTCTTCCCTTTTCTTCACCCCGGTGTATTCATGCATCCCTTCAATTCAGTCCTCTGCTGGTTCCTCAGGTGTTCGGTGGCGTGTGTTCCGTTGTCGGTGTCGTCATCTTCTGGCGTCGTCACCCCTCATTCTTCGTTCCGTATCTGTTGGTATGTTTCTATGTTCTTCTTACATTGTTCTGTCCTTTCTACTGTTCTCTTTTACTATCTTCTTTCTTTGCTCTTTTCTCTCCCTTTTTCTTACTGAATTCTCACTATTCTCTCTTAATTTATTTCTCTTACATACTCTATTTCTACATTCATGCTATTATTCTCTTATCTTCTCGACTCACTTTTCTATTCTATCTTCTTTTCCATATCATTCTATTTTTTATTTCTATTCCGAGTAGTTACTTGGAACGTTAAGGGGTTAAATAACCCCATTAAACGTCAACGAGTTCTAACGCATTTGACTAGGCTTAAAGCTGATGTAGCCCTCCTCCAAGAATCCCACCTTTCGGAAAAGGAGGCTGTAAAACTCAAACGTTGCTGGGTGGGACATGTTTTTCACTCTCCTGCCTTGGGTAAGAAAAATGGTTCTGTTATATTGTGTCATAAAAAGTTAACAGTTTCCGTTAAATCTCAAGAATGTGATGTTAATGGTCGTTGGGTTCTTGTAAATCTTCTCATAGATAAAATACCAATCGTTATTTTCAATGTTTATGCTCCCACAGGGGTTGATAAATTGTTTTGGCCTGCTATTTCTGAAAAACTTGTTACGCTTGATGAACAATATGTTATTTTCGGTGGTGATTGCAATCAAGTCCTAGACCCCATTTTAGACAGGAATTCTAGAGTTAAGTTTGTTTCCTCCAAAATGCACTCCCAATTTACTGCATCTATTCAAAATAACGCTTTAGTTGACATTTGGAGACTATGTAACCCTGACCTTAGAGAGTACACTTTTTATTCCCCCACCCACCATTCCCAATCTCGTATTGATTACCTCTTTCTTAGCAAACCCCTAGCCCAACTTGCCCTTCACTCAGACATTGGTTCAATCTTAATTTCAGACCACGCTCCCGTCTTTGTTGATATTGACCTTATTCCCTTCTCTCCTCACTCAGGACGTTGGAGATTTAATAACTCTTTACTCCTTGACTCTGATTTCTGCACTCAATTTACGGCCTTTGCCACTGAGTTTTTTACACTTAATCATCTCCCTGAATCTTCCTTTGTCATGGTGTGGGATTAATTTAAAGCAGCTGTTAGGGGATTTGTCATTAATTATGTTTCTCAAAAGAAAAAGCAATCGATTTCTAAATCAACTCAACTTTTGGATAAAATTAAGAAGTTAGAATATGCTTATTACAATTCTAGCTCTGAATCTTCCCTTCGCGAGCTTATCTCAGCCAAATTTGATTTTAATAAATGTACCACAAATGCAGCATCTAATTCTCTCCTTAAATGCAACTCTCGTTATTATGGAGGTCAAAACAAAATGGGCAAATTACTAGCCAACTATCTTAAAATACGAAAAGACAGAACAAAAATTGACTCTCTACAAGGTCCGGCTGGAATTTCTCTGTTTAAAGATAAGGACATATTAACTCAATTTGTTTCGTTCTATCAAACTTTATACACTCCTGAATCCAGTCCTGATCCCGCTGATCTTCTTACTTATTTTCAAGACATTCCTTCCCCTCTCTCCTCTCATGTTGATTTTCAATCACTTGATTCGGATTTCTCCCTCTCTGAAATTTCACATGCTGTTTCTGTTCTCCGTCGTGGTAAAGCGCCTGGGCCTGACGGTTTCACTATTGAATTCTACAATCACTTTTCCTCCCTTCTCCTTCCTAAACTACTCCTGTTATTTCAATCTTTTGTTGATTCTGGATCTTCCCGGGGAACCTTTCAAGAAGCATTAATTTGTTTAATTCCCAAACCAGACAAAGACCATACCTTATGTAAAAATTATCGCCCCATTTCCCTGGTAAACACAGATTATAAAATTTTCGCCAAACTTTTAGCTCTTAGATTAGATCCCCTATTACCAAACATTATTGGCCCAGAACAATCGGGCTTTGTTAAAGGTCGTTTATCGTCAGATAACTCTCGTGTTTTCTTTAATATTTTGAATAAAGCTCCCTCCCTTTCTTATCCATTGGCTGCCATCTCTCTTGATGCCGAGAAGGCTTTCGATAGAATAGGATGGGACTTTATGTTTCAAGCTCTTCGTTGGTTCGGTTTTTCACCTAAATTCATTTCTCTTATTTCTTTAATTTATTCTAGCCCCCATGCTTCAATTTTTGCAAACGGTATGACGTCCGATTACTTTCCCCTTCAAAGGGGTGTACGTCAAGGTTGCCCTTTATCCCCTCTTTTGTTTGTTTTAGCTTTAGAACCCTTTTTGACTAAGATCAGACTTGATGAAAATATTTCTGGTTTTCGTTATGGCTACCGACAGCAAGTTAAACTATCTGTCTACGCTGATGATATTTTATTATATTGTTCGGACCCACAATCCACTTTACCTTTCTTTTTAGATCAAGTTTCCTCCCTTTCTAATGTTTCTGGTTACCGTCTTAATATTGATAAATGCGAAATCTTGCCCTTGAACCCTCTCTGTCAAAAACATCTCTTTGATACTTCTGGTTTTTCCTGGCAGCCTTCTAAGATTAAATATCTAGGTGTTTGGTTTGCTCCTCGTCTCTTAGACACTCTTAAGTTCAATTTCGAATCACTTTCTATTAAACTTAATGCGGCTATCAATCACTGGAACCCTCTCTTCCTTTCCTGGTGGGGTCGTCTTGACTCCATCAAAATGATGTTGGCACCTCTAGTACTTTATTCCATCTCCATAATTCCCATTCGCATCCCAGACCATTACTTCAAGTCGATAGACTCTATTCTGCTCAAATTTTTGTGGAAGGGTAAGAAATCTCGAATTGCCCTTTCTGCTTTGAAAAAGGATAAATCCCTGGGAGGGGTTAAATTTCCTAGTTTTAAATCTTATCATAACGCTTTTTCATTAAAGCAAGCCTTACGTTGGCTCTCTTCAGATCTTCCTTATTATCCCCCTCTTTGGCTAAAGTTAGAATATTCTTTCCTTCATCCTTTTGACTTTAGTGAGGTTCTTTCCTTTTCTTCTAATGTAACGTCTCTTCGTTCCCCCATTATCTCTCGTTCTCGCTCTCTTCTTCAACCTTACTTACTATCCTCTTATCCTTCTGCTTCCTCCACTCATATCCAACCTATTTGGCATAATAAACACCTCAAAATTCGTAATCGCTCATTATATTGGAAAACCTGGCATTCTCTTGGTTTAAAATGGATCTCTCAACTTCTTTCCGGTAATCAACCTCTTCCTTTTCAAGACGTCCAAAAACAATTTTCGTTGCCCTCCTCTGCTCGTACAAGATATATGTCACTGATTCCTTCTCTTACCCAATACCTTTCTTTACTTCCTGCTACAAACTCTATCCCTATAGCATATCTTCCTGTTTCCAATACACTTGATCAGTCCCCTTCTGCTTCTTTTCTCTATAAGTCTATTCAATCTTCCACTGAGCGTATCAAATCTAAAGTTGAGTTGGCTTGGGAAAAAGATTTATCTCAAGTTTGGTCCTTCACTTTATGGGATAAAATTTGGTCAAAGATTCATAGTACCTCCAGAGCTGCTAACACTACCCAAACCTTATTTTTTGTTTATAATCGTACACTATTTACTCCATTACTTCTGTCATCGTTCTCCTCAGACACTCCCTCCACTTGTTGGTCCTGTCCCTGCTCTTCAGCTGATTTGATGCATATGCTGTTCGATTGTCCTCCCATTTTTCGTTTTCTGGCAATTGGTATGGTCCCAGTTTAAAAAGATTTTCAATTTTCATTTTTCCTTCTCCATTGTTCACATTTTTCTAGGTTCTCTTTCTCCTATTTTTACCGATTCGTCCCACAAACATAAATTACTTGACCTTTTGATAGCCATTGCCCTACACCATATTACTTCTCATTGGAAACAAGCTAATGATGTTTCCTTTAATGCTTGGTGGAATGCAGTCTGTTTTAATCATCGCCTAGACACTAATTTTGTTTCCCCCATTTCCCTTGCAATCAAACGTGATCTTTTATGGCTTCCCCTCACCGAGTATTTATCCAGAGTTATCAAAATCCCACCCACTTCTCAAAGTCGCACCGTTGAAGTCCAAAAACCACCGTGATTGCATTTTCTTAATTGCATTTAATGTTTTTTCATATCACTTATGTGTTTTATTATACAGGTTTTATTATACAGGATTATACCTCAATCCCCCTGTGTTCATGAGCATTATCGTTTGCCCTCTTTTTCTATATGGATATTTTAATCAGTTCTACTTTTTTGTAAGAGAGATTTCTTGTTTTTTATAACTTATGATTGTTTCTTCATTTTCTGTCTTTGCTTCTTTATACTTTAATAAACTTCAAACTAAAAAAAAAAAAAAGTGGTGTAGAGTGCAGTGGCCTTGAGAGGAATGGCGTAAAGTGGAATAGTGCAGAATGGAATAGCGTGGCACAAAATGCAGTGCCATAGAGTAGATTGTTTCAGAGTAGACTGAAGCAGTGTAGAGTCAGTGGCATAGATTACAGTGCAGTATCGTGGAGTGCATTGGTGCAGAGTAGATTAGAGTGGCATAGAGCAGATTGGCGTAGAGTGCAGTAGCATAGAGTGGAGTGGTGCAGAGTGTAGTGACGTTGAATGCGTTGGCATAGAGATGAGTAGTGCAGAATAGACTGCAGTGGCATAGTGTCGAGAGGCATAGAGCTCAGTGGCAGAAAGTGCAGTGTTGCAGACTATCGTAGAATACAGTGGTGTATAATGGAGTGGCGGAGAGTGTTGTACAATAGAGTGGTCCACAGTAGAGTGGCATAGAGAGCAGTGGTGTGGAGTACAGTGGTGTGGAGTACAGTGGTGCAGAGTGCAGTGGCGTAGAGTGTTAAGAGTATAGTGGCATAGAGTGGACTGGTGGAGAATAGATTGGCGTAAAGGGCAGTGGCGTAGAGTGCAGTGGTTAGAGTAGAGTGCAGTGGCGGGGAGTGGTACTGTAGAGTGGCAGAGTGGAGTGGTGCAGTGTATATTGCAGTGGTGTAGAGTGGAGTGGCCCCCAGAGTAATCTGTTTCAGAGTAGAGTGACCTGGCATACATTGGAATGGTGCAGATTAGAGCATAGTGGTGCAAAATAGATTTGACTGGTTTTTTGCAGATGGCATGGAGTGCACTGGTGCAGAGTGGAGTATTACAGAGTAGAGTACATTGCCGTAGAGTGCAGTGACAGAGGGCAGGATTATGGAGTGGAGTGGCATAGACTGCAGTGGTGTAGAGTGCAGTGGTGCTTAGTGCAGTGGTGCTTAGTGCACTAGAGTGCATTGGCGTAGAGTGATACAGAGAAGAGAAGCATAGAGTGAAGTGGCGAAGAGTGGAGGGGCATAGTGTGAGTGGTGCAGAGTAGAGGGCAGTGAATTGGTGCAGGATAGTGTGGAGCGGGGTAGCGCACTGCCATTACAGACAACACATCTTCAAATGACCATTAAATTTTGCACATATATACAGTTTTACTGATAAAAGTATACAGACACACAATATATAATGGTAGAAAATCATATCATTGTGTACTGATTTGTTTTGATGGCATTAAAATATTTGTTTCTACCACACTTCAGAATTACCCCCAGTAGCCAACATAATTGTCACATAAATCCTCTCACTTTGAAGTCAGAGAAAGAAAAGGAAACACCAAGATCCCTCAAGAAGAATAAGCCTAACATTTGACCTCTATCTTTAAATGTGCAGCAAATGTGACATTTGAAAGGCTGTTTACGGAAAGGGGGCACTCAGAAGGATACGGTTAATAAGATTTGGGCAACGGGAGGGATGCATTCAAGCTGGAAAGCTGGATAACTGGATATCCTAAAACAAATAAAGCACACAAATAGAAAGCCAGGAAATGTGAGTTACAAAGCCAATGGTAAGCAAAGGACAGAAGCCTTCGTAGGTCAGCTTTCTGAGGGTCCCCAAGATGTCTAGCATAGGCTGCAACCTAAAAATGTATAAATCCGCACTGAAATAAAATAGTAAACCTACAAGTGCTGATTTGTCTTTTTTTTAGAATCAGAACCTGAAAGTTGTCTAAAAATGTTCAAGTTTACATCTCACGTAAGACCTGCAATGTTCTGGATATTATGTTTGTGCAGAAGGACTAACTAGCACACTTGCTTAGAAAGTCAGGACCTGAGTAACAAAACGTTTAGTGGACCATGTTTCACCCAAGTGTCCAAAAAGTGTCATGCACAGACACAAACGACCTGATTCTGAGTTGAAAATTTTGCAGACATTTACGGTCGCATTAGTATGTAACAGCTGACATTTTTAAGAGTAAATGCGGGTGTGCTGTGTGGTGTGATACATGGGTTGTCATTAGTAGTTAAAACCCACATTTTCATAACTGTAAATATTCACAAACACCCCCAATATGTTTTGCACACCCAGTTTGCAAGGTCGAGTTTAGTGCTAAATAAAATGCTCAAGTGTAAAATGAGGTCAGAAAAATACATAAACATGCTGAAAGCTAGAGCGCAGAGTACTAAATTTTTACAAGAACGTATTTGAAAACTCTGCAACACCTGATATGTCTGCCCTCGCCCTTCTACCCCTCCAACACAATAATGAATGTTGCAATCACACAACTCCTTTCCACCTGGGATTCTCTCAAAATCGATACTTTCTCTGGAGTTTCATCAGCCAGGCGGCATTCATTCGCCAAGGCTAGCGCCGCAGTCACGGCAAACTGGGTTACTGATGAGATTTCAGCCTCTACCATCTAATTAACTCCCCAAGCAACCTCATTTGCACACCGACTCGTTCTGCTTGGAAATCCTGAAATCCATAACTATTTGATTTTTTCATGACTGGTGTGTTTTTGCTTTCCAGGAACGTAGTCTAGATGCAAGCACTTCCGACCTTCAAAGAGAACGCGCGAGTCATCCATGCCTTCCTTCTTTGTGTTACCTTTAGTAGTTGCATCGGTACCCTTGTCCCACAACCCTCACCGCCCAAATGATACACAGACAAGTATGTTGGGAATAAGAAGTTGCAGGTTTATTTGTGATACAAATAACAGAGCGGGTTAACTGACAGGCGACCCCTCACACCCCGCAACCCCTTGTTGCAGGGCGCCTGAAGTAGAGCCAATGAAGCAGACACTAGTGGCCCTGGCCATGTGTCGAACCTGGGAGGCAAGCCTCCCACCGATGGACCTATCGTCCACCTGCCCCCCCCCCCCTCTGAACCAGGGAGAGTCAACTCACACCTTGCCCAGCCAGGAGGGGCGTTATTAGCAAACCCCCGGTTGCTCAGGCTTACAACCGCCCAAGGACTAACGGGGTGCCGTTGAACCAAGTCCCCCAGAAGGGCCCCTCAGCTTATGTATGACTCAGTATTGTGCCTCTCGCACTGTGGCTTCAGGTCCTGTTCCTGCGCCTGTCCTGCATGGGGGTCGCCTTGTACTTTTCCTGCGCACTACTACGGGGTTTGCCCTCCTATGGGGTCCCCTGCAGGGACCGCGGGCCTCCCGCAGATGTACGCTTTTGATACTCTGAATTTGTACAGGGCCAACCTGCTGTCTTGTGGCGGCTTCTGTGTGCTGCGTGGCTTTACTGAACATAAATAACGATATTCAGTGCATAGTTAATACAGAACATACGCTGAGGTGGGTAATACAGCAGAAAAGGTGGCTCGGTGAGTTAATGCTTGCCCGACCGTACACGGTTAGGTGAACTAATATTACAAATTCTCAATTTGCATCACAGATTAATCCTCTGCTCTGTTCCAGTGTGTAAGATTTAAAGTGCTTCACCCCTTATCGAGGGGGGGAGGGGAGTGGGAGGGGAGGAGGAGAGAGGAAGCACTTTACGATGTTGTTGGAATAGACACAGGGCTTTAAGTGGGCCGGGTCCTGCCGAAAGCAGGTGTTGAGACGGGGCTCTTTCGAGATCTCCAGTATTGCCCTCACCCTCGAGTAAAAGAAAAAATCTTAACTTGACAGCAGTACTACCATTCACTGAACTCGTTACAGTTCTTTCAGTCTCATCATTTCAGAACTGAAGCATGTTAACTATTTTATACAAATAACCCGTTGTTACTTATTTGTCTTATGCAACTACCAACCATTGCCAAAGCCAATATTCCTGGCTTGCTGTAGGTGTAACGTTACTTGTATTATACAGCTAGATGCAAAGACAGAGAGAAGCAGCAAAATACCAGTCGGGCGGCACATGACAGAGATTTCTAACTTATGTGTTTTAAGCCACACCCTTAATTATATCGGCAACAGCCCTTTGACACCCCCAGTTTTTTCATCCCACTTAAAGCCCTGAATCGCCGTGTTTTCATATTTGCAGATTACAACAAATAATAGAAATGGAGTAGTTATAGTACAAATATGTTATAGTATTTTAGCAAAATGTTAAAAAAAAATTGTTAACATTTTTATTTTGGACGCACTTACTGAATAGTTCAGTGACTTGATGTGAGTGTGGTATGACTACAGATTAAGTATTTGCACAGTGACGTGTTGCCATTCATTCTGTAGCTAGTTGTGGAAATGGATGTCCGCTTTTTTCAAAACATTTTGAGTTATGATAAGAGTTTACATATACTGGTTTCCTTTAACTGTGGCAAATTGGTGGCTAATTCTGTCAAGGAGGCTCTCCATCATGTGTGACACTTTCAGCCAGTCCTTGCATTCTGGTACTTGTAGTTTCACATTTTTGACAATAAGCATGCACCTGAATGTCTTACCATGGATCATGTTAACAACAAATAATTGTCAAAGCCTGTAGGAAGCTGCCTCTGTATATACTATACCAAAATGAGGTATAGTGTGCACAGAGTCCAGTGGAACCCCAAAAGTAGGCAGAGGTAAAAGTAGATCGCACCTTACTCTCTGTTTGAGGTAGTGTGGGCGAGCAGTAAGGTTTTATCAGAGGGTAGTGTTAAGCATTTGTTGTACACACTCAATCAGCAAATTTCACACACTTAAGGACGGAACTCAGGCCAATTTTGTTTGTATAAAACGATTACGTTATTTTACTTTTAGAACCAAGCCAAGCCTGGCACAGGTAAGTGAAATAAATGGTTTGCAAAATATTTTGCAGGGTTTACAATTGAGTGCAGTTCAAATGCAGTTGTTTGAAAAAGGATTCAAAATTACTGTGCAGATTACTTTTCAGTTACTTTTTAGATTACTTTTTAAGTTACTTTTCTACTCAGTGTAATATGCCTAGATATCACACTGGGACATTTCCTACAGGAAAGGTTAGTAAAATCAATGTAGTACAGGTGTAGTTGTTCAGGTTTTCATACAATCCAACTCCACACTAGGGTGGCCGGGTGCAGAGTGCTGTGGCCCAAAGTTATACAAAGGGGGGCAGGGGGCCTCAGGTTGGTGGCTGCGCACTAGCAGGCCACAAGATTGTGGGAGTAAAGCTCCTGGTGTTAGGCTCAGGGCAAAGGGGGATCCTGTTTAGCACTCAAAGTGCACCAGCAGCGGTGCAGGGGCGGCTGGGTGCAGGGTGCTGGTTTGGGGTCGGGTGCCCTGTTGATTTCAATGGGGATTGCCGGGTTTGGTTTTTAGCTGCAGGCTCGGTCCAGGAAGACTTCCAGGAGGAACTAACAGCTGGGTAAGTAAGTTGGAGGACTCGGGAATGTAGGTGCACCTCAGGTTCTTTTCTCCAGGGCACAGGGCGACTGGATGCAGGGGTGTCTTGAGGCTTGGGAAAAAGATTTATCTCAAGTTTGGTCCTTCACTTTATGGGATAAAATTTGGTCAAAGATTCATAGTACCTCCAGAGCTGCTAACACTACCCAAACCTTATTTTTTGTTTATAATCGTACACTATTTACTCCATTACTTCTGTCATCGTTCTCCTCAGACACTCCCTCCACTTGTTGGTCCTGTCCCTGCTCTTCAGCTGATTTGATGCATATGCTGTTCGATTGTCCTCCCATTTTTCGTTTTCTGGCAATTGGTATGGTCCCAGTTTAAAAAGATTTTCAATTTTCATTTTTCCTTCTCCATTGTTCACATTTTTCTAGGTTCTCTTTCTCCTATTTTTACCGATTCGTCCCACAAACATAAATTACTTGACCTTTTGATAGCCATTGCCCTACACCATATTACTTCTCATTGGAAACAAGCTAATGATGTTTCCTTTAATGCTTGGTGGAATGCAGTCTGTTTTAATCATCGCCTAGACACTAATTTTGTTTCCCCCATTTGTTGTACACACTCAATCAGCAAATTTCACACACTTAAGGACGGAACTCAGGCCAATTTTGTTTGTATAAAACGATTACGTTATTTTACTTTTAGAACCAAGCCAAGCCTGGCACAGGTAAGTGAAATAAATGGTTTGCAAAATATTTTGCAGGGTTTACAATTGAGTGCAGTTCAAATGCAGTTGTTTGAAAAAGGATTCAAAATTACTGTGCAGATTACTTTTCAGTTACTTTTTAGATTACTTTTTAAGTTACTTTTCTACTCAGTGTAATATGCCTAGATATCACACTGGGACATTTCCTACAGGAAAGGTTAGTAAAATCAATGTAGTACAGGTGTAGTTGTTCAGGTTTTCATACAATCCAACTCCACACTAGGGTGGCCGGGTGCAGAGTGCTGTGGCCCAAAGTTATACAAAGGGGGGCAGGGGGCCTCAGGTTGGTGGCTGCGCACTAGCAGGCCACAAGATTGTGGGAGTAAAGCTCCTGGTGTTAGGCTCAGGGCAAAGGGGGATCCTGTTTAGCACTCAAAGTGCACCAGCAGCGGTGCAGGGGCGGCTGGGTGCAGGGTGCTGGTTTGGGGTCGGGTGCCCTGTTGATTTCAATGGGGATTGCCGGGTTTGGTTTTTAGCTGCAGGCTCGGTCCAGGAAGACTTCCAGGAGGAACCAACAGCTGGGTAAGTAAGTTGGAGGACTCGGGAATGTAGGTGCACCTCAGGTTCTTTTCTCCAGGGCACAGGGCGACTGGATGCAGGGGTGTCTTGAGGTTGGATTACACCTTACAGGGCGACTCGCGGTTGGGGGGGGGTTGACTCCGTATTGAGGCTGCAGGCAATGTCGAGGAGTCTTGGAGGGGTCAACCCCCGGTGGACTCGGACCCTGGAGTAATGGGGGCCCTCAATGGGACCGGTGGGCCACTCAGATTCGGGCAGTAGGCGTCGGGTGCCGTGGTGGTTCTATGCATCTGGTTTCAGTGTCATCAGCAGGCTCGAGTCTTTCTTGGCTGTTTCTTTTGAACAGAGCTGCTGTTCACAGGAGAGCCGGTCTTTGTTGAAGGTAGTCAGTCCTTCCAGGGTTCTGGAGGTCGCTGACTGTATGACACAGCGACTTCTGGTGCTGAATCTCTGGAAACTGCAGATGGACCGGTAGGGCTGGGGCCAAGTCAGTTCTTCTCTGCAGTCTCCTCTGCTTGGTGTCTTCTTTCATCCTTCTTCATTGGTTGTGGGAATCTCTCTTCTTGGGTCAGGGCTGACCCCTAAATACTGTTTTTAGGGGGCGTTTTAGGGGCCTCGAGTTCAGTAGCCCATGGGCTACTGACCTTAGAGTGACCACACCCTTGGTGTGCTCACCCCACAAGGGGGAGTGAGCACAATCCCTAATCCTGATTGGGGAGTGCCTGCCATCTGCAAGATGGGGGGCACTTAAGAGTGGTCTTCACCTCGCGTCCCCCACCTGAGGGGTGGGGTTGGCCAGGGTGGGCACACCTTCTGGGCTGGCTAATTTGTCCCATCTGTCTCCTGATCAAAAAAGGAAGGGGGACAGGAAGGGGGCCTACTCCTAATAGATACCAGGAGAGGCTGGGGGTCGGATTACAAAGGCTGCAAGGCCTGTGAAGCTCCCCTGCCACAGATGGCTCTTCCTGGCATTGGAGGAGGTGTGAAGGTGTGAACACCTCGCCCAGGAATGGCTTTGTTTCTGGTCTCAGGGAGCGAAGGCTACTACCCTAGGGGTCCAGGAAAATGTCTTGTGGTGGCAGGCTGGTGTGTACCAGTCAGGGAACCCACCAGAGGCTGGTTGTTTTTCAGGGGGCACATCTAAGATGCCCTCTGAGTGCATTTTTCATTAAATCCCACACTGGCATCAGAGCGGGTTTAATGTGCTGAGAAGTTTGATACCAAACTTCCCAGTTTTCAGGAAAGCCATTATGGTGCTGTGAAGTTCATAATGACTAACTCCCAGCACCATATACTCGTAGTGGCAGTAATGCACTTACAATGTCTAAGAATTGGCTTAGACACTGTAGGGGTACAGGGCTCATGCACCTGTACCATCACCACTGGTATAGTGCACCCAGCTAGAGGAGTGGCGACCTATGCCAGGGCAGTGGGTTGTAGGCATAGCACACAGGGATGTGTGCCATGTCGACTCTTCACTTTGTTCTGGACCAAAACACGCAGCCTGCAATGGCAGTGTGTGTGTGTGTAAAGGTACAGGGCCTCTCAGGGTGGCACAATATGTGCTGCAGCCCTTAGAGGCCTTCCCTGGTCACAGTGCCTTTGGTACCCATGGTACATTTTACAAGGGACTGACATGTGGCCAGAGAGGTGCCAATTGGGGGTACAAGGTACAGTTTTTGGGAAAGAACACAGGCCCTGGGACCCTGATTGGCAGGGACCCAGGGCACATCAAATCAAAGTGCATCAGTAGTCTGGCAAAAGCAGGGGGGTTACTGCAACAGAAACCCAGCTTCCTACAAAGTCGCTAAGTATAGTGCTTTTTGCAAGGGGGTGTTTTTGGTAATAGTAGTTGGGCGTGTTGCCCCAGTTGCCCTAGAAAGAAAATCCCATTTTGGGCTACAAAAATATTGAAGGTAGGGCTAGGGCCCCCTTAATGAACCGACTGCATTAGAGAATACAATGAAAGGATGAAAAGAGTCAGAAGATTTTAGAAGATGAAGGTGCACAGTAGGCATTTTTGACAAAGGACTATTATTTTAGTTATGTGCACATCTTTAATCTTGGGACAAAAAAACTGCAAATCAATATTGTTATCACGACAGCAAAGCAAAACAAATGAATGTGCAAGTTTGCTTAGTGAATATCACTGTGTCTTTATGACTGGCTAAGGCATGCAAGCAGCTAAACGTCCAAAATGGAAAAAGCTATACATTAGTAATTCAAACATTGTTGAGGCAGAAAAGTAAATACATCTAAGAACACACTGGCTTTCAATTACAAGCTACAAATCCTGTTAAATGTGAAGTTTAAGAAAGGGTCACTTGATGCCTCATCACAAAACCTTATTGGAACACAAATGGGAGAAAAGTAACAATGGTGGTGTGTTTTTGAGGGGGGCGGTAGGCCATGGTGGAGGAAGCGTATCCTAATCAAAGCCCTTGTTTTGGTTTGTAGGGCTGTATTTCTAGCTAGCCCAGCCTCCCTTGCGAGGAAATGTGTGTCCTATCACCCATCTAGAACTCTACGCTCAGCCTCTGCTGTGTTGCTGACTGTAAAAGAGGGTGGAAATGCTTGTTGGTTTCTTGCTGCTAAAGCATGGACAAGTGTCCTTGTGATATGTAAATTACCCTTGAGACCTCCCTCAGAAATCAACTGAAAACATTGCTTTTTTCTTCTAGGACATAGGCCACCTGTGCCGGGATTCATTTAGGGCCCGATGTAGGTCACCAAATACCGGTCGGTAACGGCCGAATTCGGCCGTTACCGACCGGTATTTAGTGATTGAGATGTAGGGGGCTATATTTTACAGAATCGGTAAATTTACCGATTAGGTAAATTTACCGAATCTGTAAAATACCGAATCGGTAATTTTTCCGATTCGGAAGATTCCTGATGTAGGTAGCACTGTTTCCAGTGCTACAGGCCTTTCAGATTCGGTATTTTACCACCCAATCCAATTGGGTGGTTAAATACCGAATCCAGATGTGTATGCACATGTGTGCATGCACACCTATGCCATGTGACAGACAGACATGCCCTTAGGGCATGTCTGTGTGCCACATAGCACACATGCCTGTATTTGGGGTGCTAGAGGGTGTCAAAGTGACACCCCCTGCACCCTTGCTAAAATCGGTATTTACCGATTCTGTAAATACCGATTCGGTAATGCCCATTGATTCCTATGGGCTTCAAGGCCCATAGGAATCAATGGGCATTACCGAATCGGTATTTACAGAATCGGTAAATACCGAATCTTAACGATTCGGTATTTACCGAGTCTGTATTACCTACATCTGTCCTCCTCTTTTTAACCACTTCTTAAATACCGATTCGGTATGAATCGGTATTTAAGAAGTGGTAAAAAAGATTTACCTACATCGGGCCCTGTATGTTTTGCTTTTAGCGCCGGGGCACTCTGCGTAGCGTCTATAAATCCCTCTATTCATTCATTCAGTTGCAAGTCTGGTTTTTGCTATCAAATACGTGGGCTTACTGCATCTCAAGGAGCAGGAAAATAAGGATGCGCCGAGAGAGGATAGAAAAAGCAACAGTATGATTAGATTGAGGCCAGAAGGGGTCAGGAGATAAAAGCGGAGACTGGATAAGTATTGAGTTGAGACTAGGCATGGTGGGATGACGAGAAACATTGATGTGCTTGTTCTGTACTTTTTGATATTGCTCTAGGATTAAGAGGGGGAAGGTAGGTGGAAAGGCTTCATTTTTGGTTAGCAGTTATCATTTGGTTCATTGAATGCTGTAGGCCTGGCAAGAGGTGGGGTGAATGGAATGGGGACAGCTGTTGCACCCATATCAGTGTAGCAAAAGCTGTTTATGGCCACTGGAGGTTTTCTAAATTTAGATGGGGGGATGAGTTTGGTCAGCCTCTGGTCCGAGTTGTTTGAAAGGTTCTAAAGAAATGTAAGCTATGCGAGGAATGCAATCAGGAACGATCATAGTATGAACATGGCACATATAGCTGTGTTGTTGGTCAGGACTGTACAGAAGTTGAGCATTAGGGGAATAAAGAATCAGAGGAAGGCATTTACTATTGAAAGATAACTATTTGCCATGGAGAAATATAGAGCCTGGTTTCCTTCATGGTAATAAAAAGTATAATCTGCATGTCTTCTCTCAGGAGCAGAAGGTGCATTGGTCGGTTACAGACTGCGACAGGCATTTATGCGATAGGGATGAGAGCATTTTTAGTCAAGTCAATAATGGTGAGGTTGTGGATGGAGAGTTGGAGAATGGACAGCAGGTGGAATCAGAGGTCTGGAAAATACGTTAGGGGAGTTTTTTCTTCGGTGCAGGGGTGGTTACTTGAATTCTTTTAGGATGGAGTTACCAGGCACAAGAGGACTTGTTGATTTGCAAAAAACACGAGAGGTACTAAAAGTCTAGAAATCAGAGAACTACTGGAACCTAATTGTGTCCCATATTAATGTTCAGACCACACTGTTAATCTAAACAAGTGACAATGTCATGCCAGAGAAGTGAGACAGAGAAGATACAAAGTCTGAAAGACTAGAAAAAGTACCCATCAGCCCACTCAAAAGTGGAATCTCGTCATCTGGGTTGTTCAGTGTTGGAGACAGGTGTCCTGTAGGCTCCTCCTCAGGGAGAGTCTGAGGTTGCCTAATGATGGACCCTGGGATCAAGCATCCAACCAACAGAAGACAGTCTGTGAGCGGAAGGGGCAAAAGTTGCAGTGCTCAAAAGAAGAACAGAAAAGGAAAATAATCCTAGTGATTTAAAAATACCTACTTTGATGACATAAAGAAACTTTATTGGGTCTGACCATCAAAGTGGTATTATTAAAAGCAGTATGCTGATAGCGTGCAAGGAATTGCTATCTACCATGAATGTTAGTTGGTCGACATGTTTCAGCCTAGAGCGGCTTTCTTCAGGACCTATGATTTGCTACTGCAACACTTACTTATCGTGTTATAAGACGTGATTTACAACCATTCTCCAATTGATTAAGAGGAAAGATGGTATATCTTCTCCCTCATTGTGGGGAGAAAAAACCTCACCTCACCTGGCGACAGCTCAGGTTGGAAGGAGGCCACGGATTGAAAACTGAGCCGAGGGGGAGGACCTCCCCCTCGGCTCAGTTTTCAATCCGAGGCAACGACGGAGAGTGCGTGGCCTCCTTCCAACCTGAGCTGTCGCCAGGTGAGGTGAGGTTTTTTCTCCCCACAATGAGGGAGAAGATATACCATCTTTCCTCTTAATCAATTGGAGAATGGTTGTAAATCACGTCTTATAACACGATAAGTAAGTGTTGCAGTAGCAAATCATAGGTCCTGAAGAAAGCCGCTCTAGGCTGAAACATGTCGACCAACTAACATTCATGGTAGATAGCAATTCCTTGCACGCTATCAGCATACTGCTTTTAATAATACCACTTTGATGGTCAGACCCAATAAAGTTTCTTTATGTCATCAAAGTAGGTATTTTTAAATCACTAGGATTATTTTCCTTTTCTGTTCTTCTTTTGAGCACTGCAACTTTTGCCCCTTCCGCTCACAGACTGTCTTCTGTTGGTTGGATGCTTGATCCCAGGGTCCATCATTAGGCAACCTCAGACTCTCCCTGAGGAGGAGCCTACAGGACACCTGTCTCCAACACTGAACAACCCAGATGACGAGATTCCACTTTTGAGTGGGCTGATGGGTACTTTTTCTAGTCTTTCAGACTTTGTATCTTCTCTGTCTCACTTCTCTGGCATGACATTGTCACTTGTTTAGATTAACAGTGTGGTCTGAACATTAATATGGGACACAATTAGGTTCCAGTAGTTCTCTGATTTCTAGACTTTTAGTACCTCTCGTGTTTTTTGCTGTCAAGTTGGGGGACTAGGTACTCTCACGGTCTATAAACAAACTCCCCTAGGACCCTCCACCACTCCTTTTGTCTTTTTGTTGACTTGTTGATTTGGCCTGGTCACTGCCTGGCAGGGGTTTAAGTGCACAAACAGTAGGCTGGAAGAAAGAAAAACATTTCAAAGGAAGCTACAAGAATGAAAGAAGTGGGGGGTAAATGGAGCAAAAGGAAAGTTGAAGTTAGACCAGTTAGTTCCAGGAAGCAAGTAGGTAGGTATTGGTTATGGTGGAAGACCACTAATTAGAAGAAGGTTGTGACTAGATATGGCTACACTATAGAACTGGAAGCTTAGCTTTTGTGCACAGGCAACACAAAAGGGCGATTGGTGGGTCTAGGAGAGAGAGTTAGCCGATAGGCTAAAGCAGGTTCTATTTATAGGGGTGGGCCAAGCGTTGATTTGAATGCACACCTTTGGTTAGATGTAGTCTTTTAGGTAAAGGGCCAGTTGTCGTAATGCAGATATCTTTTTTTCTAATGGGTCAATGCAAGATTTAGACAATGTTGCTGAATTAGTGATCATTTCTCCCAAAGAAAAATTAAAACTGCTCTGAATCATGCATTGACCCTATATAAAAGAATTTGTTTCGCATCACATTTGCAAAAAGAAAATTAAATCTCATCCTAAATCAATAACTGACATTGTGTCATGCATAATATTTTAGAGTGAACTGTACACACAGTTTTGCTTAGGTTTATTAGGTAAAGCAATTCAGCCAAGTGCTATATTTTTGTTATAATATGCCAATCGATCTGATAAAATCAGCCCTTTTCACAATATACGGGGCATATTATTGACCGTGCCATTTCCTCCAAAGGGGACGATAAATTAAATGTGGGGAGTTGATCTCCTTGGCTGAGGTAGATTACATGTTTACAGGGCTCCTTATGTCTCATTGGCCTCTGCTTGAGGCTTGGTATGAGCTTCCTCAGGAACCGTGGTTTTACCATTCTTGTGCAAGCGCAATTTAGTGGCCCACAGGTGCAGGTTGGTTAGTGACCAGCAGAAGAGCTTCCCCTTTCCTACCTGAACACTGAAAGAAGACAACCTCAATCCCAGTTATTTTCAGCCAGTGACACTGGTTTCTCCTGTTCGTTGGCCCTAAACTTTATATTTGTCAAGCATATCAGGAATCCTACGCCCTGATATTAGATTCATAAGATCTCTTCTCCCACCATCACCCATTCCACATGAGAAGCCAAACTCAGGTCAGATAATCGTGTGATGAAACATCGTTCACACCCTAACTAGATTATAGTGTATAAACCTGGGCATTTTACATAAGACAACTATCACCTGGATCCACATGAAGAATAATCGCACTCAATCACGATTGTCAGAGATTGCTATGGATGTGTATGTGATGCTTTTGGGATATGTTTACCTTATGGTACTGTTACAGTTGAAAATAAAAACTAAAATGTTCATATAAAAAAAGAAAGTAAATAATGTCAGTATTACTGTTAATTGCAAAGCAGACTTTCGCGTACAGGCACATACATACTGGGCTTGTTTTAAAGGGCTCTTCCTTAGGTTCCGTCAAAAGAGCTATCCAATATTAGGGTAGAACATACTACAAACACAGCAGGTTAGGTTGAGCAAGACGTAACAGCAAATAATTAACGTAAATGAACCAGAAAAGAGGACAGTGCTGATGCTTGCTCACATACCTGTAAGTTATAGCATCTTCTTTCAATTTAAATATTTATAGTGCCACATATAGGAAGCCAGCAATATTGCACTTCTCGCGAGAAATGACAAAAGAAAAGGAAGGATAAGGGAACGAGGAATGCTAGCGTGGGCAGGAAGATAGCCAAGGAAGAAAAAGGAGGAGTAATCTGTATGTGAGAAAAAGGAGAAAGAGGAACAACCTCCCTCTGCAACCTATAAAACTGTTCTCTTTAGTGTCCCTTTCATAGCTGTCTGTTGCATGTGGAAGAGTCCAGACATTTACCTGCTACTCCTAATACTATCCTTGAAGATTTGCCCCACCGCTTTCATGGACACTCATTAGTCTGTGTAGCTCTCTGTCATGGAAACTCGTGGGCCTCTGTTGCTCCCTGTCATGGAAATGATGTGTAAACCAAATCTTTGGATTAGTTCTACAAGTTTTGACGTTCCCAGCCACAGATGCCTGTACTGAGTTCAGAGCACCAGCGCTTAGGAGTGAAAGTCCAGGTTGTTGCAGCCCCACACATCCCCACTCAATGCACTTGATGTGGTGCCTGTGCTTTATGGGTTATTAACAGTCCCTTAAAAAGAGTTAGGGACGCAGTAGTAATTGCCCTGGCACATGCCCTGGCAGAGAGCAGGAAGCGGAGAGCTCCGTAGCCTCCGCCCAGGCTTTGAATACTCCATGCCCCCCCTCCTGAACTCCGGGTGGAGGGGGAGGGGGCCCAAGCCCCGGGCACGACAGAGTAGGGGTCCGGGAGGGACCGACCGCCAGGACAGCAAGTTATAAGGCGGCGCGAACTGAGGTTCCGCTGAAAGAAACGGGACCTGCGAAGCGCACCCAAGATGGCGGTCGGGGCTCCGTGATCGATCAGGCTGTGAGTGCAGATCACCCGGTGAGGACTTTCGGGGCACATAGGCGACGCAGATTCCCCCCACACGAAAATCCAGGGAGAGAGTTGCTGGGGAAATAAGGGGCTACCGCGCCGCTAAGAACCTGATGAGCTGACGGCTCCGGAGGCAGCGGAGATGCAAGATGGCGGCGAGAGTGGCCGGCAGAGTTCTCGCGGCGGCGGAGGATTGAAGCTGATGGTGATTTGTGGGGATGAGCTGTGCCGTAGCGCGACCCGGTGCAGGTTGCGAGTAGCGGAGCCCCCCTCCCTACTACCCGAGTTCAGAATCTGTGGCAGCGAGGTGGCGCGGGAGACATCTTGCAGCAGACTCCCTGCACAGCATGCTCCTTGCTGCTACAACCGGGGGACCCCTGTCGTTGGCATAATGGGGGTGCACTGTGTAGCAGTTGGAGGCCCTCACCCACCCCAGAGAACACTCTTCATCGGAGCAGCCTGTCCCGCCACGGATCGAGGGGCGCAGAGGTGCCCCCACCCAGGAGTCTAAGCACACAGCCCCCGCTTCCGGGACTGGAGGCGTGAGGACAGCTGAGCCCAGCCTTCTTTCAGCCCTTCAACCCCTGTGTGCCCCCTCTCCAACAATTTTTGTTGTAGTCAAACAAAGTGCTGCTGCAGCCGGGCAAGAGCGAGGAACCAGTAAACTTTTCCCAGGTATGGGGGCGAGGGAGCCATGACCGGCTGATTGTGTTCGAAGTTACTCCAGTTGACCAGAGCCTTCACGCCTAGTCTCCCTTCCGGACTTTGATTTCTGAACTATGTCCCCCCACCTCCCCCCCGGACTTCTCCTGGCAATCTAATTCACTCTCACTGGGTCACTCTAATGGACTTTTTTACGTTTCAGATTTTGCCCTGCCTGCCATTTTGCTGCTGTTCTCGGACGCTTTTCTCTGGACCCTGACCCGCCATCCTGTCCATTCCCTCGTCCTTTCCCCTTTTCCCTTGTTTCCCCCGTGACGGTTCTTAAATGTTTCTTCCTTTTTCTGATTTGCCTTTTCTCCATACCCTTGTATCCCTCCCACCCTCCCTTGGTGTTGTGACTGTGTTCCCCCTCCGACCCCACTTAATGGAACTCTGCTCTCCTGGTGTTTTGGGTCCAGACCTGAGAAAATGTACTATTTGTATATATATGTATATAGAGATAACTCTAATCACTAGTATATGCAGTAGACCTTTGTACTCTCTACCATTCCTATGTGACTCTTAGAGTATATCCATTCCTATCCCTTCCCTGTGTATATAGAGACAACTCTAATCACTAGTATATGCAGTAGACCTTTGTACTCTCTACCATTCCTATGTGACTCTTAGAGTATATCCATTTGTATCCCTTCCCTATGTATATAGAGATAACTCTAATCACTAGTATATGAAGTAGACCTTTGTACTCTCTACCATTGCTATGTGACTCTTAGAGTATATCCATTCCTATCCCTTCCCTGTGTATATAGAGACAACTCTAATCACTAGTATATGCAGTAGACCTTTGTACTCTCTACCATTCCTATGTGACTCTTAGAGTATATCCATTCTTATCCCCTCCCTATGTATATAGAGATAACTCTAATCACTAGTATATGCAGTAGACCTTTGTACTCTCTACCATTCCTATGTGACTCAGAGTATATCCATTCCTATCCCTTCCCTAGGTATATAGAGATAACTCTAATCACTAGTATATGCAGTAGACCTTTGTACTCTCTACCATTCCTATGTGACTCCTAGAGTATATCCATTCGTATGACTTTACTATCTTTACATTTGCAATGTTTTTTTATATCTCTTCCTTGTGTGACTTTATAACTTGTACATTTGCAATTTGTTTCTCTGTTTGTATCTGTTATGTAACACATGTAACCCTAAGTCCTTATGTATCGCAACTGGTTCTTATGTAAAGCGCTCTGACATCTTCGGGTAATGTTCGCGCTATATAAAATCACATTAAATAATAAATAAATAAATACATAAAAAATAATTCAGACCCAACTCCGTTCTTTAGATTATCACACACTGGTACTGCTCTACGAAAATTCACTTTGCATTTACAAGTGTTTTATTTCAACAGTCTCATCCTCTTGCTTATTAGCACATGAATAATAACTACATAGAATATAACCAGGACAAAACTTACGCATGTCACTATCGAGAATAATATGAACATTTTTAACATGCATGGAATGTCATTAGCACCCCAACACTCACAAGACTACTTTTATACGCTATACTGTGAGAACAAGGAGAAGCTTTACTCGCATTTAGCATTTCTTTGGATTCAGAGCACTGCATATCTGTTTATAGCAAGAAGCTGTAGTTATCAGCCTTAGGCCCAGAGATAATTCTTTATAAAGGAAAACACACATCAGCTGTGCTCAGCTCCTCTCCTCCCGGAACTGGCTCGATATCAGCTCTCAGCACAGGAATGGATGTTGCAGCAGTACGGTAATCTGACAGTCTGTCAGGATCTCGTGCAATAATCTGAGGGCCTCTCTGAGTCCTTTCCCACTGCATAGGGCTTTTCTAGAATTAGCCACGACCTTTACCCTACATGGAGGATTTTCCATTAAATTCCGGACATAAGCTAAGTGCATCAATATGACAGTTTTAAGACGAACCACTAAAAACCAGTATTACAAAAGAAAATCAATAAAGGCTACATTGTTTATGTTATGTTTGCACTCTGACCTCGAAATATAGATAACAGGGAACATGTTCCAGACTGTGGTCACATTAGGTGTTTTTTCAAGGTTGTTGTATAGATGACTTGACACTTTCCCAAGATCTTCGAAAGATACAAACAGACGATATCTAGGTCAAAGTTAGGTCAATGATCAGGCAAAAAATTGAGTCAGGCCAGCACAAATGGAGTCTGGCCTTTGGGTCTTAGCAACAGACACTTTTGGGTCTCTGTCGCTGTCTGTCATGGAAACTCATTCCTCTCTGTCGCTGTCTGTCATGGAAACTCATTCCTCTGTCTTCCTCTGTCATGGAAACTATTGGGTTTCTGTTGCTCTCTGTCATGGAAGTTCTTGGGTCTCTCCCTCTCTGTCATTGAAACTCATGCCTCTCTTTTGTGGTCTGTAATGGAAACGCATTCCCTGTGCAGCAAGCTCTGTCATGGAAGCACTTGGAGCTCTGTCACTGTCGTGAAAACTCATGCCTTTCTGTTGCTGTCTGTCATGGAACCTAATTCATCCGTGTATCTCTCTGTCATGGAAACCCATGCCTCTCTGTAGCTATCTCTCTGTCATGGAAATTCGTGGATCTCAGTTCCTCTCTTTATGAAAACTCATGCCTCTCTGTAGATCGCTCTCTGTCATGAAAACTCTTGGGGCTCTGTCGCTGTCAAGAAAACTCTTGGGAACCTTTCACTCTAGGTCAAGAAAACTCATAACTCTCTGTACTAAGCTCTCTGTCACCGAAACTCTTGGGTCTCTGTCGCAGTAAGTCATGGAAACTCATCTTTCTGTGTAGCTGTCATGGAAACTCATCCCTCTGTGTAGTTCTTGGTCATGGAAACGAATGCCTCATGTAGTTCACTGTCACGGAAACTGATCCCTCTGTGTCGCTCCCTGTCGTGGAACCTCGGTTCTCCTCATACAAAAACTACACTCTAACACTTGTCCTGCTTAGTATGTGTGCTGTACAATGCAGCAAGCATGCAAACAAGGAAAAACGAAGAAAAATGAAGACATTCCTCCTCATTACGCCTTCCTCTATGAGACTCAAGGTTTTTGTGCACATACCTGTCTGCGAATATTTGAAGATAGGGATTTGCGGCAATACCCAGGAGTTGTTGCATGAAAACGCACGTGTAACACCCATGGGACGCCCCTTGAAACAAAGTAATGCAAAGCAGCGCATTGCTCAACTCTGTGTTGCTTTGGGAAACTATGGAACACAAATTCTGATCTGTGTTGGATAGTAATTCCCAGGGACTACTGTGACGCTGTAAGCTTTTTGAGACCGAAAACTATTTTTGCCAATGCTTGTTATGTTGGTGAGGGCTTGGCATCTTCCACAACAATAAAGTTTTACAAAAAACATGGCAATACAAGACATGCATTGACAAAACCAAAGGCTGGCCCTCAATGTCAGACCTATTGGCTTTGCCAATGGTTGTTTATTTTAATTTTTTGCCCCATAATCTTGTTGAATCTGATTACACTGATATTCCTTTATGATTATTTTTGGGAAATACTACCATGTGTCAAACACATTTTACTAAATGATGCTTCAAAGGAATAGTACCTACAATTTCACAGTAATTTAGCAAAACATGTTTTTTCTAGTTGCATATGTTTTGCACACATTTTATTTTGAAAGCAAAGAATCATCAATCTTGTTTTCAAGCTTCTTCAGAAACCTAGCATTCTGAAAGCAATATATGTAGCCTCATATTGTTTAACTTGACAAACGTGTGTACACATTCCTATACTGGAACCACGGTCAGTAATGCATGCAAGCTTACAGCATTTTCATAGTACGCTCACCCTAACAAAGGCTTTGCATTAATGAACCATAAATACAAGTCTGAACAGCATTAGCATATGGATACATATACTACCTTCACTGTAGACAATGCCCTTCACTGGTATATAATGTGGCACTGTAAACTGGCTGCCAAAGGGTTTGTGCTGCAGGGGTTTGGGTCTACTTGTCCCAAGGACAAAATAAACATAAAAACGTGTTGTCCTTGACCCCACACAGTATGTTCTGGGCATTAGGCTATAGGAATTCCATACCCCTTCCTGAGCCTCGGTATCTACCTTAAAATGTTAACACTTTTTAATGCGACTACCAAATTCCCGGAAATACATTCAGTTTATTGGCTGGATTCTTAGACTGGATAAAAATGCAACTTTAATGACTCTTCCCTAGTTTTGCCTATAATGTATACTATTGTCATCATGTCATCTTGCATTAAGGTAGTTTCATTTCTTAACAGGAACGTGATCAGATGCATTTACACCATTTCAACCACATGTAGGTTTACAGAAAAGAAGCATATTTGTACAATTACGTTAACATTTAAACTCTGAAGCCTGATAGTGATACCAAAATATGAATGCAATGCTTAGAAGCGTTGACTTGGCCATAAAATATGTTCCTATCACTGTATACCCAGGCTTGTTCTGATAACTGAAAACCCACTCATTACTCTCTGGTCTGCACCCTTGGCAACTGACTGAAGAGTGATCATTTTAAATGTCATTTCTTCGCTCCTTTGCCATTTCAAATGCTGACTGGCGCTGCTAGGACCACTTGACTCCTATTCCACTCTTTGATGTGTTCTTGTCATTACACGACATTAACCATTTCTGAAAAGAGAGGAAAGGCCCCTTTGATCGACGACGCGATGCCCTGTGCCCACAGAAAAAGTCAGGTCTGATTTACGCGGCATGCAGCCAGTCGCAGTCTGCAGCCCACTGAGGCGCTCATTATTCACGCAAAGGACTGATTCGACTAAATGGATATTTCAGGTTTAATAATACCTCTAATGTCTCTCTGTCTACATACACTTATAAGCACCCAAAAGCACTTGATGACCAATTAGTATGTATTTCAGTGTCTGCTAGTTCCAGGTCTGGTCTGCCCATGCTCATGACTCAGAAAAGTCAAGTATGATAATGGCTCCTCTGCCTGTTCCTATCAAGATTTGGATTCATCCGTTTTCTTCAATTTGCATTTTGGCTTTTATATGCCTCCTTGGTGAGCTACAGCTGGAGTCTTATGACACAGTGAACTCACGACCCGTGTCTGGGCGACCCTCGCTGAATTCTGTTAAAATAGGTCCATCCATTTACTAATACACTAATTAGATCATTGGAGAGAGTTGGTTAGGTACTCTGTCTATTAGCGCCAGCATGGCTCTTTAATAATTGCGCGCTCTACATATGATCAAGTGAATAAATAAATAAATAAATAATAAATATGAGGCCGGGTATAGCATATTATTCAGCCATATGCTGCCTCATTTGATGTTTGGACTCTCCTAAGGCTGCGTCTCCGCTTTCCAACAAAGATCTAAAAGAACCTTTAAACAGTCTTCATTCTTCTTATATTACAGAATCAAAATCTTAAAATCGTCTTCACTCTTCTCAAATTGCAGAATCAAAATCTTAAAATAGCATTCACTTGTATTACAGAAAATACAATACAATGGCATTTGAAGAGCGCGCGCGGCTACTCCCCGGGAGCGCCCTGGCGCTAGCAACAGGACTGCCCTAAAGAACTGAATGGAAACTACATATTAAACAGGTGGGTTCTTAAGCCTTTTCTGAAGATAATTTCCGAGGGAGTAAGTCGTAGGCTGGACGTAAGTGTATTCCAAAGTTTTGCAGCCAAGACGGCGTAGGGGCTCCCACAGTGCCTTGACCTGTGGATCCTCAGGATAAGCAGGCGCCTCTGCAAGTTAGACCTGTGGGATCTTCTCCGGTGGTAGGCTTTGAGTCTGCATCTCAAGTACAGATGTCCCTTGTTCTTAAAGGCTCAATAGTTGAAGATTAGAGCCTTGAATTTGATGTAGCTGATTACAGGGAGCAAGTGAAGCTGTTGGAGATGAGCAGATACCGATTGACGCATCGGGACTTTAAGAATGAGGCGTAGAGAAGTTAAGCTGGCAACCCCAGGTAAAGACTGTTGGCATAGTCCAATTTAGCAGTGACAACGGCATGGACAATAGTCTTACAGGAAGCCAAAGGCACCAAGTATAGCATCCTTCTCAGAGACTTCAGCGTAGCAAAACAGCTAGCCAAGACCGCTTTGACCTGTAGTTCAAAAGACATAGCTGAGTAGAGTTTGACGCCCAAATTCTGTACAAAGGAAAAGGGGGAGGCCCCCAACTTGCACGGCCACCAGCTAAAGTGTTAGAGATCATGCTTGTGCTGTAAAAAAGGATTTCTGTTTTATCGGAATTTGGCTTGATGGCAGACGGTACGTGGCGGTCGGAAACTCTGACTGCCACGCATCCGATGGGCTCCTTGAGCCCGCCGGTGCTGCGGAGGCCTTCCTATCTATGAAATGGTGGTGGTGCCTACCAGGAACCGCCGTAAGGATTAGGATGGTCCCTCCCGGCAGCTTTTCTTGTAAAGAAAACAGTTGTACATAAGGAATGGGTGTTTCCAGTAAGTCTTGAAAAATCTATTATAAAACGACAGATAATCAGTTGAGACCATCCCGTCTTATACATGCCTACAGCAGAAAAACAAATTCTACTCTGCATCTAAAGTCCAGTAAGCCAATAGTCATATTCTACTACTACTAAACAAATGTTTAAGAATTTCCATTTGTTGATACGCTTCCAGGTGAAGAGTAATTACGTCCTCGTCCAGCTTCCCCGATCCAGTCCTTATGTGTGACATTTCATCTCTACCCTGCAGACACTGTTCCCTAGCTGACCAAAAAAGTTCCTCCAACATGGCCGCTGTTACCCTGCTGCCAGTAGAAAAAGGAAGAAGTCGAACATCACTTCCTGTAATTTTCTTCTGCAGGTCTAGTTGGTCCAGGTAAATCTTTGTGTTTTTTCTTAAGTGATGTTTGTATTGGCGTTATGTTTTAAGAAAGCTCTGCGATCTCACCTCCATTGTAAGGGCATTTTCCGCCCGCCATACAACGATGGCAGCAAAACACACAAGATGATGGACGGAATGTTGCACAATGGCAAAACATTCACCCCCAGTCACAGATCTGGGTTTAATCCATCGTTATTTTGCTCACCAAGCCACCCCAGTTCAGACATGCCATATGCAAATCAGTCTTGACCCTGTGCCTCATGGGAACAGTCCAGCCCGCACTGCTAAGCCATGTCTTCCCTGGACCGGAATCAAGCATTCTAGGACCGGTCTCTGGCTATCAGCCGTCTTCAGCCAGGATAGCTTGACTCCAGTGGCGTAGTGAGCACGGGACCCACGGAAAGGCATTGCAAAATGCCCATCCTGGTATGGCTGGCGGTGTCTGATAGACACCGCCACCATAAAAAACCCTTTTCCGCCCCGGTCGCAAGGCGACCAGGGCGGAAAAGCGGCGGACGGCCTTTCCGTCCACCGCGGACCCCCCAGCCATGTTAAAATGGCGGGGGTTCATTGCAGCAAGGATGGCGGGGGGGATCTGCCCGCCATCCTAATGGGCCCCTAAGTGAGGCGCTTAATCCCCACCTAAACAACTATTTCAACCATCTCCGGACATCGGATGGCTGGGAGCGTCTGATGCTGTGTCCGCCATTCCAACCGGATGTGGAAACGCCAGGATATCGGCGAAAATCTTGCCCGGCGTTTTTTTTCCTCAAGATGGTGCCTGAGAAGGATGATCTCCACTCTGAAGATCGTATCGTCCAGCAAAGTCAGGTTTGGCCATGCCGTTATCAGGCCAAGGCGTTTATGGATAACCATAATGTCGGATGAGGTATTTGACTTATAATCATTTTTGGGTGATCGAGTTGCGAGCTTTTTAACATTTCAGCCTGACCCCAAAATGGCGGCGATGTTTTATATGACGAAAATCATCTCCCGACTCTAAGCGTGCTGTTTGAGGTGAGAGGAGACCGTGTAATAATTTCTGAATATCGCAGCCTGGGCAATCTGTTCAGATTTTTCAGAGTGAGACCGCTCAAAGTATCTGCTTCCTCATAGCAGCTCAGTGCCTGACTTTAAAATGGCGGACACGCGAGGATTATTGAAAATCGAATAACTCTATTGGTGGTGCTGTTCATTGCCTGTTAGCTGCGTGATCTTTATTGGAGGTACTCCGTGTGATCCTTAAGTGAAGGGGGTCGCAGCAGGATTGTTTTTGCAGATTAGATTCACTTGCTTCTGAAATGGCACCAGAAACGTTTTCTATGGCGCATATAAATGGCAGAGCACACTTCTAAGGCACAGTAAGGTTTTGGTTGTTTCCCCCCCTCTGCCAGTATATTTAACTGAGGGACACCTTACCATAAATATCAGGGCCATGCGTCTGAGGTGTCACCTCAGGGGAGAGGAGGAGGAGCCAGGACCCAAAATGGCTGCTCAGAGCCTCTGCTCTGCTGGAGCTCCGTCTTCAGCAACTAAGTGTGGCGCTTAATCCCCACCTAAATAACTGTTTCAACCATCTCCGGACATCGGTTGGTCGGGAGCGTCTGACGCTGTGGCCGCCATACCAACCGGTCGCAACTACACCAGGATACTGGCGAAAATCTTACCCGGCGTTTTAACCTCAAGATGGCGCCGGAGAAGGAACGGACCTGCTTTAAGAATGATCTGAAGCGGAGCCATGGGAACTTTTACCAAATTACCTACCCCCTACCCTCCCCGCTCTACTCTTCTCCACTGACCTCTGCCCTCACCCTCCAGGCCCTTAGTCCCCACCTGTCTATCTGTGAATTTTCCCTTGTCAATTGAGATCTAGCAATTTTGTCTGATGCCCGATGGAGCTACCTGGTTTAGTTATAGGGGAGACAGGTTGGGGATTCCCTCCTTGGACGTCACCTACCCAGACGGTCTTTAGCCAGACTTCCTTTTGTCTCTCCTGTCGTCTCTTTCTGCATCCTCCCTCTATTTAGGTCTCTCCTTCTCTCCTCTCTCAATGTATTGAGACTGAACTATTTTGTCTGATGTCCGATGGAGCTACCTGGTTTAGCTGTAGGGAAGATGGGCCGTGGACTCCCTCCTTGGTCGTCACCTACCCAGTTGGTATTTAGACAGACTTCCTTTTGTTTCCCCTTGTTGTCTCTTCCCTCACCCTCCCTTACTCACCTCCCCTGCCCCCTCGACTACTTTTCTCTCTCCTTTCCCTCCCTTCCTAATGTATTGCCTATTTTTTTTTATTTTTATGTATTGTGTAATTGTTGATCTTCTTCTGAAACATTGTTGATTCTCATGTAAAGCGCTCTGATACCTTCGGGTCTAACCAGCGCTATATAAAACTCTTTAAATAAAAATAAAATAAAATAAATAAGTTTAAGAATTTCCATTTGTTGATACGCTTCCAGGTGAAGAGTAATTACGTCCTCGTCCAGCTTCCCCAATCCAGTCCTTATGTGTGAGATTTCATCTCCAACCTGCAGACACTGTTCCCTAGCTGACCAAAAAAGTTCCTCCAACATGGCCGCTGTTACCCTGCTGCCAGTAGAAAAAGGAAGAAGTCGAACATCACTTCCTGTCATTTTCTTCTGCAGACTGCCGCCCTAGCTTGTCCAGGTAAATCTTTGTGTTTTTTCTTAGGTAATGTTTGTATTGGTGTTATGTTTTAAGAAAGCTCTGCTGTAGTAACCTCGTTTTAAGAAAGTGCTACTGTGTATTCTTAGTCCGACTTGCACAGGCAGGCAGGACTCTGGTAGTTTGCATGCGCTGTACCAGACTTGTTATAGCAGTCTTTCAGGTCGTGATACGTATTTGGTTTGTTTAGTAATAATTTATGCCAGAAGCAGTGGTTTTTCACTGTCAACTACCGAACACTTAATTAGGTGGTCTTCGTTTTAAATCTGCCTATTTTAAGATATCACGTAATTTGGAAATCTCAGGAGATTTAGCGCGAGAGGGCGCATTACTAAGAAACAAAGTAACAAACAGGAAGTCAGTTGCTCTCGGCGTTCTCTTTGGTAGCGTTGGTGAGATTTAATGATTTGTCTTTCCCGCTTACCATATGGAGGAGGTGGTGGAAGAGGCTTCCTGGGTCCTTTACAGAGGCTCCCTCATAGACTTCACTGCAGGAAATGAATAATATGGCAGTTTGGGCAGCCTTGCAAGCCAGGAAGTGTCCTCCACCGCCAAATGTTTCCAGGGTGCAATAGCCTGTGGATCCTGTGGCTGATTAAACTGATATGGAAGAGAATAATAAAAGGATGCTTCATTCAATAAGCTGAGCCTTCTGACATTTTGCAGCATTTTTGAGGAAATCTCAGATTTTTCAGCACAATACATGACTTGAACCAGATTGTAAGTAAGTAATGTCTTAAAAAGCGCATGAATGCAGAGGCGTCTTGACGCTGAGGGAGGCAAGAAAGTACGGAAATCAAGAAGATCTCGATCACTGTTTACGATGGAAGAGACAGGTTTTAATCTGTCTCCTGAACTGAGACCTGGAAGATAGTAGCATAATATTTAGTGGAAGTTCATTCCAGATCTTCGATGCCATAAAAGAGAGGCATCTGCCTCCCCATCTGGCCCGTCTGTCTCTGGGCACGAAAAGCAGAGCTTTATTTGCAGATATTAGCAGATATTAACATCCAGCAGGGGGCATACCATTGGAATAACTTGCGGAAGTCATTGGTTGCTCCTCCATGCAGAGCTTTGTGAGCAAGGCATAATGCCTTGAACTCAATTCGCTGCTCAACTGGGAGCCAATGCAAATTTATAAGGGCATCCGAAATGTGGCTATATTTTGGAATATTGAGAAGGGTATGTGCAGCCGCATTCTGCAATTAGAAGAGTGTTACAGCAAGAATGGAGAGACACTGATAAATCATGCTTCCGCGATTCGTCTCCAAACAATATCCTATTGAACAATTTGCAGATGAATTTCAAGCTATTGTTAAATTGGTAGGGATGCCCACGCAAGGTAATGTAATCTCAGAAGATGCTTCCCCCAATCCTGTGAACACAAAGGTGAATGTGCCAATCAAAAGATTATATGCAGCAACTTTGCAGTCAGAGCAAATATGTGTTCTATATATGCTGTACAGTCGCTGCTGAAGGACTTCCAATTCCAATGTATAGCAGATCGCATGGCTGAGGGTTTGGATTCTGTAGATCTTCTGGGTCTTATGGAGCAGCAGGTCTGGTTTTTATCGGATTTGTCCTTTGAGAATTTGTGTTCTTCTGCAGCCACGTCAGGGGCATCCATCTTGGTTCGTCGTCATCTGTGGATAGGAGCCTTAAAGGCGGATGCTTCTCAGAAGTCAGTGTTGATGAAGTTACCCTTTGGTGGCTCACGCCTGTTTGGTCAGCAATTAGAATATATGATCAGGAAAACAGCAGAAAATGTTAAAGAATGTTACCCCTGTTAAGGCATTCACAAGAGTCAGAGGTTTTAGCTATAAATGATCCTTTCCTGAGTGTTGGCAAAGGTGCTTCGCATCACTTTCAAGTAAGGGGTTGTGGCCAGTGGGGTCTAAATCCAGACGAATCCCAGTTTTAACACTCCATTGTCAATACCACTAACCAAATCCTCCAAAAGGCATAATTATGGGCAGGATGTTCCAGTCAGGGAACTACTGCTAGGTTTCAAAACCCTCTGGGCAAACACTATTCCTGATTGTTTGGCAGTCAGGGTAGTTTCCAAAGGGTACCGGTTGGAAGACTGTTTCAAAGCAACACCCCTGCCCAGGGATCCCAGGAAGCCAGAACTACTTCTCAACAACGCAATAGTCCAGGTCCCTCTTCAGGAAGAGGGTCAGGGGTATTATTCAATACTCTTCTTTGTTCAGAAGCCTTCGGGAGCCTTTAACCCAATGTTGGCTCTGAAGGACCTTAACAAACATCTCCTACATCAGACTTTTAAGATGACAACTTTGCAGAGCATATTCCCATTGTTGAAACAGGGGGGATATGCTGGATACCTATCTGCATGTGCCAATCTTCCCAGACCACCAGATGTTTCTGCGCTTTGTGATAGGGGCCTATCATTACCAATTTGGAGGCCTGCCATTTGTGTTAAATTGAGCACTAAGAGTTTTTACAAAGCTCTTGGCTTCACTGGTGGGAATTATTAATTCGAAAAGTATCCATGTATACCCCTATCTTGATGATAGGTTAATTAGATCTTCTTTTTCAAAGTTGAAGAGCGATGTCAGAGTAGTAGTATGGAGGAATGGCTTCCTGATCAATCTCGTCAAATCCCATCTTCACCCGGTGCAGCCACTTCAGTTTAACAGACTTGACAGAGGTGTTTCTTTCCCCGGACAAACCAAACAGACTAGCATTTGTCAGACCTCCTTCAAAGAACTTAAGCATCAGCAAGGTAGTGGCTACGGAGTCAGAAAAGATGACTTCTGCACTTGCTCTTGTGCCTTAGAGCCGGTGTTGGACCTGGCCCTTTTGGCAGGTTCACCCTGAGACTTTTTGCTTTTTCCTAGCCTGTTTCTGGAACCTGGGTTGGTGATTTTAGGCCTCTGCGCACTTTTTCACTGTGGTACAGTGTAAAGTGCGTGTGCTCTCTGTGTATGTGTGGGGAGTGGCCCCGGGGGCGCCAGGACCAAACGCCGAAGGTCGCGGGGCTCCCATGACCTGGAGGGAGCCCCGGAGGAGAAGTGGAGCTGTGGCCGGTGATGGGGCTCCCGTGTGCGGAGGGAGCCCGAGAGAGAAGAGTCGCGGCCGCATTGGGCACCGGGGCAGGCAGGAGCCTACTCTGCGCCCCGGTGCACTCACCCAGGAGAGGGAGAGAGGCTGGCGTTCGTGATGGCGCGGGGCTCCCATGCTGGAGAGAGAGAGCCCCGCGATTGCGGCCAGAGGAAGCTGAGCGGCGAGAGTCCCGACGCCGAGCAGAGCCGCCGGAGAAGCCAGAAGTATTTACAACAAGGGGTGGTGATGGACAGAGTCTCTGAATTAAGCAGAGTACTCTCACCCAGTCAAGAGATCAGGGCTAGATCCAACACCGTTTTTTAGCTCATTGCACCATCCCAGTTTCAGAACCTGGCTGTATGCAAATTAGTCTGTCCCTGGCCCAGTGCATCATGGGAACAGGGCAGACCAGACTACAAAAGCCAATTCTCACACTGGGAAGGAAACAAGCTTCCGGGGACCGGTTTCTGCCATTTCAGGCGTCTTCGGCCCGGCTTGCTTGAATCCTGATGGTGCAATGAGCAAGGGACTCACATCTGAGTATACCCTTCCACGCTTAGGGTGGACAAAATTATTTACAACAAGGGGTGGTGATGGACAGAGTCTCTGAATTAAGCAGAGTACTCTCACCCAGTCAAGAGATCAGGGCTAGATCCAACACCGTTTTTTAGCTCATTGCACCATCCCAGTTTCAGAACCTGGCTGTATGCAAATTAGTCTGTCCCTGGCCCAGTGCATCATGGGAACAGGGCAGACCAGACTACAAAAGCCAATTCTTACACTGGGAAGGAAACAAGCTTCCGGGGACCGGTTTCTGCCATTTCAGGCGTCTTCGGCCCGGCTTGCTTGAATCCTGATGGTGCAATGAGCAAGGGACTCACATCTGAGTATACCCTTCCACGCTTAGGGTGGACAAAATTATTTACAACAAGGGGTGGTGATGGACAGAGTCTCTGAATTAAGCAGAGTACTCTCACCCAGTCAAGAGATCAGGGCTAGATCCAACACCGTTTTTTAGCTCACTGCACCATCCCAGTTTCAGAACCTGGCTGTATGCAAATTAGTCTGTCCCTGGCCCAGTGCATCATGGGAACAGGGCAGACCAGACTACAAAAGCCAATTCTTACACTGGGAAGGAAACAAGCTTCCGGGGACCGGTTTCTGCCATTTCAGGCGTCTTCGGCCCGGCTTGCTTGAATCCTGATGGTGCAATGAGCAAGGGACTCACATCTGAGTATACCCTTCCACGCTTAGGGTGGACAAAATTATTTACAACAAGGGGTGGTGATGGACAGAGTCTCTGAATTAAGCAGAGTACTCTCACCCAGTCAAGAGATCAGGGCTAGATCCAACACCGTTTTTTAGCTCATTGCACCATCCCAGTTTCAGAACCTGGCTGTATGCAAATTAGTCTGTCCCTGGCCCAGTGCATCATGGGAACAGGGCAGACCAGACTACAAAAGCCAATTCTTACACTGGGAAGGAAACAAGCTTCCGGGGACCGGTTTCTGCCATTTCAGGCGTCTTCGGCCCGGCTTGCTTGAATCCTGATGGTGCAATGAGCAAGGGACTCACATCTGAGTATACCCTTCCACGCTTAGGGTGGACAAAATTATTTACAACAAGGGGTGGTGATGGACAGAGTCTCTGAATTAAGCAGAGTACTCTCACCCAGTCAAGAGATCAGGGCTAGATCCAACACCGTTTTTTAGCTCATTGCACCATCCCAGTTTCAGAACCTGGCTGTATGCAAATTAGTCTGTCCCTGGCCCAGTGCATCATGGGAACAGGGCAGACCAGACTGCAAAAGCCAATTCTTACACTGGGAAGGAAACAAGCTTCCGGGGACCGGTTTCTGCCATTTCAGGCGTCTTCGGCCCGGCTTGCTTGAATCCTGATGGTGCAATGAGCAAGGGACTCACATCTGAGTATACCCTTCCACGCTTAGGGTGGACAAAATTATTTACAACAAGGGGTGGTGATGGACAGAGTCTCTGAATTAAGCAGAGTACTGTCACCCAGTCAAGAGATCAGGGCTAGATCCAACACCGTTTTTTAGCTCATTGCACCATCCCAGTTTCAGAACCTGGCTGTATGCAAATTAGTCTGTCCCTGGCCCAGTGCATCATGGGAACAGGGCAGACCAGACTGCAAAAGCCAATTCTTACACTGGGAAGGAAACAAGCTTCCGGGGACCGGTTTCTGCCATTTCAGGCGTCTTCGGCCCGGCTTGCTTGAATCCTGATGGTGCAATGAGCAAGGGACTCACATCTGAGTATACCCTTCCACGCTTAGGGTGGACAAAATTATTTACAACAAGGGGTGGTGATGGACAGAGTCTCTGAATTAAGCAGAGTACTCTCACCCAGTCAAGAGATCAGGGCTAGATCCAACACCGTTTTTTAGCTCATTGCACCATCCCAGTTTCAGAACCTGGCTGTATGCAAATTAGTCTGTCCCTGGCCCAGTGCATCATGGGAACAGGGCAGACCAGACTACAAAAGCCAATTCTTACACTGGGAAGGAAACAAGCTTCCGGGGACCGGTTTCTGCCATTTCAGGCGTCTTCGGCCCGGCTTGCTTGAATCCTGATGGTGCAATGAGCAAGGGACTCACATCTGAGTATACCCTTCCACGCTTAGGGTGGACAAAATTATTTACAACAAGGGGTGGTGATGGACAGAGTCTCTGAATTAAGCAGAGTACTCTCACCCAGTCAAGAGATCAGGGCTAGATCCAACACCGTTTTTTAGCTCATTGCACCATCCCAGTTTCAGAACCTGGCTGTATGCAAATTAGTCTGTCCCTGGCCCAGTGCATCATGGGAACAGGGCAGACCAGACTACAAAAGCCAATTCTTACACTGGGAAGGAAACAAGCTTCCGGGGACCGGTTTCTGCCATTTCAGGCGTCTTCGGCCCGGCTTGCTTGAATCCTGATGGTGCAATGAGCAAGGGACTCACATCTGAGTATACCCTTCCACGCTTAGGGTGGACAAAATTATTTACAACAAGGGGTGGTGATGGACAGAGTCTCTGAATTAAGCAGAGTACTCTCACCCAGTCAAGAGATCAGGGCTAGATCCAACACCGTTTTTTAGCTCATTGCACCATCCCAGTTTCAGAACCTGGCTGTATGCAAATTAGTCTGTCCCTGGCCCAGTGCATCATGGGAACAGGGCAGACCAGACTACAAAAGCCAATTCTTACACTGGGAAGGAAACAAGCTTCCGGGGACCGGTTTCTGCCATTTCAGGCGTCTTCGGCCCGGCTTGCTTGAATCCTGATGGTGCAATGAGCAAGGGACTCACATCTGAGTATACCCTTCCACGCTTAGGGTGGACAAAATTATTTACAACAAGGGGTGGTGATGGACAGAGTCTCTGAATTAAGCAGAGTACTCTCACCCAGTCAAGAGATCAGGGCTAGATCCAACACCGTTTTTTAGCTCATTGCACCATCCCAGTTTCAGAACCTGGCTGTATGCAAATTAGTCTGTCCCTGGCCCAGTGCATCATGGGAACAGGGCAGACCAGACTGCAAAAGCCAATTCTTACACTGGGAAGGAAACAAGCTTCCGGGGACCGGTTTCTGCCATTTCAGGCGTCTTCGGCCCGGCTTGCTTGAATCCTGATGGTGCAATGAGCAAGGGACTCACATCTGAGTATACCCTTCCACGCTTAGGGTGGACAAAATTATTTACAACAAGGGGTGGTGATGGACAGAGTCTCTGAATTAAGCAGAGTACTCTCACCCAGTCAAGAGATCAGGGCTAGATCCAACACCGTTTTTTAGCTCATTGCACCATCCCAGTTTCAGAACCTGGCTGTATGCAAATTAGTCTGTCCCTGGCCCAGTGCATCATGGGAACAGGGCAGACCAGACTACAAAAGCCAATTCTTACACTGGGAAGGAAACAAGCTTCCGGGGACCGGTTTCTGCCATTTCAGGCGTCTTCGGCCCGGCTTGCTTGAATCCTGATGGTGCAATGAGCAAGGGACTCACATCTGAGTATACCCTTCCACGCTTAGGGTGGACAAAATTATTTACAACAAGGGGTGGTGATGGACAGAGTCTCTGAATTAAGCAGAGTACTCTCACCCAGTCAAGAGATCAGGGCTAGATCCAACACCGTTTTTTAGCTCATTGCACCATCCCAGTTTCAGAACCTGGCTGTATGCAAATTAGTCTGTCCCTGGCCCAGTGCATCATGGGAACAGGGCAGACCAGACTACAAAAGCCAATTCTTACACTGGGAAGGAAACAAGCTTCCGGGGACCGGTTTCTGCCATTTCAGGCGTCTTCGGCCCGGCTTGCTTGAATCCTGATGGTGCAATGAGCAAGGGACTCACATCTGAGTATACCCTTCCACGCTTAGGGTGGACAAAATTATTTACAACAAGGGGTGGTGATGGACAGAGTCTCTGAATTAAGCAGAGTACTCTCACCCAGTCAAGAGATCAGGGCTAGATCCAACACCGTTTTTTAGCTCATTGCACCATCCCAGTTTCAGAACCTGGCTGTATGCAAATTAGTCTGTCCCTGGCCCAGTGCATCATGGGAACAGGGCAGACCAGACTACAAAAGCCAATTCTTACACTGGGAAGGAAACAAGCTTCCGGGGACCGGTTTCTGCCATTTCAGGCGTCTTCGGCCCGGCTTGCTTGAATCCTGATGGTGCAATGAGCAAGGGACTCACATCTGAGTATACCCTTCCACGCTTAGGGTGGACAAAATTATTTACAACAAGGGGTGGTGATGGACAGAGTCTCTGAATTAGACATGAGTCCCTTTCTCACTGCTCCATCAGGATTCAAGCAAGCCGGGCCGAAGAGGCTGAAATGCCAGAAACCGGTCCCCGGTAGCTTGTCTCCTTTCTGGTGAAGAATTGGCTTGGTAGTTTGGTCTGCCCTGTTCCCATGATGCACTGGGCCAGGGACAGACTAATTTGCATATAGCCAGGTTCTGAGCTGGGATGGGGCAGTGAGATAAATAACGGTGATGGATCAAGCCCTGATCTTTGGACTGGGTAAGAGTGGTCTGCTTAATTCAGACACTCTGTTCATCACCACCCCCTTTTCTGTATCGTTTTTGGCCACTATAGGTGTGGCAGGGTATACTCAGACATGAGTCCCTTTCTCACTGCTCCATCAGGATTCAAGCAAGCCGGGCCGAAGAGGCTGAAATGCCAGAAACCGGTCCCCGGTAGCTTGTCTCCTTTCTGGTGAAGAATTGGCTTGGTAGTTTGGTCTGCCCTGTTCCCATGATGCACTGGGCCAGGGACAGACTAATTTGCATATAGCCAGGTTCTGAGCTGGGATGGGGCAGTGAGATAAATAACGGTGATGGATCAAGCCCTGATCTTTGGACTGGGTAAGAGTGGTCTGCTTAATTCAGACACTCTGTTCATCACCACCCCCTTTTCTGTATCGTTTTTGGCCACTATAGGTGTGGCAGGGTATACTCAGACATGAGTCCCTTTCTCACTGCTCCATCAGGATTCAAGCAAGCCGGGCCGAAGAGGCTGAAATGCCAGAAACCGGTCCCCGGTAGCTTGTCTCCTTTCTGGTGAAGAATTGGCTTGGTAGTTTGGTCTGCCCTGTTCCCATGATGCACTGGGCCAGGGACAGACTAATTTGCATATAGCCAGGTTCTGAGCTGGGATGGGGCAGTGAGATAAATAACGGTGATGGATCAAGCCCTGATCTTTGGACTGGGTAAGAGTGGTCTGCTTAATTCAGACACTCTGTTCATCACCACCCCCTTTTCTGTATCGTTTTTGGCCACTATAGGTGTGGCAGGGTATACTCAGACATGAGTCCCTTTCTCACTGCTCCATCAGGATTCAAGCAAGCCGGGCCGAAGAGGCTGAAATGCCAGAAACCGGTCCCCGGTAGCTTGTCTCCTTTCTGGTGAAGAATTGGCTTGGTAGTTTGGTCTGCCCTGTTCCCATGATGCACTGGGCCAGGGACAGACTAATTTGCATATAGCCAGGTTCTGAGCTGGGATGGGGCAGTGAGATAAATAACGGTGATGGATCAAGCCCTGATCTTTGGACTGGGTAAGAGTGGTCTGCTTAATTCAGACACTCTGTTCATCACCACCCCCTTTTCTGTATCGTTTTTGGCCACTATAGGTGTGGCAGGGTATACTCAGACATGAGTCCCTTTCTCACTGCTCCATCAGGATTCAAGCAAGCCGGGCCGAAGAGGCTGAAATGCCAGAAACCGGTCCCCGGTAGCTTGTCTCCTTTCTGGTGAAGAATTGGCTTGGTAGTTTGGTCTGCCCTGTTCCCATGATGCACTGGGCCAGGGACAGACTAATTTGCATATAGCCAGGTTCTGAGCTGGGATGGGGCAGTGAGATAAATAACGGTGATGGATCAAGCCCTGATCTTTGGACTGGGTAAGAGTGGTCTGCTTAATTCAGACACTCTGTTCATCACCACCCCCTTTTCTGTATCGTTTTTGGCCACTATAGGTGTGGCAGGGTATACTCAGACATGAGTCCCTTTCTCACTGCTCCATCAGGATTCAAGCAAGCCGGGCCGAAGAGGCTGAAATGCCAGAAACCGGTCCCCGGTAGCTTGTCTCCTTTCTGGTGAAGAATTGGCTTGGTAGTTTGGTCTGCCCTGTTCCCATGATGCACTGGGCCAGGGACAGACTAATTTGCATATAGCCAGGTTCTGAGCTGGGATGGGGCAGTGAGATAAATAACGGTGATGGATCAAGCCCTGATCTTTGGACTGGGTAAGAGTGGTCTGCTTAATTCAGACACTCTGTTCATCACCACCCCCTTTTCTGTATCGTTTTTGGCCACTATAGGTGTGGCAGGATATACTCAGACATGAGTCCCTTTCTCACTGCTCCATCAGGATTCAAGCAAGCCGGGCCGAAGAGGCTGAAATGCCAGAAACCGGTCCCCGGTAGCTTGTCTCCTTTCTGGTGAAGAATTGGCTTGGTAGTTTGGTCTGCCCTGTTCCCATGATGCACTGGGCCAGGGACAGACTAATTTGCATATAGCCAGGTTCTGAGCTGGGATGGGGCAGTGAGATAAATAACGGTGATGGATCAAGCCCTGATCTTTGGACTGGGTAAGAGTGGTCTGCTTAATTCAGACACTCTGTTCATCACCACCCCCTTTTCTGTATCGTTTTTGGCCACTATAGGTGTGGCAGGGTATACTCAGACATGAGTCCCTTTCTCACTGCTCCATCAGGATTCAAGCAAGCCGGGCCGAAGAGGCTGAAATGCCAGAAACCGGTCCCCGGTAGCTTGTCTCCTTTCTGGTGAAGAATTGGCTTGGTAGTTTGGTCTGCCCTGTTCCCATGATGCACTGGGCCAGGGACAGACTAATTTGCATATAGCCAGGTTCTGAGCTGGGATGGGGCAGTGAGATAAATAACGGTGATGGATCAAGCCCTGATCTTTGGACTGGGTAAGAGTGGTCTGCTTAATTCAGACACTCTGTTCATCACCACCCCCTTTTCTGTATCGTTTTTGGCCACTATAGGTGTGGCAGGGTATACTCAGACATGAGTCCCTTTCTCACTGCTCCATCAGGATTCAAGCAAGCCGGGCCGAAGAGGCTGAAATGCCAGAAACCGGTCCCCGGTAGCTTGTCTCCTTTCTGGTGAAGAATTGGCTTGGTAGTTTGGTCTGCCCTGTTCCCATGATGCACTGGGCCAGGGACAGACTAATTTGCATATAGCCAGGTTCTGAGCTGGGATGGGGCAGTGAGATAAATAACGGTGATGGATCAAGCCCTGATCTTTGGACTGGGTAAGAGTGGTCTGCTTAATTCAGACACTCTGTTCATCACCACCCCCTTTTCTGTATCGTTTTTGGCCACTATAGGTGTGGCAGGGTATACTCAGACATGAGTCCCTTTCTCACTGCTCCATCAGGATTCAAGCAAGCCGGGCCGAAGAGGCTGAAATGCCAGAAACCGGTCCCCGGTAGCTTGTCTCCTTTCTGGTGAAGAATTGGCTTGGTAGTTTGGTCTGCCCTGTTCCCATGATGCACTGGGCCAGGGACAGACTAATTTGCATATAGCCAGGTTCTGAGCTGGGATGGGGCAGTGAGATAAATAACGGTGATGGATCAAGCCCTGATCTTTGGACTGGGTAAGAGTGGTCTGCTTAATTCAGACACTCTGTTCATCACCACCCCCTTTTCTGTATCGTTTTTGGCCACTATAGGTGTGGCAGGGTATACTCAGACATGAGTCCCTTTCTCACTGCTCCATCAGGATTCAAGCAAGCCGGGCCGAAGAGGCTGAAATGCCAGAAACCGGTCCCCGGTAGCTTGTCTCCTTTCTGGTGAAGAATTGGCTTGGTAGTTTGGTCTGCCCTGTTCCCATGATGCACTGGGCCAGGGACAGACTAATTTGCATATAGCCAGGTTCTGAGCTGGGATGGGGCAGTGAGATAAATAACGGTGATGGATCAAGCCCTGATCTTTGGACTGGGTAAGAGTGGTCTGCTTAATTCAGACACTCTGTTCATCACCACCCCCTTTTCTGTATCGTTTTTGGCCACTATAGGTGTGGCAGGGTATACTCAGACATGAGTCCCTTTCTCACTGCTCCATCAGGATTCAAGCAAGCCGGGCCGAAGAGGCTGAAATGCCAGAAACCGGTCCCCGGTAGCTTGTCTCCTTTCTGGTGAAGAATTGGCTTGGTAGTTTGGTCTGCCCTGTTCCCATGATGCACTGGGCCAGGGACAGACTAATTTGCATATAGCCAGGTTCTGAGCTGGGATGGGGCAGTGAGATAAATAACGGTGATGGATCAAGCCCTGATCTTTGGACTGGGTAAGAGTGGTCTGCTTAATTCAGACACTCTGTTCATCACCACCCCCTTTTCTGTATCGTTTTTGGCCACTATAGGTGTGGCAGGGTATACTCAGACATGAGTCCCTTTCTCACTGCTCCATCAGGATTCAAGCAAGCCGGGCCGAAGAGGCTGAAATGCCAGAAACCGGTCCCCGGTAGCTTGTCTCCTTTCTGGTGAAGAATTGGCTTGGTAGTTTGGTCTGCCCTGTTCCCATGATGCACTGGGCCAGGGACAGACTAATTTGCATATAGCCAGGTTCTGAGCTGGGATGGGGCAGTGAGATAAATAACGGTGATGGATCAAGCCCTGATCTTTGGACTGGGTAAGAGTGGTCTGCTTAATTCAGACACTCTGTTCATCACCACCCCCTTTTCTGTATCGTTTTTGGCCACTATAGGTGTGGCAGGGTATACTCAGACATGAGTCCCTTTCTCACTGCTCCATCAGGATTCAAGCAAGCCGGGCCGAAGAGGCTGAAATGCCAGAAACCGGTCCCCGGTAGCTTGTCTCCTTTCTGGTGAAGAATTGGCTTGGTAGTTTGGTCTGCCCTGTTCCCATGATGCACTGGGCCAGGGACAGACTAATTTGCATATAGCCAGGTTCTGAGCTGGGATGGGGCAGTGAGATAAATAACGGTGATGGATCAAGCCCTGATCTTTGGACTGGGTAAGAGTGGTCTGCTTAATTCAGACACTCTGTTCATCACCACCCCCTTTTCTGTATCGTTTTTGGCCACTATAGGTGTGGCAGGGTATACTCAGACATGAGTCCCTTTCTCACTGCTCCATCAGGATTCAAGCAAGCCGGGCCGAAGAGGCTGAAATGCCAGAAACCGGTCCCCGGTAGCTTGTCTCCTTTCTGGTGAAGAATTGGCTTGGTAGTTTGGTCTGCCCTGTTCCCATGATGCACTGGGCCAGGGACAGACTAATTTGCATATAGCCAGGTTCTGAGCTGGGATGGGGCAGTGAGATAAATAACGGTGATGGATCAAGCCCTGATCTTTGGACTGGGTAAGAGTGGTCTGCTTAATTCAGACACTCTGTTCATCACCACCCCCTTTTCTGTATCGTTTTTGGCCACTATAGGTGTGGCAGGGTATACTCAGACATGAGTCCCTTTCTCACTGCTCCATCAGGATTCAAGCAAGCCGGGCCGAAGAGGCTGAAATGCCAGAAACCGGTCCCCGGTAGCTTGTCTCCTTTCTGGTGAAGAATTGGCTTGGTAGTTTGGTCTGCCCTGTTCCCATGATGCACTGGGCCAGGGACAGACTAATTTGCATATAGCCAGGTTCTGAGCTGGGATGGGGCAGTGAGATAAATAACGGTGATGGATCAAGCCCTGATCTTTGGACTGGGTAAGAGTGGTCTGCTTAATTCAGACACTCTGTTCATCACCACCCCCTTTTCTGTATCGGAGAAGCCAGAAGAGCAGGAGCTCTGGAGCTGAGCCCCGCCGCCCAGGACCGCCACCGGAGGAGTCAGGAAGCAACCGGTGAGTGCGGGAGGGCCGGGGGCTCAGTGGCGTCAGAGCGGCCCCGAATGGCAGCGGGCCGCTCCAACGGTGTGTCGAGCCTGAGAGGCTCCAACGGTCCCGGGGGGCATTGCGTGTTTTAGAGCCCCGTAGGCTCTCCCGATGGCCCGTATCCTGCCCCCTGTCTAGGGGGGCATAGTTGGTACAAGCAGGGCGGCCCCGGTTGGCAGTGGGTCGCCCCAACATTGAGTAGAGCCCAGAGAGGCTCAGAAGGGACATTCTGTTTCCGAGCCCCAGAAGGCTCAAGGCGCCCTTTGTGTTGGGAGGCTCCCTGCCCACATGAGAGTATTGCGAGTCCAGAGAGGCTTGTGGGGGCATATTCGTTGAGCCCTGAGAGGCTCCCTGCCCACGTGATTGTTTTCAGAGCCTGAGGGCTCCATGGGGCCTATTTGTTTAAGAGCCTGTGTGGCTCCAACGTTTGGGGCATGTGATGCCCAGAGCCTGTGTGGCTCCAGCGTTTGGTCATTTTTAGTTAGAGGGGGCGCCGGGGCACATTGCCGGTGCCCGCCCCCTCCTGCCTGCGAGGAATTTGTTCAGAGCCTGTGTGGCTCCAACAGTGGCGCAGTTTGCGCCTAAGGGCCAGTGAGGGCCCTGGTGCAGTTTTGATGATTCCCAGCTGCCCAGCAATTAGTGGGCAGCTGCACCGTTTAGGTCTTGGGATGTTCCCAGGTGCCCAGCAAGTAGTGGGCACCTGCACCGTTTAGGCCCCTGACATTGAGACTCAGGGCGTCCTAGCCCCAACAAGGCCAGTTGGCATAGGGACTGCCACAGGTGGTGGCTTATGTAAGGTTGTGCGCAATTGTATGGTTTTTATTCCTGCACCTCTGAATGTTTTTAGACATCATGTGACTTTTGCGCTATTGTATTGTTCTGGTACCTCTGAATGTATTTTACTGCATCATGTGCTCTGTTCTTAACACCGCTGAATGTGTAGGTTTATACATCATGTGTTTCCCTTTACTACTCCTCTGTATGTATATGTATGCATCATGGGTAATGTGTTCTTTCCTAGACCCCTAAATGCTGTGTGATACTTAGGTGGTTGTTCTTTTTAGTACAGGTGGTCCTAGTGAGGTCCTGGTCCCCTGCGTGACATTCTCCTAAGGTGTTTAGGGTTGCGTGGGTGGTACTTACCTGTCCCCAGTAGTTACTGGATGTGATTTACAACTGTTATTCTTTTTGCTATACTTATTCTAAGTTCTATAAGTGCTATTTCTATTTCTAAAAGTGCTGATTATGACAGTGGCCCATGTGGCCCTGTCCTGTGTAAATAATCCCATGTGAATATTGCCCGTGCCAGTTGGCACAATGTATATGTGTGATTCTATCTGATATGTTTTGACAATACAAAAGTTATTTTAATATAACCTTGTGCGGAGTTCCTCTTGTGGTGTGCCTAGGATGTTGTTGCTGTTGTGTGCTGGCGCAAATGCTTTACACATCGCCTCCGAGTTTAGCCTTACTGCTCGTGCCAAGCTACCAAGGGGGTGAGCAGGGGTTTGCCCTGACTAGAATGGTAGTTTCTGCCTGGCTTTGGCGTCAGCCTTAGCCTACCAGAAATAGCCAGTTCTAACATTGTTGGTCAGCGGTGCGGATTTGGACTTGTGTTTGCGCAGTGCCACAGCGACAGCTGGCTACATTACAAAAACTCAGCAATTTTTTTTCAGATTGTCACATGTTTGGGATTATTGTTTTTGTTTTTGTTTTTCCTCAAGAGTGTCATTTTCAGATGGTGTATCTGCGCTTTATGTTTAGTGGCAGATGAGAGAAAATGACAGGGCGGGACGCCAGTAGAGGGGGAGGTTCCCATAGATTAGGAATCCCTTGCTGGGTCTAGTGTCCAATCCCTATTCCTGTCCCTGTGTGGGTAGATGGAAGAGAGGGAGTGTGGAGGAGAAGTAACTTGCTTGGGAGGGTGGTTATCCCCTGAGTGTAGTGTGTGTGTGTCTGGATTCCCCAGTATGGTAGGATCCAGTGGTGGCAGCTTAAATGTGTCCAGTGCGTGAATTCCCATTCCCAGTTCCCAGAGTATGGTGCCTGGTGCTCAGTAAGAGGGTGACAGGTTGAGAGTCAGGGGCAGTGAGGAACTGTCTCACCAGTATGGAGGGGGAGTGCGTGGATGAGTGGTGTCTTGAACTGGAGGAGTTGGTGTGAGGTTTTTTTAAGGAGCTTGCACGTGAGGTGTACCTCTGGTGGTGTGCAGGAGGTCCTGCAGAGGCATTGGACAAGAAGGTGGATGTCTGGCGGTGTGCTAGATGTCTGGCAGAGACATTAGGGAGTGATTCTAAAAGTAGTAACTTGTGTACTTGGTGATCCTGTGTAGGTGAAGAGGTTCATGTGTAGCCCAGCTAGGTCCCATTAGGATGGTAGGGGTGTAGGGGCTCAAGTCCTGTCTCAGTGGAGGCGGAGTGAGTGTGGGACGGTGTGTCCCACGTTGGCCCGAAACCCTGTCTCAGGGCCTGGAGGGTTCCCTAGGGGAGCGCCAGGTCAGGGGCCTAGGCTGTACATACAGGTCATTTGAGGAGGATCTTCCTGTGTCTAGAGGACGGGGAGTTTCTGTAATCAGAACTCCGGCAGTCCTGGTGTTGGGCAGTACCGCTCCTAAGTGGAGGGTGCAGAAGTCCTGGCTCGCTGAGCATTTGACCGTGTAGAGTACTTGACCATTTGTGGGGCCTCTGGAGGTTGTTCCCCGAGGAGGGGGAAAGCCAGGTTGGGGTTGTAGCCTGACCTGGAAGGAGTACTGGAGGAGAGTGTGTCACTGATACGCCGCTGGCGTGTGCTCTGTCTAGCCTGGGACATACTGAGAATCACCCTGTGATAGGGAGTACTGGAGGAGAGTGTGTCGCGGATACGCCGCTGGCGTGTGCTCTGTCTAGCCTGAGACATACTGGGCCTGTAATCATGGAACTGGAAGGGGGTGCAGAGGGACGGTGGACTTCTGACCCCGGTGCAATCTGAGGGTTTAGATCCTAGGTTGGGAGATTAAGAAGCTTCCAGGTCAAGAGGAATCTCTACCAAAGTGGATCAGCTGAAGAGACTGAGGGGGCTGCCCTTGCTGTGTGTTCTGGGGCCCACCTGCAGTTTGTTGTTTCCACTAAGGTAGGGGAAAGGGGGCTTTGCTGTGTGCTGTGTCCCCCCACCTGCTTGAAGAGGGACTGTGCTGTGTGCTTTGTACCTCAGGAGTGAAATAGTTTCCAGGTGGTAGACCAGTGATGGAGTGAGGTCCTGATCTGGTAGGAGAGTTGTGTTCTGGTGAGTGCTTCCCTGTGAGGGTGCGGAAACCCAGAAGTAGAGGTAGGGTGGGGCATTCTTGCCCGTGACCTCTGGTCAGCCTGAGGGTATGGACCCTAGGTTGTTGGATCAGTGGTAGTTGTAGCTACCCTGAGAAGGAGAGTGGAGAATGGCTATTGTGTGCCAGGGGTTACTGCCCCCCACTCTGTGAAGTGGTTAGGACCTGTGACATTTGGATGGCCTAGGGCCTGGTCCTGGCTGTGGATGACTAGTGTGTACCAGTGGGGTGCCCTAGTTGTGCCAGAGAGCTTTTGTTGAGGGAAATCTATGTGGGTTCAGAGTGGCGAAAAACTGGAAGGTGTCCCTGCCGTGCGGGCCCGTGTCCCTGTTTTGTCGCCCAAAGCAAGGAAGCCCATCAGTGGAGTGATTGGTCTACCCTGCGTTTTGGCTGGAAGGGGGTTGTGTTGGACCTGGCTCTTTTGGCAGGTTCACCCCGAGACTTTTTGCTTTTTCCTAGCCTGTTTCTGGAACCTGGGTTGGTGATTTTAGGCCTCTGCGCACTTTTTCACTGTGGTACAGTGTAAAGTGCGTGTGCTCTCTGTGTATGTGTGGGGAGTGTCCCCGGGGCCGCCAGGACCAAGCGCAGAAGGTCGCGGGGCTCCCATGACCTGGAGGGAGCCCCGGAGGAGAAGTGGAGCTGCTGCATTGGGCACCGGGGCAGGCAGGAGCCTACTCTGTGCACTCACCCAGGAGAGGGAGAGAGGCTGGCGTTCGTGATGGCGCGGGGCTCCCATGCTGGAGAGAGAGAGCCCCGCGATTGCGGCCAGAGGAAGCTGAGCGGCGAGAGTCCCGACGCCGAGCAGAGCCGCCGGAGAAGCCAGAAGAGCAGGAGCTCTGGAGCTGAGCCCCGCCGCCCAGGACCGCCACCAGAGGAGTCAGGAAGCAACCGGTAAGTGCGGGAGGGCCAGGGGCTCAGTGGCGTCAGAGCGGCTCCGGATGGCAGCGGCCCGCTCCAACGGTGTGTCGAGCCTGAGAGGCTCCAACGGTCCCGGGGGGCATTGCGTGTTTTAGAGCCCCGTAGGCTCTCCCGATGGCCCGTGTCCTGCCCCCTGTCTAGGGGGGCATAGTTGGTACAAGCAGGGCGGCCCCGGTTGGCAGTGGGTCGCCCCAACGTTGAGTAGAGCCCAGAGAGGCTCTGAAGGGACATTCTGTTTCCGAGCCCCAGAAGGCTCAAGGCGCCCTTTGTGTTGGGAGGCTCCCTGCCCACATGAGAGTATTGCGAGTCCAGAGAGGCTTGTGGGGGCATATTCGTTGAGCCCTGAGAGGCTCCCTGCCCACGTGATTGTTTTCAGAGCCTGAGGGCTCCATGGGGCCTATTTATTTAAGAGCCTGTGTGGCTCCAACGTTTGGGGCATGTGATGCCCAGAGCCTGTGTGGCTCCAGCGTTTGGTCATTTTTAGTTAGAGGGGGCGCCGGGGCACATTGCCGGTGCCCGCCCCCTCCTGCCTGCGAGGAAGTTGTTCAGAGCCTGTGTGGCTCCAACAGTGGCGCAGTTTGCGCCTAAGGGCCAGTGAGGGCCCTGGTGCAGTTTTGATGATTCCCAGCTGCCCAGCAATTAGTGGGCAGCTGCACCGTTTAGGTCTTGGGATGTTCCCAGGTGCCCAGCAAGTAGTGGGCACCAGTTCTAACAGCCGGCTTTACCTAAATGTATTAGCTTACCATTTATTCAACCATTGGAATCCCTTCTCATAAGATTACAAGGCTTTGGTGACAGTTTCTCCACAGACCCGGTAAAAGCTCCAGTGGTGGCTCATGACAGGGATCCCTCAGAAGGGGTTGCAGTTGAATAAGCCAGCTCCTCAGATTACTTCAACAGATGCCAGCAAGAAGGGTTGGGGAGCATTCCTGGAAAGAGATAAATCTGAGGGAAGATGATCTGTTCCAGAGATTCAGTGTTCTTCCAACTGGAGGGAGTTTGAAGCAGTGCAAGTTGCTCGCAGATGGTTTCTTCCTCTAATCAAGAATCAAGCGGTCTGCTTTCGGACAATCAAACTGAAAGAGCATATGTAAACAGGCAGGAGGAAAGGTTCCTTCTGTCTTTTGGCTGGCCAAGCAGATTGTAGTAAAGTAGTCCACGTGGCTAGATGATGTTTAAGTAGGTTTATTCAAGTGGACAACATGTAGCATAGATCCTGAACAGCAGCCCCACCTGGTGCAGCCAGCTAGCTGCTAAGCCCATCCACCAACTGTCACCACTCAAACCAGTCACCCAAGCATTCCACTCATGGCCCACACACCAACATTCTACACAGAACACTAACACTGGCTTAGCAGCTAGGAACAAGATAACATAGACCATTATAACACAACATGAAGATACTACATTATCTCCTTCCTATAAAATAGAAGAATAATGAAACCAAACTTTAAAAACTATAGACAACAAAGTACAATAGAAGTCAATGGTCATAACCCGGGGATGAACAGTAGAAACCACATCACGTGAGGGAAGAGGACCACATAAGGAGGACAGAAAAGTGAAAAGGTAAATACGAAATACCCATCCTCCTCCTTTAATATAGAACGGAAATACTAATACAATGTGTATACTCTCCAAGAAAGGAGAGAAGCCATGTAAAAATGTGGAAAAAGGGACTGGGACCCAAATTCCTACCCCCTAAATAAGGGACCAAAACCCCATAGAAAGGTAGTGAAAAGCACCCATTACAACAAAAGCGAACATGCAGCACATGGTGGCTTACACACACAAGAAACAAAAAACCTTGTAACAAATGGAACTAAAAATCCATTCTACTGTAAAAAGGGAAACAGAGCCCTGTATTTTAACCATCATGTAAGGGTACGTTGGCGTTCAGTGAGGATATGGGACTAAAACCCATTCCTGCGTGAAAGGAAAACAAAACCCTTAACCGCATGCGTGCGGGCGGAATTCCGCCCGTACGCTGAGATTTACTCATTCGCATGTTACGTGACGAGCTGGGCTCGTCATGAGCGTGCGAGGAGGCTACGCCATGACGAGCCCAGCTCGTCATGAGCGTCGAAGGGGTTAACCCAACCCTCTAGTAAGGGTACAATGTCATAAAGTGTGGATATGGGACTAAGACCCATTCCATGCGTGAACCCAACTATAAAGAAACAGACAACCACCAGGGCCAGACTGGGAACAGAAACAGCCCTGGCAAACTGCTCAGCTGGCCCTCCCTGGGGTGAGGGGGAGTGCAGCTGAGCAGTTTGCGACGGCCGGTTTCGGCCAGTTTTGTCACAGGGAGCCGATATTGCCAACCCCCCGGTAACAAAAACGGCCCCCAGGGGCCCAAAACCGGCCCCCACCCTAGCGGGCTACCAGGGAAACGCCTGGTGCCGGCTATGGCCAGTCTGGCCCTGACAACCACCCTCTTGTAAGAGTAAGCGCACCCAACAAAACGAAATAGGCTAACCCAAAAATGTTTTTGCAGTAGAACCCAAACAACTAAATCATGTCACTTTTAAAAACAACATACTATGCATATTATCTAAACATGTACCAAAAACATAGAATATAGTTAGCTTAATAATTAATCCAAATTAGAGATACTTTTTTTTTTAAATTATTTTTATTAATTCAAACTTCGCCTTGACAATCATGACTATTATTAGACAGCAGTTGCACATCCATACAGTAAAATACATTTGATTATACATTTCTGTCCTTCACAGTGGTACATTATGTTCTGGGTTTCAGTTACACAATTTCTCTTGTCTAGCCCGACCCCTCTTCCTCTTCTACTTCGTCGTCTGAACTATCTGCACTAGATTCCGACAACGGTTCACATATTTCCCCTCGGAATATATTCCAGGCTGACCAGATTTTGTTCCATTTGCGTGGGTTGCCCCTGGTTTAGTACACTGTGCGCTCTGTAATCATTGCTAGATCCATGTGCCTACACCATGTTGCTAATGTGGGCGGGTCTGCCGCACCCCATTTCTGCGCAATATCTCTTTTAGCAATCATGAGGCCTAGTGTGACCCATGTCTGTCCTAGGCGAGTAAGATTATTGGGGTCCCATATATTTAAGAGACCTTTTCTCGGCTCTGGCAGAAGGGATACTTCCATCGTCTGTGATACAGTACGCAATACCTGTCTCCAATATTCTACTATAACCGGGCATTCCCACATAGTGTGGAAGAAGGTACCTTCCTCCCCGCACCCTCAGAGACAAAATGGATGTTGTGTCCTTTGCAGCTGATGTAGCGTGGTTCTGGTGTAGTATATACGATGTAGGATTTTAAGCTGCACCAATCTGAGCTTGGCTGAAATTCCCACTTCCTTAGATGACGCCAGCGCCTCCATCCATTCTGTATCATCCATGTCCCCTATGTCTGTCGCCCATTTCGCCCTCAGTGTGGATGTAGGGTCCGGTAAATTGTTGATCAGCTTGCGATACGTGAGTGATGTAGCGCGCTTTTGCATATAATCTGTAAGTAAACGGTCTTCTATCGGGGAGACGTCCGGAACATCAGTGTCTGGTGGGAGTGCTGCTAACAATGCATGTCTAATTTGTATGTACCTCTAAGTTTCGGTCGGGCCCAGTTCATATTGTTGTTGAAGCTGGATGAACGGGATCACCGTCCCTTTATCCCACAAGTCACTGTGGAAATGCCAATACTATCCCACTGTGCAAACCCCTTACTGCGCCTCAAGAGTCCCAAAGCCCTGGTGTCCCAGTTTCACTTGTGCGGTGTACCATAAAGCGACCGTTTGCTTTGTGGGCCCCTCCAGTTTCGAGGCGAGTCTCTTGTTATAGAGCGCGGCTAGCATGTTGTCTGTATCCAACTGTGCCCTATCCGCCCTATACGCTGGGTCATCTTGGGGTGCGTGGATCCAGTGATTAGGGGTTTTAAGTTGTGCTGCCCAGTAATAGAGTTGTAAGTTTGGTAGCGCTATTCCGCCGTCATACCAATCTCAATGCAGCTTGATTTGCGCTATACGTGCTTGGCGGTTGCCCCATAGAAGGGTCGAGAATTGTGCTGCTATTTGTTTGAAATACCTGGGTGGAACCGGGTATGGTGTATTGTCGAGAGCGTAAAGAAATCTTGGCAATGCCATCATTTTATACAATGCTGCCCTCCCCAGAAGCGTCAGGGGCAGAGATGCCCAGTGTGTGACATCCCGCCTCAAACGCTCCAGAGGCGGAGCCAGATTCTTCGCAAAGAAGTCCGTCGCTTCCCTGGTAATGTGAATCCCTAAATACTTGAAGGAGTCCCCTGCTCGTATAAGCGGGCATTCAGCGTGTAATGCGGGCTCTGGGCCTTTCAGAGTGTAGAGTACTGATTTGGACCAATTTATTGTGTACTCCAACACTCTCCCGAGTGTGTCGCTAATTGTAAGGAGTTCTGGTATACTGTGTTCTGGGTCCGTCAGGTATATTACCATGTCCTCCGCATAAAGCAAGAGACGGTCCTCCCATCCCACCCTCCAGCTGATTCCTTTCAACAGTGGGGTTGCCCTAATTAACGTTGCCAACGGTTCTAGTACCATTGCAAATAGCAATGGTGACAGGGGACACCCCTGACGCGTCCCCCTTGCCAGTCGAATTTCACGAGATGTGTGGCCATTAGCAGTAACTTGGGCCAACGGGTTGGCGTACAAGAGTCGTATCCAAGCTCTAAATTTAGGGCCGAAACCCATATGGGACAGGACAGCAAACAGATATTGCCATTCCACCATGTCAAACACCATTTTTGCGTCTAATAAAAATATCACCGTTGGTTCTGATAATGCCGAAGCCCGTGCTAACACCCCGTGCACGCGCCTAAGATTGAGAGCTGTGTTCCTATTAGGCATGAAACCTGACTGATCCGGGTGAATCAACCGAGGGAGGTGGGGCATTAATCGATTCGCCAATAGTTTCGCTAGAATTTTAGCTTCTGCGTTTAGCAGCGAGATTGGGCGGTAGGAGGTGCATTATGTTGGGGGTTTGCCGGGTTTTGGGATGGCCACTATCGTGGCGAGTCGTTGATCCTTCGGGAGCTCCGTACGTTCTAAACTTTCATTATACATTGCTAGCAGGGGTGTGCTTATCGTCTCGGTCATAAGCTTGTACCATTCTATGGGAATTCCGTTGGGGCCCAGGGCTTTTCCTGATTGGACCGAACAGATTGCTGCTTGGACTGTCTCAGTAGTTAGGTCTGCCTCCAATTCTAAGGCTTCTGCAGGTGTAAGCGTCTGTATTTCTATGTGTCTGAGTGAGTCCATTGCAACAGCCTCCGATATTTCTCGATTTGGACTGTAGACTTCTTTGAAATAGTTTGCCAGTGTGTGTACTATCTCTTACGGATGTGTCAGGAGAGTCCCCTCCTGTGTCCGCAGCTGCTGTATACCCCTGGATCCCTCCTCTCTTTTGTCCAACCAAGCCAGCATTTTACCTGCTTTGTCTCCCACATTGTATATTTTGTGTGTCGTTGCCGTGATGTTCTTGACAGTTCGGTTTTTGAGGTGGTCCCTGTATTGTTGCTGACGTATGCTCAGCACGTGCGCCGTTTCCGGTGTGGGATCTGCCATGTGTGCCGTGTCTGCTGCCTGTAAGGTTAATTCCAGCTCAGGTGTCTCCCTCTGTCGTGCCCGCTTATTTTCAGTAATTGAGGCTATTGCTTGTCCCCTAAGGACTGTCTTATACGCTTCCCAGACTGTTGACGGTGATTCTACTGATTTTGTGTTTTCTTTAAAATAATGTGTGGTTGCGTTTTTTAGTTCATTCCTAATGTTGGGAATTTTAAGATAGTTAGGGTAGATAGGATACATCCTCTTACGAGTTCTTTCCCGGCAAGAGAGAGTTAATAGGACCGGGGAGTGATCTGAGATACCCCTGGGTTTTATCTCCACCTCCTCGACGTTTTGCAGCCTAGTGCCCAACATCAGGAAGTAATCTATTCGGGATAGACTGTTGTGCACCGTGGAGTGATATGTGTACTGGCAAGCTGCGGGGTGCCTGTGTCTCCAAACATCCACCATCCCCATTGCCTCTAGGAAGCCCTGGATCCGGGAAGGCCCCGTCGTCCGAGGTTGAGCCGGGAACCTGTCTACGTTAGCGTCCACTATTGTATTGAAGTCTCCTCCTATAATAAGGTCTCCTTCTGGTAGGGATAGGATGAACTCACCCAGTGCAGGCAATGCCACCGATTGGAGCGCTGGCGGTATATATACTGATATTATATTCAGGAGTCTGCCCTCCCATTGCCCCTGTATCGCCACAAAGCGACCCTGGTCATCTACCTTGCTCTGCAAGATTATGAGTGGAGAGGTTTTCTTTACCAGAATACCCGTTCCCCTCGATCCCGAGGAGAATTCTGAGTGAGCTGCCATTATGTAGCCCCATCTGTCTAGAGCCTTGCATGCTTGCCCTGTGAGGTGTGTCTCCTGTAAGAGTACTAGTGCTGGGCTCTGTCTTTTTAAGGCCTGGAGTACCAGTCCCCTCTTTATTTTGTCACCCAATCCCCTTACATCCCATGTGATGATCCTTAGGGGTGCCACTGAGGTCTCTTGTGATGTTGCACTTGTGTTATTAAGCTGTGAGTCTAGCGCCATGTGTGGCTTGCTTAGGTAAGCGGAGTCGCTGCTGTGTCAAGACATTAATGTACCTGCCCATTAACCGGGCGAGTGATGTGTCTGTGCTGCCGCATTCTGTCATAAACTCAAGGAACCAGAAACTAGTAACATCTCCCTCCCTTCCACCCCCCCTCTTAGTCTCTCTGCTGAACGGACTTGCAACTGCCCGCCTCCCCAACTTAGCAGTGAATATATCAACAGTAAATAGTCTACGAATTTTGCCCCCCCCGGTCCCTCCCTCCCTCCCTGCCTCCCTGGCAAACGGACTCTCAACCGCCCGCCACCCCAACTTAGCAGAGTGCTTCTTCCCATCCCCAACCATGTTACTTGCTTGTCAGGGGTAAAGGGTCTAATGGGAGCAGCAGTCCTTCCTGCCCTCCAAGGCCCGCCTCAGTCCAGTGTCCTATGCAGGTTCGACCGTGAATGTCCATATGCAGAGTTGAAGTACCGGGAGACACATGTGTGTTGGCGCTATTCGTGGCGTTCAACCTCCGCTGTCAGTTCTGATGAGTGTTCCGTATCTGGGCATCTTGAGTCCTGGCTTCCTGAGAGTTCCTCTCCCTCGCGGTGGCGGTGGGCCCTGTTCCCACGCCTGGCGTTACTCACTGGTCTCCAACCTTCAAGCCAGTCGTGTGCTGCTTCTGGGGTTTCAAAGAACCATGTTTTTCCATCAGCTACAACCCTGAGCTTTGCAGGGAATAGCATGGAGTAAGGCAGGTTCTGCGATCTCAACGCTTTTTTGACCTCCAGAAAACTTCGTCTACGCCGAGAGACCGCTACTGTATAGTCTGGAAAGAAGGTAATGGTGGAGTTTTGAATCCGTATTGGAGGTGAGATCCTCGCCGTTTGCAGGATTACATCCCTGTCTCTGAAGTTGAATAACCTGGCGAGTACTGGTCTCAGGGGGGGGGGAGGGGGCACCCGGTTTGGGCCTGCCACCGGGAACCCTATGAGCTCTTTCCACCGAGAAGAAGGAGGACAGTCCCTTGGGCTGTAGTCTCGTCTTCACTAGTTCTTCCACGTAGAGGTCCATTGCTTGTGTGCCTTCATTCTCTGGAATACCTAGAATGCGTACATTGTTGCATCGCGAGCGCCCTTCTTGGTCGTCGAGTTTGTCCGTGAGCAGTTTGCTTTCCGTCTCTAAGCGGGAGACGGCTGCCTGCAATTCCAAAGCATCCACCACCAGCGATTTGGTGACTATTTCCACTTCTTTGATCCTTTCCGCCATCTTGTGAAAATCCGCACACAGTAGGGAGATGTTGGTGGAGATTGTTCCCACTGTGGTTTGGACGTTCGATAAGGCCTTCATAATGTCCTCAAGCGTGATCTTCTTCGTTCCCTCACCGTCCGCCCCTTTGCCTATGGATGTGCGCCCCTCCGGCAGCGGCTGGGAACCTTTATCGTAGGCATATTTGTCCAGCCTGGCCTGCGCCATTTGGTTCCGAGCGCCCATTCCCGCTATGGCGTCAACGAAGGTGGACCGGGCAGGTTGCTATATAGTGGTAGCCTCTTCCTCGCGTAATGATCTTGCGATGAGCTGTGTGCAGGGCGTTACATTGACACCTGCCATTCAGGTAGTGAGGATGTGTGCACTTCCCACTGGAGCTGGTGAATTTGGTAGTTTTCTGCAGTCTCCCGGTCGCAGCTTTCAGAGCCGATCTGCGCCCGCGTCCCGTTCCTCGTCTCCGCCCCACCCCCACCGATCACTGCGAGGCCTTGTGGGGACAGCAGACCGCTCCTCCTCACCTGCGGTATTGGGGCAACACTAATTATCAAACAGGCACCCGCCGAAGGTCTCCGCAGGTCAGTCGGTATGGCGGCTCGATAGGGTGCGATTTCCGCTCAGTTACAGGTTCTCTGGGTCCCGTCGCATTTGCGCAGATGCTTCGTGTCTGTGCCCGCAGCTCTGCTCATTTCCGATGCTCCGGTGCTCTGTTTTGACCGCAGCTGCGTGTGACCTGCGGCGCCGGCTTGTTGCTCGCCGCTCTCTGCCGCACCTTCGCCTCGTCTCCGGGCCTCCGTCTACTTTATTCCCCGGTCTCAACTCCCGGGGTAGGCCGCCACTGGTCACAAACTTTTACTGCCGTCTCCCGGTGTCAATTTCTTTCCGGATTTATCCCGGCTGTCGCCGCCCGGCTCCGGACCTCAGCTCAACCCTCTGGAGTCTCGAAATATTGCGGATTAATGCCCGGATTAATGTGAAGGACTATACTGTCCTCGGAGCCCTTCGGCTATGCGGCCATCTTGTTTGGCTGCTAGACACGCCCCCAAATTGGAGATACTTGAAGAGGAAACTGCGCCTTTAGAGAAAATTAATAAACTGGCAGCTTTACACTTTTAACATTGTGTCGTCCCAAGTGTGATTTTAAACCTCACAGAATATCAGCTTTATTAAATGCGCTTATTTGTTCCAACACAGAGCAGTCAGTTTTGCACTTGAGGGCAGACTTCATAATAAAACACATTGCTTGTAACTGCACAAACTGCTGTCTAAGAATGGTTGGGAAGCGTCTTTTATTTTATAGTCTCCAAACTTTGCAGACAGTTCAGCACTTAAGCTACAGTCCGCAGGCTGACCCACCCATGTGGCACTCCTTACAACACAAACTGCCCTTTGTCATAGATAAAATCGTGCAGTTCTTTTTTCCTCAACGTGCCTCCCTTGCAGTGGGCATACTTCGCAGCACAACTCCCCCTAGAACATCTCCTTACCGCACAGCCTTGATATTACCACTCTTCACAGCGTCTTTCTTTTGCTTTTTACCATCATTTGGCAGACATTCTCAAATGCTGCTCCTTCATACTTTATAACTACCAGATTACTTCACACTCCACCGCAGCTCTCCGTTTGCAAAACCGCTGCGGCAAAATAATGTCTTCAAAGACAGGCTGTACACAGACTGACCGACCTTGGATTGAGAACCTGTCAACACTTCCCGGGTGATAAACTTAAATATGGTGGCCCGCAGTATTGACGTGCACTGAGTGGCTCATGCCACGACCATGCTGCAAAGTGTCCCTCAGCAGCTCCCTGGGATCCATAGTGACGAACACTTCGAAGGAAAGTCTCCACGCGTCTGTTAGATGATGGTAGGTGTGCGCGTGTTACACGCTACTCGCATCTCAGCGGTTTAACTGCCATTGTTGAGAGGGAGGCCTCAAATGAAAATTATTAATGAAGGGGAGAGGAGTTGGCCTGACTGCTAGGGCGGTCCACCTCGAATCTGGGGAACTGGGTTTGAGTCTCGGCAATGACGCTATACATCCTGTGATTCTAGGCAAATCACTTAATATTGCCGTGCCTAACAAAAATGAATGTGTGTCTTCATGTAACGTAACTGGTGCTATGTAAAGAGCTCTAATACCCGATTCGGGTCAAGTTTGCGCTATAAATGTCCCACTCCATGCGCGGACACCTGGGCCGATTACTAAACATGCCAAAAACACTCCAAATTGGCAAGTCGTGCAAAATCAAAGACGTCCGACACTCCACACAGGACAATGAGCCAAAGTATGAATTCCCAGTGTTTAGCAATTTACGCTCCAGTGGAGATAACAGATCTTTGTAGACACTAAACCAATAAAACCTTTAAGATACAGACAGCAAACACAACTTCCACTATAAAGTTCTGCAGGTGCAGGTTGCCAGGAACATGAAATGAAGGCAGATAGGCTTGCTGAGTTAATGTGGGCAGCGTCCATATTAGATGAGTTATGAAGTGGCTTAGGGGCCTATTTGGATCTCGGACGATCCACCCTCCAAATGTTCCTGTTGCACCCTGCCATATTAGTATGGTGAGGGGTACCGCGACAGGACAGAAAGACCGTCTGCCCCTTTTCCGCCTATCGGGCGGAAAAGGCATACAATATGGTGGCAGTGCTGTGCAGGCACCAACATCCATATTATGATGCCTGCATTGGAATGCCTTCCCATGGCGGAGACTCCGCCATGGAAAGGCATGCGGGAAAACACTTTAGGGGACCATTGCGGGGCCCCGGGGGGGGAGGGGTGGCAGGGGCTGCACTGGGGGGTACCTATGGTACCCTCCATCATTGCCATGCACAAGGTGGCATGCACCGCGCAGTGCCTGTCACGTTGTGCATGGCAATGCACAAAATGGGCTTTAACATTGCAGCGGGTACTGCTTACTGCACCGCCCGCCTCAATGTTAAAGTCGAGGATATGCCCGCCCGTGTGGTGGACGCATCCTAATTGGCCTGGTGGGACCGCCGCACCTCTGGCAGTCGGTCCCGTGTTCCGTTACAGTGGCGGGCGCATCGTAATAGGCCCCTTAGTTTCCATGCAGGTGCAATTCTTGTAGATGTGTCCAGATGAAGCAAAGTACAGCACGTTTGAGTTGGGGCTGACCGATGTAAAGGACACTGGTGGGGCTGCAAGGCGTGCTGTTCCATTTTCCTTTGTGGCTTCTCAGGTTTTAAAACAAACTTTTAAAAGACAACTTACGCTGTAGGTATGGCCTTTTGTGACCCAGACTTATTGCATTTTTCTCTGTGTGTTGTCTGCACTTGTAGACTATTAAGCTTCTGCCCATCATGTTGACTATTTGTAAATGTCATCCTTAGTTTTCTTCAGACCAACTGTAGAGCGAGAGAAAGTCTCGTAGCCAAAACAAATTGTAGTAACGGAGTACACGGAGGTATTTGATGTTTAAGTAGGTTTATTTAAATAGACAACATGTAGCATAGATCCTGTACAGCAGCCCCACCAGGAGCAGCCAGCTAGCTGCTCAGCCCAACCACCAACTGTCACCACTCACACCAGTCACCCAAGCATTCCATTCAAGGTCCACACACAAACATTCCACACAGAACACTCACACTGGCTGAGGAGCTAGGAACAAGATGCCATAGAAGATCATAACACAACATGCAGATACTACAGAGATATATGCTTGGACTGAGGTCACTCTCTGCTCTCTAAAAGCAGTGTATGTTCCGGGCAGGGAGAATGGACCTGCCCACCAGCTAAGCATGAGATTTCCCTTGTCGATTTCCCTTTGTTTCTCTCCCCTAATCTTTCAGGAGATGGTTCAGAAATTAGGCCTTCCATGGTTGGACCTCTTTGCCACACAGGAGAATGCTCTACCTCCTCAACTTTGTTCATTGATCCCATCCAGGGAAATATGGACAATTGTTGCCTTGTCAGTGAGGGTAATGGAACAGAATATTGAGTGTAAAACATTTGGCCTACCATAATATCGATATCAAGTGCAAGAATATAGTTGTCAAGAATATCGATTTGAAGCTAAGTAATATCGATTTTAATAAATATAGAAGTTATTAAAATCATTTGCCAAAATATAGTTGTTTGAAATATCGATTTTTTAAATTGTGTTATGTATTTTAGTAGACAACAGGATGTGGGAGCACACCGCTGACCTCTCAGGCAAGGTTCGTCCCTGGCATTCTGGTAAATGCAGTCTTGTGTAGCTCGCTCCAATATTTTCGAGTATTTCGCTAAGGTTGGCGCAGATAGTGCTGATCTCTAGACACGTGTTTCTGGTTTATTAACCATCATCAGTAGAGAATACAGTCTTTATTTTGGGGTTTGCTGAGTAGGTTGCCAAACATCATATCAGGTCCGGTACCTCTCACTGGCGCGCAGGTGCTTCATCCACAAACTCGTCAGCTCAATGACTCACGGGAGTACTTTAAATAGACAACAGAATGAAGGAGCACACCGCTGACCTCTCAGGCAAGGTTCGCCCCTGGCATTCTGGTGAATGCAGTCTCTTGCAGCTCGCTCCGATATTTTCGAGTATTTAGCCAAGGTTGGCGCAGATAGTGCTGATCTCTAGGCACGTGCTTCTGGTTTATTAACCGTCATCAGTAGAGAATACAGTCTTTATTTTGGGGTTTGCTGAGTAGGCTGCCAAACATTATAACAGGTCCAGTACCTCTCACTGGCGCGCAGGTGCTTCATCCACGAGCTCGTCAGCTCAATGACTCACGGGAGTACTTTAAATAGACAACAGGATGTGGGAGCACACCACTGACCTCTCAGGCAAGGTTCGCCCCTGGCATTCTGGTAAATGCAGTCTCTTGTAGCTCGCTCCGATATTTTCGCTTATTTCACCAAGGTTTAAAGTACTCCTGTGAGTCATTGAGCTGACAAGCTCATGGATGAAGCACCTGCGCCCCAGTGAGAGGTACCGGACCTGATATAATATTTGGCAGCCTACTCAGCAAACCCCAAAATACAGGACTGTGTTCTCTACTGATGACGGTTGATAAACCAGAAACACGTGTCTAGAGATCAGCACTATCTGCGCCAACCTTGGCGAAACACTCGAAAATATGGGCGCGAGCTGCAAGAGACTGCATTTACCAGAATGCCGGGGGCAAACCTTGCCTGAGAGTCAGCGGTGTGCTCGCAAATCCTGTTTTTTATTTAAAGTACTCCCGTGAGTAATTGAGCTGACAAGCTTGTGGATGAAGCACCTGCCCGACAGTGAGAGGTACCGGACCTGATATAATACTTGGCAGCCTACTCATCAAACCCCAAAATACAGGACTGTTTTCTCTACTAATGACGGTTGATAAACCAGAAACACATGTCTAGAGATCAGCACTATCTGCGCCAATCTTGGCGAAACACTCGAAAATATCGGAGCGAGCTACAAGAGACTGCATTTACCAGAATGCCAGGGGCGCACCTTGCCTGAGAGGTCAGTGGTGTGCTACCACATCCTGTTTTCTATTTAAAGTACTCCTGTGAGTCATTGAGCTGACGAGCTCGTGGATGAAGCACCTGCGCGCCAATGAGAGGTACCGGACCTGATATAATATTTTGCAGCCTACTCAGAAATCCCCACAATACAGGACTGTGTTCTCTACTGATAACGGTTGATAAACCAGCAACACGTGTCTAGAGATCAGCACTATCTGCGCCAACCTTGGCGAAACACTCGAAAATATCAGCACGAGCTACAAGAGACTGCATTTACCAGAATGCCAGGGGCGAACCGTGCCTGAGAGGTCAGTAGTGTGCTCCCACATCCTGTTTTCTCTTTAAAGTATTCCGATGAGTCATTGAGCTGACGAGCTCGTGTATGAAGCACCTGCGCACCAGTGAGAGGTACCGGACCTGATATAATATTTGGCAGCCTACTCAGCAAACCCCAAAATACAGGACTGTGTTCTCTACTGATGACGGTTGATAAACCAGAAACACGTGTCTAGAGATCAGCACTATCTGCGCCAACCTTGGCGAAACACTCGAAAATACCGGAGAGGTCAGCGGTGTGCTCCCACATCCTGTTTTCTATGTATTTTAGTATATATATTAAATGCATGTGATGTATTTTTTGTATAAGTATTGTTTTTGTTTTTAATATATTTGTCACATTTTTAGCAGTTTTCAATTTTATTTTAATTAAGTTTTGTGTGTTTTAATTCCCTAGCGAGTTGTGGGTTTATAGGGGAAAATGATGGAAAGTAATGTAAATATAATAACCTAATGAATATTATTAATTTATTCATATTTATTTGAGATTGTATAATGGTAATTGTGTTTTTAATTTTTCTGGGTAACTTTTAGGTACGGGTTATGGGGTTTACAGGGGTAAAGTATTTATTTTTAATCAATAGTCATTAATATTAATTAATTGACCATTAATTATGGCAATTGTGTAATTAATTTTAGGTGCGGGTTGTGAGGTTTATAGGTGTAAAGGGTGGGAAGTACTTTCTTTCTCAATAATTAATAATTAGTTAATTAACATTAATTATTTGACAATTAATTATGGTAATTGTGTCATTAAGTTCAGGTGCGGGTTGTGGGGTAAAGGGTGGGAAGTAATTTGTGTTCAATTAATTAATAATTAGTTGATTATTAATCTCAATTAATTGATATTTATTATGGCTAATTGTTTTATTTGTGTGTGGATTTTACTTTTATAGGGGTAAAGGGTGGGGAGTAAATTAATTTTACTTACTTTATAGTTAGTTAAATATTGTTAGTTTTTTAATTAACAATACGTTTTAATTGTATAAATAATTTTTTACAGTTTCATTTTAGCTGTGGGTTGTGGGGATTATAGGGGTAACGTGTGGGAAGTTAATTCATTTTTATGAGTTTTAATTTGTTTTTTAATTAATATTTCTTTCATTGGTAATTAATTATGTTAATTATAGAAGTACATTTTTTATTTAGATGTGGGTTGTGAATTGTGTGGTGTTATAGGGAAGGAAATTAAAAAACAAAATGTATGTAATAGTTAGAATTTTTGCTTCTAAATATTTTCTAATAAAAACGTTTGAAAATTATTTTTCATTTTTATTAATATATTTGTAGGTATCTGTCATATGTATTTAACATTGTTTTAATTTTTAATATTACATTTATTTATATTGAAATGTTTATCATATTTATATATTTTGTATTTACTTTGCTTTTTAAATATGTATTTGTTAATATTTTGTTTTTAATTTTGAACTGATTGTTACCTCTCCGCAATCCAACACTTTCCCTACTGTTGCACTCACTGGAGTGGGAATAGTAATTTTTACCCCTCCACTATCTGACACTTTCCCTAATGTTAAACTGACTGGAGTGAGAATAGTACATTTCATCCCTCCGCTATCCAACACTTTTCCTACTTTTGCACTCATTGGAGTGGGAATAGTAATTTTTACCCCACCGCTGAACAGTAAATTGTAACCCTTAGCTATCCAACACTTTCCCTACTGTTGCACTGACTGAAGTGGGAAATGATAGTGTAAAGATTTTAAAATAGTTTAATGTTTTAATGTATAATAGGATGTCTTTTTTTATTAGAGTTTATGTTATTGATGTGTATAAATATATATATATATATATATGTAAATGTTTATATAATTTTTTATTAAGTTTGTTATATTTGTTCAAATGTATATTACATCTATTTTTTTATTAATTTTATTTTTAACATATTTATTATGTATTATATTATATATGGAAAAATGTGTATTTTGTTGCCAGATGTCATTCTCTTATAAGGAGAATGTATATCTCCTTGAGGTTCTCTGCATGTTGCATTGCTTTCAGGGAGCTCTAATAATTCAATGTCAGGACAGGAGGCTCCGATTATGCTTTTCTCATTTCTTTAATGAAATGCTCCGCAGCCAATAAACAATAAAAAAACGACAGTACCCAGAACACCAGGGTAACAACCATAGAGACCACAGTATAAAAGGCAGTATAGACAGTCTCTCTTCCTCTCTCTTTGCTGCTCTGCAGCCAGTTAAGTGCAATTTTGACTCTTATAACCTATTTGTGCATTTGGACTTATGTATTTGGTTTATCTATGCTCTGTGTATTTGTATATCGCTATTGCCGTTTATCCCAGACTTACGGTTTTGTTTCGCGCGTTCCCTGCACTTTGATTGCCTTTGCGGTTTGAATTTTCTTTGCCGCTTTACTTATTTCACCGTTTCCGTGTGCCTTTCGACGGGGAGCGTGGGCTCACCTCCCCTTGTGACCGGGCGCTTGCTGCCCGCGTCTTTTCCCTTCTTGGTGGAGCGGGAGACCGGGGTTTGGAAACTCGTGCTGGGTGCGCGAGCTCTTCTTTGAGTTTTCTCGAGGCGGCCGTCACCGCGCATGCGCGGCGGCCATTTTTTCCCGGCGTTTGTTTACATTGCATCAAAACGCCAGGAGTGAGAAGGTCGTTATTCACGGCAGTGCCCACAGCCTCCAGAATTTAACCCCAATTACGCTTTCTGCTAATAAAATAGCATTAGGCTGCATAACCAGCATAGGCTTTGCCTGGAGTGCACTTTTTTGTGACAGCAAGCCCTCCCTCCACATTTGAACATTAACTGTGTACAGGTTTACCTGTCCTGTTGGCTTGCTGTGGGGTTTTTTGTCACTCCCCCTGCATTGTGCCTTTGGCCACATTTATTTTCCGTCATCTTGTGGGCATTTATTTTACACACAGTGTAATAATGGAGGAATACTATGATGACGAGGATTATTACTATGAAGATGAAGCCTCTGGCTCATTAGAGCATGACTTGGTGGAAGCTCTGGATCAGGGTGTGCAACACTCAGTGAATACGGCACTTGTACGTGCCATTAATCCTTTGAAACGCCATTGAAGTGAATATGCGCAGCAACAGGGATGGTTGCCTACTTCGCTCAAATTCTCCAAGTCCCCTGTCAACCCTCACAAGTCTGACTTTCAGCGGTTGGCTAAGAGTTTGGCGTCTGATACATCAAAGCCCGCTGTGGGTGCGAACGTTTCCGCGCCTCCTCCTACGGACACCGATGACACACATTTCTCCACTTCTTCGGATCATGAGGATCCTCCACCTAGGAAGAAGGTATGCAAGGAGCATTTTGTTGATGCCCCCACGCATCCTCCTGTTCTAACCTTTGATCCTACGGACATTGTTCATCCCCACTCGACTTCTTGGCTGCCCTCCCCTGCTGTTGCAGAGTATATTCAGACCCATATTCGACAACCTTTTGAAAAAGAGGTCAGGGCCAGACTTCGTTCCGAGCCGGAGCTCGCTGACCATCTAGCGGAGACTCCTGAGGTTAACCCCACGATGGTCACCTACCTCAAGAAATCCACCAAGGACCCGAAAAAGGGCCTGGATAGATCTTGGCGTTCTTGTCTGGACAAGCTGCTTGATTTGCTAGGTCCCCTCACCAAAATCCTGGATCTTGGATTTCTAGCTAAGGAGTCGTCGGCCCTTGAGGACCCAGACGAACTTATTGAGTGGGCGCAAAGGGCCGTTTGCCAGTTGGGTAATGCCAACTGTGCACTTTCATGTGAGAGACGCCGTTCCATTCTTCTGAAACTTGACCCCAAGTTGGCGGAGCTCTCCTCCTCGGAATCTGGTCCTGCCGCTCAAGGCCTCCTTTTTGGGCAGCCCTTTTTAAAGGAGCTCACAAAGTTTGTTGCCACCTTCAGTGGTTTAGACAAGGCTCAGGCTTGGCTGCGGCGAGCAATGCGTCCGTTTTTTGCCAGGGCCGGGCGACAGAGAGGACGCTCGTTCGGCCGTGGTTCTCAGCAACAGTCCCAAAGGGGGTTCCAGTCCAATAGAGGTGGAAATCAGGACACCGGTTACTCCACCAGATCCAATTTCTACCCCTCTCGAAAAGGGAGAGGCCAGTACAAAAAAGGAGGTTCAGGAAGAAACCAAGGTGGTTACCAGGACTCCAACACTTCAGGTAAGCCTGATTCCTGCTTGCGATGTGGTTTTGGGGGCAGGATACGATTTTTTCTCCACAATTGGCGTATGATCTCCAGCGATGCCTGGGTGCTGGAAACCGTACAGGGTTTCAGAATAGATGTTTCATCAGCCCCAGCAACAGTCCCACCCTCCCACTCCTCTGTGTTTTTCCCTTCAGGATCAGGAATTCATTTCCACGGAAATAGACACCCTCCTCCTCCGGCGATAATCCGGACTGTCCGTCATCCGAAGGGATTCGTCAGCACAGTATTTCTGGTCGAAAAGAAAGAGGGCGGATCTCGCCTTGTTCTCAATCTGAGAGACTTCAACAGAGGGGTCATTTACAGGCATTTAAAGATGGAGGGAATCCATCTGTTACGGGATCTTCTTCGAGAGGGAGACTGGATGGTTCGTCTCGATCTCAAAGACGCGTATTTGTCGATTCCCGTCTTCGGGCCTCATCCTCAGTTCCTTCAATTCTTTTGGAAGGGGACTTGGTTCGAGTACCAAGTTCTCCCGTTCAGCCTCTCGTCAGCACCTTGGTGCTTCACAAAGCTTCTGAGGGCTGTCGTGGAACACCTGCGCGCTCGAGGTGTTCGCCTGATCATTTACTTGGACGACATTCTGATCATGGCAGACTGTCCGCTCAAACTCCTGACGCATCTGGAGTGGTCAGTCGACCGCTTACAATCTCTGGGGTTTCTGGTGAACGTTCAGAAATCCGTCTTAACTCGAACGCAAGTGATATAATTTTCTGGGCTTCCAGGTCAATTCACTTTCGTGTCAACTTCTGTTACCCAATCAGAACATTCGCTATATCAAGAGGGAATTGACTTTGGTTATTTCCAAACAGACTGTATCATTGAGATCGTTAGCACGAGTTGTAGGTCTGTTGGCGTCCTCCATTCAAGCGATCTTCCCGGGTCCTCTGCATTACAGGGCTCTACAACGCCTGAAGATCCGTCATCTCCAGAGAGGCCTCAGTTACTCGGATCAGATTCCTCTATCAGAGAAAGTGAAGTGGGAGATGCAGTGCATACAACGTATCGGCAGTCCGCTATATCAACAAACTGGGCGGAACTCGCTCCAGGTTATTGGCGGGGATAGCCAAACATTTTTGGCATTAGTGTCTGCAACAGAAGATCACTGTTATTGCAGAATATCTTCCCGGCCGCAACAATCAGATTGCGGATTGGCATTCGAGGCATCTTTGGGACTTCAGCGACTGGAGACTACATCCTCGCATTTTCCGTTCTCTCCTCCGGACCTGGGGCCAGTATCAGATCGACCTGTTTGCCTCTCGCCTGAACACCCAACTCCCGCTGTTCTCTTCAGTTGGAGGCCGGACCCGGAAGCCTTGGCCACGGATGCCTTTCTTCAGACTTGGCCGGTGGGTCTGTGCTATGCCTTTCCCCCGTTCATTATGATTCCCAGGGTCCTGGCTTACACGAAACGTTTCCAATCGGAATTGATTCTGATTGCCCCTCTGTGGAGGGCACAAGCGTGGTTCCCGGTTCTCCTGGAGATGTGTTGTGCGGTGCCTCTCCTTCTTCCCCAGAAGTGGAATCTCCTGCTGGATCCTCTCGACGATCCACATCCCCTGATTCTGTCCGGCAATCTTCATCTACTGGCGTGGCGAATTTCGGGGGTCGCTGGTCGGTCCCGGGCCTTTCTCAAGATGCTTCCAAATTCATTAGTGAGGCCTGGTCTCCCAATACTCACAAACGATACAAAGGGTCTTGGAAGCGATGGTGTGACTGGTGCGTTCAACGGGAAGTTGATCCCACTTCAGCGGATGTCTCCTTGATCATTAATTTTTTGGCATCTCTTGCTTCCTCCGGTTTGGCTTACCGGACTGTGAACAATTTTCGTTCCGCCATTTCAGCGGGCCATCTTCATATTGATGGGAAACCTGCAGGTGAGCACCCTTTGATTGCCAAGTTGCTTAAGGTTATTCGTCTAGCGAAACCTCCGTGTCCGAAGTACATCTCGTTATGGGATGTTTCCATTGTTTTATGGTTTCTGGAGGCTTGGCCTTCCAATTCTTTATTATCCCGTAAACAACTGTCGGCCAAATTGACTATGTTGTTGTGCCTTGTTTCCTGCAAACGGGTGTCTGATGTTCGTGCTTTGGACCTGGCAGGTCGCAGCTTTACGCCAGATGGTGTTAAGTTTCTCCTTTGCAGACGTACCAAAACTAACACTACTTCAATTACCTATCCTTCCTTTCCCACACACCCCAACCTGTGTGTTGTTCAATGTGTCAAGGATTATGAAGTAAGTACTGCTCCTTTAAGATCTGATATGCAGGGTCAATTGCTGATTGCTTTGCAAAAGCCTTTCCGCCCCGTTACCCCAGCTACATTGGCTCGCTGGGTAAGATGGCTCATGTCAGAGGCTGGCATTGATGTTTCTGTTTTTGGTGCTCACTCGGCACGAGGGGCGATGGCTTCCAAAGCATTCAAGTTGGGTGTCACTCTTTTTGACATTATGAAGGAAGCTGATTGGTCTTCTGATTCTGTTTTCAAGACTTTTTATTATAAACCGATTGATCATATTGCTTCTGTGGTGGTGGATCAGCTTTAAACAAGCATAATCGGAGCCTCCTGTCCTGACATAGAAACATAGAATTCAAAATTTGCGAACATTCGTGACAAGAATTTTCAATTCTATTAAGGACAAGGAGGCGAGGATTATCCCACCCGTTGTTATTTATGCATATATTGCTATTGTAAATATGTTAGTATTTGCATATGGATTCCTGCAAATCTTTTTTTTTTCCCTCTCTTATTTTGTTTACATTTTCTGCACTGGATGTGTATTACGGCTCTATGTCTCTTTTCAGGTTCTGACCCGAAGTAAAGGTTTTTTCTGTACCATCTGCCTTCGCTTGCCTTCCATGGTTTTCTGGATCCAAGGTTCTTCAGTTGCCTGCGTCCTGGTTCATCTTGACCGTCTGCGACGCTCGTTATCTTATTTCCTGATGTCTGCGTTTGGATATCCTGTTTTAATCTGAACTGTTTCCTCCACAAAGAAAGAGGAAGAGAGACTGTTTATACTGCCTTTTATACTGTGTTCTCTATGGTTGTTACCCTGGTGTTCTGGGTACTGTAGTTTTTTTATTGTTTATTGGCTGCTGAGCATTTCATTAAAGAAATGAGAAAAGCATAATCCTCGCCTCCTTGTCCTTAATAGAATTGAAAATTCTTGTCACGAATGTTCGCAAATTTTGAATTCGTACCAGGGCACATCATCACAGCAGCTGGAGCACGTAGTTCCTCCTCCACATTTTCACGACCCTGTGCTGTGCCTTATCATTTTGACTAAAATCATTTGTACCGGTTCATTTCTATGCATCTTTGTAACACGCCTCACCCTACCCAACAAAACAAAGTTTTAGTGACTGTCCAAGACTTTCATCTGTTTACCCGATATCGTTCAGGTCAAGTAAAGGAAGAACGTATCTGTGGCTGTAACAATTTATGGAGCAAGAATTTCATACATTATCGCTATAAAATTTCACTTTTTTACCTTTGTACTCCCAACAGTTTTTACCAGGGGAGCAGACGACGCCAACACCGTCAGTATCACAGACACACCATGGAACCGACCACGATTGCTCAGAATCTTCTGGGCCAGGGGCGTGGCGTACAGCGTGCTGACGAGGCCACGGTGGGGGCGTCACGGGGCTACGTTGATTTCATCGAGGGAGAGTGGAGTAGAGAGGCGCGTGGGTTTACTTTATACACAACCTAAAGTCGGTTTTACGTGGTGCGTCTTTAACGGTGCAGGACATAAATTCAGTTCAGTCACGTGCTAATCGAGACATGGTGCAAGAACGTTTCCTGTTACAGTTATGAGTGAATCTGGTAATATTACATCTCTACACGTTATTTTTTTAAATGTTGCTTGAGTGTCATTGATTCTCGTCATTTTGCTGTTTCTACATAGCTGCCAGGTTTTCATAGTCATTATGTGTGAAGTTTCCTTGGTCGTAGCCTGCTTATGTGTGACATTCCATTGCCTGTGTGTGACAGTTTAAGTGACAATTTACCACGTGTAGAACCAAACTATGAAATTCATGAAATGAGATAAATGTAAGAAAAACACCATCTTTAGCGCAAAGAGAAGTACAAGTTATGTTATGTTATGTTACGTTGTTTTTGTATAGCGTACGGCTACTCGAAAGGAGTGTCCCGACGCTTTTCCACCCGTGGCTCATAAAAGTAACACAACACAGCTAAAACACAAAATCCTAAAAGGAAGAAAAAGAAACAATTTATTAAAAAAAACAGACTAGGGATTAAAGTAGTTGCATTGAAACAGCTGCACCACCCCAGGAGTGAATATAGAAGGCCATTAACACAGACAGCTGTTTATTTAAAACATGATTGTACTATTTTGCTAGGCAACACATCGTCATTATAGCAGGCAGTACAAACGTTGTTATTGATAATCTGTAAGGCAGACACGTGGGAACTCTTATGGTGTGCACAAATAGAAGCCTATATGCTACTAGCGTTTACATACAAATAAGCCTCCATCCAACTAGAGGTAATGGCTAGTTAGAAACGAGATGAGTAGTCTTGGGCCTTATGCAGTCCTCCTCCATAGTGGGCAAGCCACTGAAAGCTCTAAATCTGCTCGTGGTCCTTTGATACCACTGATCACAAAATGCACTTTCATGTGTCATCTGCGTGTCATCCACACACTAACATCATGTGCCAATAATTAAAGACAAAACTTTAAACTTTGTAAACAGAAGAAGGAAAGCGATACGCATCTAGTAATTGAAATACACATTTTTAAATACAGAAAATCTTGGATTAATCCTAGCTTTCCGACTTGATCAAACTGTGTGATCCTAGGCAAATATTTTAGTTCACAGAGATTCCTTTTTAGGCCTAACCTAGAGCCAGCACGCATGCGCTGCTCTGCGAGACTTGTTGTAGTGGAGTAGGGAATAGAAGCCCTGCCCACTCTCCGCCCATATTTGCCATTGGCTTGTGTCATTGTCCTTCCTAAATGCTGGCTTCTGATTCGTAAATAGACTTGTTAGTCTCTCCTTAGTACTGCCTCGTCTTCATTTGTCACCTCCCATGGCGACTGGCCCTTTTACTTTGGTTGTTACACGTTACCTGTTATTTAGTCTTTAAGCACTATTTTCTTTATCAAGTTTCTCTTACTGCAGGCATGACTGCTTTGGTGCCTTCTTTACAACCCCACCCTCCCATTGTCGGTGCCTTCTTCACCCCCTTTCCCTGGTGTTGTCCATGTCTTCTTTACCCCGTCCCCTTGTCGTGTCTTCTTTAACACCCCCACCCTCCCTCCAGTTGTCTGTGCCTTTTTTACCCTCACACACCCTCCCGTTGTCTGTGATGCCTACCATTTGCAATGCAATAGGTCTTGCATTTACGCAAGTTTGAGCTATTGGCATTTTAAATGACAATGCCTTTTATTTATGTTTTTAAAAAAAAACATAAATAAAAGGCATTGTCATTCTCAATGGCAATAGCTTAAACTTGCGTAAATGTGAGACCTATTGCATTGCTAATATTTGTTCTCCTCTATGATCTATGAGAGCTCCTCCAAATGTGTGAGCTCTGGGTTTGCGCTGTACAAAATCATCCTTTGCATTTAATTTAATTGACTATAAAGTTGCTCCGTGTATACTATGAATCTAGCCACACCTATTACAGACAACAGACTTGCCTCTTAGTTTACTAGCGGCATTGGCAGCAGGAGGGGAAAGAATGTTACTAAATTCACTTTTAATAAATGCCCCTCAATACAGCAGTATAATCTGACATCCTAAACTAAAATGATTATTAAAGAAATACACTAATTTGAATAGAGTTTATCAAACTTTTAGATGATGGTTGTTGCATGATTTACATGCCAAATATCTTCTTGGCTCGGTTTGTGCACAGATTTGTAGAGCTATCTCAACTCCTTCTATACATGAAATCGAGTGCTGGGATAACCTACAGGATACTGTAAGTACCTCTCAGCAATGGCCTTTCTCTGTGTTTGCTTTAAGGTGGCTTCCAGCAGCTGGCTATGTGCGTTCTACCTTGAGGCAGTGCTGCAGTGAAGTTTCTAAATTTAAACTTTCCAGCTTCAGCAAAAGGCAAGGAAACCCATCTCTCAGCAAGTGCGCAAAGTTAGCCAAGTACCCATAACAACGATAACCTCTCCTTAACCCCTGATAATCCAGTTGGGCTGCAGGTGAAGGAACTAGCAAAATGCTGCTTGTCAGGTTTTCAGAAGGTAGTTGACTTTTTAAACTGTGCAGAGCTGGAAAGAGCTATCAGAATTGCGTGACAGTCGCTGTCAATGTGGGAATGATTAACGATTTGTGTTAGTCCAACCCGTGATGTGTAGCACTTAGCAAGGCAGCTTCTATCTCCTGTACATTTTATTTTACAGTTTTTTATTTAGCACAAAATTGACCTGAATGTATTGGCGCACTTCACATGAGCACCAGTTACATTACACATTCATATTTTCTGTTAGTTTAGGCACAGCAAGATTGAGTGATTTGCCCAGAATCATAGGATGTTGAGCCAACGCCGAGTCTTCAGCCTGGTGCCAAAGTCAGCGGGTCTTGCCGTTATGCCATATCCTCTCAGTGGGATTGAATTGGGCATTGATACTCTTCCTCTAGACTGAGTCTTCAACATATCTAGAAGTCAATTGTTCAGTCATCCTAATTAATTTTTACAAGTCTCCCAAATTTCAATTGGAAGCAGTGGTGTTGTGTGTAATGATGAGACCACTTTATTTGGCATTGACTTTGAGGCGTGACCATCTCTAATCTCAGTCAGGCAGCAATGGCCACCAGTAGAACCTTGTACACTCAACACCCCAAACCAGAACTATACAAAACCTAATCTTTCAGTTTCGCTCGAATAGCCATTGAGCAACCTAACTTTGTGGTATTCAAAGCATATTATAAGATTCCTTGTCATATTCTAAATGACTTTGCTTCCTGCTGTCATCGGTAACACGAAGGCACCACAATTTGCATCATTGTTTCGAGGCACATCATTCTCATGACTGACATATCACTCAGCAACCTGTTCATTGCACTGTCACTCTACCATGACAGTTAAATATCTTGTTGTACCAGCCTAACTTACTTAGTAGCCATACTCTTTTATCATTGATCTTTGTGGAATTGGTAATAATTTGCACACATTTCAATGGTTTCGCGAATTTTCTTCTATCCTTCCTAGATCTTACTGGGCTTTTAACTCGTACTCAATCATCCACTTCCAAGTTCGCCTCTTTAGCCCTTATAGAGATTCTGTGCCCTCCTGACATTTTCCCTTACCACAGAGGTTGGCCATTTTCCTTGGCATTCAACAGAAATTACATATCATTGTGAATAGTTAAGGGAAAATGCCCCCTCAAATTTCTAAAAGGGCTGAATCCAGTCATGGTGGTGGTAACTCTGTACCCCTACATGAGTATCTTGTTTAGTTCTTTCTCCCTGCATTTACCACTAGAAATGTCGACTTGAATACTCCCATAATAACTCTATTAAAACATCCCACCTTCTCCATTTCCAGCAGGATTGCATAGTGTAGTTGGGTTTAATATTATTGCAGGTTAATAACTTCCTCTCACTCTCTAACACAAACTGTGGACCATTGTCACTAAGCAACAACCACTTCAGGCCATTTGCACAAAAGATCCAGCAGCACAATAGTATTTAGTGGAACCCATGCACACCAGGATGGGTCCCAAAATGTAAACAGGGGTTGGGGGTGCTGCAAAAACGACCCTGTAACAAAAACGGCCCTCAGGGGCCCAAACCGGCCCCCACCCATGCAGTCCACCGGGGGATTGCCCAGTGCCCGCAATGGCCAGCCAGGCCCTGTCCTTAGACCCTCAGGTGTTAAAGTGTGTGTTGGGACGGAAAAGTCCCTTGTATGGTAATGGACGTCTATACTTTCCCTGAGTGCCCCTGCAGTGATATCTGGATCCATGGTAAAAATGTGTTGGTCATGGGCGAACACAGATCATGGAGGTGTTTTATGACCTAGGCCTGTCTTATAGACTGTGGTCTTGCTAAAGACCAGTAGAGGTGCAGAAAATGTTAACGTTGGATAACAAAATGCTATTGCCTTCACAGAGAGTTAAACAGCATGAGAGCAGTGGTGGCAGAATGCAGTTTTTCAAGTAATAGTGATCAGTGAAATGAACACGTCTTTGTACCTCTGTCACTGGAGTGGTGCCTCCCAACCCACTTGTGTAGAGTTCCACTGCTGTGTGCTCATCTCAACTTTGGCCTACATTGGGTTGTATGTAGTGCCAGCAGTGCTCATGATCTTGTAAGTGTGTACTGGAATGTATGTGTGCCTGTGAAGTGCTGCAGTACATGAGGGGGGGTAATTGCAGGTGCTCGCTAGTGCCTGTAAAATGGTACAGTACATGTGAGTCAGCAAGTGTGGTTGTATGTGCATGCTGGGTTGTATGGATGCTTGTGAAACACACAATACACCCCAGGGCTTGCTAGAAGAGCCCCCATACAGATTTGAGGATTGATGCATTCCTGAGAGCTGAGTGGGACAAACACTGGAGGATGAAAGAGCAGACTCTACTGTACACTTTAAAAGGGGTTCTGTGATCCTAAAGAGAGGTCATTGGTCAAATGGACCGTGGTACATCTCAGGGAGAAGATAGGGCAGATAAGGAAATCTTAGTGTGTGGAGCTGGGGTCTTTTCTAACCCTCTGATACACATATCACTGAGGTTGACATCCAGGTGTGATCCTCTAGTCACTCCCATGACCTGTGTTTGGGGCTATCAGATTTGAAGACACTCCTGCTGTGATATACTCCTCTCCGGAGGAAGAGCAAGACAAAGGGCCACTTCAAAGTGGGCAATCCTCAGAACATGAAATTCGAAGACAGGCACTAAATCACGTTTGTGATTGGAGATGGTTTAGAATTAGGGCAGCTTGAAACTACCAAATTGTCAATGAAGTTGCACATCAGCCTGGAGAAGCTCATCATGAGTTCTGCTGGTCAGTCTGAGGGCGAGGGAACATGACCAAGGAGAATCAAGAACAGTCGCCTGGAGCCTTTAGGATCAGCTTCTGCCTGGTCCCGATACCAGAGAATCCTGTGAGGAAAACGAGATTGCCCGGAGAGAGTGAGTTCCAATGGGGATCATGCTGAGTGGATCCTGGGAACAGTGTGTGAGATTGTGGTCACAGGGCCACGCCTGTGGGCGTGTTCACGATCTAAATATGCATGGTAGGGCTGTAGTGAATCTTAAGAGCTGTTGCAATGGTGCAGCACTGTGGAGAAGGTATGGCTGTCGCCCTGTGCAATGTTGTGCTCCGAAGAGGGACACCTCTTTAAATGCTTGGCTCACGGCCTCTGTATGCCAGGTGGGGATTTTGATTACAAAATGTTTGGCCAAAAAAGTGTTTATTGAATTTTTATTTTAAAAACCAGGAGATACAACACAGGTTAAAGACGTGCACATTGATAATAGGAAACATTGATAATAAAGCCAGAAATCAAACAATGTCCACAGAAGTGTTTTGCAATGCCATTCGTAGTTAGTACAAAGCCATCTTTTTGGTTTTGTAATGCATTTATATAGAGAGAGACTTCTCCATTGTTAAATTCAATCCCCTTTAGCCTTCCCCATCATCATCCGTATGTTTCTCAAAATAACTATCCCAGTGGCCCTAAACTCTACTGTGTTTACGGGCTTCATAAATATGCAGTTCAAGCAATCTGCTTCTGTCCAAGCCTTGCTTCCATTTCTTCTGGCTAGGAGGGCTCTCTTTCTTCCAATTGTGTGCAAGATATTGTTTCCCCAGTGTTAGCCCTAGTCTTAAGAGGGTCTTCTCATCGTTTGTATAGCACTCAACTTCAAGTATATTTAGGAGAGCGACTTTAGGGGGAAAAGCTCCAGCAGCCTTTGAAGTACCGCATTAAATGTTCCTTCCCAAAAGGGTCTCGAGCCCAGACATGATCACGCAGTGTATAGAAAATCACCTATCTCCGCTCCACATAACTCAGGTCCTGGGCCCCTCTGGATGCGCCTCTCTGTGTGTAGGTGTTTAAATTGTATCAGGGGTAGCCTATTCTTGTTGTAGCCTCTCTCTGAGCCATGAGAGCAAACATCCAGTCCTCATTCTCAAGTAGTCTCAGATCCCCCTCCCATTTATCCTGCAACCTACTGAACGTGTCGGGAGAGTTAATAATCAGTGTTGTATACAGGGACGATAACTTCCCAGTCTGGAGGGAGAGGAGTGAACCCCATTAATTTGGCATTCATTGGATTGTATTAAGGTAAGTCTTCAAGAGACAGCAAGTATGTCCTAAGAGCGTGTCTCAGCTGGATATACCTAAAGCATTGTGTATGCACTAGTCCAAACTTCTCATCTATCTCTGAGAATGTTTTCAATGATATGCCGTGTTGTTACATTGCTTAAGACTGAGATGCCAAGTGTATTACATCCAGTTTAAAGCCCGACAGGCCGGACACCTCTCTCTGCCTGTGCCATGCTAAACCATAGGTTTGCCCTGTGAGTCTATTACTCCAGCTATACCGTTTGATAGCTTCCGTCAATCATGATTCTTGTAACTGGGATAACCCTCAATGGCATCGGGTACTATTTAAATACTGCAAAGGGGAGTCTTCTTCACCCAGTGCCCAAAGCTCAGAAACATAAGCCAGGCCAGGCTTTTCGCCCATATTAGGTGAATAGATCCATTCATTCACTACTGTCAATTATGAGGCTAGATAATGCCTCTGGATCAATCATCGCTAGACCTCCATCGACACTCAATTTAGAGTAGTTGGTATAGGAGAATCTTGGGTGCCCCTTATTCCATAGGAAGAAGCATAGTAAGGTCTTCATTTTATTCATTTTTTTCTTTCAAATATTTTTATTTTGGAAACTTCATTAAAAATCAAATTTACAGTCTTGTTGATATTAACAGTATGCACAAGGAAGACGAAAGAGGTTAGTTAATACATTGTTTTTAAATTGATAAAAATATTTCTATATTATTATCCAAATTGACTATCGCACATTCCCCAATGGCCTTCCAGTTTTCCAGTAGTAACACTTTTTCATTTAATAATAATAATAATACAGACTTTTGTATAGCGCAAACAGCTACCTCAACTAGGAGGTGTCCCGGCACTGTGAGAGCAAAGCTCCCTTTACCCCCCATTAAGCATTAAAGAAATACCCATGTAGTGTAGTTCCTATTATCCCAATAGGCTCTGCGCATTGGAATAATATCTTCAATAGTATAGACGTAGGACTGTGGTTAACTAGGTCTTCTACTGACGATATTAGACTTAAAGTTATGTGTGCCAGCTAGCTCAGAGTTCACTAGAAACTTTCTCGAATAGGCAAGGAGGAGTTTAACCTCCCTGGATCGACAAGAAGGGATTTAGTTTCTGACAACCATAGAACATGACAACTTTGCTCTCCCCTAATCAAGAGTATATCTCTAGAGGGGGAGGAGCCAAGCCGGCGTCGAAGATGGCCGCCCAGTCCCCCGGCTCCGTGTACCATCTCCTCCCGAGGGCGCCTTCTGCCTGATATCCTGATTCGAAAGGGCACACACGGGCGCAGGAGCAGCTCCGGTACTCGATGGCGCGTCCCCGAGGTTTGTACCACCTCCACACGGGGAGAAACGGACAGCGGCGTTTGCGGCCCGAGGCAGCTTGAAGACCGGGGGACTCGTCTGAACTGCAGGACCGGCCATCAATTGAACAACAACGGCCACCAGCTGCAGTGAGGGGCCGGTCGGCTCCGGATCGAATCGGACCGGCCGATTTTCGGATCGCTCGCTCGGCTGATTGGGGGCATGAGTTAGATCGACCCTTCATGGTTCCCCTGAGTCGTTTGTGCTTTTTTGGGAACTTTGCTCACTTGCCGCCGGGGACCGCGGTGAGACCCGTCCCGCTAATTGCGGGAGAATCCCGAATTTGAGCCCGGCCGCGTTTAATAGCGCGGACTCCCTCGGCGGCTGTGTTTTGGCTACGTCTCCGCTGTTTGGGTGCCCTGCTGGTGATACCATGACGCCTGATGCCCTGCTGCGCGTGCCCCGGCCCCGATCTATGATTGTGCTTCCTCGGAACGTAGCGAGGGGAGCAGAGTGCTGCATCCGTGAAACCGAGTCCCGACCTGATTTGCATCCTATGGAGGAAGGGAGCTTGACAAAAAGGGGGCACGGAGCAGAACTATATCTTGGCGATCTCCTTGCTGCCCTAGCTGACCTTCGCGATACCTTGGAGCAGGATGCCCGTTCACTGGGTGATAAGCTGGATGATGTTGTCTTTGTGGCGGAACTAATGAGCCCGGGTGGTTCGTGGGCGCACAGTGGGATGCTTCACTTCTTACTCAGACGCGACAATATGGTGCCGGCTACTGATATCCCAGAATCCGGGACACGGGCTCTCGAGCCATCTCCAGTTGGTGACATTCGTGATCTAGAACTATCCGTGGGCTCCTGCTTGGAACCAAGCGATGGACTTTCTTTCTACGCCATGCTGTTGGTATCTCTGGTTCTGCTCCAACCACGTTTTGACAATGTGACGATCTTTCCCTGCTCTGCGTTGCCGATTGCGATGTGGCAGTCATGTTATTGCGTTAGGTTGGGTCCATCACGCTGGCAGGAACGGGCTCGGATGCGGTCCGATCGCATCGCAGCACTACAGGATTGCTGCTGTCTGGGTTTGCTCTGATATTCCTATTCCTTACGATTGCGGATTTGGAGTGCGACAATTTGGTGGGCCATCGTGGTATGCGCAGGACAGGACAAGGATAAATGATGTTTCCTCCGTCTCGATACTTCCTGCTCGCGGGTTTATGGGGGATGTGTGGCATATAGTCTTATTTGTTACCATGCTGGGCTGATCCTGTGCCTAGTGCACTGTTCTATTGTACTGCTTTTAGCAGAGGTGTTTTCCGTCCTGTCCACATACGTTATTTGCAGAGGGAGAGGCCGGGGGACTGCTGGAGGGCTCCCCTCCGTTTTTCATTTCTTTCTTTTCCTTCCCTCGCTCGGGTTCCTCTTTTTTAGTCTAGGTGGGTGGTAGTTTCTTTTCTCTCTCTTCTAAATCTCGGGTTTCATAAACTGGGCGACAGGCACTCTGCTGAGGGGGAGGCCGTAGCCGGAGGCAGGGGTGCAGGGTGGGGGGTATTCTCTGTTTTTCTTTCCCTTTTTCAGTTTCTAGGGCCTCTTTTTCTCTCTTGCTTTGCTTGGCTTTTTCTTTCCTTTCTTTCTTTTTCTTATCTTTGGGATTCCGAGTAGTAGGTGGCTTGCCGGATGTTCTTATGTCTCAAGCATGTATGGGGGATGTTATATTAGTTCCTTTTTAGAGACGGCGGGCGTTTGCTGCATTGGGGGGCGTAATGTATTATTTGTTGTCTATCCTGTTTAGTGCGCGTTAGTGCCTGCGCCCCGCCTGCAGTGGTCCCGAATGTGCATATCCTGATTTGTGATGTCCCCTATCTCTGGTGTTACTAGATTATATGACATCGGATCCTGTTCTATCTCTGACTTAAAAAAAAACAACAACAAAAAAAACTCTCTTATCCTGGTACCATTATGGTGCGACAGTATCCTGGGTGTTGATGTGGAATTGAGGAGGCGGGATGTATGTGTTTTGACTTATTGATTTGCATTGACCGTCTCTGTGATAATGGCCGACTGTGCTCTTGCTGGCCTGCAATTGTATTTGCCTTATGTCACAATAAAGGTTTTAAAAAAAATAAATTAAAAAAAAGAGTATATCTCTAGAGTTGTGTGAAAACAAAAGACAACTATTTTACTCAGTCAGTAGGTGCATTCTTAGTTTCACCAGTTTGTAGAGAAATAAGAGATGGGCGTGCTTCAATAAAAAGATGTTGTTTATTGATCAGTCTCTTTTCTCATACAAGAGAAATGAATCGCTATTATTGCAATACTTATAGTTAAGTAAAGTGCATACAGTAAAAACAGAATTATAAAATAATACTGTAAAAGCATTTATATGGTTTCTTAGCCATATGATACTTAAAATGGATAAAAGATATACATACATATATACATTGACTAATCATACTCAACTGGTGCTTCTAACTACGCCTACCCCGGTGTACCTGACCTAAGCCTAATACTTGGGAGGGAGTAAGTAAGTAGCAGTTTAAGTTAAGTTTGTTTTGCCAAGAATCTGACTCAAGAATTCTCTGTAAGGGGTTAGTCAGTTCAGTACCTGGGATTTAGAAGGCTGGAGGGTTGGTATCTCTGTCACAGGACTCGATATCCCAGTTACCCACGAGGGCGGCTGGAAACGCCGGAGGCTGGATTTCTCGGCAGGAGAAAAGGCAGCGTCTCTCTCAGCGCGTCAAAAGGGAGGGGCAGCGTCCATGGGCTTTTCTGCATCAGCTGGGCTCTCCCGCAAGTAGCGCTGCTCCAAGCTCGTCACCACCGTGTCTTAGCTTAGGGCAGCGTCGGTATATTTATACCTGAAAGGTGCCGTGTTTGACGTAAGGATGGACATAAGACGTCAGCAAGAATGTCATAAGGACTGGTCGTTCTTACATTCTTTGCAGGAGTTTTCGAGCGAAATCAAAACAATAGCTGCGGGGGATTTCCCAGGTCTATTGGAGGTTTGATTTGTTTTGAGAACTCGTGTGCTTTCTAGGGGGCTGAAGGGATAGTGCTTGCTTAATGTGACAGCATGCGCTATGACCTAATCTGAAAACGGGTTTCTGTGTCGGTGTATGGACATTAGTGAATTAATAACCGGACAAGGGTCAGAAATAGGAGTATCAATATAGGTACCTAGATAAACACACTACACCCACTCCATGAATTTATGTACATATTTACTAAACTAAGCAATAGTAAACATAACTAACAGTGCATGTGTATACCGAACCACCCCAAAAACATATTTTTTTTTGTATTTGAAAAATGGTGTATGCGAAATGCACGAAATGAGTATAGGTACTGTATGCATTCAAGCAGTATAATCATTCAAAAAGGAGATGCACATTTTATATCAGCATGAATGATTTGCGAAATTACACATGAAATGGCTCTTGATACAGAAAAAAATTGCGAGACCATCTCATCACATATAAACACAATTAATTGCATATAAATTAGAGGTTGAGGTAATGTAATGTCTCTAGTATTCCTAAGAATAGAAGTTCTGTTCTCTAAGAATAGTTTTACTTTAAGCAGAAGATAAGTGCCAAAAAGGTAAATATTTTGGAATTGGAAAAAAGTTTTCGCTATTCAGGGGAGAAAAGAAAAAATAGTTCACAGTCACTTTGTTTTCAAAAGACTGAAGGCCAAATTCAGAGTTCAGGGAACGCCGTGTGCAAGTTTGTTTAAAATCATTCTCTCCGTTCCGGTGAAAACATCATTTCAGACAGATTCTCGAAAAAACAGTCTACAGCTTCTGGTGAAAGTTCGACCAGGTTGGAAAATGTCGCTACCATGCAGTCATGCGCATGATTGCTTTCAATGATGGGTCGATCAGAACTGCTTACAGAAGGTCGTACCTGGTTGATGCTGCTTTCATCTTGTACTTCACTACCCTTCAATCGTAGTGGTGAAGTCTCCACGAATGCCGTCATCAGGATAGGTAGCCGCTGGGGACAGCACAATGCATGAGCCTTTACTGGACCCAACAAAGTATCTGCATCCAATGGTACTTCTGATTGTAGTGTAAGACAGGTGTCCAACACGCATTCTTCGCCGCATAGCATGCATCTTAATACAGGCATAACACAATTCTGCCAGATGGGTCTGAATGAAAGAAACCAGGTCATATTCAGATCTCGTAGCCGGGCTAAGCCAAGGACTTTAGTTATGCGGTCCCGGTAGCGGATAGCTGGGATCGTTTCTTCCATTGTTACTGGAGTCTTGTCTGTGACATGGCTTGCCATAACGAAGCAAGAGTAGCAAGAATAAAATGCCTGCTACGAGTCCCAACAGGAGTGGAAGTCCGCCAAAGATGGAATGGACGAAATTTGGAAAGATACCCAGGATCGCTTTGAATGGGGTTAAAGCGCCTGAAAAAACTGTCTTAAATACACTCGCGATACCACTTGTATCAGAAATATTTAAGATTTCGTTCAGCATTTCTGCGAAGTGTAGGGGGCAATTTGTTGATAACATTGAATGAATCTCTGCCGTTGTCCTTGCAACTTGGAGATCATACGTTTCTTTTGATGACGTCAACTGGGTTGGCGTCTGTAGGAGCACAGTCTTCATTCTGCTTAAAGTATCAATTCGAATAGAAGAGATTTTTAAAATGGGCCATAACCTTCCCTCCCTGTCTGGAGCATCATTCGGGAACAATACTCTTTCACAGCACATGACCCTGGAAGTCACGCTTACAAGATAAGGTTTTCCTGGCAGCAAGCCACAACATCTGTGATCTACAATTAGAATGTAACTCCCGTTCGAAAGTCTTCTAAAGAATGGTTCTATTTGTGTTGCAGGTGTGCCTAACTGGTGACATGAAAGGTTATTTGAAGTCCCTTCACAGGCCCCATGTAAACTAATACCCTGACACAGAAGTATGCCACTTAGTGATTTTTCACAATTATTACCATTAAGAAATACACTCTGTCCGTTATTACTGACACGTGTGTGTATAGGGCAAGTTCCATGTGGACTTAATGTATCCTTTACCCAACCTTTCATACTGGCCTGCCTGTATATATTTTTGGCAGTATTGAAACTGGAAAGTTGTTATCGGAATATTTATTATCCCATGTATTATCCATTCAATGACAGGTCGTTCTGACATTGTCAATGGTAATCTCTCAAGTTTTTCAATGCTCAGAATTGTATAGTCAGCACCCTTTTGTGCCAAACTGATTTGTTTATCAGTAAGGTTAAAGATATTAAATAGTGACGTTGTGTTGATTAAACGCCAAGGCACATAGCCTGAACGCAGATTTTGTAACGTCCAGCCAAGCTGTACAATAGAACGTAATTGAGACTGACCGTGTTGCAACATCAGTAAGTCTTGTTCTATTATATTGATTGCAGAAGATACAATACTGTCCAATGAATATATTCTGGAAGACAGAGTCATTAACCCATTGTCCACAACAGAAAGTGATTTTTCCAAATTAACACGGTCAATTTCCCGTATTTTTTCTGCTGTCTCAATTTGAGTTACTTTCCAAGCTTCGTTGTAAGCTGCATATATAGAGGCCGCTATGAAACGTTTTAGACGCTGTTTGCGTGGTCCCATGATGAAATCACGCAAGTCAGCACCTTCTTTAAGTAAAGTTAAGTGTTGCTTAATTTCTGACAGTGTGGATGTATGTAGCCATTGAAGGCAGAGTTTCCCCACACTATAAGTAGTTACAATCCCTGGATGTTGTCTCTGGGAGTATCTTGGGTCTGTCCTGGTCAATGTGAACCCCTGTATTTTGTTCAGGAATCTGTCTTAACAGTTATTTGTGTCTGTGGGCCAGATCAACCATTGTTTCCAATCAGCATGTGTTCTGTTTTGGTTTAAAATATGAGATATGTCTATCTCAAGATCCGTTGTGCTATTACTATTAGGTGTTGGTTTTGGAATAGACGGTTTATTCAAGTCTTTAATTTTGGCTAGGCCAAGACAGGATGTCTGTTGAATTGTATCATTCAAAAATATAATTTGTTCTGGGATCATGCAGGCTCTAAATAATGATTCTATACCTTGCACTTGCCAATCTTTTGTGCCCCAGATCGTTTTCGTTTCAATGTTATTGTTCCAGAAATCAAAACCGAATGTATTCATTTTTTCAAAAAATGAGTCTGAATATATCAATTTTGTGTTTGTAAGCATGGTTTTCACTCCTGTCTTATTTAACAATTTGAAATAAAATGATTCTGCATTACTTGTGTTGAACCCTGAAAAGTATGAATATTTATCAAAAAATGTCTTTGAACTGCCTTTTGGTGGAGTTGCACAATGTTCCCATTGGTTAAAATTTAAAACATTTCTAGGTTGAGTAGATTTATGCAGATAATGGTTACCATAATGGTTGTAACAAAACATTTGATCGTAATTAGATGAACCTTGCAAATAATCATGTTCTGTAAATTTAGCTGACATTACTAGATCAGACATCATATCATTAATACTTTCAAAGTCCCAATCATCAGCAAATGTGCTTGGTTTTACAAAGTCACTTAATGAAATCTTGAATTGATGAGGATACTTCAGGAGCTCAACCGGACCATATATTTCGTAATCAGTTTTGTCCCATGCTACCCCACCGGGTATAGGATTGGCTGTGAAGTTTACTGAAGAAAGTTCTCTTTTCTCTATGTGTGAAGACTTGTGTGGTTTCAGGACCAAGTTGATGTTCTGACTTGCTGTGTCCATTGTAGCATATTTTCCCTCAATGAAATGTCCCAAGCATAGTACCATGATGATGAGCCAAAGTATGAGGATGAATACTCCTAGTGCCACCCAAAGTTCAATCCATGGAGAAATCAGATAGGTTTCTTTAAGTTGAGGAAAGAGTTCCTCTGCTTTATCTTTAAAAGTCTTTGTTGTCCGCTGTTCCTCTGGTTCACTCAGATCTTCAGAAAAATCATCGAAGTTGATGAAGAAGCCTGATGCTGTTCTGTCAATTGTTTCAATTGCTTCTGGATTCCTTTTCGTTTTTGGAATTTTCTTTGTTTCATTAGCATAGTCTGTGGTTACATCATTATAGACTGGTGTTTCTTGATTTAATATTTTAATTTGGGTTTCAAGAGGTTTAAGTTCCATGGCTTTGTTGCATAGTCCTTGTTGTTTTACTGTAGGTTTATCAATTGTGATTAGTCTTTCAGTTTGATCCTCTGTGTTTGTAACAAACTTTGGTGTTCTGCTACTTCTTGGGAGTCCACTTGGCCTACTACTTGTTATCGGCCACATGATTGTGGTTTAACCAGGTCGATTGATACAACTCGGTTCTTCTTTTTACCAGCAAGGGGCGGTAGTACAACTGATCTTGTCCCGTTGACAGACAAGACAGGAACTGCTTTTCTGTAAGAAGGTCCAAATTCCTTCTTCACCGCGATCTTTTCTCTGACCAGATCCCCGATTTTTGGAATCCAGACACATTGCTGGGACAGGTGGTTTCTCTTCAGTGGTTATTGGCTGCTGTTTCAACTTTATGTTGCTCAGGTCTTTTCTTGCTCGTTTAAGTCCTGTAAAATAGCCAAACGATCTTTGATATCAAAGCATTTTTCTTTAACCACTGAAGTTTGACTATCAAGGTCCTGGATTAACATTCTAGTCCCAAACAATAGTTCGTACGGACTGAGACCTCTCAGAGAATTTCTTGGCAGATTATTAAGACTACGTTGGACACTTATTAAATGTTTGACCCACCCAGCTCCCGAACCTAATACCTTTGCTGTTATAGATTGCTCTATGCCCTGGTTTTTTCTTTACACCATCCCGTTTCCCTCAGGAAGGAGGTGACAAGAGTACCGCAATGCTATGCCCATGCCGGCCATGTCCGTCTTATAAGCTCGAGAGCTAAAAGCAGGACCCTGGTCAGAATGTAGCATGCCAATTGCGTATATGCCATTATAGACTCGCAAATCTTTGTATAACAGTTCAGACGTCAGCCGAGAGCTGGGGTCTACATTTTAAGTGAAAATAGTCTCTATATGTTAATATGACGCATTATTCATACTGGGTATTTTATGTCGATAGCCTAATCCTTTATTGAGCGAAACGCCATGGCAATACACCGTCTCGGTCACCACTGCGATCTCTGTTGCAGTTTGGGCAGTTTTTTGCAAATATGTGATGTTGGAGGCTCATTCCTGGCCACCAGTATGTTGATTGTAATTCTTCTAGAGAATCCTTAAGTGTAAGGTGTCTAAGACCCTCACCCATATGTGCGTCTGCTATTAACAAGCCTCTCCTGTCCATGTTTGGAATCACTCTATCCCCCACTCCAGGGATTCGAGCAAAAGGAACGGAGTTTGCATCGATTATGTATGCATAATTGAGTGGATACATGAGGGGTAGCGCTGAGCAGTCGCCTTTTGATGACGTTTTTACCGCCAGCATTGTTTCCCCGTCAATGTATTTTACTGAACGCTTTTTTGTAGCGACGGAAGCCGATTTAGTTGTTTCCGCTGTGGCTGTCTCAGCCAATGAATTCCCTGCAACGTGAACGCCATCATTTGGTAGTTCTTTCTGAAAAAGAACTACTTGTTCCCAAAGCAATTTTTGCTTTATTGTGGCACCTGTGTCATCTTTGTACCCGTTTTCAACCCATTTCTGCAAGTCGTTATTGTATGATTTGACGCAGAGATATGAATCGCACACTATAAGTGTCGGGAGTTCGCGATCCGCATTATCTAGCGCCATTTTTAATGCTATTATTTCAGTTTGTTGTTCTGAATTATTTTCCACTGAGTGTGTTTTTGAAAACAGAGGTTTTAATTTACCTCCGCGCCACACGTCTTTTGTAATCTCGCATGTGGCGTTATAAGCTTGTTCTCCCCAAACTGAGGGCTGAGCATGTCCGTCTGTATGTATCACACAGGCGTACTGTCGTATGGGCAGAATGTCGATTGGCAGAGGATATTCTCTTTCATATTCTAGATTTTTTAATTTTGGCAACTCTGGATCAAAATAGTATTTCACTCTGTCTGTAGCAAAAGAATCTTCCCATTGTATCCATTTTGGATTCAGTGCCATTGTAGGTAAATTACATGGGCTTGTTAATGCCTCAAAGGCTGATTCTTCTGTTCTGACTGTAATCTGTCTGCCGTCAGCTTGGTATCTTTCTCTTGCTACAGCTGTTTGAACCGCGTGAACAATGTTTTCCTTAATGCTGAATGTTTTTTCAGCTTCTGTGTACAAATGTGTTTTGTATGCTATTGGTACCTTTTCTCCCTCATTTGAGGTAAGGTATGTGAATCCGCATCTTCCTGGGATGACTCGAATCACAAGGTTGCGTGTGTTATCGCGTGTTTGCAGTTTTGTTTTAACTAACCTGTCTGTTTGTACAGATCTCAAAATTTCTGTGTGTTTTTGAGTCCAATTGATTCTTTTAAAATCTGGTTTTATTAGATCATAGAGAGGTTTAACCCTCTCTGCATAGTTTATAATGTAAGTTCTTCCGAAATTCAGGAAACCTAGAATTGAATGCAAATTTTTCAGTGTCCTAGGTGCTTGGATTACAGCACATTTCTCTAGGAAATCTTTAGCCAGGCTTTTGCCTTCACTTGAAAATTCATATCCTAAAAATAGGACAGTCAGATGGGCAATTCTTGACTTCTTGAAGTTGAATTTGTAACCCTCTGCTGCGAACCCAAGTATTATGGTGTTCACTCTTTTCAAGTGAGTATCCAAGTCATCGTCTGTTAGATAGATGTCGTCGACATAAGATAATGCCTCATCATCATATATTTGTAGTAACTCTGTTACTCTTGCTGAGAATAATCCTGGGCTGTTCTTGAACCCTTGGGGCAAACGACAGAAATTTCTGCGAGCCATTTATTGAGAAAGCGGTCAAATATCTGCTTTCAGGTGCTATATTTTGACAAAAGAATCCATTAGAGATGTCTAATGTTGTTTTGTATTTTTTGCGCACTATGCTATTCATTAGTGCTGCACTGTGTGAGTTTTGTACTGCAAATGTTTTGCAGCATGAGTTAAGGTGTCTGTAGTCCAAAACTAGACGATATGAATCATCTGGTTTGGAGACAGGAAACAAAGGATTGTTCATTTGTGAGGTGCATGTTTCAATCACCCCCTGGTATTCAAGTTGATCTAAGATCTCCCTGACCTGTTTTTTAGCTTCTTGCTTAATTGGGTACTGCCTCTGTGCAGTTGGTTGAGATTTTAACTGGATTTTGTGAGGAGGAGAGTCCTCATCCCATCCCACATGATTTTTATATAATGCAGGAGCCTGGGCTACTGCCCACTTTCTTGCAAGTGTATATTTTTTATGAATTGGAATATGATTTGAGAAGGCAGGCATAATCATTTCTTCGCCATGAGGGCACTCCCTGACAAACTCTGGTGGCCAGTCTTTTTCAGCTAGAAGGATGTCATAGCCCTTGGAGAGATTATCCCAAAATAGACCCCTTATTTTCCTAGTCTTATCTCCCTCTATACGTAAGGTTATTTCATATATTTTATGAGGTTTGCTAACTCTGGTATCTGCAGTTTCCACCTGAATGTATTCATTCGTGTCCACTGTCTCCAGATGATTCATCAGGATCTTGCGAGCTATGCTCACTTCTGCTGCGCTGTCAAGCATTGTCTGAGCCCACTCTCCGTTTTTCAGCTGAGTCCTCAGGATCCTCGGCATGTTTGATTATTTTAATGCTGGCTACCTTCTTCTTTGGAAATTGTAAGTTTTTACTTTGATGAGCAGGTTCTTTGTCTTTGTACTTGACGTGCTCTTCCCTGTGTTCTGACCGTCCTCTTCTTTCCGATTTCTGCGAGGAAGTCTGAAAAGATCGAGAGGGACGTGTATCAATATCTTGATATCTATCAGGTTTCTTCAAATTATCCCTATTTCTAAGGTTGTATTTTTTCTCAGAGGGCTCCCTCTGGGGAGACTTGTGTCCTTGGTCCGGAGATCTTTCTCTCCGCCGAGGAGACCTTCCTCTGGACTGGAATCTTTTTTCTTTGGGAGTGGATTGTTTATTTCCATCCCAGTTCTTTTTTGAAGTGTTTAGATTATTTTTAATAAATACTTTTTCAGGATTTTCAATTAGTTGGGGTTTCACTGGTTTCCCACCCAAACTATCTCTTCCTAGTTCTTCATAGGATTTTTCTATGATTCTGGCAAGTTCAAATAGTTGGTCTGCTATATCTGTTTCCTTCAATCTTTGGCGGATCGCCACATTTGCTGCTTCCCCTTTTATGTTTGCTAGTAATATCGCCGAGACCTGCTTGAAGTCTTTCAGTAATTTCATACCCAGAGTTAAAGCAGGTTCTGGACCGTATTCATTTTGAATCTGTTTTAGCACTTCTGGTATTACCGCCATGGACGGAACACCATGTGTTTTTGTGTAAATGGAAGCAAAGACTGTACCCCAAGTGTCACAGTCCTCCACATGTGGTGCGATCCCCATTGGAAGACAGATAGTCAGAATTCTGTGTTTCTCCACAGGGGTGGTATCTGGAAATACCGCCTCTATTTGAGTTATTTTCTGTGCTAACCAGAATGGAATTTGTTCCCTTTTAATGGGTACTTTACCTAGACAGGACTGTATGTTCTGTGGTGTGATTTTATTTGTGTTCCCCTGATGAGGGGTCAGCTGTGGAATTTTAATAGCTGGTTGGACTGTTGAAACCCGCATTACATATTGGACTAGTTGTCTGTGTATTTTAATCAGTTGTTTTAACTGTGTTAAAAGTTCTGGTATTGCCATTTTTTCAATGTCTGGATGTGGTGTGTATCCGGCTAGAACCGGCCACGTTGCTCCTGGTCTACCTAGTGGACCGAGCCTGGTGATGTGATCATTATGTTTTAGGGTGCCTTTAAACCAGAGCAGGTGCTCTTGGTATTTGAGTGGTATTTCCACCTCCTCGAAAGGGATGTACTCATCCGGAGGTTCCTCTATCTTGTAATAATGGAACTCCTTTGTTACAGCGTTTGCTGCTGGAAAATTTATCCATGAATAGAATACCTCTGTCTGCCGATATTCGTGTGCCTCAATTACGAATATGACTGTACCACCTCTTGGTGTCAGTCCATTTTCTATAGGTTTTAAAGTTATAGTTTTTCTTATGCTGACCGGGATGAGTATTGCACCCGGGTCAGTTTGCAGGAGACTTGTGTCATCCGCTAGGAGTTGAGCTGCTATTCTAGCTGCCTCCCTTTCTTCTTCATTGTCTGGCATTTTACTGACAAGAAGGTTTTTTGTTGCAGATCAGGTTTTCAAGGAAACAAAGATTAGATGCACAATATTTTGGAACACTGTATCCTTCAACGTTGAATAAACCAAAAACCATACATAGGAATCTCCTCCTACTAAGTTTGGCGGATTTTAACCTTTCACCCACTCCAGACGTCTTTGGAGTTTTATGGAAAAAAGGGTCTGTGTGAAAAAGCACGACTGAGTTACTCTAATGTCTTGCGTTAGATTTATCGCCTATCCAAACCGTTGGGCGCCATGTAGTGTAGTTCCTATTATCCCAATAGGCTCTGCGCATTGGAATAATATCTTCAATAGTATAGACGTAGGACGGTGGTTAACTAGGTCTTCTACTGACGATATTAGACTTAAAGTTATGTGTGCCAGCTAGCTCAGAGTTCACTAGAAACTTTCTCGAATAGGCAAGGAGGAGTTTAACCTCCCTGGATAGACAAGAAGGGATTTAGTTTCTGACAACCATAGAACATGACCACTTTGCTCTCCCCTAATCAAGAGTATATCTCTAGCGTCGTGTGAAAACAAAAGACAACTATTTTACTCAGTCAGTACGTGCATTCTTAGTTTCACCAGTTTGTAGAGAAAAAGAGATGGGCGTGCTTCAATAAAAAGATGTTATTTATTGATCAGTCTCTTTTCTCATACAAGAGAAATGAATCGCTATTATTGCAATACTTATAGTTAAGTAAAGTGCATACAGTAAAAACAGAATTATAAAATAATACTGTAAAAGCATTTATATGGTTTCTTAGCCATATGATACTTAAAATGGATAAAAGATATACATACATATATACATTGACTAATCGTACTCAACTGGTGCTTCTAACTACGCCTACCCCGGTGTACCTGACCTAGGCCTAATACTTGGGAGGGAGTAAGTAAGTAGCAGTTTAAGTTAAGTTTGTTTTGCCAAGAATCTGACTCAAGAATTCTCTGTAAGGGGTTAGTCAGTTCAGTACCTGGGATTTAGAAGGCTGGAGGGTTGGTATCTCTGTCACAGGACTCGATATCCCAGTTACCCACGAGGGCGGCTGGAAACGCCGGAGGCTGGATTTCTCGGCAGGAGAAAAGGCAGCGTCTCTCTCAGCGCGTCAAAAGGGAGGGGCAGCGTCCGTGGGCTTTTCTGCATCAGCTGGGCTCTCCGGCAAGTAGCGCTGCTCCAAGCTCGTCACCACCGTGTCTTAGCTTAGGGCAGCGTCTGTATATTTATACCTGAAAGGTGCCGTGTTTGACGTAAGGATGGACATAAGACGTCAGCAAGAATGTCATAAGGACTGGTCGTTCTTACATTCTTTGCAGGAGTTCTCGAGCGAAATCAAAACAATAGCTGCGGGGGATTTCCCAGGTCTGTTGGAGGTTTGATTTGTTTTGAGAACTCGGTGTGCTTTCTAGGGGGCTGAAGGGATAGTGCTTGCTTAATGTGACAGCATGCGCTATGACCTAATCTGAAAACGGGTTTCTGTGTCGGTGTATGGACATTAGTGAATTAATAACCGGACAAGGGTCAGAAATAGGAGTATCAATATAGGTACCTAGATAAACACACTACACCCATAGTGCTTTAAACTTAACATAGGAGCCAGACCATAATGCATATCTTTTTTCCAGATCTTGAACTCTGCACATTTTATTCAGCCATTGCTGAAATGTTGGGATATTTTAACTTCGCCAATTCTGTAATATCAATGATCTGGCTACTAAGGCAATAAGAAATAAGTGGTTTTCCTGTAAAGGGGTAGTTTTAATATTCGGAGAATACCTATATTTGCAATGTGAATACCTAAATTATGCTTGCAATATATCTCAATATCGCCCCAAAGTTGTTTAATCTTAAGGCAATCCCACACAATATGAGTCCAACTACCTCCACCTCCTACTCTGCATCGAAAACATCTATCTTGTATCTGGGGACATATTCTATATAAAAAGGCTGGGGTTCTGTATAGTAGCCATTTGGTGTAAAATTGCATTTTCCTTAAGTTAGCCCCTCTCAATAATGTGGCATTGAACTTGTTGATCTTATTCCAAGCTCCCATTGATATATGAAAGCTTTCTTTAGTCTGCCATTTGTCCCGATCCTTTTCATTAGTTTTATTATTCGAATTCTCTCTAAGAATGAACATCCAACCGCGAATGGATCTACGTGTAGTTGATTCAATCAATACCTCAGTGGGGTCCAGCTTTGTAGAGAGTAATATGTGGTCTATATTTTTTAAGACATTTCTAATCTGGAGGAAAGCCCACCGTAATACATCTTTATAATTTCTAATGCTGTGTTCAATCTCGTTCCAGTTTTTCCATTTATCTAAGTTGATAAAATCAACAACCATGGAATATCCATTCCTTTCCCATTGATGTATAAGGTTTTTTTTTAAGTTTGAGTTTATTGAAACATCAGAGAAAATACAGAAAAGGAACTGGAACTAGGGTAATGAAGAAACAGTCAAAAGGATAAATCATCAAATCATATATCAGCAAGGGGGAGGAGGATAAAATTACATAACAATATCAAGAGATAAATGTGCAATTACGTCAAAAATGTATAATGCAAAATAGACAAAGCAAGCATAATAAGTTACAAAAAAAATAAACAAGGAACAACAAAATAAAAATTAAGGTGGTTTGCGTACCTCAATAGAATGGACATCATGAGTGACGGATGAGGGGGCAGAGGAGAAAAAAATAATTCACTAAAGGGAGCCATAGGAGGTCACGTTTGATTGCTAGGGAAACAGGGGAAACAAAATTAGTGTCTAACCTATGGTTGAAACAGATAGCATTCCACCATGAACGGAAGGAGACATCAGTGGCTTGTTTCCAGTGAGAGGTAATATGGTGGAAAGCAATGGCAATGAAAAGGTCAAGAAAGAGATAGTGTCGGTGTGGCTGGGGGAGTGCAGAGGATAGGGAGCCCAAAAAGATGTGAATAGGGGAGAATGGAATACGAAAATTGAACATTTTCTGGATTTGTAGCCAAGCCAGATTCCAAAATCCCAGTATAGGAGGACATTCAAAGAGCATATGTTTCAAATCTGCGGATAAACCGGGACAGGACCAGCACGTAGAAGGGGTGTCCGGGGAGAAAGAGGATAAAACGAAAGGGGTCAGCAGAGTACGGTTATAGATAAAATATAGAGTCTGAGTGGTATTGGCAGCTCTAGAGGTTTTTTTATAGAAGTTTAGACCAAATCCTTTCCCACAATGCGAGTGACCATTCTACCTCGAAGTCTCGTTCCCAGGCTAACTCAACTTTCGATTTGGGTCTATCAGCAGAGAATTGAGCTGAGTTGTAAAGAAAGGAAGCAGAAGGGGAGGAATCCACCACTAAAGCTATAGAGCGATAAGCAGGGGGGAGGAAGTTAGAGCTTGGCAAGGATAAGAGATAAGATTGAAGAACAGGAAGTAATGAATCGTACTGTGAGCGAGAACTATAAGGCAAGGAGAATTGAGACCGAAGATCCGAAAAAGATAGAGGAAGATTATGGGATAAAAGTTGAGAAATCCACTGTAGACCGCGAGAGTGCCAAGTTTTCAAAAAGAAAGTACGGTTTTGAATTAAAAGTTGTTTGTTATGCCAGATGGGTTGCTCATGGGTCGAGGAAATGGAGGGATAGGAGGAAGCTATGTAGGGAGAGAGAAGCTTGCGAGAATGAGAAATGATAGGAGTACGGAGACTGGTCAAAGGGGAGGTGAAGGATAAAATTCACGAAACTCAAAGGGAGAAATAAAAGAAGATTCAATTGTTAACCAAAGGGGCGGATAGAAGGGAAGATCCGAAGAGAGCCAGCGAGCCGATTGTTTAAGTGAAAAGGCGCGATGATAAGCTTTGAAATCCGGATGGGACTTATCCTTCCGCAGAGAAGCGAGTGCAATACGAGGTCTCTTACCCTTCCACAGAAATTTCAACAAAATAGAGTCTGTTTTCTTAAAATAACTATCAGGAATACGAATTGGTATAATGGAAATAGTGTATAGAAGAAGAGGCGAGAGCATCATTTTGATCGAATTGAGACGGCCCCACGATGTATAAGGTTTGATTCAACCAAACACTGTTCCCCTACGTATATATCTGTTAAGCGTGTAGATCCATTTATCCGGGGTATATTATAATGGTTAAACGTTTGTGTCTATTGTTTTAATAGCCATTGCAGGACCTTATATTGTAATTTTTTTATTGTATGAGTCTAAGTGGCTCTGAAATTTTATTTTATTTTGAAAATGTTATCATGAAAAAGTTCTCTGTACTGGGCGAGCCAAAGCTGCTGATAAATCTATGTGTGTTATGTGCAAAATTTGCATAGTAGTATTCCTTTAAATTAGGAAGCGACATGCCTCCTTATAAAGTTGGTTTGTATAAGGTGTCTAGTTCCATTCTAGGTATTTTATTCGCCCATATAAAAGTTGAAAATAAACCATAAAAAAATGTCATCTGTAATGGATATGGAATTGCTGAAAATCAAAAATTACAAAGAAAGCAGGATTGACATACAAATTAGAACCCCTCTGCCCCCCCAATTATTGAAAGGGACAATTGAGTCCACTTAGCGAACAGAAGCTACATTTTGTGTATTACGGTACATAATTTAGTGACTGGGGGTGAGTGTCTGAAAAGTTTCAGCACTGCGTCCATCATCTCCTTGTGCTAGCTTTGTTTACCCTAAGTTGGCAGTGTATGCCCAGACGTGGGTCCCTTGCTCACTTTGCCACTGGATTCGAGTTAGCCTGGCTGATGAGGGGTGTTACCCCGAAACCGGTCCTGGGATGCTTGTTTCCGGTCCAGGGAAGACCTGGCTTGGCAGTTCGGGCTGGACTTTTCCCATGAGGCACAGGGTCAAGACTGATTTGCATGTAGCTGGGTCTGAACTGGGGTGGCGAAGTGAGCTAAAGGATGATGGATTCAACCCAGATCTGGGACTGGGTGTGAGTGTCTGAAAAGTTTTAATGCTCCGTCCATCATCTCCTTGTGCTCACATAATTTAGTATATACAGGTCATTCACATTTTCGGATACGTTTATTCCTAGTTGGCACTTTGGTCTTGTATTGATTAAGGTGGGGAGTTCAGGTAATAAGGTGTCCTGTGTGCAATTGCATAGTAGAATTTCAGACTTGGCCTTATTTATTTTATAACCCCCTAGTTCTTGAAATTCCCTAAAAATCCGAAAACATTCCTTCTGAATATCTTGCTCAGGTTTAAGAAACAAAACAATATGGTTGCTTTATTTCTAATAGCTATCGCCAGTGGCTCTATGAACTGGGCAAAGAGTATTGGCGACAGGGGATATCCCTGGCGCGTGCCGATCTTTACTCTCCATGTGCCTTTGTTCCTAGAATTATAAATGACTTGCGCCGGGGCACCCTTATATAAGCAGGTTATTATTTGTTTAAGGTTTTTCTGGAACCCAAATCTTTCAAGGATCGTAAAAAGGCTTTCCCAAGACACCAAATCAAAAGCTTTTTTTGGCCGTCTAAAAACATCACCTATGCTGGTATTTTATTCTGTGTCATATAATCTAAGGCATCTATTAAAAGATTTATATTGGTAAAAAGCTGTCTGCCTGCCACAAACTCACATTGATCTGGGTGTATAATTGATCCTATGGCATTATTCATTCTATTTGCTAAAAGCTTAGTAAAAATGTTGTAGTCTACATTTAAAAGACTAATTCGCCTATAGAAGTAATATTTTCCTTGTTTTTAACTTTCTTTAGGAAACTCCCTATCACGGCAATACAGAAAGATGGCGGGGGCTTACCTCCTTCCAATATATGATTTGCAATCTTTAAGATTTCTGTGTTTAAAATTGGTGCACATTTCTTATATAGTTCTGCTGGGAAGCCATCTTCCCCTGCCAATTTACCGTTAGAAAAGGAATCCACTCCTACTCTATCTAGTTCTTTAAGCGAGACTTTAGTAACCATATTCTGATCTTGTTCATTTGGCAGGCATGGAATAGGAAGTTTATCGAAAAACTGCCTAAGTTGATTAAAGTCAGCCTGCTGTTGTGAACGATTGTCTCATAGTGTTGTAAAAAAGCCTTCTGGATATCTAATGATTCAGTTAAGTAAGCCTTCATTTCTATGTCTATCAGGGATGAGATCTTATTTATTACTTGTCCTTCTCTAGCCTGCCACGTCAGTAATCTACCCATGTATTCGCTTTCTTCGTAGACCTTTTGGACATAGGCGATATTTGCAGTATTTCCTTGTGCATAATAGTATTCTTGCATTTCTATTTTCTCTTGGTTACATAATTCCTTACAGTATTTTTAGTTGCTATATCCTTTTAGTTGTGATGTATCCCTAAATTGTTGCTTTAAAGGCTTCACATACATTCTTTATGTAGGCAGTGTGGTACTGTTGGTCCTAAAAAAGTTTAAAATCTCATCATGGACCTCTGTACACCACTCTCCATCCTCTAAATTGACTTTGTTAATAAACCATCAGTCTATTTCTCTTTCTATCTTGATTCCTATCACTACCATTTTAACCATGGCGTGATCTAAAAAAGCGTTCTCTATATGTTCATAACTAACCAATTTCAAGCTATGATAAGTTAGAAAATAATCTATTCTAGAAGCGATGTTCTATTTAGCAGAGAAACATGAAAACTCATGTTTCTTGGGATAATGGGTACGCCATTGATCAATCAGGTCTAACTCCCTCTTATACTAGGCTAAATATTTGGCCATTTGTGGCTTATTTTGTCTCCATGTGGTGGAGGATGTATCCAGCATCACATCTTGCAGGAAATTGAAATCTCTGCCTAAAATCACCTTGCCTGGCTTAAGCCTTGTTTTAATTCTGTCAAGGGAAGGGGGTTATCTAATATTGGAGCATATATTGTAGCTATGGTTTGCTTTGTTTTATTTAAAATTCCATTATCAAGCATCCAATTTTCCGAATCTGTCTTCGTGACTTTTATCTGAAATGGTATGTGTTTGCCTATATTCCCACACCCCGTGCGCTCAGCTAGCATTTAATAAGCACTGAGCTCCTGTCCATTGTTGGAGAATTTTACTAGAGCTGTTTTTTTTTTGTTAGTAAAGTGCATTTCCTTCAAGAGCACGATGTCCGGGGTGTGCCCTCTTAACCAAATATCAATTGCCTGAGTTTTTCTCTTGTTCTTAAGGACATTAACATTTAATGATATTACCTTCAGAGCTTCTTTATGTATTCTGCTTTCTGCCTATGCTGCGGATGCTATGTGTTTCCTCCTGTATACAGCAGCGGTCGGTGGTAGGAGTGCTGCTGGGCGGTGATGTGGGGAGGGGCAGGGTGGGGAGTAGTAAACTACGGAATAGGAAAAAAACCAGGTAAGTAAACCTAAAAATAAATAAAACGAATTTCGTTGTGCGCACTGCATCGCCAAATGCAATGCAGTGCACACAACAAAATTTGCTTTATTTATTTTTATGGTTAATTACCTGTATTTTTCCATATTCCGTACTTTACTACCCCCCACCCTGCCCCTCCCCCTCCCCTGTCACCGCCCAGCAGCACTCCTACCACCGACCGCTACTGCCTGTATATATTACAAAAATATATATACTGTTAGTTGACATTTTCTATATTTCTGATAAAGTGACTCATGCCTATAAGTATTTACATTTTCTCATATAAAGTGCATCATATATTCTATATACCAAATACATTGAAAGAAATAATAATAGTATTACTAGTGCAATTCTCTGTTTACCCAGATAAAGTGTTGTGTGTCTTAAGCTACCTGTTAATCTAATAGCGCCTATACAAGTTGCATAGTAAGACCTAAAGTGCATTTTGTAACTTAAGGTGCATTTTGTGTCTTAGGCTACCTTTTCATTTTCCTACTGTCTCTCTTATCCTTCTTTACCTTCGCTTTTTCCATTATTGCAATTTCTTTTGCCTCAGTTATTCTGACTTTGTTTGATCCCGACCAACATTTAGAAAAATTAGCTTGAACTCTCCATTTTTCACTTTGCTTCACCCCCGCTCCCCACACCGCTGATTATATCGTGACATCCCATGAAGAAGGATCGCCCACATTTCCCTCTTCACCCCCCAACTTTAACCTGGCTGCCATTTTTGGTGCACCCTTTCTGCGCTCAACCATGGACCGTCCGGAATCTGATTCCGGACAGCTCCCCTCCCGCCCCACACCCCAGCCAAAACCCAATACGATATATCAAGCCTAGCAACTAGCAGAATTCCGTTTAGCCTTCAGATCAGTATTCAGAGTTCTGATTGGACAGTTTCGTAAGCAATGATTGAGCCTCTTCTGTATCACAAAAAAGGAAAATTGTCCCTTTGCTAGTATAGATTGTTGGACTATCGACGCCTGACCCCCTTATCCATGAGTCAGTCACTTTCACAAATTATTTTCTGCTCCGTGCTGTTGCTGCTGACATATCTGACATTTTTTTTAACTCGGGTACTTCTGGGAATGAGAAAGTTCTCCTTGCTTTACCCATGCTTAAGATTTGATGCTTATGATTTGATCCTTAATGCAATAGTCTGCAAAGTTCAAGAGTATTGTACGGGGGTACTTTGTATTTATCTGTCTCTGCGCCAGTACTCTGTGAGCCCTTGTAATTGTTAAATCCCCCTTCAGTTCTGGCATAATTTCCTCAATAGTGTTTCAGTCCATTTTAATACTTTAATACTTGAGTGCCTTCACACAGAGTGTCTGTTGTAGTTCTCCTGGTCCTGGAGCTTGATTTCCATCTTATTTTCAGCTTTCTCCATTTGAGTGACCTCTTGCTGTATGCCGAGCAGTTTATCCTCCAGGTCTGAGATACGAATCTCAGCTTCATCCAATCTTTTTGGTGTAGTGGGCATAATTTCCTACAGTTTTGAGAGTCTTTCATGGAGCGCTGCTATCTATTGGGCTTGTGACATTTTCGAGTCTCTGATTTTTCCTAATATGATAGCTGGCATATCTTTAATTGATTCACCTTCTCTTTCTCCTTCTGCCACCTGTACTGTCTCTGGTTCTTTTCTTAAATTCTCACCCTTTGCGCTCACTTCTCTTTCTAAAGTTGGTTTTTGTATCCTTTACTAACTTCCTCCCTTGAGGAGGATATGATGGTTATGGGAGAAGTGTTTTGACTCACATGTAGGCTTAAGGCTAAATGGTCATCTAGCAGTTGCCATTTGCGCCAAGGGCTGGTTCTGGGCCAATACAGATATATGAGGAGCTGTCTGCAGCTTATTATGTGTTTTTGCCTGTTTGAGGAAAAGTGGATATTGTTTGGAGCAAGTGGGGCTACTATTTTCTATAAGGTCATTTTTCCTGCTCTGTGTATTGTTTATGAGCTCCAAATTTAGAGATGCATCTGACAACTGCAGCTCAGATATTTCTCTTGCACTTTCAGACTCCAGCGCCTTCTCATTTTCCATATTGGTGTCTATATTCTCTTGCTTCTTAGCCTCCATGAAGTCTTTTGCCTTCATCTCCATTCTTTGTTGTACATTGCGCTGTGTTCTGCGTTTCACTTTAGGAGCCGGACTTGGGGTGGACTGATTTTGCATTGTATGTTTGCTTTTTACTGCTTTGCCTTGCGGAGTATGCATCCTGTGTTGCTACAGGGCTCCACGGGCAGTGATTGAGCACATTCTTAATATTGATCAGTGTTATTTCTCTCTCACAAAAGGGGAAAGCCGGCTCGAACACCACCGCAAGTGTCTGCTCCTGAGGAGTACGATATAGTATTTAGGGCTACAGGCTTCTGTGCTTTCCTTCAGTTCTTGGTAGTGACTACTGTCTCTGATGACTGTGGATTGCCAACTGCGCGATCCTACCCAACCGAGGTGAGCTCGCCTTGACTCGTCGCTGCAGTGCACGCTCACCTTGTTCCAGCTGAGATGGGCATACGTCAGCCGTCCAGTTCCTGGCCTCCGATGCCATATGGGGCCGAGCACCAAACACAAAAACAGCAAGCGTCACGTGCTTCTCTCAGAGGGACCAGTGCCAATAGTCGTCTGTGCTCTAGCGGATCAAGCTGGTGCATAGATACATCCCGGATCCCCTCCTTGGCGGGAGGACCTCTGTGAAAGTCCCAGCATTTAGAGCTGTGCCTTCCTGCAAGCCTCCATAGCTGGTTGTTGGCCGCCTGTTCCTGGGGGGCAGGCAGAAGAGCACAGAAGCGCCAACGGCAGAGTACGTACTTTCTTCATTTTATACATGCATGTACAAAGTATAGGGAAAGGAGAATTCTGTAGGGTGTGGAGTAGGTCTGGGATGGTAACCATTTTTAGCAGGGCAATTTGCTCCATTATAGAGAGTGGGAGGGACATCCATGTCTGTGTATCTCTTTGAGTCCTTTTTAATAATAGATCAGTGTCATCTATCCTGGCTGTTGCAGCGTCTTGCGAAATCTGGATCTCTAGGTATTCGATACTACGTGTAGCCACTTGAATCCCTTGGTCAGTGACCCATTCAACCAACTGCTCCCTACAACATAGTGGGAATAACTTTAATATAGACCAGTTAACTCGCAGTCTAGATTGGCTGCCAAATAATTCAAGGATCTTTTTTACTGCCAGGCCGGATGTTTTTAGATTACCAAGATAGATGAGCAAGCCATCTGCATAAAGTGATGCTTTATTTGTGCACATTTCTGACCAGCGACACCCTGTGACTTGCGTTGACGGCCAGATCATTACCATCAGCGGTGCAATTCCTATTGCGAATAGGAGTGGGGACAAGGAGCAACCCTGTCAAACTCCCCTCTTCAATTGAAAGGAGCTGAAAGAGTCAACCCCACCCTAACTCTGCGCCACGATCATCTCTGAAGGGTTTTCTGAAAGAATATCGATGTCAAAAATATTCTGTGGACAGAATATTGTGTCAAAAATTTGGAGGACTAAAATATCAAGAATGTAAGTGAAAATAAGTCAGTATAGATTTACTATTCTTAACTCTACAGCTATGAACCTCCTGGTCGAAACGCTTCAGCTACCCCAATAAACTTTCTTGGACTTACCTGGATTGTGGGCACCTTTCTTGTGGCGCGGCTGCGTCAGCAAGGAACTTCAAGAGTATATATATATTTATATATATATATATATCCAAACTAGCATCGTCTCCCGAATCCCAATGAAAACAACACGCCATGGCCACACGATATTCTTATGCGTGATTATTTATTAGCAATGTCACTCTACACATTTCGGGGCGTCCGCTCCTTAATCACGAGACTCGTGATCAAGGAGTGGACGCTCTAAACGCGTACATTGACATTGCTAATAAATAATCACATAAGGATATCGTGTGGCCACGGCGTGTTGTTTTCATTTGGATTGGGGAGACGACACTGGTTTGGATTTGTAGGTACTCACGACCCCGCCACGGGCCGCCATTGCAAGCGGCTTGGGTTTCTTCGCGACATGATTGTCTGCGCATATATATATTGTCAAGGTGCATACAACTGGAGTTAATTACAGTAAAGCGTTGCTTACCCATATAAACTTTCAATCATAATTTTTTTGTCCTCAATTTTCTTGACACAATATTTTGTCCAGATGATATTTATTCTATGACATTTTGTCCCGATACTGTATACAGTGCCTTGATGTAAGTTAGAAAGAAAAATCCAAACCCCATACTTTGGGGGAGCGTAAACAGATAATCCCAGGAAAGGCTATCAAATGCCTTTTTAGGATCGACAAACAGCAAAGCCAGGGGATTGCACAGTTTGCACCCTAGCCAAAGGGTGGTAAATGCACAACTAATGTTATGTCTGGTTGCTCAATGTGGCATAAAGGCATTTTGATCCAGGTAGATCATGGTATCTATGATTGTGGCAAGGTGAGTTTCCAAGATTCTTGCCAGAATGTTGACCTTTGCCTCATTTAGGGAGATGGGGCAAATGGAATCCTCTTTCTCTACTGGGCGTCCGGGTTTCAGGATGTTGATGATATGAGCTTAGTGGAGTTCTGGTGGAAATCTTCTCACTCTCCCAACCTCCTCAAACAAATCTTGTAATGGCTGCTGCAATTTTGCATTGAGACATTTGTAGAATTCTGCTAGAGGATCACTGACAGGATATCGGAAACAAAAATATTGTGTGGATAGTATATTGTGTTAAAAATATCGAGGAGCAAAATATTGGGAAGGCAAGTGCAATTTGTTAAGTAATGATTTTCCATTTTAATCCACATCTACGTACCTTGAAGATATGTATATTGTCATATTTTTGTCTTCAATATTCCTGACACAATATATTGTCCCACAATATTTTTGTTTCCTGTATTCTGTCTAAACACTCTGTCGGAAAGCTGCCAGGGCTGGAGTGCTAGCCTGATGACAACTACATTATTGCTTGAGAGATCTCCTGCTCTGTAATGGGTTCATCTAGCGTCTCTTTGTCTGAGTCTCACTTGCGGTGCCTCTACCGATGACAAGTAGGAGTGCAGGCTTTCTGGTTTGTTCAGGGGGCAATTTCTGTACAGAGATCCTTAGTACTTAGCAAACTGACTTGCAATATCTTTCAGGAGTGTATGGACCTCACTTGTTTCTCACTCTAGTCAGTGGATATGTTGAGGATTACCGTCTCTGCATGCTAACCAGTGGGTGAGCTTGTCAGTCTTATCCCCTTGGGTTGTATAATTTCCTCTGTGCAGCGAACCTTGTTGTAGAAGATGCGTCCTTTGCATGTTTGTCCAAGCTGGGATTTTGCTGGTTTAAGTTTTTGTAGCTTGGCTTTCGATGTCTGGGATCTATATTTTGCCTCATTTGCCTTGACAGAGTCCTTCGGTTGGCATATTTCCTCTGTCTCTTCTTTTGGTATAATACTAAGCTGATGATGTGCCCTGTGTGACTGCCTTATATGCCCCCATAGCATTTTTTGAGAGTCCACTGTCCCCCAATAGACCTCAGAGTAATGGATTCACCTTCCATCACCGCATCTTGTACCACTCACCTTTGCAGTTTCTCCACAAATGCATGTGCGAGGACTTGCCATTGAAAAAGAGTTCCATCAAGGCATGGTCCGATAGACTCCTAGCATGGATTGACTTGCATATTATGTGATATAGGTGAGATGTAGGTATCAGGAAACAATCAATGCAAGAAAATGATTTTTGTACAGCTGAAAAGAAAGGCATGTCCCCCATACCTGGATTCCAGAATCTCTAATTGTAATTAAGTCCATAAAGCCTATAAAGTCCCTTAATCGGCGGGATTGGGGTGTCTTCAACAAAGGATGACCCACTCCATGCCTTCCACAATCTACAAATCAATTGATATTGCCTCCTAGACTAGTGAATCCATTGAGGGCTTCTCGGAGAATGGAACTCATTTTAGACAGGAAATCGGAGGGGCTACATAAATCGAACAGATTGCAATAGGATATGCTGTACTGGGCAGAGAGAACTACGCTGTGATAAGTCATGCCGGATACTCCTCCTGTTCCATATTAAATTAAGAAGGGACTGGCCTTCAATGTGCGTAGGATATGCTCAGATGAACTGGGAGTGGGAGCCACTTGCCCCTATTAATGTTTATGTGACGCTGGGGCTTCAGATGGACACCCTAGCAAACCTGGGCTGACTGCTCACCAAGGTCCCACAGGCCACCACCATAATGGGAAGTGATTTTAACATGGTGCTGGATACCCGCCTCGATAGGGCCCATGATAGCTCATCATCTCAGAGCGGGGAAACTTGATAACTTCATACAGGCTGTGGGTATGTGAGATGTTTGGAGAAAGCTTCATGGAACCCACAGGGGTTACCCCTTCTATTCAGGCGGCCATAATGCTCATTCTCGCATAGATTTTTTTCCTGACTTTTTCTTCACTCCCCATCTCCGCAAGGCCATCAAAGTCTCCTTTGAGACCGGGACCTTCCCGGAGAGCTGGAAGCACGCCGAAATCTACGCCTTACTCAAGAAACCCAAAGCGGACCCTAAGGACCTCAAGAACGTCCGGCCCATCTCCCTGCTCCCATTCCATGCGAAGGTCATCGAGAAAACCGTCAACAGACAACTGGCCCGCTAACTCGAGGAGAACAACATCTTGGACCCATCCCAGTCCGTTTTCCGCAGCAACCATAGTACCGAAGGTACCCTCATCGCCACCAAGGCCCTGCTGGACAACACGAAACCGCGGCTCTCATCCTCCTGGACCTATCAGCCGCCTTCAACACTGTCTGTCACCGCTCCCTACTCACACGCCTCCACAACGCAGGGATCCGAGACAAGGCTCTGGAATGGACCACCTCCTTCCTCTCAGGCAGAACCCAAAGCTTCCGCCTCCCCCCTTCCGTTCCGTAGCCTCCGAGATCATGTGCGGCGTACCCGAAGGAACATCCCTCAGCCCGACTTTGTTCAACGTCTACATGGCACCGCTCGCCCACGTCGCCCGACTGCATGACCTCAACATCATCTCTTACGCCGACGACACCCAGCTGATCCTCTGCCTCACCAAGGTCCCCCTCACTGCCAAAACCAACCTCCATGAAAGAATGAAGGCCGTTGCCGAGTGGATGAAGAACAGCCGTCTGAAGCTGAACTCAGACAAGACGGAGGTCCTCATCCTCGGCTCCTCCCCCTCAGCCTGGGACGACTCCTGGTGGCCGACCGCACTGGGAGCAGCACCGACACCCACCGACCACGCACGCAACCTGGGGTTCAACCTCGACTCAACACTATTCATGACCAAGCAAGTCAATGCAGTCTCATCCTCCTGCTTCAACACCCTCTGAATGCTCCGCAAGATGTACAGGTGGATGGCCACCGAAACAAGAAGAACGGTCACCCAGGCCCTTGTCAGCAGCAGGCTGGACTACGGAAACGCCCTCTACGCAGGAGCCTCAACCAAACTCCTGAAACGACTACAACACATACAGAACGCCTCTGCATGCCTAATTCTCGACATGCACAGCCACATCACACCGCACCTGAGAGTCCTGCACTGGCTCCCAGTCAACAGAAGGATCACCTTCAAGCGCCTCACCCATGCACACAAGGCACTCCACAACACCGGACCGGCATACCTCAACAGACGACTCACCTTCTACACCCAGAACTGCCAGCTCCGCTGCGCCGTCCTCGCCCTCGTCACCGTCCCCCACTTCCGAAGAGTGACCACAGGCGGCAGATCGTTCTCCCACCTCACTGCTAAGACCTGGAACACCCTACCCAACCTCCTACGGCAGGACCTACTAACCTTCAGGAGGCTACTCAAGACCTGGCTATTTGAGCAGTAGCAGCACCCCTCCCCCACAAGCGCCTTGAGACCCCCACGGGTGAGTAGTGCGCTTTACAAATGTACTGAATGATTGATTGATTAAGATGGAGGAGTACTGCTCCTTGGCATTAGACGCGATTAAACTGTACTACATAGTGCAAGCGAAGCACCTCTACGAAGTCGGTGATAAAGCGAGGCTCAGCAAGAGGAAGCAGAGCAAGTACCACATACAGGAGCAAATAGGCCCTGATGGGGGTTCAGTGGTGGGATCTGTAGCAATAGCAGAGACAATGGCGGCCTACTTGCAGGATTTCTGTGAGGGTCGTGCAGGCTTGTCCATAATGGACTTGCACAGCTTTGTGGGGGACTTTTCCGTGCAGGAAGCTGGAAAACACAGGGCGCTAGAGCTTGAAGAGGATTTAACCCTTGAAGAGGTGCAACGGATTGTTAATCCAACTACAGTCAGGGAATTCACTATGCCCCAACAGGCTTCCAACTAAATGTTTCAAGAAAATGCCAGGTACAATATCTGACATCTCCATAAATGGTATAATGAGGCATGCCAAATAGGTGCACTCCCTAGAGATTTTAACTTGGTAACAATAGTGTTGATCACCAAGGTAAGGAAACCTGTAGATAGATGGTACACATTGATTAACTGTGATGCTAAAGTGCTCTCCAACGTGCTGGCGTAGTGCCTGTGGGAAGTGATACTGGATTTGGTGCACCTGGGCAAAAATGGATTCATGCCCCGAAGGTCGATTAAGCTCAATGTATGCTGGATGCATAACAACATTGCTGTGGTTGGGGTAATGGAGTTCCCACTAGCGGTGGTGTCGTTAGGTGTGAACAAAGCATTTGACTTGGTAGAGTGGACTTTCCTCCTAGAAATCATAAACAAAATAAAACTCCAAGCGTCCATGTTAAAGTGACCGATATCCTGTCCTGGGAGTCCCCCATCTGCCAAGGCACCATGTTGCGTATGCAGTTCTCCCTGGCGATTGAGGCACTGGCGGAGTGGATTAGGGTGGATACCCAAATATGGGGTTGACAGTGGGGAGACACATGGGAGGAGAGGATATCTGGCTTCGCTGATGACGACATTCTATAGCAGAGTCCCTGTCCCTGTGCTGCATGGGGGAAATCTTTGCAATTTATAGTAGGTACTTTGGTTTGGGTATTAACTGGGAGAAACCCCTCATATTCCTGTTGGGGACCTGGAAAATCCAGGGTAGCCTCTCCATGCCGCTTAAGGTGGTAAAGGACCACTTCAGATACCTGAGTCTCTGGATATCGATGGATGAGAGTGCACATTACGAGGACTGCCTTGCCTCACTCCTACACAGAGGGGAGATGGAGGTAAATCACTGGAAGGCACTACCACTGTCCGTCATGGGTAGGGCTGCACTATTCAAGATGATCTCCATTCCCAAACTCCTGTATAAATTGCAGAATAGGCCGCTTGGCATACCTAAAGTGTACTTTCACAAACTAAATAGGCATGTGAGGGACCTGTTCTCGCTGAATGACTCTCCCCATATAGCCTTCTGCACCCTCCATAGGTCCACATATGAAGTACCCAAACTATTACTTTGGGTTCGTACAAATCCTACATTATGCCATTGGACAAGGGGGAGCCACAGGGCTCTTGTCTTAGCCCTACCTTATTTAACAACTATAATGACCCCCGCTTGCTAAGAGCATCAAAGCCTTTGGATTTGAGGTAACATCTTATGCAGATGATACACAGTTAATTATTTAATATGTTGAAGATCAGTCAAAAAATAAATAAAGTTTTTCAGCTGGGAAGATAGCAACTGCTGACTGGATGACAGGTAATTGCCTTCAGCTGAACGCTGGTACAACTAAAATCATGCTGTTTGGTAAGGCCCAACAGCATTGGTCCTTTGACTGGTGGCCTCTGGAACTAGGTATAGCTCTGATTCCCAAACTAGTGGTCAAAGATCTAGGTGTCCAACTGGACCAAACTCTCTCTTTGAAGGAGAAGGTTTCATCTACAATCAGCATATGTTTCTATACAATGCATCTGTTGAGGAGAGTTTTCCCCTTCCTCCCACTTTCTGTCAGGAGAACCTTGGTGCAGGCATTGGTCATCAGTCGTTTGGATTATGGCAATGCCCTATTGGCCTCAGCTAATGAGACGCTGCTTTCTAAAACCCAAATGGTGCAAAACACCACCACCTGTCTCATCTGCAATATTCCATCCAGAGCTGCTTCTTCCCCTCTTTTGCGATCACTGCACCGGTTAACAGCCCGTAAAAGGACCATTTTTAAAATCTGTTGCCTGGCACACTATTCCTTGCTTGGAAAAGGTCCCAGCAATCTATCATCTAGACTTTCTCATGACCACCCTCCTATACTGGTTAGATCTAGTGGCAACGCATTGCTGACAGTCCCACGGGTCAGAATGACCCGTACATTTGCATATGCACGGATCATCTCCAATTTAGAAAATTACTGAAGAGAGTGCTCTTGTAATGCAGTAGTCTCTTGCCTGACTTGTGTTCTGGCTTGGCGCCGAGATACCCATCTCGTGGTGATTTGTGCTCTATATAAATTATATGAAAATATTAGCATGACGGCAGAAAAGCACTTTCAAACATTCGCAAGTACTATTAGGCAGCCCTGGTCAGTATTGTGAATGAGTAGGGCCTATGCAGCATTGGAGGACCCCACTTACCGGCACAATTGTGATGCCCTGGGTGCCAAGGGCAAGATTCTTGTGCCATATGGCCACAGGATCAGCGTGGCTGCCCCGAGGTGACCAAAATGGTGCTTTAATTTGGCTTCCCCTGCAGAGGGAATTGGGTGTGAGAAAAGATTTATGCCAAGAAAAACCCTTATGGCTTAATATGAGGGTGGGTATCCTATCGACCCTGCATGGGTTAGAAAGTGAGATCTTATAGGCCTCTCATTTGTGGAGGATGTATGGGATGCTAACGGTATAGTCCTGTTTGATTACCTACCGGAGGTATTGGATATGGCACCCACACAAATCTTTAAATATTTACAGCTGTGGTATGAACTGTATGCGAAAATAGCCCCCGACGAGGAAAGTATGGAAGAGTCCCCCTCTTGAAAGATGGCTGCTGCTCCCTTACTTATGGGCCGCTCATGACCAATACACAGGAAGAATTAGCACACTTAAGGGGAACGTGGCAGACAGATTTTCGGGTACTGGAGGACAGTGGCTGGCAGGAGGCATTGCAGTTCCCCAGGAAGGTGACCGTAATGGAGCAGTTCTGTCTGATTCAACTTACATTTCTCCACAGAGTATTTTACACCAGGGTACCCTTGCACAAAATGGGTGGAGCCGCAGACAGTGAGTGCCTGCATGCCTATGGCCAGCGGGGCTCTTTAATTCATACGATGTAGAGTTGCCACAAGGTCCATATTTTGGGAAGGGGCAGTGCTTTAAATGGAATGATGTAAGTGCAGGTACACACCAACTCTTAACAGAGGGGGCAGCGCTTGGGGCGGGGCTAAGTGCGTGGTCAGGAGACAATCATTTAATTTGAGGCTTTCTTGGTGTGAAACTGTGAACAATAATACAGCAACAGTTCTGCCATCTGTAGAATATTCTATTTGTCTATGCATGTGTTAAATTCATATAATTGCACATATATTGCTATGCACACATATTATTTATGTCCGCTGAAGACCAGCGTATGCCCATGAAAATAGTTCTTTATTAAAATATTCTACCTGATCTCTAAGGTAGAAATGTCCCTGATTAGCTCAAAAAGACACACAAACTCAAGCTCCCAGATATTTGCAAAGTGGTATGCAAGCAAAATACACACACACTGATGAAAATACAGGTACTCACATGCAATGATAGTGATACACACAAATTATCACAATGTCACAAGCCAGCACTGGAAAAGATATGATGATTGTATTTGCCCAGGCTGTGGCATACGCAGCGCTGTCAATGGTGCAGCAGGTGCAGTGGCACCAGCTGCACCAGTGATGGCTACACACAGTTCTAGGCCTGCTTACCTAAAGGCTTTCTTATTTTGGTCTCTTCTGTTCCACATCTGTGAAGGATTCAAACTGAAGACAACAATCATCCACAAAATAGTGGGCCAGTCTATAGCTCTGACCTATAGAAATAGGCTCACGCACTTCGTGTCAGTACACTGTCTGTAACCAGGATTTGTTCCTGTTGTTATGTTGTTGTCTGTTATTAGCGTGCACCCACGTAACGCCTTCTGATCTGAAGCATGTCTGAATGAGTAAAAGTTGCACTCCCCACAAGGGGTAGCATCCCTTTAGTGCACTGCTGGATTCCAAATGGAGTACAGTAAGCCAATTGCTTTTGGTTTGTAATAACCAACTTTATTCAATTATAATGGTTCATTCCATAGGGAATTGCTTCAATATTTATTTATTTAATCAGTGTTTTCTATAGCGCAAACAAGACCCAAAATTTTGATCGGGGTACCTGTCAATAGACAACATCCCTTTTGACAGTCGAAGGGAACTAAATGTATCCAACCTAGCTAAATATAGACAGTAGAGCCCAATCAATGAAAGTAAATTGGTTTGTGCAATGACCAGATTCTTTGTTTTGCGATTAGCAGCACTTTAATGCTGCTTACAGTAGCCTACATGAACAGCTGAATGTAGATCGACGGGTTGTCTGCATTTTGTAGAAAAAGTCTTAGTATTCCCAGTTGTTTCTTAGGGGAGAAATTTACCCATCAGAAATAATTTAGTCGGGGGCGTGGCTTGACTGCCGCGCAAGATGGCCGGCTAGTTGCGGAGCTCTGCCGCACCGAGCAGCCTCCTTGCAGTTTTCCCGATGTGAAGGGGACTGCCTTCGCACCTCCTTACTGAATTCTCCCGTCGGAACCTAGGGAGAACTAGCGGAGCGGCTTTGCGGCTTTTGAACTGCCGTTCTTCATCTCTTTCAACGATGTTTCTGCTGCTCCTCACGCAGACGCCATTTTAGGCGTCCCTCGGAATACCGGACCTCCGCCTCCTCAACACGCCAGAACGACCTCGACTGACATGTGTTACTCGATAGCAACGACCTTGGGGTGAGCAATTAAGGTGATTTTGGCTACGTTTATCTTGCTATCTCTCTGAGGAATCTTCACTCAGACATTTCGTCATGGTGTTTCAGCTCTGAGACCCGCTTTCTTCGGACGCCTTGTCACCTCAGCGCTATTCATTACAAGTGCGCCATTGCTATTCCTCATGGCTTTCTGCTGACTTTTTGACTTTATGTGCAGTCTATTACACCTCAGCTGCCTCATGACGCACTTTCCTTAACTGCCATTCTCAGCGCCCTCTTTTTGAACTGCCAGCATATGCTTTATTCAACTCACTAGCGCTTTCTTGTGCAATTTACAAGCGCTTCCTCAGAGAGTTAACTTCCTTCTCTCCTCTTCATGGTATGCTACCTTTTTGTCCTATGTTCTCTATATACTATTTTTTCAAGTATAAGCTTGGGACCAGATAACGGTGTTTTGGTATACCCTGTCATGTTCAACTAATTTCTTCCACGCTACTACTTCTCTATTCTTGGCATTACTCGCAGTGCTGTATTTTTGAAGCAGCTTGTATTATTTGAGCGCCTGGCTTACTTTCTACTACAATGACCTTCTGAGAAATTGCCAACGCACTTTCTATACTTCTCAGGACATTGCGATAAGTTATTGGCCGCAATACGAATTTCTATGGTGAGATTACGCAAACCTCAATTTGTCTTTGCTTCCTCTGTGAATACTTCGGTGCGTTCATCAATTGGTGCATCTAAATCGACTCACTCCGCGAAAATGTCGAATCCTTCTTCTCAGAAAACCCCTTCAGCTCACCCAGTCTCCAGTAGAACCTCTCCACCTGCTCCGTCTGGCAAGCGTCCTAAACAGAACTCTCCCACACCGGAAGATAACTCTTCCTCATCTCCTCTTGACCAAATTTTGGAAGAGCTTCGTGCAATGCGTCCTTTTGTCGAAGAGACAAGCAAGGATATGCAGCTTTTGAAGGACAAATGGGAGTCCATGGATGCTCGCCTTTCTTCTGTTGAGCAACAGATTCCTGAGGTTCTATCCAACACGCAACGCATTGTTGCATTAGAAAAGACTGTCCTCTCTTTACAAAAGCATACTGAGGATTTGGAAAATCGCAATAGAAGAAACAACCTTCGTATTTACAATTTACCAGAAAATCTTGAGGGTGACAATCCAGTGACTTTCTTTACCTCCTTTTTACGGAAACTTTTGGACATGCCTCCCTCTATGTCCATCAGTATTCAAAGAGCTCATAGACTTGGCGCTAGAACAGATTCATCTCCTAAGCCTCGTGGAGTCATTATCCTATTTTTGAAATTCACAGACCTGCTCTCGATTCTTTCAGCAGCAAGGAGCAAAAAACTATTAACTTGGCACGGTCAACGAATTTACCTATCTCAAGATGTCTCTAATGCCACTGCCTCCAGACGTAAGGAATTTTTAGCAATGCGCCCTTCTTTGCGATCCCTGGGAGCAAGATATGGCTTGTTTCACCCTTGTACCTTCAGAGTCACTTATCGGAATAAGACTTGGTCATTTCAAGATCCTGGTGAACTACGCAACTTCATCTTTTTGCAGACTGAGGAGGGGATGGACTCTTCCTCCGCTCCTTCGACTAGTGGCTGAAATGTTTTTGTTGTCTCCATGTATTGCTCTCTCGTAGTGTTTTTCTGACTTCCTGTACTCTTTTCTACTCCTCTTCGTAGCCTTCTCATTCTTCTTATCTTGTTTATCTTCTTTTTCCTATCTCTATTTGCGTATGTTCTTCATAAATCTTTTTTCTAATTTCTGGCTATATACGGTATGTCAAATGTTCCGTATGTTAACAATTGTCTCGTTTTTCCCCTTGCAGATATATATTGGATGGTCGCTTCACCATGTTGTTCCATCCTTTGTTCCTTTTTTGTGAGGTCTCGGTGTGGTTCTGCTCCTGTTCCTGGCCCACCCGTCTTGTAACGCATCACCACCTCCCCACCTTCCCTTTGTGTATTTCCCCTTTCAGGTATGTTCATTACAGTCATCCTTTTGGATTTGTACTGTCTTCTATGCCTTCTCTCTTTTCTTTCTTCTTCTTCCTCTGCTGACCCTCTCTCCTTTTCCCTCTTCTTTTTCCTTCCCCATTCTCTTTCTCTTCCTCCTCCTATCCTTCCTTCTACCCTTTTAATGATTTTCATATTTTTTACCTTCCTAAAGTTTGCATTACTACTTGTTCAGTAACTTTTTGCATTTTTCAATTTTGATCATTCTACTTCTCTAATAGTTGTAATAGTTCTTACCCTCTCTATTTTGACTTGTTGCATATACAGTATATTTCTGCACCTGTTGTTTTTGAACAGTTTTATGCGTTTTCATATTTAAAGTTATTTCATGGAATGTGAAAGGATTTAATCATCCTATTACGCGGCAGAGAGTACTTTCCCACCTCTCCTCTTACAACCCTGATATTGTCCTCATTCAAGAAACCCATCTTTCTGATGCTGAATCTTTGAAACTAAAAAGACTTTGGGTGGGCAATGTTTTCTTTTCCCCTGCCTCTCATAAAAAGAATGGTGTTGCTATCCTAGTACATAAACGTCTCCAATGTAAGGTACTCCTTGAGGAGAGGGATGAAGAGGGTCGTTGGGTTTTAGTTAAATTACTTATCAATGCTATCCCGATTACTTTATTGAACGTTTATGGTCCCACATGCTCTGATCCTTCCTTTTGGCCCTCGATCACAGCAAAATGTATCCAATACAAAGATGATTCCTTTTTACTAGGCGGAGACTGTAACCAGATTGTTGACCCCTTTTTAGACCGTAAATCTTCTGTTCGTTTCACCCCTCACAAGCCCCACAAGCAGTTCCTTGTTACTATCTCTCAGGTCCATCTTGTTGACTCATGGAGGATCACACACCCAGAAACCTTAGATTTCTCCTTTTTCTCTCCCCCACATGCTTCCTTTTCCCGCTTGGATTACATCTTCCTCTCTTCCTCCTTATCTCAAAACCTTCTCTCCTCTTCCATTGAACCTATTGTCATTTCTGATCATGCTCCTATTATTACTATCTTTGACCTTCTTCCTCCTGCTCCTAAGTCCTCTCGTTGGCGTTTTAATTCCTCTCTTCTCACTGATCCTCTTTTCTCTTCCTCCTTTCACTCTTTCACCTCAGAATTTTTCCAAATCAATTTTACTCCTGATACCCCTCTGCATATTCTTTGGGATTCCTTTAAAGCCACGGCCCGCGGCTTCATTATCGACTTTGTCTCAAAAAAAAAGAAAGCATTCCTTCAAAAACGCAAGGTCGCCCTTTCACATATTAAGTCACTAGAACACCAATTTTATACCTCCTCTCCAAATCAAATGTCTCCTGAACTTCTTAGGTCTAAAATTGCCTTTAACAAACTCACTACAGATTCAGCCTCTTCCTATCTCCTCCGAAGTAGTGCTCGTTATTATGGCGGTCGTAACAAATCAGATAAACTGCTTGCTAACTATCTAAAGTCGCGAAAAGAACGAACTATTATTGATTCTATTTACTCCCCTTCTAACACTCTTTTACACACAGACAAAGACATTTTGGAACAATTTCAATCTTTCTATGAATCTTTATATTCCCCTGAAAATCCTCCTACTCCAGATCTTCTTCAATCATACTTTGATCGTCTACCTGCGCCTGATACCTCCCAGCTCAACTTTTCTACTCTAGACTCTGATCTTAGTCTTTCTGAATTGTCCATTGCATTGACGTCTCTCACCAAAGGCAAGACCCCCGGCCCCGATGGCTTCCCGGTTGAATTTTATCTCCATTTTTCCGACATTCTTTTGCCTCGTCTTCTCCTTCTTTTTCAGTCTTTTTGTTCCGACGGCCTGGCTCAAGGCTCCTTCCAAGACGCTACTATATGCCTCATCCCTAAAGAAGGACGAGATCCTACATTTTGTAAAAATTATCGGCCAATATCTTTAGTCAACGTAGATTATAAACTGTTTGCTAAACTTCTTGCTCTTCGCCTTGATCCCCTTATGCCACACCTCATAGGGAAGGAACAATGTGGCTTTGTTAAAGGTCGCCTCACCTCGGACAACTCCAGACTACTTCTTAATGTCCTTGGTAAAGCCTCCTCCTTATCTATTCCTCTTGCCGCCATCTCAGTTGATGCTGAAAAGGCATTTGACCGAGTTGATTGGTCCTTTTTGATAGCTTCACTGAAGTGGCATGGTTTTGGTCCGAAATTCATTTCCTATATTTCCTTAATCTATTCTATGCCCAAAGCATCTGTTTTAGTCAATGGTAAACTTACTTCACCCTTTACACTCAAACGCGGTGTCCGCCAAGGTTGTCCTCTTTCTCCCCTTTTGTTTATCCTAGCTCTTGAACCCTTTCTAACCTCTATTCGCAATAATCCTTCCATTTCTGGCTTTCCGTACGGGCCCCACCAACTTAAATTATCTGCATATGCTGATGACATACTTTTATTTATTTCTGATCCTGCTACCTCGGTCCCTTCCATATTAGTTGAATTTGAGAACTTTTCTTTGGTTTCCGGTTATAAAATAAATTCGGATAAGACAGAGATTCTTCCCTTAACTAAATTTTGCCTTCCACACTTCTTTTCTTCCACTGGTTTCGCTTGGAATAGTAAGAAAATAAAATATCTTGGTGTCCTTTTTTCTAACTCTATTTCATCTTCTGTTCAGCTTAACATGAACGCAGTTATTTCTAGGATAGACGCTCTACTTTCCTCCTGGAATCCCCTTTTCCTTTCCTGGTGGGGTCGTCTGGACTCCATCAAAATGATGGTTGCCCCAATCTTAATTTATTTACTTTCCATGCTCCCTATTCATATCCCGGCTCTTTACTTTCGTCGTATTGATTCTGTCTTGTCCAAGTTCCTCTGGAAACAGAAAAAAGAACGAATATCACTTTCATCCCTTCGTAAACCCAAAATTAATGGTGGAACTAATTTCCCGGATTTCCGGCTTTATCACAAATCCTTTTCCCTCCGTCAAGAATCTCGTTGGTTGTCACAGGACATTTCCCTTTTTTCACCTCTTTGGATTTCTGTTGAACGTGACCTGCTCCTCCCTTATTCATTTCAGGAAGTTCTTAATTTTAACGCTAAAGCTCCATGTCTTATCCCCCCTTTATTTAGACACACTTCCTCTCTTCTACGACCCTTAGTATCAACTGCCCCTACTTCTCGTGAGTCCTTTCTATTATTACCCATCTGGTATAATCCACTCATTCTCATACGAAACAGACCCATTGCCTGGCCTACATGGAGGTCGAGAGGTATTGTCTGGATCCATCATCTTTTCGATGGCTTATCTCCCCGTTCCTTTCCTCAATTTCAAGCCTTCTTCCATTGTCCTTCCTCCTTCGCAAAGAAATACTTCATTCTTATGGAAACTGTTCTTGACCGGTACTACTCTCTTGATTCGGACATCTCACCCTCATCACCCTCTTCCCTACTTACACTTCTATCCAACGTTCCTAAGGCCTCTCTTATCTACAGATATTTCTCTGCTCCTGACCCTGATCGCCCCAAATCAAAACTGGAACTCTCTTCGGAACAAGATCTAGACTCCACATGGCCGATTTGTCTTTGGGATAAAATCTGGGCTAAATCTCTGAAAACTTCCCGTAATGCCTCTCTTACTCAATCCCTCTTTTTCTTCTTTCATAGACTCTACCTTTCTCCCCTCTCCCTGTCTCGCTTTCTCTCCTCTTCTAGTGCTACTTGCTGGACCTGCAATGCTCCCAATGCGGATTCCTTTCACCTTTTCTTTCTCTGCCCTTCTGTTCGTCTTTTTTGGACACAGGTGTGGACTCGTATTTCTCATGTCTTTCACCTCTCTGTCCCTTTCTCAGCCTCTTTGGTATTTCTGGGGAGTCTTTCAGAATCTCTTGACCTCCCTCCACACTCACGCGGCCTCCTAGACCTCATGTTAGCCCTCGCACTCCAACACATTTCTTCTAATTGGAAGTCTCTACACAAACTCTCTATAATATGTTGGTGGAACTTACTTTGTCAGTCCCATAGGCTCGACGTTGCCTTTGCAGCCTCTTGCAAACCTTCTCGTAATGTTGATTTGTACTGGTTACCCCTTACTCTCCATTTGGATCAATCCGCCAAAAAGAAACCCTCTACGTTCTCCTCTGCCAATTTTAAACCCCCTTGAATATTTGTACTCCTGCTTATAAGTACATTCCTTACTCTTTCACATTTACTGTTTTTATTAACCTCGTGCATATTTTCTCTAATGCCCTTAGGCCATATATTTGCTGTTATTTGTGCATTTACTGTACTTTATTATGGTTGCTGTTTATGATTATTGCAACTTTTCCATTTCTGCTTTATTAATAGGTTTTTGTTTTTTCATCCCCCCTCCCCCCCCTCTCTTAAAATTCAAAATGCTTTGTTCCTCATTTGTGCCATCGGCTCTATTATGACTATTTACCTCATATTTCCTCCTCCCCATTTATTTATGCTGTTGTCACCTTACTGTACTGATTATTTACTTTAATAAAGCTTTCAAACAGAAAAAAAAAGAAATAATTTAGTCTCCTTTTTGTATTGTAGAGCATAGGTGATTCATCTAATATTCAGTGGGAGCGAATTCCAAATTCTTGGTGCAGCTCCCATGAACGCTCTATCATATGTTCTCTTCTTACGGAAGAATGATAGTTTCAGTAAATATTCCACGGATCCCCTAGCCTAGAGGATGTACTGCCTCCAGACAGCTTAATTTTCTGGGCCAGGTAATGTGGAGTTTTGTGGTGTATTGTCTTGTGTGAAATACATGCAATCTATAGCTGTATTCTTGCCTCGTACAGTAGCCAATTGAGTGCTTTCAAATGTGGAGTGATGTGGCCAAATTATTTTCGTTATAAGTCTAGCTACTGCATTTAAACAAGCTTTTAGGGGAGCAGTTGAAATCTTACGAAGCCCTGATAGAGTTGAGCATCCATACTCAAGTCTTGATAACTGCTGCGCCTGGACTGCCATTTTAAGATCACCTGAATTCGATAACACGGTCACTCCACTACCGCACGGCCCCGTGTGCCCGGATGCTGCCGCTGCCTGCTTGGCCATCTTGCTGCCGCCTCTCCTCAGGGCCCCTGCTCTCCAGGCTTGCCCTCGCTCTCCAGGCTTGCCCAGGCTTGCCCTCGCTCTCCAGGCTTGCCTAGGCTTCCCCTCGCTCTCACCCGCTCCGCTTTCCCGCTCTTTCCAACCCCCCTCTGCTCCCCGCCGCTGCTCTCCTGCGGCCCCGCCCCCTTCTCCTGTCTCCCGCTCCCCATTCGCCGCCCCGCCTCCCAGCTGCTCCTCCCTCCCACTTCACCATAAATGGCGGGGACCGCGCGTACGTGCAGCGGCCACGCGCAGCGGGCGCGCCGATTGCGTGCCGAAGGCGCGCTAAAGGCAAGCCCGTCTACGCCCGTCCACGCCTGGACCGCGCCCAGCGCCAGAACCCCTAGACCCCACCGAGCCAGCCAACCCGACTGAGCTACGACGCCGCCACCCTCCACGCACTCAACACCGGCCGACATCCAGCCTGCTACCAAGCCACCCCGAAACGCACCCACAGAGCCTTCACCTGTCACGCCTGCTACTTCACATGCACCGCGCCAGCCAAAACAGCCGCCAACAACAACCACCTCAAGTGCATCCTGCTCAACACCCGCTCCATCCACAGGCACGCCGTCGAACTATGGGACCTCCTGGACAAAACGGCACCAGACGTCGCCTTCTTCACGGAAACCTGGATGAACGCCTCCTCAGCCCCCGACATCGCCATTGCCATCCCGGACGGCTACAAGATCATCCGGAGGGACCGCATCGCCATCGCCCACAGAAACACTATCCGCATCACGACCAGCACCGACGCCACCCTCGCCACGGCAGTGCACCTGCACTTCCAGATTCACACCGACCCCAAGACCACCCTCAGAGGAACCCTCATCTACAGACCCCCGGGACCACGCTCAAACTTCAGCGAGGCCATCGCAGACTTCAGCAGCTCGCTCGCCCTCGCCTCCCCCGACTACATCCTCCTAGGAGACCTCAACTTTCACCTGGAGAACGACCAGGACAACAACACCACCGTCCTACTAGACAACCTCGCCAACCTCGGATTCAAGCAACTGGTCAACACCCCCACCCATTACGCCGGCCACACGCTCGACCCCGTCTTCTCCTCCAGCAACCACATCTCCTTCAGCCACACCACCGAGCTCCACTGGACCGACCACAGCTGCGTACACTTCAACTTCAGGAAAACAACGACCCACCACCGCCCTCAACAAACCCCCCGAAGATGCTGGAGCAAGATCACCACCGACCGACTCACCACCTCCTTGAGCCTAAACCCTCCCACCAACACCACGGACCCTAACGAAGGAGCCTGCAACCTCACACAGTGGATCACCGACTGCGCCGACACCCTTGCTCCACTGAAAAACCCTCCCAGCAACCTCAACAGCAAGAAAGCCGCGTGGTTCACCAACGATCTCAAAGACTCCAAGAAATCCTGCCATGACCTCGAGAAAGCCTGGCGCCACAACCAGTCAACGGATAACATGACAGCCCTCAAGAACGCCAACCGCAAACACCACCAGCTGATCCGCACCACCAAAAGGTCATCCTTCAGAGAACGACTGGACAACAACACCCACAACAGCAAGGAACTCTTCAACGTCGTGAAAGAGCTCTCCAACCCCAACGCCAGCAACAACGACATCACGCCTTCTCTTTTTTTTTTTTTTGCGGAGGAAACCGACCCCTCGTTATCCAGAAAATATGTGTCCAAAGACTTAATCAAAAGGCTGCGGGTCTCGGGGGAGGTAAGGTACCATGGATTGATAGGAGCCACCCGGCCCACTGCCTCCACTCCAATCTCAAAACGGAGCCAGAGCGGAGAGTGGTCAGAAATGCCCCTGGGGAGGTGTACAATCTCACGCACCGCTGGCGACTGTGCCGCAGGCATCAGGAAATAATCCAGTCTAGACAGACTCCCATGGGCCCCAGAGTGGAAAGGGTATTGAAGCTGAGTGGGATGCATAAGCCTCCAGCAATCCACCAAGCCAAACGTGTCCAAGAACCCACCCAACCACTGTTGGGCCGCAGGAGTATCTCTAGGGGGGTGGCGGTCGTGTAAACCGGAGAACACAGAATTAAAATCACCTGCCAGAAAGAGAGTACTATCAGGGAGGTCCAACAACACACGGCCCAAATCGGAAAAGGTAGAAGTCTGCAGGCCGGGGGCACGTAAACAGTAAATAAGGAGAGGGTACGACCCTCATAGCGACCCACAAGGACAGCATATCGCCCACGATCGTCTAGAACCACATCATCAATAGCTAGGGGGAAGGAAGCCCGAACAAGGATACCCACACCCCTAGAACCCGAGGTAAACCCCGAATGCGCTGCGAGGCGATAGCCCCACCTATTCATCGCATGACAAGTATTGCCCACCAAATGAGTCTCCTGCAAGAAAACAATATCTGGAGATAAACGTCGTATACATTTCAACACCACACTCCGTTTGATACGATCCCCCAGACCGTTAACGTTCCACGAAACAAATCTCAACCCGCTACCCCCCATCCCACCCAGCAACGCCAAAACCCCCCATCAACGAGCATGACACAAGAAACATCATCAAATACAGGATAGAGTCGCCTCGAAAACAAAACACACAAACAACGAACTTCCCAACCACCCACCCCCCAACAGACAAAAGAACACCCCCCACCCTGCACCCCTGCAAAAAGCTAAAAAGCCATCCCAACCTGCAGTGTGCCTGTCGCCCAAGAACCCCCATTCTACACAAAGACCCCGGAGGAGGAAAGGCTCCGTCCCACCCGCCACCCCGAGCAAGACCAATAACGAGGAAAAACACACAACAAATCACATAAACAGTAGAGGCACGTAGGCATACAATCCTGGAAAGAGTTACTCAAAACAAGGCCCCAGGCGTAGACGAAATGTTCAGCTCTCCACACCACCTTCAGCACCGCCCGGGTGGGCAGCGGACTCAGTCTCAGGAGGTCGGTCAGGCAGAGAGTCCAGCCAGTCATTCACAGCATCCGGCCGATCAAAGAAAAAGGTTCGGTTATTGTACTCAACCCGCAGCCTAGTCGGAAAAAGCATAGCGTAGCGCAGCCCCAAGTCCCTAAGACGCTTCTTGGCACCACGAAATCCCATTCGCTGCTTCTGGACCTGTTGGGAAAAGTCCGGATAAAAGTTCACTGTGGCATTCTCAAAGGCCACCGGGCCCTTCACACGAGATGCTTGCAGGATAGCGTCCCGATCCCTATAGTGGAAAAGCTTTGCAACAATAGGCCTCGGCAGGGCACCTGGCTTACCCTGGCCCCCCGGAACACGATGTGCACGCTCCACTGTGAAAAATTTACTCAGTCCAGATGGAGAGAGGTGGTTTTGGATCAGGTCCTCAACTAGGAGATCAACCGAGTGGGGTTCTGGATTCTCCGGAACACCAACCACGCGAACATTACAGCGACGTGCCCTGTTTTCAAAGTCTTCCAAGCGCCGGGTCATGAAATCGTTCACCCTACGGAGATTGCCAATCTCCGTCTGTATCTCCGAGACGTCTGCCGTGAGGCTGGATGACTTGAGGTCCAATGACTTCACCTTCTCATTGGTTTTCGAGAGATCGGCTCAAATTAAGTTCACATCAATGGCCACGGTGTCAATTTTGTGGGCCAAAGTTTCATATTGTTGGCCTATCGTCTCCCTCATGCCAGAAATGGCGCCCATGATGTCCTGCAGGGAAGGCTCCGTTGACGTGTCCACGATGTGGTCAGACGCGCTGGGACCGGGCAGGGCAGCTCCGGGGGATCCCTTCGAGTGGGTATAACGGTCCATAACGTTAGATTGGATCGGACCCCCGCGCAGAGGCGTCTTCGTCTTCCGTGTCTCTCGGTCCCCTCTGCCCGCCATTTTGGAGACTGCGTCACACGGAGATTCACCAGGTTCAACGGACCGGGCACCAGAAAGTGAGGCCTCGGGACCCAAGGGCCGCAACTAGGGTACCACTAGGATAGAGCCAGCCAAATAGGAGAAAAGGCCAGCCAAAGGCCCGACAGCCGTCTCGTGCCCCGGACCCAGCCCGGCCAGACTCTCTTGCCGATGTCTCAGTCTGAGGCAGAATCAAAACCGAAACTTAAGAGGGGGACCCTCAAGTCCAATCCCCCTGCCGTTGTTGTTCGACTCCAAGACGGCCACTGAGCCTCACCCAGTCCCGGGCGCACCTCAAGGGCGGAGCCCAAAAGTTCGAATCACCGTAACTCCGGCACCCGGTGTCGAAATCAAATTCTGAAAGGTCCAGGTAGATCAGCCCAACGTCCTCTACATAAATCCTCGTGAAAAATCAGGATTAGTTCAGGATATTATGCCGGGAGCGGCGGGGGCACGGGGAGCGCTGTGCTCACGCGGCCATCTCGGATGCCCGCCAAGCTCCTCCTCGACATCACGCCTTCTCAAGACCTCTGCAACTCTCTGGCCACCTTTTTTCACCGTAAGATCGTCGACATACACGATAGCTTCGGCGCTCAGAACTCGTACCCCACCACCGAACCTACACCCCCCCACCACCACCCTGTGCGCCTGGACTCAGGTCAGCACAGAAGATACCAGCCACACGATGAACACCATCAACTCGGGCTCCCCAGCCGATCCCTGCCCACACCACATCTTCAACAAAGCTGACTCCATCATCACACCCAAACTTCGGAACATCATCAACAACTCCTTCATATCCGCCACCTTCCCGGAGAGCTGGAAGCACGCAGAGATCAGTGCCCTCCTGAAGAAACCCACCGTAGACCCCTTAGACCTCAAGAACTTCCACCCCATCTCGCTCCTCCCCTTCGCTACAAAAGTAATCGAGAAAACCGTCAACAAACAGCTGACAGCCTTCCTGGAGACGAAAGGCTCCCTCGACCCATCGCAGTCCGGATTCCGAGCGAACCACAGCACCGAGAGCGCCCTCATTGCGGCCACCGACGACATCCGGACCCTGCTGGACAACGGAGAAATCGCCGCCCTCATCCTGCTCGACCTTTCGGCTGCGTTCGACACGGTCTGCCACCGCACCCTGACAACCCGCCTCCGCCACACCGGGATCCAAGGAAAGGCCCTGGAATGGATCACCTCCTTCCTCTCCGACAGAACCTAAAGAGTCCGTCTCCCGCCCTTCCTCGCAGAAGCCACCAAGATCATCTGCGGCGTACCTCAAGGCTCCTCGCTCAGCCCCACCCTCTTCAACGTCTACATGAGCCCCCTCGCAGCCATCGCACGCAAGCACAACCTCAACATCATCTCCTACGCCGACGATACCCAACTGATCCTCTCCCTCACCAACGACCCCACCTCTGCCAGAGCCAGCTTCCAGGATGGAATGAAAGACATCGCAGACTGGATGTATGACGTTACAACGCATACTTTTACAACGCATGCCTTTACAACGCGGTTTTTACAATGAAAACCTTTACAACGCATAGCGCTTTGGGGTGCTGGATAGTGAATAGTTTAATTTACTATTCCAACTCCAGTCCCCGTGGACACTAGGGAAGGTGTTGGATAGTAAATTAAACTTATTCACTATCCTAGAGCGCCCCCCAGCGCAATGCGTTGTAATGGTTTGCGTTGTAAAAGTTGCGTCGTAAAGGCCCTGCGTGGTAAAAGTTGCGTTGTAAAGGATGTTTCCCTCGCAGACTGGATGAAGCTCAGCCGCCTGAAACTGAAGTCAGACAGGACGGAAGTCCTCATCCTCGGCCCATCCATCTCCGCCTGGGATGACTCCTGGTGGCCCCCTGCTCTGGGCCCCCCACCCAAGCCCACGGACCACGCACGCAACCTGGGCTTCATCCTTGACTCCTCCCTCACGATGGCCAGGAAGTTAACGCCGTTACCTCCTCCTGCTTCAACACACTCCGCATGCTCCGTAACATCTTCCGCTGGATCCCCACTGGAACCAGGAAAACAGTCACCCGGGCCCTCGTCACCAGCTATTTGGACTACGGGAACGCCCTCTACGCTGGGACCTCCGCCAAACTACAGAAAAGACTCCAGCGCATCCAGAACGCCTCAGCACGACTCGTCTTGGACATCCCCCGACACAGCCACATCTCCGCCCACCTGAGGGACCTGCACTGGCTCCCCGTCAGCAAGAGGATCACGTTCAGACTCCTCACACACGCACACAGGGCTCTTCACGACTTGGGCCCCGAATACCTCAACAACCGGCTCACGTTCTACACGCCAACCCGCCAGCTCCGCTCCGCCAGCCTCGCCCTCGCCACCGTCCCACGGATCCGCAGAACCACCACCGGAGGAAGATCCTTCACCTACCTGGCGGCCAAGACCTGGAACACCCTCCCCACCCACCTACGACTCACCCAGGACCATCTCTCCTTCAGGAAGCAACTCAAGACCTGGCTTTTCGAGCAGTAGCAGACCCCCCCCCCAGCGCCTTGAGACCCTAGCGGGTGAGTAGCGCGCTTTACAAATACTCTTGATTGAATTTTCTGAGGTAACTCAGATGGAAACAGGCATTCAGGCATTTTTTGCCATTGTGTTGATGTGGGTTCGCATGTTTATTCTTTATCCAACGTGATTCCGAGACTTAGTTGAATCCACTAGAATTGGGCTACCGTTTAGCGCAGCGATCATCTTGGTCCATTCTTTAATCCTGGAGGAACTTTTAGGAGGGGAGATCAGAAGGAATTCTGTTTTCTGTGAGTTAAGCTTAAGATGATTGCCAGCTAGCCATTTAATGGTTCTCTGTAGTGCTTGGTTCATTATGTTAATCTCTTCTCGTGATGCAATCTTCAAATCTATACTATTTCAACTCTAATCCTTATGGATTCTGGAGTAGGGTGCTACTTGCCAAAAAAGTGCTTCACAACCCCATCATTAGTAGCAAGCGCTATATAAATGCAAACCTCTTTTCCCTCTTCTATCCCTCCGCTACCCTTCTCTAACCAAATAACTGAAAAACATATCCACCACTCAAATTACTTTCATATTTCACTGTACTTATTTTCTACACTAATCCTTTATGGGTTCCGGAGTAGCGTGCTACTTGCCAATAAAGCGCTTCAACGCCCCATCGCGCTATATGAATGCAAAAAAAGCGCTTCAACACCTCTCCAGAGGTAGCAAGCACTTTATAAATGCAAACATTTTTCCCTTTTCTATCCCTCCCCAACCCTTCTCAATCCAAATAACTGACAAACATATCCACCACTCAAACTACATTCATATTTCACTATGCTAATTCAACACTAATCCTTATGGGTTTCTGGAGTAGGGTGCTACTCGCCAAAAAAGCGCTATATGAATGCAAACCTCTTTTCCCTCTTCTATCCTGCCGCTACTCTTCTCTATCCGAATAACTGAATAACATCCACCACTCAAAGCACTTTCATATTTCACTATACTAATTTCAACACTAATCCTTTATGGGTTCCGGAGTAGCGTGCTACTCACCAAAAAGCGCTTCAGCACACCATCAGGGGTAACAAGCGCTATATAAATACAAAACTTTTTTCCCTCTTTTATCATTTTGCTATCCTTCTTAATCCAAATAATTGACTAACCTATCCACCACTTAAATCACTTTAATATTAGCGTGCCCAAAAAGCGATTTGACGCCTCGTCAGGAGTAGTAAGTGCTATATAAATATAATTCTCTTCCAGGGGATCCTCATCAATAGTCATAAGCATTAGAATATTCCCGCCCATGCGCGGGACCCCGGAAACATTATATTATATGTGCCCCATATATGTATATATATATATATATATATATATATATATATATATATATATATATATATATATATATATATATATATATATATATATATAACATTAGCAATTACAGCCTAATAAACACAAGAGCTGAATCATGCTGTAAGGAATTTCCACCATACATGAAAAACATGCATTAGAAACAGGAGAAACAACAACAAAATTTGTTTAGAAACTGTTTTAATGCTCAGAAAACAGTAGAAATTCTCAGAAATCACTGAAAGCATAGGAAGCTCCCAGGCTGCATTGCAAACATACAGTCTAAAAAGACTGAAAAGCTAACCGGTAGCTGGATAGCAATAAACTGACACCGTGCCTTTAAGGCACTCCTGACCCCCAGCTGACCATCATACCTCAGGGGTGACAGTTAGGTCAGTTGTTCTTTCCGGCTCCTTCTGAAAGGATCCTGGCAACACAGATCCACTCTTTTCTGATTTCTGTCAGAAAATCTCTTCACTTTTACAACTTTTATTCCTTACTTCGACGTTTTTCATCCGTAGAAATAAGAAGCTGTCTTTGTTTGACAGGTTTGGGCATTTTTAGCACTTACAAATGCCATCTCTTTTTGACTCTTGCCCGTCTTGTGGTAAAAAGAAGGCCAAAACAGACCCTCATGAGGTCTGTATTCTTTGTTTACCTGAAGATCATGTTCCTAAGACCTGCCCTCTCTGCCAGAACCTGTCCAGTAGAAGATTAAAGGACAGGGAAAGAATTCGCATGTATGGCCTGGCAGGTAAATCATCTAGAGGAAGGTCTCCAGTAAGAAAGGGCTCCAAGAGGTCTAGAATGCCTTCTAGAAGCAAATCCTCGCGTCCTTCGGCTTCAGCGTTGGGCTCGGCGCTGAGAAAAGATCTTCATTTATCTAAGAAAAGACCTTCGACAGCAGGCTCGCCGTCGAGAAAAGGTACGTCGTCGACTTCGAAGATTCGGGATTCTCCGCCGTTGTCAACTCGCCGACGATCGGCGTCGATGGATAAGACTCCTCCGCCGTCGTCAACCCAGCGATGATCGGCGTCGAGGACCACAGACCCTCCACCGTCGTCAGCCCGGTGACGACCGGCGTCAAGGAGCAGAGACCCTCCACCGTCGTCAACTCGGCGGCGATCGGCGTCAAGGAGTGTCACCCCTCCGCTGTCGTCAACCTGGCGACGATCGGCGTCGAGGACCAAAACCCCTCTGCCGTCGTCAGCTCGATGACGATCGGCGTCAAAGAGCGAAGACCCTCCGCCGGCGTCGGCAGGACGTTCGGCATCGAGGGCAGGCTCACTTCTGTCATCGCATTCCCATCAGCGATCGACGTCGAGAGCAAGGAACCCTCCGCCGTCGTCAACTCGGCGATGATCGGCGTCGAGAAGGAGGTCTCCGTCGTCGTCTCGACAGCCTTCGGCATCGAGGGAGAGAAAAACCCCTCCGCCGTCGTCTCGCAGGCTTTCGACTTCGAGATTGGACGCAGCACCGCCGTCGTCTAGACGATGCTCGGCGTGGAAAGACAGAGACCCTCCGTCGTCGGCTTCTCATCGCCGTTCGACGTCGAGACAGCACTCCCCTGCTTCTCATCGGCACCGGTCGCCATCGAGATGGCGTTCGACGTCGAGCAGACGGCAGGGACCTAGATCGACGTCTGGAGTGCGTACAGGTTCGATGTTGAGAGCACGCTCGACGTCGAGACAGGCCTCGGTGAGGTCTGGGGATGGATCGGTGGTCCTGGTGACGGAGTCAGCCTCGCGCCGTTCGTCTCTCATTCTTCCAGGACGGCTTCTTCAAGGTCGGCCTCTCCGGAAGCTGCTGCCCATGTCCGCAAGTCTCCTTCAAGGTTAAAGGAGGTCCCTGCTGCTGTTCAGTTGTCCCCGAGATGGCGGCTGCCCTTAAGTCACTGGCAGGACACTGGGGCAACAAGGCATATGCAGGAGTATGCCAGTTCAGTTCATAGATCTCCTCTTCAGAGACTGGTGGACGAAGTGGACAGAGTGAGCTCTCCCAGGCACAGGCACGAGAAGTCTCCTGAGAGAACGCACCATAGATCGCATTCTCCGAGGCGTGAAGAACGCGCAGTCAGATCAAGGGAAAGGAGGCGCAGTGCACATCGGCGAAGTAGGAGAACACCATCTACTTCCTCGACTTCCTCTACCCGGTCCCCCAGGAGGGATTACTCCCCACACTATCGGACAGCCCAATTTCCAGGGTCTCTCCCATAGATGACATTAACACATACCATGAGGTTTTGCAGAGAGGTGCTCAGAAGCTCAATATTGAGATGTCTGTCCCACAAGTCACGACAACAGTGATTTTCGAGACTCTCCATCAAAAGACTGCATCTCGCCATTGCTTCCATTGGTTCTTGGGATCCTTGACCCAGTCATGGACGCTTTTTTAACTCCAGCATCCATCAAAGCGGTGCCGGCTCGCCTCTTAAAGAAATATAAGCCGGCTACCTCGGATCCGGTCTTCGTCAGGACGGATCCTCCTGCAGACTCAGTCTTCATGGCGGCAGCAAAGAAGACACATGCTGTATCAGCCACTTCTTCTGTTCCACCAGACAAAGAGAGCAGGTCCCAGGACTCGTGGGGTCGCAGGGCCTGCACTTCTGCTGCTGCATCCCTTAAGGTGTCCAGCGCGACTGCGTTGCTTGGCCGTTATGACAGAGCTCTCTGGGACTCTTTGGAGCGTTTCAAATCCAAGCTTCCAAAGGAAGAACAAAAGGATTTCGACGAAATAGTCACAGAAGGTTCTTTGGTGGCTAATCAAATGATAATCACAGCGGCAGATGGTGCGGTGCTATCCGCGCACTCTTACGCGCATGGAATATGCGCCAGGAGGTCGTTCTGGTTAAGATTGACAGGTCTAAAGCCAGATGCACAGCAGAGAATCTTGAACCTCCCGTTCTCTGGCTCTTCTCTCTTCGGCACGCACGCAGATAAAGAGATGAGTAGGATGAAAACTGAGTTGGATACGGTCAAGGCGGTCGGGTTGGAGAAAAAGAAGGAATTTAAGCAACGCTATAAATCCAACCAACGCAAGGGGCCCCAACAGAGGGTTCAAACCCCTCAGTGGTCCCAGAACAAGTACCAAGGAAAAACCCAGTTTCGAGGAGGAAAGTCCAACAGAGGTAGAGGTGGTCACCAACAGTAGTCCTCTACCACGGCAAGAGGAGGAAAGTCATGAGCAGTGGCTTCCTCTGCGGCCGTTGCCCACTACAATGGGAGGAAGTGCTTCACAACATCTGGCAGAGTGGGTCAGCATCACAAGAGATCGCTGGGTGCTGAATATACTTTGCAATGGATACGCGCTACGTTTCTGTGCACTTCCAAGGGACATACCACCGAAAAAGACTTGCCCTCATCAGTTAAAGCTGCTTCGAAAAGAGGTGAGAGCTCTTCTTCAAAAGCAGGCGATAGAAGAGGTTCTGCCCTCTCAAAGAGGAAGAGGAGTTTACTCCAGGTATTTTCTTGTCCCCAAAAAAGATCAGGAGGACAAGTTTTGACCGATCCTGGACCTTCGACTTCTGAACAAGGTCATAGTCAAGGAAAAGTTTTGCATGTTGGCCCTTCACCAAATATGCCCACATCTACAAGTAGGGGATTGGATGTGTTCGGTGGACCTCCAAGATGCGTACTTCCACATTTCCATTGCAAGACGTCATCGCAAGTACCTACGGTTTGTGGTCGGCCACAAACATTATCAATACAAGGTCCTGCCTTTTGGTCTCAAGTCGGCTCCGAGAGTCTTCACCAAATGCATGGCAGTAGTGGCAGCTTTTCTTCACAAGAAAGGTCTTTTCGTCTATCCATACCTAGACGACTGGCTGCTGAAAGGCCCATCCCCACTGCAAGTGAGGCACGACTTCCAGACCTGTCTGCAACAGCTGCACGACCTCGGCCTTCATGTCAACATGGAGACGTCAGTGCAGCATCCCACCCAGACCATCCTCTACCTCGGCTCCGTTCTGGACACAAGTGTGGGAAGAGCGTATCCTTCGGAGGAGAGACTGTCTTCAATGCGACAGAGGTGCAGGCTTCTGCTCCAGGTGCAGAATCTGACAGTCCGGCAGGTGGCATCCCTGCTAGGATCCATGGCATCCTGCATTTTTCTCATTCCCAACGCCAGGCTGAGGATGTGTCCTTTGCAGCAGACTCTGGAGGACCAGTGGGATCAGTCAACAGGTCGCTGGGAAGATCATATATCTCTCTCCCAGGCGGCGAGATCCTCCCTCTCATGGTGGACTCAGCAGCGGAATCTGATGGTGGGAGTCCCCTTTCACCAGCCACTTCCATTGCAATCGGTGGTGACAGACGCGTCTCTGCAAGGCTGGGGGGCACACATGGGGTGCCTTCAGATACAAGGAAGGTGGTCGGCAAAGAAGCAGTCCTACCACATCAATATGCTGGAGCTACGAGCGGTCCATCTGGCTCTGAAAGCTTTCCTGCCTGCAATCGAGTCCAATTCAGTCCTGGTCCAGACCGACAACACGACGACCATGTTCTACCTGAACAAACAGGGTGGAACTTGGTTGCGTCCTCTCTTCCTGGAGTCACAGGCGATCTGGCACGGGCCTCTCGCCCGGAAGCTCTCGGTGGTGGCAGTGCACCTTCCAGGAGAGCTAAATTTCGAAGCAGACGCACTCAGCAGGCACTTCGAAGATCAGCCAGACTGGGTGCTACACGACGAGGTGGTGGGGGACCTTTTCCATCGTTGGGGTCTTCCGGAAATAGACCTATTCGCAGACGACGAAAACACAAAATGCCACGCCTTCGCGTCCAGATTCCATCGTCCAGGGACAAGAGGGAATGCGCTTTTGATGGACTGGTCAGGGACATGTGCCTACGCCTTTCCTCCTCTGCCCCTGATCCCGAAGGTGGTGTCCAAGCTACTCGGATCCAGCATGACCAAGATCCTGATAGCTCCAGACTGTCCACGGCAGTGGTGGTACCCGGACCTTCTTCATCTGTCGGTACTTCCACACAGGAGGCTACCTTGCAGGCCGGATCTGCTGACCAAGATGGGCGGGAGGATTGTTCATCCCAACCTTCCATCCCTGAACTTGACAGCATGGCTCCTGAGGTCCTGCAATACGGACATTTGAAACTGCCTCCTGATTGCATGCATATTTTGAAAGAAGCAAAAAGGCCCTCCACAAGAGCGTCATACGCGTTTAAGTGGAAGAGATTTTTTCTTTGGTGTAGAGAACATTACCTTGATCCTACGAAGGGGCAAGAGGATGTCATTCTCCCTTACCTTCAATACTTAGCAAGATCTGGTCTAAAGTATGCTTCTATCAGAGTGCATTTATCGGCCATTACGGCGTACAGGAAGTCGCCTAGTCAGCCCTCCTTTTTCCAAATGCAGGTGGTCAAGGACTTCTTACAGGAGTTGAAGAAAGTGTATCCCCCTGTTCGAAACCCTTCTCCTCTGTGGGAGTTGAACCTGGTGTTATCTAAATTGATGGGCCCACCTTTTGAGCCAATCCATTGAGCTTCCTTGCAGCATTTGTCTTGGAAGGCCGCTTTTCTGGTAGCCATTACATCCGCACGCAGAGTAAGCAAGATCCAAGCGCTGTGTACCAATGAACCTTACACTGTTTTCCACCATAACAGAGTAGTCCTAAGGGCACATCCTTCTTTTCTCCCTAAGGTGGTGTCTGATTTTCATATCAATCAGTCTATTTCCCTGCCATCTTTTTTCCCTAATCCAGCATACCCAGCGGAGCGGTCTCTTCATTCCATAGTCCTCAAGTCCTCAAGAGGGTGCTTAAGTTCTACTTAGAAAGTACCACGGGCATAAGGAAGACAGATCAGTTATTTGTCAATTATGGCGCCATGAGAACAGGCTTCCCAGCCGCCAAGAGATCCATTTCGAGATGGATTGTTTCCTGTATCACCTTAGCTTACCAGCTGGCGAAAAGGCCCTTACCTTTGCCTCCTACGGCACATTCCACTAGGGTGAAAGCGGCAACAGTTGCTTTCTTGCATGACGTCCCAATGTCAGAAATTTGCAAGGCTGCAACCTGGAAATCAGTTCATACCTTTACAAGGCACTACTGCCTAGAATCTGATTCCAGGGCTGATGCTCAAGTAGGCCAAGCCTCTTTGAGGAATCTGTTTGGATAGTTTTTTGCTCTATCCTAGCTCAGTTTTTTCTAAGCTTACTTATCACGCTTTCTGTGTTCTCCTTTGCCTGCAGGGAGATGAGGTGAGGCTCGCTATTCTATTCTAATGCTTATGACTAATGATGAGGATCCCCTGGAAGAGAAGGATTCTAGTTCTCTTCCAGGGGTATCCTCATCAAAGTCATAAGCAACCCTCCCGCCTCCCCGGGCAAAGGACTATTATAATTTGGAGATATTGTTAACCTCTTTGTTCCATGTTTTTTTTCAGTCTCCGCAAAGAACAACTGACCTAACTGTCACCCCTGAGGCATGATGGGTAGCTGGGGGTCAGGAGTGCCTTAAAGGTACGGTGTCAGTTTATTGCTATGCAGCTACAAGTTCGCTTTTCAGCCTTTTTAGACTTTGTGTTTGCAATGCAGCCTGGGAGCTTCCTATGCTTTCAGTGACCTCTGAGAATTTCTACTGTTTTCTGAGCATTATAGTGTTTCCGGGGTCCCGCACATGGGCGGGAATATTCTAATGCTTATGACTTTGATGAGGATACCCCTGAAAGAGAACTAGGATTACAGGTAAGTAACTAAACTAATCCTTACAATACAATACAATATACAGCTAAGTATCGTCTGCATACATGTGGAAGGAAATGTTAGCCTGTTGTAATACTTCTGTTAATGTTTCGATGTACAGATTGTATAGGGAAGGGGATAGAGTTGATACTTGTGGAACCCCCATTTGAATCGGGGATGGTGGGGATAGCTTGTTGTTCACCAGAAATCTCTGCTATCTGTTCTCTAGGAAGGAATAAAACCATTTCAGGACTGTTCCCGGGAAGCCCATCCTATTCTTCAGGCAGTCTAATAATGTGGGATGGTTTACGGTGTCAAATGCGGACGATAGGTCAAGAAGGACAAGGAGACAGGTTTCGTTTCGGTCGAGAGCAAGCATAGCGTCATCTACTCTGTGCCGAATTGCTGTTTCCGTACTGAGGCTAGAGTTGTGGGCGGAGGTCTGTGCCTTCCTATTAGATGCTGTTAACACTAATAATATCCAAGTCTCATGTTCTTTTATTGACAGATTGTGTTCTTTTTTAATCATTTATTCCAAGTGTGATATCATATCCGGATAACAGCCGACATGTGTTTCACCCTGTGGCCAGTTGGCCGAGGGCTTTCACAAGGCTGGTTTAGACAAAAAATGATAGTCATAGGGTGAAGGTTCAGAGTGGCAGAAGATCATATATAGTTGTGAGTCCGGCATATGATAGATACCCATACGAGAAAGGGGGAACCAAGAGACACAGAGTTGATTGGGTGGGACAAAGCTGTAGAATTGTAGGGGTGAGAGAATAAAGTAAATGGGGAAAGAAGTGAAAAAGATGAGGACAAAACGTTTTGGTTATTAAAGAAGACAACTTTTAATATTACAAGTATTCACTCAAATACTTTGTAGGTCAAACTACTGGTAAAATGACAGGTAAAAATCAGTGGTAATGTACAGTTTGCTAGATGTCATGAGGAAGTTACATTATTCTGGTAATTAGCCACTGTGGGCGGCATGCTGTAGATTCAAGCCCACATACATAATATCCCCTTTCATCACGGTTATAGAAAATTATATAATTATTTACACTGGTTCACTTAGCAATCTTCATAAAATGGGAGACCTAATAACACTCGTCTTTAATTCTTGGTTCACTTGATGATTGTCCTTTTTCATTTCTCTCATACAGGTCCTCTTTCTGCAACTGTTGTGAGGGGGGAGCTTACTCCGACCTCCGTTGATGGGTGTTAGTTTTTCCATGGTGTTGCAAGTCCTGCTTTGGTTTCTAGAGATTTTAGACCCCTTCTCCCTTGTCCTCTTTCCCTGATTGTTGTGAGAGAGGTTATCAGGGCTCAGCTAATTCTATGTCAGGACCGAAGGCTCTGATTATGCTTTCTCATTTCTTTATTAGAAATGCTCAGCAGCCAATTAGAAAACAGTATGAAAAAACAAAACTGCAATACCCATAAGCACTTGGGTATCACATGACAGATCATAGAGTCACCAGTATAAAACGTCCCACAGAGAATACCAAATCCTCTTTCTTTGCTGCTCCGCAGCCAGTTAAGTACATTTCTCTTGTTACTAGTTTGTTACAGTGCTCATTGCTATTGCTGCTCCGCAGCCAGTTAAGTACATTTCTCTTGTTACTAGTTTGTTACAGTGCTTCTTGCTATTATATGCCTTGCGCTTACTTGCACTTGCTGCCTTGTTCGCGCTTTGATCGTGCGTTTCCGCTGTATGTTTCAGGCTCCCCGACGCTTCGTTTACGGGTTTGCCGCTTCGCGCTGTTTTTCCTTTTTGTGGTTCTGTCCTTGACTCGTTGTGGGGAGCGTGTGCACACCTCCCCAGTTCGGGCGCTCTGCGCCCGCGCCTCTTGCTGTCAGTGGAGCATGAGTTGGGGGCTGGGAAGCTCGCGCGCGGTGCGCGTGAGCTTCTCTTCTTTGAAAGTACAGGCGGCCGTTACCGCGCATGCGGCCATGTTTGTTGTTTACCTCCGTCCTGACGTGGAGTTCTAACGCAGGAGTAGCGTCTTCCTTATGCTCAAAGCCCACAACCTGCACTGTTAGCCCCAATTACGCCCAAAAGTCTAAATATTTACTCTTTTGTGCTGTATAATCCTCATAGGCTTGGCCTAGAGTGGCCCTTTTTTATTGGCAGGCCCTCCCTCCACTCTTTAATTTGCTCAATCAGGTTCAACCTGTTTCTGTTGGCTTGCTTTGGGGTTTGGTCACTCCCCCTGACTTTTGCGTTTGGCAAATTCGAATATTATTCCTCTGTGGGCATTATTGGTTACATTTTGTGTAATTATGGCAGAATACTTTGAAGAGGAAGATTACTACTATGATGATGACGCCTCTGGCTCCATGGACCAGGACCTAGATGAGGCTTTGGACCAGGGCGTTAAACATTCTGTAAATAAGGCGCTGGTTCGCGCTATTGCTCCCTTGAAGCGCCTTCTTTCTAACTATGCATTACAACAGGGTTGGTTGCCTTCCACTTCAGGCTGTGCTTTCTCATCTAAGTCTCTCAGCAACCCCCATAAGTCCGACTTTCAGAAGTTGGCAAAAACTTTGTCGAGTGAGCGTTCGGCTGGTAAATCCTCCAGGGAGTCTTTGGCCTCACACGCTCAGCAGACGGATACGAATGAGACAAACTCCACTTCGTCTTCTGATCAGGATGGTCCCCCACCTTCTAAGAAAGCACGAAAGGAACATTTCCTTGATTCGCCTACGCATCCTCAACTTCTCACTTTCGAGCCATCAGATATCGTACATCCCAAATCCTCCTCTTTGCTTCCTTCCCCAGCCGTAGCTGAATATGTTCAAGCACATATTCGTCAGCCATTTGAGAAGGCGGTTAGAGCTCGCCTTCGGTCAGAGTGTCCAAGGCCAGACTTGGCAGACAAATTGGCCGACACTCCGGAGGTGGATCCTACGATGGTGACATACCTTAAGAAATATGCTAAGGACCCTAAAAAGGGCATTGACAGGGCATGGCGTTCCTGCCAAGATAAATTATTAGATCTGCTGGGTCCTCTTACTAAGATCTTGGACCTGGGATTTCAGGCCAAGGAATCATCAACTCTTGTAGATCGTGATGAGTTGATTGAATGGTCAGAGAGGCTATTTGTCAACTAGGTAATGCCAATTGCGCAATGTCCTGCGAGCATCGCCGCTCCATTCTACTCAAATTGGATCCCAAGCTAGCGGAACAGTCCTCGTCGGAGTCCAGCCCGTTAGCTCAGGGCTTGTTGTTTTGCCAGCCGTTCCTGAAGGAATTGACAAAATTTGTGGCAACCTTTAGTGGGCTGGATAAGGCTCAGGCGTACCTTCGAAGAGCTTTTCGCCCGGTTTTTGCCAGGGCAGGACAATACAGGGGACGATCGTTCGGCCGTGGGTCCAATCAGAATACCCAACGAGGATTCCAGTCCCAACGTGGTGGAGGTCAGGACTCTGGCTACAATAATAGAGCCTCCTACTATCCCTCTCGTAAAGGGAGAGGTCAATTAAAAAAAGGATGCTACAGTGGTGCCCAAGGAGGACATCATGATTCTAACACTTCAAGTGAGATTGATTCCAGCTTCAGAGGTTGTCTTAGGGGGCAGGATTCCATTTTTTCTAACAAATTGGCGTCTTCAGCGATGCATGGGAGTTGGAGGCTGTTCAGGGTTACAGGATATAGTTCTATAAACCCCTCCATCAGTCCCATCCACCTCCTCCCCTGCTTTTTTCCCTTTGAGAGCAGGAGTTCATTTCAGCGGAAATCGATTCCCTTCTAAAAAAAGGGGCCATTCTTCGAACTTCCCGCCATCCTCAGGGTTTCGCAAGCACAGTTTTCCTGGTTCAGAAAAAAGGGGGCGGGTCCCGGTTAGTGCTCAATCTCAAAGACTTCAACGGTGGAGTGGTTTATCGTCACTTCAAGATGGAAGTCATCCATCTTCTGAGGGATCTTCTTCGGGAAGGGGACTGGATGGTCTGCCTCGAACTGAAGGATGCGTACTTATCGATTCCCATTTACGGTCCTCATTGTCGGTTCCTGCAATTCCAATGGCAGGGGAGTTGGTTTGAGTACAAAGTTCTCCCGTTTGGCCTCTCGTCGGCACCTTGGTGCTGCACAAAGCTTCCGAGGCCCGTCGTCGAATCCTTGCGAGCCCGGGGTGTTCGTCTAATTATCTATCTGGACGACATTCTGATCATTGCGGATTGTCCTCAAAGTTGATGACGCACTTGTAGTGGTCCATCAATCTTTTACAATCTATGTTTTTTTTTGGTAAACCCTCAGAAATCGATCTTCCTACCATCTCAGTCAATAGAATTTCTGGGTTTCCAGGTCAATACCCTCTCTTGTCAACTCCTCTTGCCCAATCAGAAGATTTGTTCCATCAAGAGGGAGTTAAATTTACTTTTATCCAGACAGAGTGTGTCGTTGAGGTCTATAGCTCGGATTGTCGGTCTGTTAGCTTCCTCAATTCAGGCAATTTTCCCGGGCCCTCTTCATTACCGGGCGCTTCAACGTTTAAAGATCTGTCATCTCCAGAAAGGCCTTCGCTTTTCAGATCTGGTCCCTCTTTCAGAGGAAGCGAGGTGGGAGATGATATGGTGGTTGGAGCATATGGAGTCCTGGAACGGGCGAGCCCTGTTGGAGCATCCTCGGAGGTGATGATAGAGTCAGATGCCAGTCTGTGGGGCTGGGGAGCCCGTTGCGGTCCGTTGTCGACGGGAGGTCGGTGGTCTCAGGAGGAGTTGTCTCTCCATATAAATTGCCTGGAACTACTAGCGGGGTCTTTTGCGATCCGCATTATCAGTCGGAGCTGATTCTGATCACTCCTCTGTGGAGGGCTCAAGCTTGGTTCCCAGTTCTCCCGGAAATGAGTTGTGCAGTGCCGCTCCTTCTTCCCCAGCGTTGGAATCTCTTGCTGGACCCTCTCGGCAATCGAGTCAGGCCACCTTCTCCTAGTTGCGTGGCGAATTTCGGGGAACGCTGGCAAGTCCCAGGCCTTTCGCGAGACGCTACCAGATTTATCAGCGAGGCTTGGTCACCCAACACTCACAAACGTTATGCAGGGGCTTGGAAACGATGGTGTGATTGGTGTGCTCAGCGGGAGGTGGATCCTGCTTCAGCAAATGTCTCTCTGATTTTTAATTTTCTGCTTCCATCGCCTCGTCCGGCCTTGCTTATCGTACGGTTAATAATTTCCGTTCAGCTATTTCCGCAGGTCATATCAATATTGATGGCAAGCCTGCGGATGAACATCCTTTGATTTCTAAGTTGCTTAAGGGTATTCGCCTAGTGAAACCACCTTGTCCAAAATACGTTGCCCTATGGGATGTTTCCTTTGTTTTGCGATTCTTGGAGGCCTGGCCTTCCAATTCTTCTTTATCCCGCAAACAACTTTTAGCAAAATTGACTATGCTATTGTGTCTTGTTTCATGCAAACGCGTGTCTGATGTTCGTCGCAGTTTCATGCCTGAGGGTGTTACTTTTGCTATTTTCAGACGCACTAAATGTAATACGTCTTCTGCAACCTATCCATCTTTTCCCAATAATCCCAAACTTTGCGTAGTTCAATGTGTTAAGGATTATTAGGTGAGTACTGCTCCTTTTCGTCAGGATATGCAAGGTCAATTGTTAATTGCTTTACAGAAGCCTTTTCGTTTTGTCACCCCAGCTACGTTGGCCCGTTGGGTCGGATGGCTCATGACTGAGGCTGGTATTGATGTCTCTATCTTTGGTGCACATTCAGCACGGGGGGCTATGGCTTCTAAAGCTTTTTCAATGGGAGTGACTTTGATTGACATCATGAAGGCCGCTGATTGGTCGTCTGATTCTGTGTTTAAAACCTTTTATTATAAACCAATTGCACATATTGCTTCTGTTGTGGTGGAGCAGCTTTGAACAAGCATAATCGGAGCCTCCGGTCCTGATATAGAATTTAAAATTTGCGAACATAGGTGACAAGAATTTTCAATTCTATTAAGGACACGGAGGCGAGGATTATCCCACCCATCTTTTTGCGTTTTGCATGTGTTACCTTGTTATTGCTTATTGCTAATTGCAAATGGTATTTTGTTTATTACCGATCCTTGTTTTTACCCCCCCCCCCTATTTATTGATCTTCTCTGCACACAAAGAATGTGTATTACGGCTCTATATCTTTTTCAGGTTCTGATCCTAAATAGAGCTTCTGTCCAGCCCGGTTCGTCCTGCCTGACGGTTATCTTCAATCCCCCGTTGTCTACGGCTGCAAGCATCCGGTCCATCATCCCAATGGATTTCTGGTGCCGCTGGTTACTCCCTTTCTGACCATTTTCATTTGAACTGTTTTAGTCGCCAAAGAAAGAGGATTTGGTATTCTCTGTGGGACGTTTTATACTGGTGACTCTATGATCTGTCATGTGATACCCAAGTACTCATGGGTATTGTAGTTTTGTTTTTTCATACTGTTTTCTAATTAGCTGCTGAGCATTTCTAATAAAGAAATGAGAAAGCATAATCCTCGCCTCCGTGTCCTTAATAGAATTGGAAATTCTTGTCACGTATGTTCGCAAATTTTGAATTTGTTGCTTCCGAGTAGAGAGATGGAGGCGCAGACAGCAACAAAATAAATGTCAGGATAAAGTGCCAGGATATAGTGGTCAGGACTAACCTAGAGCAGCTCATCACCTTCTAATACTCCAATCACCATTGATTGCATAGTTGCCCTTAACCACCACAGGCCGTCTCAGCCGCCCAAATGTCTCTCAAACGTGCCTCTTCTACTGACTCCTATTCAGCAATAAGAGAGCAGGAGGTGCCCTTTTATGGCGACGCCTGTTCTCTCTTAATTTCCTGCAGTCCCCCCTCCCCCCTGGCTGGACGCTCTTCTGGACGCTCTTCTTTAAGCTATCGAGCGGCGCTCACCTTAAGTTTCCGTCGCTTAATTGTCTTGGCTCCCAATTGGAACAGAAGCCTTGCAGAGCTCCGGCTCGCCTCACAGGACATAGCAGGAGTGGCCGTCGCTGCTCCTGTGACTGGCGCCTTCTCCTCATCTCACGGCGCCCCCTCCACCCCGGACGTAGCAGGAGCAGCCATCGCTGCTCTTGTGATTGGCACCTTCTCCTCGTCACACAGCGGGCTAGAGGCTGGTCAGTCAGTCCCTTCGCCTCCTCTCGACTCTTCTTCAATCTCGCCTCCTCTGTACGAAGCGGCGGCGACCCCGTCAGTTGTATAGTGCAGAGGTAGCGGACTCCCTATGCAGTGATCCGGCCGTCTATCATCATTGCTCAAACAAAGGAAAACGAGGACTCCAGGTCCAACATGGTAATCACCTCAACGATTGACTCTGGGCAGTACGCATCCAGCAAGTACCAGAGCATCACGAGTACCCTGCGGCTGAGTGAGGGGATGAGGCAGGGTGGGATCGAAGGGTGGAATAGATCTAGCCCTTGAGGAAGGGCTAGCTCTATTCCTATGACGCTGGGTATCCTAATATAAATTATTATTCCATGACTACATTCATGACATGTATCAATAGAATTATCGTTTATTACAATGCATTTCGGGTTAGAACTAGCCCTTCATCAGGGTGATTATTCAGTAAAGGGTGTGTTCGCAAGCTCGAATCCTGCTTCTTTCTCTGCAGTAGGTTTACCGTCCTCCATTTGGAATCCAGGAGTGCACGGAGGGGATGCTACCCCTTCGGGGTAGCGCAACTTTCACACAGTCTATAGGTCTGCCTTCATGCCACCTTGCAGTGTCAGGAACTGACAGCTCGATTGGAAGGTAGCGGTTACTCAATAAATGAACGCCAAAGGCCACTTCAGTGAGTGCTAGAATTTCCTCTGGGAAGACCGAGGAGGCACCATGTGTATGTCTGTAAAAGAATGGGCCCATGTAAAATCCTGCTTGCACATATCTGCCTAGAAGGGCCTTGCAGTCATGCAGTTGAAGAGGTCAGGGGGTCAGAGCTCCCAGCAGCAGACCAACGGCTGCTAAAATGCACCCAGTGCACACCGGCGGGCTGCTCCAAAGCACAGGCGGCACGGAAGAGGATGTGGTGTAAAGGCCAGAGCTGCTGCCTTTGGAGATGGGGAACCAGGTTCGAGTCTCTGCCTCAGCACAACATCCTGTGATTCTGGGCAAATCACATAATCTCCCCGTGTCTAAATAAAAATCAAATAAAAAAATAATGAATATGGCCTTGTGTAATGTAACGTGTTCATGTAAAGCACTCTAGTACCTTCGATTTGAGTTAATACAAGCAGCAACAACAAAAAAACAGACCAGGTCAACATAAACAGCCATTGGGATGTAGTATTAGTGAGCAGAATGGCAATGCTAGCTGTGGTTAACCTACGTACACTGCACACACTACTATCTTGCACTACAATGTGTTTGGTGATTGCAGCTCAACCTCTGCTGGCAATCACAGGCTCCAGAAAGCCAATCAGGTGACCTGTGGTTTAGTCAGAGCGTAGGAGTAGCTATAAACTGCACTACTGCTGGGCCCCTGTGAGTACCGCTACTCTCCTTGTCTAGGGAGAAGCTCCGGTACTAATGAAAAGAAAAACGAAAAGTGACGATACTGCTGTGGTGCGTTGAATGGCCGTGGGCCATCCGACGCACCAGGGCTCATATGCGTCTGACGTCCCCCGGCCGTCCGATCACATGTCATAGGGAATCCCTCTGGTGCGGGCACCAGAGGGATAAAAAAAAAAAAGTCTAACTAACACGTCAAGATTTTTCAATTCTATTAAGGACACGGAGGCTTTGGATTATGCTTCTTTTCTTAACTGAAAGACAACAGCAGCCAATAAAACGTTAACTAGCATAACCCGGAAAGACAGCCCCTCTATAGTATGCACCAATTGTATAACCCCCACTGGTATAAATGTCCTAAACACAATACTTCCTCTTTCTTTTCTGCTGCAGCAGCGAGTTAAGTCCTTTTATTCATATCTAGCGTGATTTACAGTTACTGTGATATTTATTTCAATTGCATAAGGTTGTGAAATGGTTGCGATTGACCAGCGTTACACTTAAAATTGCATTGTAGCGATATAATTGCTGGTGGCTCGAGGAGAGTGGGAGCAGGACAGACACGCTTTGGGCGGTCAGGGCGATTCAGAAAAGGGGGTGGTGATGGACAGAGCATCTGAATTAAGCAGAACACTCATACCCAGTCAAAAGATCAGGGCTTGATCCATCACTGTTTTTTAGCTCACTGCACCATCCCAGTTCAGAACCTGGCTACATGCAAATTAGTCTGTCCCTGGCCCAGTGCATCATGGGAACAGGGCAGACCAAACTACCAAGCCAATTCTTTACTGGAAAGGAAACAAGCTTCCGGGGACCGGTTTCTGGCATTGCAGCCGTCTTCGGCCCGGCTTGCTTGAATCCTGATGGTGCAATGAGCAAGGGACTCATGTCTGAGCATACCCTTATGTGGAAAAGTAAATTTTGCCATGTTCTGTGTCCCTACGCCTCATCCATCATATGTTATGTGTGCATGACCAATATGCATATGTTATTCCCCATGTCCGATTAAAGACGCAATTATAGTTGTGTCCACCTCTGGTATGTCATTCCCCAGTCCTCATGAGTAATATGAGTATCAGGCCTATGTAAAGCTATGTTGCCACGTTTCTCAGTGTGTACGTTATTTTATTATAAAGTCCCCGTTTCCAGGCCTCAACAGGGCCCGGACATCAGATTCAGCTCCTGTCTCCTGAAGCCTCGCTGAGGAGCGATGCAGCCCCCACCTGTATCCTCGACCTTTCACTTACTTCCTGCCTCGCAGTGCCCGGTGCAGCTTGGCTCTGCCTCTGAGTCTGCCAAAAGTATGTTATGATTCCAGCTATCAGTTTAGTCCTCCTTCTCTGCATTCCTAAGCTACTGAACTGCATCAATAGTTTCCGTCATTGTCTAGCCTATGCGGCTCCATGTTAAGAGAAATACTGTATTTAATGGTCATTTAATATTCTTCATCACGCACTACATGTAGAATAATGCATGGTCCAGTCTTAGAGTCAGTTAGCCTTTCCCCTCTTGACTTCTAGTTTATATCAACATGTTCTCTAAACATCAGATACTAGATAGAGTTTAGGTACATGTCGCTCCGACCCTCCAGACTTTAGTCTCTGCTCCTAGCACAGAGTTCATAGCCCCCAGCTTCTCCTCGTAACACGTCATTACCAGTTTGCGCGCACCACCAGGTTAGAGGTCCCGGCTCCTTAGGTAGCCCCCTCCTATGTTTCCGCCCATTCATGACATATCCTGTTACGTCTGCACCACATGTCTATGTATACGCCCAGTTACACCTCTTTTTACTCTTATCTTTCGCGACTGCTACGCGTCACGCCTTCTGTTCCACCCACTGCTACGCCTACTGCAATGTAATGCTATGTGTTTGCGCTATGTATATATGCTCGTATATTGTTATTAAAAGTTAGCGTGCTCATCCCAGATCCTGGCCCCCGGCAGCTGCCATCCTATTCCCGTGCAGGTTGTCCTGTTCCTGTCCTTATGCTGTATTAAACCTGCAAAACTCCTACTACCTCGAATCTTGACTCTTATTTATTGAGCTATCTGTTATGATATATGTCTAGTCAAAAATAGGGTATTATTTATTTATTTACCACATAATGGCGCCCGAACAAGGACTTGCCCTTTCCCCACGCGTCGGTGAAGCCACGCCGACCCCCTGACCCTCTGCAGCCGTGACGGAACCATACCGGCCACGTGCAGATATTTCTGCTTCAAGTATCCCTCAGGCCCACGGAGGAGACGGAGGAGGCGGTCCAGCATCCAAACGAGACGGTGGAGGAACGCGGCGAGTCCCGACCAGAGCCCAAGCCAAGAGTCCAAGGTCCGAGGTATCCGGAGGCCCACCCGTAACTGAAGTCCGAAGTTCGTCGTCCGTCGTCGTAGCAGTCCAGTCCAGTCCGAAGCTTTCCGTTCTTGCTGCCCGGTGAGTACCATTACTGGGGTAGTATCTAGACAGGGTCAATCTAAATTGACTCTGGTCCGTGGGTTGGTGGTACCCAGGCCCACAAACGAAGTGTTCACCTAGGTGGATACGGGTCTTGATGCGTCCCTTTATGGGACCGGTATGTTCCGTACTGTTTCAGCAGTGCATCCAGTAACTCTAGTCTGTTCCGTTCTCGAGAAATTCTTGTGTTTCTGTTCTCAGTATTCCAGGTAATATTTCTGTCCGAACTGTAATGTTATGATGTTGTTCAATGTATTTCCAATGTCGTGGTATGCCTGAATTGTTTTCCCAATTGTTATTGTTCCTCGTCTATTGTATTGTGTTCCGATTCAAGTTTACAATGTCTCTCTTTTCGAGATTACATCAGTTAAAAACTAGAAAGGGTTTGTTAGAAGAAGCAGTTCCTGTTCCGCCTAGGGACAGTCCAGGTCACTTTATGTATCAGAAACATGGCATAAGCGCCATATTGTATCTAGATTTATGGGTAGATTATACCAAACAGTTAGAAGAAAAGTATAGATGGCCCGTATCGGGTACATGGGATGCCGAATGCATCATGCGAGTAGAAGAAGCATTATGGAAAAAGAAAGCCAGACAGTCACAGAAAGATGCCATCGAGTTATGGCGCAAAGAAGCTCATAAAAGAACCGAAAAAGAAATCAGAAAGTCAGAACTAAGTAGAGAATCCCAAGAACGAGCCCAAGAAAGAGAATTAATCGAGATAGGTGAACGAGTTAGAACTGAGCAATCAGACAGACAGAGGCATGCCCTTAATAAGGGTATGTATCCTCTTCTTGCTGAGGGCTTGCCAAAAGCGACCCCAGAGGCATCCAGTAATTTCCCGCCACCATTAGTTCCGACCAAGCTACGTCACAAACCGACCGCAGCTGATATTTTTATTTCGTCCTATCTGGACGACACAGTCCCCGAATATGCAAATCCTGTTCACGCTCCGCCAGTCCCTGTAAACCAGGTAATTCCTGCTCCTCCAGACACCGGGGTGCCCTTAACAGCTCCCCCGGGTCAGCCCGCCATACAAGTCCAGCCCACGTTACAATTACCGACCTTGCCAGGACGAAAAGCATCAGTTGATGATTCTAGTTTAGGGGCCGCAGGGGGAGGTCTTCCTCAAACCCCGCCGCCATACAAGCGTTTATCAGCACTCGAATTACATGCTCAAGCATCACAGCGTACTCCTAAAAGTAATAAGTCTGTTGCAGAAATCAGGCAAACCCTTGGCGAATGTGTCTATGACCCAGTTCCAGGCGAATTTAATATGGTTTTATATTCCGTACGCATAAGGAGGGTGACCGAGTATCTAGTCACCTTGCCGAATATGAAAGAAGATCTAGACAGAATATATCGTTTCATCCGTACAGGGGATGATCCAGAAAGTATTAGTAATGCCATGTCTCAAAGGAAAGCCGAGATTCAGCGCATGATATTAAAGTTCTTAATTAACTGTCTAATAAGAGAACAAGATTACCCGTCTAAAGATCCAGCCGAAATGAAAATCCTGACAAAGTGGAGTGATAATATAGCCGAAGGAAAGCACAATACCATTAGTGCCATGGAAAGTATGTACAAGAAAATCCGTAGAGAAATAATAAAGATACACGAACAGCGTAAAGCAGCACAAGTAAGCGAGAAAGAAAGTACCTCCGATCCTGAAGAGGAAGACGACGAGAATACTGCCAGAATAGCGTATGTAGGGAAACCTAGATTTCCAGATCGCCATTTACGTCTAGAACCCAAGTCTACTTTCCATCATCCAGCACCAGAACAAGGTTCCCTAGAACAAGTATTTCAAGCTACCGATCACATTCTGAAATCACGAATCGGTTATAGTGAGTTAAGTACTATGCATGAACAGGAACTAGTCCGATCAGCAGTCAGATGGATTACTGATTCTACCACTTTTCCAGACGAAATAGTGGCACAAATGTTTCTGAAATTGCCCCCAGCCGAGCAGCGACTGGTGGGTATGTATATGATTCAGCACCTCATTACTCTGTATGAGGGTCAGCACTCTGATCCAGGCCCGTTACATGATATCCTGAACGAGTTACTCCAGTATAAATGGAGAGGTCTAGGTACCGATTTAATTAGTGTCATTCTAGAACAGCGTCACAAATATAGAACATTCTTGAACCCGCATTTTGTTCATGTCTCACCCCCAGAAAGTAAATCATTCTACATAGACAGACAGAATCCGTTACGAGAAGTCCACCCAGTTAAAGGAACGGGTGGCGAAATGCAGCGAGTGTTTGTATACACTCCAATCACAAAGATGGAACTCCTTGAAATGAAGAAATTAATTCCCTGTCATGACAAAGATCCAGCAGGGTTCCATCGAGAATTAAAAGACATGCTCCGTATGGGAGAATACACATACCCAGATATCATTAAAATGTTAAAGGTTCTGCTACCCGCAGGGGTGTATGAAAAGCTAAAGGAAAAAGAATGGGAGGTGGGAGAGAAAAAGATAGATTGGGCAGTCCTAGAAGCAGAAGATAAGATACGTGTACCAGGTACTGGTCTAGGAGAGAAATGTAAAGAATTACCAGAATTATTAATTCAAGTTTTACCCAGATTATTAACAACGAGAAAAGAAGACTGGGATGCAATCTCAGCCTGTAAACAGAAACAAGATGAAGATATTAGTGATTTTTATTCTAGATTTGAAAAATGTTTCAGTATCAACAGTGGTCTCAAGACAAGTAGTGAGTCATACCCTCACCTTTTCGTTACTAAATTAGTCGAGAATTCAAGTCCACCAATTAAAAACCGAGTTTTGAAAGTCGAAAGTACCTGGCAAGCTAATACCCCGTCCCAGATGTTGCAGATGCTCCAGTACCACCAGAATAGAATCAGGGAAGAGCAAGAACACGAGAGAAAACGTATGAAAGACACGAAAATGAAAGTGCTAGTTGCACAATCTGTTCCTCAAGACAGTCAGAAGAGGGGTCCGAATCAAGCCAGTCATCCTGCAGCTCCCGTTAAAGGGAACTGCAATTATTGTAAACAGCCAGGTCATTTTATAAGTGAGTGTGCAGTTCTGAAACATAACATAGCTACTGGTAAGACTAAAGAAAGACCACGTCCGCCTAGACAGGAACAAGTTTCACAGATTCCTCAGCCACAGAATGCACAACAGACAGTTACAGCACCGCAGCCTATTGCTGCAACACAGCACGTTACATCGCAGATGTACCAGTATGCACAGTCTGAGTATCCAGAGTACCAGCCATATTCATGAAACAGCCTAGAGAGGGAGGTAGGCTTGCCTCTTATCGAGATACCTGTAGATCAAGAAGGTCCCTATGTTCACAGTCAAGTATTAGGGAAAGACAGAAAGTTTTTGATTGATACAGGGGCAAGTAGGACCACAATTAGTCATGCCGAAGTTCCAGGGGCTCCGCTCTCAGGCTCAAGAAATGTTTCCCTTGGATTTTCAGGAAAGCCTATCGTTAATGAGATTTCAAAGCCAGTCACTCTAGAAGTAGGTCCATTGTCCCGCACTACTGATCTGTTACTTACTAAGTCATGTCCAGAAAACCTATTAGGCATTAAAACACTGAAAGAGTTAGGTGCAGTTATATGCTGTTCCCCAGAGGGAATACGTCTGTTCCTACGTGACTTTAAGGGTCACTATGTATTACGAGATTTTGATTCCAGATTGTCTAATGTCCCGCAGCATTTATGGGCGCAAGGTCCAACTGATGTAGGTTACATGCAAATCACACCCCATCGTGTGACTCTCAAACCAGGTGTAGTGTTACCACGAATCAGACAGTATAGATTGCCACCCGAGGCTGTAGCAGCCTTATCCAAAATTATTGACGAGCTCATGGCTCAAGGAGTAGTTGTAGAAACTGACTCCAATGTATGTAACTCTCCGATCATTCCAGTCATGAAACGTACTGATCCAAATGCACCCCCAGTATATCGATTAGTGATTGACCTACGAGAACTTAACAAATGTATTATTCCGCAGTACCCAGTTGTCCCAGACATCTCTTCCCTATTGACAGCCATTGATTCCGAAGCCACGTTCTTCACAGTAATAGACCTCAAGAATGCATTTTTTAGTGTTCCTATTCATCCAGACAGCCAGTTTCTTTTCGGATTTTGTTTAAATGGAAGGAGCTATATGTTCACACGCGCTCCTCAAGGTTTCACAGAAAGCCCTAGTATTTACAGTCAAGCACTCAAGAGACAATTAGACAACATTCACATGCCAACTGACACTGCCCTGCTCCAGTATGTCGATGATCTACTGATCACAGCCCGTTCTGAACGTGACTGCGAGCGAGCGTCACTGACGGTTCTGTATTTCCTAGCCGAGATGGGGCACAAGGTGTCCCCTTCGAAGCTTCAATTCTGTGTCCAGCAAGTGGTATACTTAGGACACTTACTGTCCAAGAGGGGTAGGCAGTTGACACCAGACCGTATCCAGTTGATAGCGAGTCTTCCCCAGCCCAGGACCCAGAAGGAGGTACGTGCCTTTATCGGCCTTACTTCTTATTGTAGACAATGGATTCCCCAGTATGCATTTCTAGCCAAGCCACTGATACAGTTAACGACACAGGAGGCAGCCGTATCGACTGTTCTCCCTTGGACATCTGAACATACACTTAGTTTCAACGAGTTAAAGAAAGCCCTATGCCAAGCTCCAGTTCTAGCTACACCGAACTACAGTAAGCCTTTTACACTTTTCGTTACTGAACGCGAAGGTACAGCATTATCTGTTCTTACACAAGATCAAGCAGGACAATACAAGCCCTGTGCTTATTTTTCGAGCACACTAGATCCTGTAGCCCAGGCTCTGCCTGCGTGCCTCAAGTCAGTTGCAGCCACAGCACTAGCTATCAGACAAAGTGATTCCATAGTTTTAGGACACTCCTTGACAGTACAAGTCCCACACTCCGTAGAAGTTCTTTTAAACCGAACACAAACACAGCACTTGACAATTGCACGTTTAACAGGTTATGAATTGACACTGTTCCAGCCACACATAGATATTAGACGCTGCAACATCCTGAATCCTGCTACACTGTTACCATCAGTTAATTCAAATCCAGCCACACATGATTGCGTGGAAGTAGTTAACATTACGACAAAGCCAAGACAAGACCTGACAGACATTCCGTTACCAGATCCTGACCTGACACTTTATGTGGATGGTTCATGTATGAGAACTAGTACAGGAGAACTAGTCGCCGCGTATGCAGTGACTACTGACACCGAAGTTATTGAAACACACCGTATTGATACCCTGTCCGCTCAAGCAGCAGAGCTAGTTGCTCTGACACAAGCCTGTATACACGCCAAGAACCTGAAAGTTAATGTTTACACAGATTCACGTTACGCATTTGGAGTTGTTCACGACTTTGGAGTGCTCTGGCAGGAGAGAGGTTTCATGACTTCTCATGGAACCAAGATTCAGCATGGTCTCCTTATTCAAGCTCTGTTAGATGCAATACACTTACCGACATCTATCGCTATCATGAAATGCAAAGCACATACGAAAGTCACTGACATTATTTCTCAAGGTAATGATCTAGCAGATCGCACAGCCAAGCTTACAGCACAGACTCTAGACAGTCCAGTTAACCTGACACACACTCCAGATCCGATTACATGTATGACAGTTAAGGACCCTACTCAAGATGTCATAGATATCCAGTTACATGCTACTCCTGAAGAAATCAAGAAATGGTCCGAACAAGGAGGGGTCCAGACAGATCAAGGATGGTTAACGAAGGGTAGAGCCACATGGTTTCTCCCCGACTCTATGGTTCAAGTCATTATTAATACCGCACATAGTCCAGCACATTTAGGAGAAAAAGCTATGTTAGACAGTATCCAGAACATTTGGTTCAACAAACATTTACGAGCTGCAGCTAAGCAGAAAGTCCGTACCTGTATGATATGTTGTCAGTTTAATCCAGGTAAAAGTGTCCCGGTGGAACAAGGTGGTTTCCAGCCCCCTGACCACCCTTTTGAGGTCCTCCAGATGGATTATATTCAGATGGAGCGATGTCGAGGTTTCAAGTATGTCCTTGTAGTTGTATGCGCTTTGTCCAGATGGACAGAAGCATATCCAGTTCCAGATTACACAGCCGCGACCACTGCCAAGCAGTTGGTTCGTGAATTCTTCCCTCGATATGGACTCCCTAGAGTCGTATATTCTGATAACGGTCAGCCATTCTCATCTGAGTTGATGAAGCACGTTTCCCTGTTGTTAGGGTACCAGTGGAAGTTCCATTGTGTACGCCATCCCGAAGCAGCCGGTCTAGTCGAGAGACATAATCAGACTCTGAAAATTCGAATTGCAAAAATATGTAAAGATAAGGGTGTGGACTGGCTAGTAGCTCTGCCAGTCGCTTTGTTTTATATGCGCATGGTCGCACATTCCAGATCAGGTCTGTCCCCGTATGAGGTCGTATTCGGCCGCCCCCCTAACATGTGGGGTACTCCTAGACCCCGAAGTATTACTGATGTTTCATGTAATATGCTGACAGATTACCTAGCTTCCTTGATGTCTGCCCTCAACTCATGTCGTTCACAGGTTGCTGCCGCATTTCCAGACAATACCGAGGTGGCACCGCATGAAATCGTTCCAGGTTCGATGGTGCTCGTCCGGAACTTTGACAGATCAAGTCCGCTGGAGCCACGTTGGAAGGAGCCCCGTCAGGTCCTCCTCACCACCCGTACAGCCGTGAAATTGGAAGGACGCCGCGGCTGGGTGCATTTTTCGCACGTCAAGAAATTCTACGGATTAAAGCCGGTCTCTAAAAACATTTCCCAGGATATCAAGACTTGTCAAAACATTGTTCCTAAGGACTGTCCCGCAAATGACATTGATACAACCCCTCCCTTGGTAGAGAAAACTCCGCAGCAGGAGTATAAGCAAAAACTCCGGTCTAGTAAAATAAGTCAGTCAGTTTGATTGTATAAGTCCTCCCCTAGGTGAAACGGTTAGACTGTTTCTGACATGTATAAAATAGACCCTCATAGTGAGAGAGTTAGTCAAAACTCAATTCAATGTATCGTTTTTCTAAGTTTCATATTATTCATCAGCATTATGATTTCCTGCACCAGTTATGCCTTTTTCCTATATTTCCCAGTTCTTCATGTAAATAAGTCTGCTAATGTTACAGCAGAGCACACGTTTAGTGATCTGCCTCCTCACGAATATTCATACCGCCTCGCTATGCGTAATAACTCATTTATCCGCATGTTACATTACTCACACCAGACCAGCAATGCCACTAATTGTTGGGTGTGTGGTCGACTCCCCCCTTTCCAGACACCGAAGGGAGTTCTGCCACTTTTTCCTTATCCGTTCTCACATAATGGTTCGTGTGGAGCATGGTCCACGTTAACGTCATCCTCAACAGATATGTCTTTTCTTAACAGTACATGTTTCCCAGACAAGCAAGGTCTCCCCCACCGAACAGGTTTAGATCTAGAAAATGAAGTGTATAATTTAGGTAACTATTCTTCGAATTTTATGGTCCTGAATGTTCAGTCTGATACTACTCCAGACTCACCTGCTATTTCAGTACTACCAGTCAAAGGCGAATTATGTGTCCGAAATAAGGGTTCCGTACACGTAGGACATAGTGATTGTACTACTATTGTCAAGTATAGTGACAGTGGGAAATCTATTTTTAAAGCTTCACGTCATTCTTATTTTGTTTGTGGTCAAACTGCATATGTTCGTCTGCCCCTCGATTGGGAGGGAACCTGTTACATTGCTTTCCTACTGCCACCTGTTTTCCTAGCCCCACCTGACTACCATAGGAATTCCTACCTAGTACATACTAGACACAAGAGAAACCTCCCGATTGTCGATTATACTGAGACTGCTGCAGAGCAATTCATTGATATTGATAAAGGTGTGTTCCCTTATTTAGGTACAGTTGTAAATAGTAAGCGAATCCGTAGGTTAACAAGAACCCTTGAAGCAGTAGTAGATGAGACTGCCTCCGCTCTAGGTAACTTAACCGAAGAGCAATCCTTTATGAGAATTGTCGTGCTCCAGAATCGTCTCGTCCTTGACGTCATACTGGCCGATAGGGGCGGGGCCTGTAGAGTCCTCGGATCTAGTTGCTGCATTTTCATTCCAAATAACGCGCCGTCTGTTTATTCAGCTATAACCAGACTTCATAAAATTGCCCATCTGTTACACCAGAATCCAGGCACCTGGACATGGTCCGGTTGGTTCTGGAATATAATTTCCGCCTGGGGATGGAAAGTCCTGTCCTTCCTAGGTATTGCAGTAGCGATCATATTCAGCTGCTGCCTCTGTATACAATGTGGCCCTGCGATTTGCGGCATGTGTGCTACCTCTTGTATTCCTAGTCCCAAGCCCCGTTCTAAATCTCGTTCCAAGACAATTCGAGATGAACAAATGGTACTGTATGAAATGATAGACGGTATCATGAATATTGATGTTTCCTGATGGAAACGTAGTGACAAGGAGGGAATGTGGAAAAGTAAATTTTGCCATGTTCTGTGTCCCTACGCCTCATCCATCATATGTTATGTGTGCATGACCAATATGCATATGTTATTCCCCATGTCCGATTAAAGACGCAATTATAGTTGTGTCCACCTCTGGTATGTCATTCCCCAGTCCTCATGAGTAATATGAGTATCAGGCCTATGTAAAGCTATGTTGCCACGTTTCTCAGTGTGTACGTTATTTTATTATAAAGTCCCCGTTTCCAGGCCTCAACAGGGCCCGGACATCAGATTCAGCTCCTGTCTCCTGAAGCCTCGCTGAGGAGCGATGCAGCCCCCACCTGTATCCTCGACCTTTCACTTACTTCCTGCCTCGCAGTGCCCGGTGCAGCTTGGCTCTGCCTCTGAGTCTGCCAAAAGTATGTTATGATTCCAGCTATCAGTTTAGTCCTCCTTCTCTGCATTCCTAAGCTACTGAACTGCATCAATAGTTTCCGTCATTGTCTAGCCTATGCGGCTCCATGTTAAGAGAAATACTGTATTTAATGGTCATTTAATATTCTTCATCACGCACTACATGTAGAATAATGCATGGTCCAGTCTTAGAGTCAGTTAGCCTTTCCCCTCTTGACTTCTAGTTTATATCAACATGTTCTCTAAACATCAGATACTAGATAGAGTTTAGGTACATGTCGCTCCGACCCTCCAGACTTTAGTCTCTGCTCCTAGCACAGAGTTCATAGCCCCCAGCTTCTCCTCGTAACACGTCATTACCAGTTTGCGCGCACCACCAGGTTAGAGGTCCCGGCTCCTTAGGTAGCCCCCTCCTATGTTTCCGCCCATTCATGACATATCCTGTTACGTCTGCACCACATGTCTATGTATACGCCCAGTTACACCTCTTTTTACTCTTATCTTTCGCGACTGCTACGCGTCACGCCTTCTGTTCCACCCACTGCTACGCCTACTGCAATGTAATGCTATGTGTTTGCGCTATGTATATATGCTCGTATATTGTTATTAAAAGTTAGCGTGCTCATCCCAGATCCTGGCCCCCGGCAGCTGCCATCCTATTCCCGTGCAGGTTGTCCTGTTCCTGTCCTTATGCTGTATTAAACCTGCAAAACTCCTACTACCTCGAATCTTGACTCTTATTTATTGAGCTATCTGTTATGATATATGTCTAGTCAAAAATAGGGTATTATTTATTTATTTACCACACTTCCACTCCTATAGTGGCCAAAACGATTCAGAAAAGATGGTGGTGATGGACAGAGCATCTGAATTAAGCAGAACACTCATACCCAGTCAAAGGATCAGGGCTTGATCCATCACCGTTTTTTAGCTCACTGCACCATCCCAGTTCAGAACCTGGCTACATGCAAATTAGTCTGTCCCTGGCCCAGTGCATCATGGGAACAGGGCAGACCAAACTACCAAGCCAATTCTTTACTGGAAAGGAAACAAGCTTCCGGGGACCGGTTTCTGGCATTGCAGCCGTCTTCGGCCCGGCTTGCTTGAATCCTGATGGTGCAATGAGCAAGGGACTCATGTCTGAGCATACCCTTCCACTCCTATAGTGGCCAAAACGATTCAGAAAAGGGGGTGGTGATGGACAGAGCATCTGAATTAAGCAGAACACTCATACCCAGTCAAAAGATCAGGGCTTGATCCATCACCGTTTTTTAGCTCACCGCACCATCCCAGTTCAGAACCTGGCTACATGCAAATTAGTCTGTCCCTGGCCCAGTGCATCATGGGTACAGGGCAGACCAAACTACCAAGGCAATTCTTTACTTGAAAGGAAACAAGCTTCCGGGGACCGGTTTCTGGCATTGCAGCCGTCTTCGGCCCGGCTTGCTTGAATCCTGATGGTGCAGTGAGCAAGGGACTCACATCTGAGCATACCCTTCCACACTTGTGGTGGCCAAAACGATTCAAAAAGGGGGGTGGTGATGGACAGAGTATCTGAATTAAGCAGAACACTCCTACCCAGTCAAAAGATCAGGGCTTGATCCATCACCGTTTTTTAGCTCACTGCACCATCCCAGTTCAGAACCTGGCTACATGCAAATTAGTCTGTCCCTGGCCCAGTGCATCATGGGAACAGGGCAGACCATACTACCAAGCCAATTCTTTACTGGAAAGGAAACAAGCTTCCGGGGACCGGTTTCTGGCATTACAGCCGTCTTCGGCCCGGCTTGCTTGAATCCTGATGGTGCAGTGAGCAAGGGACACTCCTACCCAGCTAAAAAACGGTGATGGATCAAGCCCTGATCTTTTGACTGGGTAGGAGTGTTCTGCTTAATTCAGATACTCTGTCCATCACCACCCCCCTTTTTGAATCGTTTTGGCCACCACAAATGTGGAAGGGTATGCTCCGATGTGAGTCCCTTGCTCACTGCACCATCAGGATTCAAGCAAGCCGGGCCGAAGACGGCTGTAATGCCAGAAACCGGTCCCCGGAAGCTTGTTTCCTTTCCAGTAAAGAATTGGCTTGGTAGTTTGGCCTGCCCTGTTCCCATGATGCACTGGGCCAGGGACAGACTAATTTGCATGTAGCCAGGTTCTGAACTGGGATGGTGCAGTGAGCTAAAAAACGGTGATGGATCAAGCCCTGATCTTTTGACTGGGTAGGAGTGTTCTGCTTAATTCAGATACTCTGTCCATCACCACCCCCCTTTTTGAATCGTTTGGGCGGTCAGGGAGCAGTCCGCTGTCTATTGCCACAGTACTGATGCATGCGCGAACTGCCGGATCGGTTTTTATTACCGATCGGATGAACGTGCATACGCGTCCGAGGACAGCTCTATCCCCGGTCCCATTGGAGCGCCCGACAGGGAGAAAAAGCATGGCAGGGAACTGCCCTAGGGGGAAGAAAAGGGGTGGCTCCTTCCATTATTATTATTATTATTATTATTATTATTATTATTATTATTAATAAAGAAAATAGTTCCTAGTTCGATTTTTCTGGTCAGGGATATACAATTCGGCAAACATATATTTTTATAACAGAGATAGGCTGGACTAAGTTATATTCAGGTTGGTAAGGGATTTTAGGGTTTTTTCACCCCTGGGTTTCTCCCACCCCACCCGAACCTCCTCCACACCCCCAATAGCACGATGGTGTACTATGCCAAGGAGGTTGACCAGTGGCAGATTATAACGACTATGCAGAATTTAAAGAGGTGCCCTATGAGCACCATATGGAGGAGCAATTGGTGAAAGCCCTGGATACCCACGTCCAGGGTTTGTGAACAGGGCACTGATTAAGGCTTTACAACCATTTACAAAGCCCCTGAAAAACTAAAGCGCAAATTTAAGGCATCTCTGGGTGAGTCATCATTACACTCCTCATCAGAAGTCTTTTCCCAGGTGGTGTCTAGTGTCATTAGTGGTTATGGCGGTTCCCTCCCTTCTGGAAACTCATTCCTATTGAATCCAGGAGAGGCGGAGGAGTCTACTCCTGCCGCATCGGACACCTCTGACTCTTAGCAGGACTGCTGTTGTCTTTCAGTAAAGAAAGAGAAGAATAATCCGAAGCCTCCATGGACTGCCATAGAATTCCCTTTCCCTCAAACTGCCTCAGGATCTGGGGAAGAGCTTCCCCAGTTCCCGAGGCTGTCTCTTTAGTTTTTCTGAAATGACAATCAGCGCACATGTCGCATTACCAAGAGGCTCATTTCAGTTTCGCTTTCTACGTGCTTAGGGGTCTATTTCAGCCCCCTGAATGATGAATGAATGAAATTGGTTTTATAGAGCGCACTTCTACCCTGAGGCCTCGTAGCGCTTAGGATGGGTGGGCGGGGACAACAAAACAGGCTGTGCAATTTAGTAAAAGAGGAAGGTTTTCAGAAGTTTGCGGAACTTTAGTAGGTCTGGTTCACTACGCAAGGTGAGGGGCAGGGAGTTCCAACAGGAGGCAGCATTCCAGGAGAAAGAACGCCCCCCCATCTAGCTCGTTTGATTTTATGTGATACTGCCAGAAAAGTAGTGCTGGAACGCAGATTTCTGGAGGGGTGGTAAGGAGTCACTAAGGAACAGATCATAGCAGGGCCTGCGAGCCACATAGCTTTGTGGGCTATGCACATCACCTTGAATTGGATCCTGGCCTGTATTGCCAGCCAGTGGAGTTTTTCCAAAGCAGCTGACCCTGAGTGTCTCCGAGGCAGCCTCAGCAGTAAGCGTGCCGCAGAGTTCTGAGTCACCTGAAGTTTTTTGATGGTACTCGCCGGGGCACCCAGATACAGGGCGTTCCCGTAGTCAAGGCGGGACAAGATAAGAGCCTGCACCATGATCCGACGTGCCTGAAAAGGGAGAAGGGGCAGAACCTTCTTCAGCATCCTCATCATGCCGAAGCAGGTGGCAGAGAGCTTGGTGCCTTGATGATTGAAGCAGAGGGTGCTATCCAGCCTGAGCACGTAGAAAGTCAGGAGAGGTATCGATGGAAAGGGGAGAAGCTCCCCTTCCTAATGGTACCCCTCCCTAGTGGATCCCTGCTTCGAAATCGCCCCAGGAGAGCGATCCCCAAGCAGGGATCCACCCACTAGACTCCAGGGAGGGGGGAGCTGCCCCTTGGGCAAGGGCCTTTGCTTCCCCATATTAATTTGGGTAAATTCTGTCTTTCTGCCCCCCTGTGGGGAAGAGAGGGGTAGTAACCCCCAATATGCCCCCCGGGGGGCCAAAAGCCCACTAGATACCAAGGGATTATTTTCAAATTTGAATTAGGGGTGCGGGCTGCCCAATACCCTGCCGCAAAATTACAGTCTTTCTGCCCTGAGGGGTAGGAAGCCTACTAGACAGCAGTTTTTTTTCCCCTGTTGAAATTAGGGGTGGGGCTACCCAAGATGGGCATTCCGATGCCCCTGCCCCCCCCACAAAATTCCAGTCTTTCTGCCCCCTGTGGGGGAGAAAGCCCACTAGATACCGGGATTTTGTTTTCACTGCAGTTAGGGATGGGGGCTGCCCAAGAGGGGCATGCCAATGCCCACACCCGCAAAATTACATTCTTTCTGCCCCCCAGGGGGCAGAATGGGGGAAGTAGCCCCCAATCTGCCTCCGGGGAGGGAGGGGGAGTAGAAACGACCATTAGATACAAGGGATTTTTTTCTCATTGAATTTAGGGGTGGGGACTGCCCAAGGCCCCCTCCTCAAAATCCCACAGTCTTTGTGCCCTCCCCCCCAGAGGCAGAGGAGGCAATAGCCTCTGATCTGCCCCCTGGGGTGGAGGGGCAGAAAGCCCACTAGGCCCCAGGTATTGTTTTTTTTATTTATACATAGGGGCGCTTGGCTGGTGGTATGTGTGGATGGCGCTTGGCTGGTGGTGTGTGTGGATGGTTGTGTGCGTGTAGTGACTCTTGACTGGTGGCGTGGCTTGCATGGATCCCCCAGCGTTTTCTTACCTAGAATCCCCCACAACCCTTAAGTTTACTTACAAAGTCACATTTTCCTCACATGTCTGTGTGGGTAAGTTATAGAATCATCACGCAGGCACAAATTTGCTATGGCCCAGCATACCTCTTGATCTCCCGAGAATTATTATGCCTCACTTGTGTGGATGCCCAAAGGAGCGCAAGCCGAAAAACATATAAACCAACTGCCTTGCTAAACCCGCTTTGGGCCCTTTCAATTTCTACACGTTTTAGGCCCTTCCAGGTCATAGGCACTTGGCCCATTCACACAAGTAAGGTATCACTTTTATCAGGAGGGAAATGCTGGGTAGTAGGAAAATTGTGCTGTGCGGTGATCCCATAACTTTCCCACATGGATATTAGTGGAAAATGTGACTTTTGGCTTGCATGGACCCACCAACGTTTTCCTATCCCAAATCCCCTGCAAACCTGAAATTTAGCTGAAAAAATCTAATTTTTCTCAATTTCTGTGTGGGAAAGTTGTGGGTTCACAGGGCTGACACAAGTTCCCTACCACCCAGCGTTTCCCTTGGTCTCACGATAAAAATGGTATCTCACTCGTGTGGGTGGGCCAAGTACACACGACGGGCAATGTTGAACGGTAAAAAAATGTATTCTGTTAAGTTAGCCTCTATTCCTTTTCCATTTTGTCTACCAGCCTCCATTTTGTGTTTCTGTGGGGCCTCTTTTTATTAAGTCAGAAGTTACGTGTTCACTGAAACCTAGTGGTGCTGATAATACTTACGTGCCAGAATAGAGGCCCTGCCCTTCCGAAAGGCCCCGAGCACGCAGATGTTCACCAATGCCTGTACCCACCCTTACCTATCTAAAAAGATGACGTGGGTAGGGGTTTATTAGAATTCAACAGTTCAGTATGTAAGCATTATACAAAGGGGTTGTGTAAGCATTATGTAACAATGACGAAGTGATTTCAATGTGTTTCACAAGGCACGGAAAAGTATAAATGCCATGTTTGAACTTGTACTTGTTAGTTCCCTCCCTCTGGCACTTGCTGGGTCTGAGTAATGGGATTTCTCTCAGAGTGAAATAAACTTGTATTTTGTTTCCACTCCAGTGTTGATCCTCATTTTGTGAACCTGTAGGCTAAGGGTGTCCCTGCACCAGTGAGATTGATAGGAATCTCACTTCTACAGCAAGTGCCCAAAAACGTATTGAGGAGACATCAAAATGACCTATCACAAAACGGCCTGATTTTGCAAGGGGGGTCTCCTGGATTTTTGGCCCCGGGCTCAACGGCCATCTAGAGAAACCTACCAAACCCACACATTTCTGAAAACTAGACACCCAGGGGAGTCCAGGTAGGTATGGCTTGCATGGAACCACCAATATTTTCCTACCCAGAATCCCCTGCAAACTTCAAATTTAGCTGAAAAAAGCAAATTGTTCTCAAATTTCTGTGTGGAAAAGTTGTGGGATCACATGGCTGACACCAATTTCCTACCACCCAGATTTCCCCAAAGTTTCCTGTCGCGGGCACTAGGCCTACCCCCTACAAGTGAGGTACCCTTTTTATCAGAATCTTTGGGGAATGCGGGGTGGGTGGAATTTGGTGGACCCACGCAGATTCCAGAACTTTCCATCACAGAAATGTGAGGAAAATGTTTTTTTTCTTTCAAAGTTTGAGGTTTTCAAGAGATTCTGCGTAACATAACCTGTTGAGAGCCACTCAAGTCACAATTTCCTGGATTCCTCTGGGGGTCTAGTTTTCAAAAATGTATTGGTTTGCTAGGTTTATGTAGGTGCTGGCTGAGTTAGGGTTCCAAATCCACAGCTGGGCACTGTGCAAAAAATGGTCTGTTTTCACTGTAAAAATGTGGTGTGTCCATGTTGCGTTTTGGGACGTTTCCTGTCTCAGGTTCTAGACCTACCCACACATGTGAGGTACCATTTTTATCGGGAGACTTAGGGCAACTTAGAAGTGTAGAGCAACTGTTATTACCAATTGACTATCTATGCATTTCTGCCATACCTAATGTAGGACAATGTGTAAAAAAGAAGTCACTTTGAAAAATGCCCTACAATTCACAGGCTGCTATGAGTAATCACAATTTTGGAGATGTGCAAATAGCTAATGTTTCTAAACTCTATATTTTGTTCCCATTTCGAAAATACATAGGTGTCTTTTATACCTATTTTTCACTCTTTATATTTTACCAAATTAATTGCTATATACCCCGTACACAATGAAAAACCACTGCAAGACGCTGCTCAGTTATTGGCTCTGGGTTCCTCGGGTTCTTGGTGAACCTACAAGTCCTAAATATCCTCACAACCAGAAGGGCCTAGCAGATGTAACGGTATATTGCTTTCAAACATCTGTCATACTTTTTAAAAAAAAATTATTTATCATTTTCAGAAGCATCGCACATAACATCTGTCATACTTAGAAGAAGTTACAGGTGAAAACGTTGGCATAAATGGCTGTTTTTTTCAACTCATTTTCAATTTTTCTTATTTTCAACTGTTAGTTTCTATATAAAACACCTTGAAGGTTCTACACAAATGACGCCTTACTAAATTCAGAATTTTGTCTAATTTTCAGAAATGTAAAGCATTCCGGGATCCATTATTGCTTACATCCATTTCTACCACTAACTGGAAGGAGGTTGAAAGCAGAAAAAATATCAAAAATAATACAATGCCAAAACTGTAAAACATTTTGGTTTTCTGACAAAAGTCTGCTTATCCCTGAAAGCTGGGAAGATGATGAATTCAACACCACAAACCCTTTGTTGATACCATTTGCAGGGGAAAAACCAGACACTTTCTTCTGCAGCACTTTTTCCCCATTTTTCCCCCAAAAAACAGAATTTTGCTGTATTTTGGCTTATTTCTGGGTACTCTACCTGAGGAATCCACAAACCCTTTAACCTTTGACATCCCTATGATGTTGGAAGAAAAGGGTGCAAATTTGCTGTGGATACCTTATGTGGCCAAAACATTACAGCGGCCTATGCGTGAACTACCACAAATGGCCAAAAAAGAAAACAAGCATTGAAAATGCAATAGGTCTCGCAATAGAAGAGTTTGACATTTTTCGTTTTGCAAATGGATGAGTGACACCTATAGCATTTGGAATGCAACATGTTTTGTATTTACGTGACTTATATGGCAGCTCTGGTCGTTATGCTACATCTCTAGATAGTTTTATCTTTCGCAAATGTGACACCTATTGTAACACAATATGTGTTGTGAGGGTGAGTGAGGGTGAGGGGTTGAGGGTGAGGGGTGAGGGGTTGAGGGTGAGTGAGGTTGAGGGTGAGGTGTTGAGGGTGAGTGAGGGTGAGGTGTTGAGGGTGAGTGAGGGTGAGGGGTTGAGGGTGAGTGAGGGTGAGGGTGAGTGAGTGTGAGGGGTTGAGGGTGAGTGAGGGTGAGGGTGAGTGAGGGTGAGGGGTTGAGGGTGAGTGAGGGTGAGGGTGAGGCTGAGGGGTTGAGGGTGAGTGAGGGTGAGTGAGAGTGAGGGTGAGTGAGGGGTTGAGGGTGAAGGGTTGAGGGTGGGTGAGGGTGAGGGGTTGAGGGTGAGTGAGGGTGAGGGGTTGAGGGTGAGTGTGGGTGAGGGTGAGTGAGGGTGAGGTGTTGAGGGTGAGTGAGGGTGAGGGGTTGAGGGTGAGTGAGGGTGAGTGAGTGTGAGGGGTTGAGGGTGAGTGAGGGTGAGGGTGAGTGAGGGTGAGGGGTTGAGGGTGAGTGAGGGTGAGGGTGAGGCTGAGGGGTTGAGGGTGAGTGAGGGTGAGTGAGAGTGAGGGTGAGTGAGGGGTTGAGGGTGAAGGGTTGAGGGTGGGTGAGGGTGAGGGGTTGAGGGTGAGTGAGGGTGAGGGGTTGAGGGTGAGTGAGGGTGAGGCATTGAGGGTGAGTGAGGGTGAGTGTGGGTGAGGGTGAGTGAGGGTGAGTGAGGGTGAGTGAGGGTGAGGGTGAGTGAGGGTGAGTGAGGGTGAGGGGTTGAGGGTGAGTGAGGGTGAGGGTGAGTGAGTGTGAGGGGGTGAGTGAGGGTGAGGGTGAGTGAGGGTGAGGGGTTGAGGGTGAGTGAGGGTGAGGCTGAGGGGTTGAGGGTGAGTGAGAGTGGCCCAGAGATGCACCCTCGTCTATATTTTAATATGGACTTGCATGAAAACACACAAACACGCACGCACACACACACACACACACACACACACACACAGGTACATTAAATAATGCTGAGAATTTTCTATTTCCTCCGGGGCCTGCCCATCTGCACGGCTGCAAGCTCGTGTTTTTTTCAGGCACCATGAAAACAAGCCTACGTCAAAACCGAGAACGTTTGCCACATTCTTTTCGGCTGCATTAGGAGAGCCGCAGAAAGGACAGATGCAACCCGGGGAAGGAATTCCTCCCTCTGAAGCTCTTACACAGAGATGCAGGAAAAGCAGCGGTCTGACGCAGTTTTGCGGAAATCAGAGGAGCAGGTAAGTCAGCTTGGGGAGTGGAAGGGAGTAGCTCCTTCTCTGTGATGCTGTAGAGGCGGTGGCTGAGTACTGCAGAGAAAGGCTGACTCCTGGCGTGAGCGGCAGACCCCTCCTCCTGGGCTCCCTGGGGGGGGGGTGCATGCCGTAAAGTCAGTCTCAGGTCCATCCAACGGGTTAGCAGTGAAAACAGACAGAAGGAGAAATGGGCAGAGAATGACAAATTAAAAAAAAAAGGTAAACATGCAACAGAAGAGAACAAGAGTACTAAAAATGAGGTAAACAAGAGGGAGATGGGTAAAGAGAAAGACAAGCACGCACGCTGAAAGTTGGAGAAACACGAGAGATGGCCTGCGGCCGTCAAAGTGTCCATCCGACGGGTTCCGACGGGTTAGCAGTGAAAACAGACAGAAGGAGAAATGGGCAGAGAATGACAAATAAAAAAAAAAAGGTAAACATGCAACAGAAGAGAACAAGAGTACTAAAAATGAGGTAAACAAGAGGGAGATGGGTAAAGAGAAAGACAAGCACGCACGCTGAAAGTTGGAGAAACACGAGAGACGGCCTGCGGCCGTCAAAGTGAAAGTACGGCCGGCGGAGGAGAAATGCGACACGGCGGGCAGGGGAGGGGGCGGAGCGGGGAGAGCGGCATGTGGGTGTGAAGAAGCCGGGGCCTTTGAAGTGAAGCTAAGCTTCACTTCAAAAGGTGTCGGAGGAATGCGGCTGAGGGAACAGACGGCGTTTGCGGCTGAGGGAACTGATGTGCACGCGCTTTTAAGATCAATGCACATGCGCATTGAGCTTAAAAGTCACGGGCACTGCAAGGAATCGCCACGATTCCTTGCAACTTGGTTAAAGACTGTTTAAGCCGCAATAGGCTCGCAAGCTCGATGCGCATGCGCATCGACAGGCGAGACCTAAAAAAGCACAGGGGGGGAAAAAGGCCTAGCAGCGAAAGGGTTAAAGTGGGGGTGCAAACAAAAATTGAACCAGCCATCGGGACGACTGTAACAGTTCAGGCCCCACTGCTCTTGCTGGGCATATTACTGACCTTAGATCCTACCAGAAAACTTTAGGAAACCATGGCTTCTGGTTGGCGAGAAAGGAAATTGCTCAGAAATGTGGGAGTGCGTTGGGCCCACGGCTACAGGACTGAAACTGGATGATGAATGGACGTTATGTTAGGGTGCAATTAGTGTACGAAGGCCGGGCTGTCCTAAAAAGTTTGAGAAAGTATGGGAAGGGTGGTCTGTGGGTGAGTAGGGATTGGGAGCCGTGAAACCTCACATCGGTACCCTGACCGGTCGGACACGATGGAGGCACAGTTGTCTCAGTATCGCATGCCAGGCAGTGACTAACCTCAGCATGATGTTCTAGTGACGAGATGTTTCTCCTTCAACATGCATGGACTCACATGGTCTCCGCCAGGTTTGGGGGGGTGGGGTGGGGTCGGGAGGAGAAAGTCTAGATAGCACTGCAATGTGTATGTGTTGGATAATTTGTGTATGTTCTTTAAATGCCAATAAAATAGGTTTTAACAAAAAAAAGTATGCCACTCTTGGGCGGACAGCGGGTGTGGGAATCGGTATGGTCTGTAGCTCCCGAAAAGCAGCTCTAGGAGCTAGTCTCCAGGGCGGGCCTGCCCACTGGGCCAAGCCCAAGGAGCCTGCCACTGTAATTTGCACCAACTTATTTCCTTGTCTCCTTAGCTCAACCGTCAATTTCATTGCCACTTTGTCATTTCACCAGGGATCAGTTTGGTTGACTCTTCCCAAAAAGTTCTTTGATTATGTCACTTGAATGATGATTAAAATTGTATGTTAGTACAAATTAAGTAAAAAATAAACTGACTTTTACAGAAAGCAAAGAACTGCATTTTTATGGGAATTCGGGGTGGGAGGTGCCTTCTATAGTATCTTATTTAGTTTAGTTTAAAGGAGTTTGTAGAGCGCATGGTAACACCTCCCGGCGTGTCCCCGCTTATCCAATTGTAACTATATAGCTGATATTGGGCAACTATCTCCTTGAGTTACATCCATACGCTGGACAAAGTATCCCATATGTGCCCTACGATGTTGCAGAATTAATTTGGGCCTGAAGCTTATGTCTGCCATTTTGGCTTGTTTAGCCTCGCCCCTGCCACAATAAATCTTAAGGGTCGTCACCCTGGTGCAACTCTGTAGAAAAGGGACGCCGCCTAAAGTGCGTGTTTGCGATCATCATATGCCAAGTGGGGACCATAGTGAATAATAAGGGCCGGCACTCTGTTGCAGCACTATGGTTAAGATAGGGCCGTCATCCCGTGCAGTGCTGTGCCCCAACGAGGGAGTTTGTCTTGAGTGCCCATAACATGATCCCCTTATGCCAGGTGAGGTCTGCGGAGAAAGCAGAGGAGCGTTGCCTATGAACAATTTGGAGCTGTGAACTCAGAGCTGTTCCTTTGCCATAGGAATTCGAGTTGCATCTCAGGTCTGCCATTGAAAGCGGGCAGTACTTAAGGCGACAAGAGATGTAGAAGCCCTAACCCCGTGGCAGCCGCAATGAGACTACCACTGATCACCGGCACCAGCCAAAGTCAACCGCAACCAAGGGCCACTCAGCGGACCTTCCGTCTGGTCACTTGCAGAAGCGGGTAAGATAGCACCTCGAGTCGCAGGGCCTTTGTTGGTGGTGGGGAGGGAGAAAGGGATCTGCTCTGACTGAAGCACCAAAGGCACTGAGACATTTATCTTTGAATAGTCATTGTGAGACTTTAAAAACTACTATTCTCTAGCAGGACCTAATTTGGATGTTGCCTCAAATAAATGGGGAAGAGTAGGGCACTTGAACCCACTCGGACAGTGGTAGAATACAGACCTTATGAAGTGTATTATGATTTAGTATGTACCACATTTCTCTTTGTGTTTATAAATATTACTTTTATAAAACCAAATATTTGGATGGACATTAATTTATTCAGGTTGCTGAACATGTGATGAGTTGAGAGCCTGTGTTCGCCCTACACCTACCTCATCTCCAAGATTCCTTGCACTATTCGACTCGCGCTATCACTGAGAGCCAAGTGCTGAAGAAGTACTCAGAGCATATAGTGGGGCATCAGTCGTAAAAAGCCTCAACCACCACGGTTAGACCAAATAACTCCTGATTGCCCATTGCCCTCTGAAAGGTGTTCTGACAGTGTGTAACAATACTTTTTTCTTCTTTACTGGGGTAAACTCCTCAAGCATCCAGTGAAGGAGTGTTGAATCAGAATTCTATTTTACCTTCCTCTGAGTTATTAGGATACTCAGGGCCCGATGTAGGTAGCCAAATACCGGTCGGTAACGGCCGAAAATCGGTAAAATCGGCCATTACCGACCGGTATCAGTGCAACGAGATGTATGTCACCAAAAACGTACCGAATCGGTAAATACCAGTCGGTAAAACACCGAATCGGTATTACACAAATCGGAATTTACCGAATACATATTCTCCGAATCGGTAAATAAGAAATGGTAAGTTACCGAATCGGTAAATACCAAATTCATATTTACCGAGTCGGTAAATAAGAAGTGGTAAAAAAGGCCATTTGAGATGTAGCAAAGTCATGAAATACCGAATTTCGTGAAATTCGGTATTTAAGAGTCGGTAATTACCATGGATTGGGAGCAGGTGGAAACCAGGAACAGGATATATAAGAAGCTCCCAAAATGCAACAGTACACCCACAATGGCGGCCTTCTACGTAATTGCAAGGCGGCTACGCATACAGAGGCAGCAGGAGAGAGGGTCTGGCTAAGGGAGGAGCAGGTATAGAGGATCACCCTCTTCCAACTCACTGAAGCTGAGATCCTGCAAAGGTACCGACTCCACCCCAGAACAATCCTGGACTTGATCAGGGACCTCCACCCATATCTGGAACACCCAACCCCAAGAGCACACGCCATCCAACCACATGTACAGGTGCTGTGCTGCCTACACCTCCTTGCCTCTGGAAGCTACCAGCACGTGATAGCCACTGTAGGTGGAGTGTCCCAGAGCTGCCTGTCACGCTTCTTCAGAAAGTTCCTAAACGCCATGATGCAGAGGATGGAGCACTACATTGAGTTCCCTGAGACACCTGCAGAACTAGCAAGGACAAAAACCGAATTCTATCAACTTGCACAGTTCCCGCACATAATAGGCTGCATCGATGGAACGCACATCCCATTATGCCCACCTGCAGCAACTGAGCACATTTACAGGAACCGGAAATCCACACATTCAATCAATGTGCAGGTGATCTGCAACGCTAGCAACATGATAACGGGCATCGTAGCCAAATATCCTGGGAGTACCCACGACTCCTACATCTTCACCAACAGTGGGATATACAGACGCCTTGTTGCTGGTGAATTTGGTGATGGATACCTGCTGGGTAAGTATGTGTGAGACACCCTGACAGTTCATGCTGAAGGAGCACTCCTGAGTATGTGAATAATCTTATTATCCTTTCCCACCCAGGTGACAGTGCATATGCCCTGCGTTCATTTGTGCTCACCCCCTACCTGAACCCATCCAACAGGAGTGAAAGGCGTTATAACCTGGCACACAGAACAACACGTAGCGTGGTGGAACGTACATTTGGGCTGCTGAAAAGTAGATTTAGGTACCTCCATAAGAGTGGAGGTGCACGGCAATACACGCCAATTATCTGTTGCAAGATTATTGCGACCTGCGCCATGCTGCACAATCTTGCCACCAAGGATGGCACAGAGATAGAACTCACATATCATGAGGACATTGATGATGGGACAGTACAAGCAGATCACAATGCAGCAGGAGCAGCACCAGCAACAGATGGTCGACTGCGACGTGCTGAAATTACCAACAGATACTTCTAATTGAGCGATGACACACAGCCATGTCCAGTGATTGGAACACTCACTTTAATGTACACAACTGCACCTTCCAAAACAAAACTATAATCAAATTAAATTCACTTTGCACAATGTATTGCCAAAGTTTCCTCACTTTGACCTGGCCTGTGCGCATTAATTATTTCAATGCTTGCGCTTACGCATGGTGTTTTGCGAGGCACGGGGCTGGGGGTCTACATGTGAAGTGGTGCCGGTGTCTTCGGCATGGAGTCTGCTGCTCCTACGTATGTCCTGAACAGGCGTGCTGGACCCACTCCTGCTCGTTGTCTCCTCAGTGTCCCCAACAACCATGTTGCCACCTGTGGCTGTCAGCTGGGTCAGCATTGCCTCCATTGCTGAGGTCACCCTACCCATCCCCCGGGACAAGTCACTGCAGCAGTGAACAATGTCAGTCTGCAGATTTACAGAGCGGCGACACTGCAGGGTGGTGGAGGTTGCCAATCGGTTGATCGACTGATTGAGCAACCTGACCTCGCGCCTATACCTGCGCCTCTCTTCTTGGTCACTTTGCAGCCTGTCACAGAGGGTGCCCATGCGCTCCTCCATGCCCCTCACCCCCTCTGCCATGGACTCCATCCCTTTGCCCATTGCCTCCATCCCTTTGCCCATGGCCTCCATTCCCCTTGCCATGGCACCAATCCCCCGATCGATGTCCGACATCCTGGTATTGAGGATGCGCACCTGCCGGTGCACAGCCATGATGCCTCTGGCCTGCATACGCTGGACTTTCACCATTGTGGCTTCAAGCCCAGCGAAGACACCCTGCACATCCTGCCCCTCATCCTGCTCTCGTGCCCTATGGACACGGTCACCTGCACGGCAAGATCCCTGTGAGCCAAGTTGTCCAGCGTGGCCAGACATTGTTGGTGTAGTAGGTCTGGGAGCCACTAGCACTTCCTCATCGGAGCTCTCCAGTATGCGTAAAGGTGGGACATCCTGCCTCCTTGGCCTCACGCGCACAGGGGACCCTGAGCTGGGTGTTGTAGCTCCTGCTGGTGCTGGCTGTGTCTGTGTGTCAAACAGCAGGGGCGAGAGTGGCTGAGCATTGGTGTCGTCCTCCATTGCTGTGGGTGCCTGGGGTGTGGATGTTTCCTCAGGGACAGTGGTAGGTCCAGCAGTGTCTTTTGCCTTCACCCGCGCAGACAATGTTGTGGCACTACACTCCCCTCCCAGCGCTGCTCTGCGCGATGACTCTCCTGTGAACAGACATGGACAATGATCAGCTGCCTGTTTTGCCAACACAGATTCCTAAGACACATTAGCATTTGCCTAGACTGTTTGTGCATGGGGAGTGTGGCATGGCATGCAGGGTTCGGTGTTGGCAGCTTTGATGTATGTACCTATGACTACAACTACCATGATGCATTGCTGGGGACTACAGTCATGTGTGCTGGATTGTGAGTGATTCACCCACATTGGGGAAGGGGCCTGGGAATGGGTGGGGTACATGTCCATGCATCTTACCTTTCTTACTTGCAGCTCTGGCTGAGCTATCAGCATCCCCGATCCCATGTATGCTTTCATGCTCCATGGTTGATTCCACGAGCTGCTCCAGGTCGGTGAGGCTTGGGGCACGGCTCTTCCCCCCACCGGTTGCTGCTGATTCCTTCCTCTGGGTGGCTAGTTTTTTCTTGGTGGTGATCCTCAGATCATACCACCTCTTCTTCATGTTGTCAATGTCTCTGTGGGTCACTCCTAGAGCATTGACCTTGCTCTGTATTACCAGCCAGGTGGTCCGCTTTACAGACTCTGCAACATGCAGAGACTGTGTCCCAAACAGATGGCTGTAGTGCTGCACAACCTCCTCCACTGGCACCTGGAGCTCTGTGGGGCTAAATTTCATCTTTCTCTTCCTGTCACCTCCATCCTTTGGTGGCTCCTGGGACTCCATGCTGTTTCCCTTGGTCTCACTGCTGCCTGCTCCTCTGTCTCCCTTCCAACTCTCTCTGCAGTTCTGTTGCTCTGCACCTGCATGGGCGTGGCCACCTCCAGGTACTGGGGTGTGGTACTTGCACCTGATTGGCTGATCTCTCAGATGCTAGGATGTGGGGTGTGATGGGTGTCCCTGATTGGTGCACATGACATGTATTCGAAATTTCGAGATTGGATTTTACCGATTCGGTATTTACCGATTCGGTATTTACCGAATCGGTAAAATCCGATTCGTTGTCTCCCATTCATTCCTATGGGACTGGAAGGCCATAGGGTTGTATGGGTGTTACCGAGTCGGAATTTACCGATTCGGTAGATACCGATTCTGTATTTACCGACTTTGAATACCGATTGATACCGAATCGTATTTTTTACCGGATTTTTAACTACATTTGGGTTTCCGGTTCATAAATACCGATTCGGTATGAGTCGGTATTTAAGAACCGGTAAAGAAAAATTACCTACATCGGGCCCTCAGTGTTGAGCCCATATTTGCCTCAGTTGGTTAGGTCTCTGATCAAAAAACCCAATCTGGACCCGTCTGATCTGGCGAACTATCACCATATTTCTCTTCTCCCTTGGCTGAGCAAGGTCCTGGAGAAATACGTGAATCAACAGCTGGTGGCCTATCTAGAGGACCACCATATACTAGATCCCACTCAGACGGGTTTCCGACCCAAGCATGGGACAGAGACCGCCCTCCTCATGGTCGTAGAGGAAGCGAGAAAAATCTTGGATCAGGGAGGATCAGTGGCAGTGATCCTCCTTGATCTAAGCGCGGCTTTTGACACTGTGTGTCATGACACCTTACTGAGCCGCCTGTCCAGTGTGGGGATTAAGGATGGAGCCTTGACCTGGTTTGAATCCTTTCTGAGGAACAGGTCTTTCAGGGTTTTTGATGGCGACTCAGCTTCCTCCAGCAGGCCCCTAAATTGTGGAGTTCCTCAGGGCTCCTCTCTGAGCCCGGCTCTGTTCAACCTATACATGAGGCCACTGGCTAGTGTCGTCCGCCCTTTTGGAATTAACATCATTTCATATGCGGACGACACACAGCTGGTGGTCTCACTGGCGCAAGAGTCATCTCGAACAGCGCCAGGTGGGCTCAGAGATTGCCTAGAGGAAGTGAGGAGCTGGATGACATCATCAGCCCTGAAACTGAACGGAGATAAAACTGAGCTAATGCTCCTAGGACCCTCAGACCCGGCACTTCCCCCCTCCCTGTCGCCCCCCAGCCTAGGGCCACCGCCAACCCCAAAAAATGCCATCAAAAGCCTTGGGGTATGGCTGGATAGTTCACTTTCCTTCAATATCCAAGCCACTAAAATCTCAGCCACATGTTTTTCCATTCTGAGGGTACTAAATAAAATCTTTCCCATTCTCCCCCTGGAAGCCAAACAGGCAGCCATCCAGGGACTCATCCACTCCCGGCTCGATTTCAACAACGCACTCTACCTGGGTGCACCTGAATATACCCTTCGAAGGCTGCAAACGGTGCAGAACAGTGCTGCTCGCCTCTTACTCAAAATCCCCCACAGACACTCAGTTAGGACCGGCTTAATAAGCCTCCATTGGTTACCGGTCCGGCAGAGGGTTCTGTTCAAGGCACTATGTACAGCCCACCAAGCCTTCTGGAACAGGGGTCCTATCATTACCCGTAATCTGATCAGTCAGTACATCCCGAAGCGGAATCTCCGTTCTAACCAGAGCCTCTTGGCAGTTGTCCCAAGAATAAAGAGATCCAGAACAGGCGAAAGAATGTTCATGTACAACGCAGCAAAGGCCTGGAACGCCCTACCACTTCATCTTAGAGCCACCCAGAACCTTAACATATTCCGCAAACAACTGAAGACCCTTCTCTTCACCTCCGCTTGTTAATTCCGCTATCTTCTGGTCCCCCTTCCCTGTGCACCATAGGGTTACGACTTTCCTAGCGCTTGGACGCCCTCGGGCAGCAACTGCGCTCTACAAATCCCCAAGTTTACAAGTTGGGTAGAATAACAGTGGAAGGTCTGGGACGGATGTATGACGTTACAACGCATACTTTTACTCCGCGTACCATTACAACGCGGTATTTACAACGAATACCGTTACAACGCATAGCGCTTTGGGGTGCTGGATAGTGGTAAGTATAATTTACTATTCTAACTCCAGTCCCCGTGGACCCTAGGGAAGGTGTTGGATAGTAAATTAAACTTACCTCTTATCCTAGAGCGCCCCCCAGCGCAATGCGTTGTAATGCCATGCGTTGTAATGCCCGCGTTGTAATGGTAGTGCGGAGTAAAAGTTGCGTCGTAACGGGTGTATACCGTCTGGGACCATTAGAAGCTGACATGTAAAACACCCCCGATTGATGGTCCCTTTACTGGCACCATGTGTTTAAATTTAATTTAGTTATATGATAACTCGTATGCTACTGATTCCATTTTACAGTATTATCGTACCTGTTTAACGTATCTTCCCCTGATTTACCTATCATACCCACCTCCCTCATTGTTCCTTCTGTTTGCTGTTCGTTTTGGGAAGGAGTATGTCTAGTGGTGTATTGTATGTATCAAATTGTGTTCACTTTAATAAAGTTCTGCATTTTTTTGAATTTGTGCACATGCCCAGCGCTTTTTTCTACATTCCAGAATGTAAATATGTAATCTGTAATGTAGACTCAGTTGTGAGGAGGCATTTGGGCAACCCAGTTGAAATAAACTTATTTTGACTTTAGTTGCTGTGTAGATGATTAGTACAATAGGCCCAAGACATGAAAGTTGAAAGTCGACTTTCAACAGACGTGAAAACATGATGCACCAAGCATAATGCACAGAGATCAAATTAAACTAAGTATAGTTATAATGAAAGAATGTGCCCCAAGGCGCAGAAGAGATCATTATGAAGCTTGACATATTAAAGTAAGGACAATTAGATTAATCACTGTAGTGAAGTAATGGCATCTAGTCGCAAGGTAATCACCTTACAAAGTAATTATTCAGCCAAATACATAAAGCAAATCAAACACAGCTCTATACTTCAGTTGCGAGATATGATAGGTAACACATTCTTAAAGATACAGTGACACTCCACTATTATTGAAAAACAGTGATGTTCCTGCTATCTGTCTAACTTTCCCAGACTTTGCTTTATTAGCATAAATACACACATTCTGCAGCCATTGGTTTACTGGTTCTTCAGGAGCATGAGTAACAGATTTAATTGAAGACAACTATGTATTAGTACATCTAGGATTATTATATTTTTTAAATCAAGTAAGTCTGCTTGTGGGGCACAAAGTCCAAGGGTTTGACAAGCATCTAGAGAGCTTTCAGGGAGCAACACATACAGCTATTTTGTTCCAGCCTTCAATAGAAGTGCTGTAATTAAGACGTGGACAGTACCCAATTTAAGTCTATTTCGTGTGTACCCCCACATACCTTAACATCTCTCAAATGTTCCCTAGGAATGGACCCATTTTCCTTTCGTTACTAACAGTATAGTGAGCGCATTGTCCAATTTTATCATTACTTAACTGGTTATGAATCCACAGAGATTGATCTGATCTGCCCTCACCAAGCATAACCATCAGTGCTTTTCACTGACCGTGTGAGTGCCCGGATTCATGGTTACCCGAAATGCTTTCCTAGGGGTTTACAGATGTTCTTTTATCAATGGTCTTATCTTAGTTCCACCTCACCCCCAAATAGGATACATGTATCAAACATGCATGCCACCACCATGTAGACGCAACATCACCATCGTTACTCTGTTAACTCAATTGGGGCATAGGTCGAGAACCTGGTCTAGATTTATAAAGACTTTACGTGGGGTTTACATTACTATTTTTAACACAGACCTGAAGCAAAGTGTTGTGGTGGGAATTACAATCAAATTCAAATCACCATTTACGTTGGATTATGTAAGAAATTGGGTTGTTCTTTGAGTTTGGTGTTAACCCTTCTCAAGCAACAACCAAAATCCCTGTCAGGGTGAACCACAAAAGCCCCTAAATTAACCTGTGCTTAACCCTCCAGTAGCTTGGTACAAAAGCAGCCCGGCTTAACTTAGAGGCAATATGTAAACTGTTTATGAAGCACACAAACAGTAGTATAGTGGCGCAACACAAGAAAAATCCCACACCAATTTAGAAAAATATAGTAAATTGTATTAAATTATATGACATCAAAATGACAAAAATCCAATCAGTAGAACCGGAGGTATGAAGTTTTAAAGTTTAAGGTAAAATCTAGCACCTCAAAGATGAAAGCTCCAACTGCGGCAATCTAGTTGCGCAAGACCGGGTCTAAAAATATCTCTGACCACGATGGAGCATGGGTCAGATACCTGAAGTGAATTGGGCCTGGTCGGCGCTTATCCCCTGACTGTTGTGGAAAAATATCTTGGAAGATAAAATTCAGCCGGGCAAGGATGTAGGCAGTGTCCGAGGAGGAGGCGTTGTTGTCAGGGAGCTGCTTAACGAAGTTGTGGTGAAGATTTATATGTTCTAACTTAGTCTCTTTTTTGGAAGTCGAAAATTTCCATCGGGACAAAGCTGCAAGCTGTAGCTGACGACTGCTCCTCGAGGCCTGATACCCTTTCTGGGAAGGAAGCTAAACAGGATTTGCTGCTGCAGAGAACAATGTAGTGGGGACTGCTGCAAAGTCAGGCCGACTGCCGATGCACCTTGGGCGGATCGATAAGCAGGTAGGTCCCAGTCTCCTCTTGGATCTCGGAGCACTTTGTTGCAAAAAAGTTTCAAAGTCCCAGGTTTTGGATTATAGGTATCTGGGCACTTTTAGCACCACTTCCAAGGCTCCAGGACTCGAGAGGCACAACCTGAAAGGACAGGACTCACTCAGTCTTTTCTGTCCCTGAGGCTATAATCAGGAGGCCATCCAACTAGCCCTTGGAGTCACTTTGGAAGTCCTAGGTTCAAGTAATGGAACAGGGCTCAAACACCAAAGCAGGCTTATGTGAGTTCAAGGCAGGCTTCAGTCATCAGGGCAGTCCTATCATGGGCAGAAAAGCAGTCTTCTGAAGTACACAGCAGCCAGAGCAGCAGGCCGTCCATCCACAGGTCCAGAAAGTGAACTAAAGAGTGAGTATGAGGGTCATATTTATATACCTGGTGCCTTCTTTGAAGTAAGAGAAGTTTCTAGAGAATTGCCTTTGAAGTGCTTGGAGTTTCCTGCCTTCCCTGCCCTGGTTCCAGCCTGGCTGCCCTAACAATGAGGTAGTGTGAAGTGCGCAGCCTATTCACTTGTAAGTGAGGCTGTGTCCAGGTCCACCATCTCATCGTGTCAGTGATGGACCATCCAGGCACACCACATTCCTCTATTGTGTGTTTGGGATGAATAAACAAAGTCCAACCGACAACTACACTCAGTCATGTGACCCAGGAACAGGCTACATGCCCAAACTAGGTAGCGCAGGAAAATGTCAATTTTCTAAAAGTAGAAACCTAATTATAGGGGTGACCCTGTATCCTTTGGAACCTGGGTGTATATATAGACTAACAGATAAATGGGTTCCCTCAGGGGAAGCTTACGCCTTAGCTTCCTAGGCTGAAGAAATGCGCCTGGTCTCAAAATTGCTGGAAATTGACCAACTGTGTAATGGATACCCACACAATCATGTGTGCACAATATTATGAGGAGCAGACTTAGGGTATTCACATTTGCATATGCACACATATCGACAAATAACAAATTGTAGGTGCTCTTTTTTGACAGCACAGTGTAAGAGAATAGTGTGATATTAAGTGAACAAGGAGTGTGTGGTGAAACATATTTAGAAAGAACAAATGTTGACTTAAGATTGCCCAAATTAATAGTCTATGAAGCCCTGAATTCAGGGTTCTACCTATGCATTTATTCATTAAAGTCAATAATCGAGACGTAGATATTTCGACCCCAATATTTCAATTTAGGAGCAGAGTCTTCATCAGGACATATGAGTTGACATTGGGCAATTCTTCAGCCCTGGACGCTAAGGCATAAACTTCCCCCGATTGAACCTGTATATTTGTTACACTTTCCAGAAGTGGCATTTTCAAAATTGTAACTAAAATTCCAACTTTACCATTAGAGAGAATTTTAAATTACAATTTCTGGGACACCAAACATGAAACCCCGTGGGCGTGGCCGAGCCGGAGACCGTGATGGTCGCTCGGCTTTGAGGCTCTCCAACGCGACGTGGCCTGTATGTGAACTCCCTACCTCCAGCGGCTTACTTTTTATCCGGGAACGGCACTAGCAAGCATCGGAATGAGGCTGGATTCCGTTGAGCTAACAGGGATTGAGGGTATCTGACGGTGATTTGCTGCAATTGTGTTCGGACCGGGCGGATTCCAAGATGGCGACCCCGCATCAGAGGGTACGGCCGGGAGCCTGCATCCACTGAGGGGGCGCGGTGAGTCGGTGGCAGGCGTGCAAGGGCGGTGAGCGGCACAATCATCTTTCTACTTGGTGCTAATGCTCTGCGGGGAGTCCGTTTGGCCTCCCGAGCGCTGAGCATTCACAGAGGGGGGTGGCGGTGGAGCGTGGGACAGGGCCTGCACTCCTGTATAGGTTGTGCTGGGCGCTTCCTCTCAACTGTGCCCCCCCCTCTCAACTGTGCCCCCCCCTCCTGATCGTGCTCCTGCCCGGCCGTGGCCCGCATGGGTCCCCGCCCCTCCCCCCGCTTCTCCTGCTTCCCAGCCTGATTGACTCTGGCGTTTTAACACCATAACGAGGCAGATGAGTCCCTCTGGTACCCCTGATCTGGAACCCTCCACCTGACTGAAGTCCATCACTGCCGCTGCCATAACTACTCTGCTGGGCAGCTACATTGCATGTCCTCCTGTGTTACAAGTCTGTAACATTCACTGGCACACTTGATCAGGCCCATTTCGACTGTGCACCTCCCTGTGAAGGGGTCTGCTGAAGCGTGGTTCACCTCCGACCTCACGCCATTGGGACTGAGATGCCTGTCTGCTACACGTTCTCAGACCACTATAACTCGGGCGCTGGGAGGCCGTCCTACCTGTAGCTCTGCCGCTCCAGTCCCTCCTCGGAGGTGCACGTCCAGACCCTGGCCGAGATCTTGAAGACTACCAGGCCAGTGTCCTTATGGTCCTGTGATTTTCGTCAACGCCAATACCGTCTCCGTTCCTGCCTGCCTGCATGATCCCGCTGTGGCTTTGGCCAGAATAGGCTCTGTTATTGGGTCTGTTTAGCTCCCGGCGGAAAGTACTGCGGAATGGGCCGCAAGGATCCTAAGCAGCGCCTTCTCCCCTCGAAAAGGTCCCCGACACAACCCAAGACCCTGCTGATACCATGGCTGAAGGTGGCCAGAAAGTGACCGCCCCATAAGGAGACGCTACGCAGCTTGGATCGTTGCTGCAAGAAATGAGAGCTGGTTTTGAGCCTTAGATGTACGGTTTGACTCTCTGGACAAACATATGGCGTAGCTGGGTTCAAAGATACAGGCGTACGACCGTAGACTGGACGTGGTGGTATCACGCACTTCTAACTTAGAGGACGGGCAATCCTTGAAAAGACTTGATCGGATGGAGCGCATCCTCAAAGAAGTTGCGGTCAAGAATGAGGACTTGGAAGCGCGCAGCCATCGCAACAACTTGTGCATCCTAGGTGTTCCGGAGTCAACAGCCACTGGTCGCATTACAGCCGGCTTCATGATCGAGCGTGCTCATAAATCACTGGGGCCGCGACCTAACCCGGGATGCCCACCTAGACCCATAATTGCACGGGTCATGAACTTTAGGGACCGCGACACGACTCTTCGACTGGCGCGAGAGCGGGGCGAAACATTGTGGCAGGGATCTAACCTATCCTTCTACCCAGACTTCACGGTCATGGTGCAAGAAGCAAGACGGAAATTCACCGGAGTCAAGGCGACGCTTCAGAATTTAGGACTGAAATATGGTATTCTGTATCCTGCCCGGATGCGCGTTGATGTGAATGGTCGATCACGTGTGTTTGAAAACCCCACGGAGGCACAGGAGTTTTGTCATACACATAAACTAAATAACAAGCGCCCTCCCGAAGAGGACAGATTTCCCCCTTCACAAACTGGTTCGGATGCAAGCTTGGAACTTTTCTCTGGTGCTGGCCATGGCTGAACTGGTTTCCTGATGTTGCTACATGTGATGTCTTAGGATTCGCAGGGACTTCATGAAATCATTGTCTAACACTATATGTAAGCTGCCACGTCGTTGTTGGGGGTGTTGCCACCATGCGTTAGTGGGTAGGAGAAGCACACCTTGTATTTAAGACTGAAAAACTGTATGAACTAATTGTTATGATTTTGTTTATAATTTTTGATATTTAAACTAAGCGTGCAACCGAGGTGGCTCGTTTGTCCTCACCGTGCCTACTCGTAGGATACCTATCTTAAGTGTGGAACACACTTAACCTCTGTGCACTGTTGCTGATGTGGTTCAAACTAAAGAACAACACTTTACACTTTACAAATTTTTCTTATGTAACAAAATGATCAGTATTCTTCAATTCGGTTAATTCCATTCAAATTTACTCAAAAAACTTCACAATATTAATTCTAGTGTAGAATTAACATCAACAAAACACAATTCAAACCATTATTGTATTGAATCACAATATATCTGGTACAATTTTCACATGATCAAAATTAAATTCGAAACATCATCCTAGACGATTCTTCTTTATGCCCAATGCATTTCAAGCTCTACGAGCTCTTCATCAGGGGCCTGTGGACTGAATGCAATATTCAATTATTCGACTGTTTAATCAATTGGATTTCAAAGCTTCACAAGGTACAGGGCAGAATGATACAATGAAAGAAAAGTTTTTAAAGAGGCAAGAACCCTATTACCCACCACTGTGCATTGAACAAAAAGGACTATACTCACTGATCTAAAAACAAGAATTTTCAAAAATCCTGAAACATGAAAACAATCTGTCAGAATCAACACGGCATAAACAAATTGTGCCTCTTGTCAACAGATTGAGTCTCAGCGGACGTCTTACCTTGCTAAAAGCTGTTCTGAAAGAGAAGCCTTCTCTCGAGTATCGCCCAAATCTCGACAACCCTTGCATTTCAATGTTCTAAAAACAGATTACAAAACCGACCTTACTATCAGATGAATACACACTAATGAATCTAGTGTAACCATTCTTTAAACTGCGTATCCAAGAGGTTCAAAGAACCCTTACCTCCGTGATAAACTGGCTCGTTCTACGGCTCGCCCTCGCGTTGCACAGAAGCTCTACCGAACGGCAGCTTGCCTCGTACAAAATTACCGCGATAACTCTCGTTATCAACAATCAACCGAAACTGGCAAAGGACTAGATGGGGCTCAAAGGTAATCCCAAGCGCCATGGTGTCATGAAATCCTAAAAAATCATACCTCTACGAAGAACATGTTCAACGCTGCGGCTCGAAGCAAGTTTACAAACAACATTCTCTATGCAAGTGCCTGAATCCAATACTAGAGTCTGTATGTCACTACACACACACTCAAAAACGATCTAAAACTAAAAGCGGACTGAGTTGAAACTCCGGACAAAACGCGAACGCCATATTGGAAAGGGGTATCTAGTGCTGACACTATATCTAGTGTTCAAGGACAGGATGAACAAGTTCAGAATCATAAAGTGGAGAATGAAAAAAAAGGAAAGCTCAAATCCAGTAAATAGATTACAAAAATGTATACATCAGACTAACAATTGTGGTAAATATTTACAAAATACAGGCATTAACCTCTTTAGCATATTCAGAGTAAAAAGATCATAGAAAACATATCAGATCTATTTTTTCATTAAGACCCATCGGTTCCTGGGTTTCAAGGATTCTAATCCAATATATCTCTCTCTGGAGGAGGGATCTGGTTCTATCCTATCTCAAGGCTTTATACACCACTAAGCTGGGCACTGACACAACAGGTCAGGAGAGTTACCTGTCTGAGGTTGCGTTGGTATTCCTTGAAAAGTTTATGAAGGATTTTCTGGCGGTCCCCATAACAGAGGAAAGTATAGATGAGGCGATATCTGCATTGAAAGGATCCTCCGCTCCAGGACTGCAGATCCTGCAGATTTTTATAAGGCCTATAGAGATTTGCTTATACCACGGCTGCTTGCCATGTACGCAGAGGCCCTTGAACGGCAGTTCTTACCTCCCACCCTGCGGGAGGCGGTCATCATCCTACTCTCCAAACCAGGTAAGGACCTGCTATTATGCGCCTCCTGTAGCACATTGTCCCTACTTAACCTAGACCACAAAATCTTGGCAAAAGCTTTGGCATGCCGTCTGTCTCTACTAATGGAGTCCATAATCTCTCCTGCGCAGTCTGGGTTCATACCTCACCGATCGACGGCTTTCAATCTACGCACGTTGTTTAATACATTACACAGAATCAACCCTGACTCCTGCGGCGGCCACCCTCTTAGATACGGAAAAGGCGTTTGATTCCCTTGAATGGCCTTTTGTTTTGTTCATTATGCAACGCATGGGTATGCCATTCGGTTTCATCTCCACCACCGCCCTACTATACAGTCAGCCGTCGGTCCGGCTCCGACTGAATGTCACATTGTCCCCCCTTTCACACTCTCCCGCGGCACTCGGCAGGGCTGCCCACTGTCGTCGCTGTTGTTCATTTTAGCCATGGACCCCCTTATAAGGCACTTTCAGGAAAAACACTTACACAGAGGGTTGCAGTTTTGTACGGGCCCGCTATTAGTCTCATTATATGCTGATGACACGGTTCTACATGTTCGCAATCCACAGGTTAACTTAGACCCCCCTCATTAGGGAGATCTTGCGTTTTGGTACATATTCCGTATTGGGAATCAACTGCCACAAATCTGCTATTTTCCCGCTCACTGCCGGCACGATCAGATGGGACCTGGAGTTCCCTCCGGAGTGGAACACCGATTCGGTCAAGTATTTAGGCATTCATATACACCTCAATTCCGAGAAGATCATTTGTCGTAATTACGGGAGGCGGTCGCTAAATTGGAGACTTGGTTCGAGAAATAGCTTCAACTTCCTTTGTCCATGGCAGGTCGGGTCTCGCTGATTAAAATGATCGTACTGCCTACATTTTTATATTTATTTCAAAACATCCCTATTCCACTCACAGAGAAATTCTTTTTAACTCTGCAGTCCCATTTGATAAGACTGGTGTGGGGGGGAGGGCACCCTAGAGTTGGCTGGAGAGTGATGACTCTCCCCTGTGACAGAGGCGGGTTCGGGGTTCCCGATTTAGATTATATTACTTAGCTGCGCAGTGCAGTTTTGCGCAGGCGTGATACCACCCTGAGGCTAGAATCCCTTACCTCCGACTGGAATCCGACTTAGTCCTGCCAGACTCACTTGCGGCAATTCTTCCGAGGGGTTTCCCCAGGGACCCCACTGACATCCAACCTGCCTCGACCACCAGTTGGGCTTGTGACTAATTGCGTCGCATCACGCACACTACACTGCTTTATTCCTCGGATCTCCCGCTCCCTAACCCTAAAATGCTCCCCATTGCGAGCGAAAAGCTTGTACAGAAGACTTGCTTTAAGTTTGGCATTGAGAAGATGGGCGACCTATTCCCTAGTGGACATGTTTTCGACCCGGATGATGCCGCCCTCTTTCCTGACACCACTTTCATGGACAGATTTGTCCTTTTACGAATTCGCTCGGCCCTGCAGGCTACCTTTCCTGACTACCCATTAGAGCCCTCTTTCTTCCCCTCGGTTACTAAGGTGAATGGCAGCGAAAAAGGGGTACACATCGTGTCCCAGCTCTATAAGTCATGCGCTGCTACTATTCCGGTGAATGATGATAAAATACGCAAAGCTTGGGAGGATGACCTGGGTGGTTCAATTTCGGACGAACAGTGGGACGCCTGTTGTGCGGTCACCAACAAGATCTCCCTTAATAGCAGACACAAATTACTTCACTTTAAGTTTCTGCGCAGGATGTACATTACCCCGGCCAGATCCACAGAATTGACTCTAATAGGACGCATCACTGCAGGTGCCACGCTCCAAATGCCGTTTCGCCCACCTGGCCTGGTCTTGTCCGAATGTACAAACATATTGGGTGGCCATCTATGGGAAGGTGAGTGAAATGATCAAGGTTCTTCTGACCCCGTTGCCTGAGATTGCACTGCTGGGATACGTTGCACAGTTCCCACAGGCTACATGTAGATTCGTCGCTATAAGTTTGCTTCTGGCCAAACTTGAGGTGGCGATTCACTGGGGCGGTAAGAGGACTCCCGCGGTGAAAGGATGGCTAAAGAGTATGGCATCTTGTTCCACAAATAGTGACCTTTATGCAACGACGCTCCCCCTCTCTTCCAGGCCGAAAGATATATGGGGTCCCTTTATTGTGTGTCTACTAGCCCAGCAACTGACCCCCTCCACACAAGCAGATCATGGTATAGTCCCTGTTGGGGTGGGCTAGACTATCACACTGTGTATTACACATCCCACCTCTTGGGCGGTATGTTAATTTTGACACTACAACTATGATGTCTTCAGTTCCTGTGTATGTTTACCACTTCTGTTTAATAAGAGTTTGTAATGCTTATGCGTTCCAGCATGGGGGACTTGAGGAACCTCCTCTGGGGCGGCATATGCGCACCACAACATTGTTGAAAGTATAACAGAAAATGTGTATTTCTGCCTGCACGTACTTATCGAATGGTCCTTTTATGATCCCAGTGCACTATTGTAACTGTATCAAAAATGCTAAATAAAGTGTTAAAAAAAACATGAAAACTCCACCTGTTTTTAATCAAATGTTAGCACTGGCAAGGTGGGTATTTTGCCAAGTCAAATTGGCAGTTTAAATCTACATTCAGGCTGCATTGGCAGACCTGGAACATTTTTTAAGGGGCTACTTAAGTGGGTGGCATGATCAGTGCTGCAGGCCCACTAGTAGCATTTAATTTACAGGGCCAGGGTATTTGGTATACCTCTTTACTAGAGACTTATAAGTAAATTAAGTTTGCCAATCAGGTGTAAGTTAATTTTGCCATGTTTTAGGGAGTGAGCAAAAGCACTTTAGCACTGGTTACCACTTGTAAAGTGCACAGAGACCTAATGCCAGCAAAACGAATTCATATGAATAGGAGGATGAAGATAAAACGTTTGGGGGAAACAACCCTAAGACTGACAGACATAACAGTTTGTAATAAAAAATAAAGCGGGCTGGGAGAGCTTTTGGTTCAGCTCACATCCTCCCTATCCGAACTATACTAAACAACAAAAGTGTATAGTTCCGTTGAACAAGGGTTCCAAAGCCGACAATGGCGGTCTGGACCCAACAGATCATCAATGAGCAGCTCTTTTTAGGAGCACAAGCCTTAACCCACCAGAGCTGGCATGCTTCATCATCGGGCTGTGTTCCTTCTTGGGCTGACACAGCAATGCCAAACTGGCCCCAAGTGGGGGACACTTTGCCGGAGAACTATTAGTACTGCCTGGTGGTCCACTAGTAGCATTTAATTGATAGAGTTTGGGTATTTGGTATACCACTTTACTAGGGACTTATAAATAAATGTAGTATGCCAATCAGGTGTAAGTTAATTTTGCCATGTTTTAGGGAGTGAGAACTAGCACTTTAGCACTGGTTAGCACTGGTAAAGTGCACAGAGTCGTATGGCCAGAGAAACCGAATTCAGAAAAATAGGAGAGTGAAGGTAGACGTTTCGGGGAAACAACACTGATGCTGACAGATATAACAGTTTTTAATAGAAAATAAAGCAGGGGCTGAGAGAGCTTTTGGTTCAGCTCACATCCTCTCTATCCGAACTATACTAAATAACAAGTGTGTCGTTTTCCGTTGAACAAGGGTTCAAAAGCCGACAATGGGGGTCTGGACCCAACAGATCATCAAGGAGCAGCTCTTTTTAGGAGCACAAGCCTTCACCCACCAATGCTGGCATGCTTCCTCATCGGGCTGTGCTCCTCTTTGGGCTGGCGCAGCAATGCCCAACTGGCCCCATGTGCACCTTGCGGGAGAACTATTAGCACAGTCTGGTGACCAAAAGTATATGGCCAATAATAACTTGAAGGAATGATTCCAGAGTTTTGGGAAATACGTAGTTTAAAATATACTGGAGTTCCCTTCTATATCTATTTTATTCGTTGGGCCTCTGCTAACGGGATAAAAATAATAAATGGATCTTAGGAGTGTGTTATGATTCCTAGATTCCTTCACTTGGTTGACATGTTTCGTGCCTAATTTGCCCTAAGATTGATCAATGACATTTCTTCAGGACCTATCAATAAACTAATCTACTTTGGTAGGGAAAACTATGTCAGTCTTAAGGTGACCTACCACTGGGCACTAAGTTATGAGTAGCAAGGTTATTATACCTGAACTTCCACCCTTACTCTGGATGAGTTCCTTTTGTTTGCATTGATGACCCCAGTCCTAAAGTAAAAGTGCCCCTTGAGAGTGTTGGAATCCAGGACTACCCGTGGGTTACTTAACCGTCCAGTAGTCTCTGCAATTTGCTACCTGTTGGGATGGCATAGATTTGGAATAGCACCTTCACTTATTCTCAAGGGACTAGTACTAGGCTTGTAAATTAATAGTTCTGATTTAAGGGTCTGCTTCTCCTATCATAAGTGTCCAATTCTGCCTGCACGGTAGGTAGAGCTTGGGTCATTTATGTCATTGATGGTGAGCCCTGGGACAATGCCCGGTCCAGGTCATCAGTGGGTACTTGATTGCCTTAATCCATGTCGCTCAGGCAGAATTGAAATTCCGTGGGCTTGGCTTTCTGTCAAAGCCACTCAACCATAAACCAGGCCTTCTGTGTGAGGAATGGTAGTCCCTTAAATCCTGCAGAGATTAGCTTTCATCTTGCTCCTCAGTACGCAATTTGGCAACTGCTCTCTAAGGGACGCGAGGCTTGGGTACAGTCATGCCTCTTTTGGGGGATTGGTCATGGTTGCGACTCTTGTGAATGGACAGTTTCACAATCTCTAGATTTTGTCACACATTCCTGCACCAAAAGACACAAAAAATGTCTAAGTCAACCTAAACCAACCTATGATAGGTTAGCCCTTTCTCAAAAGTATTAATTTGCTTATCTGAGCAACAACCGTTTCAAATGAGCTAGTTCACTAACCTTTCTGTTTTAGGTACAGAGGCTTTGTCTCCTGTGAGATCTTGCGCTGTTCTGAGTGTGAGCTTTGACTAGTGTGCCTTGTAGGCTTTGTTTCTTTTCTTGTTTTTTGAGGTGCTGAGACCAGAATGCTGTAGCAGGACTCTCTAGGAGCAGTGGAAAAGGCACTGGATCCAGAAGCATTGAATCAAGTGCTTCTTCAGCAGGAAGCACTTGATTCACGCTTGGGGTAAAAGATGCAAAACCAAGCAACAGAAAATCCATGGGCACAGTATTTATAGTACTATACCCAAGATGGTTGCCAAGACAAGTGTCTGATCAGAAATCTGGCTTAAACTATCGCAACATATCAGATTAGTGACTGAGAGGCCTGCAGTCCAGAAAGTCATCACTGGGACATTTTTCCTTTCTTAAAAGTCATCAGTGTTCATAACAAAGATGGGCAGGTTAGAGTTGGGCGATATAGGAGAATCGGGTGGTGACCAGGGTGACATGATACCCATCTCGTAAAGAACCATCTTGAAATGGTGGGCACACACTGACCTCCTGCCACATGTGGAGCAGTCCATAACACAAAGGCCATTTGTCCTCCACTTCAGCCAAGACAGAGCAGTTAAAGAAAGTTGAGTACTAGGCAGGTACACTAGGTGCTTAGGTTTGTACAGACAAGGCCAGATCAATAGACCAGGGGCCTGATTACGAGTACGGTCCATAGGACTGATGTACTGGTGGTGGCGGTCCAACCACCGTCACACTGCGGGCCCGTCCGCAGTATTACGAGTGTGGCTGTCGGACTGCGACAGGACCACTGTGTCTGCCGTGGATCCAGGATCCTGCGGCGGTCATGCAGCGGTCAGTGGCAGGAATATGCAGGCAGTGTCGCAGTGGCACCACTGAGTATATTCAGAGTTGCCTTTCCTCCTCCCTTTTCATGGCGGTGCCTGAAGAAGGGGGAGCTGGATGCTGTGCAAGCATCCAAAAAGACCTCTAGTTGTGTGCCGAGGAGATTGGATGCAGTGCTTTGCCTGTGCCCAATTCAATATTTTATTTTATTTTTCTAAAGGTTTGTCCATACTTTTTTTTAGTTTAAAACTATTTTTTGAATTACTTTAAAAAAAAATATGAACTATTGATTTTTTTAAACTTTTTTTTTCTTGTTTCATTTTTTGTATTTAAACTTTTATTTTTATTTCATATATTTTTTCTACAAATATTTGTGTTAGTGTTTCAAATGGTTCTGCGTCGCTTTGGCAAACATTTTCTTGTTTGTCTTACCAGAAACCAGAACTTGCAGTATGTTACAAAAATCTTTGTGTATTCATCCTCTACTTCTGTTGTTCTGTCTGTACTTAGGGTGGTACACTTTCAACGTCTGTAAAGTGAGGACCAAGAAAAAGGGGGGGGGTGTCCCAAAACACGTTTTCCCCATTCATTTTACTATACAAACTTTAGACCCAGCTACAGCCCAAACCACTCAACGGGTTTACACCAAATTTGTCAGAAAGCTAGAAACAGTGGTTTTTATGATTTTTGAGTGTTACGCTCAAAGGCTTTGTATATATCACACCACGGAGGTTCCTCGGACCCGACAGATGCCTGGTAGTGGAGTCCCAGAGTGACCCCGCCTGGGTCCAAAAAGTTTTTTTAAACGTTTGCTGCAAATTCACGGATGATCCGCAATTTTGTAGCAACATTTATAAAAAAAAAAAAGCAGGGGCACCTGCACTACTCTTTAAAAAAAACTGCTGTTGGCCAGGGCCCAGGAGGCGGCATAAAATATTTCTTTAGGGAAGGGGGGGCTGGTAGGCTGCCTCCCTGAGCCTCTTTGGGGCCCTGGGGACCTCATCCCCTGGGGCCGATGTATAAATGAGGGGTGAGAGGCGCGTGCCCCCACCCGCCAAGAGCCTTAAAAGCCCCTGGGGACCCCATCCCCCGGGGTCATACTAAACTTATAAAGGACGGTTCCAACGTCCGTCCCCCCCAGTGCCTCTTATGGCCCCCGGGGACCCCATGTCCATATGCCTTGGAGAGCCCACCCATACAGTAGTTTCCCTGCCCACATTAGTGCAGGCAGGGAAAAATATGCTTGCTCCCACTCGTTGGAAGCAGACATACCTCCCCCGCGGATAGGAAAGGCATGTTTTCTCTCATACGGCGGGAGCATTAAAAATTAAATTTGAAATGCTCCCACTTGGTGGGAGCAGACTTCTGTTTCCCTTCCCGCACTCCTAAAAAGAAACAGCTGCTCCCGCCATGCGGTAGCCTGCGGGGGCACTGATGCTCCCCCCCGCAGCCCTCAACTTGCAGTTTGGTGGGTGCACGTGGTGTAGACTGAAGAGGCGTAGATTGGAATAGCATAGAGTGCGGTTGAGTGGCTTACAGTGAAATAGCGTGGAGAGGCGTACAGAGGAGTGGTGTAGACTGGAGTGACGTAGTGTAGAATCCAGTGGCATAAATTGGAGTGTGGTAGAGTGGAGTGGCATACAGTGGAAGAGCAGACAGTGAAGTGGCTTGGAGTGGAATAGTGTAGTGTAGAGTGAGCTACAGTGTAGTGGTATACAACAGTGGAATATCATACACTGGAGTAAGGTAGGGTGGAGTGGCGTAGAGTGGAGTGCCGTAGTGTGGAGTGGCGTGGAGTGGAGTGAAGTGAGGTGCAGTGTAGTGATGTACAGTGTTATAGCGTACTGTGGAGTGGCAGACAGTGAAGTGGCTTAGAGTGGAATAGCATAGAGTGGAGTGTGTCAGAGTGAAGTGCCATAGAGCGGAGTGGCATATAGTGGAGTGGTGTAGAGTAGAATAAGGTTGAGTGAAGTGACATAGAGTGGAATGTCATGTAGTGGAATAGGGTAAAGTGGAGTGTCATACAGTGGAATAGCATAGAGTGGAGTGGAGTGGAGTGGTGTACAGTGGAGTGAAATAGGGTGTAGTGATAATACAGTGGAATAGCGTAGAGTGGAGTGGCAAAGTGTAGTGACGTACAGTATAGTGGCGTAAAGTGGAACTGCTTACAGTGGAATATCGTACAAAATGGCATTGAGTTGTGTTGCGTAAAGTGGAGTGGTGAACAGTGGAATAGTGTATAGTGGAGTGGTGTAGAGTGGAGTGGCATACAGTGGAGTTGCGTACAGTGGAATAGTGTCGAGTGCAATGGCATACAGTGGAATGGTGTAGAGTCCAGTGGCCTAAAGTGGAGTGGCATAGAGTTGAGAGTGGTAGAGTGGAGTGGCCTAAAGTGGAGTGGTGTATAGTGTACAGTATAGTGGAGTGAGGTACATTGTAGTGGCATACAGCAGAGTAACATACACTGGAGTAGGGTAGAATGGAGTGGAGTGACAGAGTGGAATAGTGCAGAGTGGAATGAGCTACAGTGTAGTGGCATACAGTAAAATAGAGTAGATGGGAGCTGCGTACAGTGGTCAAGAGTGGAATAGCATATATTGGAGTGGGGTACAGTGAAGTAGGGTAGAGTGGAGTGGGGTTAAATGTAGTGGGGTAGATTGAAGTGGCGTACAGTGTAATAGCATACTGTGGGGTACAGTGAAATAGTGTAGAGTGGAGTGGCATACAGTGGAATAGCGCATAGTGGAGTGGCATACAATGGAGTGGTGTAGAGTGGAGTGGCATGGAGTGGTATACAGTGGTGTGGACTTGAGTGGCGTACAGTGGAATAGCATGCAGTGGAGTGGTATAGAGTGGAGTGAGTTACTGTGCAGTGCAGTGGCGTACATTGGAGTGTGGTACTTGAAACAGACCTTACGTGAAAGTGGGTGAATGGATATAGATGTAATGTGGCAGGAATATAGAAAATGATGTGTATTTTGTTGTTTTTGGTAGTAGGTGAAAATAGTGTTAGTGGTGTGAGTGGTGTAAACGTTATGTGTTAAAATACTTAGTGATATATTGTCCATGCTGATGAGAAGGCAGCATTTGGTTGGCTAATGGCTGTCTTTAGCAAACGTAAAATGCAGCCATTCCGTTTTGAGCACACATTTTCTGCATTCTGGGTTAGGGCCTTAGGTTTAGGTAAGTAGTAGGTTTTATGTTGTTCCCTACCTATTAGCACTTTATTAAAGTGGTAATAGAGAAATGTATTTAATTTTTTCTATATATTTTTACAGCACTTTATGGAGAACCGCTCTACTTTTTATAATTATTTTTATGTAAAGCTGTAAATTGTGTTTAATTCCATGATGCTCCGTAGAAATTTTTGTAATGTACTCAATGTGTAAAAAACGGAGGTTCCTCGGACCCGACAGATGCCTGGCAGTGGAGTCCCAGAGTGACCCCGCCTGGGTCCAAAAAGTTTTTTTAAACGTTTGCTGCAAATTCACGGATGATCCGCAATTTTGTAGCAACATTTATAAAAAAAAAAGCAGGGGCACCTGCACTACTCTTTAAAAAAAACTGCTGTTGGCCAGGGCCCAGGAGGCGGCATAAAATATTTCTTTAGGGAAGGGGGGGCTGGTAGGCTGCCTCCCTGAGCCTCTTTGGGGCCCTGGGGACCTCATCCCCTGGGGCCGATGTATAAATGAGGGGTGAGAGGCGCGTGCCCCCACCCGCCAAGAGCCTTAAAAGCCCCTGGGGACCCCATCCCCCGGGGTCATACTAAACTTATAAAGGACGGTTCCAACGTCCGTCCCCCCCAGTGCCTCTTATGGCCCCCGGGGACCCCATGTCCATATGCCTTGGAGAGCCCACCCATACAGTAGTTTCCCTGCCCACATTAGTGCAGGCAGGGAAAAATATGCTTGCTCCCACTCGTTGGAAGCAGACATACCTCCCCCGCGGATAGGAAAGGCATGTTTTCTCTCATACGGCGGGAGCATTAAAAATTAAATTTAAAATGCTCCCACTTGGTGGGAGCAGACTTCTGTTTCCCTTCCCGCACTCCTAAAAAGAAACAGCTGCTCCCGCCATGCGGTAGCCTGCGGGGGCACTGATGCTCCCCCCCGCAGCCCTCAACTTGCAGTTTGGTGGGTGCACGTGGTGTAGACTGAAGAGGCGTAGATTGGAATAGCATAGAGTGCGGTTGAGTGGCTTACAGTGAAATAGCGTGGAGAGGCGTACAGAGGAGTGGTGTAGACTGGAGTGACGTAGTGTAGAATCCAGTGGCATAAATTGGAGTGTGGTAGAGTGGAGTGGCATACAGTGGAAGAGCAGACAGTGAAGTGGCTTGGAGTGGAATAGTGTAGTGTGGAGTGAGCTACAGTGTAGTGGTATACAACAGTGGAATATCGTACACTGGAGTAAGGTAGGGTGGAGTGGCGTAGAGTGGAGTGCCGTAGTGTGGAGTGGCGTGGAGTGGAGTGAAGTGAGGTGCAGTGTAGTGATGTACAGTGTTATAGCGTACTGTGGAGTGGCAGACAGTGAAGTGGCTTAGAGTGGAATAGCATAGAGTGGAGTGTGTCAGAGTGAAGTGCCATAGAGCGAAGTGGCATATAGTGGAGTGGTGTAGAGTAGAATAAGGTTGAGTGAAGTGACATAGAGTGGAATGTCATGTAGTGGAATAGGGTAAAGTGGAGTGTCATACAGTGGAATAGCATAGAGGGGAGTGGAGTGGAGTGGAGTGGTGTACAGTGGAGTGAAATAGGGTGTAGTGATAATACAGTGGAATAGCGTAGAGTGGAGTGGCAAAGTGTAGTGACGTACAGTATAGTGGCGTAAAGTGGAACTGCTTTCAGTGGAATATCGTACAAAATGGCATTGAGTTGTGTTGCGTAAAGTGGAGTGGTGAACAGTGGAATAGTGTATAGTGGAGTGGTGTAGAGTGGAGTGGCATACAGTGGAGTTGCGTACAGTGGAATAGTGTAGAGTGCAATGGCATACAGTGGAATGGTGTAGAGTCCAGTGGCCTAAAGTGGAGTGGCATAGAGTTGAGAGTGGTAGAGTGGAGTGGCCTAAAGTGGAGTGGTGTATAGTGTACAGTATAGTGGAGTGAGGTACATTGTAGTGGCATACAGCAGAGTAACATACACTGGAGTAGGGTAGAATGGAGTGGAGTGACAGAGTGGAATAGTGCAGAGTGGAATGAGGTACAGTGTAGTGGCATACAGTAAAATAGAGTAGATGGGAGCTGCGTACAGCGGTCAAGAGTGGAATAGCATATATTGGAGTGGGGTACAGTGAAGTAGGGTAGAGTGGAGTGGGGTTAAATGTAGTGGGGTAGATTGAAGTGGCGTACAGTGTAATAGCATACTGTGGGGTACAGTGAAATAGTGTAGAGTGGAGTGGCATACAGTGGAATAGCGCATAGTGGAGTGGCATACAATGGAGTGGTGTAGAGTGGAGTGGCATGGAGTGGTATACAGTGGTGTGGACTTGAGTGGCGTACAGTGGAATAGCATGTAGTGGAGTGGTATAGAGTGGAGTGAGTTACTGTGCAGTGCAGTGGCGTACATTGGAGTGTGGTACTTGAAACAGACCTTACCTAAAGGGGTTTTGTAAGATGTATTGTGAATATATATAAAAAATTGACAAAGTTCTTCTCTAAAAAAATGAAATAATATCACTAAAAATAAAAAGCGATTAATAAGCTTGACGATGTATTGATGGCCTGTTCTTACATCAGTTGGGATTCAGTGTTGTGAACACTAGCAGTATTGGCAATCGGTTTTGGTGTTTTCTTATGAGTGCTCAGCCTTTCTGCTTAAGAGCCAGACCCTTTTTTGGTATTTAAGTTCGGTAGTACTGAGGCACAAGAAATCAGTGAAAAAAATGTGCATAACACAAAAAGGGGGCTAATTACAATTTAGCCCCCTGATGGGCCAAGTCCCGGGGGCAGTGTTTATATGATAATGGGTTGCCCAAAGGGGCCGCCCAGCCACGAGAACCGCCACCACCCGGGGCTTTTCAATAGTATTTGCGGGTGCTCATGGCTGCCCCAGGGACCGCCACCCCCCCGGGGCTTCATTAATCAAAGGGTGAGGGGGCTCAAAGGCTTCCCGGGGACCGCCACCCCCTGGGGCTTTTGTAAAATATTGGCAGGGGCACATGGCCCCCCGCATCCCGGGGACCGCCACCCCCGGGGCTTGTTTTAAAAAATAAAACAAAAGCCTTTTTTGGGGGGGGCTCGAACCCCCCACACGTCCCGGGGACCGTCACCTCCCCGGGGCACCAATTTAAATTTGGGGGTCCATACGGGACCTCCTAGCCCCGGGGACCACCACCTCCTGTTGAGATGTTGGGTTGAGATGTTGGGAGGGGGCCGTATGGCCCCCCTCCTGGAGCCCTCGATGGCCCTGGGAACCGCCACCCCCCCAGGGCCGGCTCCCGAAGCTTTTAGTGGCCCGCCTCATCAAAAATTAGGAAAACATTTTTTTTTTTAAAACAAAGGTCGGCCCGGGGGATGGTCTGAGGAGGGAGGCAAAGCAGCCCCCCTCCAAATCAATAAAGAATTAAAACAAGCATTTACAATGCAATGGTCTCGTCTTTGTTAAAGTTAGAGCTATTGTCATTGCAAATGTCATTTTTTTCATTTATTGTTTTATTTTTTAATACGATAAATATATGGTATTGTCATTTACAATGGCAATAGGTAAGCATTAGAGTAGTAGAGAGTATTAGAAGTGATTAATAGTTAGTAGAGAGTGACTAGTTGATTAATAGAGCCACACACAGAGCCACACACACACACACACACACACAGAGCCACACACAGATCCACACACTCAGAGCCACACACACACACAGAGCCCCCCACACACACAGAACCCCACACACAGAGCCCCACACACAGAGCCACACACACACAGAGCCACACACACACAGAGCCCCCCACACACACAGAGCCCCCCCACCCACACACAGAGCCCCACACACACACAGAGCCCCACACACGCACACAGCCCCACACACGCACACAGCCCCACATACACACACAGAGCCCCCCACACACACAGAGCCCCCCACACGCACACACAGAGCCCCCCCCACACAAACACACACACAGCCACACACACAGAGCCAAACACACAGAGCCAAACACAAACACACAGAGCCAAACACAAACGCACAGAGCCACACACCAACACACAGAGCCACACACCAACACACAGAGCCACACACTAACACACATACCCACACGGATTAAGGTGCTAGCTGCAAAGCCCTTCACATAGCTAACAGTCAGAGGTTTTAATTTCAATTTGATATCTCAGTAGGTTGGGTGAGGCAGTGTATGTGCGTGTTGTGTGACATAGCTTGAAGGTTGAAATATTTTGAAAGCAAAAGGACAGTAGATCTACTTTTCACTAGAAATTATTGCAGGAGTATTCTCAACTCCTTGTAAACATGTTTTTAAATCCTAAAATATTGTGAGCAGTTGACTGGACTTTGTTAATTAAAGAGCACCATTTGCACGACATTACACACAGATTTCCGGGGCTGGGGAGCTTCAATCCCTGTGAGCCGTGGCCTTCAAACTACACTGATTTACAAAATCTGACTTTACTAATTTGCTTAGAATTGGAATACCTATCCTTATATTTGATACAAAATGGTATGCCATAGTCCATAAAACATTATTATGGTCTTATAGCGCTCTGCAGTACCGTTCTGCCGTCTATAAGCCCATTTAACCAATTGTCATTGTATCCCATTTCAGGGATGTGGAATTCCTATAGCCCAACGCCCAGGACATATTGTTTGGGGTCAAGGGCAACAAGTTTTCATATGTATTTTGTCCATGGGAAAAGTAGGCCCAACCCCCTACAGCACAAACCCTTTGGCTGCCATTTTACAGTACCACATTATGGATCAGGGAAAGGCATTGCCTGAATTTAAGGTTATATTTGTGTCCACGTATTAGTACTGTTCAAACTGGTATTTATGGTTCATTAATGCAAAAGCTTTATTATTAGGGTGAGGGATCTACGTATATGTAAGCTCAGACTGTACTACTGACAGTGGTTCCAGCATAAAAATGTATACACATGTTTTCTATGTTTAGCAATATGAGGCTTTGCATACTGCTCCCAGAATTCTCTCTGATTAGATGCAAATGTTTGCAGAAACTTGAAAGCAAGATTAATGATTCTTTGCTTTCAAAATAAAATGTTCACAAAAAATGCAAAAACATTTCTCTAAACTACTGTAACATTTTAGGTACCGTTTCTTTGCAGCATCATTTAGTAAAATGTGTTGATATATGCTAGTATTTGCCAAAAATATTCATAATGGAAAAAAAGTGTAACCAGTTTTAATAAGATGATGGGAAGCATACAACTAAACAAGCATTGGTAAAGCCAGTAGGTCTTAAATTGTTGGTCAGCCTTTTGATTTTGTCAATGCGTGACTTGTTTTGGCATGGTTTTTGTAAAACCTTACTGGTGTGGGAGCTGCCGGGCACTCGCCATTATAACAAACATTGGCAAAAGCAAAACGCACACCTTGCCACAGTAGTTCCTGGCACTCAACAAAACAACTGGGTGTTGATTATGCCCATTGTGAAAGAATAGAATGCTATCACTCACAGTGAAGCTAGCCAATAGAGCCTGCGAGAGAGAGAGGCAGAATTTTAAAAAACACAAAAGGTCATGGTTAACGCCAGACCTAATTAAGGGCCCAATTATTAAAAGTCACAAAAGTGCACCTATGTCCTTGCATTAAGTGCAAATATGCGACTTACATGAATTCACAAGACTTTACAGAAGTAGGCCAAGAAATAGTACTCCCAGAAAATATTTGTGAACTGCTTTTAGCATGAGCAAATATGCAGGTGTAGATTTGCTCATGCGAAAATCTAAGTGTTTGCAAGTTCACTTTCCCTCCAAACACATTTTTTCCCAACAATGGTAGAAGTTTAAGTCTGCCATTGTCAGGATAAATTTCCAACCTTTCTCAGTATGGGAAAGATTAGAGAAGAGTTGGTGAAAACCCTTAAAACCTTCAAGTGAGTAGGTTTGCACAGACTCATAAAGGTCATTCCAACCCTGGAACTGTTGCTTACCATTCCCTTTAGCGCCAGTATGTAGATCTGCGGAAACGTGGCAACATAAGGGAACTGCAAGTATTCAAACCCTACTTTGGAAGGAGCCCTGGCCTAATCAAAGAGCCTATTTCAGAGCTCCTATGTAATGAGATTGCTGCCATAATTTGTTGCCGCATTACATGGCACAAAAGGGACAAGTGGATTTTGTTACAGGACAAGTAGATTTATGAAGCAACCTGCCCCATGGACAAGTAGATATTTTATTAAATTCCACACCCCTACCATTTAATAGCTCTCTATTTATAGACCTTGGAAGAATGAAATCAACTGTTGACCCTGACCCGGGCGACCTGCAGGTCACAGATAGATAACTCCAGCCATCACTTATATCGCTGACCTATGTTGCCAGGTCTAAAATCCTTTGTTATTTCCTTTTATTCTCTCAGATATTTTCGTGGTCCAGCCTGTTCTGTGGGAGTGTGGTTTCAAAAATAGAGAGGGGGGGGGAGGGAGGGAGACACAGCACGTTTTCTGAACGCAGCGAAAACCGTCTCGAGAGATGCCAAATATGTCCCTTACCAGGTCCCTGCTTACCTGCGCCTACCTTGCAGCGGCGTCGCAGCACAATAAACAAACCCCCAGCCTTCACTCACCTTCAGCGCCGTCGCAATTACTAAGAGCCAGGAGCTCTTAGTGTGAATGCGCTCCACTTGTTTTTCTAAATAAACAACTCACGGATAAGCACGGCTTCTTGTCAGTACTCCAAAACACTGGCATTTCCTCCCAGTGTGGAGCCGAGTAACCTGCCTCCCCAACAGCTGCCGAACATGCCGGCGGATTTCCCTATTCAATTATTGCCTGAGCGCTGATGTTACCTCACGGGGAATGCGGTTTTACACAGAGGGGAGAGCTTTATGAAATGCATAATTAGAATTTTTCATTTCAAATTTCCCTGCTAGCAATTTTCGCGTACAAATTATTGGGTGTGGTTAATGTATTTCAATTACTGGGATAAGGTTTGGTGTGCTTCGGTGCATCTTCAAAGCACCTTTATTAAACAGTGAACACGGAGAGCGGGGAGACGGACGGTGCCTGGACAAATGGGGAGCACTGACGCCTTTGGGGTTCTCTGCAGGACTCCACTGGGACTGCGAGCAGGGCCCATGCAGTCTCCCCGCCGCACCTGAGGGCGGGCGAGCATCGAGGGGCTGTTGGGCGGGCCTCCGGTTGCTGCCTTGCTGTTGTAACTGCTGGCGGTTGCTGTAGCGGTGGGCCCTGTGCCCGGGTCTTCGCCAGCGACTCGGACTGAGGAACTACAACAGAACCACGAGGTGAGGAGGGGTGAGGTGGAACCAGAGCAGCGGCAGAGCAGCGGGGAGGCCCTTTCCCGGCCAGGGCAGTCGCCTGGCGGTGGCGCGTGACGGAGGGAGGAGAGAGAGGGAGCCCTGGGGGGAAGATGCACAACAGAGGAGACGCGGGCAGACGGGCAGCAGGAGTCTGTAAGCCCCGTCCTTTTCGGATTGGGGGGGCGTGTTTTTCTTTCACCCCTCTTCTCCATTGGCTGGAGGAGAGGAGAGAAAGAAACAAAAAAAACACGCCCCTCAATCCGAAAAGGACGGGCGAAAAGAGATCATCACAGAGACCTCTTCTCCAATGGCTGGCCGCTGTTTAGGAGGCCAGCCAATGGAGAAGAGGGGTGGGTTTAAGCCTCACTACTCTGAGACATAAGATCTCGCCAGCGAGACTGCGCATGCGTAGCCTACGCTAGCCGAGACCTAAAAATGGCCATGCCCCGGGGATGGCCTCGGGAGAGGGACCACAGCCCCCTTCTAATTTATTTAAAAATATAATTGGGGTCCGGTTCTGGGGATGGGGTCCCCAGGACCATTAAAACAGAAAAAGAGGGGGGGCCACATAGCCCCCTTTCTTAATTTTTTTTTTTCAAAGCTCGGCATCGTGCCGGAGGCCCCGCCCCCTATCTGCAGCAGTCTACAAAAGCGCCCCCTGGTGCGTTTGCAGATGGGGAACTAATTCCCCTTGAATACTGAGGGTCCCACCAGGAACCTCCAGTATGCGCCAGGGAGCTGTGTTGCAGAGAGGTGTTCAGAGGCCACGCCCCTTTTTAAACCTCTCTGCAACACAGCTCTGTGGCGCTTAATAGAGGTACCTGGTGGGCTAGTTGCACCCCAGGGACCCTCAGGATTCAAGGGGACTTAATCCCCAAACTTAAAATGCGCCACGGGGCACGTTTGCACAGGAGTGAAGGGAGAGGGCGGGGCCTGAGGTGACATGTGGGCAAACTCACCCTTTGACGCGTCTTAAGTTGGGAATTAATTCCCCTGGGGGCCAACTAGCCCACCAGGTACCTCCAACAAGAGCCACAGGGATGCGTTGCAGAGTGCTGTAAAAAGGGGCGTGGCCTCTGAACATCTCTCTGCAATGCAGCTCCCTGGCGCATACTGGAGGTACCTGGTGGGCTAGTTGTTCCCCAGGGACCCTCAGGATTGAAGAGGAATTAATTCCCCAACTTAAAACGCGCCACAGGGCATGTTTGCACACGTCACCTCAGGCCCGCCCCCTTCCTTCACCACTAGCCCACCAGGTGCCTCCAGTATGCACCAGGGAGCTTCGTTGCTAATTAGCCCCCGGGGGGAAATGTGTTTTATGTAATAGGGGCCCAGAGGGGCCCCCCAGCCCGGGGACCGCCACCCTCGGGACTTTGAAAATAAAAGTGGGGGGGGGCTCAAAGGTCCCCCAAGCCCCAGGGACCCCCACCCCCAGGCTTTATGTCAATATATGCGGGGGCTCACGCCACGCAACCCCGGGGACCGCCACCCCCGGGGCTCTGCATATTCTAAATAGGGGGGGTCCGTGACGGAGCCCCGGGCACCACCACCTCCCAGGGGCTTTGGAAATAGTGGGAGGGGGGGCCGCGCAGCCCCCCTCCTGGAACCCTTGATGGCCCTGGGGACCGCCACCCCCCAGGGCCGGCTCCTGCTATGTCCCGGGGTGCCCACCCCAGGGACACTGTAGTTTGCTATGGCAGGGCGGGATCCTCGGTTTGGATTTTGAAAGAGAGAGCAGGGAAACCTGCTCTCTCTTTCAAAATGCAAACCAAATTGCTTTTCCACATGGGGAGCTGCATCTTAGCAGATCCCCGTGTGGAAAAGCAATGCCGGCTCCCGCAGGACATGGGAACCCGGCGGGACCGAGGGGGGATTGGGGCGCCCTCATGGTCCCCAAATTAGAGGGCCAGCCATGGGGGATGAGGTCCCTGGGGCTATTAGTGGCTGTGGAGGGGACCCACGCGGCACCCCTCCTCAAATATAATTAAAAAAAATAATAATAATTAAAAAAAACAAAGGCCGGCCCGGGGGATGGGGTCCTCGGGGACTTAAATGGCCTAAGGAGGGGGGAAAGGCAGCCCCCTCCAAAAAGAAAAAGATTTTTAAAAATGGCCATGCCCCGGGGGATGGGGTCCCCGGGGCAGATTTTGTATTTGGGGGCAGGCCCTGGAGGATGGGCTCCCCAGGGCCAAGAATATTAGGAAAAGAAGGAGGGTCACACAGCCCCCCTTCTTAAAAAAAAAAAGAAAAGACTGGCATTGCGCCGGAGGCCACGCGCCCTCCTTTCAGCTCGTTTGCAGATGTGGAACGAATTCCCCTTGAATACTGGGGGCCCCTGGGGGGCAACCAGCCCACCAGGAACCTCCAGTATGCACCAGAGGGCTGCGTTGTAGAGAGGTGTTCTGAGGCCACACCCCTTTTTACAGCTCTCTGGTGCTTAATGGAGGTAGCTAGTGGGGTAGTTGCACCCCAGAGACCCTCAGGATTCGAGGGGACTTAATCCCTCAACTTAAAACGCGCCACAGGGCGTGTTTGCACAGTTGTGAAGGGAGGGGGAGGGCCTTGAGGAGACGTGTGCAAACACACCCTGTGGCGCGTTTTAAGTTGGGGAATTAATTCCTCTTCAATCCTGAAGTCTCCTGGGGGCCAACTAGCCCACCAGGTACCTCCAGTAAGCGCCACAGAGCTGTGTTGCAGAGTGTTGTAAAAAGGGGCGTGGCCTCTGAACACCTCTCTGCAACGCAGCTTTCTAACGCATAGTGAAGGTACCTGGTGGGCTAGTTGGCCCCCAGGGACCCTCAGGATTGAGGAGGAATTAATTCTCCAACTTAAAACGCGCCACAGGGTGAGTTTGCAGACATGTCACCTCAGGCCACGCCCCCTTCCTTCACCATTGTGCAAACGCGCCCGTGCCGAGTTGTAAGTTGGGGAATTCAGTCTCTTTCAATACTGTGGGTCTATGAGGGCCAATTAGAACAACAGGTATCTCCAGTATGCGCCAGGGAGATGCGTTGCAGACAAGTGTTCAGAGGCCACGCCCCTTTTTACACCTCTTTGCAACGCAGCTCTGTGGCTCTTACTAGAGGAACCTAGTGGGCTAGTTTGACCCTAGGGACCCTTAGCATTTAAGGGGACTTAATCTCTCAATTTAGAACGGCCACAGGGTGCGTTTACACAGTGGTGAAGGGAGGGTGCGGGGCCTGAGATGACGTGTGCAAACACGCCCTGTGGCGCGTTTTAAGTTGGGGAAATAATTCCCCTTCAATCCAGAGGGACCCTGGGGGCCAACTAGCCCATCAGGTGCTTCCAGTAAGTGCCACTGCGCTGCGTTGCAGGTAGGTGGTGCTGGCCGTGCCCCTCTTTACACCTGTCTGCAATGGTTCTTACTGGAGGTACCTAGTGGGCTAATTTGACCCTATGGACCCTCAGGATTCAAGGACTTAATCTCCCAACTTAAAATGGCCATAGGGCGTGTTTACACAGTAGGGAAGGGAGGGGACGTGGCCTGAGGTGACTTGTGCAAACACGCCCTGTCGCGCGTTTTAAGTTGGGGAAATAATTGTGTGCCCCTGGGAGTCAACTAGCCCACCAGGTGCTTCCAGTAAGCACTGCTGCGTTGCAGAGAGGTGGTCTAGGCCGTGCCCGTTTTTACACCTCTCTGCAATGCAGCTATGTGGCGCTAACTGGAGATACCTAGTAGGCTAGTTGGACCCTAGGGACCCTCAGGATTCAAGGGGACTTAATCTCCCAACTTAAAACTGCCACAGGGCGCGTTTACACAGTGGTGAAAGGAGGGGACGAGGCCTGATCTGATGTGTGCAAACACACCCTGTAGGGCGCGTTTTAAGTTGGGGAAATAATTCCCCTTCAATCCTGAAGGATCCTGGGGGCCAACTAGTCCACCAAGTGCTTGCAGTAAGCGCAACTGCGCTGAGTTGCAGAGAGGCGGTCTAGGCCGTGCCCCTTTTTACATCTCTCTGCAACGTAGCTCTGTGGCGCTTACTGGAGGTACTTAGCGGGCTAGTTGGACCCTGGGGACCCTCAGGATTTAAGGGGAATTAATATTCCAACTTAAAACGGGCACAGGGCGCGTTTACACAGTGCGGAAGGGAGGGGGCAGGGCCTGAGGTGACGTTGCAAACACGCCCAGTGGCGCCTTTTAAGTTGGGCAAATAATTCCCCTTCAATCCTGAGGGCCCCTGGGGGCCAACTAGCTCACTAGGTGCTTACAGTAAGCGCTACTGCGCTGCGATGATGAGAGGTGGACTAGGCCATGCCCCTTTTTACATCTCTCTGCAACCCAGCTCTGTCGCGCTTACTGGAGGTACCTAGTGGGCTAGTTGGACCCTAGGGACCCTCAGGATTCAAGGGGACTTAATCTCTCAACTTAAAACAACCACAGATCGTGTTTGGTGAAGGGAGGGGATGGGGCCTGAGGTGATGTGTGCAAACACGCCCTGTGGTGCGTTTTAAGAGGTAGTTTTAATCCCTCTGCCCTATTATATACTATGGGCTTACATAGGAGGTCATGCTAATCACAGGGAGACTCCAACGCATAGTGTTCCCTAGTGTATGTAGGTGTTTTCACTGTATTCTAAGTGTCTTTTAACACAGGCACTGGCTCTAGGACAGGTTAGTCAGACTCAGTTACCACCAGTATCCGTCTTAAAAAGTTGAGGGGACAGGATGATTTTGCTACAAGGCTTCTTTCTGCTCTTCGATTTGTTCTTTCTGCACTTTTTCCTTCTTCCTGCACTTTTCTTCGTCTTTGATGACTTCTTTTGCTTCTTTCTGCATTTCTGTTTTTTTTTCTTTCTGTTCGTTTTTCTTCTTTCTTCACATGTCCTATCTCTGTAGGCATAGTTGGAAATTAGCATTTAAAAAACCTTTGAAATTAACTGAAAAAACCATAGGTTTCCGGCATGTTATGCTTACAAATTAGCATTTAAAAAACCTTTGAAATTCACTGAACACAAACATAGGTTTCAGGCACGTTATAGTTAGGAATTAGCATTTAAAAAACCTTGGAAATTCACTCAAAAAGCCATAGGTTTCAGGAGCGTTATAGTTAGTTGGACATTTCGCTCGTACAAAACCATTGAAATTCCCCCGTTATAGTTAGTTCAGCTAACTATAACTCGCGAGCCCGCAATGCACTGCTGATGACGTTACATTTTACATCACTCATGACATGGTCCGTGACATCACTCATGCCATCACTGATGACATCTCAAATTACATCACTGATAAGATCATCCTTGTGATAGAGTGGCAGACCTCCTCTCACCCCAAGATAACCTTTGATACACACATACAAAAATAGAAACTAAAATTTTCAAAACAATGGACATACCAATACCAGTTACAACAACCTATTCAGTAATTCTAATATCTACATACACATCCACTCATTCATCAACAGTCCTATATAGTCACTCATACATGTACTCACTCATTATATGTACTCATATACCTATACATCCTGTTACACACCGCCACTCATCCATAGTTACTCACACCTTGTCACTCATGCTAATAAAGAATCAAACATCCATTTACTTGCATATACAGTTATACACACAGCGGCGCCTGAGATCTAAGGGCCACGCTGTTTTAAGTTCAGTTTAATAAATAATGCCTGCATGCTATTTCTGAACACAGCTGTTTCCGTAAGAAGTTGAAGACTTGGCTTTTTGCAAACTAAGCCCCTCCCTTTCTCGTCAGAGCTGTCTGCAAGCGCCATGAGACTCTTTGGATGTGATATGTGCGCAATACAAATGTTCTTGACTTGACTTGACACACCACCACACTTACTTCTACAGAAACTTACACATACTTACTCTTTTGAACAATCACTTATAGAAACACATACTTATTCATACAGGAACTTTTCCAATCTCACTCTCACATATACTTACTTATATACACCAATACTCACATATACTAGTTTAAAATATATGTAGTTACTTATAAAGACACTATTGAGACAGTCATTCACCCACTAACACACCCATACACACACTCATCCATCCATACAGTCCTGCACACATACTGTCTTCAACACATACAAATAGTGACTCACTCATTCATGCATGTATACACTAATATCCCCCACTGAACCATACAAACACTTAGACACGCATACTGATACTCGAAAAACCAAGTAATAACCCATATAGACTCTCATGTAGCTACTCACCAACCCATGCTGCCACTTATACACAAAGTGAGAGACTGATACAGATATTTATATCTTTAAACATTACTAACCCATGTATTCACTAAGATATACTTAATCAGTCAGTTATACAACACATTATTCATTAAAAAAAATCATCCATTTAAACACTTCTATACCCATTTATTCTTCCATCGACCTTGAGATATACATATATAAAACATATTTAATTTTCAGAAAAGCACACATTCACTGGATGATTTCATCAGTGATGTCATCAGTGATGTAATTTGAGATGTCATCAGTGATGTCATGAGTGATGTCACTGACCATGTCATGAGTGATATAATATGTGACATCATAAGCAGTGCATTGCGGGCGCGCGAGTTATGGTTAGCTGAACTAACTATAACGGGGGAATTTCAAAGGTTTTGTACGAGCGAAATGTCCAACTAACTATAACGCCCCAGAAACCTATGTTTTTTCAGTGAAATATATATCTATATCTATATATATATATATCTATATCTATATATATAGATATATATATATTTCTATATATATAGATATAGATATATAGATATAGATATTTCCTCTCCGTTCCTGTGTTGCCAGCAGAAATCAAATAAAGTCGCACTCTCACAATTTGTTTCTCAGCAGCAGTGTTAATTTATTCTTCAATCAATTTTCAAATGAAGGTACAGGCGAACAACCTACGCGTTTCGGTATGCTTATACCTTGGTCACGGTCGGTTTGCTGTGAAAATACAGCATTTTTTGTAATTGTAAAGTCATTACATCATTTCCTGTCACTTCGCATTGAATACAACGGTGCATTCTGGGACATGGGATGACAACATTTTAAATCTAGAAAGAGTATAATCTGGTTCACAATTTAATTTTGCAATTATATTGTCAGTCCTTTATAGCTTTTATATTTGCACAGTATAGATCCTGAAAAGTAAATTTAGGCAAGTTCAAAGGATTTAATCCATATATTGTCTTTTAACATTTTTTGTTGATTATATAACTTTATTGTTCAGACTCATTGCTTCTTGCGGTTTTTTTCTTTTTTAGTTTTTTTATCCTTCCCAGTCCATAGTGTCCATATTAGTACACACTTTTGTTTGCTTATTTATACTTGCTGTTGTTATGACACAATTGCATTCAGTTTTTCATTTGTGATGTTTCGTATATATACCCCAAAAATCAAATGGGGAATGAATCACTCAACCTGAGTAACCAGGGCTAGCAACTTTGTAATTAGAAGCCCTCAATCACGTTTAGTAAGGTCGTGAGGCGGTATATCTTGGTTCTCCGCCAAAATCTAGAAACGTGTAAGCGTCATCATTGGGCTCCCTTTTTGTAGTTCGCTTACCTCCAATAAATACATATATTTCTCTCTTTGGACCTGACCCATCTGCTGGGCAAATTATAAAACAAGTATGGGAGTCTGCGCTTGGTTTAAAAAAAAAAAAATTCTGTGGATTCACCGATCCTCTTCAATTTTATGTAGGGGTGTGGAATTTAATAAAATATCTACTTGTCCATAAATCAACATGTCCCGTAACAAAATTCACTTGTCCCTTTGGTGCCATGTATTGCGGCGACAAATTATGGCAGCAATCTCATTATATAAGAGCTCTGATATAGCCTCTCCGATCTTGCCAGGGCTCATACCATTGTAGTGTTTGAATACTTGCAATCCCCTTATGTTACCACGTTTCCGCAGATCAACATACTGGGTGGTAAGCAATAGTTCCAGGGTTAGAATGCCCTTTTGAGTCTGTGCAAACCTACTAACTTGCATGTTTTAAGGGTTTTCAACAACTCTTCTCTAATCCTTTCCCATACTGAGAAATGTTGGAAATTTACTCCTGGCAATGGCAGACGTAAACCTTCTTTCAGAGTTGGGAAAAAGTGGTTGGAGGGAAAGTAAACTTGCAAACACTCAGATTTTCGTTTGAGCAAGTCTACACATGCAAATTTGCTCATGCTATTTTCTAGGAGTACTACTACTTGTACTACTGCTGTAAAATTATTGGGAATTCACGAAAGCAGTATAGCTGCACTTAATGCAAGGACATATACCATGTGTGCACTTTTGAGACTTTCTTTAAGAATTGGGGCCCCTAATTTGGTCTGGCGTTGACCCTGACCTTTTGGGTTTATTAAAATTCTGTCTCTATCTCTCTCTCTCTCTCTCTCTGTATCGACTGGCATCACTGTGAGTACAGCATTCTGCTCTTTCACCAGGAGCATATCGGCACACAAAGTAGTTTTGTTCAGTGCCAATAACTACTGTGGCAAGGTATGCTTTTTGAGACCAAAAACTATTTTTTCTTTTGCCAATGTTTGTTATAATGGTGTGGGACCCTGCAGCTCCCATACCAATAAGGTTTTACAAAAACCATGCCAAAACAATTCACACATTGACATAACTAAAAAGTTGACCTCCAATTTCAGACCTACTTGCTTTGCCAGTACTTGTTTATTTGTGTTTCCTATAAATGCATTGAAACTGGTTACACTGATTTTCCATCATGAACGTTTTTGGGAAATACTACCATGCATCAACACGTGTTACTAAATGATGCTGCAAAGAAATGGTACCTGAAATTGTACAGTAGTTCAGCGAAATGTTTTCTTCCTGCTTTCATTCTTTTATGAACATTTTATTTTGAAAGCAAAGAATCATCAATCTTGCTTTCAAGCTTCTGGGAGCATTATACATAGCCTCATATTGCAAAAGTTTGAAAACGTGTGTACACATTTATCTGCGGAAACCACAGTTAATAGTGCATTCAGAGCTCACAACATTTACTTAGAGCGCTCACCCTAATAAGAAAGGCTTTCAATTAATGAACCATAAATACAAGTTTGAACAACATTAACATGTGGACAAAAATAATACCTTAACTGCAGACAGTGCCCTTCTTTGATCCATAATGTGGTACTGCAAACTGGCAGTCAAAGGGTTTGTGCTGCAGGGGTTTGGGCCTACTTGTCCCAAGGACAACATAGACATGAAAACGTGTTGCCCTTGACCCCAAACAATATGTCCTGGGCGTCGGGCTATAGGCATTCCACATCCCTGTTTGTGGCAACAGTTTTTCAAAATGTTTTTGGGCCCCGGGGGTCAGGGTTTTCCTACCCTGCACCATCATTGTTTTTTTCCTAGTTTTTTCTTGGGTCCCAAGATGGCTGCCAACACTTCTTAGTTCAAGTGGAGGCATCCAATCAAATCTCAGCATGAGATCCGTCTGATCGCGGAGTATTAGCATCTCTAGATATCTATAAATCTTTTTTTCTTTAATAACTCCCAAACTACAAAATGACACCAAATTACAAAAGGATTGCTTTCTGCACCAAGTTCTACCTTTTTGCCAAATTTGGTTTCATTCTGTTCAGAGGTTCGGGCTGTAGTTGTGTCTTAAATCTCTATGGTAAATTGCGTGAGAAACATATGTTTTGGGACCCCCCAACCCCTTTTTCTCTGCCCCAGCTTGACAGATCACCCCAGAACTTTCCACACAGCAGCTGAAGTGAGTGGCAAACTAGTTTTAAAAGTGTTGTGAAGATTCATCTTACGACGGCAAAACAAAAAATGCTTTGTCTGTGGGAACCAGGTCCTAACTAAAACTACCTACTGGGGCCCGCACCCCCTTCTCTTAAAAATTAGTGTGGGCCCCGGAAGAATGGGATCTACAGAGCTGAAAACAGCCTGTGGAGGGAGGATTCATGCCCCCTTCCTTTATAAAAATGCTCCGGGCCCTGAGGGATGGGGTCCCCAAGGCCAAAAACAGCTTAGGGAGGAGGGCTACGCACCCACCTACCCAAAAAAACACCAATTGTTTTGTCCCAGCTTGGAGTTTTTAAAAAAGAAGCACTTGAGCTTGATTTAAAAAAAAATATTGTTTTAGATGTATCCACAGATTTGTGGCTCCTCTGAGAATTTTAAAACAATAAACGTTTTTGGCACTAGGCTGGGTCGTGTTGAGACCCCACCACCAGGACTAGAGGGTTAGGTATCCCTATTCTGTCCCCTTATGTCTTTTTTATTTTTAAATTTTTTAGCACTCTGGTCTGAGTCTTGAGTCCTAAGAAGGCTGCCACTACGTCCGTGTTGATGAGGTGGCAGCCAATCAGATCTCAGCAGAAGATCTGTTGGCTCCTCAGATCTGCGACTTCCCTATATATACAAAGTTTTAGAGCATTAATTGCTCAAAAACTAGTAAAAGAATTCACACCATATTACAAAAAACACTCTTTCTGGACCAAGATCTAGCTTTAAGGATGCAGAACTTAGAACTTGAAGAGCCATACAGCCCTGAAGAAGTTCGTGGGGTCTGCCCCGTTCTACGAAACACGTGTTGGCTGGGCGTTGTTTGGATTAAAGAAAAACAAGAAAAACATAAGACCTTTTTCACTCTTGATTGATGCATTTTCTTATCTAGTTAATGTAACTTGACATGTAAAATTGAGCTTGTGCATAAGATAAGAATCGTTATCAATATTGGCCCTAGGGACCAATTATTTGAGGGTGTAGGGTGTTTCCCCTCACCTTGTTGCACTGCAATAGTAGGCGCCATTTCTCCTTATCAACTGACACCCCTCTTGGTTAAAATACAAAATAAACTATTACATTAGACTGCTTACAGTGGAGGAAAATTATTATTACTATGGATTGTTTCAGTGAAGGTGTATTAATCACTTTACATTAATGCACTAGGAAATGTTTTTCACGATTACAGTACTAGATTTACTTTATTGTTTTCTTAAGTAAATTGTGTCCTCAAAATGTAATTTTGTTGTATCGTAATCAGTGTCACGATTACCACCTCCTTCTTCGACCCAAGTTTTACTCTCTTTTCATTTCCATAAAGTTTATGTTTTTACAATTCGTCTATTTCTGATATACAGCAATGTACAAAAAAAGCGCACAGATAAAAATGTCCTTTGGCAAACTGTCATACACAATTATATTTAGCAGTAAGCATAAGTTAAAATTACATTTTTTGTAATGTACATACAATTCCTCACCTACATTTAAGGCTGATGGTTGTTTACTGTCAAGTTTCATTCCCAGGCTTCCAGCCGCACGGCACCATTTGCCCCTGTGTCTAATGCGTAATTCAACGCCACTAACTTATCTATTTCCGATAACGTGTGTCACCTTTAATTCTAACTTGCGCTTATGCGTAGCACCGAGCAAGCTGACACGCATGCAGTTCTGCTGCTCTCTGTGCCTGTTAGTTTTTAAACGCGTTTAGTGCCGTATTGCCAAAACCGTCCTTTGACATACAAAAGTCTCGCTTATCTATCATGAACAGGGGACACATCAGCCTTTATGGCCACTTTTACTGTGTTTTTGCACCAAATGGGTCCTTGCACTTTTGTTTATGAGGCTCCATTGAGCTTACTAGCTAATTTGCTTGTCACTTGTTTTAACCCTTTACCTGGGTTATTCACTGCGGTCATATTTCAGGTAATCCACCTCTTGTCAGTGCGGTGCCTATGTGATGTCTGTTTGTTTGTTTATTGTGTCTAGACCCTCTGGTTCTTATCCATAGGCCACTTGTATCTAACGCATTACTGAAGTCTGTTATTCATTGCAACATATGACAAAGAGACATGTTTTTACCTCTTTACTTTTTTCCCCCCGCTCTGTTTTTACTTTGCCATCCTCCTGTCTTATAGGTTGGCCTCTGTACCATTTGCCCATTGTAGCACCGGACAGTTGTGGTAACATTTATGTACCTAATTGGTAAGTGCCACATTCTACTACTAAAATGTTAGTAGTTTACTAGCCTAACCAGATACGGTTAAGGCAATTACTTGTCAAGAATTTTGTGACTCGAGATCCAACACAATATTTTTTTCTTTTTTACATTACAGGTATCAATGTTGGACCAGAAAAAGCATACAACCGCTTGGTTTAGTATCAACACTTTGTTGTGATCATTTGTAATTTCACATTGGGTGATTTATTTGTTTGTCAGTAGCTGCAATTCACAGATCCTGATGAAAGCCGAGACACTTTTATAGATCGTTATGGTTGAAACATGTTGAGCTAGCTGATGAAGCCTTTATAGTTTGTATAGGCTCATTTTCAGCTTTTTAATCTTGTCACAGGGGAGCTTAATAAAGTCTATCGCTCTACCTGTAGGCAGTTTTAGATTCACTCACCTATTCAGCACTGCACTATTTTTACACACACCCAACACTCACGTAGGGTTTTTAGGACAACCCATGTGCCACAGAACAAAACATCCCTGAGCTTCCTTCTCGTAGAGAGGAGGTTGTAGCCTGTGCCTTGACTAGGTCCCGACACGAGGGGGCACCCCTATGATGAAGCATGACACCTTCGGGTGTGTGAGGGGAGTCGTCCTTTAAAAGGGATACTCCCACTTGACTTTTATGAGTTGGGTACTGTGGCTCACATTTTTCTTGACTGTTTCTTTTGGACTTGTGGGTGTTGGGCTCCTGCCCAACCCACACACTGCAGCAACGAGGATCAGTCCAGTCCACTTCCCCGACTCACCAGCCACTCACTGAATGATACAATGAGGAAGCTGCTGACCCAGAAAAGAGGGTGGAAATCAAAAGGTAACCAAACCTTCCACCCTGGGAACGTACTGTACAAGGAACACCCACCTCCTTCTTCTGCACCTGCATACAAAGGGAAACACAAAACAAGCCCTATGATAGTTACTCAGTCCCCACTCCTACCTCTGAGCATATGACCATAATCCAATTATTACCATTTCACATACACTTACCGATAATGTGAGCAGGCTTCGCCTCAAGGAGTAGTCAGTCAAAGTCTTACCCAAGATAACCTCTCTCAGGTGACTGATGTGCAAGACTGTCCGTCTTGGAAGGGTGTTTGGTTTGGGACAAAAAATAGGCACTTCCAGGGTAAAAAACACACCTATGTGTCAGGCATGAAAAACCCCTGTATTATGTGACCACGGGAAAAGGGGGGGTAAAAAGCTCCACAGACGCTTTGGCAATTCCGCTCCTTAACGTTTGAAACGGAGGAAAAAACCCAGCCGGGTTTCCTCGCGGAATGGACGATAACGTCACTTCCGCATACAACGATGCGGACAGATCGCGCACCAAAGTACAATGCGCACGAATCTCCGGTACTTTCACCGCGTCTCCGTGACAGGAGAGCGGTTCTATCAAACAGGAGCCCCTGAATGCCGTCTAAGATCGCCCAACACGGACAAGGGAAATAAACCAATAACAAGAAGGGGAGGTGAAGGGGGGAGCGGGAAGGGCTGGAAGTCTTCCTAACTGAAGGGAAAATGCAAGAATAAACGGGGCGGGCAGGAACAAGGTATTTAAATGAACCAAGGCTTCAAAAAACAGGAACCAACCAAGGACGGGGATAAAAAAAAGGTATCAGAGAAAGGGGGAAGAACCACGTCTCTGCACGAGCCCGTGCAGAGACTGCTGCAATCAATAGGAAGCTCGGAATCAGGAAACAGGAACCCACAGATAGCAATAACAAGCATGGACATAAGGGTAGGACTCCTTTTTATGCTACTGGCGTGTCATGTGATGGCATTGGACATGGTCAACAAAAGAGGACTGGGGACCTAATCCTAACAGTACCCCCCCCCGACAATCCTCCCCACAGGACGTGGCTTACGTGGATGCTGCCTGTGGAACAATCTCACCAGCCGAGGCGCATGTACCCCACCAGCCGGTTCCCATGTCCTGTCCTCCGGGGCATACCCCTTCCAGTCTACCAAGTAATACAACCTACCCCTCCTTCTTCTGGAATCAAGAATGGCCTGTACCTCAAATTCCTCTTCGCCGTCCACTACTACGGGGGCAGGAGGAGGCAGAACCTGATCTGACGGGATAAAGGGCTTTAGCAATGAAGTGTGAAACACCGGGTGGATCTTATAGTCTGATGGCAATAACAACTTCATAGCCACAGGGTTGATAACCTGAACCACTGGGAAAGGCCCTACATATCGAGGCTGTAATTTACGGGAACCCCGTAGCCTCAAATTACGTGACATCAACCACACTTGATCGCCCACTTTATACCCAGGTGCTGGCCTTCTATGTCGATCTGCCTGCCCCTTCATAGCTGCCTTGGCTTCCTGCAAGCTGCTCCTTGCCTCTTCCCAGATGTCTCCCAACCGTTTACTGACTTCATCAATGGCTGGCATGTGCCCAGCGGGTTGGATGGCTAGGACTCTAGGATGAAATCCCATTGAGCAAAAGAATGGTGTCATGCCCAAGGCCGAGTGTATACTGTTGTTATAAGCGAATTCCGCTATGGGCAACGCCCTTACCCAGTCACACGAAAGGGACGTAGTCAAGCACCTCAAAAACTGTTCCATTGTCTGGTTGGTACGTTCTGTCTGCCCATCTGACTGGGGATGGTACGCAGATGACAAACGTATGTCCATCTTTAGCACCAGACAGAGCTCCCTCCAGAAATGAGACACAAATTGCGCCCCCCTGTCTGATATGACTGCGGTGGGTAACCCATGCAACCTCACTATCGACACCAAAAACTCCCAGGCCATTTCCTTTGCTGTGGGGATGTTTCGAAGTGGTAAAAAGTGAGCCATTTTGGTAAACAAATCTACGACCACTAAGATAGCAGTAAAACCGGAAACCAGGGGGAGGTCAGTGACGAAATCCATGCTGATGGTGTGCCAAGGGGAAGGGGGTACTGCCAACGGCCGTAGCAGACCCGAGGGCTTACTGTGTGAGGGTTTATTGATGGCACATACAGGGCAAGCTGTCACATATTTATGGATATCCTGGGCCACCGTATCCCACCAAAACCACCTCAAACACAACTCCTTTGTCTTCCCTATGCCAGGGTGCGCAACCAAAGAGGACGAGTGACACCATTCCACCACCTTTTGTCTCAACTCGGGAGGAACGAACAACCTATCCCCCTGATATAACAACCCCTCTCGTAACACCACCTGCGACAATTGTAACCAAGGGGCCAAATCCATATTACGCAGCAGAGCTTTAATCTTTGCTGCGAATTCGTCCACCGAAGCTACTCCCACGATCCTCCTACTATCCAGCATAGGCCTGTCTTCCTTCCCTGCTTTCACTTCCTCCGGATCGACGTGAATCCGGGACAAGGCGTCTGATTTAATCTGCTGAGCGGCAGGTCTGTAAGTGATGATGAAATCGTATTCGTTAAAAAACAAGACCCATCGCATTTGTCTGGGTGTCAAGGCCCTGGCTGATCTAAAGAACTCCAGATTCTTGTGATCTGTGTAGATCGTGATGATGTGCCGGGCCCCCCACAGATAATGGCGCCATTCTTCGAATGACAATTTCACCGCCAGAAGTTCCCTCTCTGCCACCGTATAATTACGTTCGGCAGGCAACAAAGTTTTCGAGAAATAGGCGATAGGGTGCATATCTCCCGTACCCCCCTCCCTCTGGGACAAAACACCGCCTACTGCACTTGCAGAAGCATCTGTTTCCACAAAAAAGGGGAACGCCGGATCTGGGTGCGCAAGTACTGGAGCGGTCGTAAAAGTTTCCAACAGTAACCGAAAGGCCTCATGAGCCTCCGGGGACCACTCAAACGAAACCCCCTTTCTCAACAAGCGGGTCATGGGTGCCACGATGTCTGAAAAGTGAGAGATAAAGCGCCGGTAGAAATTAGCGAACCCTAAAAGTACCTGTATGTGCTTCACCGTAGTGGGTACTGGCCAGGTTAATATAGCCTGTATCTTTTTTGGGTCCATTCGTATCCCTTCAGAGGAAATTAGGAAACCCAAAAACTCCACCTCCCTAGCATCAAATTGACACTTTTCAAGTTTGGCATAAAGCCGATGTTCTCGCAGTTTCTGCAGCACTTGTTTGACATGAGAATGATGGTCTGCTCCGGTCTCAGAAAAGATAAGGATGTCGTCCAAGTAAACTATTACTGTCTTATCCAGATGTTCGCTCAGGACCTCGTTTATGAAATACTGGAACGCCGCCGGCGCGTTACACAAGCCGAACGGCATCACACAGTATTCGAATAACCCCTGTTTCGTTTTAAAAGCCGTCTTCCACTCATCACCGGGCCGCACTCTGATCAGATGATACGCTCCACGCAAGTCTAATTTAGTGAACACCGTGGCCTTGCGGAGCTGATCCAGCAACACGGGGATGAGCGGAAGAGGGTACCGGTTCTTAACAGTGGCCTTGTTTAATGTCCGATAGTCCACACAGGCCCTCAGAGTGCCTTCCTTCTTAGGGATGAAAAAGATCGCTGAAGAGACAGGCGAGGAAGAAGGACGGATAAAACCTAGCTCCAACATCTCATCCAGATATTCTTTAAGATGTCTTTCCTCTGGTTCTGACAGAGCATAAACTCTACTACAAGGTAAAGGAACCCCCTCCACTAGGTCTATCCTACAGTCAAAAGACCGATGTGGTGGCAGACTCTGAGCACGACCCTTGTCAAACACCTCGGCGTATTCCACATACTGTTTTGGAACCCCGTTCTCTTCCGTGGCGGCACAATACAAGGGAGGGACCTTCTCACTGGCCTCGCTATAGCAATGTTTCAGACAATATGGTGAATCAAGCGTGACAAGCCGTTGTACCCAATCAATCCTGGGATTGTGTTCTTGGAGCCAAGGCACCCCTAGTACCAAGCCAAAGGAAGGCGCGTCTATCAGATCGAACACCACGCACTCAAAATGACCATTGTCACATAACAACCGCAGCGGCATGGTTTGTCTAGTAATACACCCTGACGACAACTCAGTCCCGTCTATCGCACGTACCGGCTCTGGCTGTTTTTTATACTGGCAAGGTACACCTAGTGTCTCTGCTAGGGAGATATCCATGAAATTGCCAGTGGCCCCTGAATCCAACAACACAGAAACAGGCACCCTTTGATATTCTGCCAATAGAAGATGTGCCGCAATCACAAAATGTCTGGGCGCCATATCCACAGCCCCCAACACCTCATAATGGTCTCTTTTATGCACCGTTAGGGGCAGCCTTTCCACCTGTACATATGCCACCTTTTTTCCATAACCAGCTCCAGACGGTTTAACGGGACACTCTCTAGCAAAATGGCCTCCTTGTCCACAATAGAGACATAAGTTCTTATCCCTCCGTCTCTTTCTTTCTTCAGGAGTAAGGGGCCCCCTGACACCACCTATTTCCATTGGTTCGGGTTTTACTTCCCCGGATTGTTGTTTCACTTCGGGCTTTATCAAGTTCCCTCGAGAAACCTGGAACCGACACCGATCCCCGCGTCGCTCAGATAGCCTGTGATTCAATTTAACCACCAAGTCTATGAAAGCTGCGCACTCTTCCGGGGGATCCACTACTTGTGACACCACATCCTTTAGATCGTCATTAAGACCCTGATAGAATAAAGAAGTCCGCTTATCGGCAGGCCAATGTGTCTCTGCTATCAGACGGTTAAACGATGCTATATACGTCAGCAGATCCTGTCGACCCTGTCGTAGTTTTAGTAGTTCTGAGTCGCTAGCTTGCATGAAAGCGTGTTTGGCAAACAACCCCCTCATCAACTCTTTGAAAGCATTGTAATCCCTCAACACCTGATCGTTTCTCTCCACTAAAGGGATAGCCCACTGGGCAGCAGTACCAGCCAGATATGAAAGAGTAAAGGCTACCTTTGCAGCATCATCAGGAAATGCCCCAGGCCTACACATAAAGTGTAACTGACATTGGTTCATGAACATTCCGTATTTCACACTGTCTCCATAAAACCGTTCAGGTGGAGCCAGCGGAACCGGAACAGGGGAGTTTACGGTAATTGCCACAGGCATACTTCCTCCAGGAGCACTCTGTCCAGCCCCCCCATACTGAAAAGTCGCTGGATGTATAACGGGATTCTGAGCTCGGGGTTGTACCTGTGCCTGCGCCCTTACTACAACCAGCTCTTGTCTCAACCCTACGTTTTCCTGTCTCAATTCCTGTACTTGCGCCTGTAACGCCGCTAGGGCCCCCATTATATCAGCCATGGAGGGTGCTTCCGCCCCAGCCATGGCCCCTCCTCCATCTACGTCCATCCAAGTTCGGGCAGTGTAGTATAACGTGGGCTTGTTATTCTGTTGGGCTCCTGCCCAACCCACACACTGCAGGAACGAGGATCAGTCCAGTCCACTTCCCCGACTCACCAGCCACTCACTGAATGATACAATGAGGAAGCTGCTGACCCAGAAAAGAGGGTGGAAATCAAAAGGTAACCAAACCTTCCACCCTGGGAACGTACTGTACAAGGAACACCCACCTCCTTCTTCTGCACCTGCATACAAAGGGAAACACAAAACAAGCCCTATGATAGTTACTCAGTCCCCACTCCTACCTCTGAGCATATGACCATAATCCAATTATTACCATTTCACATACACTTACCGATAATGTGAGCAGGCTTCGCCTCAAGGAGTAGTCAGTCAAAGTCTTACCCAAGATAACCTCTCTCAGGTGACTGATGTGCAAGACTGTCCGTCTTGGAAGGGTGTTTGGTTTGGGACAAAAAATAGGCACTTCCAGGGTAAAAAACACACCTATGTGTCAGGCATGAAAAACCCCTGTATTATGTGACCACGGGAAAAGGGGGGGTAAAAAGCTCCACAGACGCTTTGGCAATTCCGCTCCTTAACGTTTGAAACGAAGGAAAAAACCCAGCCGGGTTTCCTCGCGGAATGGACGATAACGTCACTTCCGCATACAACGATGCGGACAGATTGCGCACCAAAGTACAATGCGCACGAATCTCCGGTACTTTCACCGCGTCTCCGTGACAGGAGAGCGGTTCTATCAAACAGGAGCCCCTGAATGCCGTCTAAGATCGCCCAACACGGACAAGGGAAATAAACCAATAACAAGAAGGGGAGGTGAAGGGGGGAGTGGGAAGGGCTGGAAGTCTTCCTAACTGAAGGGAAAATGCAAGAATAAACGGGGCGGGCAGGAACAAGGTATTTAAATGAACCAAGGCTTCAAAAAACAGGAACCAACCAAGGACGGGGATAAAAAAAAGGTATCAGAGAAAGGGGGAAGAACCACGTCTCTGCACGAGCCCGTGCAGAGACTGCTGCAATCAATAGGAAGCTCGGAATCAGGAAACAGGAACCCACAGATAGCAATAACAAGCATGGACATAAGGGTAGGACTCCTTTTTATGCTACTGGCGTGTCATGTGATGGCATTGGACATGGTCAACAAAAGAGGACTGGGGACCTAATCCTAACAGTGGGTTCTTTGTGTTTTCATAATTTAGTGGGGAGTTCACCCACACTGGTCCATAAACCTCCTCTTGCCCTCTAACGTGTGTGTTCGTAAACCTCTTCCTGCCCTGAAGATGTCCAACGGTTCTTTTTTGGTCTCCTCCTGTGATACTGCATGGGACTTAATCATGTTACCATACAAACCAAATGGTCACTATTGAAGGCAGCTATTTCACTTTCCTGCCTCCGCCCCGTCCATACTGTGACGGAGGCTTACAGTGGCTACTGGGTGTCCTCACCGCCATCTTGCCCGGCTGCTTTGACATCGCCTGGTCTTGCTGCCAATGTTGTGGGCCTGCCTAACTAGCCTCACCTGACTTGTGCCCGGCGGAGAAGACTGCCCCCTTGCCACCGGGGTAGGGTCCGCCCCACTACCAATCTTCGCAGTAGTTGCGGAGCCTGCTGGAGGAGGCATGCAGTAAACGGGTGCATTGTTGGTGTGTGGCTGTGTTTCCCTGCGAGGCCGTGAACTCTTCGGCCCTATGGATGTCCAGGGGAGACTCCGACTTCAGCTGCCTACGAGAGGACACCCGGACACCAAGTCTCCCACCCTGAGGCTTCCGTGGTGCGGGTGAGCCTGGACTCCCTTGATCACCCCCGACTTGCGATATGGTTTGTCTGGGCACCCATCCCCGAGAAAGGAACCAGAGGTGAGACGCAATCGAGGGGGCTGTGCGGATTGCCTATTGTGTGGGAGGCCCCTGGAGCTTAGCTTCCTCTGCTGTCGGGGGTCTGTCCTGACCCTAGCAGTGGAAGGTGGGACTGGGGGCCCTGTGACTGCCTGTACGCCCCCGGTTCAGTGATCGGATATATGTTATGTTATGTTATGTTATGTTAATATGTATTTATTAAGCGCTCGTACGCCCAAGGGCTTCATGGCGCTATAGAAGAGAACACAACACAGCAGTTAAAAGTGGTAATAATAAAACTCAGCAATAAGCCTGTGAGAAAAGCCAGGTTTTAAGGGAGTGTCTGAAGCTGAGAAGGTTACCGCTCAGTTTCAATTGAAGAGGAAGGGAATTCCAGAAGGTTGCTGCAAGATGGTCAAAGCAGCAGCCACCTAGGCGCTTCCTTTTGTAAGATGGAATAATCAATAGAGATTTTTGAGCGGAACGAAGGTTTCGCGATGGGTTATATCTGAGGAACAGATCTTTTATAAATTTAGGGCCAGAGTCTTGCAAAGATTTAAATAAAATACACCCTGTTTTAAATGCAACTCGCTGCGCAACAGGCAGCCAATGTAAGTATTTCAACCCAGGTCTAATAGATTGTCTTTTTGAAAGTCCCAGAATCAATCTGGCAGCCTGATTCTGGACTAGCTGAAGACGTTTTAGCTCTCCAATTTGAAGCCCCAAATAGAGACTATTGGAGAAATCCAGTCAAGACAGGACCAAGGCAATTATGACCTGGATGAGGGCAGCCTGTGAGAGAAAGCAAGCAATTTTTCTTATTTTTTTTAACTGAAAGAAACTCGACGACACTACCGCGCCTACCTGTCTTTTCAAAGAGAGATCCTCACTAATTAGTACTCCCAGACTTTTAACTGAGGACGATCTAGAAGGTGGAGCCCCCATGCTAGATGGCCAAAAGCATGGGCTCCAACTTAATACGCTCTGCTCAGGCAAGACCAGTTCAGTCTTGCCTGGGTTGAGTTTCAGATGGTTACAACTCATCCAAACCTGAATGTGTGACATGGTGTTTTGGAATTCCTACACCGAGTCCTTGGTATTCAGAGGGAAGATGAGTTGCAGATCGTCCGCATAGTTAAAGATGGTAACTTTCGCATTTCTTAGGGAGTACAGAAGCGGGCGCAGGTACAAATTAAAAAGTAGAGGTGACAAAGATGAGCCCTGAGGTACTCCACATGTGGTGGAAATAGTGGGGGCTGTAAAAGGGCCCAGTCTTACGGATTGAGTGTGGCCAGTAATAAATGAACGGATCCAACTCAACCCAGGTCCCCTAAGGCCAGCTTGTTCGACACGGTTGACCAAGATGGTATAATCAACCGTGTCGAACGCTGCCGAGAGGTCCAATAAAACCAGGGCCTGGTGAATCCCGTTGTCCGCATTCCGCCTCAGGGTGTTTTGTACCGCCAAGATGACTGCTTCAGTTGAATGACATGAACGGAAGCCGGCTTGATTAGATTCAAGGTATTCTGTTTCTTCTATGAATTTAGACATGTTAGCGCAGACGTGAGCCTCCAGTAGCTTAGCACAATACGGCAGCAATGATATAGGCCTATAATTTAGCGGGTCAAGCGGGTTAGCTCCGACTTTCTTAATCAAGGGGATGAGTAAGGCTTTTTTAAGGTTATTGGGGACTTTACCCTGTAGAAGAGATCCATTTAACAGAGAGAGTACACCCTCAGGAATAACTGCACCCACCTCTCTCAAAATGTGCGGGGGGCAGATATCATCAGGTGAACCCGATTTAACCCTGGTAAATAGCTTAGAAAGGGTGTCACCATCAATATGAGGAAAGGATTCCAGCGTCAAACAGTTGTGGTACGTATCATCCAGAAGGGAAGGGGGCAAAGCAATAGAGATACTTTGTTTTATGGTGCAGATTTTATTAAGAAAAAAAGAGTTCAATGAGCTGCAGAGGTCCTGAGTAGGAGTGACCAATGGTGTAGTTCTGTCACTGCCACTAAGACCATCTACAATATTGAACAGTTCTTTAGATTTATTCTGAGAGTTCAGAATTTTCTCCGAGAAATAATCAGTTTTATGTTTTAGGACAAGTTTCTGATAGTCCTTATGGGCCTTACAGTAGTTAGCTTTGTCTTGTGCCAAATAACCAATTCGCCATTTCCGCTCTTTTTGACGGACTTCAAGTTTTTTAGACTTTAAGTGAGGTGTAAACCACTTATGTGTGTCATTAGGGCGGGAACGGGGAATGTTTGAACAGGGGGCATGAGCGTCGGCTGCCTGACGTAGCCAGTTGGAGTAGGCTTCTTCAATGCCATCAATGTCCTGAGCCATGGGGGGAAGAGACGACCTCAAAGTGTCCAGAAAAGCTGAGATGTCAGTGTTCTTCCATATTCTAACTTTCCCACCTGTCTGGAAAGGCTGCTTTCTGCTCTTCACAATGGTGAGTGTAAAGTGTATCAGAAAGTGGTCCGTCCAAATACAGGGAGTGATGGAACAAATAGCCAGAGGGATATTCTGAGACCATATTTGGTCAAGGCTATGCCCTTTTTCATGAGTTGGCAAGTGAATCTGTTGAGTTAGGTTCAGATCTAATAATGCCTCTTTCAATGCAGCTGCCTGGGTGTCTAAATCAATGGCATCAAGCCAAAGGTTAAAATCGCCCAACAACACAATTTTTTTGTAGTTAATAGTAAGGGGAGCTAGTTGTTCGGCCAAAGAAACAGCAAATGTAGGCATGGTTTGGGGAGGGCGGTAGATGAGGATCATTAATAATGATCCACTGTCAGAGTCCATTTTAAAAACAATATATATAGCAACAACAGGGGGGAGCTTGTGTTTCAGCTGGACGCATGGGAGCATTTCAATGACAAGCCAACTACCTTACAGCCTCTACCATGTGGATGTGACCCAGCTTGACTGCCTGCCTTTGGCCCGTGGTCTGCGGCCCTGCCTCCTGACGGTGGCTGGGAGAGTTGCCCTGGTCCTTGGCTATGCATGAGGTCTCTAGAGCTGTGCTTCTCTCGTTGCCTGGTGCCTGCTCCAGCGTGAATCCAGTGGCCTTGTGATTGTTTGCTTACCGGCCTACCTAGGAGCGAGTAGGTCTGAACTTTCCTGGGGCGGCTTCTGCAGTGGAGGTGTGGGTAGTCCTCTGAGGGCCCAGTAAACTATTTCCACTTGGACCACACACATACGGTCTGACTGCGGTGTTGGACCCTCTCTCTGCCACGCGGGGCGAGGACCTCCACGCCCCTGCTTCTGTGGCCCAACTGTCTTGGGGACAGGCAGATGTCCAAACCTTCCTCTTTCAGCCTCAGTGATCCATCCACTGCCTGGTGAGCCATTGATGCAGGCTGCCCTGCATTCTCCTGTGCTTGGGCCACTTACTCCAGAGAGGTGGACTGTAACTGCTGACACCCCTCTTTCTGGTGGAGTAGTGGGGAGGTGGTGTGGCCCGCAGGCTCTCTGTTGCGCTAGGCATCCAATGTAGAATTCTCTATTCTCCTTCAACCCTGAATTCTTGCACAATATTTATCCATAGTCTTAGCTGAATAAAGCCCCGCCGTGGCCCTACACATCCGCCTGCCATCATCTCCCTCCCTTGCTGCCACTGAACTGCATTGGTGGATACGATTACATTCTTCTCGCAACCTGTTAGCCCTACTTACCTCGTACTGGACCTGGCACACCTCACTGCCATACCATGCTTCAAAACAGCAAAGGACAACCCAGTGGTGTCTCACCGGACCAAGGCTTCATCTTTGGACTCTGAAGCACTGACTCCCTCTTTGGCATCAGGAACAGAGCCTGCATCCTCTGCCCCAATTGCAGGGCTATATGACTTTTTCCTGCAGGAAATACGCTCTGCCATCAGCTCAGTCAAGGACGAGTTTAAGTCCTACTTAGTGGCATCCGGAGAGATGTCTCTGAAATAGGTGAGCGAATGGTTGACCTTGAACGCACAGATGATGCCAGGTCTGAGGACCAGGAGATGTTATGGTGGTTCTTGAAGAACATAACATCTATCTGCAAACCAAACAAGACGATTTGGAAAATTGAAGTTGCCATAACACTATCCGCATCCACGGGGTGCCTAGGGCAAGTAGGCAGCGATAATATGACCTTTACGGCAGATCTTCTCCAGGGGTTTCGAAATAATGATGACGCTTCCACACCGGTCCTTGACAGGCCCCACTAGGTGGTCCTGCCTTGGGACGCACGGATGTAGTGCCAGACATAGTGACCAAAGTGCATTTCTTTACTGAAAAAGAAGCAATACTAAGAGCATTTAGGGGCAAGACCGAATTAGCGTTTCTGGAACATGCTGTTCAACTCAGTCAAGATCTCTCTCCTATCACATTGCGGAAGCGGCATGATTTCAAGCCTGTTACCGTTAAACTCTGCAACCTGGGAATCTGCTACCAATGGGACCACCCCGTTTCTCTATTGTTCACATGGGAGAGCAAACGCACCTCACTAAGATTGCTCACAGAGGTGAAGCACTTGTTAGGATGCGCCCCCAGGACCTCAATGCCTCCACTGCCCAGGGGCCCCCTGGGAGAGATCTCTGGCCCACCTGGACTACGGTGAAACCACAGCGCCCCTATAAGCGACAGGCTGAAGCATCTTCCAGGAAGCCAAACAGGATAACATCCAACGTCTCCTCCGCTTTGGAGAGGGTACTTCTCCTGCTCGTGCCGCTACAGGCTCCCTCTGAACATGGATGCTTTGCCGCACCAACATGCACCAGCCCGCACATAATAACTTTGCACCATGTTTTCCTCTTCCTACTACTGGCGTCGCTGGGCTGCGGGGCCTAGAAGGGGCTCTTCAATTCACAATATGTTATTGACTGTTCTCTATACGAATGCCATTCCCCAGCAACTTATTCCCCAGGAGGGTGACACCTCTGGCGGGAAGTCACTGTTGGACACTGTTTCTCCATTGTCCTGCTTGTTATATTTTGTCTTTTCTTTCAGGTCAATTTACTCTGCCTGCGGGGTCCATACACAATTACTAAAACGCTCAGGAGGGCATCCTCTGTAAAACTAGCCTCTACACATCTGTCACCAAGGCGGTCAGAGACTGTGAGAGTAGGTATCTAACTTTACATCTCCTCCGGGGACGGCGAAGCTCATATTGCTCAACATATATGCACCAAATATCTCACAGGATGCTTACTTTAGACCATGGGTACTCACAAACTTTCTCTCAGGGGCCAAATTTACAGAGTGGTTTGTGTCCGAGCGCCGCACCGGTGGGGGCAGGGTCAGTGGGGGAGGGGGCAGGGCTAGAAAAAAAAACTGACACTGAGGTTGTTCACAGGTCCCTGCAGTGGACGCCTTCGTCCACTGAGCCACCAGACCCGGCATACACACATTTCTCTCTCTCTCTCTCTCTCTCTCTCTCTCTCTCTCTCTCTCCCTCTCGTTCTTTCTCTGTCTCTCTCTCTCTCTCTCTCTCTCTCTCTCTCTCTCTCTCTCTCTCTCTCTCTCTCTCTCTGTCTCCCTCCATCCCTCTCTCTCTCCCTCCCTCTCTCTACCTCTCTCTCCCTCTGTCTCTGTCTCCCTCTCTCACTCACTCACTCTGACTGTCTCACTCCCTCTCACTCCCTCTCTCCCTCTCTCACTCACTCACTATGACTGTCTCACTCCCTCTCTCCCTCGGTCTCACTCACTCTGACTGTATCACTCTCTCTTTGTCTCCCTCTCTCTCTCTCTGTTTCCCTCTCCCTCTCTCCGTTTCCCTCTACCTTCCTCTATTTCGCTCTCCCTCTCTCCTTCCTTCTCCCTCCTTCTCTCTGTCTCCCTCTCTCTCCTTCCCTCGCCCACCTTCCCTCGCCCTCCTTCCCTCTCCCTCCTTCCCTCTCCTTCCCTCTCCCTCCTTCCCTCTGTCTCCCTCTCTCTCCTTCCCCCTCCCTCACTCCGAGGTCTCCCTCACTCACTCTGAGGTCTCCCTCACTCACTCTGTCTCCGGTCTCCCTCCCTCTGTCTCCCTCCCTCGCTCTGTCTGTCCCTCGCTCTCCCTCTGTCTGCCTGTCTCACTCCCTCACTCTTCCTCTGTCTGCCTGTCTCCCTCCCTCGCTCTCCCTCTGTCTGCCTCTGTCTTCCTCGCTCTCTCTCGCTCTCCCTCTGTCTGCCTGTCTCCCTCCCTCGCACTCCCTCTGTCTGCCTCTGTCTCCCTTGCTCTCCTTCTGTCTGCCTGTCTCCCTCCCTCGCTCTCCCTCTGTCTGCCTCGCTCTCCCTCTGTCTGTCTGTCTCTGTCTCCCTCCCTCTCTTTCCTTCCCTCTCTGTCTCTCTCTGTCCGTCTCCCTCCCTCCCTCTGTCTCCCTCCCTCGCTCTCCCTCTGTCTGCCTCGCTCTCCCTCTGTCTGTCTGTCTCTGTCTCCTTCCCTTTCCCTCCCTCTCCCTCTTCATCTCACCCTGCATGTGTGTGCCCGCGGGCTGAGACAGCTTCGAGGGGGTGGAGGATGACATTATAGTATGCAGGGATTTTAAATGGTTTGGGATCCCACTTTAGACCACATCGGAGCACTTTTTAAAAGACGGGGGTCATGTCCTCTCACCCCATGTGGGACATTGAGAACCTGGGCTTAATAGATGCATGACGCTACAAATACCCTGAAACGTGGGTTTACTCTTTTTGCTCCCACGTACATACCTCCTACTCCTGCCTAGACCATGCCTTAGTCACTCACTCCCTCCCCTAACATCTGGATACAATAGAGCTTTCTGACATTTCTATTTCTGATCACGCGCACCTAGAGCTGACGTGGGCGGGCAATAACCTCTTCCCCGGGAGTCCACCGAGCTGGAGCCTGCCCCCACACCTCCTACGTGAACCAGTGGATGCAGCTGAGATACGCAAAGGTATCGCTGACTACTTCACTCTCAATGCTCTACCAGAAACAACTCTTCACACTGTCTGGGATGAGTTTAAGGCCACTTTACGGGGTACAATCACATGCATTGCCATTGCACAGGGACAGGAGGCTAGACTGATAGAATCTAATTTGATGGCGGAAATTAAACAGCCACCCCCTCCCACCGAACCAAACTGCAGCTAGCCGTGCTGCAAGGCCAGCTGCGCACCCACCAGAGGAGAAAGGCTGAATGTGCTCTCTTGGTACTTCAACAACGGTACTAACAGGTGGGCAGGCTTCTAGTTCGCAGACCGAGTAATGCGCAGACCAAGACACTCATTGAAAAGTTGGGGACAGATGGCGGGGGGGTGGGTGATAGAACAAGATAAACTAAGGCCTTTCATGATTATTATCAAATGTTGTACTATAGGGATGACCCGCTGAGCTGATCAAAACATACTTAGATGCTTCTGAATGGGAACCTCTACACCCATGCCACGCAGATCTTGATTTACCGATCACTCTTGAGGAGCTGCGTGCTGCCCCTGGCAAAACCCCGGGCCATTTTTATTATCTCTTTCTACCCCACTTACAAGAACACATATTGCGGCTATTTAATTCTCCACACAAGAAACTGGTCTCACGCCCACGATGACCTCTGCCAAAATTTACTTCATACCTAAAGCAGGCAAAGACCCAACCTCATGCTCTTCCCATCTCTCCATAGCACTACTCAATATGGATACTAAACTGTTCACGAAAATACTGGCCCCTAGACTCAAACTGTATCCCCCGGGCCTTGCCAACCTGGATAGGGTTAGCTTTATTCGACATAGACAGGGTGTGGACAACATCCAGTGCATAGCTCACTTAGTCGAAAAATCGCATCGCTACGACATCCCAGAATGCCTTCTCTCACTCGATGCAGATAAGGCCTGTGACAGGGTAAACTGGTCCTTCCTCTGGGCATTTCTCTCTAAAATCTGGATCTGAAAGAAACACGTAGTGATAGATTCCTTACCTTAGACTTGCCCCCAGGCGTCAGACTGGATCCGGAAAGTTTTTGTCAGCAGTACCCCTGCACATCGGAAGGTGGCATTGTGCAGCTCCGCGTCCGTCGTTGGGGTTGTGGTCGCCAAGATGACGTTGCGGCTCCAACTAAGTCACCGCCCTCGCGCGGAGACGTCAGTTCATTCTTTTTCCGTGCCAGCAAGCGCAGATCCGGAGAGAGCGGTACCCCTGTCACTTTTTCACTGAGTTTTTCAAGGCCTTTTTGTCTCTTATCTTCGAGTCTATCAACTCCTGGTGCCGTAGGGATGCCCGGCTTAAAGTCCTGCTAGGACTGTCATCCCATGATGTGGGTGACGGACCCGCACGGCGTGTGTCTCTACTGCCTGGGGCCCGACCACGACCACAAGTCGTGCCCCGACGGCAGGGCCATGGCGCCAAAGACTTTGTGGGAGCGGTCCTGAAAGTTGCTTGAAGTCCGGCAGTCGGCTCTGCCGTCCCGGTCCCGTGGGAGGTCGAGGGACCGGTCGCATTGCCACCACCATCATTTGTCGGGATTAAAGTCTTCTCATTAGAGGTCAGGTAAGGCGAAGCATCACAAGAAGTCGAAGAAGCGCCATCGCACTCCGACTTCACTTCGCCCGTCGCGCGACGCAGCTGAGGGTGTGGTGGTGCTTCCCCCGAGGCTCCGGCAGAGCCTAAGCAGTCGCTGTCGGCCTACCCGCCCTTCCCAGATCGGCCGGCGACTCCGGCCCAGCTGCAGGACTTTTCTATCAGCCGTGGCCTGCTTCTTTGGGCCGTCGGGCCCCTCCGTCGCACCTTCGGGCCCCGCCGGCCCGAATGTGGGCCTTTGCCCTTCACTATCGGCAGCCCCGGCTCAGGCATCGCTGTCGGCGCAGGTGCAGGCATCGCAGGGCCCCCAAGAATCCAGGCCTGGATCCCGGTCGACACCGGTTGACCTTGTGACACCTCCACCGACCCTCCACCGACCCCACAGGCACCCCCTTCTACGTTGTCCATGCCCCGGATGACGTCGGCCCCGGTTTCAGCCCTGATGTGGACACGACGCCAGAATGGCATCGCTCAACGCCGATTCCGACGCCAATGGGGCCTTTCTACCCCTATGTCCAGCCTCCTTATTTTCGGCCTGTTCATCAGCCTTCGTAGGAAGGGTAGGACTGGGAGGGGTCTGAGGACCCTCTCACAGCACAGTGTGAGTTTGACCCGGACTGGGCAGAGGAATTGGGGGAGGCCAGAGGTCTTGACACCTCTCCTGACCTTGGCATGCTAACTCCTCCTACCGTGACTACGAAGGATGGTGTAAGTTACGAAGTGGTGTTATGTAGGGCAGCCAAGGCTCTCCACCTCGAACTGCCTGCAGTGGCCGTCAGGACTAACCTCCGGACAGAAGTGCTTCGACCGGCAGCTACCTCTGCGGATCCACTGCTGCCTTTTAATGATGCACTTTTAGATGTTCTTTTCGGCACCTGGTCCAGGCCCAACACAGGTGCGCCTGTGGATAGGAACGCGGCCCGACACCATCGCCTTGCCCCGGGCGACCCCATTTTTCTTTCCCAACACCCCACCCCTGAGAGCTTGGTTGTCCAAGCCTCTGCGTCCCCAAGCGCATTCCCTTCCGCTCCCCTGGACAGGAATCCAAGTAACGGGAACAGTTTGGTTAGAAGATTTTTTCTTCCACCGGTTCAGGGCTGCGGTCTGTGAACACTGCATGCCTCTTGGGCCGTTATTCCCACTCTGTGTGGGATAGGGTGGTGCAAGTGCTGCCTCAGTGTCTGGAGGAGGCCCGGACAGTGCTCTCTCAAGCTATTGCTGAAGGGAGAGATGCAGCAAAGTTCACAATTCGAGGTGGCCTTGACACCGCCGACTCGCTGGGCAAGGCGATTTCTACGACAGTGGCGCTCCATCGCCACACCTGGCTGAGGACCACTACTTTCCCTGGGGATGTCCAGAACACCCTGAAGAACATGCCCATTGATGGCATTTGCCTTTTTGGCAACAAAGCAGGCAGTGAAAAGGAGCGCATTAAGGACTCGCGGTCTACGGCCAAGTCCTTGGGCCTTTCCGCCACGCGCCCTCCTCCGCCTTCTGCTTTTCGCTCCTTTCGTGGCCACGGAAGGGGCACCCCGACAAGTTCGCTCCAGGACCACAGGCCTGTGCAGCATCAATCTCAGTGTGGCCGCGGATGTGGAACCCGCTGAGGCGAGTCAGGGGGCCAGCGGGCGGGTCAGGCCACCTCCACCCTGGCCACCACTCCCTCCAACCCTTCCTAGTCCGGTCTTTCGGGCCCATCAAACGCCAGTGGGCGTCAGGATTCGCCATCACCTCCCCCACTGGTGCACCATCACTTCGAACAGGTGGGTATTACAAATAGTCCAAAGGGGCTACTCCCTCCCCTTCGAGACTACACCTTCAGCCATGCCACCCCAGTACTTGGCACTTCTTTAACAGGAAGTCGTGGCCCTCTTGGCCAAGAGGGTGATCGAGCGCGTTCCTGCGCCAGAAGGAGGACGTGGTTGTTATTCCCACTACTTTCTGGTGCCCAAGAAGGACAAGGGCCAGCGTCCTATCTTGGACCTCAGGGAAGTCAATTGCTTCTTCCGGAAGGAGAAGTTCAAGATGTTAACATTGGCTCAGGTCTTTTCTGCCCTCGACCCTGGAGACTGGATGGTAGCGTTGGACCTCCAGGACGTATATTTCCACATTCCTGTCCTGCAGGCTCAAAGGCGTTACCTGTGGTTCACGGTAGGCCACCATCATTTTCAGTTTACCGTGCTCCCCTTTGGCCTTACCGGCACCCCTCGGGTGTTCACAAAAGTGATGGCGTGGTTGCAGCTCATCTGCGCAGATCAGGGGTACCAGCCTTCCCCTATCTCGACAACTGGCTGTTGAAGGCGGGCTCGCCCCAAACAGTCGTCTCCCACCTCCAGACTACGGCTGACCTCCTGCATATGCTGGGGTTCTCCATCAATGTGCCGAAGTCGCACCTGATTCCCTCTCAGAAGCTCCTCTTCATCGGAGCGGTTCTGGATATGATGCACTTTCGGGCCTATCCTCCTGAACGGCGAGTCCAGGATATTCAGCCTATGATTCCTATCTTTCAGCCTCTATCCTGGGTTTTGGTCAGGATGACCCTGAGGCTTCTGGGCCTCATGGCCTCCTGCATCCTACTGGTCGCTCATGCCAGATGGCATATGCGGGCTCTGCAGTGGGACCTGAAGTTCCAGTGGGTGCCGCATCAGGGGAACCTGTCTGATTACATCCAGATCTTGGAGGGCACTGTACAACAGCTGCAGTGGTGACTCACAAACCAGCATTGGGTTATGGCAGAACCCTTCCCCAACTGGAGCACACAGTGGTGACGGATGCATCCCTCCTGGGATAGGGGGCTGTCAAGGTGGTGCTTCTCCTTCTCTGACTTGCACAGGACAGAAGTTGCTGTCTTCCCAACTCCCTCTCAGGCACTCCCTGGAGACGATACTAAATCTTATCTCCAAAAGACTTCCACAGGGAAAGGGGGAAATTGGATAAAATAACAAATAAGAGGCCGTCCAAGAATTCTAGCTTCCAGTTCTTCCTCTATTCTGTTCTGCTTTCCAGGGACTGTAGTTGAGGATGACCTATGGAACCTAAACACAAAATATTTGTTACTCACAACCCTACCTCAACCCTATCCTACTTCTCTTATCATTTTAATGTCAACTACCTACCCAATTTTCCTGAATACTGAGCTTCTCTCCTACTTCTGGTTTTTAGGTCTCGCCTCCGCAACTCGCATGCTTTGCAGAGGCAAGAGACCTCTTGAGATGGATGCCACTTTTCAGGCAAAAACGTGCACGTGTTGCATTGCTTTCAATGCAGCGCGTGCACGTTTTGGCGATCTCCTTGCGAGAGCGCGCAGCGCCATTTGGTCGCAGGCTCCCGAAGGGAAACGCTGCCTGCTCTCGGCCGCACCCCCCCTCGCGCGCGCCTGCGCACATTACTTGTTTTTGTGAGCATTGGCCGAGCGCTCACACAACTCCCGCTTCTCCCCCTCCCCACCTCGCGCTCGGCCAGTGCTTGTTATTTTTTTGCTGTAGCAGCAATTCAGTGGCTGTATACTGCCACCTGGGGGCGTGCTGTGGATACTGCTCATGTCTCTGTTTTGTTTCGCCAGATCTCCGGCCGCGAAGGGGACAGTTGTTTATTTGGTCACGGCATTCCACAGCCCTTGTTCTTCGGGTCACAGGAGATAGTTATCTCTGCCTCTTGCTCTGCATTCAGAAAAAAATCCTCCTGATAATAACATAAACAATATGTGTGGTATGTTGCTGAGTGTGTCAGGGGCAGAGAGAGCCCCGTTCCAGGTCTATGCGTGCCAAATAGTGCATTGTGCCCCTGTGTGCTTGCATATGCTGTTGTCTACGGGTATGTTGCTGTGCGTGTCCGGGGCAGAGAGAGAGAGTCCCGTTTTTAGTTTGTGTGCTGAATAGTGCACTGTGCCCCTGGGTGCTTCCCTGTGCTGTTGTGTGTGGGCATGTTGCTGTGCGTGTCTGGGGCAGAGAGAGAGAGAGAGAGAGAGAGAGACACCCATCCCTGATTTATGCAGGCCGAATAGAGCACTGTGCCCCTGTGTGCTTGCATGTGCTGATGTGTGCGGGATGTTGCTGTGAGTGTCCGGGGCAGAGAGAGTCTGCGTCCGAGGGCCCTGGTAATGAGTGTGCGCCTCAGCAAACTTTCCCCTGCAGCTGCCGCTTTAGAAAAGTGCTGATGTTGCGATCCTTTGAAGGTGTGTTGCATGTGGTTGTATTTGGACTAATCTCCCAGTGCAGCTAAGTGCCCCTCTGCATGTTGCGCCTTCTTGCCCATTCATCTCCTCCCTCACGCTGCATCCCACCTACTAACAGGGCGCTGATGGCCTACCTAATGCTCGAGTGACCTAGTTTCTAGTTTAGCATTGTCAAAAATTATGGTTTGCTTAAACAGTTCACGCACAGGAAGAGAGACTGCAAATCCCAGAATTCTTTGAGATGTAAACGTGTGCCCATGTTTCTCGTACGAATCTTTTGGCACTGGTTTACCTGAAAGCTCTGATGACATGCACTTGAATTCAATAAATTGAGGGTGTATGTGGGCTTTTTAATTCAGGAATGGCAGACGGGAGTTACTGGGCCAAGATTGTGACACTCAGAGCTTTTCCCACCAATTGAGCCCATAGGGACGAGGCCACGCTACGAAGAGAGAAGGAAATACAGGAAGGACTAAGTGCCGAGTGGCTGTGTCACGTGTAACTACTTGAGCTGTTAGACCCTTGCTTTTAGACAACCTCATCCTGAGACTCGCATTTTCATTATCTTCCTCCTAAGCTCGGGGTAGGGTGGTGTATGATGCAGGCGATGTCAGTAATTTCAATAAAGCTCTCATTTGCCACACCATTTAATATAACTGTCGCCTGCAAAGAGGTCGGAGGACGGAAATGAACCAATAGAAAGATGGTAGGCATTCCCGCGTTGGCAATTTATTTTAAAATGAGATATATATATTTATAGCATTCGACATAACTCCAATGAGTCCCTCCTCCGCAGCCTCTCAATGTGTTTTTTACATATAGCGTCCATTTGGGCGATAATCAGGTTTAGAAATTATATCTGACGCAGCACCTACTTAAGGATGTTTGAATTGTGGGCATTAGAATGATTATTTGTATAGTAGCAATTTGAAAATGTGCAAAAATTGCATTAGGCGCGTGTGTGTATATACATTGCGTGTTCAATTATAAAGTAACTGTTGATAATACAAATCTAGTTATTTCCTGCAGTGTTGAAATTGCACAGGATAACTGTGAGAAAGCAGTTTCATGATTGTACAATAAATGGTGCGTTCCTTCCAGTAAATATTATATGGTTTCTGGTCCCGCCCCCTCCTGTTGTCCATGTTGTCTCTCTCATGTGACCCTCGGCCTCCCAGCGTCATGGTTGCGGCCCTGTCCTCGGGCACTACTGTTGCCTGCTGCTCCTACACATATAGCAGCAGCAGTAGTTCCTCCGGCGCTCCTCCATCTATCATTGTTGTGATACAAACTCAGTTGAAAGTGTCTTGTTAAAGGCAATTGATCTAACTAAACACTTTTAAGGTCCAAAGGCGAGAACTATTGGCTATGCCAATGCTTGTTATTCTTTTCTCAGATATATTCTCTGTCTGTTCTGCTTTACACTCAGGCTGGTTACTCTGTAAGGATTAAGCACTTTAATACTTCTTATAGGTTATTTATCTCTACCTTGTTTTGTATTTAATAGCTTTACTTAAAAAGAAAATAATCTACCTAAGTTTTTTCTTAGTGCTAACTTCTTATTTAATTAACTATTCTGTAGTAGATATGTGTTAGATTTGGGGGTCTCTAGTTGGCACAGGTAGGTACTTCTGACAAGTAGGGACCCTCTCCTCTAGTCCGGACAAGGGGATTACACACCTAAAATAACCCCTGCTCACCCTCTAGGTTGCGTGGCGCGAGCAGTCAAGGCTTATTTCAGAGGCGTTTTAAGTTAAGCAGTTGTGACCACATACAGTAACCCAGTGACAACACTACAAATGGACACCGCACAGGTTTTATATCAAAATAAGTAGACTTTATATAGAGTTACCACAAGACCATAAACAACAAAAATACACACTATGATTACTTTAAGATGGTAGATTTAAGATTAGTTCAGTTCAGTTCTTAGATGCGACACTCTGGGTCAATGTACCTTAAGTTGCGTGGCGCTTCCACAACAAGCAATGTCGCAGCGATGGGAAATGCGGCAAAGTCAGGTGCAAAGAAATAAAGACATGAAGATCTTCCAGATGCGGCACGCTTCTCGGGGATGCGAGAAGGTTTCGGTTTGATGCGTGGACTGCAGCGGTGACACCCTTACGATACGACGGCAACAGCTCCAGCGGCGATGCTCTAATCCACGATGCGTGAAGCTTCCGCTCGATGCGACAACTACAGCGACGACATCCAAGATGCGATGGCAGCAGCTCCGACGGCGGCGCGCTTCTCGGGGATGCGAGGTGCTCTTGGTCGATGCGGTGCAATGCGACAGTTCCAGGGGCGACACCCTCCAGCTTCGGAGTCGCGACGGCAGGCACAGCGACGGCAACACGCTCCGACCTCGTTGCGAGATTGTTCTCCTGATGCGGTGCAGTGCGACAACCACAGCAGCGACACCCTCCTTCTTTGGAGTTGCTACGGCAGCAGCAGCGACGGCAACACGCTTTCTCTTCGTTGCCGCATTCTTCTCTCCGATGCGGTGCAGTATGACAGTTCCAGCGGCGACACCCTCCTTCTTCGGAGTTGCTACGGCAGCAGCAGCGACGGCAACACGCTTCCTCTTCGTTGCCGCACGCTTCTCTCTGATGCGGTGCACTGCGACAGTTTCAGCGGCGACACACTCTTTTCTCCGGAGTTGCGTCGGCAGGCACAGCGACGGCGACACGCTTCTTCTTGTTGAGTCGCGCTTCCAGCTCCTTGCGACACACAGTTCCTCAGAAGGCCGAAAACAGCAGCAGGCACTTCCACAAGAACTCTGGGGAGCTGGGGGGGGTGAAGTCTGTTGTCCCTGAGACTTCAGCAGGCAAGCTCTTTTCCAAGCCCTTGGAGATCCTTCACAAGTTGAAAGCAAAGTACACAAAGTTCATTTATCCTTCCTTTGGCAGTAAGGCAACCACTGCAGGCCAATCCCCCAAGTAGCACTTCAGCTTGGGAATAGTCTCTCCTCAGGTTCTTCAGGTTCCTCTTCTCAGTAAAGGTGTCTAATTTCATGGGATCAGGGTCCCAATATTTATACCCAGAAATCCTTTGTTCTCTGAGGGGCCTTTGCCCAGTCCAAACCAGTTCTGAAGCACTCTGTTTAACAGACTTCTCCTTTCCTTTCACAGTGCAGGGCATGCACATCAGATGCCCCACAGGAGGTGGAGCCAGCATTGTGAAAGGCAAGTACAGTCCTGGAGTACTTTGTTTACAGGACTCCTTCTCTTCTTTCAGTGTGCAGGGCAGAGACATCAGCAGCTCCCCAGGGGGTGGAGCCAGCATTGTGGAAGGTAGGCACAGCCCTATCCAGAGTTCAGGTGCACTCCTCCCTCTCATCAAGATGCAGATCTCCCTATTCACCACTGGGTGACTCATCCTGTCTCCTGGAATTCCCCAACCCTGTCACTCACAAAACCAGACATAGGAATACACAAACTAGCAGAGGCAGGTTTGAATGGTTAAACAAGCAAATACCTACTTTCTAAAAGTGGTATTTGCCAACACAGAATATTAAAATAAACTTTACTAAAAGATGTATTTTATTATTCTGAGTTTAAGCATACTAAACTCGAATTTCTACCTTGTTCTCTGAGCCTGTTAGGATTATAAAGTGTAACAATTCTACAGCCCATTCTAGCCTATGGAGAACAGGTAGCCTTGCAATAGTGAAAAACGGAAATGGCTGTAATTGACTATTAGGACATGCCACACACATCAGGGCTTGTCCTACCTTATACTTACAATGCACCCTGCCCTTGGGCCTACCACAGGGGTGACTGACATGAAGAAAAGGGAAGGTTTAGGGACTGGGAAGTGGGTGCACTTGCCCAGTCAGCATGACAGTACCAGACTGCACGCAGGCTCTGCAATGGCAGACCTTAGATACATTTTACAAGGCTGCTTCTGTGGGTGGCACAACCAGTGCTGCAGGCCCACCAGCAGCATTTGGATTACACGCCCTGGCACACTTAGTGCACTAGACTAGGGTCTGTCTGACAAGTAAACCAAATAGCCAAACATGGAATCACTAATCCATACATCACTTTACAGTTGGGAGCACTTGCACTGTGGCACTGAATAGCAGTGTCACAGTGCCCAAAGCATCTAATACCAGCAAAAACACATGAGGCAACAGCAAAAATGGAAGGGAAACCCACGCCAATGGTGCCAGGTCTAACAATATGCAATAGTGCTGTTATTAACTGTCTTCTTGTTTTCTTTTTAGGTTATCCAGGATTCTTCACTTGAGGTAAGTATAAACTACATTAACTTTACGTTACAATGTTGTCCATAGCATTCTCAATTCTTTCTAAATTAAAGTTTGTCTCATCACAAGTAGCTATTTAACATTTAGAAATAACTTAGCTGAAGTGAAGGTCTTTATCCTTGACGATACGGTTTGTCGAACAAATTCTCTGTCTTTTCTTCTGTAATAGAAGATACTGCGAAGACTCAAAGATACGTCAGACTGACTGGAATCTCACATGAAGCCTTCTTGTCACAAAGTTTTGAATTGCGCAGACTCAAACGTGCGGACGTTGAAGCTGAATCCTTAACCCGATGAGCTTCAGGATTATAGTAGAACCTAGAACTCGCTACCGTCGAACTCTTGGAGAATTCACAGGAATTTTAACGGAGCTCTGCAAGTAAGTAACGATACCGGGAAAAACCTCAGTGAAGTGTGCAGTTCTCTGGCAGTGCGCGCTCACCAAGGTTCCAAGAGCTTGAGGGATAACAACTAGACCGCAGAGACGATCGAAAGATCGGCGGCCATCTTGGAAATCTCATCTTGCCAAAGTTGATACCAGGAGCGACTTTCAAATCGATCACCTTTTCCTTTAAGTGATTTTTTGTTTACCAAGCACAGATATATGTCGCTGGATGATCTGGAGGTCTGACAGTGGTCCACATGGGAGAGGCGGAGTTCAGAGGCCTCTGGTCTCCGGCAGAGTCCAGACTCCATATCAACCTTCTGGAGCTTCGGGCGATCCGACTTGTACTGAAAGCATTCCTTCCCTCTGTCAAAGGGAGAGTAGTGTAGGTGTTCACAGACAACATCACCGCCATGTGGTACTGCAACAAACAGGGCAGGGTGGGGTTGTGAACTCTATGTCAGGCGGCTCTGTGCCTCTGGACATGGCTGGAACATCAGGGCATTTCCCTGGTGGTTCAACACCTGGCAGGTTCTCTGATCGCCAGGGCGGACGAGCTCATCCGCAGGTGCATGATGGATCACGAATGGCATCTTTACTTGGGCGTGGCGCAAGGTCTTTTTTGACAGTAGGGAGAGTTTTGGTTAGATCTATTCGCCACCGAAGAGTACGGGCAATGTCCGCAGTTCTGCTCGTTGGAATTTCCAAGGCGGCACTCGCTAGGTGACGCTTTTCGTCCCACGTGGAATTGTTGTATGCCTTTCTGACTATACCGCTTCTGCCCAGAGTGCTGAAGAAGATCAGACGCGACCAGGCCCAAGACATTCTGTGGCTCCGTACTGGGCTCCAAGAGTTTGGTATCCCGAGCTACTCAGTTGACCATCAATCCACCCGAACCTGTCCAGTCTCCACCTGATTGCGTGGAGATTGAGCGGCGGCAGTTGATTCCTTTCGATTTGCCTCTTGAAGTCTGTGATGTCATTCTGGCAGCCAGGCGCCCCTCCACTAAGTTGGTATATGCCTGCAGGTGGAACAAATTTGTGGCATGGTGCACAGCAAGGGCTGTGGATCCCCTTTCTGCCCCTATTTCAGAAGTCCTACTGTTCCTCCTTTCTTTGGCCCAGCATGGATCTGCTTTGGGCACTATCAAGTGACTTGTTCTTTTATCCGGGTTTGATCTCCAAGATAATGGCCTTGTATGTGGCACCTATGGCCAATGTCCGTGTCAATGGACAAACCACGAGACCCGTCACCATTCTTGGGGCACGCCTTAAGGGTGTCCACTATCGCCCTTATTATTTACCCTGGTGGTTGACCCTCTTGCCATCACAATTTGCAATATGGACACGGTGAAAGTTATACCTTTCCGTGTCCAGCCACACAAGATTAGTCTCATTGCAAATAACTACCAACTCACACTGTCTCAACCCGATGTTTCCCTCCCAAGCGCCATTGCCTACCTATAGGCTTTAAGATCAATATAGCCAAGTCATCTGTGCTCAATTTAACTATCCCTAACCAAGACCTACTGGCCCTGCAACGCCTTGTACCCTTCCAGTGGTCGGGGGATGCCATCAAATACCTGGGCCTCAATATCACCCCTACGCTTTACTCCTGGTCCAGAGCTAGTTAGCCTCATCTCCACCCCTTCATGTTTGCTGGCTTTCAGAGGTGGAAACCTCTTTATATTTCCTGACTGGTCCTCTATCTCTTCCAGACCCTGCCCCCATCAATCACACAGGATGATATTATGCACCTACAACTTGACATCCGAATCTTCATATGGAACGAATGCGGCTTCGGATAGCCAACACACTGTTGATGCTCCCATGGGATAGGGGTGACCTGACGTGCCCCAATCTCCTTGAGTATTACTGGGTGGCTCATCTGCGTTATGTTTCCGAGTGGGTAGTCCGGGAGAGTAAGAAGCACTAGTTCCACATGGACCAAGCGGGGTGTGTCGGCCCCTGTGGGACCTAGCCTGGCAGCCCAAGCACGGACGACCACGCAGTGCATACGTTGCCTCTACTACCAGGCCAGTACTAGATATTTGGGACAAGGTGGCCCTCAAAAAAGGTCTGACTACCTTATCCTCTCCAAATATGCCTATTTCTCATAACCCAGACTTTCCTCCAGCGCTTGCACCCCTTTCTTTCAGCTTTTGGAGCAACAGGGACTGTTGGACGCTTCAAGACCTCTTCACGTGAGATGTTGTGAAGTATTTTGACCAATAAAGGGTGGAATACTCGCTCACGTATGCCACACGGCTCCAATGTTACCATCTGCGGCATTAGGCTTTGCACCCCTTGGTATACCCGGCGATTATACGTTCTTACACCCTTTTGAAAAGCTTAATCGAGCCTATTATGGCGTAAGAGCCCTCATATCACCCATACCTACCATTCGACATGGCAGAACAGCACCCAGGAAGATATAGCTTCCAAAGAATGGGAGACACTGTGGCGTGACATACCCAAAACCTACTGCAGTCTCTCTCAGATAGACTGCATACAAATTGATGATCCAAGGGTATTACATGCCGACCCGTCCCTCCACTATCTATCCAGGTACCTCCCTTCTTTGCTGGCGTTATAAGGAAGACGTGGGAGATTTCTGCCATATATGGTGGTCGTGTAGAGTAATTACCACATATTGGCACATTGTAGGCTACCCAGTCCCTTCCTCCTATCTTACGGTTATTCTAGGTATTTGACCCCGGCCCTAGCCGCAATGGCTCTTGCCGATTGGACGGCGCAACAACTTATAGCACTCATGTGAAAACAGACACCCCTCCCTCAATGGTGCAGTGGTTTACTCACGTGTGGCATATTCTAGCAATAGAACGGATCTCACAGAATTTGGTTAAAATGGAGGCAAAATTCCATTATCTGTGGAAGCCCTTAATCCACTACCTCATGTGTACAGAGTTCACTTACTTCAGCCCCGTGAAACTCCTGACGCTCCAGCTCTTTGCGTGAAACCACCTTGTCTACCCCGCCTTATTGTAATGAATACTACCGTGTCAATGGGGACACCATACTGTTCCCCGCTGCTCAATGAATCGCCCCTTCTCATGTCCTCCCTTCAGCAGACCCTGACCTGTACGTACTATGTTTGATTCGGTTTCTTAGATTCCAGTCTAATTATTTCTCCCCTTTTTGGTCTTGTATTGAGTCTTGAGATGTCACCAGGAAATGTATCTTGATATCAGATGTTGCTTCATTGCTGTCTAATGTATAATTTTGTTTTTATAAACTTTATTTAAAGTTTTCTCAACAACATAATCATGATTGTGCATACAGTAGTAAACAAGGGCAGTATGATTTAGTAGCACTATTGATAATGCTTCTGTACATCAGCCCCTCCAATATTCCACTCCTCCTCCTCATTGTTCTATTGGATGTGCTAGACATACGAATCTGGTTACCCCCCGTCCTCAGAACTCCCATAATTTTCCCCCTCATTCACACCTGGAGTACTCGTTGGGGACCCCTCAGCCAGGAACTCCCACCATAGCTCCCTTCAGTGCCTTAAATCATAATCCAGTTGCTCCTATTTACGGCTTTTCTTCATATGTATCTCTTCGGCCAATGTCCACTCGTGGACCTCTCGCAGCCATGCCTGAATGTCCGATGCACGTGTAACCATCCACACTATTGCGATTCTGCATCTCGCCAGCACCAACAGCAACTGCTGTAGTCTATATCCCATTTTGGTCAATGTTTTGCTTTTCCGCATGCAGTAAATATTGTCCCTGTCCTAACCCAAACTCCCTACAAGCCTGGTCGAACGTGATGAAGCACTTGCTCGTGTACAGGTCCACCAGCGAAGTACAACCCCTCTCCTGCTAGACCCTGAATGACATTTTGACCATCACTTTTTGGACTGGTGCCAAATCCCACACGCTCAATTCCAGATGAAACAGGGCATGCCTATGGACTTGCTCCATAAATAACTGCCAGACAGACGCCGTCTGCTTAACCACGTACGGTACTGCCTCCGGGGCACCCGCACCATCCATAATTAAGATCGGCAGCTCAGACTCTGGCACACTTTCACGTATGAGCCTCTTCTCCCAGTTGTCCCCCTCGGTAAACCACTTGGTCGCGTGTTGCAGCTGAGCTGCATAGTAATATAGTATCATCCAGGGGGCCTCCAGCCCACCTCCCTCATAAATGTGATTTAATGTTGTAAGCACTACTCTGCTCCATCGCCCCGCCCAGTAGAGGTCTATCAAAAGCGAGTCCAGGGCCCTAAATATCCGTCTCGGACACATCGTATTCTGTAGCATATACTGGCAGTGGGGTAACACCACCATTTTGGCTATAGCCAGTTTCCCCATGAGTGATAATAATAATAAATAATAATAATCCACATTTGTAAAGCGCACAATCACCCGTAAGGGTCTCTAGGCGCTGGGGGCCGTCGGGAAGATGGTGCTGGGCTAACCTGCCGCCGGAGCCGGGGATCGAACCCTGATCCCCATATTCCAGCGTCAGTCGCCCTGGCCGCGGCGCCACACCTCTCCCGCTAATGGTAGAGAATTCCAGAATCCAACCGAACCCCTTAAGGTAGAGGTCTTCAAACTTTTGGATGCCGAGACCCCCCTGTCAACATTTACAGGCGTAAGGACCCCCTCCTGACAAAAATTTCTAAACCTCTAGGCAGGGCTGCTGGAATTATGAGGCCGGTGAGGACCAAATTATGCGACAGGCTTGACTGAATTGTGTGAGTAGAAAATTTAAATAATGTTCTGTGATGCTGCGTATTTTGGGATAGCATTGCTTTATTATTTTGAATTTTTTTAAACACAGTAACACTGAGGAAAGATTTCACCCCATCAGTACCAGTTTATAACCAAAATACAGCAATTAACTTCAGAAAGATGTCTAGTCAACCTTTGTGAAGGGTCTCCCACTCCGCAGGAATACGCGCTGCCACATTAGAAGCTCACCTGGCCATGGCTGGGAGCAGCAAGGGTCCCTTCAAACCCTGGCGGTCTTGAGCAGAGTTAAGCAGTTTACCCATGCCCCTTTCCTCTCACACCTTCTTTCCATCCCTCTCTTCTCTTCTCTCCTCTCCCAACCCCGGATCCCTCTCTCACATTGCAGGCAGATGGTTATTAGCCCCAGAACACCTTTTGGTAACAGTAGCACACTACAAATGTAAATAATAATAGGCAGAAGCAGGGGATTCACTAGACCCGAACTTCGGGGGGGGTTAACACTAGTACTAGTACTAGCCCTAGTACTGGTCGCACACGATGCAACAGTCTTTCCACCTTCTCCATGAATTCCCTCACTACCACTCACCAACAATACACCTCATCTCTCTATAGCACCTGTCTGACGAAATACTCAGTTTACTCACACTCAGTTCTGTGGTACATCTTCTGTGTACCAGGTACTTTAACCTTCTACACTATGTGGGTGACAAGAGTGCCCATGTGACTGCACGGAGAGCAATGCAACAGTGTGAGAGTAGGGTAAAAGGAGTGACTGCAGGGTGAGTGAGGTGACCATATGAATTTGGGTTCAGCTGTAAGTGCAAAGTGGGACGAATTAGTGCATGATTAGTGATGGCCTTGTTTGAGTGAGCTACAGATTGAGCAGTGAGGGGGGGATAGGTGAGTGAAGTGTCACATGAGTGCAGGATGAGAAGTGTGCTCGTGTGACTGCAGGGTGAGGTACAGAGTGAACAATGCAAGCACATTTTTAGTGCAGAGTGATCACTGTGAGAGCAGGGTGAGCGGGTGAATGTTGTGAGTACATGGTGATCAGTGTGAGTGCATTGTGATCACTGTGAGTACATTATGATCAGTGTGAGTGCATTGTGATCACTGTGAGTGCATTATGATCACTGTGAGTGCAGGGTGAAAGGGTGAATGTTGTGAGTGCATGTAATGTAATGTAAATGTAATGTAAAAAAATGTCATGTAATGTGTATACTTGTAAAGCGCACTGTTGCCAGCCGGCGTCCTGGCGCTGTATACCGCTGGGGAACCCGTCCTGGCTTTCCCTGTGGGATGGTCCCTGCTGGGAATCCCCAAGGTGGAGCCAGGCATCCCCGGCGTTGATGGGGCCGTTGTGGAGATTAGGCAAGCTAATGCCCAGAGTTGCCGAGTGCGACCCCTGGTCAGAGTAGGCACCGAGGCGAGAATTATCGAGTCCGCTGACCCTGGTCCACGACCCTGCCGCGTCGGGAATCGAACCCTGGTCCAGGGCCGACTTCTGATTCCGGGTCTGCCGCCTCTAACCAGTGAGCCACACCAATCCACACTGGTGATCAGTGTGAGTGCATGGTGATCAGTGTGAGTGCATGGTGATCAGTGTGAGTGCATGGTGATCAGTGTGAGTGCATGGTGATCGCTGTGAGTGCATTGTGATCAGTGTGAGTGCATTGTGATCGCTGTGAATGCAGGGTGAGCGGGTGAATGTTGTGAGTGCATTGTGATCAGTGTGAGTGCATTGTGATCAGTTTGAGTGCATTGTGATCACTGTGAGTGCAGGGTGAGCGGGTGATTGGTGTGGGTGCATGGTGATTGGTGTCAGTGCATGCTGATTGGTGTGAGTGCATGGTGATTGGTGTGAGTGCAGGGTGATTGGTGTGAGTGCAGGGTGATTGGTGTGAGTGCATGGTGATCAGTGTGAGTGCACGGTGATCAGTGTGAGTGCAGGGTGAGCGGGTGAATAGTGTGAGTGCATGGTGATCGTTGTGAGTGCATGGTGATCAGTGTGAGTGCATGGTGATCAGTGTGAGTGCATGGTGATCAGTGTGAGTGCATGGTGATCAGTGTGAGTGCATGGTGATCAGTGTGAGTGCATGGTGATCAGTGTGAGTGCATGGTGATCAGTGTGAGTGCATGGTGATCAGTGTGAGTGCATTGTGATCAGTGTGAGTGCATTGCGATCGCTGTGAGTGCATTGCGATCGCTGTGAGAGCATGGCGACTAGTGTGATTGCATTGTGATCGCTGTGAGTGCATGGCGACCAGTGTGAGTGCATTGTGATCGCTGTGAATGCATGGTGATCAGTGTGAATGCATTGTGATCGCTGCGAGTGCAGGGTGAGCGTGAAAGTGAAGGCGAGATTGAGAAGCGAGTTGTCTGAAAGCAGGGTGCATTCCCAGAAACTTGAAGTGTAGGGTTTCAGATATAAGTTAAACTATTGCTATAATGGCATTAATCAGGGATCGAGGGTGGAGGAAATAAATAATGTGCTGATCCTGCAACAAACTTCTAGTCTTATGATTAGGGTTACCAGCTCATTATTTTGATGACCCAGAAATAAGCAGTCACCTAAGGTTGTATTTTTAGCACTTATCTGTGAATACTTAGAACAGCAAATATAAATAGAAAGGACTTGTGTCACTTTTTTTTTTTTCAGAACAAAATTTATTGGAGTTTGGCAGTTGACAGAATACAAAAGAAACACCGCTCCCTCAGTGACAGAGAGATGACGTGCATATAAATGTAATAGAGTTCAAAATATTCAATCAACATTCCCCCAGTCTCACCCCCCGTGTTCCAACCCAGTACCCACCCTCCACCCCGCACGGTGTCTACATTGTCCAGATATAGGAGCATAACAAGCATAATAACAGCATGTGCTTCAGTTCACCCAGGGGCAGTATGTATGTGGTCCGTATCGGCGGCTCGTGGCGCTGGAGGGTCCAGTAGAAGGCCCCTGTAGTCCGCCCATCTCTTCCAGATCCGGTAATGTTTTCTGGGGCAACCCCTGGCCTCAAATACCGGACGTTCTAGTCCCATGTTAAAGTCCATGCCCCGTCTCCACACCCCCACCAATGGAGCTTTGGGGGCCTTCCAGGCCTGGGCTATATCCCTTTTGGCCACCGTGAGGCCCAGGAGAAGCAAATTACGTTTGTGTATGTTTCCCCCCACTTGGTCCATGACATGGAGGAGGCCCAACTTCGGTGTGCGAGGGAGTTCCCAGTTCAACACTTCCTCCAGACAATCCCACACTCCGGTCCAGAATCTCTGTAACCGCACACATTCCCATACCGTATGTAAAAAGGAGCCTATTGCACATCCACATCTCAGGCAATTCGGGGAGGCTATCAGCCCCGCCCTCCACTGTCGTTCCCTCGTATAATACGCCCTGTGTAGGTATTTAAATTGGATGAAGCGCTAGCGCACCGCTATCGCTGCTCCCCTAGGGGCCTCCAGAGCTTCTCTCCAGTCCTCTTCTTCCAAATTCCCCAGCTCTCCCTCCCAGACCGCCCGCAATTTATCAAGCGAAGGGGAACAGTGGGTAACTAATGTTTGATATATGTTTGAAATTTTCTTCGTTTCCAATTCTCCCATAAATATCTTTAGCCTCCAGGGGGCTAAACTCCGGCAAGGACGTTATGTCCGCTATTGCGGGGGTTAGGGCGTGTCGGAGCTGTAAATACCTGAAGAATTGGGATTGGGGCATGTCGTATTCATCCCGCAGAGCCTGAAAGGACTTGAGGACTGAGCCCTTCATGACGTGGCCCAGCGCCGAGATGCCGATAGCGTCCCAGCCATCGAAGCCCCGTAGGGAAGATAGATCCCGTAGCCTCCCATTGTGCCATAGCGGGGTTTCCCCCGTCAGCCTGTTCCACCATCCCATGCGGCGGAGAGCGTCACGCCACACCCTGAAGACTACTTGAGTGACCATCGGGAGTCTTTTCCGGATCCCCGCCGAGTACAGGATAGTATGTAGCGTGTCCGGGTCCATCATATACCTCTCCAGGGCATAGGCCGGGTCGCCTCGGTCCCCATACCACCATTCGTTGAGAACTAGCAGGTGCGACGCTTGATAATAGGACTGGACATCAGATGTGGCCAGCCCCCCACAGTAGGTCGAGAGGAAGCAGGTACGGAGTGCCACCCTCACTGCTCCCCCAGTCCACAGGAACCGACCCAAAGCTGAGTTCACCTGCCGAAACCACTGCGTTGAAATAGGATACGGATGATTCTGCAATTGGTACAGAATACGGGGCAGAGCTACCATCTTAAAAATGGCGGAACGGCCATAGACATTCAAGGGCATCCTGGACCACACCTGCATATCCGACCGTATCTTGTCCCAAACCGGTACTACATTGCGGGACCACGAGACTCCCGGCACATCCGTCACAAAGACGCCCAAGTATTTAAGGCCTCCCGCCGCCTCCTGAAGGGCCGAGGCCCAAGGACCCAGGACTTCACCTTCGCCCAGGACCCACAATTTCGATTTCTGCACATTGAGTGTAAGGCCAGATACCTCACCAAAGATGCGCATTATATCCAGGACCCTTGGCCCCGACTTATTAAGGTCCGTAAGAAAGAAAAGCACGTCGTCGGCATACAGCGCGATTCTGTCGGACGGGCCCCCCACCCATTCCACTCCTCGTAATTGGGCGTCCATCCTCACCCAAGCTGCCAGCGGCTCCATTGCCAAGGCAAACAGGTAAGGCAAAAGAGGGCACCCCTGCCGGGGGCCTCGGCCTATAAGGAACGAGCCGGAGACCGCCCCCGCTACCCTCACTGCCGCTGTCAGGTCTGTATATAGTAAATGAACGTAAGACAGAAAACGCGGGCCCAGATTGAGTCGAAGAAGAAGCGCTCGAAGATACGACCAACTCAGGGAATCGAATGCTCTATCTATATCCGCTAGCAGGAGGGCCGCGGGGATGCCTGCCGCCCGCACCGCCTCCACCACCAATGGCGCGCGCCGTATGTTATGCCTCGTTGCCCTGTGGGGCATGAAGCCGACCTGGTCCGGATGGACTAGGTCCGTAATGTATGGGAGGAGGCGGTTCGCTAAGGCCTTAGCCAGTATTTTTGCCTCAAAATTTAGCAATGAGATCGGACGGTAGGACTCCGGGCGATCCGGAGGCCTCCCTGGCTTGCAAAAGACCACAACCTCTGCGTGCCGCCAGTCCACCGGCAGACGTCCACAGTCCCTGGCCGCCTCCAGGGCCTTCCTATAGCGCATCCCCAGCTGGAGATGAAACATCTTCATAAATTCACACGGGAAACCGTTAGGCCCAGGGGCCTTGCCTGCGTTCAGTTCACCTAGAGCTTCTCCTAGTTCCTCAGCTGACAGCGGGAGGTCCAGTCGGGCTCGAGCGTCATCCGAGAGCGCCCGGGGCGGAAGATCCTCTAGAAATTTGTCGATCTCTTCCGCCGTGAGGGACTCCCGGGGGGCGTATTGTGTCGCATAATATTGAGCAAAAGTCTGGGCCAGGGCCTCGGGAGCTATTATAGGGTCACCCGTAGCATCTCGGAGTCCCGGCAGGGACTGGGCCTGAAAAGTACCCTGACATAACCTATAGGGCATTGTGCTAGATTTATCCCCCCATTGATAAATTCTACTCTGTGTAGCAAGCCAGACCTGCCGGGCCTCGTCCAGCAATAAGGAGGTGTAAGACTGCTGAAGGTATAGTAACTTCTCCACCGCGATTGTGTCACTTTTAATTGTGTTCTAGAGCTGCCTCAATGATCCATGACTGAAAATTAAAGAGAACAAAGACAGAAAAGTCACATAACTAATTAATACATACTTTGTCATTTATAACTCTATTTAGTGTCAAGAGCAGGCATTTTTCTTTTGGCAACCCAACTTTATATTCCTTTTCATTAAATGCATTCTCACACTACAGCAGTAAGTGTAAAAATACAAATGTAAGGAATAGGCAGAGTGGGGCCCTGTAAGCCTCTGTAACCAGTTTACAAAGGCATGTAAATATGCTAATGGTCTTTAAAGACCTGTGAAAAACTCCAGCGTGCTGCCCAGCCGAGCCCCCAGCAGCTCAAGTTTCACTGCAGCAGCCCCGGCTGAGACACAGGAGGGGGAAGAGGGGGGTTGAAGCCCTGGAGGCCAGGGGAGAAGTGTAAGTGTGACTGTGAATGCGCGACCCCCTTCACACCACTCCACGGCCCCCCTGGGGGTCGCGCCCCACAGTTTGAAGACCCCTGCCTTAAGGCCTCCAGTAGTTTGTATATATTCAGTTGCAACATTTGGGAGTCATCCCCCGCCACCCATATATCCAAGTACCGAAAGTGCCCAGTGTCCCATGGCAATCCCAACTGAGGGAGCGACTCTTCCAGCAGCCTAGCCAATTGAGTCATTGGAAAAATCAAAGACTTGTTCCTATTGTCTCAATTCAGAGCAATTACCAAACTCCTCTAATATCCGCAACAGTTTCGGCACTGCCTGTCGAGGAGCGGAGACATAGAATAATGCATCATCTGCATACAATGATATTACCTGGGGCACTCCAACCACCTGAATACCTCACTCGGCCAGGTTCCTCCGCGCCCAGATTGCCAGCGGCTCAATCGTCAATGCGAACAGGAGCAACAAGATCAGGCAGCCCTAACGGGTCCCCTCTCCAATCTCCACTCACCTGATCTGCTCCCTCCCACCCTTACCCTGGCGCAAGGCACCGTATACAGGATTCACACCCATCTTCTTAACTGTGGGCTGAACCCAGCCACCTGAAGCACCTACAACATGTATCCACAATCTACCGAATCAAAGGTCTTTTCCAGGTCAATTGACACTAAGGCCAATTCCTCGTCCCCCGTGCCTCGTTTCGTGTATGATATGGGACAATCTTCATGCCCACATTGCAAGCTGGATTAAAGCCACATTGATCCTCATGGACCAAATGACCCATGTGAGGGGCCAGTCTAGTAGCCAGGACTTTACATAAAATGTGTACGCCCGAGTTAATCATTCTGATCGGACGATATACTGAGGGATCCTGTGCGTTTCCCCCTGGCTTAAGGAGCATGACTATTTCACCCTTGCACATTGAGGGAGGCAACCCCCCAAATCAAAGGCCTCCTCATACACCTGCAACGCTGCATCAGATGTGCTGAGTATGCCTGCAAGAATCCTACAGGAAACCCAGCATTACCTGGTGCCTTAAATCCCGGTATGGCTTGCAGAGCCATCTTCATTTCCTCGACCGTGATCGGGGCGTCTAAAGTTTCCACACCCTCCGGCGGGAGCTCTGGGAGCGCCAGTTCCTCAACAACTGGAACATACCTGTCTGCCGTTACTCCAGGGTCTGCAGTATAAACCCATTGTAGGTGCTGGTGGAACAGCTATAAAACACCAGCTCTTTTGTGAACAAGGCTGCCTCCCTGGGTAGTTAGAGCTATCTTGAACGTGGGAGCCTGCTTTTGTCGTAAAATCCAGGCCAACATGCGACCCGATTTTACGCCCTCTGCATATAGCCGTTGGTGATAGCATGTTAGGTTATATTTGTCCAGCCTGTCTCAGATATCTGCTAAACACTCACGCAGATCCCGTTCTCTTTTTCCCTTTTCTGGGCCTGCCGCGTTTTCTTCCTTTACGGCCGCCAGAGTCTTCTCCCCCCTATCGAGCTCCCAGAGTAGTTGTCTCCTTACCCCACATAAAAGCCCCATACCTCCGCCGCTAGTAACTGCGTTCAGAGCCTTTCACTCGGTTGCCCTCCCCGTCTCTCCCCCCCCCAGTTCAGATCTAGATAATCTGTAATTAATTGTGCTAAAGTTGCCCTCCCCACTTGGTCTTCAAAATATCTGACGGGAGCCTCCAGCGCTTGGGGCCCAGGGCCGAGCTCCACCACCTCACTGTGCACCGCACCGGCAAGTGATCAGACAAAAAAAATGTGCCAAATGAGTCACCTCTGCCTCAGGGAACACCGGCTCCCCCAACACCAGCACTCTGTCTAATCTCCTCTGGGTTCATTGCGTCAGAAATTGACAGGTAAACAGAGGGAGTGTGGGATGAGTCTCTCTCCAAATATTATGAGCTCCTAAGTCATGCGTGACCTTGCCAAGCATCTGTGTAGTTTGTGGTTTCGTGCCAACCTTCGGGGGGCTCTATCAAGTGCCGGATCCAGCACACAGTTAAAGTCCCCCATCCAAATAAATGGGGCTTCTACGTCATTGGTGAGTAATTCCTGCAAGACCCGAAAAAAGGAGGGGTCATCAATGTTGGGGGCGTATGAATTTAGAATGACAATGTCCTTGCCATCTAGGGACCCTCGCAGCAATACGTATCTGCCTCTCACATCTGATTCACTGTATGTTACCGTAAAGGGGGAAACCCAAACCATAGTGCCCATAGCGTAGGTAAAATAGGAAGAGTGATATATCTGGCCTCGCCATTTCTTAGCTACGCTTTCTGCTCCACAATCATCAAGGTGCTTTTCCTGGAGGCAAGCAACCAAGATATGATGCCGCTTAAGTAAAGTTAACACCCTGTGTCTTTTAGCACAAGTACCCAGCCCCTGCACGTTCCATGTCAGAAATGTATACTTTGTACCCATTGCGTAGAGTACTTACTCCGGGAGCCAATGTCAAATCCTCCCAACGTCCACATCCACCGTTGTTTAAACAAACCAATAAAAAAAAACTCCACCATGCCCCTCCCCCCTCCATGGACATTTTACGTGTAACAAACTGTTCAAAAATGACACCCCCATGTCGTGCCAGGCCACACGTATTCCCGTATAAAGCCCAGCGGTGGCCAATCCCTCTCCAGCCCCCTTCTCTATAGAAATCCACAGGCATTGTTTCCCCCACCAGACATCACTTCAGCTATAGCAATCATAATTACTTTATGGCCTAGTAACGTTCGCAGCTGAATAATTAAATGTCTCCTTATCAGTAGGGACCCACCTCCTGGCACCCATGTGAGCTCCAAGACTGCCATTAGTTCGTCACTTACCAACTTACACATAATTGTTCATCAGTACAAAGTCCCTGGATTCAGCTCAGCCGCCACCTACACTACACAGGCTGCCCCCTCCGCCCATCCCCAGCACTCTCCTCCTACTCAAGCATCGTCTCTGGGACCACGTCCATTGATGCATTTGGCCACTCTGCTATTGCGCCATTGTCAGGCAGCATTATCCTCTTCAACTTTCGGGGCCGAAAGGGAGTCTTCACTCAAGTGCAAAGCACAGTCGCTACCAACCCTAATACAGTTATCTGAGCCAGCGTTCCTAATGGATGACCCCTCTCCAGAGCCCTCCTCCCATGATCCCAACTTGGGCTATGTCCTCATCCTTTATTGCGTACTCTTGACTTTCGCTGAGTTAGTGCATCCCCCCATATCTCCAGCCATTCCCACGCTTCCTCGGAAGTCTAAATAAAAGTGTGCCTACCCGTGCATTAGGACCTTGAGCTTTGCAGGATATAGGAGCATGTAGTGCAGGTGGAGGTCTCTCAACTTCCTCTTAACCCCCAAGAATGATTTCCGCTGTTCCTGCACATGTCTCGTATAATCAGGATATATAGATATCTTGTTGTTCTCAAAGCAAATGTCTTAGCGCAGTCTTGCAGCCCATAGAATACAGTCTTGATCTTTATAATTCAAAGTCTTTGCAACAAACGCACAGGAAGGAGCCCCGGGAGGCAGAGGAGGCACCAGCTCTCTGTGCACTCTTTCAATCACAAACACGTTTGACAAGCCTGCTGGATACAGCTCAGACTTAATCCAATGCTCCCAAGAAAGCTTCAGTTGACCTCCCCTCAACCCTTTCGGGAAAGCCCTAGAAGCGAACATTGCGGTGCCTGGCCCGGCCATCCGCATCCTCCACCTGGCGCTCTAGGGCTTTCGTTGTGGAGGAGAGCTGTGACACCTGTTTCTTCAGTGCAACCACTTCACCCTTCAGGCCCGATACATCGTCTTTCACGATTGTGACATTATCTGCCACCATGCGTAGGTCAGCACCCAAAAGGTTAACATCCAGAGACGCAGTGTCAATCCGGGCCTTCAATCCCCTTACTGGACCCCTGAATGGCAGCCAACCGCTCAGAGTGCATTTATACAGCACCCCCACCCCCATCTTCTTTGTTGGTGCCAACAGTCTGGCGGGTCAAACGCTGCGTGTGGGAAGTCGCGACGTAATGTACTGCGTAATAGTATTTGAGTACCCCGCTTGGGCCGCTTTGTCCTTGCCAATGACAATGTAGCACCAAGACCACCCGCCGACTAGTTAGGATCCCCCACTTTCGACTGCACTGGCGCTTGAGGCCGGTCCTGTTTACAATTTGGTTGCCCTTAGCGCGCCCTCAGCTCCTCCAGCCCAGATTACTCGACCTGTCTCCACTGGAGTCCATCTAGAATTTGGTTCAAGAGGGTAAGGCTTGCTTCTCCCAGTTGACTGTCCCAGCACAACTGTGCCCCGTTATCTCCTGATGCCTTTAGTCTCAATGTCCTGCTTTGCCGCCAGAGCCCGCTGCCGTTGTGCTCTTGGATACCCAGAACAGTACCCTGGCCTCTGCCCGTATAGGTTCCCCCCTGGTGAACAAGGTCCGCGTGGGGCTCTTCAGTCATTCCCCCAGGCTGTGGTCATATCGCTGCTGTGTTATCCACTCACAGGCCCCTGCATGCCGCAAACACTGCGCCCTCGAGGGTACCAGTGTTCCCTCGTGGTGCAGGCCAGGGACCCCCCCTTGCCTCCAAGGCTATGTCAGCAGGTTCCGATACCCTCTCCTCTGCTCCTCGCTGCGCCAGAGTTATACTCACTGCCACCCGGAACTCCTTCAAATCCACTCCCCCAGACCCCTCACGTACCCATGTTCTGCCCAGCGTCTCTGCGGGCCACTGCTTAACCACATGTTCTCTGGCATCCCTCTAGGGCTCCAGGTGAGTTTTTCCTTGAGTCCTTGCTGTGGGTGGTCCCTTCTGCCACCGAGCAGCCGCACTGCTCCCCGCAGGTCCTCACAGGACTGCGCTGAATCTGGTCTCAGGCACCACTCTGCTTGCTCGCGGGGGTTAGCCCGGAGAGAGAAGAAAGGGAAATATGCCCCAAGACCCTCCGCACACCACGGAAGAGCGTCCCACTACGGTACAGTCTCTGCTCCACCGCTGCGGGCTCCGCTCGACCGGAGCTCACCCTCACGGCAGGGTCACCCACTCACCGCCTGTGAGGGGGGAGGGGTGGAGGAAAGTCCCACCTCAGATGATCGGCGGCTGCTACCTGCAGCTGTGCTCCAGCTGCTGTCTGCGTGATCCGGTTTCCGCGCTCGACTGCACTCCACTAGGCCTGTCCCATCCAGATCTAGGCTGCTTCACTTTTCCGCGGCTGCTCCACCGGGGGGAAAAAGGCTCCTCCAGATGCATCCAAGTCTGCCAATCACAGCAGGGTGGTCCAAGGGGTTCAGACGCCTCAGGACTTCAGGATATTTGCAGGACTTTCGCGGTCGGCCGGCTGGGAGCTCGAGAGCTCATGTCCTTTCGGCCATACTGCCAAGCCACACCCTCTGTTTAATGTATCTTACACATATCAGATGATGCTTCATTGCTGTTTAATGTATCTTACACATATGAGATGTTGCTTCATTGCTGTTCAATCACAATTACAGATATGTATTAAGCCATTCTGCTGTCCTGATAGGACTGCCTATTGTTCCTATGCACTAAAGCCGGATCCGCAATGTGTATGTTTTGCTATTCTGATATAGAATAAATAGAAATTGAATAGAGAAATAGTAAGCTTCCTTAATGGGCTTGGGTTTTTTCAAATACAGGGTGGTAATTGATTGCATATTTATAACTTGTTGGCATGCCTTGCACCTGCACTCCATTGCTAAAAACTAGTTTGGGGAAGCCATATTTTTTGGCATTTTGGTTAGCTCACGTTTAAATAGACGGTCTCTCATTGATCTGGGTCACCTACATTTCATTAGTAGTCTCTTAGGTATGTCCTTGCCTAATACCAGGCAATTATTCTGTAAATACCAGTGTTGTTAGAATATGTAGAATATTGCAGCATGCTGTTGTGATAATTCTGCAAAAATTACTCAAGCTAGTTTCTTTAGCTTGTTTCTCTTTGAAGATACTATTCTCTCTGTTTGATCCCCCTACTCCCTGCATGGCTCTATTCAGTGTTGTCTCTGTGTATCCTTTAGATCAAAACCACTTCAACATATCAAAATGTGTCGTTTCAAATGTCTCTTTCGTGCCGCAGTTCCTCCTTGTTCTTAACAGTTGGCTATACAGAATACTTTCCTTTAATGCACGAGGGTATAAACTGCTAGCAGGTAAACTGTAGGTACTAGTTTCATGTTTACCACCCATATTTTAACATCCATGTATTCTATTTCTTTCTTCTCTACTGTACTACTAAAATGTAAATTTATGGTATTTTGATTTATCATTGACACAAATACTACAGCCCCTTGTTTATTGTCTCTCCATATGATAAATAGATTATATATAAATCGCAGCCAAAGAACAATGACAAGACTCTTCTATGTCTGATCCACTGATCATCTTCTCTTCCTCTAACCCATGTGTAAGTTAGCATAGCTGGGGGAGAAGCAGGATCCTATCATTGTGCCCTGATTCTGTTTCAGAAAAGGAAAGCTGAACTAAATTATACCAAGACTGGCAAAAAGTTGGAACTGTACTCTGAAAGTGTGCTTTCCATTATTTGGTTTAATCTGTTTAGCCATTTTCAAGAAATTTGCTTTTAAAAAGTTGCTTTGGGTAGTCATGAATGGGTTCAAAAGGTGGGTATATTTGGACAGTATGTCCTACAGGAGTCCCACAGTAGACACGTTTAAAAAAAAATTAGGGCTTGTTGATTGGTCGAGGGTGCTTTTTGGGACTGACTGATTGCCGAAGGCCCACTTAAAGCCTTCCCGCAGTCTTTACCACTTAAGAGAACTTCAGTGTCCTTAATTCTGCACCAATAGCCATACCATAACTCCAAGGTTTCCTGTATGAAACCTTCACCCAACGCTTCATATCTGCTTGCTTGGATGTACTGGAACTGAAATGTCGTTATTGGCAGTGCGATATAGCCATGAATTAACAATTCAGTAGATGGTGAGTCTGCTGCAGTGAAAGGTAACCTCCAATTTCTCAGTGAGCATCATGGTGTACTTTGCATCTCTGTGCGCCGTAGTCACTTTCTGTCGGTCAGATTGTAAACTGAAAACAAACTTGTGCTGTTAATGTATTTCCATGGCACGTGGCCCGAATGCAAAGATTGCAGCATCCAGCTTAAAAGCATAATGGAGCGCAATTGAGATTGCCCATGTTGTAGAATAGACCAATCTTGTTCCATTATGTCAATTGCCGAGGACACAATGTTGCCCAGTGAATACATACGTGAAGAAAGTGTGGTCATACCATTGTCTACCATAGCCAGGGCCTTTTCAATGTTAATCCTATCAATTTCACGTAATCTCTCAGCAGCATCTTGTTGGGAGACTTCCCATAGTTGATTGTAGATGGCATACATGGTTTCTTGGGACCTAACAAGAAATCCCGAAGATCAATGTAGTCTGATAGAAGGGACAAGGGTTGTTTCATCTGTTGTAGTATTGAGGTTTTCAGCCATTCTAGGCACAACTTTCCAACACGATAAGAAGTCTCTACCCCTGGATCGTCTGTGTGTACATAATGTGGGTCAGGCCTATGGATATTAAACCTTTTGGTGTTACCCTTGAATCTCACTTGACACCTTTTAGTGTTTATAGGCCAAACTAACCATCCCTTTGAATTGGGAGTTGAAGAATTGTATGTTTCATTCTGTAGCATTGCACCCAGTGCCTCCTCACTAATCAGTGTGTTATTCGATATACCTTCAATAGGTATGGGTAAGGGGATGCATAGTGTTTTCAGGTCTTTAATTTTTGCAAACCTGTAGCAGCTAGTTTGTTGCACTGTTCTATTTAGGAATATTATCTGTAATGGTATGAGGCAAGCTCTAAATGAAGCTTCTGTTCCCGGATTCTGCCAGTCTTTCATCCCCCTGATGGATTTTGTGTCTATTGTGTCTCTTCAGTAGTCGAAACCTTGTATAGACAGTTGGGAGATGAAAGGTGCTGAACATATGAGCTTGGTATCTGTCAGCATAATTTTCTTCCCAGTTGTATTAGTCTGTACTAACTTATAGTATTATGACATTGGTTCTGATGTATTGAACCGTGAAAAGTATGCAAATTTCTGTGCGAATGTGGCAGAACTACCTTTAGGTGGTGTTGGGCAATGTTCCCATTGGTGGTAAGTGATCAACACAAGGAGCACTAGCTCTGTGCAAAAAGTGATGACCATAATGCTGGTAACAAAACATGCTAGTGTAGTCAGATGTATCTTCATACAATTCCCTGTAAGGAAATGCAGCAGATTGTTCTAAATCTGAAAGTGTAGTATTTACAGTCTCAATGTCCCAATCATCAGAGAATGTTCTCGGGGTAACAAAGTCATTCATTGAAATATTGAACACGTGTGGAATTTTCAAATGTTCAGTAGGACCAAATACATCATATGAAACTCTGTCCCATACTGTACCATCCAGTACTGAAATTTCTCAAATGTTCACTAGTGACAGGTCTCTCTGTTCACGATGTGATGACGTATGAGGTTTCAAAAAGAAGGGCCAGATGTACGACCATGTCATTTTGCGAGTCGCAAATTGCTCTCAATTGCGAGTTGCAATTTGCAACTCGCAAAATTACATGTACAACAGTGTCAGAGACACTATTAGCGATACTCAATGGGGTCGCAAATTGCTTGCCTCATCAATATTCAGGAGGCACTCGCAATTTGCGACCCCATTGAGAATGGCTGGTCCTCCCAGGTATGGTGGCCTGCTGGGCTCAGCAGACCTCCATGTCTGGGACTGCTTTTAAATAAAGCAGTTTTTTTTTTAAAATGCAGCCCCTTTTCCTGGAAGGAAAACTGGCTGCATAATTGTTTTTATTTTTAAATACGTTTTTGTTTAATTTTTTACGGGCAGGTAGTAGTCCCTGGGGCCACTGCCTCAACCTAAAAAATATTTTCTCCTGCATTTGCAAAGGGAAAGGGGTTCCCTGGGGACCCCTTCTCATTTGCGAGGGCACTACCACCCTGTTGAAGAGGGTGTTAAATTGCAATTGTTTTGCGACCGCAATTGCGGTCGCAAAACATTCTTACATAGGATAGCAAGTCGCAATTAGGAAGGGATGCCCTTGAAACGATCCTTCCTAATTGCGAGTCACAAATCCTCCACCACCAAATGTTCATCTGGATGGTAGGGGGAGGAGTACCGTAAGGTCACGCCCATACTTTCCGTGGCTTCCCTGTAAGCCTGAGAGCCAAACACAGGGCCACAGTCGGACTGTAACGTGCCAATTGCGTATCTCCCGATTAAGACTCGCAAATCCTTAATAACAGTTCAAGCGTCAGCTGAGCGCTGAGGCCAAACCCATAGAAATCTAGAGCATGAATCCACTGCCATCAAGATATACTTGTAAGCCCTGTCTGAATTTAAAAGGCTGCAGTGATCCAAATAGACACATGTGAGAGGTCTGTCTGAAATGAGTAATGGGGTTTGTGATGGCCGTGCTACGGTGGAACGGTCCATCTACTGACAGATGTCTCACTTTAAAACATAAGCCTTTGTTTGTTTAGACAAGCTTGGCCACCAGAATCTCCGCTTCAGTAGCGAAACTGTAGCAGTGACTCCTGCGTTTGCACAGCCCAGACCCCTGTGTGCAGCTAGAATTAAACCTAATCTGCAGTCCATGTTTGGTACAACTCTATCCCCCACTCCTGAAATTTGAGCATACGGTGTGTTTTGTGCATCTAATTTATAGGAATATTTGAGTGGAAAGCCCTTTGGAACGGCAGAGCCGTTCTCTTAGGCTTTGACAGCTATCAGTATGTCTCCGTCTATCCTCGTACTAGAACAAGTGATTGCAGCAATGGTAGCAGTTCACACTGTCGCCTTGGCAGCTTCATCAGCCAGTGAATTCCCTTCAATGTGTATGCCAACACGCTGGTGACTAAAGGTGTGAATAACTTGAGCCTACTGCAGGCCTGCTTTCAGCTTTGCCACTTGTTCCCAGAACAATTAATGTTTAATTGTGCAACCCTTGGAATCTCTATACCCATTCTGGACTCAGTAATGAAGATATTCATTGTAGGACTGCACACAATGAAACGAATCGCAAACTGTCAGTGTGGGGAATTCCCGATCCGTATACTGTAGTGCCAATATTAAGGCTTTCAGCTCTGCCAACTACGCTGTACAATCTCCTAGAGATTGCGTGGTCATATTGCTGGGATGGTACTTACCGTCCCGCATACCACCCTTCACTATAGCACATGCAGCGCTATACTGTTGTTTACTTCCTATGGCAGGCTGAGCAGATCCATCAGTATTAATGATGTATTCACATTTCTCTAGAGTCAAGATTTCATTACAGAGAGGGTATTCTTGTTCGTACTGCAGGAATGCTTGCGTTTTCAATGTAGAATCGTATCTATAATCTACATCGGTTGCAGTGAGAGAATTAGCCCATTGTATCCATCGTGGATGTAGTGCTTTCGCATTTGGAATGCTTGATTTGGTAACAGTTTCTAAAGTTGGTACCGGGGTTACAACAATAATGCGTTTTTCCTGGGCTAGTGCTATTTCTCTCACTGCAGCAGTCAGTGCTGCAGTCAATATTTTTTCAGTTGCCGCAAATCGCATTTCAGCATTTGTGTATAAATGTGACTTGTATGCAATTGGAACTGTCTCATCTTCATTGAAAGTGAGATAAGTATATCCTGATAAACCGGGGACGACCCGGATCACCAAGTTTGTAGAATTTACACGTGTGTGCAAGTGTGTTGATGCTATCGTGTCGGCCTGAACTGAACAGAGAGTATCTGTGTGTTGCTGTGTCCACTGATGGGGTGTGAAATCAGGTCTGATTAAGTCATAGAAAGGTTTTTCTTTTTCTGTGTAATCTAGAAAGTATGTTCTCCCAAAATTTAGAAATCCTAAAATGGATTGCAAACCTTTCAGATTCTTTGGAGGATGGAGCAGCGCACACTTTTCTAAAAAAATTGGCTGCCAGGCTCTTACCTTCACTTGAGAGTTCATATCTCAAAAACAGGACATTGAGATGAGAAATTTTAGATTTCTTGAAATTAAATTTGTAGCTCAAGTTGGCGAATTCCACAGTTATGTTGTTCTCCTTGCTCAAGTGTTGAAGTCATTCATCGTCCGTTAGGTAAATGTCATCTACATAGGACACAGACTCCTCATCGCAAGTTTGTAATATTTCTGACACTCTTGCCGAGAAGAGCCCCGCGTTATTCTTATACCCTTGAGGCAAACTGCAAACATTTTGCTGAGTGGCAATCACAGAAAATGCTGCCAAATATCTGCTTTCTGAAGCTATATTCTGGCAGAAGAATTCATTCAAAATGTCCAATGATGTTTTGTATTTCTTCCGCACAATGTTATTCATTAATGCGGCACTTTGTGCATTTTGAACTGCAATTGTTCGTGTGCATGTGTTTATATGTAGGTAATCTAAAACTAGATGACATGTGTTGTCTGGTTTCATTACTGGAAACAAAGGATTATTCATCGGGGAGGTGCAAGTCTCAATCACACCTTGATATTAATGTCTATGTGGATTTGGAGTAGATTTTAATGGAATTTCCTGGTGTGTAGACTTCATGTCCCACCCCACATGGTTGCGGTATAATGCCGGCGCTAGCGCTAACCCCCACTCCTGCGCATATGAATGTTTTAAAGAACGAGGTCAGAGAAAGCAGGCATAATAACACTTTCCCTCTTTGGGCAATCCATCACAAACTCAGGCGGCCAATCCTTTTCTGCTAGCAATATGTCATATCAGTATATTAAGTTCTCCCAAAAGAGAACTTTAACATTTCTTGAGATGTCCCCCTCTATTTGAAGTGTAATTTCATACTGTCTGTGCGGTACACTAACTCTCGTATCAGATGTTTCCACCGTGATGTGTTCATTCAATACTGCTGTCACCAGAAAATCTTTCAGGTTCTGGCGAACTATTGTTACTTCTGCTGCGCTGTCTAGCTGTTGTTACTTCTGCTGCGCTGTCTAGCATCGTTAGATCCCATTCCCCGTTAAGGAGCTGAGTCCTCAGTAACCTGGGCATGTCTAATCTTTAAGCCTTCTCCTTTCCTCTTTTTGAATTGAGTTTTTGCTTTATGTTGCTCTTCCTGGTTGATTATATAATCTGAAATGTGATGTGTTTTTCTTTTTGTCTTTGGTCGGTCTTCAGTCTTTTGTACTGATCTCCCGTCCCTCTCCAATTTTTTTGTTGAACCTGGAAGGAACGAAAGGAACATGTATCAGTGTCCTGATACCTATCAGGTTTTCTAATGTTACCACGATTCCTACGGTTGTACCTCTTTTCAGAGGACTTCTTTTGGAGAGACCTACTCTTTGATCGGGAATTCTTTTCTGAATTATTATGTTTAGAAATTTTTTTTCCCATTTCTTTTTAGAAGTGGCTGCTTGCTTTGAGTTGTCCTTGTCAGGACTATCCGCCATTTGTGGCTTCCCGGCTTTGGTTCCCAAATTATCTCTACCTAATGCAGCATAGGTTTCTTCAATTATTGTTGGTAATTCTCGCTCCCTATTTCTAGGTGCTATTTCCCTTAGGCGGCTGTGTATGGCCACTGCTGTTGCCTCAACCTTTATATTGTTCAGCATGATTGCAGAGGCTTGGGCAAAATTACCCATCAGTTTCATTCCCAAGTCCAGGGCAGGTCTTGCTCGTTCTGGATTTGTTTCAGTACTTCCGATCTACTACTAAGGAAGGAGTAACGTGTACTCTGACATAAATAGCAGCAAAGATTGTTCCCCAAGTGGTACAGTCTTCAATCGAGGGAACCATCCCCATTGGCAAGCAAATGGTTAGCATTCTATGTTTTTCCTGTGGACCCTTATAGGGAAATACTGCTTCCTGCTGTGCAATTTCTTGTGCTATCCAGAACAAAATTTGATCTAGTTTGGAAGGAATTGTACCTATTACTGATTTCAGGGTCTGTGGGTTAATTATAGGTGTGGTCTGATGTGAACCAACTGGAGCATTCCTCACAGGTTGGACTGTCAATGTTCGCATGACAGACTTGTACGGACTTCATCCGCTGGTAGTCTTATCTATCTCGGGATGTGGAGTGTATGTCGCTAAGACCGGCCAGGTCGCTCCTTCTATGATGAGCGGACCGAGTCTCACTACAGATGTTGAGTGTGGGAGGGCGCCTTTAACCCAGCTTTTTATGCTGCTAGTAAGTTAACGGGTCTTCAATGTCTTCATATGGAATGTATTCTTCTGGCAGTTCAACTACAAAGTATGTGTGGAAAAATGTAGTCACTGGATCTGCAGGTGGGAATTGCGGATCAGTAATTTTCAAAAGAGAAAAGTAACTTTAAGAAGTAGGGTCTTGCACAATGAGGGGTACCGTTTATCCTTACAAGCTTGCTAAACCTTCAGCCAATACACAATTTATGTCTGCTTAGCTGAGGCGGATTTCCCCTTCCCACCTCACACGTCTCTCAAAAGGTGTGAGTAGGGCTTTCTGAGAAAGCACGTCTGAACTACTCAGATTTTTACTGTTAATATAAGAAACAAACCAACGTTGGCGGCGCCATGACGTGTAGTTCCTAGGAGTCCGCCAGGACCTGATAGTTTTACATGACCTAAACTGAGGGCTTGGGGTCCCAATTGCTTCCGGACACCTTCACAGGATATGCCAGCCGTTAGACCAGCTAGCTCTACAGTGCCACCTCCACCCCCCTGTATTCTACAGGGGTGTAGGTAGTTTCTGGCAACCACTGAACATGACAACCCTGATTCCTTGTGGATTGTGGAAAACAGTAGTTTTTTTTCGCTCAGACACCCATGCTAGCTTTTTCTCGGAAAACACACAGGATGGCGATTAGGACACTTCAATAAGAATTTATTGGTCCAGCAACAGCCTGTGTAAAACATATGTGCTGCGACAATCAGGAGACAAAAGCATACAAAAGAGATTGTTAGTGCCAATATAGTGAATAGCAGATACATTTCTACCACAGTGCTAATAAGGTGAACTGAAACAGTTCACCTAAGAGCAATAGTACTTGCATATTCCTAAAATGCGTGCCCTAAGTAATTTGCTAAAATGTACCTAGTCTAACCTGGATGTGTAGGTGTATATGCGTTAAGCTATGTGTATCTGTAGCCAAGAACCCCCTAGGGAATAACCATCCCCTCTCCTGATGGTTTGGAATGAAGGGCCCCATCTTTGCCTCAAGGATAACAACCTGGAAGTGATGTCAGACCACTGCTTGTCGGAGATTTGGCATGCAGAACACCCGTCTCCGCTTGGAAGGAATTCTCCTCCAATTTGTATGGGGGAGTGAGGGTCTTTTATACGAAAGTGGTCACTCCATTTTGTTTTCTAGAATCAATATATTTTTCAAACAATCATGGATATTTTGAAAACAATCATACATGTTTTTAAAACAATCACCAATGCTTTTCTAAACAAGTGCGATCATGCGCAGCTGGCTGTTGGCCAAGGAAGAAAAAAAGTGGTGACCCTTATACAGAATAAATCTGCTGTGCCTGGGGACATGTTTACGTACGTCCGGTACAGGGAAACAGATAGAAAACTAAGAGCTTGGTTTCGAAGAGACAGGAGCAAGCTATTAGGTAAAAGGTCACCTGTTTAGAATCGTTATAGTCGTGTGGATAGGATGATGTATGTAAAATGGAGTATACATGACATGGCTATCCTAAAGGACATGACAATGCTAAACTAGCAGCATTCAAATTGCATCTCACCAGCCTGAGAGCTCACACTCATACAATACACAAAGTCCTATTACCATGCATGCACTTAGCATTCACTGCATCTCCAATCACTCAACATGCACCCAACATGTCAGCGTAAGGTTTCACATAACAGCAAAACTTTACACAGGATCAGCCAGTAAGCTTGCCTCTCAACCCAGAGAAAAACGCGTATTCACAGTGTACATCTAAATAATACTACATGTTGTCACCACTGCTGTATTTGATGCACTCAGAGTATGAACATTGGTCTAACACCCAGTATGAGGGCACGCTTAGTGTAATATGCTAGCTCACAAAACAGCTTCTAGTCCTTGTATTACCAGGAACATGCCTAGGCCTCTGCGAACAGGCTAAATTAACATGATGCCAGGACCAAAATAAATGTCAAGATGTCAGTTTCATTCAGGGCACTGTATGTGCCCATTCATTTGAATGGGACATTCCTGCCTCCACAAGTTAGGAAAAATGGAATAGGACTCCCATTTGATATTGTTGGTTTTCGAAACTCGTGCCATGATTAAGGGGGGCACAAGGGGCATTCGTATTATCCTGCTAGAGGTGAGGTTCTTGGACAAGTGCAAGATTAACCAAAGCAAAAAACGATTCTCAAGAAGAGTTTTTTATCCAAGAGTGTAAGTTGGAGGGTTGAAAACAAACAAATATTGTTGTAGTTCTGACCATAAACCGTTTTGACTAGCAATATGGTGCTCTTTTTCCCATGAACTGTCAAAATACTTCTAGGTAACCAAAGTCTTTAGGTTCTGAGTGGGATTGTGGTTGCAAAGCTGACACTTGATTGAAGGGCACTAGCAGGAAAATAGCCTATAGCTTAATTTGACTCAACATGGGAAAACGCACCTAGTGTACATGCAGTGAGGATTACCAGATTAATAGCTCTCTCTGAAGCTGTGGTTGATGGTGCATGGCTAGTTGCGTGATTTGTTTGTTTAATTCTGATAACGATCAAGACTCCGCCATGCTTACTAATTACATGGCTCCCATGGGTTTGCTTTCAACTTCTTTGAGGGACAGAATGTGAAAGCTGTTGCAGGTTAACAATGCCCTTAGATTTTCCAGGGCGACACGCACATTCCATTGAAAGAATCAGCATGTGTTTACCCTTCGCCATTAGATCCAGGTAAATCCAGTGCTCGCTGTTCATGATAGGGATTGGGGATTACAATTATTTCTCATGAATAAGGAACTCCGATTAAATGGGGTTCAAACTAAAAATTGCTTTGATTAAGTCCCTGCTCTTTGTACACATCAAATATGGTTTAGTGAGTTCCTCAGATCGGGCCGGCTAGAGTCAGTAATGGCCCTGGTCAAGCACCGAGTGGATCATGAGTACTCACAAACCTTTTCTCGGGGGCCAAAGGTACAGTCTGGTTTGTGGCCGAGGGCCGCACTGATGGGCCTGCGGGTGGGAGCGGGGCTACTAGAGCAACAACAAAAAAACATACACACTCATAATCACCACTATTTTAAAACATTATCTGGATACAGAGTAGGGAGGCTGGTTTTACACCTTAAAAAGAGATGTGGAGTGACATGGAGGGTTAGGGACAGGGTCAAACACAACTATTTCCAATGCGACAAATTGTGCTAAAACCCTGTTTAACACAGTAAAAGAATTAGCGGTAACAGAAACCTCAGTGAAGTCCCCTGCACTGACTCATTCTAAATGTGAGGAACTAGCCTCCTTCTTTATCCATAAAGTAGATAAAATCTATCAAGAGATTGTTTCGGAACAAAAAGTTCAGGATACCTCAATCCATTCTACACCACTCACTCCTAATATGCCGCACTCCTCCGCTAAACAAGCAGAAAATCGTAATGTTTCAGACTGTCCCTTAAAAACTTCGCCCCGTCTCACAACAGATAGTGTAGCCCTACATCTAAACACCATTAAATCATGATCGCCGAAAGATCCCCTACCGGCCGCTATCTTTAAACAGCTAAACAATTCAGTGTTATCTGTGATTACGCATCTTCTCAACACGTCGATTGAAGAATCGGCTATTCCATCAACATGGAAACACGCAATGATACATCCCCTGCTGAAAAAGACAAATGCGGAACCAGGGTTATCCAATAACTACCGTCCCATATCACTACTCCCGATACTGTCCAAAATTTTAGAAAAACATATTCACACGCATTTGACTCATTAAGTCACAGCACACCACCTACTCGACTCTTCACAATCAGGTTTTAGAGCGGGTTTTTCAACTGAAACCACCATTCTGGGAGTCACGGAAGGCATTCGCCACCATCTTGACAATGGGGAAACAGTGGCGCTCATCCTGTTAGATTTGAGCGCCGCTTTCGATACTATATCCTATAATGTACTCGTCAATACACTGAGCTCACAGAGTATAGGCGGAGCAGCTCTGGACTGGATAAGAGCCTTCCTCTCAAACAGAACCTTTCAAGTTTTCTCTCAGAATGCCTGTTCGAAAATCCACTCTTTTGCACATGGTGTGCCACAGGGGTCCATTCTCAGCCCGCTGCTGTTCAATATCTATGTAAGACCTCTTGCTGAGTTGGCTGAGAAATATGGATTGTCTCTATTCGTACGCAGACGATTCACAAATCTTGTTCTCGGTATCTGCTCATAACACTGCTAAAACCTCATCCATTTCAACTCACCGACGAAACTGCATTGGCTGAAAATTGAAAGCCGAGTAAAATTCAAGACACTCACCTATATGCATAAAATTAACTCAGGAATGGCCCCCAGTTACCTCCGTGCTCTGGCTAAACCATTTATCCCGTCCCGGAATCTACGATCAGCCACTCAAAGAAGATTTGTAGTCCCCAAATTCAAACTGGCCCGGATGGGGGGGAAAATCCTTTGCACATTTAGGGCCCTCACTCTGGAATACACTCCCTGTCACGCTCCGTAATGAGACAAATTACATCACTTTCCGCAAGTCACTTTAAACATGGCTGTTTGATAAGTAAAACTCACTAGCTTTGCTGTCTCGACTATTCTGTCTGCGCCGGGAAACCCTTTTTGGGTAGCTGTGGCACAATACAAATTCTAAAAACTAACTAACTAAACTAGGACACAAAATAGTCCCCAGTACCAAAATAAAAGTGTCCCCCTTACGTAAATTAGAAAACTAAAAACATGTCCCATTACAACAAATTGAGACAGTTTATATTTATGAAGACATGCTTAATACGTTTTTTGCAAGGACAGGAAGACTGCATTGATTTGAGCTCGCTGCACACAACGTTATTTTTAATAACAGGGAAAGCAACAGTAAAACCTGACCCAGCAGACTATAAAACAGGCCCACACAAAGTTCACAGGGCAGGCAGACAGTCTTCCTGACGAGGAGGGAATTCTGGCTGTCGGCTTGCAGGGTGACAAAGAAGAGAAAACAAGCTGGTCGGCCAGGAGGGGGGACGACTGGCCCGATCCAGGGAAGCCCCCTACTTCCTGTGCAGGCCTTTTGGCAGATCGGAGTAAGCAGGCTGCTGACGGCGTGGACAATGCAGGCAGCAAATTCCTCACAAAGGTAGCAAGAAGCTTGTTGCAAGGCTCCTTAAAAGTCAGCTGTGAATGCATAACAGCTGACTTTTAAAGGGCCTTTGCTTCTCGCCAGTGTCCAGCGTGTGTAGTCACTGAGACATTCAGTAAACCCAAAGGGAACCACTGGAGCATGCGCAGTAAAGTTGATATTGCGATGGTAGAGCAGCCCTCTTTTGTATTTACTGTAACCCTGGGGGGATTCCGCTACAGAGCAGCTGTGCTGGGCTTGCCCAAGCAAGAACGGGTCCATGAGAAAGGTACGCGTGCCGCCAAGCAAGATCTGGAGGACCGCTGGTGGCCCACGGGCCGTACTTTGAGTACCAACGGAGTCAAACCTGACTATTGAGAGGGAGTTAAAGTCATAGCAAGGGTTTCAATAGTCCTGCAACTGGAGGAGCTACCTGAGGGAAGGTGCTAGCCCAACATCAGCTACCTCCCAAATAGAACAATGGCACATTGCTGACTCCCCCCTTGAGCCTGGTCGGGGGAGTGATCAACGGCACAAATTACAGTGCCTTCCTGGGCTGGGCCCTGATGCCTGTGCTCCTCAATCTAGCCTGTCTGGGTTTCAAGCTAGTGGGAGTGACTTATCCAGGTAGCAGGACAACCTGGATAGGAAGGCGCCAGTACTATGAGGGAGCCCCAGATTCTCTTTATAACAACACCATGCTTCTCAAACTCCCGGACCTGAACCCCAATAGTTGAAGATACTGATCGCTTTGAGGGTTTGGAGGGGAGCTGTCCTAGCTGCTCAAGCTTCCACACTTGCACCCCAGTGGTCACTGTGTGAGTCATTTTGATCATCTGTTCTCCCCAACACTTTCTTCAGCAGAGGGGCACAGTCCACAGGTACGTCTTAGGGCAGCTGCCAAATTGAGTGGCTCAATATGCAGAGGTTGTACCCTGGATCCTGCCAGCCATGGCAGGTGGTAGATGGCTGATCTGCAGGTAACCCTCCCTTGTTTTCAAGTACCTGGTTGCATGGACCCGGTTAGGGGTTTGAAGACTAGTGTGGTCCAACCCAGGCATCTGTGCCCCCTCCCGGGTGGACTGGTAGCAGAGCTCCTTGCCTTTGCTGCTGTGAGAGCTGCTAGTCTGCCAGTAGCCATGGAGTAGTGCTCCTGTTTGAGTTTATGGCAACATTCTTTTGACTGCTGAATGTGACAGGGTGCTAGGTTGTATCGCTATGCGGGCAGCAGACAGGTGGTGCTGCCTTCCTTCCCCCTTCCTACTGCTATAGGTGGATGAATGTTGCAAAGTTCTTTGTTTGAGGGGTGCTTGATTGTCAGTCACCCTGGGGCCTTACCAGGGTCTGGCTGGGATTTCTATGGTAAGCTATCCTTTCTTTCCCTCCCAAGGCGAGATCTTGGTCGCCTGTTGCAGAACCCTTAGTCTTGGCACAGATGTTCGCCACCTGTTTGCCTGGCCTACCTCTCCTAGGGATGGCAGGTGTCTGTCATGTGGCTGAAACACCACAGTTGCCTTTCACGTTGCTGAAACATAAAAGAGTGTGTTGTCTGTCTGTGTGTCACATGTGGCTATCTAGGGAGGGCAGGCGCCTGTCATGTGGCTGAAACACCAAGAGTGCCTGTCTGTTGTCACATTAGGCTATCTGTGATGTCCCATGTCTGCTCACACACACTCCCTCTGGTGCCCTTTCTGTGACCTGGGCTGCGAGACTAGAGTACCCCTTTGGGTATGAGTTATGACTCCTAATCCCCGGGCTTCAGATTCTGCTCTGGGAAATTGCACACTGCCATGGCCCCTGGGTGATAGAGGCTCCTGACATGGGTCGCTTTTGCCCAGCTAGTTCATCCATCTTCCTAGGCATTGTTGTCCACAACGTTGGGGATTAGATTGTGGATAAAAGCACCTTCATCATCATAGGGCACCCTTTGCTACATAATTTGTAGATGACCTGATTTTGGTTCAGGGTTTCATAATTAGCTCAGTAGCTATTTTGTTGTGGTTCATTGAAATTCATCCTCTGAGCCGCATGCTTGTGTTTGTGGGCATCTCTACTGTCAGCATTTGTCTGTCGCTGACAGAAGGCACAATGGCCCAAGGTAGTCCCCCCTCCATGTACCCGTGTGGTGTGTGGGCCTTTCCCCACCTTGCACCGCCGAGTGCAAGGTGGGGTACTCACTGCCTTTGCAGTTCAGCATGATAACTAAGGGTCCAAGTGGGCACTAGCGGAGGCAGGCTGGTCAGTGGCTCTGGGGCCTTGTGGTTAGCAGCTCCAGTGGACCTAGGCACTCTGGTCAGCAGCTCCAGTGGGCCTGGTGTATCTGGTATGGGACAAGTCTTGGCCATCCGTCCGGCAGCTGACCGCAGCCTAGAGGTCAGCGGTTGGTAGACTAGATAGCCAAGGGCTGGCTGACATGGCCAACTCCAGCTTGTCGCTCGCTCTGGGTTCCATAAGACGCTCCAGTTTGTAGGGGCTTGGCAAGGAAAATGGTGAGAGGTTAGTGTGAGGTGAAAGGTTGGGCTGCAGCTCAAGGGTCTTATGCTGCATAATTCCAGTGACCCTGGTTATCAAACTGTCAGTCTTCACAAGGAGCAGGCCTAGGCACAAAGTTGCAGGGGCTGTTATGTGAAGGTGAACTTCTTGAGACATGTTTAGCTTCAGGAAATAATTTGTATGCTGGCAGTGGCCCAGCAGCTCCATAAACAATACATTTTTGCATAAGCCATGACAAACGTATGCTCTAGTATTGGGTATGTGGCAGGTAAAGTTATACTGTGGTTTTGTTTAGTCTTTTTTTGTGTGTTTGGAGAACCTACAGCTTCAGTGAGAAAGATAAGAGAAATGTACTTTTTGTTTTAGCCAGTTGCAGAGATGACGTCTCGGTGGATGACTGCTGCCCACACCCTAACTCGAGTAATGGAGGACAGCTATGAGGCAGGAACAGATACTGAGACAGCATCCGTGGAAAAGGAAGATTTTTCAGTTGACGGAGTTCCATCCAAAGACTTGTCTTTCAGCGATTTTGAGGAACATGATGACAGCAGTCGTAATGTCCCTTCACAAGCACAATGTGTGCACCGGTGCGACAGTAGCATGGTAGACCAACCAAGAGAGCAGGCAGGTAAAGCAGCAAGCACAGATGGAGTGCTCTCTTGGCAGCCCCCAATTTAGTGTAGCCCCACATTCCCCCATTCACTAAGACGCTAGATGTAAAGTCGAGACAGAATTTTTTTTGCCAATTGACCAAACCCATCCCTTTTGGGATGGTCACTTCCTTCAGAAAATTGTGAAGTCAAGATATTTGTGTGCATAACAATTTCTGAAGCAGCATGTAGGCATTTTGAGGTCTCGCTATGTTTGGGCCTTACACTCAAAATGAGTGCACAAACCCAGCTTGCATTCTTCTGGCCTACTCGCACGATTTGGGTAACACCCATCTTCGCACCGTACATGTGCAGAGGTCGAATTTGCTTTTGCAGTGTATGCTGCATTTGAGCGCTAATTCTGCTGCATTGCCCCACGACCATCCAGACCATGACAGGTGTTTCAAAATTCGGCCTTTCCTGGTAAATGTGTCCGCCCAGTTTCCAGAGATTTATACTACTGGAAAAAATATAGCCGTTGGTGAGTCCTTGATTCTACACAAAGGGTGGCGGCTCATCTGTTTCTGTCGCAAGCACAAGACCCAGTAACACAAGTGCCACAGCATTTTTATCTTTCCAAGTAGGGTAATGCTAGATGTTAGGAATTTTGTGGATTCCTGCAGAATCCATACGTTTCCATTACAGAAATGTAAGGGAAATAAGTGATTTCAGGGAAATTTAGAGGTTTCCAGTATATTGTGGGTAAAAAAAACCTCTTGGGAGTGACGTTGCTCGAGATCCCCTTGGACGTAAAGTGGTTCCTACTAGTGCTGTCGAGGGAGGAGTCATGGCCCAAATATCAGAAAATCAGACTGTTTCTGGCTACAGTGGTGGCCAAGCGGAATATTGCAAGGGAGTGGGTAAGCGCTCTTCCACCAGGGCTCCAAAGGAATCCACAGACTGAGGGGTATTTTCACAAGAACGTGTGCTAAACATCACCAAAAAATGCTAACGCAACCTTACACATCGCAGCCTATCGTGGAAAATAACCCGGTGTCAACGTGGAATTCACAACAAGGCGGTACCATCCGATAGTCTGCCTATAACGGGGCCAATGTCCGCGATACAACCACCTTGACGGAGATAAAAACACAAACCACAACACATAAAAATGTGCGATGAGCCCATTCGCGATGAGGAAAGCAGGGATAAGCACCGCCAGGCCCGCAACACACATGGCAGGCGGTAATAAGCACAACAAAAGCCTGAAAAAGAAAGACAAACCAAACAGAAAACAACAGCCAAGCACAATGGAGGCAACCCGAGCCAGTGTACAACCCCACAAGCCCCATTGGTACCAAAACATTGTACATGGCAGGCCATCTCGGACAAGGTGAATGCAGCCTGAGAGCGAAGGAGGATAATGAAAGAAAACCAGAACATCCGGAATGATGCGAAATGCACAAACAAGCAGAAACACACCAACAACAAGAAGGCAGCAATGCACACCGGAGGTGGGAGTCCAGCGCCACACCAGGAGTTGGATGACGTGGAGGAAATGGTGTCCACCACATCAGTTTGGAGATGGTGGCAGGACGCGGGGACCGGAAACTGCCCAAAGCAACAGTCACAACAGCAACAGGGAGAGGAACCAGCAGGGAAGGAGGTACGGGGGGGAGATGGGCACAATGGCACACATGCACAATTAAGCACAGCACAACTGCAGACAAACCATGCCCAAGATTTAAACACAAACCGAGAGCACAAGTCACACAACCCAATAACATCACACCAATGAATAAGCACAGAAGTGAAAACCACACTGCCTGAAAGGGAGGAGGGTGAGCCAGATCAGAGCTGAAGGGACGTCTCACACAAAATGCAGCACACACACACAGGAAGCAGAGTACTCCAACATCGAACACAATGTGGTACAAACACCAACATGTGCACAACCGAACACAGGACACAAGTACACCCGCCTGTGGCCGGTAAACGGCCATACGCATCTGGCAAAGCACAAAACAGGCACATGATAAGGCACAAGTACAAACCCGCAGTCCTGATGGGGGTAACAATGCACGTATGGCAGGGAGCCAGAGAGTCCTTGACACACACATTGGCGTACAAATCAAGACACAACACAGTTGGAAACTTTATCAACAAGTGCGTGTCAGTACGGCCAAGAGAAGTGCCACGATATGCAGACCAATGCAGCGGCATGCCTGAATGAGGAACGTAGGAAAGTGCTCATGCCCACCTCGGAGGAGTCCATCACCAACACAAGTCAGTGCCAACCCACGTTGGTTGTCCGTGCCTGGATCATGAGGGCAGGCCAATGCAGCCATGTCCACTGTCGTCTTCGGACATGTGACCAGATTCCCAACATGCAACCAGGTGTCTGGACACGTGCAATGGGTCACATCCAGTTGTGGCTGCAGGTACCTTGTCACTCGTCTATGAACGTGAGTGCAGCGTGAGTGCAGCAGCATAGGCCAACATCTCCAATGAGCACTCGTTGTCCACCACATCTGACATGTCGTTAACGTAATCCATCAGCTGACCCGGACAGATGTGCTGACTCCAACCTTTGGACCCAATGTGCACCAAAGCTCAATCGGGTAGTGGCTCAATGTTCTCACTGCACACGAGGACTCGTGCAATCTCCCTGGTCCAGTTACCAGCCTGCATGCCAAACATCCACGCATGCCGTAAACTGGCATCACAGTGACACTCCTGGTCATGGCCCAACAGGGCGCACACACAAACATTGAAATCCAGGTCAGCTACCGTTACATTGGAGAGGCAGACATCCATGGACCACTCGAATATGAACGAGCGGCAATGCAACACAGGCTGAACGCAGGTGACGTCCGTAAGGTGGAAGCTCAGTCGGTAACTGATCTGCAGCACTGCCAACAACAGTGCCTCCAGTACATGCAGCAGACGTGCACGGTACAACGTCCACGAGACTGGAGTCGAGCATGAGTCTGCGATGGTCTGCCATTGCGTCAGTGGGTCTGCTTAAAGCAGCACTGTCCTGTGGAGGAAATTGCATTGCTCGGTGCAATGAGCAGTGTCTGTGTGCAACGGGTGCAGGCCTAGGCTGGGGTGGGAGTACATGTGAAGGCCATATCACGCACGCAAACTACGACCTGGGACTTCTGCATGTGTGATGTGTACACATTGGTCTCACATCGGGCAGTGTGTAGTGTGGGAGTTGCAAGCAAATGCTATTGTATCTGTCAGGGGGTGCTGGTTACATGGCAGTTCCTGCTCTGAGCTGCAGATGTGCTACCGCCTGATAGTTCAGACGAAGGACCTTTCATCCCTACAGTAACTTCACCATCTGCAGGCATACAGGAGATGTACAGAGACCTGGCGTGGGTGTGGTGGGACCCTGGGAACACCATGACGCTGGTCTTTGAAGGTGTGCGGCCACGTGAGTGTAGGCCAAGGGTCCGGTCAGGGCAGACACAGGTGTACAGCCCATGGCTGTCTGTGATTGCGCTGCGAATAAGTCCAGGCAACTGACTCATGCATCCGCAGGACTGATTCACATAACACTTGGCATGCATGTGCCAAGACCCCGAGCGGTCTTGCGCTCCTACATGTCCCCATACTTGCGGGCCCGCCTCCTGGTGCATGCTACATTGCAAAATCGACTACTGTGGCCCTGGTTGCGACTACACCCCAACACAGAGACACCCCGCACTTCCTGCGCAAGGCCACGTCCGAGCCACGCCATGCTCCCCCTGCCGAAACAGCACACCACTGCGCTAACTTGACGTACGCTGGACCAGCACACGCCGCTTGGGCATGCAGGGGGGTGCGTGCGAAGCTACATGTCCAGGGTCACTGCCAACACTTAGGTGACATGATAAAGTCCGCTGAAGACAGCACACTGTGATGTTGCAGGGCCCATGACACAATGACCACATGGACACACTTGCTCAGATGGTGTGAATGGCTACGGGCACGTGCGCACTGCCACATTTATTAGCAGGCACACATTCCGAGTGACACCTATGTTGGATGTGTGTGGGGTGTGTGCACAGCTGCCGACAAGGGCTGCCTGGTGCATTCAGAAATCGACAACAGTGTACATCGTAAAGGACACAACATTTTAACCATAAAGGCCCCATGACTTGTGCTGCACAGAGTCAGTGGCCCCGGATGCACAGCGTCCTGCACAGGCCTACCGCCATGGGACGCGGCCTTGCGGTGAACAGGGTTCCGTGACTCTGATCCAGCTTTCCTCCGGACTGAGGTGCATCTTCCTCTTACTCCTCTCTGTGCTTTCACTTTTGTGGACTCTGCCATTCCTGTTTCGCGACTATGTGCCGGATGTGGGACCTACTGGTTCGCAGGGTAGGCCTGAGCCCTCCTCCACATGTCGCCGGCTTCCGTTGAACATAGTTAGTGGCACCACGTGTCGCCGGCTTGCGTTGAACAGGGTTAGTGGCACAACGTGTCACCGGCTTGCGTTGAACAGGCTTAGTGGCACCACGTGTCACCGGCTTGCGTTTAACAGGCTTAGTGGCACCACGTGTCGCAGGCCGGCAATATGGAATTATGCCTCACTGATCGAAGGGGGTCTGGTTCTGTGGCCGCTGCCACAGACTTGGGGTCACTGCCATTCAGGACTCAGGACACAGTTCCACATGTGGGACCTACTGGGCCAAAGGGGATGCCGGTGGAGTCTGTCAATGAGAAAGAAGTAATGTAGGCCAGTGTCGGGGGCCCGCAATGGTCTGCGGAGGCTGCAGAGGTCGCAGGACTGGTGCTTGGAGCTTGCACCGGCACGTGGTGGGACCTCTTTGACACACACCGGTCTAGGCAGGTGAGCAGAGCCTTGTTGGTGCGCTGGGGCAGGCATGACAGGTCTGGAGACCAGCGGCCTGGAGTGCAGCAGGCGCAAAGGGACGCTGGCCCAGCCGCGCTCGGCGCACGACTCAAGGCGGGTTGAAAGGCACCACCCTGGCAGACGCGTTGTCCATTCTGAATGAGAACCATGACAAGTGCGACTGGCTTTTTGTTCACACCCCATTGCAGGCCTGGCATACGCAGGTTCAACCCACTGCGCAGGCGCGTGCAGGGGAAGACGTAATGTGCGACATTTCTGGGTTCTGCCCCACAGCCCTGGTAGCATCTACTGGCCACTACACTCCATGCACCAGCAGTTGATCTCCACATGGCCATTTCCGTGGTTTGCACTCTGTGGTCTGTCCGGCCCCTCCACGCCACACCTGGCATTGGGTAGGTTCACATTCCTTAGTCACTTGCCGCTCTCGCACATGCCTGCTCCATGCCTCTCCTCACATCCTGCTATTGTGTGTCTTTGGTGCCATACCGTGGCTGGTCGTGGGCATGGCAAGGCCTTATTCCCAATGGAGTCATGTTGTTGTGTCTGGTCGGTTGGCATATTGTGTGTCATGTTGAATGTAGTTGTGCTGCGTGCCCATTGGCAGTGTTGTGAGTTGCGTGATCGTGGGCTGGAGATTTTTGGTGTGTTTATTTTGGACTTACCTACGGGCACTGCATTTCCATGTGTGACATGCTGGGAGCGCTGGGTGGTGATGGACTGTCGGGAGATGTGAGTTTCATGCCCTCTGTCTGGGGAGTTGGCCATGACATTGTTGAGGAGTCCAGGGCGGTCCACTATTGCCAGCACATTCATGGTATGTGTGTGCTTTCTGTCGAGGTAGTAGTGTGCAGTGTGGGCAGAGGGCACGAGGGGTACATGTGTGCAGTTGATTATCCCTGACATGTGAGGGAATCCAACTATGGTATAGGGGTCTTGCTTGGTCTACAGCTGCTCCTGCGCAGTGTGGGTGACGTGGCGGTGCTGGGGTACCAGGCTGTTGTTGGAATCTAGGACAGGTGTGATGACTTTGGATGGGGCTAGCTGTGCGACTCCTCAGACTCTGGCAGTTGTGTGTTGGATGGTACCAGAGGCTGGCATGTGCTGGTCAGCCGGCAGCTTTGTCTGCAGAGGGATGTTGGTTGTCCGCTGAGTTGGGACTGTCAACAGGTGGGGGATGTGGGTGAGGATGCGGGGGCTGGTTGTCCTTTTAGGCCTGTAGTGGGCAATGTCCTCCTCTGGCGTTGCGTCTGGGTGGCAGGTGCGTTTTAGGTGGGTGCACTGTCTTTTGTACGCAGCCTCTGTGGTGTTCCCGGGGGGTGGCGGGACAACATTTTTGTTTCATTAGAATAGGGACGTAGAAGGCCCACCTGCAGCCCTGGTTGATGTTAGCAGGCGCGTGTAATTGGTGTAGTGATCCGTCGCCTGAGCCCGGCTACAGCCCTGGTTGATGTTAGCAGGCGCGTGTAATGTCATTGGATGAGAGAGTTATCAGCCGCGGGTAAATCCGTTTAATGAGAGAGTTGAGTGACAGCGAGTAGGAGAGGCTGCAGTAATTGTCCTCGCAGACACGCTCATTTGCGTGTTCCACCGCTTGAGGCCCAGATGCAGGCCTGTTTGATCTTAGCAGGTGCGTGTTCCCCCGCTTGAGGCCCAGCTGCAGCCCTGGTTGATGTTATCAGGCACGTGTAATTAGTGTACTGATCCGCCGCCTGAGCCCGGCTAGAGCCCTGGTTGATGGTAGCAGGCGCGTGTAATTTCGTTGAATGAGAGAGTTCAGTAACAGCGCGCAGGAGAGGCTGCAGTCACGTTACTTACCAGGCCTCCAGGTGAACGCGTTTGTCACGCCCCCAGCACACGGCCACAGCAGACGATCTTCTGATTAATGTACGACCCACATAGCATGAAGGGCGGAACGTAGCACACGCCCCCAGTGTTTCTCACGCCCCCAGGGTGCCCCTTGATGCGGCGCAATTGCATTCACATGGCATGAAGGCCGGACACACGCCCCCCAGCGTTTCTCACTCCCCCAGCGTGCCCCTTCATGCTGCGCAGCAACGTAATTGGCGCTTGTATGTACCACTCATCATCGTAATTCCAAACTCCAATATGGAGGCGAACCAGCGTTGCCCGTCAACGCCTCCGCCGCTGACTAGGCCTACACGGCCTGAATTGGAGACAGTTGCCTATGTCCCTGAAGGGCCCTCTGAGGAACATGCATGGTGGGGATCTGAGGATCCCCTAGCAGAGTCCAGGGCTGATGACACCTGATATGAGGACCTGGCAGATGCCATTGGTCTGGATACCTCACCATTGTCCTCCTTTCTCCTAACTCAGTGCTAATGGAAGAAGTGACTTCCTTCACGATGCTGGTCTGAATGGCAACTGCCCACGGTCAAGACCAATGACTTGACAGAGGTGCTTGAGCCCGGGGTGTCAGAGTCAGGACCCTTACTCACCATTAATGAAGCCCTCACTGATGTCCTGCTTCAGGCCTGGGCCAAACCCTGCCAGGCACTTCTGTATACAGGACTATCTTCTGCTGCCAATGCTCCACGTCCAGGAATCTGGCCTTCCTCACCCAACACCATACCCCTGAGACCCTGGTGGTCCAGTCCTCAACTTCAAGGATAAATCCCAACTTGTTTCCTAATACATAATCGGATGGGGAATCCAAGAGGTTAGATACCTTTGGAAAGAGGATTTTTTCTTCCACCAGCCTGGCACTGAAATCTGTGAACACTGCATGCTTTTGGGCTGTTATTCCCATACTGTATGGGATACGGTTACGCAAGTGCTGCCTATGTTCTAGGAGGAGGGCCGAGCCATACTCTCCCAAGCTGTTGCTGAGATGAGGCAAAGTTCACCATCATATGCGGATTGGATACAATTGATGCACTGGGTAGAGCCATTGCTTCCACGGTGGCGCTCTCGTGTCACACCAAACTGAGGACCACTGGGTTTCCGGGGATGTCCAGGTTTCCTTTATGGACATGCCTTTCAATGAGACTCATCTTTTTAGCAATAAAGAGGATTCGGCACTTCAACGATTCAAGGACATTAGGCCAATGCTAGGTCATTGGGGCTCACCATGGCCTCACGACAGCCGCATTTCGCCTTATCGCTGTTATATGGCTACTGTAGGGGGTATCCCCTGCGTCCCTTTCCCGCAAGCCACCACGGCCAGCAGGAATCAAAGTCTTTTCGTGGCTCCCACAAGCCTCATAGGTCGACCTAATCCTTCTGCCTCCCCAGCATCCGCAACCTCAAAAACTCTTTAGTTTGCCCTTCTATCATCATGGGCACCTGGTTGGTAGCAGGATCCGGCACCACCTGCTCCAGTGGCAGGAACTGCATTGTGACAAATGGGTGCTTCATATTGTCCAGTAGGCCTATGCCCTACCATTCCAACAGACCCTGCTACCCTTGCCACCGTCCACCTGTGGTTAGATAGTGTGCCTACCAGATAAGGCATTACTGAAGGTAAGTAACTTGCTCATTTAGAGATCTCCATGTGCATGGCAGAGATCTTGATGCCTTCAGAGGAGCAGCTGTAATGTCTATTCCTCTGAAGGTATTGAAAGTTTACTGTACTGCCACATTGATTCAAGTGCCACTTACTAATCTTTTTAAAATATGTTTCCATCCGTTATGCTCATAGTCAAAGCCTGAATACCTGGACCAGTTCCTAATCAAATTTAACTTGGTATGCCCTTTCCATTTTGAAATAGATTTAAAAATGCCTCAGCTCATGTAGAAGTTAAAGAGCAGAGCTGACAAGGAGGAACCCAGTGGTAGTTCATCTGGTGCCCTTCATGTTGCTTTTTCCATTGACACGATGCATGCTCATTGGTTTTGTGAGGAGGAAAGAGCAGATTAATTACAATTCAATACCAGATACCCCTACCCATTCACTTGCCTTAGAGAAACTGATAAGTATTCAGAGCGACTTGCCGACCTTCAGTGTGATGGGAACCTCCTCTTTGATATTTGTCTTCATGATTTCTATACCTCTCATTGGTATGAACTCTAAACGATAGTTGTATGGATAGCTCTGCTGAAAAAGTGCAGGTTGGAGATCAGATTGGAAATCAACTTGTAATTTGCCAGAATTGTTGTGTCTGCTCATCCTCAGTAGTACCATGTTGAAGGCATATTCCGTGGATCTGAAGACAGTCTGCCTGATGAGGAACAAGATTTCTTTGTTCGGATATCTCCTGTGCGGATGTGCTTCATGTATGAAGCTGTACAAGAATACAACTTTTGAGATCCAATCATGAGCCTGTCTTCTCATCCAAGAGCTTGCAAAAGGAGAGCAAGCCATGTAGATGAGGTGGGATTATTGAAGGATGTACTGTTGGCTCAAGATTGCTACGGTAGAGTGGTGGAGTTCTGCTTTAAAGAGTGCTTTGTGGAGTGCTTTGTGGAGTTTGGCTTTAAAGTGCACTGAACATTCCTCGCTGTGTTGTTGAAGGGACAATATTCTGAATTTCCAGCTTACACCATTTCTAAACTATGTTGAAGAAATCCCTGAATTCAGACAATTCTTAGTGTACTCCAGGCCACCTACAATTGTTCCAGGTTCCCTCGAGTATTATGTATGTGAAAATGTAAAAAGTTTGCATTTCTAAAAGTGAAATGACACAGTTTTAATTTTTTTTGTACTGATTGGGGAAATATTACTCCATAGAGAAAATCGTTCCCTTTTTGGGGCTGTTTTCTCTTCATTCCCACCATGAATACGGGTTTATTTATCGCCTCAACAGGAGTCGACTATCGGCAAAGTGGTGACGTTGCGCTAGTGTTCCCAGCCTGAAATGCCCACTTGTGTGGGCAGATTTACTTAAAAAATCATATTTGGTTGTATTTACAGAATTTGAAGGGTGGGTAAATCCAATTACAAATGCATATTCAAATTTTGTGAAGCACTAATGAAGATGAAGCACACAAAGTCCTTGATTACGATTCTGAAAGTCCACAGACCAGCAGACTCGTGGTGGCGCGGAGGTGGCGGTCTCCAGACCACCCTATTATTATTAGGGCAGTCGGGAGACCGCCACTGCCGCGCCACCACGAGTCTGCTGGTCCGTGGACATCCAGAATCGTAATCAAGGCCTTTGTGAGCTTCCGGTTCGCGGCATACCCAACAAGGGTGGTTGGGCTGCCATTGCCCTGTCGCAACAGCCAGGGAACCGCCGTTCCCTGGCGGTGTTGCGGCGGTCAGGAGGCAGTAATATGCTTAGCGGACCGCCGTGGTCATGCAAAGCATATTACAAGCTTCCTCTCTGCCATGGTTTTCATGGCAGGGCCCCCTTGTGCCTCTGCGCCATGTGGATGCACACAGAGGGGCACTGCACACCAGTTCCTGCACAGATTTTACAGTCCATGCTGGGTAGGAACTGGTTTTGCTGTTCGCATTGCGGTGGCAATTTTCAGGGCACCGCCATGGGAACGTCAAAAGCAAAGCCCGCCAGATAGGAGGATACTCCTAAACTGGTGAGTGGTCTGACCACGGCTTTGGTTGTGCAGCGTTGGGGCGGACCTGGCACCATCCCGCCAAAGTCTTAATCAGGTCATAAAATTTAGGTGTGCAAAAACGTTTCTTGATTGGCCCATGTGGATTTGTCTGAAAATGCTCAGTTTCACACTGCAAAGGAGGGCTCAAAAAGCTTAAGGAGTTGCAAGACTGTAGAATCTTATGGGTCTGAGTGTAGAGTATTCAGGTACTAAGATATTTGTGTTTGGCACAATTGAGGTTTTATCTCCTCCAGCTCTCTGTTAGTCTGTTGGCTGGGGCATGCAAGTCAGCTACCCACTTCACCATCATCAAGCAGAGCTGCTCAGTGTCTTGGACAACCATTGGTGATTGTACACTCCCACCTAACACAGCATCAGTGTCAAGGCTAAACCGCCTCCTACTCCTATACTCACAGGAGTGTAACGAACACAGCCCTTATATTGACAATAGTCAGGCCTTGTATTTTTAGAGGGAGATGAGGATTACTTACTGCACTCCTAGCATCCATGACAAGGGGCTGTGATTTAGGATGTTCCACTATCTCTCAAATAAACTGGTGCATATAGGGAAGCAGGAACGGTGCAACTTTTTTTTAGCATTCCTGGCAAAGTAGCATTTTCCCTGCTGTAACCCTCCCCGTGCACAAAAAAGGCAATTTTTTGCTTATTTGGCACCACCGTAGGGAAGCAATGGAACTGTAGGTATAATATTTGTACCAACTTCCATACACACATTTTCTTACAGCTGTGTGTACCTACTCTCTAACAAATTACACACCCCTTGAAAAGTTGAAGAAAATCTAGTAGAACCTGCTGGTTTAGTAACAAATTATTTATCTGACCCAGGAGCCTTTCACCTGGTCTACAATGTTTCTGTGTTAATAACAACAGCGTATGATAAACTGTTTTCATATCTGTGGCCTGCGAGAGAACTAAGGGCAACATTACAATTATCAGAGGCATTAGCAGCCCAGTTATGAAAACAAAAGCACAAAGCATCTGCTTGGCAATTTAGTATGTCATTTGTTCGGGAGTTTAATTGTGCAATTTATTTTTTAATTGGTGAAGCCATTTCATACTTGATGCAATGCACAATAACAAAGCAAATTACCTACTGGACATTTTTAGGCGGACAGTAAGCAGTGCGACTAAGAAGCCACAGGCAAGAAACTCACAACATCTTAAAATGCTGCATTCAGGCCATTCCTTGTTGCACTTGCTCATGAGGGTTTAACTGGCAGCTGCTAAGCACAAACAAACTCATCGATAAATGCACTCCACTTGTTTCCCCTTAGTATATTCCCATAGGTATATTGTAGGCTCTTGACGTAAACCGCCTTCTTGGTGGAAGTATTAACCCAGTGTGAAGTAGGCATCCCAAGAAGTGGAGTGAGGAGAGCAAAAAAAGAGTGTATCTAGGTGAAGACAGCCAGAACAACACAGCAAAAAGGTAATAGATGTAAATGTCATCACCACCTGCAAAGTAAGTAAAAGTTAGCTCCACAAAAATCATTGGGACTGTGTACATCTATGAGGATAATTGCACCAAAATACTTGATTTCTTTCGCATGAGCGCCTTCGCCGTTGTTTGGGTAGGTTGGTCGTCCCATGCATTTGGGCCTTTGCAGGTGAGATAAGAGGATTGAAAGAAAACGTGGCACCAAGTGGAAGGTGGCAATGAGATTGGCAGAATAGAATTTTGTCGAACAGCGCTTCTTAACTTTTTGACTTTGTGGACCCCCACTGAATCAGTACTGGAAGCTGGGGACCCCGGCCTCAGCAGTTTCTATATTCTAAAACTCAACATAACACACATATCACACATAAAATACAAAACATTTAATTCACAAGAAAAATACAAACAATTGAATTTTAATGGGAATGTTGAAGTTTTTCCAAATGTAGTTCTATTTCTATAAGAAAAAGTGATATGCTAGACTTTAGATGGTAGGAAGATCCCTCTGTTAATGTTTGCCGACGACACCCTGCTAATCTCCAAAACTCAACAAGGCCTGCAGAAGGCGATCGGGAGATTTTAGATGTTCTGACGGGATTATGGTCTTACAATTAACATAGCTAATACCAAGTTCATGGTGTTACACAAACAAATAATTGTAAGGGGGAGAGTCACCATGAACGATGTCACACTTGAGCTGACCCAAGTTGTTACATACCTGGGTATTACACTAGGCTCTAAATTAAACTGGAACTCGCATATAGATCAGTTGCTACTTAAACATGCACAATTATCTGGTTCCCTGTTGAAAGAACAGCGTCTATCTTTCACAAAGCCGATTGCCCCTGTGCTAAAAATCTATAATTCAAAAATCATAGCTTCGGTCCTGTATGGGGCTGAACTATGGGGTTTTAGCAATTTAGCGGCACTAATGACCTCCCAAAACAAATTTATGAGGGGTATAACAGGTTTGCCACAATCCACCCCACTAATACCCCTCTATTATGATTTGGGATGTCAGTTTTTAGAAGATATGACACGCTATAAACCTGTGGCCTACTGGAGGAGGCTCTGGGTTACCCCTGAGCTCGCCCAGTACGCACAAGCCCTACTTGAAATCAGGGTCGCCGATAGTGCGGGCAAAATCTTATGGTTGAGGCTGGTAAAGGCCACATACATTGAAATGAGCCTTTTCTCTGTTCCCATCTCGAAAGGATTTGAGGGGACTATATTGGAACATGGTTATTATGAAACGGTTCATGCCTCAAACTAGGCCTTCCCTGTCAAGAGACTTTCTGGACACCAAACACGTACCTGTCTATGAAGGGTATTGGGTTCGTATTACGGAACCTAGTGACAGGAAATGGTACCACCAATTTAGGATGGTTACCCTCCCTATTAAATCATTTACTGGTAAATGGGGTACAGGTAGCAGCATGAAATGCCCATTCTGCTCGACCCAGTCAGAAACGATAGCTCACATTTTATTTGTTTGTCCCGTTTACAAAAAATTGAGGTGCATATGGCTGAAGCCCATCTGTTTGATGATGGGGATTAATTCAGGCACCGAAGCATTAAGGATATTAAAAACAGAAAGTAAGGAATCAACTGTAATTGCGATCGCCACATTTTTACATGGAATGTGGATGACCCGTGCCCGTAGGCTGAGCAACTTATAATTGCCACTGGATACGTTAGGTCTCCCAAAAAGAGATTTTACTTAACCTGGTCTAAATTAAATTCAGCCTTAAAGTACCATGGCCTAGGATTTTTTATATTTTTATTGTGTCTTTTAAGCTAACTTATTGTATTTAATGATTGAGTAATTATGGACTTATAATAGTGTTACTTTCCCTCACAATGAGGACGGAATGTTAAGATATTACTGTTTTAAATGTAAATGTCTTTTATGATCATGTATCGAATAAAGACTTTCGAATCAAATCGATATGCTAGACTGTAGCATATAACTTTGTTTTTTTGCTCCAAAGTGATTTGCTCTTTTTCTCAGCATATACCAGTTTTTCAATCGAAGCTACCAATTGTTTGTGCTTGTTTCTATTTGCCATACTTGCACTGCCCCTATGATGGTACCAATCTAATTTTTAGCCACCAATTTATTTTCCTTCAGATTTACAGAGCTTTTTAAAATATTCAATTTGACTTTTTTATAAAAAATGTTTTATTAATCTGCCAATAATATTTAATTTTCTAAACAGTTACTGATCCCTTGAGTAGACTTCATGCACCCTACGTTAAGAACCACTGGAGTAGAATTGTGGGGAAATTTGGCAATTATTTAGAGCCATACTAGAGACAAAGCTGACACTTAACAGGGCGTGAAGGAAATCGACCTTTTCAGCATGGCCACCCTGCTATTTACACCTTTTGCTGGATTCTATATTTTAGCTGGTTTTAGAACTCTTTGCACTTCACTCCTGCTAACTAGAAGTAAAATGCTTTTGCTCCCCATTTAAACATGATTGACATATTCCCAATTGGTATATATAACTTACCTATAAGTCCCAAGTATATGGTAGAAAGTGTACCCAGGGCCTGCATGTTAAATGTCACTAGTGTACTGCAGCACCTATTGTGCCCTCCAGTACAGTGTAAGACATGGCTTCGGGCATACCAGTGTAACCTGGCTGTGCACCCAAAGGCTAATTTTCGCTGTGGCAAGCCTGGCTGTCCTCTGTACAAAACCAGAGTATACATTAAAATCTTAATACTGACTCTCAGGAATGGGACTAGCTAGAAAAATAATTAAAGAACTATTTTTAACCCCTTTGATGCTCATGACGAGCTCAGCTCGTCATGAGGTATACCTCTCGTGTGCTCATGACGAGCTGAGCTGAGATTTTTGCCATCTTGAAACTGCCCAAAGTGGGTAGGGCTGGCCCTGGAATCTTTAACCCTGTTGGCTAAGGTGTTCCCTGGAGTAATTTCCACCCACTAGCTTGTGCCATGCATAACTGTGGCATCTACAGGTATGCACTTCAGGAAACTCCTGGACTGAGAAATATCAGAAGAGGACTGAATCTGCTGTCTGCAACCTAAAAAATGTCCTAAAGAACTGAACCTGCTCTCTCTTATATCCAGGGCAAAGAGGTGGACTCCAAGATTCCTAAGGTTGACCTCCTGTTCAAGCTACATGGACACATCAAGCTGCAAGAGGCCTTTTTCTGCAATTGCCCAGCTACTGGAACTGTACTGAACCCTGTTGATTGGCCTCTGCCTGACACCTTTTGAGTCTCCAAGTGCCTTCCCTGAGGTAATGGGAGGCTTTAGAAGTGTACTCCTGTTGTGGATTGGCATGTAAAGAACTTAATTCAGAAGGTAAAATCTTTGATCAGGATGACCCTGGTAGGTGTATCCGACCCGCACTCTATCTTGGTCTGTATGCTTCCTATTCCTACTTAAAACTTTAAAAGTTAATTTCTCCATTTCCCCTTGTTGTATTTATGTTATTTTGGGGTCATTTTGTTTATTAAATGTCACTCTCATCAGGGATCTGTTTCGTCCCCTGCTACCCTGTGGGAGGCAGGCAAGGCCACCATTCGTGGGTTCGCCAAGAGTCAACTTAAACTCCACCGCACCAAGCAGGAATTTCGGATTACCCTCCTGGAGGCTCAGGCCACTATCATAGAGGGGCGTACGCCCAAAGAGAGGACTGAGGCCCTGGATAGGAGACTGGCACTCTTACGGGATAAGATCAGGCTGACTTCCATGAAGGCTGCGAAGCTACATTGGAGGTCTTCGGTGGCACGCGTGTATAGGTGGGAGGACAAAAAATGGCAAGCTTCTCCATCGACTGGCCACCTATCCGTTGACCAATCGTATTATCCCTGAGGTGCAGGACTCGAGTGGCGAGACCCAGCGGTGTCCAGTGTTAGTAGCTCAATGCTTTGCCACATACTACGCTGCCCTTTACACCGCACAACCTCCGCGGCGGTCACTCCCTGACCTGCTCTGCCATGAGAAAATCTCTCTCCTGCGCCTTAACGAGACGGATGAAACAATCTCCCACATGGCGGCTGGCAAGACGCCAGGTCCGGATGGATTTCCTTTAGAATTCTACGCGGGCTACTGTGACGCGCTGGTGCCCCATTTGATGGAGCTGTACGAGGAGGCGACCAACAAGGGCTCATTTCGCTTTGAAACCGATATGGCCACCATTGTGGTGATCCTGAAGTCTCAGCCTCCCTCAAAGCACTGTGCCGATTATTGGCCTATCTCTCTTATTAATACGGAGCTCAAGATCTTTGCTACGTCCTGGCTAACCGCATGCGGCCTCACTTGGCCAAACTGGTTCACCCTGATCAGTGCGGCTTCATGCCCTCGCGGGGTACCCATCACTGCCTCAGGCATCTCCACCTCGCTCTAGCGAATCGCCAGTGCCTGACTTCCTACTTTTCCCTCCTTCTTGTAGACTTCGAAAAAGCCTTTGATTCGGTGGACTGGCGATATTTGGAGGCGGTCTTGGCGTAAATGGATTTTGGGGAGCGCTTCCGCCAGTTTGTGAACACGTTATACTGCCGCCCGAGAACTGGTTAACGGAGCCATGTCCCCACCCTTCCCTATCCGCAGAGACACCAGCCAGGGGTGCCCCCTGTCACCCCTCCTCTTTGCCCTCACAAGGGAACCTCTGGCTTGTCTGGTGTGCTCTGATGAACTTATCCAGGGGTGGAGATGGCCTGGGCTCGGCGAGGACAAAATTGCCCTCTATGCCGATGATGTCCTTCTATACCTGGCTGAGCCCGTGCGTTCGGGACCCCGGTGCCTACCAGCACTGACCCTTTTTGAGAAAATCTCTGGCCTCTGACTGAACTCTGCCAAATCCGTCCTGGTCCCCCTTCACCTTTCACAGGAGTACTTCGACTGGCACTGATACCCCTCCTGCGGCAATCCTTCAAGTATCTCGTGATCTGGGTGGCCCTCCTCCCTGATCTCACCTGGGCGCTTAACGTAGCCCCAATAGTGAAGAAGGCCCGGACCTATCTCCTCCGGTGGCAGTTGTTGCCCCTAAACCCTAGGGGCAAGATGACCTTATTTAAGATGATGATATTACCCAGGTTCCTATATATGCCCCAGAATACACCCCTTCTCTTCTCCCGTGCATGGTTCAGAGAATGGATAGCCTGGCTGTCAAGTTTATCTGGGGAGTCGGAGACCCTGACTGGCCCTTGCGCATTGTTGGATCCCGCCTTATGATGGCGATCTGGGGATGACTAACCTGTATCTTTATTATCTGGCGACCCGCCTTCTTGTAGTGCACTCACCGGGGGATGGTCGGACCCGGCCTACCGACTGGAGCCTCATGCCCTGGGTCTGCCCAGTATTCAGGGGATGCTGTATGGTAATACCATCTCCGGAGCACTACCAGAGATCTCGCGCAGGCCCTCCTGGCCTGGCGGGCCTCTACGCCACACTCACTGGACTGGGAAACTGACGCAACGCACTGCGCTTTGGCAGGGCACCTGGCTCCGAGAGGTAGTGGGGTTATCCGGCTTCAGGCCATGGGACCTGATCGGGATATCACAGTTGGAGGATGTCTGGAAGGGGGGACACATCCGCACTTTTCAAGACCTACTACATACTTTCTCTCTATACTCTTCGCAGTTCTATTGCTATCTACAGCTGTATCATGCCGATCAGTCGCACGTCCCGGAGGGCACGGCCCTGCCTGACTACAGCCTGCCAGAGGCTCAGCTTCTGACTGGGGACTTGGGGAGAGGAGGGATCTCCTGTATTTATCGCTCTCTCACAAACCATACCCCCAACACACTCTCGCAGCTCAGAGTCAGGTGGGAGGGTTGGATCGAGCCCTTAGATGATTCTGACTAGAGCGACACCCTAATGGCCCCTAAGTTAATTACTGTCTCAGTGCGCCTCCGATTAGCTCAACTATACTATTTACACGCTGCGTATCTCATGCCGCTGCATCTCCACCATGCAGGCCTTCACCCGGAAGCGTCCTGTCCGCAATCTTCACACCCTCATGCGGACTTCTTTCACATGGTATGGTCATGCTCACCTATCACACATTATTAAGAATCGGTGCTGGGGGAACTCAATGAGATCTTGGGATGTGAGGTGCCTCTTAACCCCACCAATATACTCCTGGGCATTACAGAGGGGCTGGATGGCTCTCGTGCAGATAGACTCTTCCTCAGCACAGCCCTAGTGGTGGCAAAGAGAGACATTGCACAGTGCTGGCTGAATTAGATTGCCCCGTCTCTGTCACGTTGGCGCAGAGGGGTGGACTGGTGCGCCGCGCAGGAACGTTCTGTTTATAAGGCTTGGGGTTGTCCCAAGAAGTGCTGCAAGGTGTGGGATAAATGGGTGGGGCCAATCGATGATTAACTATCTGATTGGACAACTGTGGGATGTGGTGGGTACCAAGCTTAACCGTTTACTTACTACACACTGTTGCGCAGCCTTATGGGGTGTAATGTCCTCAGATGCATTGCATATTGTGTATTTCTCGTTTGTACTGTATGCTTTCTTCAGAAAATCAATAAAATGGTTATAAAAAAAAGTCACTCTCTTTTCTAATTCAAGTTGGGATTTTTACTGTGTTGCATTTCAGCTTTATTACTGTTTTGTTACTGCCCTGAATTAAGCCTGTTTACGCAGTACCATAGCTAACAGGAGGTGGAGCTCAGATTAATTTAGTGACTTTGGGGATTCACCCTGACACATGCTGTGATTGTCACCCACCCCAAATAATAATTCAATTTCCTACAGAGGGCTTATGAAAATGACGATTTCAAAAGATGTGGTTTAGGCTTTTTTGGAGGTACCCTGACTGGTTTCACTTTTATACTAAGTTGCCAGTGATAATATACAGCAGTTCAGTAGTCAGTCATTGCACAAGTGGTTTTCTTGGGTCTATGGCACACCCAACAGGGAAAAGGTCAATCCTGGATACCCTTAACTGGTGCCAGAAAGGGAAATGGTAGTCTTACTTATATGGAGTGAGGGGTGCTACAGTTTTAAATACAGATGCAAGACATGCTGTGGTGCTCTGAATATTGTGGTAAATAAAATATTACCCTGGCTGAATTTCTAGGCATTAACAATTAGCATGCATCAAGTGAGAAGCAGAGTCCGTGGTATCTGAGTTAAAATGGGCTTTATTCCAATAACTCGAGTCAAAGGGAGAATATGTTCCATCACCTCTGAGGTTCAGGAAGAGTCTTCTAACATTTAATAACAAAACATTATATTATATACTTTTCACTCCTTGTACATAGGAGCAGGCGCAAGACAGAAAATGAGATAAGAGCATGTGGGCGTGCATGAGGGTGTGTACTTTGATGAGTCATAGGTGTGTGATAGGTAGGTGTCATAGGTGGGTGGGTACTTAGGAGGAGTTTGCATGACCAGCTGGAACTCTGCCCTACTTGTGTGCAACTTGGACATGACGTGCAATTGACGTGTAATTGGGAGGAAGCTGACTTTCAACCTAGTAGAGAGATCTCTTGTGTCAAGGCGACTTGAGCACGTCTTGTACAATCTGATATGATAGGGGATGTATTATCTGGAGCACAAGTTGTTCATCACTAAAAGACAGAGAGGGCATATTTATTCGTTCATTGCATGAGCTTTTTATGGGTGCAAGCACTGTAATTCACTTAAATGGAGACAGAATGGCTATCGGACGGGTTCTGTTTACTTTTCCTCACCGGGCAGGGATGCCACTCTGTACAGCAGACGGATAACTGTTATTCATAATACTGTCTTGGCAGACTTCTTGCTGACGTGACTGCAGCTCAGTATGCCAAGAGTCATGTAAACATTAATTCAGAAAGTGGTTTCAGGCTCAACCAGTACGATATTTATTTAAAAAGAGCACAATGCAAAATGCAAATACATGGGCCTTCATTTTAGCTTAACGTTTGGGAGACTTGATGACTGGCATTTCTAATGCAGGACATGATTGCAGAGGCCTAGTGATTCAGGCCACTACGGGAAATATGCATGGGTGACATGCACATGACATGTAACATAGGGTATATGTAGAGGACATTTTTGGTCAGGCAAAATATCATTTTCCTCATTCCCTCCTTGTCCCCTACATAACCCTTTAGGATACATCTATATTCATGAGACTGTATAGTTCATCATACAGAATCATTTGTTCATCTTTAACTCTTTGTTTACGTGGATGGGGAATACAGGCAGTGGCACACAGGCCGCAAATCGCCGGACCACACTGCAGACAGAGACAGCAACCAAATACCATAAGTAGGGCCATTCCTAGGAAGGACATAACTTTCCATCCCCATGCAGATATTACACCCCAGAACCAACTGGACCAAGTCCATGTGCCTGGGTCTTGATGTATGGCATTAGCAATTTTGTGGAGTCTTGTTATTGCTTCGTACACAGATGGTGCATTATCTGGGATGAAAATGCAACAACTAGATCGGATGACTCTACAAGCTCCGCCCCTATCCGCCAAGATGACGTCTAGAACGAGGCGGTTTTGAAGAACGACAAGTCTAATAGCAGACTGTTCCTGGGTCAAGTTCGCCAGGGCAGATGCAGTTATATTTACAACTGTTTCAAGAGTCCTTGTTAACCTGCGTATCAGTTTACTGTTTTGGACGGGACCTATGAAGAAAAAGAATCCTCTGTTGAAATCTGTATATTGCTCCCAAGCTGTTTCAGTCTGATCGATCCCTGCAGAATCTGTCTCTCTCTTTTGTCTAACATGTTCTAGTCGTGAATCTCTGTGATAATTGGATGGGGCTAGAAAAACGGGTGGCAATAAGAATGCTATATAACAAGTCCCACCCCAGTCTAAGGGCAGATGTACGTAGGCTGTCTGACCGCAAATGAAATAGGTATGGCGTGATGTTTTGAAAGAAGATAGTCCGTTATCATCAAACTCTACTACAGTGTTACACTTGCTGTGTCCCATATGTACTGAGCCTTTCTTACTAACACATAAATCACCTTTTGCTGGCAGGACTGATATAAACGGTGGACCTGTGTTTTGCTTGGGCTGAACGTTTAACATTATAAAATTAACAGATGCATTTCCCTGTTCGTACTCTTCATTCTCTAAATCGGTTCCCTTTCTTTGGGGGAATCCGTCTTTGTCTGGAAAGCATGCTTCATTCATTACTTTATTCAGGTTTCCATATATCCAGCCACCTGGATAAGCTATGTACCTTTTATCTATTGATGTCATTAGAGCAAACCATGCTCCACACGAACCATTGTGTGAGAACGGTAAAGGGTAGAAGGGCAGAACTCCCTTCGTTTCTTGATAAGGAGGCAGTTGGCCACATACCCAGCAATCGGTCGCATTGCTGGTCTGATGAGAATGGTGTAACATTCGAATAAATGTATTGTTACGTAGTGCAAGTCGATATGACAATTCATGGGGAGGCAGGTCACTAAATGTATGCTCTATGGTACTGTTACTGGAAGAGTGTATATGTGAGGAAATGGGAAAGAAAACATGTAGCAATAAACTGACACCAATTATAACAATGCACAGAATAAAAAGGATGATCAAAGTAACTATACATCTACTGCGTAATACCTTGCAGTACTTTTCCTTCTTATCTCTCTTCTTGCTATTCTCATATGTGATCTTATACATGTCAGAATCGAGTCTAACCGATTCACCACCGGGTGGGCTTAAACAATTAAACTACGTCTGACTTACTAGTTTTTAATCTAGACCTATACTCTTGCTGAGGGGTATTGTCTAGCAAAGGTCAGTGTTCTGTATTAAGAGATTCAAAGTTCCAAAGTTCCTTTTGTAGTGATGAAGGTGAGTTCGGCCTTTACGTCCTTCCACCAACTTCGGCGTCTTCCAACGTGGCTCAAGGGGACTTGAACGATCAAAAATCCGGACACAAGTATAGAATCCTCTGGTGCTATGGCATGTTCCTTGACCTGGGTGTTGTCAGGGAAGGTGGCAGCAACCTGTGAATGAAAAGAGAGTAGTGCAGAAATCAAGGAAGCCAGGTAATCTGTCAGCATGTTACTGTCAACATCAGTTATTTTCTTTGGCATAGGCGTACCCCACATATATACTCCATAAGGAGATAGGCCTGTTCTGGAATGAGCTACCATACGCATGTAAAAGAGGGCAACCGGCAAGGCCACCATCCAATCCACGCCTTTTTCTGTACAGATCTCAGCAACTTTTGTCTTAATTGTCTGAGTTTGCCTTTCTACAAGGCCTGCGGCTTCTGGGTGTCTGACACAATGGAATTTCCATGTATAACCTAACAGAAGGGACACTTGTTTCATTAATTCAGAGGAGAATGGCTGACTGTTATCTGAATAGATCACATGAGGTGATTCATAGCTGGGGAAGTACTGCGCACTAATTGTCTGGCTGTTGTAACAGCAGTATAATCTGGAACTGGATATGCTTCTGTCCATCTAGACAGTGCACACACAACTACTAGGACATACTTGTTAAACCTCTACATCTGTCCATTTGGATATAATCCGTCTAGAGAACTTCAAAAGGGTGGTCAGGAGGATGAAATCCGCCTTGTTCCACCGGAATGCCTTTACCTGGATTGAACTGGTAATAGATCATACATGTTCGCTGCTTGTTAAACCAAATGTTCTGTAAGCTGTCTAGCATTGCCTTCTCTCCCAAGTGTGTTGGACTATGTGCTGAGAAGAAAACAATGTACCTTTTCCCCTAGTCATCTAACCTTGGTTAGTCTGGACCCCTCCTTGTTCAGTCCAATTCTTTATCTCATCTGTTGTGGCATGTGTCTGTATGTCAAGTACATCTTGAGTGGGATCCCTGACTGTCATACATGTTGTCAGTAATGGTACCTCTGTCCTTGTCGTGTCTGTTGGTGTCTGTAACTTTGGTATGAGCTTTGCATTTCAGGATAGAAATGGCTGTAGGTAAATGTATGGCCTCTAACAGGGCCTGAATAAGCTGGCCATGCTGAATCATGGTCCCATGGGAGGTCAAGACTACGCCAAAGGCATATTGTGAATCCGTATAAATGTTTACTTTCAAGTGCTTTGCTCTTATGCAGGCTTGTGTCAGAGCAATGAGCTCTGCTGCTTGTGCAGACAGGGTGTCTATTTTCTGTGTCTCTATGACTTCTGTGGTCACGGCATACGCTGCTACTAAGTCTCCTGTACTTGTTCTCATGCATGATCCATCTACATAGAGCGTCAGGTCAGGGTCTGGGAGTACAATATCTGTCAGGTCTTGTTTTGGTCACTATATTCATAACGTCCACACAGTCATGTTGGGGTGTATTTACTGTACTTGAGGGCAAAAGTGTTGCAGGATTCAGAATGTTACAACGTCTGGTCTCTGTGTGTGGTTCAAATAATGTCAGTCCATATCCTGTCAGTCTCGCTAGGACAAACACTAGTCAAAAAAGCATAAAATGTTTACTGTAACATGGAGTCGCTTAAAACTGGCGCTTGACATAATGCCCTTTTTAATTCCTCAAATGCCAAGGTGTGTTCTTGTGTCCTAGGGAGAACAGTCAAAATGGCTACCTCCTGTGTAGTTAACTGTATGAGCGGTTTGCTAGATATGCATACTGGGGAATCCATTGCCTACAGTAAGAAGTAAGGCCAATAAATGGTTATGTTAGCTGTATACCTGGTGTACCCTCCTTGGAAAGCAAGTGTTGTACACCACTTGCTTTACACAGAAAGTGCAAGACTGTCAGAGATGCAATGTCACAGTCTGGTTCTGATCTTGCTGTAATTAGAATTAGAATTAGGCATGTAAACACTGTCCAGCCGTTCCTTTAGTGTCTGACTGTAAATGCTAGGGCTCACTGTCATCAATCTAGCAAAAATAAATGACAGAAATAAAGAAAATAAAGAAAAATGAATTTTCAATTCAAAAGCTCTGCAGTTTACAAAAAGAAAAAAATCCTACTCTAGATCTTGGGAACAGTATGACCATACTACCTACAATATGTTCTCTAAATGTATTTGAATAAAACCAAAGTATTCTTGTCATAGACAGAAGGCTGGAGCCTCTGTGAGAAACAGCCCCTCCCTTTAGAAAAATGTCCGCGCTCGGAGTTTTGAATCAATTCCAAGCCGGGCTACACTGTGATCTAAAATTGAATGACTGCCAGATGCTGAACCCATCGCAAGAGCAAGACTCCTGCCAATTATTCTGTTTACACTACTGAGGGACAAACTTATACATTTGCAAGCGTGACTTATCTGAAGTCAATGAAGCTCTCAATGTTGACCGTTTCAGAGGAGCAACTTGGCCCCCCTTTACATAAACATTGTCTCCGTGGCTCGTCAAGTATTTTTATTCTGTTCGCGAAGGAAGCCTGACTTAGCTGGAGAACAGCCAATAATCGTCCGCGGAAAGGAATTGGAGGATGGCCAACAAGACAGGCACTGCTCGCTCCAAGAGGGAGTAGCCCTCCCTTTACATAAACATTTACTGGGAGCCAGGCCATCTCGGTCTCGGACGGACTGTCTCAAGGTTAAAAACACATTCCTTGTACGTCATAACATATCTCTTCCCAGGCCAGAACCATTATTCTCTAATTAACTGAAGCGAACTTTAAAACGTGTTAAAAAGTAAATTAATAAAGACATGTATTTTTCTGTAACTGAGTGACATGCTAGCATTTTAAATAATTCTGTACTGCTACTAGCTGCAAGGGAAACAATAAACAGAACAAAACAATCATGGCATGGAAACACACCATATTTTACTTTTTTGAAAATAACATGTCGAACTCCTTAATTCCTGCATTGCATAACCAATATTTTCATAAGTAAGTGTGTAAGCTTTTCTATTCTACCTATTAAAAGGGCCAGATTCATACTTTTTCAAAAGGCCATCTTTTCTAATTTTAGTGGGGACTGTTCTCTGCACATATCAATTGAAGCAGCCTGTCAAAGTACATAGGTGAGCCTTGAAACTAAATGAATGCAAATTAAACTAATGTAGGGGACTCTTAGCAATTGCACTAACATGGTAGTGTATTGTAGCTATCAAAAAGGGCCACGTTCATTAATTTCACAAATAGCCACTTTCCTAAGTGAGTGGGATAACTGTCACACGCTATTCTAAAGGGCAGCTTGCATTGGGAAAAATATTCTGTAGAAACATTCCTATTAAAACAAAAAACACTGTTGCATTACACTAATTTAAAGCACATTCTCTAAGATGGGTCTGTTCTATACTTTCTTCTCAACCGTGAAAACATTAAAGCACTCTTTGTGGTGCAAACCCTTATCTCACATTTCAGAAATACGCCCATTGGATAACATGGCAAATCGCACCTCCACACAAAACATGCTTTTTCCACCACTTCCACAGCTCAGATCCTTTTCAAATTTTGCATCACAGTAGTCCGAGCTATTCCCTAAATCCTCACCAAAAAGCAACCAAATTCCTCCACTGGAACGGGTACGAATTTCCGCTCAAAAACACGCACCCCCCCCGCAAACACCAACAAAAAAAAACGCCAAAATTCCTCAACACCTTGTTAAAACAAATACTGCCTTCTCAATAAAAGATATTAACTCTTTGGCAGCCGAAGCACAATCATTCCCCAATGACTGCAGTACATGGGAAAGTCATGAACTCATCTCTCCATGTTATCACATCACACGTACGCACATCTTCAAAACATTTTCTCTAAGCACTTGAAAGAGATCCAGCTCTCTCCTGACTAACGTAATGGCTAGGGACCTGATGATAACATGCTCTGCACAAGCCATAACTACATGGCGCTATTCACAAGCCATATTTACAAGAAACTCAACAAGTCACAAAAATGACACGCTATTCACAAGGCATATTTACAAGGCGCTATACTTAAGAAAATTCAACAAACTACTCACAAGTCTTAAGCACAAGTCGCTATGTACAAGGAACTACAAGCCACTCACAAAGCGTTACACACATGGATGTAACAAACTTATTCACAAGTCTTAAGCACAAAGCGCAATTCACAAATAAACCAACTAGTTACTCACAAGGCACTTGCGCAGTCCAGAAGGGACTTGTCTAGATACAAGGAAATGAACGCTTCAGATGCTGTCGGCTTTAATTCTACATACTCTAAAGGGTACTGGTGGTGGCGTTCTCTACCTACTGGGTCTTTCTGAGGTGGTCACTTGAACTAGTTTTACTGACAGGGTGGGATAAATACCAGTAATGACGGAATTTCTTTCTCTAACAGTCTGTTCTGTCTTGACCTGTTCCCCCTTATCCCGTAGATCTTTTTCTTTGGCTTTATTTTTTCTCTGCTTGTTTTAGTTCTCTCTGCTTTATTGAATTCTTTCTCTGATCTCCTATGTCACTCTTTGCGCCATAACTCAATGGCATCTTTCTGAGAGGGTCTTGACTTCTTTCTCCAAATGGCGTTTAGCCCATGCTTATTATACATAAAATGACCAGGTGTGTCTCTAGGCCGGATATTAACTGTCTATTCTAGTATACCTTTTCTGGTCCCTATCTGACGTAATTTTGAAAACAGAAACCAATACAATGGAAACACAATACACAAAAATAGACTGTAACAATCAACAATCATTCACACTAAAACAACATAACATTGAAACACTAAAACAGATACAACCTAAACTGATACAGAGAGTTAAACATGTACTTGAAAAACAGTTTGTGCACTGAAAATACAGTACAACCATACCGGTCTCAGAAATGAGACACGTCTTTACCGTTCCCACGTTTAACCGTGGGCCCGTCTTTACCGGTCTCGCGTGAATGAGACACGTCTTGACCGCGCCCACGTTTACCATGGGCATGTCTTAAATCTTGATGCATACCCCATAGTGGTACTCACCGGGAAAGCAGAACTTGAAACTTGAAGGCCTCGGAAACTTGACTTGACTACGCTTGCGCCTTGGAACAGGTGGACCTCTGGAGACCTCGGACCTTGCTCTCTCACGGGCTGGGCCTCTGGTTGAGACGACCCGCGTTCCTCACCGCCTCACATGGATGCCTGGTCGCAGTCCGTCCTCCTCCGTGGGCCTGAGGGAGTGGCAGGAAGTCCTGCTGGTGCGCTTTGAAGTCCGTCACGGCTGTAGAAGGGGGCAAAGACTAGACCGACAACTCCGGCGAGTGGGGAAAGGGATATGTTCCTATTCGGGCGCCAAATTATGTGGTAAATAAAATATTACCCTGGCTGAATTTCTAGGCATTAACAATTAGCATGCATCAAGTGAGAAGCAGAGTCCGTGGTATCTGAGTTAAAATGGGCTTTATTCCAATAACTCGAGTCAAAGGGAGAATATGTTCCATCACCTCTGAGGTTCAGGAAGAGTCTTCTAACATTTAATAACAAAACATTATATTATATACTTTTCACTCCTTGTACATAGGAGCAGGCGCAAGACAGAAAATGAGATAAGAGCATGTGGGCGTGCATGAGGGTGTGTACTTTGATGAGTCATAGGTGTGTGATAGGTAGGTGTCATAGGTGGGTGGGTACTTAGGAGGAGTTTGCATGACCAGCTGGAACTCTGCCCTACTTGTGTGCAACTTGGACATGACGTGCAATTGACGTGTAATTGGGAGGAAGCTGACTTTCAACCTAGTAGAGAGATCTCTTGTGTCAAGGCGACTTGAGCACGTCTTGTACAATCTGATATGATAGGGGATGTATTATCTGGAGCACAAGTTGTTCATCACTAAAAGACAGAGAGGGCATATTTATTCGTTCATTGCATGAGCTTTCTATGGGTGCAAGCACTGTAATTCACTTAAATGGAGACAGAATGGCTATCGGACGGGTTCTGTTTACTTTTCCTCACCGGGCAGGGATGCCACTCTGTACAGCAGACGGATAACTGTTATTCATAATACTGTCTTGGCAGACTTCTTGCTGACGTGACTGCAGCTCAGTATGCCAAGAGTCATGTAAACATTAATTCAGAAAGTGGTTTCAGGCTCAACCAGTACGATATTTATTTAAAAAGAGCACAATGCAAAATGCAAATACATGGGCCTTCATTTTAGCTTAACGTTTGGGAGACTTGATGACTGGCATTTCTAATGCAGGACATGATTGCAGAGGCCTAGTGATTCAGGCCACTACGGGAAATATGCATGGGTGACATGCACATGACATGTAACATAGGGTATATGTAGAGGACATTTTTGGTCAGGCAAAATATCATTTTCCTCAATATGGAGGTAGAGTGGATGTTTGGATTTGTGTTGAGGTTCCAAATATCTTATTTCCACCCATCACAATATCTGTGCTAGGATTCCTCGAGAGCTGTTGTGAGTCTATCAAAACATCTGCTTTCATGTTCACCCCCACCTTTTGCTTGTTGTCAGTATGTGTTTGACCTAGTATGACTAGGATCCTGCTAATCAGGACCTCAGTCACTGTGCTTTCTCCCTAAATTCACCATGGTAAGTACTTATGTACATCCACAATTCGCTACTGGTGTACGCTTCTAAGTCCCTAGTATATGGTGCTAAGGTACCCAGGGCATAGGTATGGATTGCAGCATGCATTGTGCCACCCATGGGAGTCCACTTAAACTGTGACGACAGGATGTAGTGTATTGGGCTGGGGTGGGGACGCTTGCCAGCACAACTGGACTGCTTCGAAGGGTGCATTTGGTGCCCTGCTTGCATACTCCAGTTTGAGCCAGGTCATGAAGCCCTTGGCTCCTGCTCTGGCATGAAACTGGTACAAAAGGGGTGGTGATGGACGGAGCAACTGAACCAATCAAACACTCACACCCAGTCAACAGATCTGGGTTTAATCCATCACCGTTCTTAGGCCCACTCTGCCACCCCAGTTCAGACATGGCCATATGCAAATCAGTCTGACCCTGTGCCTCATGGGAACAGTCCAGCCCGAACTGCCAAGCCATGCCTTCCCTGGACCGGAAACAAGCTTCCTAGGACCAGTTTCTGGCATTACAGCCGTCTTCAGCCAGGCTTGCTTGAATCCAGTGGCAAAGTGAGCAAGGGACTCACGTCTGAGCATACCCTGCCAACTTATGGCGAACAAAGCGGTACAAAAGGGGGTGGTGATGGACGGAGCATCTGAACCAATCAAACACTCACACCCAGTCAACAGATCTGGGTTTAATCCATCACCGTTCTTTAGCCCACTCTGCCACCCCAGTTAAGACATGGCCATATGCCAATCAGTCTGACCCTGTGCCTCATGGTAACAGTCCAGCCCGAACTGCCATCACCACCCCCTTTTGTACCGCTGGCATGAAACTGTACAAAGGACATGGGAGTATGCTCCCCTTTGTCCGACACCTCCTCTGGGAGGGGCCATTGAGTTGTTCCAACTCTTCCCTTAAGGTACTTAAGGAGTTACCTTCGGATTGGTTCTCAGATTCGTCGTGGGACAAGACTCACGACTGAAACCACGTCACTCTTCAGCCGTCTGGACACTTGAACTTCACTGGACTTAGCCTGGAACAGAGACTATACCAAGGAAGACTCTTGCTGTTCTGCAAGTCTTCTTCGTCGTCTGTATCTGTGCTTCACCAGGTTCTTCGACAGATATGTGGGCGTTGAGGACACTGAAATAATCTCCCTTGGAGTGAAGGAGTCACTCCCCTGCATCTGCAGGCACCGATTTGAAGCTGATCGGTCTGCTGCTTCTGTCGTCCTACAGACTTCTCAAGACTCAGGAACACAGGTGGTAGTTCTGCAACTCCCTCAAGGCCTGATCAGCCCTCTCTGCAATTTTGTGGCCAGTATCCCTCATCGGAACCGCTGGGACTGAACCCCTGTGCACTGCGTCGACTTGCCATTGCCAAGGCTTGTTGGCTCTGCACTCCAAAGATCTTTGGGACAAGAAGCTCCAGCCTCCAGCATCTCTTCCCTCCAAGCTCAGCATCCTTACCTTATCCTCTGCACCATGGGCCTTTTTTCTTGGTGAGCGGCTCGAGGGCCTCTTGCGACTCCTGTGACTTAAGCCTGTGAGTCCTCCTGAGGGGTTTCTCCTGCTTCAGTGGGTTCCCCTGCTTGCTCTGGCCTGCTCTGACTCTCCTGCTGTTGATGAGTCCCTTTGACCTTGCTGGTCCCAATGTTGCTCCTTTTTTGTTCCCCATGCCAGTTGCACCTACCAAAGCTTGTTCGTGCTCCTGCCGGACACCGACTACCTAGTCACTGACATAGGACAGCTCGTGCATGGCTCCTGGTCTTCCTCAACATAGCCTGATACTCACAAATGCAACAAGGTCACTGTCGACTCTTCTGAACCATCCAACATCTGTGTGCATTGGTCTTCCGTGCCTCCTGGTCACTCCTGAGTGGCATAGACTCTGTTCCCTCTGCTTACAGGATCTTCACTTCTAGAATCCACCCTTGGATTCCATCGGACTTCTTCAACGTCTTCTCCAGAGCCACTTTCTTCCAAGTCTGCCATTGTTATCTGTGGAGGTTTCCGACATCTCTTCACCCCTATGCACCTGACTTCCTTGGTGTAGGTAACCTGGTTCCCGGGATATCCACAGTGGGAGGGGTGCCTCTCCAACCTTCCGTCCTCCAAGGGAATTTTTCGTATTCCTCTGGGAAGGCTTCTTCTGCAAAACTGCAAAATTGCAACCACAACTTCTTCATTGACTTCCATTGGGCATATGAGTGTGTTCCCACAGCCTCTGTTGGGTTCCTGGGTACTTAGTTTGGGTGGTTCTTCTGGTCCAAGTCCCGTCCTCTTCTGTAGTTTGCATTCCACTTTCTTAGTATATGGTTTGGTCTCCACTTTATTTTGCCCTACTTACCTTATTGAGTTTGAAGTATTGTTGTGTAATGTGTTGATAACTCCGGGTAGGAGATTTACCAATATGTTAGTGAGTGTTGTGTAATAAATAGGAGTATTTGTATATAAATACTGTGTGGCTCTCTTTCCTTTAACTTACACCATAAGGTTAAACAGGTAAAACAAGCTGCTTAACAGTCCTTCAAGATAACCCTGATGGCCACAGCTACCACTTTGAGAGCTTTCTATGGTTGCCCCAGTATTGGAACTTTCATAGATTCCCATGCTTTGTATCATTCCCCGTCGTCAGCCTGGGAGCCTCAGTAAATAGAAAATACCATAGCAGTATGTAAAAAAGAGAAAGTAAGGCCTAGGCCTCATCTCATTTTGTAGCCTATCTACCTCTTTTTGTAAAAGAGACCAACATTTTCCAACAGCCAATCAGATTAGCCTCACCTCATAGAACCCTCCTGTGAGTGTTCAGTTTTCTCTTCAGGATGTCTGAAAAGAAAGCTTTAATCAAAGCTTGTGCTACTTGCTCAAAGAAGAGGCTGTATGTCGAAGATAAGCATAAAGATTGCATTTATTGCTTATATCCAGATCACAAAGCCACTGAGTGTAAGATCTGCAGGACCTTCTTGACCAAAACTCAGAGAAGGAAGACTTCTGACTTGGCTACAGTAGATGAAGTCTCGGAAGGAGGTTCTGTCTAGTGACCGTGAAGATTTTTCCTCAGCTACAGCTTCGAGGAGGTCTACAAAAAGGGGTAGGTCTTCCCCTTCTACTTCAGCCGAACTGCCTGCTAAAACCTCTCAAAAGACCTCTGAAAGGTCTAAAAGGCTTAGTCCCCAAATATCTCCTCACCACCCAAAGGAGAAAGAGGGACATCTTCCTTTTTTTTTTTTAATATTTTTATTGAGTTCTTGGCAGATTCAATAGCATAATGATGACAAAATATCCAAACATTCACAATCCCACAACTGAATCTGAACATAATGAACAGAGATACGTAGAAATCCCCGAATAAGTACAAAAACGCACACAGGATATATATTTAAACATACACATAATATTCCAAATATCCAGCACGTCATAAAGGCGTTGAGGCGTCTCGTAGAATCTGTAGCAGTAGCTGAGACGCTTCTTTGATCCTTGACTACCCATTTACAGGCAGCCCTCCCGTATTTAATATGACCTCTTACCTTGCTGCTGTTGTTCCTTTATTTCTTATAGAGTGTGCTAGCCTTGCATCTAAATCTTAGGAAGCCACGCTACCAATGTATGCCTTACGGACGGTAACTTAAAGAAACTTGGCCCTAGATCCCTCCTCACCCGAACAAAAGGGCACCTTTTGAAGCCAAAGCTTAAAGCCTTATTGGTAAGTCCCCTTTGGTTGTCTTTCTATCTTGCCCAACTATCGAATCTTGGGGGCTAAACCCATTCCTTGAAGGGAAAAACAGAGGGGGACATATTATTCTTACCATTATGGAACCAGCCTGGTACCCCCTGCTTATGAAGCCCTACATGATCCTGGCCTTATGGAATTGCTCAGACTATATTTGAAAGGATGAATGAATGAGTCAAATGTTGTTGGATGAGTCAGAATATAGATGTTATGAATTAGGTTCCCCTAGTGGTATTGCTATGCTTAAGAAAATAAAGAATCTGTACCTAGGGAGGCGACCCGTGTACCCAAAGCCAGACACATTATTGTAAATAACGATATACTACTGATTGAAAAGTGATGTATACTGTTGTCTTTTATATGTATATATATTTTTTATATCTACAGCTTTTCTTGTCCCCTACCCCACGGTTCTTCATCGCCCTGACGAAGGTGTGGCCTATGTGGGCCGGAACACCGAAACGCTCGTCGGCGTGGTTCTTATTGTTGGCAGGAGTATAAATACATCTCATGATTCCGTTTTCCATCTACTACCTGCCCCGCATCCCTCTTTGTCAATGAATCAGTGACCATCTTGATTCTAGTTAAAGGAAGCGATGTACCATTTTTGACCTTTGTGTATGGATGAATGAATGATTTGAGGAATGATAGCTGTATTGATATGATTGTGGATATGAATGCATAATGTGAGTGGTGTTTGTGTTCTATTCTGAACACTAAATACCATTGAATGTGTCAAGATTTTAATGTTTGTAATTTAATTTTTTCTATTTGAAAATCATGAAATCGAAAAAAATACTAAAAAAATTATCAATAATAAATAAATTGCGGACTCAATTAGTTTAATATGGTGTATGGCTTTGATGGTACCCAGTGTTGCCCTCTTTAAACTTTAGGATCCTCTTTAGGACCTCCTCTATTTTGCCTCGGCAGGGTTCTCTTTGCTGATCTTTTGTTCTGTTTAACCCCTTAACCTGCCGTCCATCCAAATCCCTGTGGGGAACCCCCTTCTATTCCACTGTGATTTTAAGTAACCAATCCGAAATTTATTCCAAAGGTCTCTTCGGATTTCCACTTGAACGAGCCAGTGGTTTTAAAATCATTCTTTCCTCGGCCTACATCCCCTGCAGAATGGTCTCTGCATTCCTTGGATGTCCAGAGATGTCTCAAATTTTACCTTGAACGCACAAAGGATTTCAGAAAATCATCTCAACTTTTTGTGGCTTTTAGTGCACCCAGGATAGGACTTCCTCTCTCGAAACAAGGAATCTCACGCTGGATTTCAAGTGCAATTCATTTTTGCCATACGGAGAGACATGTAAGAGCTCACTCGACAAGATCAGTATCATCTTAAGCAGCTCTCTTTGTTGGAGTCCCTATAAGAGACATTTGTAGGGCAGCCACATGGAGCAGTGTCCATACTTCCACAAAGCATTACTGCCTGGACTCTTTGAGGAGCGAAGCGGCAGTAGGACAAGCAGTCCTGAGGAATCTTTTCCAATGAGAGGTGAGCTTTCCCTTCTATCCATCCTTCCTATGATTGCACATTTTGTATCATATAATGTTTTGTTACAAGGTATAATATATATATTACCTACTGGCTATAGTTAGGATTTTTTCCCTATGGGATTTTTGAAAATTCTATGTCTAATAACTTTGGCGTTTGTGGACGGAATTGGCTGAAATTTTCTGGAAAATGGAACATTTTGTTTCTGAGCAGCCCCTGGAAATTTGGGGGGGGGTTCGTCCAGGGGGGGCCGAGAAAAAAGGGGGGTCCCAAAACGTGTTTTTAACATTGAGTTTTCCATAGGGCGGTTGGCCTCACTTTTAGCCCGAACGGCTGAATGGATTTGCACGAAACTTGGCAAAATTGTAGGGACTGGTAGCCCGATGTGCCTTTTCTAGGTCTCAATATATGTGCTCCAGTGGATTTTGAGAAATTAACGTTTAAAAAAAGATATATATCTGTAAGCGCGCTCTGGGCAGCGCTCCGGTCCGCGGACCTTAAGCGTACCGGAACTTCGCGTAGCTAAGCTGATTGGCTCTCCGGTGTCTGTCAACATTCTAAACAGTCCGGAGCGGCCGCCATCTTGTCTCTCGGTAGGATTGAGAGACAAGAGGAGGCCAAAACAAAGGCGAAAATGACCATAAGGGGGCATACTAGATCCTCCCTGACCCCCTAGGTTTAATGTGGAGGTTTTAAAAGGGCCCCGCGGGGCAAAAAAAACAAAAAAAAAAATTTTTTTTTTTTGCGTGGGGAGCGCCCGGTCCGCGAACCGGGAAGCGTTCTGGGCAGCGTAATGCAATGAAAAATGAATGATAGACTTTTCAAATGCTGTATGTTAATTGATTGTTGTTTTTGTTGATTATTTTTTATTTTCTTCATTTTTTAAGCATTTTTTTTTAATGTGATTGTGTTTCATAATTTATTAAACTTTCTAACATTTCATTGTCAGAAATTTCATAATTATCATGGAATATACATTGTAGTCTCTGAGGGTGTAAAATGTCCTCATTTGCAAGGAGGTTATCTACTGCTTGTACACATTGCAGTAGTTCATTGTCCCAAGTTTCATCGAAAAATTCAATGTCAATTTGATCAATTGTATCAATCAATTCTTGGCTGCTGTCTTGCAGGTCCATTTCAAAAGAAACTTGGTTTTCGCCTTCCATTTTGCCTGAAATTTGAATTAAAAAAATATATATTAGTAGAGATAGGGCAATGTTGGGAATAATTTTAGATAGGCATTTTTTATCAGTGAATTTATCTTTGGGCAGTGTATAGTATCAGAGTGGAAGTAGGAATATAAAAATGTGTATGTGATTTAACGTAAGTAAATTCATAATTATACAAGAGAAGCCTAACTCCATCCTTAACTATAACAGAGAAGTCTCTCTAAATCTATAACTACTACAGAGGGATAGTATATATCTATCAGAAAAAGTTTACCATATTAACTTATAGTGCACAATATACTTCAGTTTTAAAAATAAAAACTTACCTTTAGAAAGAAGTTGAAGGAATTAGTGAAAATACTATTGAAATGTACAGCAAGAAGTAGTAGTCAAAATGGCTGTGTTTTCTTCTCTTCCTTTATATATATTCAGGTATATAACCAATGAAATGTCAGGTAAAAAAAATAGAAAATGAAAGTAACATTTTCATTGGTTGTCAATTCCAACACTTCAGATGTGTTTTGTGAAGTAATTTACCTCAGGGTATTTAGAGAGGTCTACAGGCTAAATGACTAATTGGAATTCCAATCAAATTTGTGAAAATGGTAGGGATTGGTATGTAGTATGAGCTAATCTATATTTGGTGAAATTGTCTCCAGTGGCTTTTCTGTGAACTACTTTCCCACCTTTTTTGATGGTGCGCTTCCCAGGGAGCGACCCGGTACGCGAACCGTTGAGCGCCCCGGTTCGCGAACCTTAAGCGTTCCGGGAGTCCACCATTTTGTGTTTCGGTCGAATTTAGATACAAGATGGAGGGCAAATAATGTTCAGAATGGGTAGAAGGGGGCACGGTAGACTTATCTTGACCCCCTAGGTTTTGTGAGGGTGGCTGAGGAGGCCCATATGTGCGGAAAAAAAAAACATTTTTTAAAAAAAATTCGCGAGGTTAGCTCCCGGTTCGCGTACCGGGTAGCGCCCCGGGGAGCGTACTTTGTTGAAAATTAGTGAAAATGTTAGAGTAAAATAATAATTGTGAGTGATTAGATGTAGGGTAGCTCTGAGAAGAGCTTTTGGGTTTATGGTACATTTAGGTACTTATAAGTAGGTACCAATGCACATTCTTAAATTCAGAGTGAAAACTCTGTTGCCCTCATCTGAGAAGTGAACTCCATCTCCTCTGTAGATATCTTGCATGTAGTATCGCAAGTTATTGTTGTACAGGGAGCCCATTCCATGGTCTCTCATGTAAGCTGAAACAGATTTGTTTACATGCTTCCTCGACTTCTCAATTTGTGGACAAAATTGGTTTGACCATCTCCATTTCTGTCTTTGGCATATATTTGAATATACCAAGGCAGTCTGAGGAAAAAGTGCCATTAATTGCTCAAAGGTGTCCTTTAAAAGCATTTCCAGACCTACACCAGTCAAAGTGCCCAAGTCATTACCTCCACAGTGCACAATTAACAGGTCAGGTTTGGGCAAATGCATAAAGGTTTTCACCAATGGTATCAATTGGTGACATTTTAAAAAATTATTAATAAACATATAAAATATATTTTTGGATTTAAAGAAGAATACATTTTACAGCTACAGATATTAGCTGTTAAAAAACCAATGAAATTCACTGAAAAAACCATAGGTTATAGACCATATATAGTTAGGAATTAGCATTTACAAAACCTTGAAAATTCACTGAAAAAACCATAGGTTATAGACCATATATAGTTAGGAATTAGCATTTAGAAAACCTTATTTTACTCACACAAAACCATTGAAATTCCATATATAGTTAGTTGCACTAACTATATATCGCGCACCCGCAATCCACTGCTGATCATGTCACATATTACATCATTCATGACATGGTCAGTGACATCACTGATGACATCACTGATGACATCTCAAATGACATCACTGATGACATCACTGATGACATCTCATTTGACATCATTCTTGTGCTAATACGATAAACCTCTTCAGACTCTAATATAACCTTAGATACACTCAGTGTATACAGACACTCACACACTGCCACTCATCCATGGAGTTACTCACACACCCAGTCAGTCATGCAAAGAAACAATCTCACCTCCATTTCTTCAACTATACAGTTAAACACACCTTACTTATTGAAACATATACTAACACATATTTACTCTCTTATACAATCCCTGATACAAGTTCACAATGATCGATACAACCACTCACTCATTCAGTGGCTCTCATGCACAGTTATTTATATATGCCAACTCTCACATGTACTGTGTTTAACATATGTACTTACTATGACATGTAGCATTGAGATATCCATTCACTCATCAATACACTCATGCACACAGTCAACTGCCCATGTAGCTGTTTCCACATGCAGTCTTGAACTCATACACCTAGTGAATAAACTGCTCACACATCTATGCATAGAGTCACACACCTTCCAGCCACCCCCACACAAACTCAATCTCCCATAGAAATACTTGGGCAACCAATTAATAACACATATAGCCTCTCGTATAGCTAATGATCAACACATGCAGCAGTTTACATCACAACAGACATAATGATGCACAAATTAAGACAGTTTAGTCACTAACCCATGCATTCAGTGAGACACATTTAATCACTCACTCATACAGTCAGTCACGCACCTACTAAATCCTTCATCCAGACACTTATACATCCACTCATTATTCAATATGTAAGACATATTTTAACTTTACAGAAACATACAGTCACTGGATGTTGTCATCAGTGATGTCATTTGGGATGTCATCAGTGATGTCATCAGTGATGTCACTGACCATGTCATGAATGATGTAATATGTGACATGATCAGCAGTGGATTGCGGGTGCGCGATATATAGTTAGTGCAACTAACTATATATGGAATTTCAATGGTTTTGTGTGAGTAAAATAAGGTTTTCTAAATGCTAATTCCTAACTATATATGGTCTATAACCTATGGTTTTTTCAGTGAATTTTCAAGGTTTTGTAAATGCTAATTCCTAACTATATATGGTCTATAACCTATGGTTTTTTCAGTGAATATATATATATATATATATATATGGTCATATGGATACAGTTATGCTGTGATGTTGTAATACACTTGTAGCAAAATGTGCACTGGTGGCTTACTGCTAGCTACTCTGGTACAAAGCATGGGAATCTATGAAAGTTCCAATACTGGGGCAAGAACACAAGTTACTTACCTGTAACTTTGGTTCCCCAGTATTGGTAACTTTCATAGATTCCCATGCGGCCACCCTCCTCCCCTGGGAAAGCTCAGCCTTCAGCAAAACTGGTTACTGTTACACAACGGCTACGTAAATCTGAGGCTCTGAAGCTCTCTCAGGAGGATTCTATGGGGTGAAGATAATCTGATTGGCTGTTGCAAAATGTTGGTCTCTTTTACAAAAAGAGGTAGATAGGCTACAAAATGAGATGAGCCCTAGGCCTTACTTTCTCTTTTGTACATACTGCTATGGTATTTTCTATTTACCGAGGCTCCCAGGCAGCCGACGGGGAATGATATAAAGCATGGGAATCTATGAAAGTTACCAATACTGGGGAACCAAAGTTACAGGTAAGTAACTTGCTTTCTTATCAAATACCACTGATATCGCCATCAGGGTTGCCTGGATTAGTGCAAGGTGCATCCCTTAAATAAGTGTGCACCATATATTAAGCAAGCCTCCTACATGGCCCTTATAGGGTTTCCTCCTTTAGGAGTGACTGTTATGTTAGGTATATTTATATGGCAAGCATATCACCGGTTGGGTATCCTGCCGCCTCAAGAAAGAGGGGCAGCCCTAGCTGGGGTCCTTTTGAAATTTCAAGGAATTAGCTGGCGGCTCAGATGTAAAGGGGAAGGTTGTTCTAGGTTTTAGGAGCCAGGTATGAGAAAGTGCGCTTACAGACTTTGTCTCTTTAGATGCGGGAGATGTGGGCAAGTAGGAAGACGACCGAGGAGAGGTTTCTGGTCGGGTGTGGAAGCTCATGTGGCTGTTCAGGTAATCAGAGCCTGGGTTGTGCAAGGCTTTGAATATGTGTGTCACCTCTGCTGCTCAATAAAGGAAAAATGAGAAAGGCTACAATAAACTAATGACAATTCAAGTACTTTAGCTGAGCTACTGGCCAGAGGTGGGGATATTTCATTCTTTGGTAGAAGCTTTCTGTGAGACCTCCAGACCTCTGACCCAAACTTTGACAAGCAGCCAGTTTTTTCTTCATGTACATTTTCATTTCCTTTTGAGGGATGAAATGCCTTGGAACTTTCATGAAATCAAGGTCTCAATGCTATCAGACACCAGGGATCCTAACCACAGATGAGTAGATCGTAGTCCAGCAAATATAAGCAAGTATAATATTGGAGTACGTGAATAAATCAGGTACAATAAATTGTCAGACCCTTATTCTGTTCTTGGGGAAAAACAGAATCTTTGGAAAATTATATGACTACTGTTTCAGCTCCTCAGTCCACTTAGATCTGGGAACATGGATAACAATCAAGTCCTCAGGAGGAGTTGCAGTTCATATATACCAGAGAAAAAAAAGTCCACAGCAGAGCCAAACATGACTTCATTAAGGGCCTCCTTTACACCCCCATACTTAATCTAGATTCTCCTCTTAAGTTATCAAAGAGTTCTGTTACTCTTGATGAGTAAAACACCATTAACATATAACACAAGCTGGATTGAGACTATACACAGTTTCAGTCAACACTCAACAAGTGGCCCACTGTCTTTTCTGCACCCTGCGATCTTCTCGCATATGGGGGCCCGGTACCCTTAGAAGCAGCAATCCCCAGAACAAGAACAGATGTGTGGGAAAATGTGTAGTTAGGTGAAACGTGCAAGGGTACACTGGTCACTCACTCTCTGCTCATGATAAGTTGTCTTTTCTTTTCAACGTATACTGCTATGTACATGTATTTATTTATATCTCATAGGCAGCTCCCCTAAAGGCATGTTCCTGCAGAAATGTGCAAAGCATGAGCATGGTTGGGAGTATGTGTTCTCAGGAGCTGATTGCTAGGCACTTCCAAGTATGTACTGACATTACAGATTTTAGAACAGATCTATTTTAAATCCTGGCTAGAGGATGAGATGGCACCCATGCCCAATTTCTGAATGGCTTAGAGGATGTTTGTGCAAAATATCAGAAAATAAGTATTATGATACAAAAATATTGTGTGAAGAATATTGGGATGTCAAAAAATATCATCAACAAGAATAGTAAGTAAAAAATATTGTTAGCCACCGGTATTGACAACAACGTTAGCTTTGTTGACGACACCTCAGACTCGAGGAAATTCACCTAAACAAGGAGAGAAAATCAGAAGTAGACATCTTACACCAAAGGTCACATCACTTAGTAAAGTGACACTTTTACTTCCTTCACATCTCCTGGAGGAACAGCATTCTGATGATGAGAATGATGGGCCTTTTGAATATGCACATAGCCCATCACAGTTGCATGTGAAGTGTCAGGAGGATGACTATGAAGTATGAGGAACAACACTATCATATGCCTCAACAAGAGTATCACCAGCAATACCAAGAAGAGATGGTCTGAATGTCATTTTCATTGTACTCGGACTTACAGTTCATGCTATTGGACTATAAGAAAGGTTCCAGTCAGTGTCTGGTCCTCCTGAGCATTCTGCATTGCCTCGTCTGCAACTGTCGGTCTCTTCCACTCCAAGATACGGTCCACCATTACAGTAAACAGTTCCTGTGCAATCACCACTGCCTGCTGCTTAGCAGGATTCAGTAACTACAGATGATGACAATGAAGAGGAAGAACTTCCAGATCCGCACCAGGAATGGGATGACTATCTCATACCCACACCATCTTCTCCCTCTCCAGTTCCCATTGATTCACCACCGGAGGGCATCAGTGATTTCCATAATTTGCTGGAAGGGGCGGCCAAGCATTTTGACTTGTCAAGGCCAGCATTCTAAATGCTTTCTTTATGACTTTGAAGAACCCTTTACGAAGTCAGTACGTGCCATTTTGGTTGTTACCTATGTATGGGAGGAAGGCCTCAAATCCATGAAGACCCCAGCCACGGTGACTCCAGCTCATTCCAGGTTGGAGAAAAAATATAAAGCTCCAGAGGATGCTCTCGCCTTTCTGGTGGTCCACTCGAAGTCTGACTCTGTGATCTCTCAGGCTACACAGAGAAAGTCTAAGCACCCATCAGCTCTGATTATTGGACTATAAGAAAGGTTCCCGTCAGTGTCTGGTCCTCCTGAGCATTCTGCATTGCCTCCTCTGCAACTGTCGGTCCCTTTCACTCCAAGATACGGTCCACCGTTACAGTAAACAGTTCTTGTGCAATCACCACTGCCTGCTGCTTAGCAGGATTCACTAACTACAGATGATGACAATGGAGAGGAAGAACTTCCAGATCCGCACCAGGAATGGGATGACTATCTCATACCCACACCATCTTCTCCCTCTCTAGTTCCCATTGATTCACCACCGGAGGGCATCAGTGATTTCCATAATTTGCTGGAAGGGGCGGCCAAGCATTTTGACTTGTCAAGGCCAGCATTCTAAATGGAATGCTTTCTTTATGACTTTGAAGAACTCTTTAGGAAGTCAGTACGTGCCATTTTGGTTGTTACCTATGTATGGGAGGAAGGCCTCAAATCCATGAAGACCCCAGCCACGGTGACTCCAGCTCATTCCAGGTTGGAGAAAAAATATAAAGCTCCAGAGGATGCTCTCGCCTTTCTGGTGGGCCACTCGAAGTCTGACTCTGTGATCTCTCAGGCTACACAGAGAAAGTCTAAGCAACCGTCAGCTCTGATTACAACACCCCCGAATAAAGAAGGCAGACGCCTTAATAGTGCTGGCAAATGTTTCTCTTCAATGTCTTGTCTCATGGTCAGGGCAGCTGATGCTCTTGCGATCTTGGGACGCTATGATCGTCAGATGTGTTGTGATCTAGCTCCATATATTGTTCAGCTTACGGATGACAGTAAGACAGAAGCCAAAAAGATACTCCAGGAAGGTGAGCGGGCATCCTCGGAGGTTATAGACTACGCAATGGACATTGCTACCACAGCTTTTAAATCACTGGTAGTTTCAGCAGTCTTACTCCGCCAAGGTTGGCTCAGGGCTACATCTTTCTGACCTGAAGTGCAGAATAAAATCCTTGATCTTCCCTTTATGGGGGAGGCCCTCTTCGGGAAACATATTGATTGATCAGCACTTCAAGACATAAAGAAAGACACTGACACTGCCAAGACGTTAGGGATGCTTTAGTACCACTGATCCAGCGGGGTTTACCAGCTTGAGTTACTCATAAGTTACCATACTCACCTGGGCCCAAAACATTCACACGTAAGCCGGTAATTACCACTGGAATCAAATTTTGTTGTTCCTGCGTGATTAATTTTGCCTGTATCAATTCTTACCAACCCTATTACCTTGGGTATTATTTTTCTCTGGTCAATAGAGGAGGTAGTTAGTAGAATAGGTAAACTTGACATTAAGACCGCAAGTACATTGGGAAGATGAGCAGTCCTTCCCGAACACACGGAGCAGACGGGGACAACAGTTACAACAGCAAGCAGGGACGAATGCAGAGGGGAGGATCTCGTAGTCAATCTGAGCTCCCGCATTCTCACTGACAACGAGCATCGAGTTCTTAACAAAGGTTTGGGATTTGTTCCCACTAACAATGGAGACCCATTCCTGCTACGTTGGGAACTGGAAAAGTTTTTCCGTAAAATTCGCCTACACTTCTTTTTCTCAGACAACACTAGAGACAACAAGGGAGAAGTGGTAGATATTAACACAGGTCTGAAAAGGAAATCTACTTTTACTCCTCTCCTCCATCAGGTACCTCCGATGGTAGGGGCCTTTGAAAAGGCGGTTGCGCATGAGATCATGTCACTCAACTCTCCCAATTGGAAGATATTTCAGAATCTCTCAGGCACGGAGAAAACTGCAGTTAATACCCTATCTAAGGACACCAATATCACTATAAAACCAGCCGATAAAGGTGGTGCCACAGTTATCGTGGACACCACCGTATATCGTGCTGAGTGTCAGAGACAGCTCGATGACACTAAATCATACAAACTACTGACTACGGACCCGACAGACAGACTGACAGCTGGAATTCGGCACTTGGTGGAAGAGGCTAGTACGGAGGGGTGAATCACTCCTGAAGAAGCACAATTTTTGGTCACCACCCATCCAGTGACACCGTACTTTTATGTTTGACCAAAAATCCATAAAGCTGCGAGACCTCCACCAGGGCGCCCGATCATCTCGGGTATTGGCTCTCTACTCGAACCTCTATCCACCTTTGTGGACTTTTTGCTTAGACCACTGGTAAAATGTATGCCAACGTATCTCCAGGACACCAAAGATGTCCTGAAATTACTTCCTGAGGTCGAGTTCAACGTTGAGACTGACTTGTTGGTCAGTTTCGACGTTGAATCTCTGTACACATGTATCCCCCAGGAGTAGACCCTGCAAGCCATCATGGGTCTCCTGGAAACACAGGTTCTGGATAGTATAACACCTATCAACTTTATAATGGAGTGCGCTAGAATAGCGATGACAGAAAACTTTTTTAAGTTTGAAGACTCCATTTATCTCCAGATATCGGGCACGTCAATGGGGAGCGTCTTTGCCCCCAGTCTGGCCAATTTGTATGTCCATGTGTTCGAGACGGAATGTGTACTTGACCAGAGCAACCCATTTTTCCATCAAGTGTTGCTCTGGAGAATGTACATTGACGATATCCTCGTCATTTGGCGCGGGGATGCTGCTTCCGTACATGCCTTCCAAACCTGGCTCAACACCAAGAATCAGTACCTCAAATTTACTGTCGAGTACAGTCGATCAGAACTTCCTTTTCTCGACCTACTCATTGTCCCAATGGGGGGGAGGCTAGGGAGCAAACTTTATCATAAACCTATGTCCAGGAATTCATTGCTTCCTTTCAACAGCCACCACCCTAGGTCCCTTAGGGAAAACTTGCCCTTTGGCCAGTTTGTGAGGGTTCGACGGAACTGTTCTGAGAAGGTAAACTTTGACCTGTTCTCCAGTGACCTATCTAAGAAATTGAAACTGCGTGACTATCCTAGACAACTTGTAAGGAGAGCACGGAAGAGGGCATCCAATAATCATCGAGAGGCTCTGCTGGGCCCCCCCACCTTGAAACCTGCACTGAATAGACTAACGTTTGTTACAACATTTAGCACCCTATCAACTCAAATACAAAAATCAGTTCGGAGGAACTGGCGTATTTTGAACACAGCTGGGAAGACTATTCCCCATCCACTGTTCTCTTTTAAGAGAGGCCAGAGTCTACGGGACGCCCTGGTTCACACGCGACCACGAACACAGATACAGGGCTCTACCAGTACTTTATGGAACCTTCCCCCTGTCCAAGGCCACTATCCCTGTGGATCCTGTACCGCATGCTCGCAGACACAGAAAACTCTATCGGTGGACATAGGTACTGAGAGACCCTGGGTGTTGAAGAAACGCACTAACTGCATCAGCGATAAGGTCATATACCTGATCACCTGCCCATGCTCTTTACAGTACGTGGGCATGACGACAAGAAAGGTTAAGCTCAGGATCAATTAGCACAAGAGCACCATTAGATGCAACAAGCAAGCGACACGCCTCACAAATCACTTTCTGGACAGGAAACACAAAGCCGAAGAAATGAGGTGGGTGATTCTAGAACAGCCATTTATTCCCCACCACATTAGTGATGTGACACGCTACTTGTTCATCAAAGAACAAAGATGGATCTTTAAACTTAAGACCGATACATGTGGCCTCAATGATGACATCCCGTGGGTTCTAATTTAAGACACTGGACGTGGCTACACATGACCACTTGCTGAGGCTTGAGCCCGGTTGGCGGGACCATCAAACACGCTAAAACCCGGGTCAGCCTCTGCCCTCCACGCTTGGTTTAATCTGGAATTCGGATATAGCAAACTTGGTCTGTCGTGGTCTGGCCACACCCTCACCTAACAAGCAGCATTACTGATTTCCCTGCTTGAGCTAGGAAATAGTTGCACGCAACCACTACAGTACAGGGCACCTTTTCTGGATCACAATGTTACATTTTTGTCGGCTGGGTCTGGACATAAGTCGTATGCTGTCTGGACAGGGGTCTTATGCTGTTTGTTGGACCTTTAATACTTGCCCCCTAAAGAGCATCATCAGGCTACTTATATCGATCGAGATGCTGACTCGGGGTTGTTAGCAGAGAGTCCTGCTTTTCTTGGAGCGTTACACCTTCTTCTTTAAAGATATTTAGTCTTTATTATTAATATTGCCATTCTTCATTCATTCTAATAATACGCGATAGCTGTGTGCTAATAGGGTTCATAGCACCGGAGTGCCACATTGTGTTAGCCAACCCGGGAGTGTCTGTCCATACATCGTACAACCTGCACTGTGGCTCAGCAGTCTTTTCTTGCACGAGATTGGTTGGACTGCAACCAATCAGAGAACGGTTCATCTCGTCATAACCTACGCCCTTTCTTGGTTTGCTATCTCACAGTTTGTTAGCGGAACTGATTAGACCAGGTTGGCCAAATAGTCCTTTTTGTACAGCCGATCTGAATATTTCGCTACGCCATACTTAGTACCGAATGTATGACCGGCATGTGACTATTGAGACACTTCGCATATTTCCCGAGTCTATCTCTACAGCACCAGATTGGAAGTTGAACGTTCCGCTACATCCAATCAACAAGCGGCTCAAGGCGTTATATTTATATGTGACGTCTTCACTAAACACGCTACCACTGCTGCTTTCTATCCGGTCCGCATGTGGCACTGTGTAACTATTGGCCCTCACGATTGCACCACACACATGCGGAATTCGTCTCCAAGCCTCGAGTCAAACCTTACAGCATCGTATTGGCTGTTTAGCATTCCGCTACATCCAATCAGGAAGCGGCCTAGGGTGTCCCAGACTCAAACAGGAAGTACATGATTTTGCTATTATGCTACTATCGTGGCTTTCTATCTGGTCCGCCTACGGCACTGTGCTACCACTGGCCCTCAAGATTGCGCTATACGCATGCGCACTTTACTTACGGGCTTCATACAGGCCCCCATCAGGTCCGCAAACCCTTAAGAGCTCGCGGGCCTACCGGTTATTTAAGCATGCCTTCCTGTGTCGTCGGTACCTCCCCCTCAGCTTAGGCCTAAGCCTGGGGTACCGACGGACAGGTAGGAGTCAGCGGCGCTAAGGACAGTGCCATGGACGGCTTTCTGCAGCTTTTTACCAATTTCCTTCTGGGTCACACATTACGGCCGTGCTTCGCCATCTACCAGCGTAGTTTACTATCTAGAAGGGGTGCACTACTACGAGCTTTCTTTGCACCGAGATACCACTGCATCCTAACCCCCTTTTTGATCCTCATAAGGGCGACGACTTGAGCATCTGGTCTCGAAATCCTCTTTTAATGTTACTTTCATTCATTCTCATCCGGGTCACGAATTGACGGGATAATGATAGTTGTACTGACCACACTGGCATTATTTTTGAATACACATCGGACATGCGGGGTTATCATGGTTTGCTGTCCGATTCGCAACTTCGGCATCAAGGTTTATTACAAATGTTGATCTTAAGAATTACTAAGTGGTATGGTAACGAACTTTCCATACCGTTTTTGAATTTCATTGTAGAGCGGGGCCTCATCACCTGAGCGAGCGCCAGGAGAGGTGAGGTCTTCCTCCAAGAATCTTTGGGTGAGTTGATATTTATACATTGACAGTAAAAATACTGTGGCTATTCTATGTATATATGTTGTAGTGTTTTCTGGAATGTTTGTGTTTATTTGTGGTGTGTACATACTTATGTGCTTACCTTATAGGAAGGAAATTACTTGCCAAGGACAAATTCACCTACACGTCAGAATTTGCCACATGGTAGGAAAAATCCATGTATGATTTACCATACTTTTTTGCAGTAGTGTAAACAACTAGGGGCCAGATGTAGGTAGGGTTTTACCGGTCGGTAACGGCCGAATTCGGCCGTTACCGACCGGTAAAAGGAATTTGAGATGTAGGTGGCAGAATCGGTAAATTTACCGTTCTGTAAATTTACCGATCTGTAATTTTACAGATTCTGTAAATATACCGGTCGGTAAATTTACAGAACGGTATATTTACAGATTCTGTAAAATCGATATGTAGGTGGGACTCTGATGAGTCCCACAAGGCCTAAGAAATCGGTATTTTACCATCAAATTCAATTTGATGGTGAAATACCGATTCAGGTGAGCATGCAAATGTGTGCATGCACACCTGTGCCATATGACAGGCAGACCTGCCCTTAGGGCAGGTATGCCTGCCATATGGCCCCCGAACCTTTTTTGGGGGTGCTAGAGGGTGTCAAAGTGACACCCCCTGCACCCTTGCCAAAAATCTGTATTTACCGATCGGTAAATACCGACCTGTAATGCCCCATTCATTCCTATGGGCTTCAAAGCCCATAGGAATGAATGGAGCATTACAGGTCGGTATTTACCGAATCGGTAAATACCGACTTTTAAAGAATCGGTAAATCCACATCTGGATTTACCTACATCTCGGTACATCTATTTTACCGACTCTTAAATACCGAATCGGTAAAATTCGGTATTTAAGGGTCGGTAAATATGCTTTACCTACATCTAGCCCTAGGTCCTGAAGAAAGCCTCTGGTCTACCCTTTGACCTTGTATGGCTGAAACATGTCGACCTTTTCCATCATTTGATAGTTAATATTTTTTCAATACTATCTGCACACTGTTTTTAGTTTTGGCATTATAATGACCCTGTAATAAAATTTGGCTTTCGGCATTATAATAGCCAATTTTAGCTTCACACTCTCTCACTCATCTCAGCACTGCAAATATTTTTCAGCACCACCACACTACTCTTTCTGGCTTTCCATCACTGGTGGATCAACACTAGAATTATTCTCACGTTTACATCCAGTGAGATACCTAGTAGATACCAGTTTTCTTTCAAAAATCCCATATGATGATGCTCCGCCATCGGGTGGGCTGATGGGTTTTCCTTCCCTTTGTGTATGAACACTTTCATCTCTTAATACACTATTTTTCCTGTTATAGCCACACATCACCAGACCAGTAGCACCCATGTATGTTTTGTAATAGATGGATGGGAGGATAGGTTGCAACTAGGTCTTTAAATATTCATATCCTCTACTGACCCCCTGTCAAGTTTTGTATTATAAACTTGACATTAACCCTTTTCTTAAATGACTACAGACTCAAGAGAGTTTAAAAGTTTTATCTAATCAATAACTTTGTGAGTCAAGAAACAATGCATGTTAAACACTGATTCCTTGAGGAAATAATAATAAGTCTCAGTTAAAAAATTCATGATGACAGTACCTGGAAAATGTGGAAAAAGAGGGCAACACAAGGACATACTACACAGAACTACATTTACCTAGAATGGTGTGAGGACCAAACCCTGGCCAAGGAGCTGGAAAGGAGACTCTTGAGTAGTCAGGAGTCAACGGATTAGGACAGGTTCAGGGCAGGATAGGTGACTTCTTCTAGATGCAACGCCAGCATCGCACCCCTCTCTGCCACTACCCTCTTCGATTCTTTCCCTTCTTCAGAATTTCTTCCGCGTTCCCCTTCTGGATGATCGAATTCTTCTTCAGCAATGTCTCTGTCTCCTCTCTCTCTCTCTCTCTCTCTCTCTCTATCTATCTTTCTCTCTCTCTCTCTCTCTCTCTCTCATCTTCTATCAGAGTGCTATAACAGCATCTGACCTCTGTAGCCTCCGCCATCATCTGCGTCGGTGATGGGTCTGACAGTCTGCGTCGGGTCTGACGGGTCTGTGACATCTAACTGACTAAGCCTACCTTAGTTATACTATGTGTATGTACCACCCCCCAATGTTTCAATATTTGTGAAAACCCCTACTTCTGATTGGACAAGGAGATGGCGAGAGGACATCACACCATACTAATGTAATGCTTTTTCTTTAATTCATTGTTCAATATTACTGCCCCTTAATTTTACTTTCTGTCTTCGGGTCGAGATGTGAGGTTCCCAAGCGCTTCATTGCTAGGGCGTCCTTGGCTGAGTTTCAAATGACACATCATGCATCCAGACCGGTTTGGTTGCACTTGCGCACATGTCAGGTCGGATAGGGATTTCAGTCACCCTCCAGGCCCAATTATGAACTAATAATAAAGTCAAAGAAAAACCTATTAGAATACAGAAATAAATGAATGCACTGTATACCACTTATTCCTACTCTAATCCCATAAATTTATTTAATCTTTTCGCATTAGCAATTTAATAAAACATATGAGGTTTAGTTTAAGCATAGCATGTGCATTAACATTTGAGTCTCAAGCGGCCATTTTAATAGCTACTGCACAGCTGCAAAGTTTTCCCTCCAAAGCAAAGGACGTCATACTACGTAGATGCAGTAGACGCATGCGCAGAAAATTCCTGCGTTTTCGGCAGCCATTTTTAAGTCACTCAAGTTAATGGTTAGTAATACACATATGCAATCTTCCCCTAAATTGTGTAAAAAGAAATGTAATGCAATATTAGTATTCACAAACATGTTGGTTACAATATTACAAGTTATTTGAGAGGATTGCATCCGAGCAAGTTTCATTCATACGAAACCTTGCTCCACCAATCCCCTCTCTGATGGCATTTTATGCCATCACTAATTTCAATCACTAAATCAGATGCCAACTTTTATCAATTTTCCATTTCAATTTCTTCAATTCTTTCACTTTTTCCCTTCTCTTTCTTTAATTGTAAACCTTTCATTCTTTTGTAAATATATTCTTTTATTTCTTCCAGCTTGATGTCATCATATTTTCTCTTCTTTCCCTTCTCATTTACTTCATACCCTTTTCTTTTCCTGCAACATTTTTATCAAAACATTATTCTCATTATTGGCATCATTATTTGACCTATAATAATCAATCAATCAGTCAAATCATTTGTAAAGCGCACTACTTACCCGTGAGGGTCTCAAGGTGCTGGGGGGTGGGGAATGTTGCTTCCGCTCAAAAATCCAGGTCTTTAGGAGTCTTCTGAAGGTCAGCAGGTCTTGGGTCTGCCGTAGGTGGATGGGGTGGGTGTTCCAGGTCTTCCCAGCCAGCTGGGAGAATGATCTGCTGTCGGAGGTCGCTCTTCGGATGCGGGGAACTGTGGCGAGGGCGGCGGAGCAGAGCTGGCGGGTGGTGGTGTGGAAGCTGAGTCGTCTGTTGGGGTACGTTGGTCCGGTGATGTGGAGTGCCTTGTGTGCGTGGGTGAGGAGCTTGAAGGTTATCCTCTTGTTGACGGGGAGCCAGTGCAGGTCGCTCAGGTGGGGTGTGATGTGGCTGCGGCGAGGGATGTCGAGGATCAGGAGTGCAGAGGCGTTCTGGATGCGTTGGAGCCATCTCAGGAGTTTGGCTGAGGCTCCTGCGGAGAGGGCGTTCCTGTAGTCCAACCTGCTGCTGACGAGGGCCTGGGTGACCGTTCTTCTTGTTTCAGGGGGGAACCACTTTTAGATCCTGCGTAGCATGCGGAGGGTGTTGAAGCAGGAGGAGGAGACAGCATTGACCTGTTTAGTCATGGAGAGGGTGGAGTCAATCAATCAATCACGACATTTTTAGAGCGCACTACTCACCCGTAGGGTCTCAAGGCGCTGGGGGGGGGGTGCCGTTACTGCTCGAACAGCCAGGTCTTGAGCTTCTTCCTGAAGGCGAGGTGGTCTTGGGTCAGGCGCAGGTCAGTCGGGAGGGAGTTCCAGGTCTTGGCGGCCAGGTGGGAGAAGGACCTTCCTCCTGTTGTCGCTCTTCGGATGCGGGGGACGGCGGCGAGGGCGAGGCTGGTTGATCTGAGGTGGCGCTTGGGAGCGTAGAAGTTGATTCGGTTGTTGAGGTAGCTCGGGCCTTGGTCGTGTAGGGCTTTGTGTGCGTGGGTGAGGAGACGGAATGTGATTCTTTTCTTGACGGGGAGCCAGTGCAGGTCTCTCAGATGTCCGGAGATGTGGCTGTTTCGTGGGAGGTCGAGGATGAGTCTGGCTGAGGCGTTCTGGACCCGCTGGAGTCTCTTCTGGAGCTTGGCGGTGGTTCCGGCGTAGAGAGCGTTGCCGTAGTCCAGTCGGCTGGTGACGAGGGCCTGGGTGACGGTCTTCCTGGTCTCGGTGGGGATCCACCAGAAGATCTTCCGTAGCATGCGTAGGATGTTGAAGCATGATGAGGAGACGGCGTTGACTTGTCTGGTCATGGAGAGGGAGGAGTCCAGGATGAAGCCCAGGTTGCGTGCGTGGTCAGTCGGTTTGGGTGCGGTGCCCAGGGCGGGGGGCCACCAGGAGTCGTCCCAGGCGGAGGGCGAGGAGCCCAGGATGAGGACCTCCGTCTTGTCCGAGTTCAGTTTCAGGCGGCTGGTCGTCATCCACTCGGCTACGTCTCTCATCCCTTCGTGCAGGTTGGTTCTGGCGGCGGCGGGGTTGTTGGTCAGGGAGAGGATCAGCTGGGTGTCGTCGGCGTAGGAGATTATGCTGAGGTTGTGTTTGTGTGCGATGGCCGCGAGGGGGCTCATGTAGACGTTGAAGAGGGTGGGACTCAGCGAGGATCCTTGGGGGACGCCGCAGATGACTTCGGTGGCCTCTGACTTGTACGGTGGTAGGCGGACTCTCTGTGTTCTTCCGTCGAGGAAGGAGGTGATCCATTCCAGTGCCTTCTCCTGGATTCCGATGTTGCCGAGGCGCTGTATTAGGGTGCGGTGGCAGACAGTGTCGAACGCCGCGGAGAGGTCAAGGAGGATGAGGGCCGCTGTTTCTCCGTTGTCCATCAGGGTTCGGATGTCGTCGGTGGCAGCGATGAGGGCGGTCTCGGTGCTGTGGTTGGCTCGGAAGCCAGACTGTGAGGGGTCGAGGGATCCATTCGTCTCGAGGAAGGCGGCCAGCTGTTTGTTGACGGTCTTTTCGATGACTTTGGCCGGGAACGGGAGGAGCGAGATGGGACGGTAATTCTTGAGTTCGGTGGGGTCCGCTGTGGGTTTCTTGAGTAGAGCGCTGAGTTCTGCGTGCTTCCAGCTCTCCGGGAAGGTGGCGGTGTCGAAGGAGGTGTTGATAATGTCCCGCAGGTGGGGTGCGATGACCGCGTCGGCCTTGTTGAAGACGTGGTGAGGGCAGGGGTCGGTTGGAGATCCGGAGTGGATGGAGTTCATTGTGCGGATGGTGTCTTCGGTGCTGATCGGAGTCCAGGCGCGGAGAGTGGTGGTGGGTGGCGTTGCTGTGGTCGTGGCGTGCGTCGGTTGGGTGCTGAAGCTGTTGTGTATGTCCGTGATCTTGTTGTGGAAGAAGGAGGCGAGGGAGTTGCAGAGGTCTTGCGACGGGGTGATGTCGTTGTTTCCGGCGTTGGGGTTGGAGAGCTCTTTTACGATGCTGAAGAGTTCCTTGCAGTTGTGTGCGTTGTTGTCAAGCCGGTCCTTGTATGCATTTTTCTTGGTGGCGCGGATCAGTTGGTGGTGTTTCCGGGTGGCGAGCTTGAGGGTAGCCATGTTGTCCCTTGTTTGTTCCCTTCTCCACACTTTCTCGAGGGCTCGGCAGTTCTTCTTGGAGCTCTTGAGTTCGTCGGTGAACCATGGGGCTTTTCTGCTGCCGGGTCTGCTGGGCGGGGTCCTCAGAGGGGCGAGTTCGTCCGCGCAGTTGCTGATCCACTTCGTGAGGTTGTCGGCGGCCTGGCTGGGGTTCGTTGAGCCGGCGGGAGGGTGCTGGCTCAGGGAGGCGGTGAGCTGGTCGGCTGTGATCTTGTTCCAGCTTCTTCGGGCAACCTGTTGCTGGTGGTGGTGGATCGTTGTTCTTTTGAAGGTGAAGTGGACGCAGCTGTGGTCCGTCCAGTGGAGTCCTGTTGCGTGGCTGAAGGCGATGTCTTTGCTGGATGAGAAGACGGCGTCGAGTGTGTGTCCGGCGAGGTGGGTGGGGGTGGTCACCAGTTGCTTGAGTCCGAGGTTAGCGAGGTTGTCGAGCAGGGTGATGGTGTTGCGGTCGCTGTTGTTCTCCAGGTGGAAGTTGAGGTCCCCCAGGAGGATGTAGTCGGCGGAGGGGAGGGCATGCGGGCTGATGAAGTCGGCGATGTCCTCGCTGAATCGTGTGCGTGGTCCCGGGGGTCGGTAGATCAGGGTGCCTCTGAGGGTAGTCCTCGGGTCGGTGTGGATCTGGAAGTGCAGGTGTTCGGCGGTGGTTAGGGTGTCGTCGGTGTTGGTCGTGATGCGGATGGTGTTTCTGTGGATGATGGCGATGCCTCCTCCCGTCTGGTTGGCGGTGCGGTCCCTCCGTGTGATCTTGTAGCCTTCTGGGATGGCGATGGCGATGTCGGGCGCTGAGGAGGCGTTCATCCAGGTCTCTGTGAGGAAGGCGACGTCAGGGGCTGTGGTGTCGAGGAGGTTCCAGAGTTCGATGGCGTGTCTGTGGATGGAGCGGGTGTTGAGCAGGATGCACTTGAGGTGGTTGTTGCTGGTGTTCGGCTTGGCGGGTGCTGGTGCAGGGTCGCTCCGGATGCAGGTGAACTTGCAGGCGTGGCAGCTGAAGGGTCGAGGATGACCCCTAGGTTGCTTGCATGATCGGTGGGTGTTGGAGCGGTTCCCAGTGCGGTCGGCCACCAGGAGTCGTCCCATGCCAAAGGGATGGCTTTGTTGAAGATGTGGTGTGGACATGGGTCTGACGGAGATCCGGAGTGGATGGTGTTCATGATCTTGATGGTGTCGTTGATGATGGTCCAGGAGAGCAGGCGAGTGGTGCGGACGGTGGTCATGGGGGTGGAGGTCTCAGTGGTTGTTGGGGCAGTCGTGGCGTTGAAGCTGTCGTCGATGTCTGCGATCTTGCTGTGGTAGAAGGTAGCCAGTGAGTCGCACAGGTCTTGTGAAGGTGGGATGTCATTGGTGTTGGAGCTGGGGTTGGAGAGTTCCTTCACGATGTTGAAGAGTTCTTTGCTGTTGTGTGCCTTGTTGTCCAGGCGGTCTTTGAAGAAGGCCCTTTTGGTGGATCTGATGAGGTGATGGTGTCTGCGGGTGGCGTTCTAGTGGGCTGCGTAGCTGTCCGGTGTTCGTTCACGGTGAAGCTGCAGTCCCGGCAGGAGAAGGGTCCTTGGGTGCGCTTCGGGGTGGCCAGGCAGCAGGAATGTGATAGTCCGGCGTTAAGTGCGTGGAGGGTGCTGGCATCGTAGCAGTGTCGAGTATCGTAGCGGTCGGGGGCCCAGGGGTTCTGGCGCTGGGCGTGGTCCAGGCACGGACGGATGCATACGGGCCTGCCTTTGGCCGCCAGCGGCGTGGCCAAGCAACGGTCGCCATGAGAACGGGAGGTGGGAGAGAGGAGCAGCTGGGAGAACTGGTGGACGAATGGGCAAGCGGGGGTCGGGGCCGCAGCGGTGGGAAGAACCGGGGGCGAGGGAACAGAAGGAAAAAAGGGGTCACAAGCGCACAAGTACAAGGCAAACATAACGCTAAAGGGGGCGCAAGGGCACAGGATACAGCGGGGGGAAGACGAGGCAATTATAGTAAGCAAAAGCAAGCAAAACTGAGGCAAAGCAGCACAGGGCAGGGGGCGGGGCTGCAGGGGGCGCAGCAGCGGGAAAAACGGGTGCAAGAACAGCGCAGGACCAAGGGGCACAGAGTACAGGGGAGAAGAGGCAAAATTCAACAGAGGGGGAGAGAAACGGACCAGTTAACAAAAAACAGAAGCAATACAGTTAACAACAACATAAGCAATACAGTTAACAATAACAGAAGCAATACAGTGCAGAATAAACCAACCTACGGCCTGCCACTGGCCACCAGCGATGAGGCGCAGGTGGTAGCCTTCTTCCAACATCATGTGGATTCTAAAGGTGCCCAGGGTTTGTGGATTCCCTTGGAGGGGTCCCCGAAATTAAGCAAAATACAGTGAAATTTTAGTTTTTTTCAGAAAAATGGAAAAAACGGGCTGCAAATGAAAGCCTCTGGGTTGTTCCCTGCAAATGTTATCAAAAAAGGGTTTGTGGGGCTGAAATCTCCATTTTCTCAGCTTTTAGGGAATGACAGTCTTTTGTCAGAGAACCAACATTTTTCACACAGTTTTGTCATTTTTCTGGGACATAGCATATTTTTGCTATTTTTAGAGCTTTCGACCTCCTTCCAGTTAATGGTAGAAATGAGTTTGAAAGCAATAATGGATCCTGGAAAGCTATACATTTTCGAAAAGTAGACAAAATTCTGAATTCAGAAAGGGGTCATTTGTCTAAATCCATGAATGTTTCTTTATAGAAACTAACATTTACATATTGGAATAATTGAAAATTAGTTGAAAAAAGCAGCCTTTTGTCTCAACGTTTTCACCTATAACTTCTTGTAATTTTGACAGCTCTTTGAAAGCAATATACCGTTACATCCGTTTGACCTTCCTGGTTGTGGGGATATATAGGACTTGTAGTTTACCAAGAACCCGACGAACCCAGAGCCAAAAACTGAGCAGCAACTTTCAATGGTATTTTATTATTTACTGAGTATAGAGCACTTATTCTTGGAAAATGTATACATTGAAAAATCGGTATGAAAGACACCTATGTATTTCTGAATTGGGTAAATATTATAGAGTTTAGAAACAGAATATATTTGTACATTTTCAAAATTGGGAATACTCATACTAGCATGAGAATTATTGGTAATTTTTCAATTTTTTTTTATTTTTTTACACAATGTCTTTCATAGGGAAGGGAGAAATGCATGAAAACTCAATAGGTAATAACAGTTGATTTACACATCTGAATTACCTTAAGTCTCCCGATAAAAACGGTACCTCACTTGTGTGGGTCGGCCTTGTGCCTACGACCGGAAACGCCGCAAAATGCAACGTGGTCACACCTCAATTTTGCAGTTAAAAATTGACCCGTTTATGGCAGAGTGCCTAGCTGTAGTTTTTGCACCATAGCAAATCTATACATTTTTTAAAAGTAGATACCCTGGGGAATTCAGGATGGGGTGACTCGACTGCCACCCGCCAGGTTCTGTTAACCAGAATCCCCTGCAAAGCTAAACAATTGACAAAAAAAACGCATTTTCCTCACATTTCTCTGGTGGAAAGTTCTGGAACCTGCCTGGATCAACAAATTTTCACCCACCCAGCGTTCCCCCAGGTCTCCCGAGAAAAATGGTACCTCACTTGCCTGGGTCTGCCTAGTGCCTGCGACAGGAAACAGCGCAAAACGTAACGTGTTCGCACCGCAATTTCACAGTGAAAACGGGCCCTTTTTTGGCAAAGTGCCTACCTTTCGTTTTTGAACCCTAGGGAAACCTAGCAAACCTATACATTTTTAAAAACTAGACACCCAGGGGAATTCAGGATGGGGTGACTCAACTGCCTCCCACCAGGTTCTGTTACCCAGAATCCCTTGCAAAGCTAAAAAATGGACAAATAAAACACCCAGCGTTCCCCTTGTTCTCCCGAGTAAAATCAGACCCCGCGAAATCGGCATTTTTGTAGAAATCGCGGCATTTTTTGCTATATCCTGGGGGGTCTGCTTCATCAGCAGCATTCGAGAGGCACAGCGGGATGGCAACCCTCACACCTCCAGCCCTTGATGACCTGTTAAGAGGTGCTTCAAAGCTGACTGAGAGGGAGGGGCTGCAGGTTCAGGAGCAGTGACATCTATTCACATGCAAACAGCCCTGCCTGATGGTGGAATCCGCGACTGCCACTTCCCTCTTGTTACCCCGAGCCAAGAATCAATTTGTCTCCAAGTTGATGCTAATTATCAGATAAAAGCACCTTTCAGTGGCTAGCCTGCGCCCCATTGATCCCAGATCGCACGTGCTTGTTAAGGAGCAGACAGGTTCAGCTATCCAGCCACGGAGAGCCCGAGAGGGGCCAGCCGCAGAGGTCACAGGGTCCCAGGAGGGCAGCACGCGCCAGGGGCGTAACAAACGCCCCCGCAGGCCCCGCGGTGCGGGGGGGGCCCCACTCCCCTCAGTAAATGAAGGGGGCCCCGGCCCCCCTCAACTCTTCTGAGAGCTCTGAGAGAGGCTTGCTTTGCTCTGAAGCCAGCCTCTCTCAGTGCGTCTGAAGCAGGTGCAGGCTGCAGCCTGCTCGGGCCCCTCACCCCCCTCCTCTGACTGAAGGGAAACAATGTTTCAAGTGACATTGTTTCTCTTCAGTTAGAGCACGAGGCCCGGAAAGAGGATGGGGGTGGGGGCCCATTTGAAGCAGGTGAAATCTGCTCTATGAGGGTACAGTCGTGGATCAGGGGGACCTCAGTCTCAGTTAAGCTGTGGAATCCAAAAATGTGCACATGAGGCAAACCATTGCGCCTATAAAAGGGCAGTTTTTACGAGGGCGCTGGGGGCCATATTCAAAGTGTCCCGGGTAACTACAGGAGGGGCCACAGAGACTTGTGCTGCCCCTCATGTGACATGGACTGCTGCTCCGGGGGTCAAATGGACATTGAGCATATTTCAGTTAAACTTTCAGGATGGCTATCAAATATGCAAATAATCTCATTTAAAATGAATCATGTGTGAATTCATTTTATAAGTAGTAATTGTGGATACCCTGAAGACCTGACTGGACTTACTCTTCAGTGAATCCACAAGTCAAGCCTTAGTCTGGATTGACCCTGGCGAATCCTGGGGCCCCTCCTCGAAGCGCAAGGCCCTCGCAATCATCTCCCTCATAACTGCCCCAGTTGTGTCTATTACAGACTGACAACACACTGAGCTCATAGGGGCCCCTCCACAAAAGCCTCTCTGAGTTCTCCAGGAGTATCACAGGATTTTACAGGTGTACTACAGGAGTACCCCAGGAGTCCTACAGGAGTAACACAGGAGTACTACAGCAGTACTACTGGAGTACTACAGGAGAATTACCGGAGTTCCACAGGCGTACTACAGGAGTACTACAGGTGTACTACCGGAGTACCACCGGAGTTCTACAGGAGTATTACAGGAGTAATACAGGAGTACTAAAGGAGTACCCCAGGAGTCCTACAGGAATAATACAGATGTACTACAGGAGTCATACAAGAGTAATTCAAGAGTACTACAGCAGTACTACAGGAGTACTACATGAGAATTACAGGAGTTCTACAGGCGTACTACAGAAGTACTACAGGAGTACTACAGGTGTACTACCGGAGTACCACTGGAGTTCTACAGGAATACTACAGCAATACTACAGGAGTTCTACAGGCATTCTACAGGAGTAGCGCAGGAGTTCTATAGGATTACTACAGGTGTACTATCGGAGTACCACCCGAGTTCTACAGGAGTATTACAGGAGTAATACAGGAGTACTACAGGAATACTACAGGAGTACCGTAGGAGCGGGGGCATAACTATCGCCCCGGGAGCCCCCGCGGTGCGGGGCGGCCCCACTCTCTTCAGTAAATGAAGGGGGCCCGGCCCCCTCAGCTCTTCGGTGAGCGCTGTGAGAGAGGCTTGCTTTGCTCTAAAGCAAGCCTCTCTCCCTCTAATTATTTACAACAAGGGGTGGTGATGGACAGAGTCTCTGAATTAAGCAGAATACTCTCACCCAGTCAAGAGATCAGGGCTAGATCCAACACCGTTTTTTAGCTCATTGCACCATCCCAGTTTCAGAACCTGGCTGTATGCAAATTAGTCTGTCCCTGGCCCAGTGCATCATGGGAACAGGGCAGACTAGACTACAAAAGCCAATTCTTACACTGGGAAGGAAACAAGCTTCCGGGGACCGGTTTCTGGCATTTCAGCCGTCTTCGGCCCGGCTTGCTTGAATCCTGATGGTGCAATGAGCAAGGGACTCACATCTGAGTATACCCTTCCACGCTTAGGGTGGACAAAATTATTTACAACAAGGGGTGGTGATGGACAGAGTCTCTGAATTAAGCAGAATACTCTCACCCAGTCAAGAGATCAGTGCTAGATCCAACACCGTTTTTTAGCTCATTGCACCATCCCAGTTTCAGAACCTGGCTGTATGCAAATTAGTCTGTCCCTGGCCCAGTGCATCATGGGAACAGGGCAGACTAGACTACAAAAGCCAATTCTTACACTGGGAAGGAAACAAGCTTCCGGGGACCGGTTTCTGGCATTTCAGCCGTCTTCGGCCCGGCTTGCTTGAATCCTGATGGTGCAATGAGCAAGGGACTCACATCTGAGTATACCCTTCCACGCTTAGGGTGGACAAAATTATTTACAACAAGGGGTGGTGATGGACAGAGTCTCTGAATTAAGCAGAATACTCTCACCCAGTCAAGAGATCAGGGCTAGATCCAACACCGTTTTTTAGCTCATTGCACCATCCCAGTTTCAGAACCTGGCTGTATGCAAATTAGTCTGTCCCTGGCCCAGTGCATCTTGGGAACAGGGCAGACTAGACTACAAAAGCCAATTCTTACACTGGGAAGGAAACAAGCTTCCGGGGACCGGTTCTGGCATTTCAGCCGTCTGCGGCCCGGCTTGCTTGAATCCTGATGGTGCAATGAGCAAGGGACTCACATCTGAGTATACCCTTCCACGCTTAGGGTGGACAAAATTATTTACAACAAGGGGTGGTGATGGACAGAGTCTCTGAATTAAGCAGAATACTCTCACCCAGTCAAGAGATCAGGGCTAGATCCAACACCGTTTTTTAGCTCATTGCACCATCCCAGTTTCAGAACCTGGCTGTATGCAAATTAGTCTGTCCCTGGCCCAGTGCATCATGGGAACAGGGCAGACTAGACTACAAAAGCCAATTCTTACACTGGGAAGGAAACAAGCTTCCGGGGACCGGTTTCTGGCATTTCAGCCGTCTTCGGCCCGGCTTGCTTGAATCCTGATGGTGCAATGAGCAAGGGACTCACATCTGAGTATACCCTTCCACGCTTAGGGTGGACAAAATTATTTACAACAAGGGGTGGTGATGGACAGAGTCTCTGAATTAAGCAGAATACTCTCACCCAGTCAAGAGATCAGGGCTAGATCCAACACCGTTTTTTAGCTCATTGCACCATCCCAGTTTCAGAACCTGGCTGTATGCAAATTAGTCTGTCCCTGGCCCAGTGCATCATGGGAACAGGGCAGACTAGACTACAAAAGCCAATTCTTACACTGGGAAGGAAACAAGCTTCCGGGGACCGGTTTCTGGCATTTCAGCCGTCTTCGGCCCGGCTTGCTTGAATCCTGATGGTGCAATGAGCAAGGGACTCACATCTGAGTATACCCTTCCACGCTTAGGGTGGACAAAATTATTTACAACAAGGGGTGGTGATGGACAGAGTCTCTGAATTAAGCAGAATACTCTCACCCAGTCAAGAGATCAGGGCTAGATCAACACCGTTTTTTAGCTCATTGCACCATCCCAGTTTCAGAACCTGGCTGTATGCAAATTAGTCTGTCCCTGGCCCAGTGCATCATGGGAACAGGGCAGACTAGACTACAAAAGCCAATTCTTACACTGGGAAGGAAACAAGCTTCCGGGGACCGGTTTCTGGCATTTCAGCCGTCTTCGACCCGGCTTACTTGAATCCTGATGGTGCAATGAGCAAGGGACTCACATCTGAGTATACCCTTCCACGCTTAGGGTGGACAAAATTATTTACAACAAGGGGTGGTGATGGACAGAGTCTCTGAATTAAGCAGAATACTCTCACCCAGTCAAGAGATCAGGGCTAGATCCAACACCGTTTTTTAGCTCATTGCACCATCCCAGTTTCAGAACCTGGCTGTATGCAAATTAGTCTGTCCCTGGCCCAGTGCATCATGGGAACAGGGCAGACTAGACTACAAAAGCCAATTCTTACACTGGGAAGGAAACAAGCTTCCGGGGACCGGTTTCTGGCATATCAGCCGTCTTCGGCCCGGCTTGCTTGAATCCTGATGGTGCAATGAGCAAGGGACTCACATCTGAGTATACCCTTCCACGCTTAGGGTGGACAAAATTATTTACAACAAGGGGTGGTGATGGACAGAGTCTCTGAATTAAGCAGAATACTGTCACCCAGTCAAGAGATCAGGGCTAGATCCAACACCGTTTTTTAGCTCATTGCACCATCCCAGTTTCAGAACCTGGCTGTATGCAAATTAGTCTGTCCCAGGCCCAGTGCATCATGGGAACAGGGCAGACTAGACTACAAAAGCCAATTCTTACACTGGGAAGGAAACAAGCTTCCGGGGACCGGTTTCTGGCATTTCTGCCGTCTTCGGCCCGGCTTGCTTGAATCCTGATGGTGCAATGAGCAAGGGACTCACATCTGAGTATACCCTTCCACGCTTAGGGTGGACAAAATTATTTACAACAAGGGGTGGTGATGGACAGAGTCTCTGAATTAAGCAGAATACTCTCACCCAGTCAAGAGATCAGGGCTAGATCCAACACCGTTTTTTAGCTCATTGCACCATCCCAGTTTCAGAACCTGGCTGTATGCAAATTAGTCTGTCCCTGGCCCAGTGCATCATGGGAACAGGGCAGACTAGACTACAAAAGCCAATTCTTACACTGGGAAGGAAACAAGCTTCCGGGGACCGCTTTCTGGCATTTCAGCCGTCTTCGGCCCGGCTTGCTTGAATCCTGATGGTGCAATGAGCAAGGGACTCACATCTGAGTATACCCTTCCAAGCAGGTGTAGGCTGGAGCCTGCTCTGAGCCCCTCCCACTGACTGAAGAGAAACAATGTATCAACTTACATTGTTTCTCTTCAGTCAGAGCCCGCCCAAAGGATGGGGGTGGGGGCCCCAGAGACAGCATTCTCCAGGGCAAAGCTCATATGAGAAGGGATGAGGCAGCAAAATGGTGCCCTCAGGTAAGCACTCTTGTTAGAAGCACCATGTGGGCGTCCGCGGGGGGGGGGGGGGCAAGGGGACCCGAAAAGGGTGCAAGGCAGAGGGGAGAATGGTGCAAGGTAGAGAGGAGAAGGGTGCAAGGTAGAGAGGAGATGGGTGCAAGGCAGAGGGGAGAAGGGTGCAAGGCAGAGGGGAGAAGGGTGCAAGGCGGATGTAAGAAGGGTGCAAGGTAGAGGAGAGAAGAGTGCAAGGCAGAGGGAAGAAGGGTGCAAGGCAGAGGGGAGAAGGGTGCAAGGCGGATGGGAGAAGGGTGCAAGGTAGAGGAGAGAAGGGTGAAAGGCAGAGGGGAAAAGGGTGGAAGGCAGAGAGGAGAAGGGTGCAAGGCAGACAGGAGAAGGGTGCAAGGCAGAGAGGAGAAGGGTGCAAGGCAGAGGGGAGAAGGGTGCAAGGCAGAGAGGAGAAGGGTGCAAGGCAGAGAGGAGAAGGGTGCAAGGCAGAGAGGAGAAGGGTGCAAGGTAGAAAAGGGTGCAAGGCGGAGGTGGAGAAGGGTGCAAGGGGGAGGGGTAGAAGGGTGCAAGGGGGAGGGCGAGAAGGGTACAAGGCAGACGGGAGAAGGGTGCAAGGGAGATGGTGATGAAGTTAAAAATGTGTCCCCCCACCCCCCAGAAACATTTCTGCAAACGCCCATGGCAACGCACACTGCTTTGTGAGAGAGAGTGGGCGAGAGTGGAGAGAGAGAGTGGAGTGAGAGAGAGAGTGGAAAGAGGGGGACGAGTGTAGAGTGAGAGAGGAGAGTGAGAGAGAGTGGAGCGAGAGTGAAGCGAGACAGTGGAGAGAGAAGAGAGAGAGGGTGGAGAGAGAGTGGAGAGAGAGTGGAGAGAGAGTGGAGAGAGAGAGTGGAGGGAGACAGTGGAAAGAGTGGAGAGAGAGAGTGGAGAGAGAGAGTAGAGAGAGTGGAGAGAGAGAGTGTGGAGAGAGAGTGGAGCGAGAGCAGAGAGAGAGTGGAGGGAGAGAGCAGAGAGAGAGTGGAGAGAGGGTAGAGAGAGAGCATGGAGAGAGAGAGTGGAGAGAGAGTGGAGAGAGAGTAGAGACAGGGGAGAGAGAGAGAGTGGAGAGAGAGTAGAGAGAGAGAGAGTGGAGAGAGAGTGGAGATAGACAGTGGAGGGAGGGAGAGATAGAGAGAGTGGAGAGAGCATGGAGAGACAGTGGAGAGAGTGAGAGTGGAGAGAGAGAGAGTGGAGAGAGACAGTGGAGAGACAGTGGAGAGAGAGTGGAGAGAGAGTGGAGAGAGAGTGCAGAGAGAGAGTGGAGAGAGAGAGAGAGTGGAGAGAGAGAGTGGAGAGAGTGGAGAGATTGGAGAGAGAGAGTGGAGAGAGAGAGAGTGGGGAGAGAGAGTGGAGAGAGAGAGAGTGGAGAGAGAGTGGAGAGATTGTAGAGAGAGTGGAGAGAGAGTAAAGAGAGAGAGTGGAGAGAGATAGAGTGGAGAGAGAGAGTGGAAAGAGAGAGAGTGGAGAGAGAGAGGAGAGAGAGTGAAGAGAGAGAGAGGAGAGGGAAGGGAGAGAGAGAGTGGAGAGAGTGTGGAGAGAGAGAGAGAGAGAGAGAGTGGAGATAGAGTAGAGAGAGAGAAAGTGGAGAGAGAGACAGTGGAGAAAGAAACAGTGGAGAGAGAGTGGAGAGAGAGACAGTGGAGATAGAGTGGACAGAGTTGAGAGAGAGAATGGAGAGAGAGAGATAGAGTGGAGAGAGAGTAGAGACTGACTGACTCAGAGACTGAATACTGACTGACCGAGAGACTGACTGAAAGAGAAACTGACTGAAAGAGAGAGAGAGAGAGAGAGAGACTGACTGACTGAGAGAGAGAGACTGACAGAAAGAGAGGGATAGAGAGACTGACAGAGAGAGAGAGACCGACTGACTGACAGAGAGAGAGTGACTGACTGACAGACTGACTGAGAGAGACTGACTGACTGACAGAGAGACTGAATGACAGAGAGAGAGAGACTGACTCACTGAGAGAGAGAGCGAGAGAGAGCGAGAGAGAGAGACTGTGATGGAATTGGGGTCACCGTGTGTATGAAGCTATGCAATGCCTCTTAAGATTGCTATTGTCTACTAATAAAAATGTATTATCAAAATGTGCTCTTTGTAGTTACATCTGCTTTTGAAATACTGCATTGTCGCTTTGTCTAATGTTTTAAAATGGAAACGAGAAGGAGTAGTGGATGCACTTTTGTCAAAACTGAACGATGAGTGGGCCCGATGTTGTATATCATGACAGGAGTCTGCATCAGGAAACCCACCTAAAATTGGGCAAACTATCCCGGTCTACTGATGGCAGGGACCCTGTAATGAATGAACCACCACCTATGATAACCTGCGGGCAGACTAAGCCCAGCCTTTAACTCCACCATCCAGTATTACTTATAATGGCTGGATTGGTGACAGTGGCGTAACAATCGCCCGCATCCCCTGCAGTATGGCGGGTCGCTGGCCTGAGAGCTCTAGACTGGCACGGAGGATGGGAGGGGGCCCCTTCCATGTAGTTTGCAGGGGGGCCCCCTCAAGTTTCGTTACGCCACTGGCACGCGCCAGCAGGTGGAAGAGGGGCTGGAGAGAGGTGAGGTTGGAGGGTTGTCTCTCAAGCTCTGGGGCGGCAAGCGCCCTGCGTCTGTGAATTCCTGTACGAGGCAATGTGTCATGTCTCTGCTATTTAGAGGGGGGCTCACACATTCCATTTCTACCCAGGGCCCCAAACATCCGAGACTCGGCCAGATTACACCCCTGATTACACCGAGGCAGCACGTGGTTCTCTTCACAGAGCGTAATTACTGTCACTAAATTGTAAGCAAATCTCGGTTCTTCAAACATGCAGTCTATAATTTAAGAAAATAAAGAAATGGCACAATCGCACCCACACTGATTAACAAAGTATGGAGGACAATCAGTTCAATCAGTTCTCTTAGAGTATCTCCTGTAAGTACTGTACATCACAGTGGGGGATGGCATTTTGGACAGAGAGCCTGTCTTCTCGTTGTCTTGTGCAGGAGGGGGCGAGGAGCCCAAGATGATACTAGAATACTGCATGCCCACCCCTGTGCCCACCCCTGTGCCTACACTGGTGGATCCTGTTCCCTCTCCTGTGATGGCTCCTGTCCCCCCATGTGGTGGCTCTAGTCCACCCCCCCCTGTGATGGCTCCTGTCCCCCCATGTTGTGGCTCCAGTCCACCTACACCTGTGATGGCTCTTGTCCCCCCCTGTGGTGGATCCTGTCTCCGCCCTGGGTGGCTTCTGTCCCAGTCCTGGAACGCCCCTGCAGCGAGGGTGAAGTTCTTGATGGGCCTCTTCTCAAAAGGGCTCAGCTCAAAATTAATATGGAAAGGTCGGCGAGTAAGTAAGTGAAGGGATGGGTGAATGGCTGGATGAATTATTGAAAGGGTGAATGGATGAATGAAAGATTGAATAACTGGATAATGAGAGAGGATGGATGGATTGATGAGAGGGGAAGATGGAGAGAAAATGTAAATAGCTGGATGTATGGGTGGAAGGGTAGCTGGATGATGGATGAGGGGAAATATGGATGAGGGGAAGGATGATGGATGAGGAGAAGGATGGATGGATGGATGGAGGGGAAGGATGGATGAGGGGAAGGATGGATGGATGGATGGATGGAGGGGAAAGATGGATGGATGAGGAGAAGGATGGATGGATGGATGGGTGAGGGGAAGGATGGATGATGGATGAAAGGAAGGATGGATGAGGGGAAGGATGGATGGATGAGGGGAAGGATGGATGAGAGGAAGGATGGATGGATGAGGGGATGGATAGAGGGGAAGGATGGATGATGGATGAAAGGAAGGATGGATGAGGGGAAGGATGGATGGATGAGGGGAAGGATGGATGAGAGGAAGGATGGATGAGGGGAAGGATGGATGAGGGGATGGATAGAGGGGAAGGATGGATGGATGGGTGGGTGAAAGGATGGATGGATGGATGATGAGGGGAAGGATGGATGGATGGTTGATGAGGGGGTGGGTGAAAGGATGGATGATGAGGGGAAGGGTGGATGGATGGATGATGAGGGAATGGATGGATGATGAGGGGGTGGGTGAAAGGGTGGATGGATAATGGAGATGAGTGAAAGGATGGCTGAGGGGATGGATGAAGGGATGGATGAGTGAAATGATAGATGGAAGGATACATGATAGATAGGTTTGCAAACGGTTGAATATGTTTGGAAATGGCTGGGCTTACTTATATACTATTGCGCGACCTCTGATGTGTCTGTAAAACGTACCTATTGTCCTGAAGTTTTGTCCTGAATTTTGAGCTCCTGTCCTGAATTTGTGTCCTGAATTTTGACCCTTTGTCCTGAATTTTTAAACTCACCGTCCTGAATTTGCACCAATGCCAGTTGGTCACCCTATTCGCTGGCTTGGAGACGGAGCACCGTGCAGAGATGTCTGTCCCTCAAGATAAACAGACAGAACCACTCAGCCGAGAGAGCTGAGGCGCACACGGGACGGGGTATCTGCAGAGGCGCGCTGGACAAGGGATGAAGTCAGAGGGTTGAGCTCACCTATTGCAGACCATTTCCCCCTGGGAGTGAGCCATGGGAAAAATCCTAGAGGCGAGAAATTTAACACGGGCGTCAAGTGGCCCCATGTCATGGGTGTCAACTTCAACCAATCCCCGCTTTTAAATCGGAGACGATTTGCAGGCTGACATTTTGCAATGAAACTACAAGTACCAACATGCAGTTCGCTACTGTTTAACAAGTGACCACTTGGCGGTTTTGACTGCTCTTTCTCTAGTGTTTAGGTCTGTCGAATGGGCATCCGGTGGGATATCAGGTCGTGTTCAAAATACACTGTACTATTTAACGTGCTTACTAATAAAAAGGGCGATAGGTATAGCCATCATTAGTGCAGCAGGTACAGTGGCACCAAGCTCTAAGGATATTGCAAGACACAAACTGACCTGCAATGGTACGCCTCTTCTGGCGCAAGGCTTTGCAACGTGACGCATCTGGGAGATGCGTCACGTAGTAAATACCCTGCACCATGGTGCATCTTTTGCGCCGCCGCTGCGTCACAAAAGTGACGCAACGGCGGCGTAAAAGCAGCGCAAGGGGCTTGTAAATCTGCCCCAAAGTGTCTACATTGTAAAGAAACCAAATATACATAGCTTCATGTTGTTAAATAACTAAAAAAACTAAGATATCTGTGTTTGTTGTAGGAAAAATGGCCACATAAAATGCCGCAAAATTGCCGCTAAATTTCCATATTTGTGCCGCTAAATTTCCATTTTTGTGCCGCTAAATTTGCTAATCCATGCCGCTATATCCTGGGGGGTCTGTAAAATGATACCTCACTTGTGTGGGTGGGCCAAAGTAGAACAGGCCAAAAATTTATTTTTAAGAAATTGTAGCATTCAGGATTGACAAATTAAGCGCAGAGAATTCTACTGTTTTGGGGTCATCCTAGTCACAGGCCTTTGGCCCACCCAAACAAGTGAGGTATCATTTTACTTGGGAGATCAAGGGGAACGCTGGGTGGTAGGACATTTGTGCCGGCACGGAGATCCCACGCAAAAATGTATGGAAAAGTGTTTTTTTTAACCTAAATTTAAGGTTTGCAGGGATTTCTGGGTAGGAAAACATTGGGGGACCCACGCATGCCTTACCTCCCTGGACTCCCCCGGGTGTCTGGTTTTCAGAACTGTTTGGATTTGGTAGTTTCACAAGTTTGCCACCGAGCCCCGGGCCAAAAACTCAGGTGACCCCCAAAAAATAAGGTCGTTTTGCTACAGGTAATTTTTAAGTCTCCACCGTACGATTTGGGCCATTTCCTTTTGCAGCCACTATGCCTACCCACGCAATTGAGGTACCATTTTTATCGGGAGACCTGGGGTAACGCTGGGTGGGAGGAAATTTGTGTGAGCCCAGTGATGCCATGCTTTCCCACACAAAAAAGTGTGAAAAAACAGATTTTTTCAGCTAAAATCGAGGTTTGCAAGGCATTCTGGGTAAAGGAACGTTGGAGGATCCACGCAAGCCATACCTCCTTAGAAGACCCCGGGTGTCTGCTTTTCAGAAATGTGTGGGTTTGGTAGGTTTACCTAGATGGCCGTCTAGCACGGGGACAAAAACCCAGGTAACCCCCCTTGCAAAAGCTGGTGGTTTTGACATAGATAGAGTGAGGGCGATAGATAGATAGATAGATAGAGTGCGATAGAAAGATAGATAGATAGATAGATAGATAGATAGATAGAGGGCGATCGAGAGAGTGAGGGCGATAGATGGATAGATAGATAGATAGATAGATAGATAGATAGATAGATAGATAGATAGATAGATAGATAGATAGATAGATAGATAGATAGAGTGAGGGTGATAGATAGATAGATAGATAGAGTGAGGGCGATAGATAGATAGATAGATAGATAGATAGATAGATAGATAGATAGATAGATAGATAGATAGATAGATAGATAGATAGATAGATAGATAGATAGATAGAGTGAGGGCGATAGATGAGTGAGGGCGATAGATAGATAGATAGATAGATAGATAGATAGATAGATAGATAGATAGGTAGATAGATAGATAGATAGATAGATAGAGTGCGATAGAGGGCGATAGATAGAGTGAGGGCGATAGATGGATAGATAGATAGATAGATAGAGTGAGGGTGATAGATAGATAGATAGATAGATAGATAGATAGATAGATAGATAGATAGATAGAATGCGATAGATAGAATAGATAGATAGAGGGCGATAGATAGAGTGAGGGCGATAGATGGATAGATAGATAGATAGATAGATAGATAGATAGATAGATAGATAGATAGATAGATAGATAGATAGATAGATAGATAGATAGATAGATAGATAGATAGAGTGAGGGTGATAGATAGATAGATAGATAGATAGATAGATAGATAGATAGATAGATAGATAGATAGATAGATAGATAGATAGATAGATAGAAAGATAGAGTGAGGGCGATAGATAGATAGAGTGAGGGCGATAGATAGATAGATAGATAGATAGATAGATAGATAGATAGATAGATAGATAGATAGATAGATAGATAGATAGATAGATAGATAGATAGAGTGCGATAGATAGATAGAGGGCGATAGATAGATGGATAGATCGAGTGAGGGCGCTAGATAGATAGAGAGATAGATAGATAGATAGATAATAGAGTGAGGGCGATAGATAGATAGAGTGAGGGCAATAGATAGATAGAGTGAGGGTGATAGATAGAGTGAGGGCGATAGATAGATAGAGTGCGAAAGATAGATAGAGGGCGATAGATAGAGTGAGGGCGATAGATGGATAGATAGATAGATAGATAGATAGATAGATAGATAGATAGATAGATAGATAGATAGATAGATAGATAGATAGATAGATAGATAGCTTTTATTTTTTTTAAATATTTAATACTTAAATAAAAGCTATTGTAATTTATAATGGCAATAGCTTAAACTTTTGTAAATACCGTTTGTGAAGATTATGTTCAGTGTATTTTATTGTGACGAAAATCCAAGAACAGAAGTGAAATATTAACATCTTTTTGTGACATTTGTAATAAAGCTTGAAACATTGAGAGAACATATTTGAACCAGTTGTTGTTGAATGGTTGCACAGGTTGAAGCTGTGGTGGCGCTGAGTGATGTTGTGGCGGCGACGAGTGATGCTGTGGTAGCACATAGTGATGTTGTGGTGTCCTTGAGTGATGTTGTGATGGTGCTGAGTGATGCTATTGTGATGCGATAGATAGAGTGAATGCGATAGATAGATAGAGGGAGGGCGATAGACAGATAGAGGGAGGGAGATAGATAGATAGAGGGAGGGCAATAGATAGAGGGAGGGCAATAGATAGAGTGAGGGCGATAGATAGATAGATAGATAGATAGATAGATAGATAGATAGATAGATAGATAGATAGATAGATAGATAGATAGAGTGAGGGCAATAGATAGATAGAGTGAGGGCAATAAATAGATAGAGGGAGGGCGATAGATAGAAGTATTGCGATGCCTTACATAATAAGGGTATTAAAAACTCCTTTTATTTCCAAAGAAAGTATTTGCTTTTTAAAAGGCGATATTGCGTTTGTGTGTTTCAAATTGTTTTCTGTTTTAAACATTGAATGATTTATCTCCTTTTAGCAGGATGATAGATTAACTTTAGTTTGAGGTTTGTTTATACTGTTCGGGTTGTATTTCTGAAGGCTGCATTTTCAGAAGAGGAAAGAGAGGAACTGAATGACGACGATGTAGTTAAGAGGAGCGTGATTATCCTCTCCCTGGTAATTGTGTCCAGAGTCCATGTCAGGCATGTCTTTGCTCTGAAGCAATGGGATGGAGTTAGGCGCACAGATAGGGGTGAATAGCAGTCTGGAGTTAGATCCTTTAAGTCATTATAAAATTGCATGTAAAAGGAAACACGCAGAGGGCAGATTTCACAGCTGCTGAAAAAGCGGTTCGTGAAAGTTGGACTGTATTAGCCGAGAGTGAGGACCTGAAGAATGAAGAGGCTGCAGAAAGGAAATGTGGAAGCCAGGTGGTGGGAACACCGGAGCGGCGCAGAACAGTCTCCATGTTCAGTGGGGATACTTTGACGGGACAGTGCGCTCTCTTTCTGACGGAAGAGACGGCGGGCTGAGTCACTGATCCCGGAATTCAGATTTGCTGATGGAAGGCGAGAATCATGTAAAACAAGCAGGATTAGTCTTTGAAAGACGTCCAAACATGTGCGAATCCTACCAAAGAAGCCCAACAATAGTAATGGCAAGGACAGTAAATAAAAGCAGCGACGAACGACAACTGAAAACCAGTAAAAGTCTCTGTATGGTCATCTGCTAGCTTGCGAGTGTTGTGGGCGCACGCGCGTGATATAAGGAAACAAGCTCTCGGCATTGCGTGGTGGGGAACGGGGGAGCGGATTCCTTTGAAGTCTGGGGCGGGGGAACGGATTCCTTTGAAGTCTGATGCCGAGGCTCAGAAGCTTACAAATGGTGAGCGATGTGCACACGCCCGGCTCACATGCACTGTAGGCAATCCGCCTTTGGGTGCATTTTTCAGAGCCCTTACTTTATATCTGGCCAAGCATCCCTAACGGGATGGCTTAGGCTTGACCTAAAAATGACATTAACCCTTTTCTTAAATGACCACAGACTCGAGAGAGTTTAAAAGTTGTATCTATTCAATAATTTTGTGAATCAAGAACCAATACATGTTAAACACCGATTTCTCGAGGAAATAATAAAAAATTAGGACAATAAGTCCTGGTTAAAAAATTCATGATTTAAAAAAAAAAATTTTTGGTCCTCATATGCGACAATCCAAAGGTGTTTGTTACAGTGCATTTTAGGTTGAGAGAACACAATATACACACTAATCCTGCTGGGTGTTCTCTTGCCTTGCTACACCAACTATAAACCTTCATTAGATAGTAGGGGGGCCCCCTCACACCTCCCGTTGGATTTGAATGTCTTAATCCTTGGACCGATTTAATCCTTTATTAACCATGTGAGTTTAAAGCATAACTGGCAAATGGTTCTCAAGTACTGACCCTCTTCATAGAAGCATTTATACAGTCTAGTCTACCGTAGCGTCTGACAGTGTTTAACCAAGCTGCGCAAGACGGTGGAATGCTGGAAACCCAGTTAACACAGATTTCCCTACGAGCAGTAACAATCATGATTAATAACAACTGTTTGAGCGCTTTCTTATTCTTCCCATTAAAGGTATGTTTATCTAAGATCCCCAAAATAATCAAAGGTAAGCTAACCTCTATGTTCATTTTCAGTATTTCCGTCAATATCTTACCCACTTCTAGCCAAAAGGCATTCACGCTAGGGCATAGCCAGAACATGTGCACATCGTCTGCCTTTGACAGCCCACATTTCGGATAGCATTTTGTTTCTCCTCCTAGTCTGGATAACTTCTTTGGGGACCAGTAAACCCTGTGCAAAGTGAATAAGTGGTTTTTCCTTAAAAGTGTGCATTTAACAAACGAGCTAAGTGTGTTCATAGATACTTGCCACAGGGTTGTTAGATCGACGTCTGGAAGGGCCTCTTTCCACTTTTCCTCCAGTCGGATCATATCGGAATCTTCTTCTTGGACTAACATCCAATACCATTTAGCAGTTTCCTTTTTTATTGCAGGATTGTCGTGTAAAGCAATTTCCCACTCATTCGAGGTTCCTACCGATGGTTGGCTTTAGGCCCAGCTAGTTAATTGCAAGTATTTGAATTTTGACAATGAGTTGTTACTCTTTTGTGATAGATAGTCCCACAAAATTTGCCTCTGTTCGTCAATTAATTGGCCCCAGTTTTTTAAATCCGACATCCATTAGTGGGGTAGATAGGGAGTCCTGTAAACATAGAGGAGTCCCAGGGGATTTCCAAATTGGAGCAATTTGGCTATAATAGGGTAATTTCAAGATTCTCCTAACCTAAATCCAAATTCTGCATGCCGAGTTTAGTACCTTCAGGCGAATTGTTTTTTAAAATTTAGGATGCTGGTATTTAACCAAGAAGTAGTTACCTTGTTCTGCTAAATCTGCAGTTAATGCTCCTAAACAGGGTCGTGATAACTGAACGCGTTTAGTTAAAAGTGATCTAATGTTTTTAGCTGGAAAGCCCAGCAGTACAGCAGGAAGTCAGGTAAAGCCATCCCCCCGCCTACCTTTTTTTTCGAAGTTTTTTCCAAGCAATTCTTGGATTTTTATTAGCCCATATGAAGCTTGTCAGATCACCTTGTAGTTTCTTGAACCATTTTAACTCAAAATATAACTGCAGAGCGTTAAATACAAACGTAAACTTTGGTAAGATCATAATTTTTATCAAATTTACCATGCCAATAATCGATAATGGCAGGGTAGACCAGGTTTGCAACAAATTTTTAGTTTGTTTCATCAGTTTAAAAAAATTAATCTGCGCCATTTCTTCCAGGGATTTATTTACCTGGACTCCTAGATATCTTATTTCTTTTTTCACCATTTCCCTCAAAGTAGAGTCAAGATGGGTGTTCCAGGTCATTATCTCTGTTTTCCCTTCGTTTATCTGAAATCCGGCAATCGTGCCGAAATCTTTTAATAGACCTATTATAATTGGAAAAGATTCTGTGGGGTTTTGCGTGTATATTATTAAGTCGTCAGCGTAGAGATCCTCTTTTTTATCCCAGCCTTGATATCTAAATGGTATAATTGACCCTTCCTTCCTTATCCTCCTTGGTAAAGGCTCTATATATAGGTTAAACCGCAGAGGGGATATGGGACAACCCTGCCGGATACCCCTGCCTATTTGCAGCTGTTGAGTAAGGGCGCCATTTATTAAGATTCTTGCAAAAGGGCATGTGTAAATGTTTTTTATAGCATTGATGAAGTTGCTCCCCAACACATTTTGTAATAAAACAGCATGAAGAAAGGGCCAACTAACCCTGTGAAATGCCTTAGCAGCATTGACAGTCAAAATGGCTAAAAGGAGGTTTTTATCTGTGGCCAGATATATGGCGCATACATGATCGTGTGTTAAATCAGTCAGCTGTCTATTTTTCATAAACCCTTTCTGTGACAGTCCTATTAGATCTCCCAATATTTTATCCAACCTTTTTGCCAGTATACTCGTTGTTGGACTTGGCCCATTTTCCCCCAAAATTTCTGGTTTTTTGCCCCCCTAATTTAGGATGTCTCCCCCATGGTAAAGGAAGTTGTATAGGCCATATGTGGTGTGAGATGCCCTGTTTAATGTGAAAATGTAATTCCATGATGTGTGCACTTATTAACCCCCCCATTGTGTATATGTACCCTGGTAACGTGACGCATTTAAAATGGATGCCCTGGCTATGTGTTGTGCCACCTGACTGCAGTAGGTTAGTGGTCTGTATGTTAGGTACCAAGCCCTCCCTGCTTTTGGAGAGAAAGCCTGGCACCCAGCGTGCTCTACTCCTTCCCCAGAGCCAGTTGGAACTAGTTCCCCTGAGAATTCTAGAAGGCTCTTGCACTGCCTGGTAGGTGGGGTGAAGTGCATATAAATAAGGGGTATGTGCCACCATGTGCTGAGACAGAGCAGGGACAAGAACGCGAGGGGACCTGCTGCCAGGGAATACCGCCACTTGGGCCTGTGTGCTGGACCCTGCACTTATCTAGAACCCCTCTGCTGTCCCCAGGGCTAGTGGAAGCCCCACTGCAGGAGTTCAGGCTGCTGTGTAGGAGGAGGGCCACGCTACAGTGGAGAATGGTGAAAGCCTACCGCCCTGTTTCGATGAGTTCCCACTAACTTCTGACTGGGCCCAGTAGTGCCTGCTGCTCTGTTCCCTGGCTCCTGGAGAAGGTGTACCATCCTAGGTCCCTGAGGCTGCCGGGACCTTGCGCCACGCAAGCGCTGTGCCTAAAAGCCCCTGAAGCAGAGAGAGCACCGTATTGGGGCTGGACTGGACCCCCCGCCCCCAGGAGGTGAGGAGCGTTACCCTGGGGCTTGCTATTGGGACTGCCTGCCACCCCTAAAGCGCTGTGCTGTGAAGACGCTGTTGCCCTGCGAAGCGCTACCTGGCTGGAGGTGCTACTGCCTGATCTGCTGTGTAGCCCTGGATGAGTGCTGCCTGCTAAGCACTATACTGCATACTCCTCAGTGCTATACTAAGGGAACTGTTGCCTCCCAAGGTGCTGGACTGCTGCAAGCGCTGTGTGGTCTCGAAGCGCTTTGTATGCCCCGGGCTAATGTGCGTGGCTGGGGCCAGGAGAACTGTCCTATTGAAGAGCGCCGCGGGTGCCTACACCGCGTATTTGCGCCTTACTGCCAACCTGAATACAAGCGGGTGCCTACGCCGCGTGTGGCGCGATTAATTAACCCCGCTTATTGCCGCCCTTTCCGTGACTATGTGGAAACCAACGGGAGCCTACCCCGTGGTTTGAACATCGAAGCGGAGGGAGCCTACCCCTCATTGCCGCCAGGGGAAAACTCACCGCAATCACCGCTGCAGCCCAGGCGCTGGGGAGAGTGAGCCCTGGGGATCGGGAGCGCTGTGCGCCAGGGAGATGTGAGGGGAGCAGAGCAGACTTCGCCGCGCGGAGAGAGAGGAAGAGGCCCCGCTGAGAAATCTCCACCGCGGCCCCGACGCCTGAGGAGGGCTGCCGCGGGATTACAGAAGGCTGCGCTGGGCCTTGGAAGTTGACACGATCCACCATCACGTGGCTGGGGCGCTGGTGATGTCACCGGCCGCGACCCCCCCAGCCGCCGCACACGGATTGGCAGCTGCCGCCACTCCCCCGGAAGCCGTGCGCTGATTGGCCGCCCGCCGGGAAGAGGAAGTTGAAGTAGTGGTAGCGGGGCCCCCATGGTATCGAGGGAGCCCCGTGGAGGGAGACCGGAGTGGGAGCTCACCCCGCCGGCCAGTGCCCCGCGAGAGGAGCGGCGTGCCACCTGCAGGGCTCTGTGTGGCGAGGGAGCCCTGCTGTCAGGTGAACCGGGAGTGCCGGAGTGAGCAGGGAGATCCCCACAGAGCAGGGGATGGTCGAGGCACAGATCGGTGCCTGTCCCCCGCTAGAGACCGAGGGAGGCTCAGAAGAAGCCCGGTGAGTGGGGACTCAATCAGACTGTGTTGGGGGTATCGGGGCATACTGTCGGTGCCCATCCCCCGGTGACAGTGTCAGGGCTGGACTGCTCCTACGCGACTGCCCCGCTGGACAGAGGTCAGTCGCCATCGCTGGGGGCCTGGTTAACTTGAGGGCCTCACTACCCAGGATGCCTGACATGGTGGGAAGGGGCTATGAGGGAAATGCCTGAATGCTTTACGCCCCCGGTCTAGGTTTGTTGTCTGCAGGCCCACGCGGATGCACCAGGGGTTTATGTTAATGAAAGAGGTGCCCCTGTCAGAATGCCTGATGTTTAAGCCCTGATACCCATATGTTAATGGAGGAGATAAAGCCTGCTCAAGAGGTTGCGGCCCCTGCCAGACGTTAAGTTGTGGCCCCATGTTAAACCTGATTTAGGCCTATGCCCGATGTTAATGCTGGGTGCTTAGGTTACCGCGCCCCCTGCTCAGGATTGGTCGTGCCTACACTGGTGTACCTAATGTTGCCTGGTGACATTGAGGTGCCCTGCCTAGCGATTAGGCCCAATGCTCATATGATTATACCTGTCTAGGCCTGATGGTAATGTTATACGCCTATGGTTCCTTTTTGCAGGAGACGCTAATGCAGGTCATACTGTGTGTTATGCCTAATGTTTACCTTTATGCAGAGTGCCCGCTGTTATGTCTACTGATGTTCTATACCCTACGAGGTTGCTTTATGTTTTTCCCTACAGCCTGTAAACTAATGGACTCACCTTGCTTTCCCCATTTTCCCTCTAAATAATTCCCCTGGTATACATTGCCCTGGCGCCAGTTGGCGCCCCATTGTGATTACTGTGTTTTATGTTTGTATCTTTGGTACAATACTAAGGTTATTCTTTTTCATCCAAACTGGTGTTGTGTTTCTTTTTGTGCTGTGTCTGGTGTGTCGTTTGTGGGTACTGCGTGGATGCTTCACACATTTCCTCAGGAGTTTGGCCTGCCCGCTCTGCACCATGCTACCCCCCGTAGAATTTTGTTACCCCATTTCTAACACTCGTAAATATTTTGTAATCATTGTTGAGTAAAGAAATAGGGCGATAGGACTGACAGTTTTTAGGATTTTTATGGGGTTTTAGGATGAGGGTTATTGTGGCCTTATTCCAGGATTCCGGTATATGTTCTTTATTTATATAGATAGAATTAAATAAAGAGGTTAATGGATGAATCATTTCATTCAATAAAAAACCTTATAAACTTCACTAGGAATCCCATCGGGCCCAGGTGCTTTCCCACTCCTCAGGCATAATTAAGAAAAAGAGGTTTGCCAGTAAGCTGGCGCATTACGAGTACGGTGAGGCATGTGGAAGGTTATTGGCATGGAAAACCAGGGCTGACCTAACTAGGAACTCAATACAAGAGATAACCTTAGGGGTTTCAGGTGGAAACTGTTCGGATGGCACTGATATTGGGGTTGCTTTTACCAACCTTTTTCAAGATTTATATAAGGAAGAGATTCCATTATCCACCGAACAATTGAATACTTGGTTTTTAAGTGACCCTCTCCCAAAATTGATATCAGATAAGGAATCTCTACTTAATAACCTTATTACATCTGAAGAAGTATCTTCAGCAATAAAACATTCCTGATGACAGTACCTGGAAAGGGTGGAAAAAAGGGAAGCACAAGGACATTATACGCAAAATTATATTTACCTAGAATGGTGTAAGGACCAACCCCAGGCCAAGGAGCTGGAAAGGGGACTCCCGATAAGTCAGGAGCCAACGGATTAGGACAGGTTCAGGACAGGATAGATGACTTCTTCTAGATGCAACGCCAGCGTCGCACCCCTCTCTGGCACTACTCTCTTCGATTCTTCCTCTTCTTCAGAATTTCTTCCGCGTTCCCCTTCTGGATGACTGGATTCTTCTTCAGCAATGTCTCTGTCTCTTCTCTCCCTCACTCTCTCGCTCGGATCTCCTATCAGAGTGCTCGAACAGCGTCTCTGACCTCTGTAGCCTCCGCCGTCATCTGCGTCGGTGATGGGTCTGACAGTCTGCGTCGGGTCTGACGGATCTGTGACATCTGCGACATCTAACTGACTAAGCCTACCTTTGTTATACTATTCTATGTGCATGTACCACCCCCAATGTTTCAATATTCATGAAAACCCCTACTTCTGATTGGACAAGATGGGGAGAGGTTATCACACCATACTAATGTAATGCTTTTTCTTTAGTTCATTGTTCAATATTGCCGGCCCTTAATTTTACTTTCCCAAGCTTTATTCCCACCCGCATTTCACATTAGGAACAAATACAATGTATGCAAGTTTTTACTTCATTCTTCCCCTCTTCTGGTTGAGAGGTGAGGTTCCAAAACGCTTCATTGCTAGAGCGTCCTTGGCTGAGTTTCAAATGCACATAATGGATCCGGACGGGTTTGGGTGCGCTTGCGCACAGGTAAGATGGGATAGGGATTTCAGTCACCCTCCGGGCCCAATTATGAACTAATAATAAAGTCAAAGAAAAACATATTAAAATACAGAAATAAATGAATGCACTGTATACCACTTATTCATACTCTAATCCCATTACCTTATTTAATCTTTTTGCATTAGCAATTTAATAAAACATACAAGTTTTAGTTTAAGCATATCATGTGCATTAACATGTGAGTCTCAAGCAGCCAAAAGTTTCCCCTCCAAAGCAAAGGACGTAATACCACATAGATGCAGTAGACGCATGTGCAGAAAGCACCAGCGTTTTCGGCAGCCATTTTAAGTCACTCAAGTTAATGGTTAGTAATACACATATGCAAGTTTCCCCTAGATTGTGTAAAAAGAAATGTAATGCAATATTAGTATTTACAAACATGTTGGTTACAGTATTGCACATTATTTAAGAGGATTGCATCCAAGCAAGTTTCTTTCATACAAAACTTTGCTCCATCACCACAAGGTAACCCTTTCGAGGAGCACAAGGACGAGGTCTTCCATCATATAGAGGAGGATACCAACAATATTGGTATCCCTCTTACATCTCATCTTCTCAACCATATCGGCCTCAGTACACCCAGCATCAGCCAGAATCTGCTGCATATTCCAGATCTGCCCCCAGAGGAGGAGCAAGGTTATAGGGGAAGGATTCCTTGTGTCGCCAATGACAATTTTCAGGCTCCGACTATCCCTTCCCTATTTCTTCACAGGTTACCTTAGGGGAAAAAAATCTATATGCATCTGCAATATTGGCAGAAAATAGCAACAGACCAGTGGGTTCTCGATCTAATTTAGTTTGAAAACATATTTTATTGTCAGACTGCACATATGTTGCAGGGCTCTGCACTCCAGAGACAACTGCAGTATCAAACATTACATCAGCCGGAAAGCAATCGACTTTTCTTTTTGTAAAATGAGCAAATAAAAGACATAACTATGCATATAAAACTACCGTTCCGCCCCCCAACTCGCCCCCTCCCTCACACACTCCTCCACAAGGTCCACAGAGTCCAATCTACAAACAACCTCCATAGCACAGAGGAATAGCTGCATATGTACACCCACCCCCCGGGACTCCCCACCCCAAGCCAAAGACATAGGTCCCATCAGTCACTCCCACTGAAGATCTTCTGTTACAACAGGAGGCTCTAGCCACAGACCACGGTATTTTGCCCAGCGCTTCCATATTTTATAGTGCTTTCGTGGGCATCCCCTGGCAACAAAGATTGGCTGTTCCAATCCCATACAAAAGTCCAGACTATTTTTCCACGCTGCCACAGACGGAGCCTTTGGATCTTTCCATGCCCTGGCTATATCCCATTTTGTCAATGTGAGGCCAAGCTGCATCAGATGTCTTTTATACACATTGCAACGTACCCTCTCCATGACGTGCAGCAGGGTGAACTGTGGGGTACGTGGGAGCTCCCACCCCAAAACATCCGACAAGCAGGCAAAGACCCCCCTCCACGACCGATCCAGGGAGCCACAGCACCAGACGGTATGCAGAAACGTGCCCTCCTCCCGGCCACATTGGAGACACTCCGGGGAGGCAATCAGCCCCTCCCGCCACAGCCGAACCCTGGTGAAGTAGACCCTGTGTAGGTATTTAAATTGAAAGAGGGGGATACGCATTGCTATGGCCACACCCCTGGGGGCGACCAGAGCCTCCATCCAATCCTCCTCCTCAAGTATGCTCACATCCTCCTCCCATGTCTCCCGGAGCTTCTGCAGTGTAGGGGAGCAATGCTTGACCAGGGACTGATAGATTCGGAATATCTTCTTTGTCTCCAGTTCCCCCATAAACACTTTTGCTTCCAGTGGACTAAACTCAGGGAGAGACTCTAGTCCCTCTATGCTAGGGGACAGTGCATGGCGAAACTGGAGGTACCGAAAGAACTGGGAACGGGGCATGCCAAATTCCTTTTGTAAGTCTTGAAAGGACTTGAGGATCATGCCCCTCAGAACAACCCCAGGGTCGAGATTCCAATGACATCCCATCCCTGGAAGCCCTGTAGTGCTGTGAGGCTGGGCAAACGCCAGTTGTTCCACAGGGCAGTTTCCCCGGTCAGGGTATTCCACCACCCCATGCGACGTAGTGCTTGCCTCCAAAGTGGTAACACCACGCGCGTGACCGATGGCAGCGCACCCCGCAGCAGTGCCGAGTAAAGAATAACGTGCAGTGTGTGGGACCCCATAAGGTCGCGTTCCAATACATACGCTGGGTCCCCCCTGTCGCCATACCACCTCTCATTCAGGACCAGTAGGTGCGAGGCCTGATAGCATGAGAGGATGTCCGAGGTCGTCACAGCTCCACCCTCCCACAAAAACTGCCCGAGCACAGAATTTACCAGCCGGAACCATTTAGGCGGGATCGGATACGGGTGATTCTGCAGCTGGTAAAGCAGACGAGGGAGCGCTACCATCTTAAAAATTTCTGATCTACCATAGAGTGTCAGAGGCATACATGACCAGATCTTGAGATCTGCACGAACTCGCTCCCACACCGGCACCAGATTCTGCTCCCAGGAGATGGCCGGCCCCTCCAAGAGAAACACACCCATATATTTGAGGCCCCACCACCACCACCTGAAGCGTGGATGCCCAATCACCGCTCCCCCCGCACCCACAGCGTGGATTTGCGGGGTTTCATGTTTAGCCCCGATGATTCCCCAAAGATCTGCATTATCCGCAGGAGGCACGGCCCGTCCTATCCAGATCCGTAAGAAAAAAAAGGACATTGTCCGCAGCATATAATGACAGCCCTGGAGCCCACTCAAAGCCCCTTAGCTGTGAATCTATGCGCACCCACGCCGCTAACGGCTCCATAGCCAGAGCGGATAAATATGGCGAGGGGGGCAACCCTGCCTGGTGCTGCGCCTGATAGGGAAACTAGAAGAGACCGCTCCCGCCACCTGAACCGATGCCGTCAGATCTGTATATTGGAGTGACAGGTAGGACATGAAATGGGGGCCGAGATAAAGCTGTGGCAGCAGTGCGAACAAATAGACCCAGCTCAAAGAGTCGAATGCCCTGTCCATGTCGGCCAAGAGGAACGCCGCCTGCTCCCCGGTCCGCCGGACAGTCGCCATCGCCACCTGTGCCCGCTGTATATTGTGCCTGGTCGCCCTCTGAGGCATAAATCCGTCCTGATCCAGGTGTACGAGCGCTGAGATATGTGGTAGGAGCCGTTTAGCCAACACCTTGGCCAAGACTGTGGCCTCCATGTTCAAAAGAGAGATGGGACGTAGGAGGCATGGTGCTCCGGGGGCCGACTCGGCTTATGAAATGCCACCACTTCCGCATGCCTCTAATCCGGGGGGGAGCCTACCCTGTTCCCTAGCCTCCTCCAAGTCTGCCCGGTAGTGAGGGGCTATCTGCAAATTGTATTGTTTGAAGAATTCACTTGGGAACCCATTTGGTCCAGGAGCCTTCCCAGAGTTGAGCTCGCCCAAGGCCGTGCCCAGTTCCTCATCTGTCACAGGGAGTTCCAACCAGTCGGGCACCTCATCTGACACCGCCTTAGGTGGCAAGTCTGCTATGAACTTGTCCACCATATACTTTGGCAGGCACTCCCGTGGGGCATAAAGGTCCACATAGTATGCAGCGAAACTCTCCGCCAGTGCCCCCGGGTCTGTAATCGGAGCTCCCGCCTCGTCTAATATACCCGGGAGGGTCAGAGCATGGAAAGTGCCTTGACAGAGCCGATGTAGCATTTTCCCGGACTTGGCCCCCCACTGACATATTCTGCTGCGCGTTGCCAACCAACCTGCCGTGCCTCATCCAACAGAAGAGCAGCATAGGATTGCTGCGCCAGGAGCAGCTGCCCCAACGCCTGGCCCTCGCCCTCCCCCGACTCTGGCGCTCAAGTGCCTTTATCTCTGCCTCGGCCCGTACCAACTCCGCCTTGCGTCGCTTACGAGCCGCGGCGCACCAGGCAATGTCCACCTCACGCAGGGTGGGCTTCAAAGCTTCCCACGGCATCCCCGGCGCTAGAGACAGATCCCTCATTCCCGATGAGATAGTTAGCAATAACCTTGCTCATGTTTTTCCCGAAGTCCTCCTGCTGCAGGTGCCACACTGAAAGGCGCCAACGGAATGGCCTGCCCATCCGGAAATCAACGGACACTGGGGAGTGATCCGAAAGCCTGCGAGGGAGGATCTCCGCCGACTCCACCCTTCCAGCCATTGCACGGGGAACGAAAATGTAGTCTAGTCTGGAAAAGGATTTGTGGACTGCTGAAAGATATGTGTATTCCTGCTTGTCCCCATGTAGGCACCGCCATGTGTCCACCCAGTCTAAGCCCACCACCATATCATGCAGTTTCGTTGACTGGCCACTGCCCGCCCCCCCAATCCTGTGCCTGTCCTTGACCACATCCAGAACATCGTTCCAGTCCCTAGCCACCACTGACAGCGCGTCGGGTATGCCCGCCCACACGGTAAACAGTTTCTCAACCAGTGACCACTGTAAGGGGAGTAGGGCGTAGACGCAACCCAGTATCAAAGGGTCCTCTCCGACCATGCCCTGCATGAACAGGTTTCGCCCCTGCATATCAGCCCACTGTTTGGAGTGAACGTAAGGGATTCTACGATACACTAGAATGGCCACCCCCCTCGAACCCTTCGTGAAGCTGGCATGGAAAACTGTCTGGTACCCATACCACTGCAAACACAGGGCCTTCGTACCGAATAGGTGGGTTTCTTGTAACAAAAGAACGTCAGCTCTTGCCCTCTTTGCCTGGCGCAAAATAGCCCCTCTTATAATTTTATCTAAGACCCCGCACACGTTCCAACTGAGAATACGAAGGGTACCCGGGGGCACCCGATCATCTTCAGAGCAACCAGCCGCCATCAGGGAACGGACTAGACCATAGCACAGGCAAAGGGCCGTGAAAGCGTGCACAAAAAGTGTAATAAACCCCTTGTGGAAGTGCGACTCGTACCCAAAAACAATCCCCCCCCAACAAACCACCCACCCTATACCTCAAAACCACTGAAGTACCTGTCGCGGCAGGGTGGGCACCCCATCCCCAACGGAGAGACGGGGGCCACCCCAACCAATGGATCCCCAACTTATGGCCCATAGCCTCTGGGCCCACCCCCAACCAGCATCTAACAGGTGGGGATACAGCCCATGTTCAGACTCCCCCGACCTAAGCAGTGTAAAGCTTGCACCCAAGCAACTAGAAGAGCACAGCAGCACCACTTGGATGACACAGTTCAGGGTTCCAAAGTCTGCTGGCCAGTAGCAGAGCCCACCGGGACTTGGAGCGTCTCCGGGATCTGGATCGTCCAGCGCCCCTCCTCTGCTGTCCCCGGAGTCCCTTGGGCGCGACCTCACTCGCGGAGGAATCCGAATCCCCCCGGCAGTGTATGCACTCTCACTCAAACTGTTTCGTCCGTCCATCTGAAAACTTCCTCCGGTGTGTCAAAGAAGTGGGTGCAGGTGCGGAACACCACCCGCAGGCGACCTGGGAACAAGAGTGCATAAGGCAGCTTGAGATCTTCGCGGCCATAAATGAATGACGTTGTTGCTGGACCAGCCGTGTGTAATCCGGAAATATTAAAATTCGGTCGTTCTCATAGAGCAGGGGTTCCTTGGCCAAGGCCTGTTTCAGTATGGCGTCGCGATCTGGATAGTTTAAGAGTTTGGCTATCACTGGCCATGGGCGGGCCCCCGCCGGGGGTTTCTGGATCAGTGCTCTATGAGCCCACTCCACCACGAAGCATCGGGACATGGCCTCCGGAGGCAGCCAACTCTCTAGCCACTGGGTAAGAAATCATTCCATGTTACCATTTTCGCATCCCTCCGGAAAAACCACAAACCGTCCAGTCAGGATCCTCCACGGTGGCCCTCAGAGGCATTCACTTAGTCCGGGCCAATCTCGCCACCTGCAGGGTCCACACGCCGTGCGCACCCGGTCCTGCTGACCGCCAATGCGTTCACACATAAAAACAGCGGGGGTCCTCTCCCACGCTCATCCCAGGCCACATGAAGCACCTCGCTGCCACCGGGAACCCCACTGATGCTGCAGGAAAATGTCAAGCGGGGGGGGGGTGAAGCCAGGCTGACGACAGGCCTCACTGCACCCCACCACCCGGCTCGATAGTGCCGCCGAGCTGCCCAGGCACCCCAGGCGTGGGGGGAAGCACCACAATATCCCGCCAACAGCCGCTGCCTCCGCCGAGGCTCTGGTCTCCAGGGGGTACCCCAACGGCCCAGCAGGATCGGGCGCAGATCCTCGCTCTGGCCTCTCCCGGCCGCTCCTCACCTGCGCGGCTGATGCCTGCTGCCTCGTCCACTCCTCCGCTCCCGGCACAGGGTGCCACAGCCACACTCCAGACCGCCGTCTCTGCCTCACTGCACCGCTGGACTCCCCTCCACAGCCAGCAGTCGCCCGCAGACGATCGTGTCAGGTTCCGACCTCCGGCTCCCCAGGCCCGATCTCCCGGCTCCTCCGCCGCGCTGCAGGTCGCACTCCACATGAGCCCCGCCCGCTTGGCTCGCCGGTGCCCTAGGTGCCTCAAAGTCGCAACGAGTGTCCCCAGGGGCTTGTCTGGAAAGTCAGGGGAACAAGGATAGATGAAGGATATTTAGCGGGCTGGATGGAGCTCACTCAGCAGACGTCCGTCATGATGGCTCGCCAAAGCACGCCCCCGATCTAATTCAGTTTGGCCATACTCTGGAGTTTCTTCAAATTCCACTATGCACTCCACCTGCTTGGAAGCGGCGAAACATCTACATCTCCTGCGTTTGGAGGTCCTTTTGATGGTCCAGAAAGAGGCATTAGAAGCAGTTCCTGTGTCCCAAAGAGGAAAAGGGTTCTACTCCTGTTTCTTATTGCGGCAATGGCGACCTATTTTGGATTCGAGGACTCTCAACACCTACCTCAAAAAACAGTCCTTCCGCGTGGTCACATTGCAGGACATTTTATTACTTCTAAACCCAGAAAATTGCATAGCCACTCTTGACCTACAGGACACATATTTCCACAACCCCATTCATACCTCCCACAGGAAGTATCTGCAATTTGCTATAGCTAGGCCCCACTATTAATTCAAAGTTATGCTTTTCAGCCTGTAGTCGGCACCAGGAATATTCACCAAATGTTTTGCTCCAGTGGCAGCCTTTCTGAGGAGACAACGACATCAGGTGTTCCCTACTTGGATGACTGGCTGATCAAAGCACCATCAGTACCAGCAGGCAAGTCGTCCACAGCAGCTTGCACAGGCTGTTCGCAAGTTTAGGCCTTACCTTGAACAAAGAGAAGTCAGTCTTACACCCTTCCACAAACATCACCTTTTTGTGGGCATTTCTGGACACAACTCTTAACAAAGCCTATCCATCTCCCGAAAGGCAGACAAAATTGATGTCGTTAGCTCAGCTAATCCGAGGAGAAAAAGGTCGCTTTCAGTTCGCCATTATAAGCCTCTACAAGGAACAATGTCATCTTCCTTCCCTCTACTTCCCTTTTGTCATCTAAGACTGTGTCCTCCTCAAGAAGAGCTAGACTTTAAATGGCGTCAAGCAAAAGGAACTTTCGAGGATGTCATTACAATAACACCAGAAATGGTACGGGTCATCTCTTGATGGACCAAGTGAAGAAATATTTCAATCAGTCTCTCTTTTCTTGCCACTTCCTCTCCGCTCATAATCACCACTGATGCTGCCCTAGAGGGATGTGGATCCTTTCTGCAGGATCTCCAGGTTAGTGGTCATTGGCAGCAGCAACATTGGCATCTCCACCTCTACTTACTGGAGCTCAGAGCGGTGCGTTTAGCCTTGCAAGCTTTCCTTCCAAAAAAAACAACACAACCCCGATGCATTATGTCAACAAGCAAGGGGGCACCAGATCTCATCTCCTTTCTCAGGAGGCACATTGACTCTAGGAATGGGCTATACAAAACTGTGTCTCTTTAAGAGCAAAACACCTTCTGGGAGATCAGAACACAACAACAGACATGGGAATTGCATCAGGGGACACTCAACAACATCTTTCTCCCGTGTGGCAAACCAACAATAGATCTGTTTACGACTCCGGAAAACAAGATATGCCAGTAATTAACAAGTTCTGCATCACTATCCGGGATCTTGGGGGAATGCGTTTTTGATGGCATGGTCAGGCACATTTGCCTAAACTTTTCCACACATTCCCCTCCTGGCAAGGTTGCTGATGAAGAGGAAGACAGAACCCTGTAGGAACATCCTCATGGCACCATTTTACCCGCATCAGCATTGGTACACGAAACTCCTCTTGCTTTGGGAGATACAGCCCATTCTCTTGGATCCCATTTCGTCACTTCTGACAATGTCCCTGGACAAGTGCTACATTCATTTCCTTAATCGCTTTGATTAGCGGCATAACTCCTGAACACCGGGAGTTTGACCACCTAAAACTCCCATCTGAAAGCAAGGAGATTCTCTCCAGTGCCCGGGCACAAAGCAGTAACAAAACATATAGAAGGAAGTGGACGCGATTTTGCCTGTGGTGTCAGGAATTGGACGTACATCCTTTCTCTTCTTCGCTGCATGAGATCCTTCCTTACATACTTTTTTTGACCAAAATCTGGAATGGCTCCCGCCTCCATTAAGGTCCATCTTGCTGCAATTTCTCATTTTAGAAGAACCTCTTCAGTACCCTCTTTATGGTCAGTGAGAATCATTAAACAACATGAAAGGGCTGTTTAGGGTCTTTCCACTAGTCAGACCTCCTCCACCACTCTGGCATCTTAACGTAGTCCTGTCGCAGCTCATGAGACATCCTTTTGATCCTAGCCATAAAGCTGATCTCAAGTTTGTATCATGGAAAGTGGCTCTGCTTCTAACGTTGACATCTGCTAGAAGAGTCAGTGAACTACAGGCTCTTACTATCCAGGAACCATTTCTCCAATTCAGGGATGACAGTGTGGTCCTGCGTATCAAGCCTAAAGTCATTCTGAAAGTTCCTTCGGACTTTCACTTGAATGAGCCTCTTATCCTTCAAACTTTCTTTCCGCAACCTACAATGGAAAAAGCACTCCATTCATTGGATATACTGCATTGTCTTAAAATCTATCTTCAAAGAACAAAAGCCTTCCAGAAATCACCTCAACTCTTTGTGGCCCATCAAATAGGCTATCCCTTATCCAAGCAGAATATTGCACGTTGGATCTCAAGTCCTATTCAATACTGCCATCAATTTGCAGGAAAACCTCCCCAGGCGCCTGTGCATGCCCATTCGACAAGAGCGGTCTCTGCCTCAACTGCTCTGTTTGCTGGAGTACCCATCCAGAATATCTAGAGATCTCCAACACGGAAGAGTACCCACACCTTTAACAAGCACCACTGCTTGGACTCTACGGTTTGCAGTGATACAGCAGTGGAACAAACGGTGCTGAGAAAACTATTCCAGTAACAGTGAGCTTTCTCCTTGAACCCTCCTTCCTTTCTTCTTTAACACTGCGCGCAATTTTTTTTTTCATCTCTAATTTACTGTTTTCCTCCTATTCCCTATTACTTGATAAATGTCAGTCAGTCAGAATATCTTTATTCGACTTGTTCCAAGTCATACAAAGAAACAAAAACAATAAAAGCATTCCATGCGATACTTATTCCTACATTTTCCTAGAAAACAACAATCTAAGTGTACAGTTAACAAGTTATATGCTTGGTTAAAAAGATTTTACATTTCATGTCAAAAGAACATAGTAAAACCATTAGCTTTAAGGCGAAATTTGGCCGACAGCTTTCACCCTTGCAGCGGCCACCAGAAAATTAGCAGTGCAGAAAGTAATGCGAGGATTTGACAGAAGTTGTAAGAAGAGCAGGGCCGGGCGCACCTGTGTGAAGCCGGCTTCTTTCAAGATGGGAAGCAAATATTTTTTCCTCTGCTCTTGGTACAAACTACAAAACATGACAAAATGCATTGTATCCTGCACGGAAAAATGGTCGCAGCTACAGGGAGGGGCTAAATCAGGCTTCTGCCAACTCTTAAAAGAACCCAAATAAAAATGTAACAGGTTAAACCTGAACTTAGTTAATAAAAACCTGTGATAGGGGAATGTAACGAAACTGAGATAAGGTGCAAGTGAAAATGCGCTAACCAAAAGGCTGTGTGCCCTTACTGCTGGTTTCAACAGTTCGTGTTCCTCACGGCTCGCTTCCTTCCTTTCCCTAAATGATTTTTTTATAAAGTCTATATCCTGAACCCTAATTTTCTCTGGGGATGAAAAAAGTTCCGGGCGGCCCAAATCTGTAAATGATTTGACTAAATAGGCCAGCCATGGAATGCTACTATATTTGTCCAGCGATAAGACATCATGTAGAATTTTATGGTTCAAGGGGAGATCTTCGTTCAACCACATTTTCAACCACAGGATCAGGGGGGCTAGACTCAATGTATCTGACAGATAGGGTAAGCCCACCTCTTTGTGAATAGAATAAGTTGGGGTTGACTGTGGAACAGAGAGCAGGGATCTAATAAATCTATTTTCTGCTCTCTGTATAGGGTCAAGGTTTACATACCCCCACAAAGGGGAACCATATAGCGCAATGGCCACAGGTTTACACTTATATATTTTTAAGAGAGCTTCCATGGGCCTAGCCCCTAACTTGCCAGCGAAACCCAAGAGCGCTGATGATGATCTGATTACAGCCAGCCTCTTTGCTCTTATCTATGGGTCCCAAGATCCTTTCTGGTCGAACAATACGCCCAAGTAGGGGAATGTAGTTACCTTAGAGACGGGGACCCCCCTGCAAAAGAATGTTTTATGTCTTTTTTTAGTGCACTCACGCCCCATTACCATCGTATGTGACTTAGAGACATTTACCTTAAGGTCCAAATTATCCATAAAAGAACCGAAGGCGTCCAGAAGGTGCTGGAGGCCAACACCAGTGCGAGCGATCAACACAGCGTCGTCCGCATACAGGAGTGCCGGAATTTGGGCACCACCTGCACACGGGACGTCAGCTTCCTGGCCCCGCAGATGTACACCCAGACCATTAATGTAGATGGTAAAAAGCAAGGGGGCTAATATACAGCCTTGCCGTACCCCCTTTAAAGATTTAAACAGTGGGGTACATCTGCCATTATTTGACACTCGGACAGCTGCAAAAAGCTCCTGATGCAGAGTGGCCATGAACGTGACCAAGGCTTCGTCAATACCCATCTCCAACAAGATCAACCATAGTTTTGTCCTATTGACCAGGTCAAAGGCCGAGGAGAGGTCCATGAATGCAAGAAACACGGAACCCTCCTTGGCCACAGTGTATTTAGAGATAAGTAAATGCAGATTAATACATTGTTCAATGGTCCCTTTTCTTTCTCTAAAGCCATATTGTAGTTCAGACAGCCCACCACAACTCTCAACATTCTCCCTCAGTCTGAATAAAAGTACTCTACCCAAGATTTTTATGGTTGAGTCCAAAAGGGATATGGGCCTATAACACGCGGGATCGTCCCGCTGGCCTTTGTTTTTGAAGATAGGGACAATGGTAGATGTGGCCCATGAGGCAGGGGCTAGGTTACCATTAACTGCGTTAAACACATTTGACAAAACCTCCGCCCACAGTTTTGGTGAGTACATAAAAAAGTCAGCAGGGACTCCATCAGGGCCAGGTGCCTTGTATTTTGTAGTTGCCAATAGAGCTTTTTCAACTTCTTGGGGATTAAAGATGATAGGGTGTACAGCTACAGTGGGAGGTGGGACGTCTTTAGTTCCTTCTTCCTCACCCCCATAGACATTTTTAAAATGAGACAGCCATTTTTCATCTGTAATTACTTGATAAATGGTTTTGATTTGACTGAGTATTTTGGATTCTGGCGATAAGTTGTATCTCTGTTATTTGTTACCAATTGAGAAGGTCATGGTTTAGAGAATGTCGTCTTGTTTTTTAAATGTTTAATGTATTGACACTATAAGCACTATAAGATTATCAACGAACCAAAAAACAAAAGTGCTAATAACTGCTAGCTACTCAGATTCAAGCATGTGAATCTATGAAAGTTCCAATACTGGAGTAAGAAAATAAGTTACTTACCTGTAACTATATTTCTCCATGGATTCACATGCAACCCACCCTCCTCTCCTGAGAAGCTCACCTTTCGGACCTTGCCAGGTGTAGGTCTTGCACTAGTGCTAGGAAAATATGAAGGTCTGAGGTTCTCTCAGGAGTATTCAAGAGGGTAGAGTGTTCTGATTGGCTGAGGCAAAGGGAGGAATATAAAAAATAAATTTAAACTGACTTACCTGGGTGCCACCAGGTGCTGCTGCCTCTACTCTGTCTCCTCTGCACTACAACAGGCCAGCCTCCCAGTATCCCAGAATCCCCTGTCTAATCACAACGCTGCCTCAAGTAGCGATGTGATTGGTCTGTAGGCTGTGGATTGGCGCTCAGACAGAGGGTAGGAGGCTTTGCATGTTCAACACCAGGCTGATGCAAAGTGCGCATGACGGTGTGACCGGCACTCTTGGGCTGGCCAAGCCGTCATGCCAACGTTAGAGTGTGCATTTACACTCCTCCTCTGCCCCTTGCACAGGCCAGCCCGCACCCGAGCAGGAGGGAAACCAAAAACGAAAATAACATTAGTTATTATCGTTTTAGTTTTCCTTTTCACATTGCTCGCATAGCAGTGGGCAAACTCTCCTCCGCCTTAGGAGCCACTGCTGGTATGACCTTGTATAAAATGTTTTCAATTTCAATGTAAATAGTAAATATCACCTCTTTTGCGTCCAACACATTTTTAAATAGCCTTAGGTTGTTGTAATGTGAATAATATATGTCACCTCTTTAGTTTCCAACACCTTCCCACAATATGTTTAGATTGGAGTGGGAATAGTAAATGTCACCCCTTTAGTGTCCAACATCTTCCCCCAATATGGTTGAATTGGAGTGGGAATGGCGTTTTTCACCCTTTTAGTGTCCAACACCTACTTCAAATTGGTATAGGTTGGAGTGGGAAAAGTAAATTACACCGTTTAAGTGTCCAAGACTTTCTTAAAAATGGTTTATGTTGGAGAGTGATTATTTAATGTTATCATTTTAGTCTGAAATCATTTGTTTAACATTTATGTGTATGAAGTAGAAATACTTTGTGTTATTTCATTAATATTGATGTTTAGAAATATAATTTAAAAGATAGTTGTATGTTTGTAAGTTATAATATAATGAATTATATTTTTTCTATTTTTTTGTTTTCATAGTTTATTTAATGTATATTTTTATATTTTTAATCTTATATTTCCAGTTAAAAAATGTGAATGTATATATAGTTAAGTAAGTAAAAAAATAATAATGAAGTTTTGGTTATTATATAAAAAATTTAATTTATATTTAAATACTATTATATGTTGAACATTTTCCACTGTGCATGCATAGAACATGTGCCCCCCCGCATGCATCCCCTGGCCCAGTGGCACTTAGTTTCCACATCGTTGCCCTTTTCACAGCGGGCTCATCGCCATGAAAAGAAGGGCGGTGAGGAAACATGCAATATTTTTGCCCCAGCATTTTGCGGCGTCACACCTCTGCAACACTGCTGAGGGATCACGGATCACGGATCCCCGGCGGTTGCAGCAGTCCTTTGGCGGTACGTCCACCAAACTTGTAATAGGGTAGTTGAACCGCCGGTGCAGTGGTGCCTGCACCGCCGCCACGGCAGTCCATAGGACCGTTGTAGTCGTAATAAGCCCTATAGTCTTATTTTTAGTTTAATGTAACAGTAATTTTGTTTTGAACTGATATCTTCTATATTATAATCTTTTGGTATTCTTTTTAGTTTCTTTTTCTACAACCTGGTTGTGATATGGTGCTGCTGTTCGTCAAATAGGTAAGTCCTTTTTCAAGGATTTGTTATGGTTTTTAGGATGGGGGGACTAGGGAGGAGATCTAGAAGTTAGTTATAGCGTTTGTGGGGATTTTGTATGAATAGATGTATTAATAGTTGTATGTTTCACTAGTTTTTAGTTTTGGGTTTTCATATATTATTTTAGTAATGTATCACTATATTATGTCTATTTGTGTTATGTTATATTTTAATGATTAAGGGACTCATTATGTTGTTGGTCGGAGTTACCTCTGACCGACATCACTGCGGATGTCTAACCGACCGACCTTCTGTTGGCGGTCTCAACACTGCATTTAGGATGCACATGGTACAGTTGCAAACTTTCATTTTACAATGGGAGCTTGTGCGGTGAGCTGAAACCGCCCGAAGCACAAGCTCCCATTGTAAAATGGAAGTTTTTGCACATCCCTGCACTGTGTGGCAGGCACTTCCTGGTGCCTGCCACACGGTGCACGGATGTGAAGGGGGGGGCCACAACCGTAGGGCCAGGGGAGAAGGGGGCCCCGCTAAGGGCCCCCAAAGTCGCTTTTCAACAGTCCTCCGACATGGAAAGGCTGTAGGAAACCAACATCATCCCAACGGCGAAAACTTCGTCCTTAAGGGATTATGAGCCCATTCTGACGGGCCAATCGGAACAGAGGCGGTTTCCCCGGCCGGTTTACACTCCCTGCTCCCGGAAAAGCTCATTGAGAAAATCGTCAACATGCAACTAGCCCGCCACCTGGAAGACAACAACATCTTGGACCCATCCCAGTGCGGGTTCAGATGAAACCACAGCACCGAGACAGCCCTCATCGCTGCCACATACGACATCAGGCGCCAACTAGACAACGGCAAAACGTCAGCCCTCATGCTCCTGGACCTGTCAGCCGCCTTCGACACGGTCTGCCATCGCACTCTAAAGACACGCCTCCTAGAAGCCGGAATCCAAGAGAAGGCCCTTGACTGGACCACGTCCTTCCTCTCCGGCAGAACCCAGAGCGTCCGCCTCCTGCCCTTCCGCTCCGAAGCCACCGACATCATCTGTGGCATCCCCCAGGGCTCATCCCTCAGCCCGACGCTGTTCAACGTCTACATGGCCCCCCTCGCACGAGTGGCCCACCAACACGACCTCAACATCATCTACTACGCCGATGACACACAGCTCATCCTCTCCCTCACCAAGGACCCGCACACCGCCAAAACCAACCTCCACGAGGGTATGAAGGCCTTCGCCGACTGGATGCAGAACAGCCGTCTGAATCTGAACTCGGACAAGACGGAGGTACTCATCCTCGGACCCAACCCCTCAGCCTGGGACGACTCCTGGTGGCCGACCACACTGGGAACAGCACCGACACCCACCGACCATGCACGCAACCTAGGATTCATCCTCAACTCCTCCCTCTCCATGTCTAAACAAGTCAGCGCCGTCTCTTCCTCCTGCTACAAAACCCTCCGCATGCTCCGCAGGATCTACAAGTGGATCCCGACCGAAACTAGAAGAACGGTGACACAGGCCCTCGTCTGGATTACGGCAACGAGCTGTATGCAGGAATCCCAGCCAAACACCTACGACGACTACAAGGCATCCAAAACGCCTCCACCCAACTGATCGTCAACGTCCCCCGCCGCAGCCACATCACCCCCCACCCGAGAGACCTACACTGACTCTCTGTCGACAAGAGGATCACCTTCAAGCTCATAAAGCACTCCACAACGCCGGACCAGCCTACCTGAACATCAGACTCAACTTCTATAACCCAACCCGCCAGCTCCGCTCCACCAGCCTCGCCCTCGCCGAAGTCCCCCGGATTCACCGAACAACCTCCGGCAGCAGATCCTTCTCCTACCTCGCCGCCAAGACATGAAACACCCTCCCTACTCACCTACGTCAGACCATAGACCTGCTCGCCTTCAGAAGACTCATCAAGACCTGTCTCTTCAAGCAGTAGCAGCACCCCCCTCCCCTCAGCACCTTGAGACCCTCACGGGTAAGTAGCGCGCTCTACAAGTATTCTGATTGATTGATTGATTGATTGACCACCGACATTGTAATTCGACTGTAAAAATGTAGACCTTCCAGGCGGTCGGAGGCTTTCTGACCGACAATGAAATAAGGCCCTCCGTGTGATGTATATGTATTTTTGACAATGTAATGTGTTGAGCGGATGGGTTTTCTTGTTTAATTTACAGGTTTTTGTCAATGAACGTCCTTTAGGCATTGGGAGTTCCCATTAAATTTTTTCAAGGAAGTCACTTTTGGTATATAATAAAACAAGATTTTTTAAGTTGGATTTCCAGGTTCCCAGAAGCGTTTATTTTTTTTAACACTTTTTCAGGTTTTATATGGTTCAGAGATACTTTGGATTGCTTTGAGGGATCTATTCTAGATTCTTTTTTTTTGGTGCATTTTTTGGGAGGATTTTTGGAAAATATTTTTCTCGTTTTTGGTGGATTAATATTTTTGACTACGTGGATATAGTGGAAGATATGCACATACAGAACAGTACGTCGTATTTATTTTATTTGTTTTGGGCGGGAAATGTCATATTTTGTTGTTTCTCTAAATATTATGTGATTATTATTTGGAAATGTGTGGTTTATGTGTCGTATTTATTATATGTGATAGATTGAGTTTGTTTCTTGAACTTTTTGGTTGGGGAGTTTTAGATTTGTCATGTAAACAATGTTTATATTATTTTATTATATCAGTTTCAAACAAAAGAAAAGGTGCACCACCCTAACATAAACAAGGAAAAAAATCAGATCCAGGTTCGATGATGTATTCTTTAAAATTCTTATTTTATTCACATCGGATTAAAACAATCAAGATGCATTAAACAGCCGAGGCGTTTCGTTCATAAAAATGGACTTCTTCAGGGCATAGCTAGATACCTCCTGCGGAATGACGTCAATCTGTCCACATCCTATCAGAGAAGCCAGTGAAATCGAGAATCCTATCCACTTCACTATTCTATCGGGCGAGCGTAGCAACCTTCACATAGGTTAAGGACACGAATACGGAGTGAAGTATTGTAGAACTGAAAACCTGGTCCAACCAAAATAAGGTGGGCCCAATATTAAAGGTAAAATGTCATGTACATCTTCAATAGGAGGACGGTCTTTCAGTTCGCCCTGACGTGACTTGACGGGAGACGCTTCAACCACGACCTATTGAGGTTGCTCCGCTCGCTCACTATGGGATTCTCGATTTCACCGGCTGCTCTGAAAAGGTGTGGACAGATTGACGTCATTCCGCATGTGGTATTTAGCCGTGAAGAGGTCCATGTTTATGGGTGAAACACGTCTGCTGTTTAATGCATCTTGATCGTTTTTAATTAGATGTGAATAAAAGAATTTTAAAGAATACATCATCGAACCTGGATCTGATATTTTTCCTTGTTTATTTTATGGTGGTGCACTTTTGCATTTGTTTCAAACTGTGATATTCCAGCCTTTGGATTGCACTGTGGGTGTGTTAACAGTGTGCAGACAGATCTCTGGGTATCTCCAGAATAAGTACACTATATAGGGATAGTTGGTCAGGTGCTGTTTCTCATAGGGTTCCACTGTCTAGGTTTGTCTTGTCTATTTTAATAACTCAGTCTTATTCAAAACTGTAGTTTTATTTAATGTTTAGACTGATGTAATAAAATATGTTAATTCTATAAAACATAATTTGTCATCTTGGTTTATTTTTTGCCGCACGTTTTTGGCACTTTTGCAGGTTTATATTTATTTTATAATATGCTTTTGGCTATTATTTCTAAGTAATCTAGTCCTTTGTTGTTTATGAAGATTTTGACTTTGCATTGTAGCATGTCGTACATTTTTTGGGTTTGTTTGCTAAATTAAGGTGCAATTAGGGTAATAGATTGCTCCATTTGTAGTTGTTGGTAGCTTTGCTCTTTTTGTAATAATTCTATAAATTTACAGAGTGTAGGTCGGCTAGTTTGTCTTCAATTTGTCAGTAGCAAGGGCTTTCTGTTAGTAAATTGTAACAGTTAGCTACTTCTGTGACAGGGGCATAGGCCAGTGCTATCATTTTTTAATTTCAAAGGCAAATTGGCTGTTTGTAGAAAATTCTTTACTCGATATTGCAGATTGTTGGAGGTGTCTCTATATGCTTTGACTGAAATTATAGCAACCTTGTATAGCTTTGTGGGGGTAATTTTTTTAATGGTTTGAATCATGGCTAGCTCAAAGTCTGTGATTACTTTTAGGTGTAGTAGTTATTTGTTTTATGTTTAAGGTGGTTTAAGAGGTCGGTTTAAGTGCTGCTTTTTTTATTTGGCAGTAGGGCATATATAAAAGATATATTTGTGTTTTGATATTCACCATGTATGGTGTAGATCTGAGTGAATGGTTTGGGACACATCCATCATCCAGGTTTGACACTGGCTTAGTTTTATTAAGTTATAAGCTGTACAGATGAGGTGGTAGTGGCCAGTCATGTGTTTGGGGACTTTAGGCAGTAAATCTTTAAGGATTATAGTTGTGGTTTCCTGGGACCTAGTGCTTGCCTCTGATCTGTCCTGCAATACCTCCCTTACTTCTATTTCTGTCACATATGGGGGGTAGTTGTGCTCTTTTACATCAATTACATCATAATCGTTTGTAGTTGCCCTCCCAAATCATGCAGTGGAATAATATTTTATATTGACATTTCTAATTTATATTTCCTGTTGATGCACTTTCTTGGCTGTAGGTATAGTCTATGCGAATTAGTAACTGCTTTCCTTTCTGCAATGTTATGTATTTTGCTGCCTCTGTCATTGTATCTTAAAGTAGTGTAATAGTGTAAATATATACAATATTTTAAAGTTTGGCGGTTTGTTATTTACATGTAAATGTATGCAAATACTTACATTTTGTATACTTACATGTATGTTCTGTTTAGATGTTTCACACTATTTTGCAGCTTTTGTGTTGGGGATGTCCTATGTGGAGCAGGTGAATTCTTTTCACTTGGATGGGGAAAAAAGTCTATTTCATTTTAAATGTACATTTTTGGGTAGATTGTAAAGGTTGAGGACGTTGGATTTTTTTTTATGTGCTATTTAGGTGAGTTTATAGTTTTTTATTAATTTATGTACATTTGGTTATATCCTTTTGCTGGTTTGTGATAGTTGTTTTTCTGGTAGTTTATTTTCCATTTCATATTTTTTTCTTTTAGGAAGTCTATGTAAAGAGATACAAGTTGGAGAATCTTTAATGGTCTGCTCTGAGAATCTGGCAGAGTTTTCTCTTCTTGCATCGTTTGTAATTTTTGATGTTTTTAGTTGTTTAAATTAGTGTGCCTTTTATATTGTTAATTTATTTGTTTGTCTGATTTTGTTTTCTTAAAGCTGTTTATACTTTGTTTTTGCTGGTTAGTTTAGTTTTATTTAGAATTTTATTTACCAGTTATGTCCATCTATGGTAAATGATAGCTAAGGGGCCAATTATGACTTTGGCCATTTTACCGCCAGCCCTCCACATGGCGGTTCACAGAACGCCGCCAAGCCGGCGGTATCCCGCGCGCCGTATTATAACATTACCGCGGGGCTGGTGGTGTTTGGGCGGCGGAATCGTGGCGGCGGTACCCTTTGGCTCTGCAATGAACCTAAATGCATTCACAGCCATGCTACACAGGCTCCAGCCAGTCGGGCGCACTGTCCTTGCATACCGTCGTGCAATTGAAACAGTGCGTGCACACGACCCCAAGGCATTGGCAGTAAAAACACGAGTATCGGTTACATTTCATAAGGGGGACATTTGCCCTGGAGGCAGTTTTCCCCTCTTTACCTGCCTTTTGGCCGACTCTCACATGGCTGTGTCCCTGTCAGGAAAAGGTCGGCAAAAAAGGCAGCTCATGATTTTCAAGGCGGGAAAAATGCCTGCACCGCCTCCATTGGCCGCCTCTGCCTGCCCTGCCGAGGAGGCGGTGGTCGGACCACTGAAAATGTGACGGCTTTCCCAAGAACTCCATCATCTTAATCAGGCCTTTAGGTTTTATTTATAATGTATGATATATAGTATATATATATATATATATATATATATATATATATATATATATATAGCGGCCACCGAAGACTGTCTCCCGTATGATTCTCCCTTTAAAATGGGCTGCCAAGGAGCACGTAGGTTTGACAGACTTTGTAAAAAATAACATAAAGGAACTTTAAATGCACCACCCACCGGTGGGTAAAAAAGTCACTGTTGGATTGTACTACAGGTACCAGCATGCCGCAAAAGAATGACACTGTCCACTCGAGGGCTATAAATTACAAGTAAATAGCAATTGCTTTAGGAACACCTTCAGTGTAAAAGCATGCGTGGCTCACCTTTGATAAAGTTCACGAGACAACAAAACGCGTCAGAACTGCCACTGCCAAAGATTAAAATACCTTTCTGCAGACCCCATGAGTGTGACTCCGTTTCTTCAGTGACGGAGAGTTTTGTGATATATATATATATGTGAGAACCAACGCCCCGGGGGCAACCCCGTTTAAACCAAAATCGACATTTAATCCAGTGATGGTCCACGATAACATCGATGTGTTCAATGAACTAGTAACGGCTGAGATCAAGAAACTTCACAAGACATCATTAAGTGAAGATAGCAAAAAACAAAAACACAACAGTGCATATGGGAGTTTGATGAAAAAACTACAGAGTCAAAATAAGGTGATCATCAGACAATCCGATAAGGGGGGAAATATTGTCCTCTGGCCCATGCACCTCTACATGGAGGAAGCTTTGAAACAGCTCAATGATAGACAATGTTACTGCAGGAGTGACTGGCAAACTGCGAAATCTGCTTGAGATAAATTCAACTCCAAATTGTACACTTGGAGAGGTAAAGGACTCCTAAGTGGCGATGAGCTAAAGTTCCTAAAGACGAGTCACCCGGTAATCCCGGTATTTTACTTAATCCCTAAAGTTCATAAGGATCAGATCAAGCCACCTGGAAGGCCAATTATCTCGGCCAGACAGGGAACATTTGAAAATACGTTGCGCTACATTGACCACTTCCTCCAGGAACATGTCAAGGCCTTAGCATCCTATTTAAGAGACACTATGGACTTCCTGGAGAAGGTCAAGACAATAGTATGGCAGAATGATTATTTATTGATCACACTTGATGTGACTGCCTTATATACCAGCATCAACCACGAGGATGGTTTGAAGGCAGTGACACACTTTCTGAACAGTAGACCAGCATGCATGTTAGAACACAATGTCATGATCAGGGAAATGACGGAGATATTCCTCACAAGCAACTATTTCCTATTTCAGAGCCAAGTATTCAACAATTGAGGGGAGTTGCGATGGGGGCCTGCTTCTCCCCCAGCTACGCGTGCTTGCACATGGGGCTGTGGGAGGAGCAGGTCCTGGGAGTCGCCTATGCGGAGGTAATGGCAAATAAGGTAGTGTCGTGGCATAGGTTCATAGACGACCTCTTCATAGTATGGAAGGGGTCGACGAGTGAGGCCGAACAGTTCATCTCAGATGTCAATGTCAATGATTTAAATCTCAGATTTACAGGGAAGATAAGCGAGAGCAAAGTCAACTTCCTCGACGTTAAAGTCTATGTCGAGGGGGGCAGACTACAGACCAGGTTGCATCGGAAGGAGACCGCGGGTAACACGGTCCTCCATGCGTCTAGCCACCACCCTGTTCACCTGATCCGGAGCATCCCCTATGGGGAGATGCTAAGGATCAGGAGAATATGCAGCACAGCGGGGTCATGTTTGGCAGCACAAGCCAGCAGTAAGGAGAGGTTTTTGGTGAGGGGCTGTTCGGCGACGTTGGTTGAAAAAGCCATGATAAGGGCCAACAGGTCAAACACTCCTCCTGATCTAGAGGGGGAACCCGACAAGACCCATAAGGTGGGGAGCAATGAAGGGAGCCAACCGAGACTAATAACAGCTTATAGTCGTCAACACATGCAGCTGCAAAAGATTATTCGCGGAAATTATCCCATTGTCAGGGGGGACCCCGTGATTGGCAGATCACTGGCAGACTATCCGGCTATAACATATAGCCGAGCCAGGTCAATGAGTGACATGCTTGTGAATAGCAGCCCAGAGGTAGTGAGCAAGGATAACTGGTTACAGAAAAGCAAGGGCGCCGTATGCAAGGCGTGCACCATGGGGAAGAATAGAACAACTTACATGACCCCATTCAGTGAGGTGCCAAACCGAATCACCAAGAAGATAACATGCAAGTTTGACTTTGTCGTGTATGTGCTGGAGTGTGCGTGTGGCCTGCGATATGTGGATAGCACCAAGCTGCAGGTCCACAAACACATACTCCAGCACATGCGGGCGGTCAGTAACGGGGATGAGTCATACCCGGTGGCGAGACACATCAATTCATGCCACAATGGTGATCTGGGTTGCCTTAGCTACTATGCCATAGACATGGTACCGCCGCTCCGTAGAGGGGGCGACAGGGAGGCTCGCTTAATATTACTGGAAATCAGATACATCCTTGAGCTCAACTCTAAGACGCCGAATGGTCTCAACGCCACAGAGGACTTGCATACATGTTTATGAAATTCTGTACTAGAGGGAGCATATCCGTGAGACCAACGCCAAACGGCAACAGCACAATATTATGTGAGGGGGTCATCAGAACATAAGATTAATTTTAAAGTTAGTTATGAATTTAAATTGTTAGATCATTCACAGGGTGGAGGTGAAGTCACAAATTTGAGGTTATTTTTCACTTCCTGGCAAAATTTTAACTCCTAGGAATGTGCATAAGGGGCTGGCCAGATTATGAGGGCAGTGTAGACACAGTTATCCCAACATCAATTAAGCCCACTTGGGCATTATGTAACTCACCCCCACCGAACCCACATCTTCAGAAAAATTGCTTTTTTTGCACAAATCTCATTGCGAATGTTGCACATATTTAGCATATTTGCACGAATAAAGAAATGTATATTTACACCGGTTTTATAAAATGTCAAACCAGGATTTTACATGTAATGTATTATAAATCTGTATTGGTTTATTTGATATTTATTTTTTTATTTTGCGAGATTTGCAGATTAGTAAAGCATAGCACTGAGGACTTCAAAAACAGCACAAGAAATATGTTTTGTAGTCCAGGGGTTACAAGGGGTGCAGTAACAACGTGAGAATGATGTAATATATATTTTGCAGTAATACTGCTTGTAGATAGTATGAAGAGACATCACCTCGCCAGTTTGTTTAATTATTGTGGATTAGGCGGAAGTCTGTTGTCCATTTCTATAGGCCCATGGTCAGATGACCCGTGTATGCACTTTAAATCACGATGATAGTTTGACCATGTCATGTGATCAAGGGCTCCAGGGCCCGAAACGCGTCATGGCGGACAGAGGGATGCACTAAATAAAAGAATTCAGCAAATCTACCTGAATGGGTCCGGTTCGTTTTTTTTGTCCTGGCAGCAGTGGATATTAAGACGGAGTTCCTGAAAAAAATATATATATTTAGGTTGTTGTCTAAATGTTCGTAGTTAATGCTAATATTTTTTGGGATTGGATTGTTATGATTTTAGTTATGTAATTTATTGGGGTGAATGGTAAATATTTTGGTGATGTGATATATTCATATTTATTTAAAATGTGTATAAAACGTTTTAGTTTATTTCAAATCACTCTGAAGTCGTCCTCAGTCCTGTTATGTGGCTTAGGTGATGCTCGGAGGACCGATTTCATACTATACTATTGTCAGTAACAGTTATTCCTGCTTGGATTAGTTTGCATTGCCCCAAGCCTCAACCTTTCTAGTCAATGTTGATATCCTATTTCCACAGACCATATCAGCCTACAGCCCACATTTGCTAACATTTCACTCTTGAAGGATATATTAGCAAGTTTGTGAATCACAAATACTTTTATGAATGAGTTACCATGTCTTACTTTTGGAAATTCAAGCGTAAATCACATTTAACCCTGGTATGAGGCACAATTAATCACAAAAAAATGTTTTGGTATCAAGGAGAGAAATTCAGTAGTAATTTCCACATAAGACAGGATTAATACACAATTACTCATGGAAAAGCAGTGTGATGGCGGTCAATAGGACTTAAGTGAGAGAGTACAAGAGTGCATTCAATTATCATGCTCTAGTGGCCTCTTAGTTACTGGCTGGTAAATTTCACTGCAACAAAAACTCGCACTCCTTTTTATATGTTTTGGGAATAATACATAAAGGCATGTAAGAGTACGTAAAAGAGTCCTACATGAGTACTATTTATGGCCTTAAAAATACTATTGTGAATAGGCCTTTAAAGCTTTTAAAATCATCTCCTACTTAGGTTCCTCTGCATCTCTTAAAATTTTATTTTACTTAGTTAAAGCTACTTCTGGAAAAATTTCATGTTTTTATATCTTTCAATAATTGTATTTTAAATACTTCTTGCCTTTCAAATGCATCATGTATTTAGCCCTGGATCATAGGATATGGTACTCTGGCCAATTGCAAACTAGATAGCCAGTGGCATAGGTGTTATCTATATAATTATGCTGCCCATTTTCAACACACTGATAAATCGTCAGATGACAGCAATCATATGCCACACATTTAAATAGAGAAGAGCGTAGATCTTCCTGTTAAAGGGAGATCGCTTGTCAAGGGTAGAGAGGAATGGCCGGGGTCAAGGCCGGGACGGCCTACATGGCGGATGCGTAGGGCGGGGCTCCCAAATCTGCTCCTGATCCTCTTCATCAGGCATAGTAGATGCGTGGTATTGCAGGGTTGCAGAGCTGGACAATTCCAAAGGCTAGCAACGGTGATAATCTATCTCCCCGGACTGCTCCTGCGACTGGGGTGGAGCAGCCCAGCTGCTGGGCCTCGTAGAGCTGGCCTGACACCTGCGCAGCAGAGGCTTCCAGTTTCGCGCTGTGATTTGGGTGGTTTCTCCTACAGTCTTCCCTGCAGCCACTGATGCAGCCAGGGAGCGGTGTCTAGATCCATGATGTCTTTAAACGCCAAGAGGCAGCATGCTTGGAAGCTTTCCGACAGGATCGTTCCCTCTGAAGATTCCAGCCATTGCTGATGGAAAACGAGGCCCTGCCCCCAGCTGGAGATGGCTGTCTGGCCTGCTGGTGTTTAGACCTGTGGAGCGGTTAGGCCTCCGAGAGGGCACTGTGTCCTGCTGGGCCTCCCCATTTGTGAACTCGACCCCCAGTGCTTGGCTGCGCATGGTGGCCGCCTCAGGACCTGAGAACCACTCAGTTTCAACCTGCACTCTAGGATTAGATGCATGTCCTGTTGGAGAAACATACTTGTGGCCCAATTGGGGCCTGCGTACAAACAGTACATCATTGAAACCCTGCTTTGTTGATGGCTGTCCCTATAATAATAATAATAATACTGAGTTTTATAAAGTGCGAGTAGCTACCTTCGGAGGAAGTGTCCCGGCGCTCGGTGGGCAGTGGGGTCAACAAATAGTAGTTAAAAAATTATTGAGTGAAAAGCCAAGTTTTCAATAATCTCCTAAAACTAGGTTCAGAGGATGCCTGTTGTAATTCAGGCGGCAAGGTGTTCCAAAGAAGTGCCGTGCTTGCGGAAAAAGTTCTGCCTCCCAAGCGAGCCCTTTTCACTCGAGGGACGCACAGATGGACCTGGCAGTTAGACTGAAGGAGTCTAGCCTGGGAGTATCTAGGTAGTCATATTTTTAAATAGTTCGGGCAGGTACCGTTTAGGGCTCTATAGGCCATAGTGAGAACCTTAAATTTTATCCGGCTGGCCACCGGCAGCCAGTGTAGCATGCGTAGGTGTGGAGAAATGTGGTGTTTAAAAGGAACATGCCTTAACAATCTCACAGCCGAATTTTGGACGGTTTGCAGCCTTTGTATTAGAAATTACGGGAGGCCTAAATAGAGGCCATTGGCGTAATCAAGCCTCGAGGTGACCATGGCATGAATAACCGTCTTTCGGCAACCCTCCGGAAGCAATTGAAGAAATCTCCGTAGGTTCCTAAGTTTGCTTAGGCAACCTCCAGCAACCTGCTGTATATGAGGGGCAAAAGATAGGCCATCATCCCATGTAACCCCCAGGTTTTTTGCCTTAGAGCTAGAGAGCGGTGCTGGGCCCATCTCGGCCGGCCACCAAAACTCGGCAGAAGGGTGGTCACCTTTCCCAAAAAAGATAACCTCCGTTTTTCCCGCGTTCAATTTCAGTTTGTTGGTATTCATCCAGCAAGCCACATCGCGAAGGCAGCCCTTGAAATTAGCAAAGGAAGCCTCAGAAACTTCAGAGTATGGGAAAACCCCTATGTGATGGGGATCCCCCTCTTCTAAACCATTGCTGATCCTTACGATTCTGGCCAGGCAGAGCAGGTCCTGGGTCTGACGTAGGTGGGTAGGGAGGGTGTTCCAGATCTTGGCGGCAAGGTAGGAGAAGGATCTGCCGCCGGAGGTTGTTCGTTGGATGCAGGGGACATCGGCGAGGGTGTGGCTGGCGGGTCGGGGTGTAGAAGTTGAGACCGCTGTTCAGGTAGGCTGGTCCGGCGTTGTGGAGTGCTTTGTGTGCGTGGGCGAGGGACTTGAAGGTGATCCTCTTCTCGACAGGGAGCCAGTGCAGGTCTCTCAGGTGGGGGGTGATGTGGCTGCGGCAGGGTACGTTGACGATCAGTCGGGCGGAGGCGTTTTGGATGCGTTGTAGTCGTCATAGGTTTTTGGCTGGGATTCCTGCGTTGAGTGCGTTGCCGTAGTCCAGTCTGCTGCTGACGAGGGCCTGTGTCACCGTTCTTCTAGTTTCGGTCGGGATCCACTTGTAGATCCTGCGGAGCATGCGGAGGGTATTGCAGCAGGAGGAGGAGACGGTGTTGATCTGTTTACACATGGAGAGGGAGGAGTCGAGGACGAATCCTAGGTTGCGTGCATGGTCGGTGGGTGTCGGTGCTCTTCCCAGTGTGGTCGGCCACCAGGAGTCGTCCCAGGCTGAGGGGGTGGGTCCGAGGATGAGTACCTCCGTCTTGTCCGAGTTCAGCTTCAGGCGGCTGTTTTGCATTCAGTCGGCGACGGCCTTCATTCCCTCGTGGAGGTTGGTTTTGGCGGTGTGCGGCTCCTTGGTGAGGGAGAGGATGAGCTGGGTGTCGTCGGCGTTGGAGATGATGTTCAGGTCGTATTGGCGGGCCACTTGTGCGAGGGGGACCATGTAGACGTTGAACAGCGTCGGGCTGAGGGATGAGCCCTGGTGGACACCGCAGATGATGTCGGTGGCCTTGGATTGGAAGGGCAGGAGGCGGACGCTCTGGGTTCCGCCGGAGAGGAAGTACGTGGTCCAGTCAAGGGCCTTCTCTTGGATTCCGACTTCTAGGAGGCGTGTCTTTAGAGTGCGATGGCAGACCATGTCGAAGGCGGCTGACAGGTCCAGGAGGATGAGGGCTGATGTTTCGCCGTTGTCTAGTTGGCGCCTGATGTCGTCTGTGGCGGCGAAGAGGGCTGTCTCAGTGCTGTGGTTTCGTCTGAACCTGGACTGGGACGAGTACAAGATGTTGTTGTCTTCCAGGTGGCGGGCCAGTTGTGTGTTGACGATTTTCTCGATGACCTTCACCGGGAACGGGAGCAGGGAGATGGGCCGGAATTTCTTGTGGTCCTTGGGGTCCGCCTTGGGCTTCTTGAGGAGGGCGTTGATTTCGGCGTGTTTCCAGCTTTCCAGGAATGTCGCTGATTTGAAGGAGATGTTGATGACCTTCCGTAGTTGGGGTGCGATGGCAGCGTCTGCTTTGCTGAATACGTGGTGTGGGCACGGGTCTAACGGAGATCCTGAGTGGATGGAGTTCATGACCTTGCGTGTCTCATCGTCGTTGACTTTGGACCAGGAAGTCAGGCGGTTGACACTGGTGGTGTTCACAGGGGCGGTGGAGTCTCGCGTAGTCGGGCGGTCATGGTGTTGAAGCTGTCATGGATGTCAGCGATCTTGCGGTGGAAGAAGATGGCTAGTGAATTGCACTGTTCTTGTGAGGGTGGTATGTCGTTGGCGCTGGGGTTGGAGAGTTCTTTTACGATGCTGAATAGCTCTTTGCTGTCGTGTTCGTTGTTATCCAGGCGGTCTTTGAAGGAGGATCTCTTCGCTATTCTGATGAGGTGGTGATGTCTGCGAGTAGCGTCCAGGTGGGCTGCGTGGTTGTCCGAAGTGCGTTCGTGGAGCCATATCTTCTCCAGTTTCCAGCAGGCGCGTTTGGAGGTCTGCAACTCCTCGGTGAACCAGGTGGCTCTCTTGCTGGTGTGGTTGTTGGACGGTTTCTTGAGTGGGGCGAGGGTGTTAGCCCAGTTGTCGATCCACTGTCTGAGGTTCCGGGCTGCGTCATCTGGGTTGGTGGGTGGGTTCTGGGCGAGGGTGGTGATCAGCTGGTCTTCGGTGACTTTGCTCCAGCAGCGCGGCGAGGCAGCTGTTGGGTGCGGTGGTGCGTGGTTGGTTTGTTGAAGGTGAAATGGATGCAGCGGTGGTCGGTCCAGTGGAGTTTGGTGGTGTGGTTGAAGGCGGAGTGGGTGCCTGTGGAGAAGATGGGGCCCAGTGTGTGGCCAGCGGCGTGGGTGGGTGCGGTGACGAGTTGTCTGAGGCCGAGGTTGGCGAGGTTGTCGATCAGGGTGGCGGAGTTGGCGTCGTTGTTGTTCTCGAGGTGGAAATTCAGGTCCACGAGGAGGATGTAGTCTGTGGAGGCGATTGCGTGGGTGCTGGCGAGGTTGGCGATGAGTCGCTGAATTGTGCTTGGAGTCCGGGTGGTCTGTAGATGAGTGTTCCTCTGAGGGTGGTGGTGGGGTCGGTGTGGATCCGGAAGTGCAGGTGTTCGGCGGTGTTAAGTGTGTCATCTGCGTGGGTGGCGACCTTGAGGGTGGACTTGTGGACGATGGCTATTCCTCCCCCGATTCCGTTTGCGCAATCCCTGCGGGTGATCTTGTAGCCGTCCGGGATGGCTATGGCGATGTCGGGCACCGAGAAGTCGTTCCACCAGGTCTCGGTCAGATAGGCAACGTCCGGGGTGAAGGTGTCGAGTAGGTCCCAGAGCTCGACGGCGAGTTTGCGTGCGGAGCGGGTGTTGAGGAATATGCAGCGAAGGTAGTTGGGTTCGGTCCTTGGAGGTTTGGAGGTTCCGTCGCAGGTGAAGTTGCAGGTGTGGCAGGAGAAGGGTCCGTGGGCGCGTTTCGGGGTGTCCTGGAAGCAGCGGTGGTCTCGGCCGGTGTTGAGAGCACGGAGGGTGTTCGCACCGGAGCCTGGCGTCGAGGTGGGTGCGGGCGCCAGGGGTTCTGGCGCAGGGTGCAGGGTGCAGTCCTGGCGCGGATGGGCACAGACGGGCTTGCCCCTGCAGTGCCTCTGGCGCACCAGCGGCGCGGCTGCCATTTAAGGTGGGGAGGGAGGGAGGAGCAGCTGGGAGGCGGGAGCAGGGCAGCGAGGGGCGTGGCTGCAGGGGAGCAGCGGCGGGAGCGGGATACAAAAGAAATAGAGGGGGGAGGGGGCGGAGAAGGGCAGGACCCAGGGGCGGCAAATACAAAAAAAAGGCAGCACAGGTGAAATATAATCAGGGCAAAAGGAGAAACACAAAATACACAAATAACAAAGCAGAGAAATAGCACGGCTCAAACCAGAGGGGTACAGCAGTCAGGATCGAACTCGCAGGAACAGCGGCAGCGAGGGGAGAGGCAGGGACGCACTGGTGGAGCTGTGCGGCAGCAGGAGAGCGACCTGTCCTGCAAGCAGGGTCAGGGGTCGCTATAAATGTATAAAGATAAACGTAGAAAGATAATTACAGTCCAATACAGGTCAGAGCAGGAACCTGGCAGGAATATGGCAGTCGCTTACAACAGCCTTGAACCCACGAGGCAGGGGACTTGGGGCAGCAGCGGCTCGCAGGAGCTGTCGGGGGTGAGAGTGGAACTGTAACCGAGGTCAGGTCTCACAGTATTGTTAGATTTCAAGGTTGTAAGGCCCTTGCCTGCAGAAGTCCAAAGTGTGGATTGAGCCTGTCTGTCTCCTAGGAGATTGTGAACAGGAGAAGCAGCTCTCCAGCCCCCATCCCCAGGCCAGCAGACCTAGGACTGGGGGTTGGTTATTCAGCTACCAGGCAACACTGAGCCCTCCCCTCACACCTACCCAGGCCCCTTCAGGCTTTGCTGGATGCACCCCAATTCATTCTCTTCCATCGTGTGAGTTGCAGCCTACCTGCACCCCAGTTTGCAGTGAGCAGAGTCCAGGAAGTGGTAAGGAGGCAGACTAGTGCTGTCTCTTTCCCCCTTAAAAAAACGATTTTCCCTTTCTGTGATTACTGTCTTTGCCTATGGTTGTTACAGTTTAAAATTGTAGTTTTAACCTGCCTGTGATTGCATATTTTATCACCTGTTTTGTGTTTTAAACTTGTGGTTTTTCCTGCCCATGATTGCTTCCATTTAACTTGTTGAATTGTGAGATTTGGAGTCCAAACTCTGTAGTTCTTCCCTCTCATTCCTGGTGACTATTCAGTTTTCCCTCCAAACTTATCCTTTGCTCTGTGCTAGGACCTGTATGTTAAACAGTGCATCCCCAGCCACCATTTTATGTTAACAAGCCAGTAAAACCAGCCCGCCTCCCCCCACCCCCAGCAACAGGGATATTCTACCTCAGAGGGTGCTTCTGTGAGATGTTTAAACTGTGTTTAATAGAGACTATGCACTTCGTTATTTGGCCAGGAGAGGGTGTAAAGTTTTATTCAAACAGTATTGTTAGATTTCAAGGTTGTGAGGCCCTTACCTGCAGAAGTCCAAAGTGTGGATTAAGCAGCTCTGTCTCCTAGGAGATACTGAACAGGAGAAGCAGCTCCCCTGCCCCCACCCCTAGGCCAGCAGACCTAGGACTGGGGACTGGCTTTTCAGCTACCAGGCATCTCTGAGCCCTCCTCTCACTCCTGCCCTGGCCCCTTAAGGCTTTGCTGGGTGCACCCCAAATCATTCTCCTCCATCTTGTGAGTTGCAGCCTACCTATGCCCCAGATTGCAGTGAGCAGAGTACATGAAGTGGTAAGGAGGCAGACTAGTGCTGTTTCTTTCCCAAAATAAAGTTTAAAAAAAAAGATTTTCCCTTTCTGTGATTACTGTCTTTGCCTGTGGTTGTTACAGTTTAAAATTGTAGTTTTAACCTGCCTGTGATTGCATATTTTATCACCTGTTTTGTGTTTTAAACTTGTGGTTTTTCCTGCCCATGATTGCGTCCATTTTACGTGTTGAATTGTGGGATTTGCAGTCCAAACTCTGTAGTTCTTCCCTCTCATTCCTGGTGACTATTCAGTTTTCCCTCCAAATTTCTCCTTTGCTCTGTGCTAAGACCTGTATGTTAAACAGTGCACCCCCAGCCACCATTTTGTGTTAACAAGCCAGTGAAACCGGACCCTACCTCCCCCACTCCCCCAGCCTCAGGGATATTCTACATCAGAGGGCGCTTCTGTGAGCTATTTAAACTGTGTTTAATAGGGACTGTGCACTTTGGTTTTTGGCCAGGAGAGGGAGTAAAGTTTTATTCAAACAGTATTGTTAGATTTCAAGTTTGTGAGGCCCTTACCTGAGTACGAAGTGTGGATTGAGCCTGTCTGTCTCCTAGGAGAATCTAAACAAGAGAAGCAGCTTTCAACTCCCTGGCCAGCAAACCTTGTCTGAGGTCGCTGGAACCTTATATAGTCTGCTAGTGGTTGGTACATGTATACACTGATTGGTGGTTGTATCTGATGTTTTTATTGGATTAGGGTTACTGTCCTCATTGGTTGGGTATTTGAGTGTTCTGATTGGTTTCTGGGTCTATTATTCAATCAATGTAGGGTTGGGACTAGGGCTAGGGTTAGGATTTCTATTGGAAGTAGGGACTAGGGCTTCCTGTGTTATTGGTTGTTGGGACTAGGGTGGGACTAGGGCTAGGGTTAGACCTTTAATTGGAAGTCGTGATTAGGGCTTCTGGTGGATTGGTTGCTGGGCTAGGTTTGGGACTAAGAGTAGGGTTAAGTTTTCTATTGGAAGTAGGGAGTAGGGCTTCCTGTGCCAGTGGTTCCTTGGACTTGGGTTGGGACTACTGGTAGGGCTCTGACCTCTATTGGACATAGAAATCAGGGTGTTTGAACTGATTGGGTGCTTGGACTAGGGCTAGGATTGGCTGTAAGGTCCTGGTCTCCTATTGGTTCTAGATTTTAGGGCTAGTGTTGTGATTAGATAGTGTTCGGGTTCCCATTGGCTGAAGGGGTCACCTGATTATTAGGGCTATAAAAGGCCAAGGCTTAGGACGTCTCAGCCCAGGTGTCAAGGCTAAGCGCGCAGAGGACAAGGCCAGTTTCCTGTTTGAGCCTGTTCGAGACTGACCAGGGCCAGAAATGCTGCCCATTTTCCCATTTAGCAATACCCAGCCCACACCATTCACATCCACAAACAGAGCAACACACTCACGCCAAATGTACACCACGCACAACCCTATGCACAGATTAATGTACCAGCATGCACTACAAACCCAACAAACCCCAGCTATACACCCTACTGTCCCAACTACCATTTATATCCACCATCACCTACAAACAGTACACAACTCTATTGTATACCACTAACCAATCCACTCATCACTAACGCAATGCCAATCAACACCATACATAACTACATCCCATCCAGACACACGCTCCCTGCTGTAATTACACCTAACAGACCACCTTTTATCAATTACATATAATCATCCTTCCATCATTTGTCCAACAAACACCCTCCTCTCCCTTCTACCATAATAACACTAACGCACAACACACACACTGCACACCACCACACTTTTTAACTCTTGCAACAAACCAGTCTAAGACAAAAACTCTTACCTCTACTTCATTCCCTCCTACGCACAACATACACTCTACTCATAAACACATCACCACCCCCTCTAGCGAACAACCTCTTCTCACAAACAATACTATACAATAAAATCCATGTACATCAGCACCCCTTTTCACTACTCCTCAAAAACAAAACATATCACACATACCAGCACAATAAGATCTTCAAAGTGCAACACCTCATGATACTTACCATCACAAAATACAAACATACACCCACCTTTCAAACCACACAAAGGAACAAAAACTCCAATGCCAAGCTTTATCTCTTCCACCACACCTAACACAGATACAGCAACACAACAACTCTCTTCTAACCGCCTCTCATCCATTGGACAATTTAGAACCTTACTACAGGACCCACATGCTGCACCACCACCACTGACTCATACACCTTCCCCCCTAAATACACGCAAACAATATAAGCAACATGCCACACCTCACAACTTTATTTCCCCATGTCTACTGCACAACAATGTTACTCCACGAAAGCAACACAGCATACCAACTCACTCTCAAACACCATCTCCAGCACATACACACACAGACCTATCAAAATGCCTTTTTAGCATGCTGGATGAGGAACATGATACAGAACAGCTACACGATTGCTATCCTAATACAGCTAAGACCAGCACTAAAAACACACCTGCTACAAACCCACATAATACTGATCACTCTTCTAAAAAATAAAGTCTCACAATCACCAAAGGCCACTCTCTAAACTGTCTACTAATAAATGCTTGATCATTCTCTAAAAACAAACATCACATCTACGACCTTCTCACAGGTGCAAAACCAGGCATACTATTCATAACTCATGGTTGGGAGAGGATATGGCTCCAGTCCTGCATGAAGCCATTTCTCTAGGCTATCAAACAATCACCCAAAATCGTAAAGCCGAAACAGGAGGTGGTCTAGCTGTTGGGATGAGGCAAACAATACATATCACTAAAATTGACGACATCTCCATAAAGAATTGTGAGGCTCTTCTAACAAGATGCAATCCTACACCGTCTTCCTCTTGTAACTTCCTGCTCCTTTACAGACCTCCACCTAGCAAGGTGACATTCCCAGACACACTTCTAGACACAGTTTAAAACCTGATAACAATACACTCCAACCTATGTGTCCTGGGTGACCTCAACATTTGTTTTGACAAACCCAATATGACCCATCCAAAAACAATAATCAGTGGACCTGCCTCAGATTGTCCACAAACCGCTAGACATATCCTAGATGTCATTTTTGCTAATACTGAACGAGTTACCTTTCAAACTATAACTGCAGTCATATGGTCAGACCACCACTTGCTTGCTTTCCAACATAAAACAACACTAAGCGACTCACCTAAAGCTACCTTACATCCATCTATCTATCGGTCGTGGAACAAACTCCATTTGGAACACTTAGAAACACAACTAACATCAAGTACAAATCTGGAAACAATAAATTCTGTTAAAAATCTATATGAGTGGCTACAGGAAGCTTTTGACATCCTGATACGACTCAAAACCACACAACAGAACAAAAGAAAACAAGCATTAATATTTAGTTATACAGTACAAAATCCTTGGTGCAACAACATCAACTGTTGCATGGCTAAACACTTATAAGGTCCCAAAGGCGAGACCTATTGGCTATGCCAATGCTTGTTTTTTATTGCGACCACCTCGTTAGGCAAAGAAGATCAGTCCCCTTGAGGTTCTACAGTTCCCTTTACAACTTCATTTTCAAGCAGCTTAGGAGAAAGAAAGATGTGAGACTAGAAGGTTGGAGCCCTGCTTTTTACATTGATCTAATGCTCTTGTAAACAAATCAAAGCCACCAGCCCTGGCCTTGTGTCCCTGACTGGGATTAACACCAGCAATCACTGTGAGGGTTAACAGCAAATACAGCTGGAGCATGAACTGTCCTGTCACTGCCTATGGAAAGAATGGGGGTGAAGTAAGAAACCAAGGACACTGCTGCCTACTAGAAGTTCTGGGACCACAAGCACTCATGCAGACGTTTCCCACAAGCTTGAACCTTGAGTTCTCAAAGCCTTTCACTCTTTAACCAACAGCACATGCATGTATGATCTTCATCAGCACGTCTGAACACACCTATAAATGCCACACTGAGCACCGAGGATGTGAACACGCCTGCAGTCACAAACATCATGTCAAACGCTTGCCAGTGGAAGCATGATTACAAGCAACCAATTGCAGCCGAATATGAGCAATCAGCAGCACCAGTGCAACACCCACCTTCGGCAAGCCATAAGTGGCGAACCCACAATCTTTTACACCCACAACTAGCAGCCCATTTGTAACCAACCACTAGCAGTCCACTTGCTCCTAGTCACCTGCAGTGAATGAGTAGCATCTGTTGCTATATCCATTTGCAACCGGTGAGAGCAGCCATACAGCAGATGTATTGTGAAGCAATCCACTCGATTAATTAAGACTGCAAGAAAGCCAGCACAGGGACAACTGAAGTTTAATGTCAGATGCGAGAGGAAATCGACTGAATAAAAATGCCTAGATGCAAATTAGCTCGCAGAGTAGTTACAGGGAGATCATTTTATTAAACGATGGAAATGGGCCATGTGCTATACATTGCAGCCAAATGGCCGCATACCATAGGACGGGATCGCCAACAGCCAGACTTAGATTTATCAACACCACCGCTGTGAACGCTGGTAGCTGTAGATGCAGGCTTATAAAGGTAAAAGTAAAACTACAACTCCCAGAATTAAAAGTGCTGCTAGCTCAAACTATATTTCATAACCCTCCCCCTCCCAATATCATGAAGGTCCTGGTTTCCGGCGCATGTGCTGGCAGAATCATTCGTATAACGGGAATTGTGAAATTACAAGTCCCAGCATGCTTTGTACCTGTAATTGAAAAAACAGGATTAAAAAGTCATACTCATGGCATAGGGTACCTTGAATACTACATAAATAGTCCATGGCTCGTTGAAGTCGACCATCTTGGCAGGATGATCTTGGGCAGCTACGAATATAGGCCTGAAAAGCGGAGAACAGATGTTGATGGCAGGGCACCGCCGGTGGTTCTCCTGACAAAGCCACGCCACTCTTCACCACTGAATCAGCAAACAAAATAAGGACGTGTATTCAGATACACACGGAGGGGCATTCCGAGAGGTGTGGCTGGCAGTCGCATCTAGAGAGGCCCGGCACGCAGCTCCTTGCTCCAGCCACAGCAAGACTACATTGACCCTCTTTCCCTTCCAACAATGGCTTGGCCTGCACATCCGGCGCACGAGACAGAATGCCGAGGAGCAGCACCGGGTCAAGTGCGATTCTTGACATTCTTGTGGGGCGATTACCAAGGAACACCACAGGGCGCTGGCAGGGGACAATACGGTAGCATTTCACGCGGTGCCAGGAAGAGAGATTACTTTTTTTTGCGAGAAGGATCTTTTGCCTGTTTGAACTGTGCAGTGAAGAACAGTCACAGCTCTAAACAGGAATCCGGAAGCAGGTTCGGCACACGAGGTAAACTAGCGTTCAGCAGCAGGGGGAGGGGTCCTGCACGATTCCCTGGCGGGAGCGTGTGACCATATGGCGCCACCATATGGCACTGGCTCTCCCGCAAGGAAATCGCCAGACGTGCACGCGTTGCCATTGCAAGCAATGCAACGCTTGCACGTCTTTGCTGGGAAAGCTGTGCCGATGGCATTAGGTCTCTCTCCTATGCAGCGCATGCAGGCTGCGTAGGCGAGACCTAAAATGCGCCTTGGAGAAACATAGAAATAAAAGACATAAAACAACAAATAAGGAAGCTGTAACGTACCTGGCTCAAAACAAACGCCAAACAAGACAAACTTCACCTACAGAAACTGAACAGATTATAAAAATCGGCTATCGAAAAAGCTACGGAAAGGTGCCATTCAGACAGAATTCAAAACGCTAAATGTGCAAATAAGGAATTCTATAAAATACTCAATGAATTTCGCAAACCAAATTGCCTAGAAGGAACTCATCCTGTTACTCAAGATTTCACAGACAAACTGGGAAATCATTACGCGGACAAAGCAGACACGTTGGACTCTTAGTTAAAACAGAAACAAAGCACCAGCACTAACCCTTGTACAAAACAACAATCCAAGAATACTCTGACCAAGCCTCTCCATTCCTGCCAACACATCTCACACGATGAATTTATGGACCTGGTCAAAGCACGGAGGTCTGCTGGCAGCCCTTCTGACCCCTTTCCACCACAAACTTTCAAGAAAATTATTTTAACAACCTCTGCTGCCACTCCAGTAAGAAGAATCATCAACGATTCCTTCACTACCGGAATATTTCCAGAATAACTCAAAAATCACACATACGCCCTTTACTGAAGATAATAAACTTGGACCTGCTAAACCCTGACAACTACAGACGCATTACAAATGGACCTTTCCTGGGTAAACTGATAGAAAGAGCAGCGTTCGCCCAGTTTTCACAATTCATTGAAGAGAATGACATACTTTCAGACTTCCAAACAGGATTCCGAATGGGAAGAGGCACTGAATCTGCCCTCCTTGCCATCTGGGATGACCTGAAGAATACAGTTGACTGCAACGGAGTTTCTGCTCTACTCCTCTTTGACCTCTCAGCTGCCTTTGACACTGTTGAAACTACTTACAAGCTGTGTAGCTTGCAACAGTCGCGCAATGTTCACAAGGTGTGTTACCACAATTATATTCTCAAACAAATTAATTAATTGCTCTTTTCAGTTTCACTGTTATAGTTTATAGTTCATTTTTCATTACAATAAACCAATCATCATGATTATGTACATCGTATTTACAATGAATCAACTGATTTATGTACAAATTTCATTCTTGTACATATTACATAGTTCAACATGTTGGTTGTACAGTTAGCATCTCCATAGGTGTTGCCTAATGCATTTCGGAACCAAATGGTTCCTTCCTCAGGGGCTAATCTGTAAGAAACATAAGATAAACTAGTGTTAATTCCATGGGGATCATTGTAGTGTGTATTCGGTATTACCTGGACGTGTGCCTACCTTATTTGTTGATAAAGTGATCGTCCTTAAAGGTACTAAACCTTAGACCTGAAAAACCAAAGATGACACTAAGACTCCATACATGACTACGCTCAATATGTCATAATGACGGACTCGGCTGGATAAACCTAAAACATGATAACTTACCATCCGATGCCGTAGCATTGAGATGGTGATCACTGTAAAAAAACAATGTATAAAATCAAATGTCTTGTTCGCGCCAATGTAATGGTGCAGACACTTTCAACTTTATGAAAGGCATACTTTATACTCCCTTATCTGTTGCGAGATGCTGTGAGGATACATAAAAAACCACATCAAAACAAAACCGACAATAGTCGGCTTAATGCCGCTATACCATATGTTACTCACAATCGAGCCTGACAGATGTAAGAAAGCTCTTACCCCAATGTATTCAATATTGCTGTGATCTGTAATAAACAGCAACAAATTAATCTTTATATTTAGCGAACTAAAAAGTGTTCAAGACCTAAAATCTCATCGCGAACACACGCCGCATAACTGTGAGATGTGCCAAATCTTGCTCTACACTCGATAATCTCCAAACCGTTACGACCACGCCAACGAGATGCTCCTACTTTTGTGAACAACTGATGACGGACAATCCATAACAACCGTGGCGGCCATTTTGAAATGGTCTGATTCAAAATACTGTGGAGTGTCCCACCCTTAGTGTTGCAGAACAATGATATTAATCTAAATAATAATTTTGTTGTTTGTGACCGAAAACTCAAGTCCTCGGAGTGAATATATATATCGAGTGCAATATTTAAAAAAAAAAAAAAAGTTGAAACAGTCATCTCTACTCCTGTAGCGGCCATATTAAAACAGGTGCCAGGTCTATAGACTCTGTGGACGAATGCCGTTTGACACGGTTGACCATGACACTCTGAAACAAAGACTCTATGAAGCCGCCATAGAGGGAACTGCTCTAGACTGGATCGCATCCTACCTTCGAAACAGAACTAATGTCATCCATACCCCACCTTTCTCGTCCAAACCGTACTCCATAAAAGCATGGGTCCCTCAAGGTTTTATCATCTCGCCCATGCTTTTGAACATCTACATCAAGTCATTACCAGTACTGATCAATGAATTTCACCTTATGTGCTATAACTATACAGATGACTAACAAATACTCCTTCAACTGGAATGCCCCATAGACATTGTAAAATCACCAAGTTTCAGCTGTCTCAGAGCCGTGGATCAGTGGATGACTTGGAGCCATCTCAAATTAAATGCTTCAAAAACGGAAATACTCACGTGTGGCGATTGGAAACATTACAACCTGCTTGCTGCATGGCCCAATGAACTGGGATCACCGCCCAAAGTATCGAAGAAAGTAAGAAACCTCGGAAAGACCATGGACGCCAAGCTGTTGATGAATGCCCAAGTGGACAAACTAGCAAGATCAAGCTTTGTCACTATAAAAACGCTGCGACAAATTTTCCTTCATTAGGGATTTCCACACAGGGTCCAAGCTACCATCTCCCTTGTTCTGCCCAAACTCGATTACACCAATAGCCTCTACCCCGGATCACCTTTAACGACCATGACAAGACTACAACGGATTCAGAACTCGGCTGCCAGACTACTCTTGCAAATCAAACTGCGAGACCACATCTCCCCTGCCTTGAAAGCCCTGCATTGGTTACCGGTTGCCAGAAGATCCACGTTCAAGCTGCTTTGTATCACCCACAAAGCAATACATGGAATGAGACCGCTCTTCATCAGGAATAAAATCACCAAACACATTCAACAGAGCTCTAAAGGAGCACCTCGCCTCAAAATCCCAAGATACAATATAAAAAATATGGGTGGAACATCCTTCTCTGTTCAAGCAGCCAAACTATGGAACTCTTTACCCCCAACATAAGATCCACCACCAACCACCTTATCTTCAGAAAACTACTCAAGAATTGGCTCTTCCCTACATAAGCATCATACACAAACTGAAATTTATAGTATATCCCTCTGTATATAAGCATTTATTTTCACTATAGTTATGTACCTATCTTTGTGCATTGCTTTGTATAAACATGTAGAATAATTATGTTGTTGAGAAAAAAAAAAAATCTTTGGTCTACATGTACTTACTACCATTGTGCATCTATGTACCTTCCATGTACTTATTTATTTATTTAGAAGGTTTTATAGAGCGCGAACAAGATCCTTGCGGATATCAGAGCGCTTTACAATGAACAGAATTGAATAAACAAAAGAATATCAGGACACAATATAGCGAGCAATCATGGGATAAATAAAGTAAAACACATAGAAAAAGTGATAAAATACAGAGGCCTGGGATCATAGTTGTTCCTAGAACTAAAGCAATGAGTCTTGAATGATAATGGTTCAGGAAAGGGTAGAGTTGTCATGTAAATTTTGCCATGATCTTGGATCTGTGTGTCTGTTACTTTTCTCCTGAAAAAGCATATCCAATGCACTACCCTATTTATCATCCTGTGCCTCTATCAATATCTTTAATATACTTACCTCCTTTATGTATCTATATACTTTCAATGTACTTATACGTCTATATATTTATCACTTTCTTATAATTTAGCATTTCCAATGCACTACCCTATTTCTCAGCCTATACTTCTCTCAATATATCTTCTAGTCCAACCTTCTGACTCATCTCAAACTTCTTTCTCCTACTCTTTCCAATGCACTACCCTATATCTCATCCTATACATCTATCAATATATCCTCTACATTCACTCTCTCATTTATCCAAAACCCTATACCACTAATATGATCCCCAAAATAACCCTTTCTAGACTCTCTCCTACTCTACCCCGTCTTGTATAATCTGACACCTCCTTTACTATACCGATCCCCTAAAACAAACCTTTCTAAATTCTTCCCTCTGACTCCTCCCCTCCAAAACTCCCTTTTACTCATCCAAAAATCTCTTCCTACTGCTAAGACCTAAAAAAAAATCTTTTACTCTTTTATCCCTCCACTATCCTTTTCAATCAAAATAACAGACTAACATGTTCACTTCTCAAATTCCATATTCAACTATACTAATTCACCACTAATCCTTTGTGGGTTCCAGAGTAGCGTGCTACTCGCCAATAAAGCGTCTCAACACCCCATTAGGGTTACAAGCGCTATATAAATGCAAACTGTAAGGATGAAGTCCACACGAGATGAGGTAAATGAAAGTTTTATTACATCAGTTTCCAAGCTCCTCTAACATGCCCTGCTGAGCTTGACAATCACCCTCAGAACGAACGTTCTAAATTGCCTTCAGGCTGGGCAGAACCAACGGAGGAGGGAATAGGGGGGGGGGGGGCAGGGGACCGGAGGGCAAACCATAGGAGAAAGAGAGAGGAGGGTGAGGGAGTTCAAATGAGAGGTTACAACACAAACCTTTTCCCTTTTCTATCCCTCCCCAACCCTTCTCAATCCAAATAACTGACTAACATATCCACCACTAAAATTACTTTCATGTTTCACCATACTAATTCAACACTAATCCTTATGGTTTCCAGAGCCAAACTCTTTAAAACTCCATCAAGGGTAGCAAGCGCTATATAAATACAAACCTCTTTCCCTCTTCTATCCCGCCACCTACCCTTCTCTACCCAAATAACTGAATAATATATCCACTACTGCTTCATATTTCACTATACTAATGTCCAACACTAATCCTTTATGGGTTCCGGAGTAGCGTGCTACTCGCCGAAAAAGCGCTTTTATGCCTCGTCCGGGGTAGTAAGCGTTATATAAATGCAATTACAATACAATAGGCAGATAGCTGAATTACAGCCCCAAGCGGATGACCTCCACTGACGGGCACGCAACCTCACTGAAACAATTTGCTTCTTCAAGGACAGAGCTAAGGAAACAGAATGTTGTTCTCATCGCAGCAACATCTGCATTGTGGGCCTGCTGGAGGGAGCTGAAGGAAACAAGGTAGCAGCATGGTGGACTATTTGGAAACCGGGCTGAGGGAACTGTTACCATCACATGGACTCAGACCTTACTTTTCCATTGAGAAGACCCACAGAGTAACGAAGTGTCGTCCTCCGACTGGTGCCCCCGTGTCTAGTGGTGGCTAAAATACTTCACTGCCAGGATCGGGATAGCCAGTTCATCTCATATACCCAGACTACATGCAGGCAGTCCCGACGCCAGTGTGCTTCTTTCTTGGCAGGTAGGAAAAAACTGAGGAGGATAGGAATAAAATATGCTTTACTCTTTCCAGCTACATCCACTCTCTCATTTATCCAAAACCCTAGCCCACTACTATGATCCCCAAAAAAAACATTTCTAGACTCTCTCCTACTCTACCCCGCCTTGTATAATCTGACACCTCTTTTACTATACCGATCCCCTAAAACAAACCTTTCTAAACTCTTCCTTCTGACTCCTCCCCTCCAAAACTCCTTTTTACTCATCCAAAAACCTCTTCCTACTGCTAAGACCTAAAAAAAAAATCCTTTACTCTTTTATCCCTCCACTATCCTTTTCAATCAAAATAACAGACTAACATGTTCACTTCTCAAATTCCATATTCAACTATACTAATTCACCACTAATCCTTTGTGGGTTCCAGAGTAGCGTGCTACTCGCCAATAAAGCGTCTCAACACCCCATCAGGGTTACAAGCGCTATATAAATGCAAACCTTTTCCCTTTTCTACCCCTCCCCAACCCTTCTCAATCCAAATAACTGACTAACATATCCACCACTAAAATTACTTTCATGTTTCACCATACTAATTCAACACTAATCCTTATGGGTTCCAGAGCCAAACTCTTCAAAACTCCATCAGGGATAGCAAGTGCTATATAAATACAAACCTCTTTCCCTCTTCTATCCCGCCACCTACCCGTCTCTACCCAAATAACTGAATAACATATCCACTACTTCTTTATATTTCACTATACTAATGTCCAACACTAATCCTTTATGGGTACTCACCGAAAAAGCTTACTTTTCCATTGAGAAGACCCACAGAGTACCGAAGTGTCCTCCTCTGACTGGTGCCCCCGTGTCTAGTGGTGGCTAAAATACTTCACTGCTAGGATCGGGACAGCCAGTTCATCTCATATACCCAGACTACATGCTGGCAGTCCCGACGCCAGTGTGCTTTCTTTCTTAGCAGGTAGGAAAAAACTGAGGAGGATAGGAATACTCTTTACTCTTTCCAGCCAAAATCAAGGTCTTGATGGAACAACAAACTTTACTAAACCAATTGGGATCTGGAACAATATTGAGACTCAGTTGAATATACTCAAAGGGTCACCACTACTGCCTGGTCCGACCAACGTTGTAGAACGTTGCGCTATCCAAGGAGGCCTCCTAGAGATGGCCCCACTCCTTTGACTCCGTCTCATGACCAGGTCCAAAGTGGCAGACACGTAGCTCTGAATGAAGTGCCTGCCTTCCAGGATCCACCTACGGAACTCCTTAGCACCTCTTTAGGACCCCCAGACAAGAATGATGACTTTCCCCTTGCTGCATGACACATTCAATGTCACAGGTCTCCCTGCAGATGACCTCCTGTGTGGCCATCCTGTGATGGCCGCCATTCCACCTAATTTTTGTTGGCTGCCTGTGGGAAATTGGGTGTCGGATTGAGAGTGTGAAGACCCTTCTCAAGCAACAACCACAATACCTGTCAAGGTGAACCACGAAAGTCAGTAGATTAACCTGTGCTTAACCCTCTTGTAACTTGGCACAGAATCAGTCAGGCTTAACTTAGAGGCTCTGTTAAGTATTTGTGCAGCACACAAACAGCAATAAGGTGAGAAATCGATACAATACCAATCCCACACCAATTTAGAAAACTAGAGTAACATGACACCAAACTGAATTAAAACCAGTTAGTAGATAGATAGTTATGAATTTTCAAAATGTAAAGTGAAAAATAGCACCTAAAAGATCAAAGCTTCAACCGCTGTATCTGGTTGTACAAGATTGGGGCAAAGCCAAAAGTTCATCCCAACCAAGATAGAGTGCAGCTTGACTTCACAAGTTGGATTGGGTCCGGTCTTGGCTTACCTTGGGACTTAGCAGAAATTTCAAAGAGAAGTTTCTGAGAAGGTAAAGTTCAGTGGGGCAAGGCAGCTAGCGGCGCCTGAGGAGGAAGTATTGTTGACAGGGAGCTGCTTGACGGAGTCGCAGTGACAATTTCTAGATGTGGACTTTGTGGGCTTTATTTTGGAAGTTGAAAATCTCATGCGGGATGAAGTTACAAACAGTAGCCAACAAGGGCTCCCAAGAGGCTGCATATCTTCAGTGAGAGAACATAGCTGTAGCTACCGTGGAGTCAGGCCGAACGGTGATGCTCCCGGGACAGATCGGCAAGCAGTTAGGACCTGTCTTCTGTCGGGGTTAGCCAGGAGCATTACCTTCAAAACCATCATCAACTGTCCAGGACTGGAGGGCCACCGCTTGGGGGGGCCCTCACTCATCATAACGGTCAAACACTGAATGAATGATCCAGCCAGCATCAGCAAGGAAATAATTCTCGTTATTAGGAACACGTCCGTATGCAGGAATGAGTACATCTGAAATGAGGGGACAAAGACGTAATCAGAGTCCAGTCAGGCTCAGATTAGAAATTGCGCACAGTATTGATTGGGAAAACGCCTGCCAGCGAGAGAAATGAGTGAGTGCAACACTTTGGTAGACCTTATTTAAATCCTAGAATCTTTGTTTCCCTTTTTCATAAGGTTGACGTGCTTCCCTTTATTTCCAGCACGCTCCATCATTACTTAACAACCCTGAGACAACTTGTTCCGCTGCCTTAGGAGCCTGTGGGCCCATCTATTAGATTTATTCCACTGACATACATGCTGTGGAAACAAAGTGAACATTCACAGCCTTTATATGTATACATACTACATGGTCCATGTCACCCTTATTAATTTCACGACGTTTTACCTCAATTTACCCGTAGGTGGCTCCCCCTGTATTGATGAAGACCCCGGTCTAAGGATTGAATGCTCCTCTAATTTTAGGAGTCGAAACGTCGACTGTTCCCAATATACCTGCACTGTCTCTGTACTCACAGTTAGATAACAGTGATTGACCGGCTGTATCTTCCTAATACTGTGTATCTTGAAATAGTTTACTGTGAAGGCCAGACAGGTCATTGTAAATAGATTGTAAATATTGCACAATTCTCTATTCTTTCACTGTGAAACCCTCACATGAGCACAATTCCCTGCACACTACTATCACTTTGCTTCGGAGCACCTTTATGCAAATTGTATTGATTACTTGCTTCTTGCCAAATGCTGAAAAAATATCCTTTTTGAATTTGAATTATGATTGATTAATGTGGTTATTTTGGGTGACGTGTTTAGAGTAAATATTTTTCTTCCACTCTGACCATCTTTTCTGTACTGCCAGCAGGGGTCAGCAGGAAAGGGAGGGCAAGGTAGGGGGCTAAAAGGGTGTGAAAAACATTGCCCGCCATATGATAATGAAGGACTAAAACCACTTTGAACTGACCTATCATACAGAAATGTAAAGGTAGGGACAAGTAGAAGCTCGGAGCAAGTTGAGAAGGGCGTTGCTTTTGGCAAAACTTTAACACATACAGCTCCATGCGCCCCTCAATGGCGTCCTGGGCCCAGCTCACACATGCTAAAGGGGTCGGGGCATGACCTCAAGGCCTGCACCGATTGCAAGTCAGTGCACCTGAAGGCAGTTCGCAAGGAAGCGATGAAGCTCCTGGTGGTGCAGCATAAAAACGATCCATGCAGTTCCTGGTACCACTGAAGATCTTGGGCCACTCCCAGAGCCATTCCACCAGATCTTTATCTTTTTTGCTCCAAGACCTGCTTGCCAAAGTCAGGTAATTTGAAGAATCAAAAGCACTAGACGCGCAAGGTCCCACTCTCACTCCCGCACTCCATCTGTGAAGGCAGTGTCATGGCTTGCTCTGCACTACCCTGAATTTCCCGGTGCTGGAACAACACCTGCCGAACTTGAAGGAATTCTAAGACGCTATGCATGCCATTTTTGGCATGCATAGCCTCTGGTGCAACTTCGATCCCAATGGAACTGAGAGGTGCCCCTGCTGGGTAACAGTTCATTGAGGCCCTCTGTACTAGGATCCGGACTGACATTACCACGGGTGTCTTCATCCACACCAGCTCCATCCCACCCGACAACACCCCTCGTGTCTCTCAGCGATGAGCCGATCATAATTCCCGACACTGACCCAGCGGCGCCCTGGCACCACTGGGGTTCACTATCAAGTTGCTGATGGGACACCTGACCCCTTCTCAGATCAGAAGCTCCCTTTCATCAAAGCCATTCTGGAAGTTGTGCAGTTTAATGCCTATCCTCTGGAGCGGTGGGTCTGCCAAATTCAGGCCTTGATTCCAATGTTTCGACCTCTATCCTGATTTCAGTGAGACTGACTCTGAAGCTGCAGGGTCTCATGAGCTCCAGCATCCTGCTGGTAAACCATGCGTGATGACATATGCGTGCTCTGCAGTGGGATCTGAAGTCCCAGTGGGCGCAGCATCAGGGAAACCTTTCCAGCCTGATCAAGATAAGAGAGAGAACTGCGAAAGATCTGCAGCTGTGACTGATGAACCGTGACTGAGTCAGTGGCAGACCACTCCTCTCCCTTCCCCACCCAGAATTAACAGTGGTGACAGATGCGTCACTCCTAGGTTGAGGTGGCAACCTCGGAGAGGTGGAAATCAGAGTACTCTGGTCTCTAGTGGGGTCTCAGCTTCACATCAACCGTTTGGAGCAGAGGGCGATTCACTTGGCATTAAAAGTCTTCCTCCCATCAATCAAAAGAAGTTCGGTTCAGGTGCTCACAAACACCATCACCACCGTTTGGTACTGCAACAAACAGGGTGGAATGGGGTAGAGGACCCTGTGCCAGGAGGTTTGTGCCTCTGGACCTGGCTGGAGTGACAGGAGATCTTTCAGGATGTGAAGCACCTGGCAGGATCTCTGAACACCAGGGCGGACGAGCTCAGCCACTGATGTCTTGTGGATCACAAATGGGGTCTACATCCAGAGGTGGTGAATAGTCTCTTCAGAAATTAAGGAGAATCTTAGCACTATCTATTTGCCACCAAACAGAACGCACAATGTCAGCACTTCGGTGCGTTGGAGTTTCAAAGTAGTTCTCGCTCTGAGATGCTTTCCATTCAGTCTGAAATGAGGGACTCTTGTATCCTTTTCCTCTAATACCGCTTCAGCCCCAAGGTCTCAGGAAGATTAGGACCAACCGTGCCCAAGTCATCCTAGTGGCTCCAGACTGGGTAAAGGAGGGAACATTGAACAAGAACGCCTGAGCATAAGCATCTTTGCTCTAAATAGACTGCCCTTTAATGGTTTCCGACCTCCCTCCTGAAGTTTCCCAAAGTTTGTGATGTAATTTTAGCAGCAAGGCATCCATACTCATAAAACGGTCAGCACCTGCTATTGTGATAAGTTTGTGGCCTGGTATTCCTCACGCCGTGTGGACCCCTACTCTGCACCTTTGTCGGAGGTTTTGCTGGTTGTTCTATCTTTATTCAGGCAAGGCCTTGCCTTGGGCACTGTTAATGGTTGCATGTCAGCTATTTTGACTTTTCTGAGACAGCTGGACCAATCCTTCCTGTTCCAGTCACTGGTTGTAACTTGTTTATTTAAAGGTTTACAACATTTAATCCAGCCTACGCCCTTTGAAATGCCACAATGGGATCCTTATTTGGTCTTTACCTCATGTATGCTCCATTTGAGACCCTGCTTAGCAGCTCTTTGTGGAACTTGACCATCAAAATAATTTTCCTGGTGGCCATTACATCGACCAGGAAGGTCCGTGAGCTTCACCCTCTGTCACCATACACCAACTTCTTCCCAGACAATCTGATCCTTCGGAAGCATGCCTCGTTCATCCCGAAGGTGGTCACCCCCTTTCATATTGGCCAGAGCATCACTCTGCCTGCTTTCTACGCCCTGCCTCATTTTTCGAAGGGGAGGGATAATCCATTGTATGCACCCTAAGAGAGCTTTCTCGTTCTATATTGATTGCACCAAAGACCATTGGGTGGATGACCAACTAGGATGTGGCCAAACGGGCTATGGCGGTCGATCTCAGATCTGGAGAACCGGGTTCGAGTCTCTGCAATGATGCTCAACATCTTGTAGTTCTGGGCAAATCACTTAATCTCCTCGTACCTAACAAAAATGAATATGTCTTTGTGTAACGTAACTGGTGCTCATTTAAAGCGCTCTGATACCTGATACCTTTGGGTCAAGTTCACGCAATATATAAAACTTTGGGGGAAAAGAAAAGAAAAGAAGAAGGGCAAGACTGTGCAGAAATGGACCATAGCTCGAGGGATAGTACTATGCATAGAAATCAGCTACATATTGGTAAAGAAACACCCCCTGAGGGCTTGCAGGCTCACTGCATCAGGATCAAGGCAGTGTAGGAGAGTAGGATCTGCTTACTATGGTTACCCCCACTTTTTGCTGGTGTTTCACTGTTTTTCGACTTTAGTCTGGCTGGGGCCCTGCTAACCAGGACCCCAGCCTAGCTGCTTCCTCTCTAAATTGATTGCATGTACATTAGGTATACTCCAGATTGGTTAGTGGGTCACCCTTGTAAGTCCCAAGTATATGGTACCAAGGGCATAGGTACCCCAGAGGCCTACCAGGAGCTGAAGCATGTATTATGCCACCCCCGAGAAGCCTTCTAAATGGCACCACTGGACTTCTACTGCAGCCTGGGTAAGGTGGTGCATGCACCCCTTACTGAGATATAGGTTACCTATATCTACTTTATATCTCTGACACTTACAAACCTATAAGTCACTCCTATGCAGGCCTTATCAATTCTGAAGGCAGAGTGCATGGTTTTGTGTGAGAGGGTGCCCATGCATGAGCAGGACCCCTCTGCAGCTTTTGGAATCACTTCTCTGTAGCTGTTCTGTGATGCAGCCAGACCATATACTCTTAAGTGCATTATAACCTCGCGGTTAATGCTAACTTTGGAATGGCTGCATGGAAACATGTCGTGTTTGGTGTCAAACACTTTGGAATCCTACCCCTCTCCAGTTCTGGTGGCAGAGGTAGAATTCAACCCTTCTAGAGGGAGAAGACATGTACACACTTACCTAACCGGTAATAGTTTAAAAGAGCCCCAGCGCCACAAAATGGATGCTGCAGCCACAGACACAAGTCTGACCTCCTGCTGCTGGACGAAACTCCGGCAGGGGAGGCCTGGACAATAGGTTTCCTGTCACAGGGAGGTGTAACCACCTCCCCAGAGTGTATTTGGGCTGGGTGGGTGCATTGGGTAAATGCTTTTCAGACAGTGCTGGGGGCACACTTGGTGTCCCTGTGCCTACCCCAGTTCAAACCGGTTACAGGGGTACTCAGCCCATGCTCTGGCGCAAAACTGGACAAAGGGAAGGGGTGTAACCACCCCCACCCTGGGTTGTCCCATAGGTGGGACCCTAGTGTTAGTACAACCCCTAAACTTAGGGGAACATCACTTACAACGCAACTTTTACCACGCAGTGCTTTTACATCGCAGCTTTTACAACGCAAACCATTACAACGCATTGCGCTGGGGGGCGCTCTAGGATAGGGAATATATTTAATTTACTATCCAACACCTTCCCTACTATCCACGGGGACTGGAGTTGGAATAGTAAATTAAATAAATCACTATCCAGCGCCCCAAAGCACTATGCGTTGTAATGGTATGCGTTGTAAAACTCACGTTGTAAAAGCATGCGATGTAAAAGCATGCGTTGTAATGTCGTACATCCCTAAACTTAGTATGAGTATAGGAACACAGTCCTTAGGACTTTAGATTACCCTGGACGAAACTCTGCAACATATATCTTGGATCTTCAACATTCTGTTTCGACTAGAAGATGGAAAAATCTCCCTTGGGGTCAAGGAGTGACTCCCCTGTTCAAACAGGCACCAAAGTAGCATCTTGCCGGTCTGCATTTCCAAGGCTCCCACCGGATTCTGAAGGATTTGCGACACAGGACCCAGACTTCCAGACATCTCCGAGGCCGACACGAGATCACAGCAAAGCTGAGACCCGCAGCCATCACGAGAGACATGGAACCGGAACCCCTGGACACCGTGCACATTTGCTAGAGCATCAACTTCCCGAGCTTTCCCGAAGTTGTGCATTGAGCTGCTTGTAGTCCAAGCCCTGAGCACCATTTGCACTGAAGATTGTGGGCCTACCCTCCACGAGTGTTCCCTGGGCCCGCTTTTAGCATTTCCGCTTGAGGCTCCTTCGCGATCCCTGATCCGTCGACTGGTGGGTCCCCCACGTAGGTAACTCTTCTGTTTCTTGGGCTTTCCTGGTTGCTCGAGACGGGCCCTGACTCTCCTCCAAAGGGTGAGTCCCTCAGACCTTGCTAGTCTGCACCAAAGCCAATCTTTGCTTTCTGCGTGGGTTGCTGTTGCCAAGGCTTGTTCTGTCCAATCCGGAAACCGACACAGCAGCACTCGACATCCTTTGTGGGAGAGCTCGAATCCAGCTCCTGGTTGTGGTCGACACCTCATGGTCCTCGTGGCTGAAGAGTCAAGCTTTACCTTCTTCATCTGAAATCACCCGACATTGGTTGACATCTTCTCTTCGCCTTCCTGGTCACTGGATAGTGACCCAGACTCTGTCCCCTCTGCTTTCAGGTTCTTTTCTACTCCGATCCAGGCTTGGATCCATCCAAACACTTTCCACTTGGTCACCTGCAGCACATTTCCGCAGCTCGCTATTGAAAACGACGACGAAACCCAACATCAAAAGACACCTATGCACCCGGCTTCCCTGGGTGAGGTAACTCGAGTACTCCGGTGCTCCCGTGGGTATTGACTCTAGAACTACCTAGTTCTTAAGGGGTTTGCTCCAGGTCCTCTTCTAAGTGTCCTTCCTTTGTAATTTTCCAACCGCGACTTTCCCCATAGAAGTTAATGGTGATTCGCGGCTGTGTTTAGACACTGCACGTGTCCCCCGTGGGTCCCCTGTGTCACTACCGTGGGTGGTTCCTGGTGGCCCCAGTAGTTCAAAAGGCTCTAGGCCTTGTATCTATGTCAGTCATGGTTCTTATACCACTTTCTTAGTATATGGTTTTTGACGCCCCTAGGGCTAATCATATATTGTGCTAATTTACTGTGTGTTAAATAAGTTTATGTTATGTACTTTTGCCTCTAGCCTCATAAAGAGACTAGAGGGATGTGTTTAGAATAAATACATATAATGTATGTATATATACCTGGTGTGGTTCTCCTTTCATTTGGTCATTACATGAGATTATAGACAGGTAAAACAAGCTGCTTTACATTCCTTCAAGACTTAGCCTGAAGGCTGCTCTTCACAGCTACCACTAGATATCTTTCTATATAGGTTGTCTTTAAACCTACCATCAATAAGGGTTGTTTGGACTGGTACAAGGTGCCCACTAGAATAGTGGACAGCATATGCCAGGCCAACTTCTCACAGGCAGCCACTACTGCATTAATACATGAGGTACGTGTCCTGGACATCTGCCAAGCTGGCACAGGAACATCCCTCCACACGTTCACAAAGCACTACTGATTGGACAGTCAGGTCTGTTGTGATGGGCATTTCACCCATTCAGTCCTCCAGGACGTTTAGGTCAAATTTTGGTTTAAGCCAGTTTGCAGATTCAACTCCAGGGAAGTATTGCTTATGTATCTATCCTAAGGTTAGAAGTCACCATCACGTTAGGTACCTGTGGTAATGCTTTTTCTGCTAGAGACTGTATCTAGCTGCAGATTTCTCACCAACCCTTCCATCCTCCACCGCTCTGCAAACTGGCGTCTTCATCCAAAAGATCCCATTAGACTCTGAACACCGGTCAAAACAGAAACATTGTTTTTGATATAACTCTAAGTTTTTGACTCGGAAATAGACACGAAAGAAAGTGACGTCAGTGCGCCATGGCGGCGCCTATATGGGCACTGCAACAGTACTTCCAAGGCAGACGACTCTGACACGTAGCCAAATGATGGCACCCAACTGCACACAGATGCTTTCTTGACGTGCTCCTTTTCCCTCAGCAGTCACTGAATGATCATGATTAGATTTATGCTCCATTACAGTCCAGGATGTCACTGGGGCGATTACTGCATTTGCTGCTGCTAAAACACCAGAGACGGACTGCCTCCTGGACCAGTTCTATAAGGTATTTGCTACCACACAGCGCCTAAGCTAGTTGAGATATTTAATGAGGCCCTAGAGGCCGGCTGTCTCCCTACTACTTCCCAGGAGACCACCCTGACCCCAATAATAAAGCCGGGTGAGATTCCACTAACCCTGCCTCCTTTCATCCTCTAGCCTTATGAATATGGTCTACAAAATCCTCAGTAAAATCCTGGCCACCCAATTCCAACGGGCACTCCCACAGTCCATTCATGCCAGTCATAATGGGTTTGTCTCTGGCAGAAGCACTAAATATCTGATGGCTGTATAGGCTTACGAGGCAGTACACCCCAAGGGCTTCGGTCCTCATACTAGACCCGGAGAAAGCATTCAGCACATTACTCTGGGAGTATCTCTCTCTTCTCTCTAGTCTTGGACTGCTTTGGACTCTGAGTCCTCACGATATGGATGATCCTGCTCCGTTCCCAGAGGCAACATCTGCACCCATGTTGGTACATAGGGGCACCTGACAGGGTTGCCCTCTCTCCCCCCTCCTATTGCGCTTGCTATGAAGCCATTAGTGAGCCGGGTGTGCCAGAGTGGGGTGAAATGGAGGATCCCCTTTCCAGATAGAGTCCATGCGATCTGTCTGTTTTTGGATGATGTATTATTTTACCTCAAAGAGCTTGTGCGTGACCATTCTGATATTCTCCTCCTCTTCACAGAGTTTGATGGTGTAAGTCCTCCGGGTTAGCTAGAACATGTCCTGCGTTTTCCCGCTCAGCGCCTCAGCCCTCCCTCGATTACTAAACTTGGGAGTTAAGCTAATCCATTGGGAAGGAGTCTCTTTCCGCTACCCAGGTATTCGTATCTTCCACTCCGACACTGATCTCTTAGTGGACCTGACCTTGGCGGTTACATCTCTTATACAGCAGACACTCTCATTGTCCATAATGGGGCACATAGCAATGGCCAACATGGTGATGCTGCCTATCCTTTTATACCACTTAGCAAATCTCTCAGTTTTCTACTGACATTTTCCTGAGATCTGGACGGACCCCAAACGGACTTTGTTTTGCATGGGTGATCTCTGTCCAAGCTTCACCTCCCGGCTGACATGGGTGGGCTTGATTCCCCTAATTTCAACTATTACTGTCTGGTGGCCCAGCTCCAGTGCCTAACCAGATGGCTGGCAAGGCGCTCTCTGGATGATATGAGCGTAGTTGGATCACCCCTTGCCGTAGGGGACATCTTGACGCTTTTGGTCCCTAGGAACAGCCCTCATCACACATATTCCCTGCCTTCACTTAATGGTGTTATAGTGCCTGGCAAGAGGAATATTGCTTACCAAATGCATCACCCCTTACACCCCTGAGGTACCACTATTGTGCTTATCCAAACCTGTGGAACACTTAGAGGGCTGCAGCTATATAGTAGGGAACAAGAGCGGACCCCTCAGCACTGCACCTCAAAAGGCTCGAAAACAAAAGAAATGCCTACTTCAGGAAAATAAAGCGCACAAAGTTGGACTTCTTCAGCCGCCAATTGGACCAAGCAAAAAACAGGCCAAGAAAACTCTTCGAACTAATCAAAACCCAAACAAAGGCACAACCCCTACAATCAAGTAGCACAACAAGCGACACCCCACACTGTGAAGACTTCTCTGCTTTCTTTAAGCTAAAGACTGACAACATAAGAAATGACCTCATCATGGATGTAAGCCGATTCCCCAACCACACAAGAATGGCTAACACTCAACCTAAAAACATGGCTTCCTGGCAGTACTTCGATACCTACACGGAAGAAACAATACACAAACTGCTCTGCACCTTGAAGCCCTCCAACCACCACACAGACCCTCTACCTGCTAATGCTGTAAAAGACTTCATCCCCTTGCTCCTTCCTCTCTGGACCAAAATCATCAACTGCTCCCTGCAACAAGGCCTCATTCCAGACTCCCTCAAGGTGGGGCAAGTCACACCTATACTCAAGAAACCTACAGCTGATCCGACTGACCTAAACAATTACCGACCCATCACCAATATCCCCACCCTGGCCAAACTGCTGGAGAAATGTGTCCAACTCCAACTAACAAGACACATTGACCAATTTGACCTCCTCAATTCTCATCAATCAGGATTCCGAGCGAAACATAGCACGGAAACAGCTATGACACACATAATTGATGACGCCCTCCAAATTCTTGATCGCAATGAGTCCTGTCTCCTCATCCTTCTTGACCTCTCGTCAGCATTTGACAAGGTCAAACATGAGAACCTGATGGAGCTGCTAAGCACTAGAATGGGTCTATCGGGAACGGTTCTCAAATGGTTTTCGTCCTTCCTACACAACCGGTCTCAGAAGTTCAAGATCGATAATGTGCTATCTTCACCTGTGCCTGCAGATCTAGGTGTTCCACAAGGATCCTCCCTCTCCCCCACTTTGTTCAACCTCATCATGGAACCGCTCGCCACCTTGCTCCAAGCCTCCAATGTCCAATTCCATATGTACGCCGACGACACACAACTGTACCTAAAGCTTCAATCTCCGGAAGATATCAAACATCTGAATTCCACGCTTATTAACACTCAATCTTGGCTAGCCGATAATCACCTCAAACTAAATGCTCTGAAAACTGAGTTCCTTCTCATCTCACCCCCGGCGAAAATTTCCACCACCCAAACATGGCTCAGCAACCTAACAGCACTCAATGTCCAACCCACCATCGTGGACTCAGCGAAATCCCTAGGCATCACACTGGACGCCAAGCTCAACAGGCAGCAACACATCAGCAAAGCCACAAAAGCAGCTAATTTCCAAATCAACACACTGAGGAAAATCAAACCCTTCCTCCCGACTGAAGACTTCCAAACTGCTGTACAAGCGTTAGTCATCCCTCGAATCGACTACGGAATTGTGACCCTCAGTGGACTCCCGCTATCCACAACAGCTCCCTTAAGAGCCTCCCTGAACGCTGCCGCAAGACTCATTACTGGCTCAAGAAAACATTCGCACATTTCCCCAGATTTAAAGTCCCTAAAATGGCTGCCTTTTGAAGCCAGAATACAACTAAAAATTGCAGTTATGACACACGCGGCCGTGCACCACAATGCACCCAACTACCTCGCTCAAAAATTGTCCATATCAGGAGGTTCGAGGTCCAATAGAAGCTCAAAAAATCTACTCCTGAAACCCCGTAGATTCAGGAAAGAGAAAACCTACAAGCGCTCCTTCTCAGGAAAGGCACCCAGGATCTGGAATGCGCTCCCGCCTGAAACTAGGCGTATCTCCTCCGCTGCACTCTTCAAGAAAGAGGTGAAAACCATCCTTCTGGCCAAGATCTCCTGAACCGTATAGGTGGTGGATCAGAGACTCTACATTGCCTTGTATCAATGCTCACCTTGTCCTTTGGCACTATACCTCTACTTGATGGTGACACTACTACACTACTTTCTGCCTACCGACCAATATATGAGACACATTGGGTCACTGTTTCACCCTCCTGATGCCCTCACTCAGTGCGCTCTCTATACTAAATCTCTGGTATAAGCCTGCCACACACCCAAGGTGTACCTGAACACCTCTGTAATGGGATCAATGACGTGTGCCGTTATATTACCTGCTTACCTGACTGTATATTGATATGTTTTATGTATTTTATTATTATCCTTTCATGTTAGTGACTACTACATTGCTCCCATTACCTCTGTTCATTCCCACTGCCCCTACCCTGTCATTGTGAAGCGCTCTGATATCTGTAAGGATCTTGTTCGCGCTATATAAAACTTTGAATAAATAAATAAATAAGATGGCATAACGACTCTGGGCGACCTATTTCATGATGGTCACCTCCTGCAATTCCCGAGTCTGGTGAAGCATGTCACCTCCACGATAGCCAACTCCTTACCTCCGTCATGGTGCGGAATACCCTCAGGTGGATTTGGTCCATAGCAGATGCAGAACTACTCATACACAAATTGATGAATTACCTACATACCTTGTGCGCTGGACGCAAACTTATCACTTGGCTTAACACAATTCTTATTACTCACACACAGCTTTCATTACAAACCGCAAGAGATATCTGCGAGGACGATTTTGGAAGGGCCATTCATGATTGGGAATGGGCTAGGGCTATAGAATTCCTGCAATTCTCAACACTAAGCTGAAGCTCATACAATTTTACATACTACACAGAGCTTACCTTTCATCTCAGCGCATCAGCAGAATATTCCTTGGGGCATCAGACTTCTGCACTAGATGCACTACTACAGCACCTGACACATGCTCAGAGATTGTCTCTCCCTATGCACATACTGGGCTGAGGTGAAAAGTTGCCTTGGGTGGAAACAGAGATCCCAGAAATAAGTTCCTGAGAGGTGGTCAAACTAGTTCTTTACCAGCGACCACAGAAACTCAAGGGGGCTTCCCTTTTCCTTGGCCTGCCGTTCGCGCTTGCAAAAAAAGATCACCCTGCATTCGAAGAGTGCCCACTCAACCCTACTACATCAGGAAACTGATTTATCAAGCAGTGGGTGGAAGCTGAGATCCTGGCCCTCAACAGTGTGAAGCCAGGGGCCTGGTCCGACGGCTGATAGCTGCTGACTGGGACACATTGATCTCCAAGTTGGTTGATACCCATGGTGAAAATGGAGCTTCCTCCTGAGCACTTTCCCACCTTTCTGAGGCTGCAATAAATACACACCATGAGACCACTACACTAGACCGTCCCTTGGTGGAGCTCCTACTGCCTGCTGGCTCTACTACACACTAGGATTAGGGTCCGCCCCCTTCAAAGCTTTGCTCTGGGGCTCACTCTCCGATTGTTCTCCCACTGTTTCCTCTATCATTTTACAAGTTTAAAGAATTGCCTAATTGCACTTTGTGGACGTATATTCTCCATCAGCCATCGAAGTATGGACCTCCAGATGTTGAAGTACTCCCCTCACTTGCGGGAGTTTCGTCCGCTTCGACTAATTTGCTAACCTCTTTTTACTACTGTCATTGATTGTTATGAAATACACCTAGGAGATTGTCAAATCTGCCCATGTATTCGCTGTAACATGTTATGCTATATGTTTATCCAAAATTCCAATAACAATTTTTTTTAAAGTGGTAGTGAGGAAAGGCCCTTCGAGTTGAATATGGGCATTTGAGGATCCCGATATTGTCAAAGGATATGGTCGAACCTGCCTTTTGGAACTGACAAAATTCAGAGATTAACATTTTTCACCAGATATCCCTTTATAACAAAACCCATTGAGGATATTTACAAGGGAATGGTGACGCCGAGCGTTAAACAAACATTGCTAACACCACGCTCCGCCATTCTGAAAATGCAGGGATGCACCGTATTCATGAGAATGCGGCTCACCCCTGCGTTTCCCCTAGCGCTGGTGCTAAATCTAGCTGTCTAGCACCCTACAGTGCAAGGGTGCCTGTGTTGGAGGGAATTATTGTTTATGCACAGGAAGGTGTCCCTTCCTGCACATAAACAATCCAGAATGGCAAATTGTCACTTCTATGTATGCTGCATTGTGCAGCACACATAGAAGTTGTAAAGCATAATTTTTTTAATGATTGTTTCTGTGCAGGAAGGGAAATGATTGTTTCTGTGCAGGAAGGGACACCTTCCTGCACATGAACAATCATTCATGGGGATTTGCTGTTTCAATATGTTCCACACAATGCAGCACATATAGAAACAGCTAAAATAAGGAGACATTAAGCATTTCTCCTCTTTTTGCCATGTTAAGACCAGGTTTTCCCTGGTCTTAATTTTGGCATTGCCTCCTGTTTAGGCCACCCTTGTAAATAGGGGACAGTGTCAAATTGAATGGGTTTCGCGGCGGAACGCCCACCGCAACACCCATTGACCGCCCCTTTCACGCTAGGTGTAGCGTGTTAGGGGGCCTTATTTACAAGGCAGCGTTAAGCCGCGTTAAGTGGCTTAATGCCACCTTGTAAATATCACAAAGGGTTTATCGCCACGTCACGGGAACGTCATAAAAGTGATGTTCCTGGGGTGATAGGCGCTTGTAAATATGCCCCATAGTGTTTAATGCATTTATTAGAACCATAATCTGACCACAATAATGCGTAGGTCACAACCGTAGGACAGTGTGCAATTTGTTTACGAACATCCCCAGATCACTAGATAAGACAGCCTTACTACCATTCATGTTGACTGTTGTGGGTTTAAGTAGGCCAGCATAGTCCTTGAACCCACCAACCATTGATGAGATTAGGCGAGCATCTAGCTTGAACAGGGACCTGAATCGGACATACGATAACTGATGTATTGCTTGCCTCATAGCCAAAGGCTCCTCCATCTCAACTAGAATAAAAATGAAACGCTATTGATTTCCTGTCCCGCCATGAGTGATTCCAGCTAGATTTTGTAAGTTCTGAGGTCTGTGATAGATGTCACAAGTATGGAGGGGAAGGAGTTGACTTGGCTATGTCCTACCCCAAATTCAAAAGAGTTCTGGATCACATACATATTGTCCAAGATTTCCAATTCACCTACTGGTGTAGCTAAGTGTGTGAAGGTCTGGTGCTGGATGAAATGGAACCCCAACCAACAAGGACTGAATATATGCACAGAATATTTTTTATAGCATTGAAGACAACTGATTAGCTGGTATTCACCTTGTTAACGGATCAGTGGCTTATTAGTCAGCATGCAGAACATATCAGTTCATCTCCCACTCCACAAAACACAATGATCACTTAGGGGCCTATTTCGATGTTGGTCGGAAATCCTCCGATGTCGGAAAGCCGACCGACATCTATGGTTTCTTTTCCGAATGCCAAATTACAATGTAGGCAGTCGAAAGTGAAACCGACCGGTCATTCCGGCTGGATTCTGATGGGCTCAAAGAACATGTCGGCCAGTCCGAACCTGCACGAAATCCCTGTAGGACGGTGTTTCCGTCGTCCGGATTATGATGGAGGTTTCCCACATGCTTTCCATACCAGGCTTTCTGACATGGAAAGCCTGTCGGAAAGCAACTTTGGGGGCCCCTAGCAGGGCCCTCTTCTCTCTATGGTCTCTTCTCCCTGCGGCCTCTGTTTGGGGGCCATGCTCCCTGTTAATCCCTGCACCGTGTGGCTGGCACCGTGAGGTGTCTGCGTTGCGGTGCAGGGATTAACAAAATCTTAAATTTCTCTATGGGGGCTTGTGCTACAGCTGTAGCACAAGCTCCCATAGAGAAATGGGAGTATACAACTGCACCATGTGCGGTTGCATTGTAATTGCGGTGTCGGGAACGACGACCGGAGGTCGGTCGGTCCCGAGACCGCAACGGTGTCAGTCGATAGCAACTCAGATCGACATCGTAGTGAGGCCCTTGGTATTATATACGTCTATTGCAATATACCTATTTAGATTTTCCTGCTATGTACTGTGGTGTACTTGAGCGATGCCTGTGATTTTTACAGTATGTCGTCTGTTTTACTTTTAGTTTAAATAAGGTAATAAAATGTATCGATATTGCCCCTCTGTTCAGACATATTTCACAGAAACACATGTGTAAGCCCATCTTGCACTTGCATTCAAAAAAGCATGAGACATTTAGACAGAGCTGAGAAAGAGTAGAACAGAGCAAGTGCAAAGCCAGAGAATGTGCAAGGTTGGTGGTGGTAGCATACAATAAAAAAACACAAATGGAAGGGTCAACAGAGATGCCTTTTATACTGTCCACCTCTGTCGATAGTTTACTCTTGTAGGATGTGTCTACAGGGTGTAGAGAAGATGAGACACATGGTCTGCAAAAAATAAACAATGACCACAGACCTCATTAAAGCAGCATCGAATGTGGCCCCACACAAGGACCATTGAAATGGGTCAGCATTCCGAGTAGACAACGGCGGGGGACAGACAAATAAACTTGGTTCACACCATGGATGTAGTTAGCAACTCAATTCATTTTTATTAGTTATAAATAAGGTACAAAAAATCCACCAAAAGTGAATCTAAGCATTTACACATTTTCTAATGCTTCAACATCCGTACAATGCACTATTGCTTTAATATTAATAATAATCAGAATGATAATAAATAGTTTCTAGCTTATAAAATAGTCTATGTAGCAAAATGTTGCACAGCACAACAGAACAGCAGTAGGATTGCAGGGCTGAGGATAATCCTTTCACTTGTGAGTGTAAGTAAATGATAGTGGTCTGGTGGTCCTCTTTGTCAATCAGACCTTTGGAAAAGGTTGTGTGGGTGCATGTCTAGGGTTGGGACAAGTGACCACAGGAAGGCAAGAGGCGAGAAGGCTGCGGCGTAAAGATAAAAAAGAGACAAGGCAAGCAAATAGATAGGCAGATAGTTTATGAAAACTAAGGTAAAAACACAGTTCCCACACCAATCATAGACAAAAACAAAGAAAATACCAAAGACACATCTACCAAAATATACAGCGAGGTTTCTTCTTTTTTGGAAGTTTTGAGCATCTCCAAATGTAAGGTTAATAATATTGGCTGCTTATCAATTTGTAGTGCTGGTACAGTTAATCTTGTTCTATAGTGTTTTTTTGTTTGTTTAAAAAAATATATAACTGAAAATGTGGTTTGCAATGCTCCATTATCCAGTTTCTTCTCAAGCTGTCGGTTGTCTGTTCAGTGATTTTTCTGGATATCGGAGCCCACAACATATTTCCAATACTGTTCATCCATAATATGTGTTGTGACTTGGTGCAAGGTTGAATATACCCCAGAACCCAGCACTGCCCAGTACGGTGTTTATCCGAATAGAATGTAGACCGCAAAACTACATCTCATACAGGTTAGAGTTGGGCATAGATTGGTGAACTTTGATTTGTTTTTTTTAACATTTAGGTACATTTAGCAGAAACAAGTGAGGCATTCAGCAACAACATAATTTGTGGGGGACATTCTTCAGCAAAATAATTGTTTTAGGTGAACATATCCTGTAAAGACGTTATGTGTTTTATGGTGTTATTAATTTACCACATAAGTATGCCTTCGTGAAAAAAGTAACACCGGACAAGGGTAGATTGCTCAAATGTGATTCAAAGCAGCTTTATGCTCAAACTTCCAATTTCAAGAAATAAAATAGTGTGGGATAAAAACATTATGCAGTTCTTGAATGCACTCCCAAAGCACACATTTGATTTAGCCTATGCAAGAGATGAGTACAATTTGTATGCTTAGTAAGAAAAGAGCTGTATCATTGTAAGTAACTGATTATGAATATTATAAAACACAAAAGAAGAGGTGAGTGTAGAAAATTAGACACTTTAAGACATCTGGGGTCTGAACTATCAACTGCCATTTTGTGTGGTGAAAAGTATAGATCGATAAGAGCCTCGGTGTCCATATTGGAACATCTCTTGAAAAACGTCACATTTTAACCAGCAATCAAGGAAAATAAGACTCTTGTGCATAGAAGCATTGTCCTATATGTGCTGCAGAATCTAGCACACATGGAAGAGGAACGTAACTAGGAGAAATAAAGATACTTCTTGTTAGGCCTCTGTAGGGTAGGTAAATTATTTTGGTGCAAAGCTAGGTGTACACGGGTTTGTAAATCTGGGTTTGCATCAAAATACATTGATGGATGCATGGGAACGCCCATGCTCCACCCATGTCATGCTTAAAAAGTAGCACAAGGCAGTGCTCTGCACTGCCTTGCATTACTTTGTACTTACTAAACCACTCAAAAACACACAAAATGCCTTTATGTGGCTTAGTAAATGCTAAAACGGATTTTGAGTCAGGGATGTGACACAAAAGTGACACAACCCTGACCCAAAATCATAGTAAATCTGGGTCAGAATGTCTACAAGGACAACTAAGACTTTGGGATGGGCCCACAATAAGCATGTCTGAATACCTCTACCACTAGGGGGCTGCGTATTGGCACTACTCCACAGCAACAGATGGTAAAATGAGGATACGTGTAGGATGTTCGGCATCCTTTCCTATCACATCCTCCTGGTTCAGAGTTGCCTTAGGGATGTAAAGTGGAGTTAGATTTGTTAGTAACTGAATTTGAGATCTCTCCATCTTTTTTTACTAATAAATTCTTTAGCTGGTGTCTGTAATCTGATTACAGAAATGTGCCTTAAGAGAGCAATGTATACAGTTTAAGAATATAGGTATCGGGGCATATAAGGATGGCTCAAGTACTTTTAATGTATACAGTATTGCATGAACAATGGCTTGTAATCCTCGTCACTGTTTTAAAATGTTGTCCCTATCTTTGATAACAGTCGTTTAATGTAATGGACTTGTCTATTAGGCAAACCTTTCTTTCTACACACCGCATGGTAATTGTATACTTCATTCTCTAGAAAGTACAAGAGGCAAGGATAAAGACAAACACTGAGAAATTAAGGGTCCCTTTTTTCACTGCTTCCCTCACCACCTATGTGAAATTAATGTTACAGTTACAGTTAAATATCTGTACGGTGTGTGTGTGTCTTGTTGCAATCACATTTCTCCTAAATACCTTTGTGTGATGTTCCTTATCAACAGAGGCCCCATCATGAACAGCTGCGCTGCTCAGCCCAGAGCTGAGCATCCGTTTTGATGACTTGCTCTCTCTGCAGTGCATTCAATTAATATAGTGTTTCGCCAGGCTAGAGCTTGATTTTCATATGGCACAGCTCGGAAGCAGTGATCAGTTTGCCTCTTTCTGTTTCAGAGCTTTGCAGCCTCCACTCCGAGACGGCACAGCTGGTCATGATATGGCACCAGGTATGTTACGGTTGTTGTGTACATGTGGTTATGATGAATGTACAAGCATAACATTGGAAATTGATGCCCCCAGTCAAATGGCCACAGTCACTATTCTGACACTCCCGATTTGGACCACAAAGTCCATAGTTAATCCGTACTAATATCATTATTACTGTCTGGATTGGAGTGTAAATTTAGGGACGAGACTGCTTTTCATATTAGGCGCTATACACATGGTATCATTGACAACGTTTGGCATGAGAATGAATTTACAGTGCCTGAATTTCACTTGTGTGTCAACTAAATACTACCCAGGGTAGATTTAGTTTTAGTTTTCTTGGTAGTGCGGCTACATCCGAAAGGATTCTGGACCATGAGCCCAACTCAGTACAGAGTATAACAGCATGCAGAGGGACAGCAAACGTTTTTGAATCACATGCATACATTTAAACAACTAGTAGCGATCACACTTCCCTTTTTGAGGGACCACTTGCATCAAACACAACACTTTTAATACTATAGGCTTCGCTCCATGCATTGACTGTGCTGTTGCATTGGCAATGCCGACACTATGCGTGCATATTATGAACCAGAATACAACATTAATATAAATATTCAACACATCAATTATTCACAATAGGGCTATACATTCAGAGGTCACACTTGTGCAAAAGATAAACAGGTCAGTAACCACAAATGCTCAAACACAACCGTACAAATTCAATTTGCCACGATTGCTTGCGCTGTTTTTGCAAATGATTTGGCATTCAGTGCTATTAATGGAGAGAACCACACACATTTTGCTATTTGCCTGGATTACGGAAAGATTTTCCTTGTTTGCACTCTAAGCAAAAGCAATGCTGGTGATTGGTATAAGGACAACATGTATCCTGAAGAAGTTGTGTGGAAACTGCAAAGCTCACGAATATGATACACTTTCTTCCAGTCTCCAGCATACATGGACACACAGCACAATTACACACAGTTACAAAGCAGCGTATTCTGTAGTTTTAAAGCATTTTTTGTGTATTCACTTACATATTCCAGAGTGAAAGAAGACATGAGTGAGAAAGCCTACAAGCACAGGACAATGGGTCGCCCATGGAGCATGCCAGGGAAGACCCAGTCACTAGTGCCTGTTTCTGAGTCTCTGTGACTAGGGTCAGTCCTTTTAACATTACACCCACTGATAAAAGTCTGTTGTGGAAAGCCATGCTAGTGTTGGCCTGTTATTGTGATCTCTAAGTTATCATATCCTTGTCTAGCCCCCACAGAGAAGAGGCATGAGCAGTGACTGTAGTAGTCTTTTTGCATTTTTCCATGATAAGCTCTGTGTAGCCTAGCCATGGACTGCAAACTCCTTACAGGAGAGAGACAGGATGAATGCCACCACCGCATTTGGTAATACGTGATTGGTCAACAGAATTAAGCAAAATGTGGGCAATAGTTGGCCATGTATGTTTCTCCAGTTCTGTCTCTAGCCCAGGTGGGCAGCAGAGAGCGACACACTGTAAGAATTACAGGTGACTTCTTTGTGAGTGAACAATATTGGGTTCAATTGAGAGGATGTCCTTCGAGAAGGACACGCGACGCGACGCCCTTCAGGTATGAATAAAATCGTTTCTATGTCAAAGCTGATTTTAGGGCAGTCCGAAAGGTAAAAGGTAAATTAGCCCTTGAGGTGCTCCTGTCTGGATCATATCTGAAATTCAGAAGCTAGTGCATTAACTTAATGAGTGGTGGCACTACCAGTGGCCTGGTCAGCATTTGCCTGATATGTGCTGGTGACTTAAAATCACAACGTCCTTTTCATGTGTGGCTGTCAATTAAAAAACACAGTGCCCACTGCACAAATTGGAGCCGTATTTATTTCTGGAATGACGGCAGCTGCCAGCAGAGCGGTATAATACAATACAAATCTTCTTTGCCAATCTGGGAAACGGTACTTGACTTGCTAGGGTGAGTCTGTGTTATCTATAGTGTGCGCAGCATCAGTGATAGTACCGGTAGCTTAATATGCCCACATAAGCCCTTTACAACCTCTGTAGAATATCTCCCACAATGAAGATAAAACCAGAACTTTGTGGGTACAGTAGCTGAAGAGCCATGACTAATTTGTGTGGAAGATGTTCCATACTACTTGGAGCACTATGAGCAGAATTGAGATTTGCTGGTCTCGTTGTTTAGACAGAACAGCAAGGTATTGCTTTTATTAGTTCAGAAGGTGTAATCCCACCAGTGGGCCAGATGTATGACCCTCTTTTACTATCCAACCGTGGAGGCATTTTCATTGCTTGTGATAGGGAGCAAAACACACTTGTTACTCCACTGCGGGGCAGCCATGAAGAGAGCAACTGCAGGAATGTTTATTATGAAATTAGAAGGGGAAGAATGCTGATATGTGCACCTCCCTCAATATGTACATTTATTCACATTGTGTGTTCTAAAGTACGACTAGAGGTGCAGTGTAGAGGAAAGGATATTTTACAGGCTTAATGCACCTGTTAACTTCAATGTTATCTAAAGGGCTATCGCATCACCCAACCAATCATATAAGAGTTACCAGACGGGCTTAGACTTGGAGGTCACAACAGTAAGCAACACCAGGAGCGAATCGTTCTTTTGCTAATATCTACACGTCAAGCAGAGAGAAGGATTGTTCACCCAAAATCTCAAAAGGACTAACATACAGATGGTACAACACCTGCCCCACCCAGTGGGAAGAATCTGGCCATTCTCCTAACCTAGTAAATATCATCCCTGGGTAACGTCCCAGTGAAGCCAATCATGAAACCATTATTTGCTGATCCATACTTTCTGATGTAGTAATTGAACGCATAACATTTGAAGTAAACAGAAGTATAAGGTTTGCTATATATGCTGACATATCCGGATTCGAAAATCATTGCGTATTTTTAAACCAAACTTTTATTAGAAGATTGAAAATACTCCATGTTAAGATTGTGAATGTGATAGGAGAAAGGCGTGCCGCAGCACACCAGACCGAGGCACAGAAAACTGACAGCAATTTCTAAATGAGGTTCTTGATGTATAACTATGACAACTGGAATTCATTTGATCCTTTTGATACATTTCTAATACGATGTTCCTAATCCTGATATGTGAAAATATAGCTAGTCTGTAGTTTATGCAACAATCCTTGGTGACGTCTTGCATCATTTTATATGATGGGAATTTGAACTAACAGGTATGGGTTACTTTAAGAAAGGTAGTAAGCCTAATATGCATGGCCATTGTTGGGATCTCTTCCCAACAGTTTCATACTTTCCTTCCCTACAAAATATATTATTTTTAGTGGTATGAGACGCTTGTTCTTGGAATAGCTTACACAAAACCACTATGGATTTCCACAAGAACTTTTACCAGTGAATGGGTAGTAACGCCAAGTAGTAGACTTATGCCACAGAGTTTGCATAGAAACTCTAATGCTCCTCGGCTTACACAGGAGGGTCTCCTGTGTTTATAGAGAGCAGCAGACTAATCAATTCACACACAGGAAGGCAACAGTTGGGCGGAAGCCATCATGTACGGTACAGCGATCCACCAATTCAAAAAGTGAAGGCTGGTGGATAACCTGAATACAAAGGAAGAGAGTCAGACTGGAAATCACATGGAAGCAGTGAGAAATTAAAGCAAGCAAAAGCAAAGGTCAGCCATAGTGAGGGAACAACCACTATGCTATTGATGCGCCAAATCTACAAGTTTTCAGTCCAACTTAACTCTCACTTTAGCATGTATCAAAAGTAGATAGTAGCTCACAAACTCATAAAACTGAGTTCTAAAGTACATGTATAATTTATCTGATTTGTGTCTTCGTTCATGTTTCCTCATAGTTTTACATATGGGAATGATCTTATGTAAATGAATAAAGGGCTTTAAAAACCATGGGCCACGCGAATAAAACATACAAATCTAGAATGTAATATGAAAATACATAACTGATGACTGACACATAGTCCTACAATACCATGTTGGGGGTTCTGTGGTCTTTTCTAGTCTTTATACATGGATAACCATCATTCCCTTCTCCAAGTTGCCTCCCTGTTTTCTATCATTCAGTGTGCCAGATATCAAGATAATGACCTTACGATGCCATCAATGGGTTACATAAACAGGCTGATTTACTAGACCAAAAACAAATGGTTGTCCACAAGACCACATCCATGGGAGTGTTTTAAAATAATAAATATGAATATTTGTGGTGAGAGTATCTGGGATACCAGCGTGTTCGCACAAAAGTGCGAGCCGCTCCAGAGTCAAAATCACCTAGTGTCTTCTTAGAGCCAGATCAAACAATGTTATCACCTTTTCACAAAAAGGCATTTTTTTCTTCACCCATGTAGCCTCTCATAGAAAAAAGAATTTGTGAATTAAGCACTCCCGAGAGACATTAGGTGAACATTTCAGGGTGTTGGTGACACAACAACCTAAAAGAACTAAAATGAGTAATTTACAAAAGTCAAAAGCATCATGAAATGAAAAATGAAATTATAGAAACAAAGTTTTGTTATGGATCTTTTATACTACGTTCTACATTTTTTTAGGATTTTGAAAGGGTCAGAATGATTTATTCATTCTCTAAATGTGTTTTTAGGGCATTGGTAAATCTTCCTCGTTATGTATGTTTTCTATCACATTGAAATGTTGTAGTCTTTTCGTTGGACAAACACCATACGTCACACAAATGATGCCAAACCTATAAATTAAGGCCCAAAATTCAGAAATATGACATAATTACGGTGAATTATGGATTATAAAACACTGCAGTTGTATAAAATAAGGACATAAAACTTGATATCTGTACATATATGTATATATAAATATACATATATTAATCTCTTTCTATCTATGCATATATTTACACATATCCATATAAATACACACACACACACACTTATACATATATATTTACACACAAATATATGTATTCATGTACTTGTAGAAATTATGGACTGTATTTTTGTGTACGTCTGTGCATCACGTAGAAGGTCCCACTGAGTGCCTACGCACTGTGTGACAAATAGAGTCCATAGACACAGTGTCACATAACCGTTGTCCATATTTCATTTATGAAACCCCATGTCAAAATGTTTATACTGTACATAGTGTAGTGAAATGTGAGGTGAACAAAATGTGTATTTTGTGGTAAGCATAAAGTGAGTGAATGCTGAAATGTACCTTTTTTCTTGTAATTTGAAAAATGTAAGAAAACATACAATAAGCACTAGTTTTAATATTTTAAAAACAATTATAGCTATTTTTAATATTATTCTTTCATAATTTCAGAGGGGAAAAAGGGATAGGGGCCAAAGCACATTTATAGCTGACAGTATCTCTTGTTTCCTTGCATTTTTGTTCAGTTGCTGCTGCCCGTGTGCTCAAAGGAGTGTGTCTGAGGAGGGAGTCTGATATAAATTTGGTAATATTTAACTGTTTTCCTTCACTGATTCCAAATACAATTTGGTCTGAAGAATTGCCACTGTTTTCTTCTAATACTAAATATAGCAGGGAAGAGATATGTTTTAATGGCTAAGTTGTGTACTTTGAAATCCAGAATTCATGTAATGAAATAGGTCAAAACAAACACAATTTGTACTGCATTGCCTAGTACTTTGCCAATTACATGTTGCCAGACCAACTCTCCTCTTCACATCCCTGTTCCCAAAGTCTAGTCTCCGCTGGACCGAGCACACCATTCTGGTCTGTCTACAGCACTTAAAGTACTGATTTCTCCTACTTCAGTACAAATGTTCTATTTGATCCATCCACTGTTCCTTATAGCTGCTATCTGTACCATTGTGCGTATTTAACAATCAAAATAAAAAACAAATGCTTTCCTCACTAAACATTGAAAGAACCTATTGAATACCAATCGAAGTACGAGAAAATGGCTGCTGATGAACGTCTGTCATTTCATACTCCACCCCCCTGTCCCTGAGTTCAAACACGTGGTGTGCCTACTTAGGGACCTAGTGGGCAAATATGTCATGAGATCATGAATAGGTAAATGGGAAACATTTTTTAAGGGTTTCATAAAGATACAAATACACAAATACACATGTGCTTGTGTGTGTTATATATATATATTCACACCCACACAATAGATAGATAGATGGACAGATAGATATTCCTAGATGTATATGTATATAGATGCACATGCAAATACATATACTATGTAATCAAACTATTTCAATGATATAACTAGCATGTTCTTGAGCCAGACAAAAAAATTTATTTATAAGATGGTTCTTGCTATATTTCACCACCTTTATGACTTTCACATGTAAGAAACAGTCTATTTTACTCTGTAATTCTAATTAACACGAAAGACACATTGTCAGTGCAAAACAAAACGCCTGAGGTCTCCACAATGCATGACCTCTGCACAACACTTTTGATTCAGAAATAATAGTACTCAAGCTAATATATTTGGTTTTTGAGAAGTGTTACTTGTAACTGTTTAATACATTAGGAAGCAAGTGAAAGGATTATCTCAGTTTAATTATGAGTGCAAATAATATTCATATATATGTGCGCTAAACACGTTCACTATATTGCAGTTTTTCCACTATGTCACATCATACAGAATCAAAGGTTTGCATTTGTATGGAATGTTTCCAAGATAAAGCACCACAGTAATACAGTTTGTAATCACACACCCTGATTTTTTAACAAGATAAGTTTTCAGTTTTTAAGTACCGACGCATGCAAAGCATTCCATTCCCAGAAACAATGCAAAATGAGGTAATAGGAGTTATCAAAAAAATTAGTATCATTTCTAAATAAATAAATTATAATTAAAAATGCAAAAAACAACTATAAAAATAATTAAATAAGAACCCACAATATCTACAAGTTAGTCATAAATTATGATTGTTAAATATAAGGCATTTAAACTCACAAAACCCTGTAAACTATCATTTTTTTCCTAGAAAGGTAAATCATTCTATGCCATTCTACTCGCACGAGATAGCAAACACAGGAGAACCGGAAACACCAGTACAGTCGCAGACACTACGAACCAGCATTGTAGGGTTGCATCCATTCACACAGGCCAGAGGATTACAATAGGAATTTGGTGCTTATTCACCTTTTAAAAACTGTGCTTGTTCGTTAGGCAATTAATGTAATACTTTTGCGCATTAAAACACATATTAAGCAGACCTCAAAACTCACTACCATCCCCCAAATGGTTTGCTCCAAGCTACTGATTGGCATAAGAGCATGGAGCGGGCCAGTGTAACTTGGAGCAGCCACCTGCATATCTTCTTGCTGGTAGTGTTGACAGCGACATCTGCTGTTGCTGGAGGCTGGCCCAACTTGCTTAACCAGGCAGTTGTTCGTCCAAAGGCACTCAAGTCTTCTTAGTTTTTCAGTGCTCAGTATATCTCTTAAAATAAGGACAGAGGAAGAGCTGCAAACTGCGGAGGTGGCTATATAGCCTCCCATATGCAACATAAATGGCTTAGTAGCTGCTTAATTTTTTTTGTATATCACTTTAGATATTTATTGGAAGTAACCGTTTTTTCCCTTTTTATTCGGTTTTGGAAATAGAGAGTTAAAAGGCAAGAGTGGTGATAATGCTACGTGATTTAATACACAATATGACAATATGTCTCAACACTAATCATGGGAAAAATGAAAGACCAGTCTGATCTCCTTATCTCTATGTGTGTCCATATTGGAACCACAATTAACATTGTTAGTACTTGTGCTACCCCCAAACTAAAATGGCTGCCTTAAAGACAGCCCCACATATTTCGAATATGTATACCTATGTGGTGTTTGAAGGGGCTATAAATAGCATGAACATATATCATTGTAGATACACTTTTATGCAAAATCATATATGCACAATGAGGAACTGAGAATTGTATCCTGTATTGCAATTGTGGAGTTTTATGGTAAACCACGAGACAGCGAGCAAATGGTTTGCAAAGTTCACCTAAACCCTGAAATAGCATTACTGCAAAATTATCCTTTGTATCATACTGTTTTTTAATTACACAATGCGTTTTTTAAAACTTTTTCTATATGGTTGAAAACGTGATCTATTGGAGGCACTAACATTCAGGGGGAACGGTTTACTTTGCAAACTTAGCCCAGTGAAAAATTAATTATGGCTATTTATTATGTTATCAAGAGGTTGAGCAGGTAAAGGAGAGAGGTGATCTCTTGTTATAGTACGGTTCTAGGCTCTGTAGGTGTCTACAACTGAACACTTCAACATCAATAATCCCAGGAAAATTCAAAGTGCACATGTACCCTGCAAAAGGCATCTCTGTTTTTAATACTAAGCGCTTCACATCAACTTTCAATGCACAGTAATTACTAATGGAATGTTGTGCCTAGAATTGCAGTTTACTATTGGAATATTAAACACTACTATCCTGTGTTATACGAAGTGCTATTCTAAGAAACTTTGTTGCAGATTTTTAGGCCTTAGAATAAAAATATGCTCCCTATATTGGATACTTGCAGTATATCATTGGCAGGTAGGGTTAAGAACCTTTTAATGCAGAATGTAGAGTGCCTTACATAATGGTCTATTCTAGGAAATGTTTTACAGGTGGCCAGGAGCATGACATGCCTAGGCTGTCACCTTGTCTCTCTTTCCTCTGGCAGGGTACATCCAACAACCCTACTTCTGAACATTTATAATGGGGAACTGGCTACATTTCGAATGGGATCCCATTCACAACCATGGGTCTGACTATTTACAATGTGTAACTGCATGCGGCACACAGAAGTGATGACACCGGTAGTGGGGTGGAAAGTCCAGCAAAATGAGAGCTAGCAAACTCATGGTGCAATTGCCAGCGAAGAAGCTAGAAATAGAATCAGAGTCGTCTCAACATGCCTCGCCCTAGTGTCCAGCAACAGCAGACCCGTTCCAGCAAAACCAAGATTCTTCTTTCCCAATTTGTTTATCCCTTAAGGATTTTGTTCCTTTTTAGGCCTTTCTCTCTCTCTCACACACACTCTCGCTCATTGCAACTTTCTGTAAACATGATAAAAAACACAAAGCCAGGCAAAAAACAGCCGAAAAATGCTATCCTTTTAACTGTAAACAGGATTTTGCTTTTTCATCGCTTCCGCCTTTTGAAAGATGGGAAGATTCGACTTCTTTCGTTAATGGTTCATCCAGGCACCAAATAAAAACAAGGAATCTATGAAAAATATTTGGTGCAAATTAGAAAATAGCGACATTTCGATCACAAGATGACTAGGGCACCAAACACAGGACATTTCTTAAGCTCACATGCTCCAGTTGCCATCCACAGAAATAGCTAAAGACCCCTACATGTTTCTACATATTTGAGAGGTATATATACAATCCGTTGACGTGTAGGATTGATAGGCCAGACTACCAGACTAGTACCTTCAGGATTAAAAGGAAAACGTCTGCAGCGCAGGGCCCTCTCGCTCTGGGAAAACCAGCTCCCGTACACTGGGCCAATATGGCTGTTTGGATCCTCTCCTACCACTACGTACCACCAATTCCTTGTTTCACAAATGTGCTTGCAGGCTGTCCTCTAAATCAATTGGCTCAGAAGGCAAAGTTTTGCTGCAAGGTCTATGGCCGTGTGACCTGATAAGAAAAATTGTGCCTCCAGTTCCAATTTCAGCTGTCGGAGCCCAGTTGTGTTTCAATGTCCACTCGGCAGATTGGGCACTTCTTGCTGGTAGCCAGCCACTGGTCAACGCAGACTTGGTGGAAGAGATGCATGCATGGTAAACGCCTGTGAAACAAAAGGAGACCTGATTAGAATTCCTCAGGTACCGGAGGATTGCGCTATGATGTGTACTAGATAGATGCACAAGTGACCAGAATTTCAAAATTCAGAAGAGAATTTGTTCTCTGCGAATGCCGGAATGAGCCAAATGAAAAAACGCAAATTTAATTTCAACTCCCAACTCTTACATCCTCAACTTCATGTGTATATTACAATAAATTAGAGTTTCGCAGTACATTTTGATGTTTGATTTTGTCTTTAGTCTGTAGGCAGAGCCCTTGTGTCCAGCGAATCCCAATGAATAACAAAGGTAAACACAGAGTAAATCTTTGAAAGGCTCTCGGACTAACTCTTGAAAGACAATGTCCCTAATTCCAACGGTCATAAACTGGGTTTGATAAACTTGTGCTTGTATATTTCAGTGAATGCTTGCAAGATTCCTATGGAAGACATTTTATGTACAATTTAAAAGAAAATAAGAAATACCTAATCTTCTGAGTCTGGACTGATGGTTTAGTGTACCTTTAGCTACGGGCTTTAACATCATGCTAGCTTGTACCGAAACAGTTTGCAGCTGAACAAATTAAAAGTCTTATTTTTAGATAGCTCTTCCCGATTAAAAACAATATAAGATGCAAATTACTAGTATGGTGGTTACAGACTTGTAACTCCTCCAGTTCGGAGGATTACCAAAATGCTGCAAAACATTTGGACAAAACACCTTATGATTTTGTAAAAAAAAAACACATAAAAAAACCAAAGGGATCAGAAATGGTATGAAACCCCGGGACCAGTAAGAAGAAAAAATGCAATTCATAAAACATAACAGATGATGAAAAATGAATTAGTAGTAGTCTGTTAAATGTTCCATTACCCACATAGAAAGAGGAAGCAGGGAAGAAGAAAAGAACGCGGGCACTGGAAAACATAAAAGGGGAGGGGTAGGAATGGATTAAAAAAAGATGAGAGGGGAGGAACGAGGGAAAAAGCTTTGGCAAAGCCAATAGGTCTGGCTTGTATTTGAGTCTGACTAAATCATTAAACCCCAGCCTGCAGCAGTGAAAAAAATAAAACTATATATATATATATATATTTTTTTTTTCTTTTAGTAAAATGCATCTATGAGATAACAAAATGAATGTGTGGTGATTCAGTGTACATTTGAGATGTAAAATAGTCCTTTGTGGATCCCACAAACTATGGAAAGAGAGAGTAAAGGGGGATATGTAGAGAGGTAAAAGGGCACTGATAGGACAAACTGTAAAAGAAAAAAAATGTATTTATATAATTCAGACAAACAAATGGACTCGAAGATTCGTTTTGAGATAAAGGCCTTTACCAGATTGCATTCAAAAACTTTGTGAATGCTATTTTTGTAATGTTGCAGACTCTGGATCGTGGAAAAGGCTTCTTGAAAGTGTTGTAAAATCTTGATCACATGTATCCCAGGACAAAAACGGATTAACTGCAATTTATGAATTGATCAAGGTACATTTTTCTTAACCCCTGAAGTTTCTCATACTCAAGCTAGGTCACTATGAAAAATCTAAATTACCTTTCTGCATTTGCCTATTACATGTGGGTACCTACAACCTCATAGATTCCTCCATTCATGTTCTGATTATTAGAGTGCTTAACTTCATGGTGTACCAGTAAATACACTGATTGTCTTCAAACAAATTCACAAGTGGATTCAAAGTTAAGGTTTTGTTTAAAGAATTGAATTGCACCACTTTATGAGGACTTCTAGCCACAAGTAGTCAATTATTCAACGTGCCCTATGTCTCCCAAGAAACACTTCACAGTGGATCGCTCTCTTACTTAGCAAACAGAGCTTGTCTACTGGGCTCGTCTCACACCCAGACAACTACAGTCTGTAGGCTTCTGCAAATTCCTTCCCAGCTGGAGTCAAAACTACACAGACCTGTAAAGCATTAACAATAGCTGCCTGCGCTAAGGGTATGCTGCCGTGGTTTACAAATCCCCAAAACGTGTTTTCTCTCAGCAAGTTTTGTCTTATTAACTGTTGATAAATATACATATTTTGGTGGTTTAATAGGGGATTATTATTTTACAGATCTTATATTCTTAGAGATATGCCACTTATATTGAATATAGATGTCGCCTTTTAACAGTGTTGCACAACAGAAGAATAGAGATGACTTCAAAACTTTATATTTATTGAGAAACCAATGATTTGTACAATTCTCACCATCGCACTGAGCTTTCAGACAATGTTTTGCAGTCTCTTAACGATTACATTCAGCAGTGATTTAATTTTTATGTTACACTAAGTCACAACTTTTCAATACAGTTTCATGTTTGAGTTTGAGGGCCTGATTACGAGTCAAGATACCATAAGCTAACTTAAGATCTTTAAGTAAAAGCACATCCAGGCACTGCTACGGTTGTCTCTAAGGTGCTATAACTGAGCTAAGTTAAAACAAGACCTTTACATAAATGCACCTAGGGTCTCTGACCAGGATTGGAGTATGCTAGTATATAGAAACTAAGATAGCATAAGCTAACATAAGTTCTTTATGTAAAAATACATTGGGCCTCTGTTACAGCTCTGAACAAGGTACAATATCTGAACTAAGTTAATATAAAATGTTTACATAAATGTATGTAGGGCCCTTGTTAAGGCTGTGAATAAGGAAGTATATTTGAAACAAGGTTACATAACACATTTACATAATTGCACTTAGCATAAATATTAACATTGTTTATTTTTCAAACCTCTGTTTCTTAGTTTTATGTCCCAGTGGAGAAGATTCATATAATATAGAGGATAACTGTTTGCGATACAAGTAATCAGTACAGGACAGGACAGTACATGAGGCATGTTCTAGTTATCATAACAAACCTTCTAACAAGTACAACATGCACATGCTCAGTTAACTGCAGCATCATCATTAGGGTTACCTCTTCTTGGGGTCGTTTATTAGTGCATCCCGTCTCCTTATGGTGGATCCCCATATCCAACCATGCCTCAGCGTTCGGGATCTGTGGTCTCGGACCCTCCACACCTCTTATTCTGACTGCTCTGTAGTTCGTGCCTCAGATTGCTCTGAGTATTCTATAAAACTCTGTCTAACTTCATTCCACATGTCCAAGAGAGGGTGTCTGTGTATACTGCAGCCCTCCTCTGCCTTTGACAATTGTTCCACTTTGACCCGCCACCTAACATATGTGGGACCAGCCCTCCCCGTCCAATGTCTTGTGATCAGTTTTCTCGCCAAGACCGGGGAAAGGTCTAGCAGTCGGTTTCCTGCCTGCTTAGGTGCGGTTCGGGAGGAGTCGCCCAGAAAGTAGACCTTTGTCATCAATTCCAGTTGACGACCCGGTGTCCCCAGTGTGCCACCCAGGTGGCGAACTATTTGTGCCAGTAAATTTGTACTACCGGGCAGGCCTAGGCCATATGGAAAAAAAGCCGCCTTTAATGACCCACATCTCAGGCAGGGTCTCGGGTCGCCCCATACTTTCTCTTATTCTCCCAGGGAGTAAGTATGTCTGGTGCAAAATGTTAAATTGTGTAAACGTTAGTCTGGTGCTCTTTTTTTATTGTAGGTCAGCATCCTTTCCCATTTCTTGTCCGCGATCTCCTGCCTGAGATCTGTCTTCCACCAGCTTTGGGCAGTAGACATGCCTTTCCAGACCATCCCATTGGGTGCCTTATAGACCCAGGTTTATAAGTCGTTACAATAGCCGTGATGCGGGGCTCTTGCGAGCTCGTCTGCCAAAACCGTGCAAAAGCTTGGGTAAGAGCTCTGTAATCTAGAAATCATCCCGGTGCTAGGCCATGATCTGTTATTAGTTGGTCTAGCAGCGTTAGCGTGCCCTCAGTAAAGCAATCACACACAGTTAGCAGGCCAATCTCAGTCAGTGTGCCAGTTGGTGCACCAAAACAAAGTAATCCCCGACCGCGTATGTTGGGCTAACCAAGGGAAGTGCTGAAGCACAGAGAAGACACTGAGGTCAATTTGATACATTTCCTCCAGCACCATATGGTAACAGGAAGCAGTGTGCCTAGCTTGTGGAGTCTCCTTGCTCCTAGCAGCTTCACTCCGATCGCCTTTCACATTCCACCTGCTCCCACTGCCCTTTATACTTATCTCCCCCTCCAGTCACTTCAAGCCTTCGTTTCGTTCCTCCCTAATTTTTTCACCGCCATCACCTTCCTTCCTTCCTTTCCCTTCTCTCATATCTCCATGCCTTTCCTCATGTCCATTCTCTCATATCTCCATTCCCTTTCCTCGCATCCTTGTCAGCCTCCTCCTTTCCTCTTGCCCCTTCACTTCCCCTCTCCCAGTCCTTTACCTTCCCTCCAACCCCTTATGCCTTGTTTCCAAATCTCAAATGTATTCTCTTCTCTTCAAACCTCTGTAGCCTCCTTATTATCCATATGTCCCCATCTTCCTAATCTCTGGAGCCTCACTATTCTCATTTCCCTTCCATTCTACCCAGTATGCTCAATCTCTTCTCCCATTCCTCCCAGCCCAGTGTCATCCCTTCTGTTTCTGTTTCTTCCCTCCAATTCCACTGTTGCCTCATGCCTGCCTTCCTTTCCATTCCCCCTAACTCTCCTTTCCTCCCCTCCTCTATTACCCTAACGTTTCAACTTATTTCTCTTCTTCCTACCTGCCCTCCTTTCATTCTCACATAATTCATCTGTGCCTGTCCCTTTTATCCCGATTTCCCCTCGAGCCTGTCCTCTTGTCATCTCGTGCCTGTCCGCTCGTCATCTCGCGCCTATCCTCTATTCCAATCCTGTTAGTTGTACTTTTCCTCCTCCTCTCTTGTTTCCTCCTCCTCTCTTTTCCCTCACGCCTATTATCCTTTCTGTTCCATCCTTTACAATGTCCTTGTTCTCTTGTCTCTGCTCTCATACCCACTTCTCACCTCCTTAGTCCTGTGTTTCTTTCCTCCAATTCAACTGTCCTCGTGTCTGTCCTCCTTTCTGATAACTCCTATCCTCCTAACTACTATGCTCCAATCCTCTTTTGCCCTCACATTTATTCCCCTTTCCTTCCCTACCCATCTAGTTGCACTTTTAGATTATCCTTTCATCCTCACACATGATTTATCTTTTTTATTAACTTCTATCCCTATGGCTCCTTTCTCCTATTCTCTTGTCACCTCATGCCTGTCCTTTATATTCCTGCATTTCTATGTGTCATTTCCATATATTCTCTCACCGCTTCACGCATGTCCCCCGGTTTGTCCTTTGTCCTTCCTTTATCTGTTCCCTTGCCTCCTACCCCTAGGCTAGGACCTCACCTAGGCTCTAATCCCCGTGTCCCCTCTCATCTGCCCTCTTTGCACTTACCTCCTACCCACATGCTCGAGACATCATACAACATTAAATGAAGTAGTACATGTAACATAATCAACATCCCTATGTATGGTAAACCACCAACTGTGTTAAGGGAAGGTTACTAGTATGAACGCTAAAATGGGAAGGTAAAGATATCACACACACCTCTGTAGGCAGCGTTGCTTTCTTTCACATTAAGTGCCGTAAAATGAATGACGTCAATAATAATGATCTTCATCACGTCTGTATTGCTCACTGAGAGCGGGCAGTGAGTGTGATGTCACTGTTCTTCTATCGTCCTCTCTTCACTTCAGTGTTATCACTCGATCGCTTTCATCTCCTTTGCTGACATTGTGTACACTATAAACTATCCAGTTTTATTGCGCATAAAAAGAAAGAGCTCACGATCACACACTTTGGTCTAATGGTGAAGCTAGGATCCCAATGTACATCTCGAGTTTTCTGAACGCTACAATTCAATCACCACAACATACATCCCCTCTTGTCTTCTTTTCTTCTTCGTCATCCGTTCTTGCTTTTTCTCTTGCTCTCACTTATCTCCTTTTTCCTCATTACTCCCTCTCAAAATGTCATAAAGTGATGTTAATTTCCTAACACGTTTGCTAAATATACTGTGATTTTTCTGTTTTTGGTTTACTTTGCAATGTGTTAGGTGGACTTGTGTATAGGCTAAACCTAGACTATGCATATTATTCGTAGAGTGCGTTCCAAGGCATGGTTTAACTTAGACGTTTGGGAGCAACCACAAACATATACATTTAGGGACCTTTCCCTAACCATGGGGCACATTACGATCGCGGACAGCCCTGAGTAGGAGGGAACGTCCGCAAGTGCTGCGGCATTCCCTCCTGTGCAATTAGGATATGACCGCCACCCTGGCGTCGCATCCTCTATTTTTAACATTGCGGCGGGTGCAGCTTTAAGCTGCACCCGCCGCAATGTTAAAAACGCATGCATCGCATTTGCATGCACAAAGCGGCAGGCACCGCGCGGTGCCTGCTGCTTTGTGCACGCAAATGCAGGGGGGTACCATAGGTACCCCCCATGTGCACCCCCCACCCCCTCTTCACCAAGGGGGCCCGGGCCCCCGAAGTGAAATTCCGTATGCTTTTCCAAGGCGGAAAAGCAAGTGATACACACCATCCTAATATGGCTGGCGGTGTCTGATAGACACCGCCAGCCATGTTAGAGCCTTTCCGCCGCGGTCGGAAGGCGACCGCGGCGGAAAGGCTGCGGACGGAATCCCAGACCCACCGCCATCCTAATATAGCGGTGGGTCTTTTGAGGCTCCGCAGCGGTTTTTCCGCATCCTCCAGGCCGGCGGTGGCTTCCGTCGGCCCGGAGGATGCGGAAAAACCGCTATCATAATCGGCCCCTTAGATCTGACCCCTTTCCACTCTGGAGTTAGAGATTCACTCCAAAGGCTGCAGTAAGTCCCCTTGAGGTATGGGAAGGACAATGGGATTACTCCCAAATTTGGTGGGACTGTAGGGCTCCCACCAAATTAACGTTTACCAAGCAGAGAAAAACAAACAAACAGGTGTGTGTTTGTACAGGGGGCTCCACAGCCCACTGTGTGTAATTCTACAGCATGTAGAATTCCACCCAGTAGGAGTAGGAGCCTGCTGCCATTGCCATGTGACATTCCCAGTAGCCTTCCAGGAAACATGTGCTTGGTCTTTTCCACAGGCATTACTAGGAACGTTGACGAACAGGAAAAAAACGTACAGTATGGTCAGGCCTAGATGTAAATCTCTAGCTGTACTTTTAAGTATTTTCCCGAATGGGGCCAGTGTTTTGGCTTCTTAATATATAAGCGCATTTTTGCAGTGGATTTGTTCAGACAATATTTCTATAATTCATTAATATCATATAATTGTATGATTCGCTGTATAACATTTACCTAAAACATGTTCACGAAAAGAGGCTTACAATAGCTGCATTCCAATTAAATTTGCATTGAATGCGCATCGCGTGCATCGTGAGAACTGTGAAAAGCAAGGATGGCCCAGACGCATTTTCTGTAAGAATCTGCGGCCTGCCAGCAGCAGGCATTTAATAAATGTTCCTCATTTTAGTGCTGGAATCATTTTCCGCACACTCTGAACTCCAGCTGCAAGAACATTCATTTAATGCTGCTAGTGATGGGCTCCGTAATCCAATGTTTGCACGCACGTGTGGGTAATAGAGGCTGTTCCAGTAATGCAGAAGCAATCTCGTTTGGCATAATGATGCATTGCAGAGCTTGCAAAGAATGCCAGAACCCATATTCAAGGGTTGTTCTCGAGCACCACTGCATCAATAAGCAGAACCCAAAAGAGGGTTTCTTGTGGAATATAGAATGGACTTTCATGAACGAAACTGAAATATGGGTCACACGAATAAGAAATATACTAATGAAAAGTAAATATAACTTGACCAGTTACAACTGGCTCTTCTGAATCAATTTTCGCATATTGACTTCGAACATGGACAGTTTATGTCTAGTGGAATACATTTGGGAAGCTAGGTGATAACATTAAGTAAAACCAAAAGGCACCAGTAGGCCGCAATAACCAGCCGAAAGATTCAAAAGGCAACTGACTGGAATGTTTTCCATAGCAGATTCGTTAATGTCTAAAACCCTATAGGAAAACAATGTGATCCAGCAGATATCATCTGTGGATATGATCCAAACTGTGACTAGGCAAAGGGAATTTCCATTAAAGTGGCCCTTCACTCAATCAACATTGGTAAAGCACACTCTGTCACCTCTTGGGGTATCTGGGTACTGTGTCACTGTCGATGAACCAGGTCTTGAGTCTCTGTCTGGAGTCTACCAGCGAGAGGGCTGTACGGAGCTGGAGGGGAAGGTCGTTCCAGGTCTTCGCTGCGATGTTGGAGAAGGAGCGGCTGCGGGTGCAACAGATGCGGAGGGTGTGTGAGGGCGAGTGAAGAGGAGCCTGGGTGTATAGCGGATTGGTGGAAGTTCCTTTGTTTCAGGAATTGTGTTTGGTGCAAAGATGGAGCCGATAGGTGAGACAAGGGACAGCTATCTCCCTTTCCCGCTTCATACATCGAAAGTTGAGAGTACCAAACGTTTTCGGAAGTGTGCATGAAGTACAGCTGGGCTAGCAATGAGCTACTTACACTGCCTCAAAGATAGGGAGTGCCATTTGCACTTGCAGCACATGGAGTTTGCATAAAAGCGTCATTCAGTTTTGAAACTTGGCAACAACCATCCGGCTTTCGAAATGACAACCATTTCTTAATCCTCCATCTTTTCTCACATGGATCTGCCACCCCATAACAACCTAGTCACTGACTTGTTCTACTAACCAATGCATCATTGTAACAAAATAACTAAAAAACGTTAAGTTAATCTGACAAACATTTTATCTGGCATCATTATAAAGCTAAATAAGTTCTTATTTAGGGACAGACAGTTACAACAACACATGGATCTTTGAGAACCCACAAAAGATATGACCAATACAGACTGACAGATAGGCAGACAAACAGATGGGTGGACAGACAAATAGCTTGTCCGACAGCTGCACAGCTGTCATGTGGACAGATATGTAGAGATGGGCAGAGACGAGCGGTCAGATGGGCTGACAGACAAAAAAATCTTAAATGATAGCAAGAAACATTTGTCTCTACAAGAAGTCTGTGTACACATCTGTAACGATCCATTCCTTCACACTATTAGCATTAATAAAGTGCTAAATACAGTGAATGGAATGAAGGTTATCCAATCGGAACAGAAGGCATTTCTTCTTCATGTAACAAACAAAACCCCTATCTTGGCCTGCAGAAATATTTGTGCAAATGTACTTTTGAATTTGAAAGAAAATACAATTTGATTAAAAAAAAAAACAATCTATTGCCTGAGTTTATGACTGTCTGAGTCTGGATCGATCTGACTTTTAATATCAAGGTCAATATGTTCCATGTGTCTATCAATGTCCTTCTGTTGCTTGATCCTTACTGTATGTGTGCGTTGTGCCTGTCTTTGTGTTTGCCTGTCTTTATCTGTTTGTGTATCTCAGTTTCAATAGGCGCCTGCATCAAAAAGTTCCTCAGGTCCTTTTGATGTAGGAGCCCGTTGAAACTCCAAATGCATCAAATCGCTTGTTTTTAATCTTGCCAAATGATCAATAAATAAACATTAGACTACATTGGCTACCTGTAGACAGTTTTAAACCCAGATCCGGCTCTAAGAACACATCAAGTGCTCCATTAGCCATTAACCTTGAGCCCACCCTGGTACACAAGGTTCCTAGGAGAGGACTCGATGATGACGCTTGCCCAATAACCCTAGTGGCTGAGGGTCGGCTGGTGTTGTGGATCAGTGGTAAGGCGTGGGGGGGGTCGGAAGAGTTCGGAGGGACAAAATAAAAAGAATTTTGCCTGCAGTAAGCAGACTCCTCTGGGGCCAATCCAGACGCTGCTATAATGTAATGAGAGCAGCATCAGGATTGGCCTGAGAGCTCTGGATTAGGCTTCCAAGGAGACTGGGAGACTGTGTCTGCTCTCTCCAACCCAGCAACGCAGCCCGGGTTGGAGACAGCTTCAGTGCGCATGATGGTTTGGCCGTCCTGTGACAGCCAGCCAAACCATCATGCGCATTGATCACAGTGCCCTCTACTCCTCATGTGCCTGTTGTGCCCCAAGGCTCCCGCCCTCAAAGACTCGGCAGGAAAGGAAAAATAAAACGATAATAAAATGTGATTAATATTGTTCCTTTCCTGCTGTTTTAAGGCAGCTAGCGGGATGTGGGTTGACGCTCCACCCATAAAACGGAGGAGCAGCAGCTGCCTTTTAAATAAATAAGAATGCCCCCACTAGACCATATAGAGAGGCTCTTCTAAGGAAATCTGGGAGTTCTCTATCTTTTGATACAAAGATGTTCCTGTGAACAGCCATCTCTGTCTGAGTCATTTTGCTGCATCTCAATAGCTGCGTCAGTCCACACACCGCTATCAGTGTTTATACATGCCTCTCTTTCAGTCTGTGCATATCTGTCTGCCCAAATTGAGTAATTCAGGATAGCATGCTGCAGAGCATAAGCTTGTAAAGTCACTCAGACTCTTCTAACAGATGGTAGTGTTTGACATTGCAATGCCAAAGTCAGTGCCATTCCTGCTCACCAACTGAACCCCTACTCTCCAGGTGGTCATATAGTATGAACACAATAAATTATCTTTAAAGTCATTGCCATAAAAAGACAGTGATGAAATGATCACTCATGTAGCAATAATGATTTAAGTAATCGCTAAAGTGATGGTAAACTACTTATCCAAAGACTTGATCTCAAAAACAAAACGAAAGTGAAGTTACCTGACATCCTCGCCATCTTCCAGCATAGAGAGACAGATTGTGCATTTCTCATCAGTGTCAGACTCCTCCCCTTCTGGCTTCTCATGTTTTCCCTCTTGTGGTCTCCTCTGCACCAAGGAAAATTGAAAGAGACAGCTGTTTAAGTGCAGCATTGCAGTGTTCTCCATGTCTACATGCGTATGTGTATGTTTGTGCATTCATGTATGCTGTTTTCAGCATCAGAAGAACATTTTAATCATAAAATATAAGGATTTTGCAACTGCATTTTGCAAAATGTAGCTCACTTTGGACCACTAATAGCACAAAGAACGTCCAACTCCTGTTTACACTTCGTATAATTGCCCATCGGTTGCACACCTCACACATGTATTTTCTTTCTGCTATCTACCCTGTTTTGATGAGGTATGTCGGCTCAGAGTGGCAATGTGACAATATTTGAAAACCTCAATGGACAAAGCCAGACTTGTACACCAATCATCATACTTTTCTGCGTGTGACCATGTCGATACAAAGGTTGTGAGTGAGAGAAAGAAATAGAGGGAGAGAAAAAGTGTGTGTGTGTATGGGGAGTGTAAGTGTATGTGCATGTTTTTTGTAGTGAAGCTGAAACAAGCCACCCTTTCTGGGAAAGGAGTACCTACATTCTCTCTTATGTAAACTTTACATTTATTAAACTTGCACCAATTGAACTCAAAATGTTCATTCAAAGTATTGAATATGCACATACTGTTTAACCCCATAGCTAATAAGGCATACTGAAGGAATCTTTAGGTTTTAATAACATAGTATAGAAAAGAGTCCCATTTCAGTCGCCTCCTTTCATCATAGCCTTTGGAAGGCATCAACCTGACATTGTATCCACATCTAAAAGACTAAAGCCTCTCTACCCTCGCCATCTTTGCCAAATCAACAGATCTTTCAAATTTGTATTTTTTCTTCGTGCTATCAGCAGAAAAGGGGAGATTCCCCTACATTCTTCTCCTTTCTCCACAATCATGATGGAATAATATTAAGTTGATTACCTTCTCACCATAGATGTACTATGATGATTGAAGTCGATTTGCGACTTTAAGTGGCTTTACATATTACCAGGCAATGGTCATGTGGATCATATCATTCCAGGAGGTCACCTCCTTCTCTTCACTAGCTCTTAAAGGTTGTCTAAACTTCAAACCTTTTTCTCATTTTCTAAACTAGGAAAATACTTTTCATGGTGGAGCAATGCCTCCCCAACAACGCAATAAAATAATAAGATTCCTTCCTTTAATACCCCATACACATACTTACTCCAACATATTTGAGTAGATTGTGTGTGGTTCCAAGTTGGGTCTAGCCATGTAAAATGCTAAATCTAAAAAGTTAACCTTTTGTGCACTTGTATGACCTTCCCTTAAGATACTCCAATTGTCGTTTCCTGACCCTAAATTTCTGATAATGGAAATCATTTTTACATTTTTATTATGAATTTGAAATCAGCTGTGCAAGAATGTTTGTGAAAGTGACACTGGGCTCAGAGAGACAAGGTATGCTGCTTTTCTCCTTACACTTTGTCCTGAAGTTTTGCTGCATGTTTCCAGGGCAACAATTGGGGTATTTGTTACATGTAATATGTGTTATTTTACTTGTGTAACCTGCATATTGGATATAAGCTAATGCTTTGACATTTCCTTATGTCACTTTTTTTTACAATATCTGAAATAGTACACCTGTCTCTAAAGAGTAAACAGGAATAAATGAGTAATATATCACTTTTTTTTAAAGACGGACATATTTTAAGAGGATAAACATTTCACATCTACGTTAGCATGTATGTATTTGGTATTTATGTAGTGCAAACTTAGCTGGAAGGCAGCGAGCACTGTACAGGATCAAAAGCAAAGGCACAGGGTGCATGTGATAGGAGGGAAGATAGTTTGTGGACTGTTACTGCATCATGGGACTGTGTTCCTTAAAGAGGTTAGTCTTTACCTCTTTCTTAACTAGGAACAGTATTGCAACAGCCGTGATGGACCCATGGATAAAATCCCTGATCCAAGGTATGTCGATGGACGAGGCCTGTTGTCTTGTTTTTTTTTTGCACTCCTTTGTTTTTAGTCTGATGCTGCCCTGGCTGCGGGTGTGCCGCGTGGCCTCCGGAGATGGTGATATGGTCAGACAGGTAGGCAGGTGGGCCAGTTGCAAACGCTCCATAGATAATTCAATTGGTTTTGAGGGTGGTCCTGGACATCAAGGTGAGCCAGCAGAATATCATTAGGGAGAGGAAGATGTGGTCATATATTAGGTGTGGCTTGGAGATCTGTGTTTTGTAGTCTTAGTATGCTAAAATCTGTATTCTGATATGTAGGCTGAGAATGAATGTTGTTGCCATGGAGAAAAGGAACGAGCATTTCGTGTTTGAATTTACAGACTTTACAAAAAATGAGGAGTTAGGTCCCGGGACACAGGGTCAGCTGGACCATAGAGTAATTTATGAAAAGAGAAATGCCGGCCCTGCGGTTTTTGATGGCTATTTTATTTTAAGCAACAAACCAAATCTTTGTTATGATTTGTATGGTCAAATTTATTTAAACCATTTCCTTTTTTTATATAAATCTCATTAATTTAAAGCATTAGTTGCATGAGAAAAACACTACGTGCATACAATTTGTACAAAAAACATTTAACTCAAAAACATTTGACAAAAAATATTTGACAAAAAAACATGTGACAAAGTGACATCCAATCATTTAGTGTACATAAATATACGAATACGGTAATACGAGAAGCATCAATCGTTATGTGGTATTTAGCAAAAACTTAATTAGAAGAATGAAGCTATTTGCAGTAAGGAAAAGGAAACAAGATGAATTGTAACAAATACAGATTTTTCAATTGTATAATAAATAAGCTTAAATCCTTTCTGCTATTGCCAAATCCTTTCTGCTATTGCCTTAGCCTTACTGCAAATAGCTTCATTCTTCTAATTAAGTTTTTGCTAAATACCACATAACGATTGATGCTTCTCGTATTACCGTATTCGTATATTTATGTACACTAAATGATTGGATGTCACTTTGTCACATGTTTTTTTGTCAAATATTTTTTGTCAAATGTTTTTGAGTTAAATGTTTTTTGTACAAATTGTATGCACGTAGTGTTTTTCTCATGCAACTAATGCTTTAAATTAATGAGATTTATATAAAAAAAGTAAATGGTTTAAATAAATTTGACCATACAAATCATAACAAAGATTTGGTTTGTTGCTTAAAATAAAATAGCCATCAAAAACCGCAGGGCCGGCATTTCTCTTTTCATGAATTTACAGACTGCCACGTGCTCATCAGAGATAGCTCCCAGATAGTTAATTCACACTGCATCTATTTTTCAAATGAAACATAACTCATAATTATATACAGTGTAGAATCGCCCTAAGCTGCCGAATGGGAAGTGCTCTTAGAAGCAGGGCTGATCTCAGCATATGTATGCCAATAGAGTGCTCGCACAAACACACACACACATACACACACAAGGGAGTAGCCAGAAAAATAAAATACCCCGACTTTTAACCATGCCACAAATCGCTCTAAATGAAGGGAAGAGGCAAGTTAATCTGGCATTTGTTCACACTGCTCACCCGTAGAAGGGTTTGGAAAATCATAACTTTTGTTCTTTCCTTCAATCTTAGTCTTCTGTCAGTCTTTTTCTAACATTGCTTTGCCTCAATTTTTCATCTGTTCTGTGCTTTTTCCATTCATCCATCCATGCTTGTCTTTTCTATACACCTGCTTCCTTCTCACCATTGATCCTTTCCTCTTTACATCCTCATTTTCCTTTTCCCTTCCTTTTTAATATATCCTTTCTGCTAACCATGTGTCCATTAATCTATTAATCCTACTTTCCTTTTTCACAGCAGTCACTACATCTTTTCTTTATCCATCTCTCCATCATCCATCCATCCTTCTCTGCATGTATCCCACAAACTCCTCTCCATCCATCTCTGCATCCAACCATGCATTACTCCATCCTCTTTCCTTCCATTCATCCATCCTCCTCCCCCTCCCTACCGCCATCCATCCATCCTCTTTATATCCTTCTGTTCATCTTTCTTCTTCTCCTCACCACCTCCCTTCCATCCTTCAACTACGTGGGGTTGTTTTCATGAGCTTTATGGACACCACAGTCTCCCATCAAAGTTAAAGGAGCCCTTTGGACAAGGCCCTATCTGCAGGTCCACCCCCCAAACCTTTTGCCTGCACCCTTTCTATTTTTCTGAATTTGCTTTTGGCTTGCCTTAAGAATCTGTGCACTTTACCACTGGCAATCAGTGCTAAAGTGCTTGTTGCTCACTCCCTTAAACATCCCCACCGAAACTAGAAAAACAGTCACCCACGCACTGGTGACAAGCCGCCTGGACTACGGAAACACCATATATGCCGGTACCACCGCAAAACTTCAGAAAAAACTCCAACGCATCCAGAACGCCTCAGCCAGACTCATACTGGACATCCCGCGCAAAGACCACATTTCCGATCACCTGAAAAACCTCCACTGGCTCCCCGTCAATAAGAGGATAACATTCCGCCTTCTAACCCACGCACACAAAGCACTTTACGAACTTGGACCTGAATGCCTCAACACACGACTTACCTTCTACACCCCCTCCCGCCAGCTACGCTCCTCCCACCAAGCCCTTGCTGCTGTACCTCGCATCAACAAAACCACCATGGGAGGAAGATCCTTCTCCTACCTTGCGGCAAAAACCTGGAACTCACTTCCCATTCACCTTCGCCTCACTCAGAACCACCTAGCATTCAGAAAGCAACTTAAAACCTGGATATTCGACAAGTAATTCCCCACCCTTCTCCAAGCGCCTTGAGACCCTCTGGGTATGTAGCGCGCTATATAAATTAACTGAATTGAATTGAATTGAATCGTCATATCGGCTCATGCCTGATTGGCATATTTAATCTACTTATATGCCCCTAGTAAAGTAGTATACCATATACACAGTGCCTGTAAATTAAATGCTACTAGTGTCCCTGCAGCACGTATTGTGCCGCCCACTTAAGTAGCCCTTTAAAGTGGCATCCTGAATGCAGTTTTATACTGCAAATTCTATTTAGCAAAATAAACCCCTGGTTAAGCCTTAAACTTCCCTTTTAGGTCAGGTAGCTCAAAGGGCAGGGTGCATGGTTAGACAGGTACGTTTAAGTTTTACATGTCCTAAAGTCGTTTTTTCACTACGAGTCCTACCTCTCCCATAGGATAACATTGGGTTTGCCTATTACATTTAATAAGTGCTAACTTGATTTGGAACAGGTAGGGAATTCATTTTTGGTGTCTGAGAAATTGTAATTTAAAGTTCTAGTTAAAAGTAAAGTAGTATTTTAAGTCACAATTTTGAAAATGCCCCTTGTAGGAAGTTGACATTTTCCGGCCCTAACTATGTGCTGCCTGTAGCCTATTCCTGGGTTAAATGACTGGGCGTAGTTGGCAGTTGGACTTTGTTTATTTCTCCCAGAGACACAACCCCACTTTCAAATCAATAGGCTGTGCCCTACCTGCACACAACGAACATGACACTAGTCCATTGTGCCTGCAGCCAGGCTGGAGCCAGGGCAAAGGAGGGCAGGGAATTTCTAGAACTACAAAGGGAATATCTAGAAACATCTCCCTATTTCAAAGAAGGCACCAGGTATAAAACAATGACCCTCAGGCCCACTCTTCAGTTCACTTTCTGGACCTGCTGAAGGACTCTCAAAGGACTGCCTGCTGCTGTGGCCAACTGTGTATTTCAAAAAACTGCTTTGTTGCCCCTGAAAGGACTGCTTTGCTGTCAGAATCCTCCTTTGAACCCTCAGGGGCTTACCCTGCTGCTTGAGCTCTGTTCACCCTTTAGAATATAGGCCTACCAGAGTGACTCCAAAGGCTAGTTAGTTGGCCTCCTGATCAGAGCCTCATGGACAGAAAAGGTTCCAGCAATCTTGAACCCGCATCTGGACACAGCCTGAATGAGTATCAACCCTGTAAGTGCTATCTCTCCAGTCGTGGGCCCTTGGAAGTGGTGCTACAGGTGCCCGAGTGCCAAAATCCAAAAGTGGGGACTTAAAGATTTTTTTGCTTAAAAGTGCTCTTAGAACTGAGAGGAGACTAGCACCTACCTGCTCATCGATCCTCCCAAGATGCATCAACCGGTTGGCCTAACTTTGTGGCAGCTCCCGCTACATTCTTTTACACAGCAGCAAATCCTGTTCAGCAGTCCTTTGCAGAAGGGGTATTCAGCCTCATGGAGCCCCCATCAGCTACAGCTTGCAACTTTATCCCGCTGTGTGATTTCAACTTCCAAAAAAGAGACTAAGGGCCTGATTTTGATCTTGGCAGACATGTTACTCTGTCACCACAGTGATGGATATCCCATCCTTTGAAATATAAATCCCAATATATCCAATGGGAGACGAGACAGCCATCACTGTTGTGCTGGAGTAACCCATCCACCAACATCTAAATCAGACCTTAAGTCCGAACAGATGAATATTTACTGCGATCTTATCCAGTGGCTCCCCAAGGACGACGCCTCATCCTGCTTGGACACCACTTGTAGTCTTACCCCACTTAACATTACCTCTCAGATGGCTTTTTGTGAAATTTCTTCTAAGTCTAAAGGTTAGCACCGACCGAGCCCAATACATTACTTGTATCTGACTTGCGCTCCATCGTGCTGGGCCAACACTTACGACTTTGACCCAGTATTGTACGACTAGATGTCTACCATTGGCGCTTTGATCTTTTAAGCACTCTTTATTACCTTAAAAATTCATAAATCCGGTTCTACTGTTTGAATTTTTGTCATGTTGTTGGCAAATAATTTATTAAAATGTACTCTATTTTTCAAAATTAGTGTGGAATTTTTCTTGTGATGTGTTTTCACTTTATTACTGTTTGTGTGCTGCATAAATAGTTAACACATTGCCTCTAAGTGAAGCCTGGCTGCTTTTTTGCCAACCTACCAGAGGGTTAAGCACATGCTAATTTACTGACTTTTTGTGGGTCACACTGACAAGGATTGTGGCTGTTGTTTGAGCAGGCTTAACACCCAACTCAAACAACAATCCAATTTCTCACAGAGCCATAAATACAACTTAAATGTTTCATGTTACTCTGAATTGCCGAGTGACACTCACCCCTGCTCAACCTGCTAAAGTTAATGATGTTACACACACATACACACACTCTCTCTCTCTCTCTCTCTCTCCCTCCCTCTCTTTCACTGCAAATCGCTACACACTAGCAGGTGCCCTCTTTAATGAGCCCTAGATGTGTTATTGCAACGTACTGGCACATTACTGGTGGAGGCAGCTGTTGTGGTTGACCCATTCCTTACCTTCTTGTATTTGTGTGGAAAGGTGAAGCGCTCAATGATATTCTGCACAGCACCACGATTTACGCTTCCTAATCGATCCTCCAGCTGGAGCAGCTCCTTAAACAAAGGAATCATGATGAAATCAGCTATTTAACACTTTGCCAAACATTGGCACTAACGAGTGTCGCATAGACAAATATAAATAAAAAAGACCACCCACGGCGCATAGAACAAAATTATTGTAACATTTCCAGGTAGGTTTCTAGTGGAAAGTCCAGTTGATCCAAAGGAAATGGCCTCTTTTACATCTAGTTGCTAGTATATGGTTTATTGGCACCTATTATTCTGCAAAGGCATTTTGATTGATTTTAGTGGCATGTTAGAAATCGTTACTCGTGTCTAAAGTCAGAGCCGTCTTAACAGCACTATAGGCCCCCGGGCAAAGCAGTGCACTGGGCCCTGCCTCCACAACTACTCACAGGACTAAAAATGTTTAACGGATAATGCGTGTTAAATTCTGGTCTGCATGGTGCCTCTGGGAAACTGCCCAGCGTGCCCATGTGTTAGAACAGCACAGTCTATAGGAGTCCATGAGACTACTCTCTAGCAGAAGAAGGAAAATATCAACATTTTTCAGTAGTTTGTACGGCTAGGCATGCACTGCTCATAAATGCTTTTGTGAATGGCCCCTGAATTTTTTAGACTTCAATAAATACAGAATGGTTCACAAAGAAATTCAATTACAATAGACATTTTCTAGAATATACTGCCTGAAAAGATAGCACTGACCGATACACCTTAAATCAAGAGAAGTCTTTACAGGTCCCTACAACTGACTCACTGCACTCCATGTATTCCCTGACTTTGTCACTCTATTGTGAAAACAATCGCACTGGACCCCTCTGCATTAAAAATGAAAATAGTAGAAAAGGGTGCACATGTTTTACATGCTCATCTTCTCAAAAGTACACTATGCAATAAATTAATTGTTTTATGTCGGACACACCAGTGTTATTCTTTGATTTATGAGACAAATGAAATGTTACATTTTGTATGGTAGCTCCTGATGCCACAAACAATCCTATTTAAATTCTGTTGTTTGAAAGAAATGCTCATAACAGACCAAGTACAGAGGACATTTCATGAACCTACGGTCCACTTAGTTGTACAAAAAGTTATGTCCCTTGGCTAAAATGTGAGACCTTGACAACACGATTCAAAGTTAATGACCACTGAAGCCTGCAGAAGAAATTTCTACTCGGGGGAAAGCTGCATGGCTGAGGGATCTCTTGCAGCATTGGTTTTAGGGGTACAGGTGGGAACACTCGTGTAAACAGAAGAGGAGGAAGAGGCTAACGTTAGAATGGTGGGGAACATACACAAAGTTGTATCTTTCTGGGAGGTAATTCCAAGGAACTCGTCATCCAGGAATTCACAAAGCCCCGCAGTGAAGCCACGGATATCACAAGCTCAAGCTCACAAGCTCAGATCCTACTTCCTCCTGAAGATCAAAAACCTCTATGGCAATTTCAACGACCACACACCTTACTCCGCAGCCACCATGCCTTCCGGCAACGCCAGTCAGCCCACCATCTCCTCCCGGAACTCTGTCATGCCCAAAGAGTCCACATCGACCATGAAAGGCATCCACTCAGGGGCTCCCACAGACCCTGCCCACCACACATCTACCACAGAGCCACCATCGCACCCGAACTACAACGCACCATCAATACCACCTTCGAGACCGGCACCTTCCCCGATGTCTGGAAACGAGCAGAAGTCGGGCCCCTGCTCAAGAAGCCCTCAGCAAACCCTACAGACCTCAAGAACTACCGGCCTATCTCGCTTCTCCCCTTTGCGGCCAAAGTGTCTGAGAAGACCCTCACAGCAGAACTGACAATGTTCATTGACGACAACGCCGTCCTCGACACCTATCAATCAGGATTCTGCAGCAACCACAGCACCGAGACCGCCCTACTTGCCGTCACAGACGACATCGGCACCCTCCTCGACCAAGGCCACACCGCAGCCCTGATTCTACTCGACCTGTCTGCAGCATTCAACACCATCTCCACCCCATACTTGCAGCGAGACTACACAATGCTGGCATAGGAGGAACCGCCCTTGACTGGATCCGATCATTCCTCAACGGCAGAAGCCAAAGGATCCCACCAAAAGGATGCCACGCTTCTTTCCGAACCAACGGAAATCAACTGGAGAGTCCCACAGGGATCATCGCTCAGCCCAACCATCTTCAACATCTACATGGCCCCTCTCGGTGCCATCGTCCGACGGCACGGCCGCAGCATAGTATCCTATGCCGATGACACCCACCTCATCCTCTCCCTCGCCAAGGATCCCACTACCCCCAGACTCAAGTTCTAGGAAGGAATGCAAGACGTTGCAGCCTGGATGAGCAACAGCTGCCTAAAGCTCAAGTCAGCGAAGACCGAAGTCCTAGTCCTCGGTACCACGCCATCGGCTTGGAGCAACACTTGGTGGCCCACCTCCCATGGCAGCCCCGACCTCCACAGACCACACCAGAAACCTCAGCATTGTACTCGACTCCTCCCTCTCCATGAACCAACATGTCAAAGCCATCGCCTCCAGCTATTTCAACACCCTCCACATACTCCTTAAGACTTTCAAATGGATCCCCCCCACCCCCGAGTCAAGGAAGACAGTCATCCACGCACTCATCACCAGCAGGTTGGACTACGGAAACGCCCTCTACACCGGCATAAACAAGTCCCCATTCCTCTAGCTCCAGACGATACAGAACTCTGCTGCCAGACTTGTCCTCGGTATCCCTCGACATGAGCACATCAGCCAACACCCACTGAAGCTTCACTGGCTCCCCATCAAGAAGAGAGTCACTTTCAAGATACTCACCCACGCCTACAAATGCCTACACATTACCGGACCCCAGTACCTCAACGATAGAATCACCGTCCACGTACCAAAAAGAAACATCCGATCCGCCAACCTCGTCCTCCCCGAAACCCCACGCATCCACAGAGCCACCGCAGGGGGAAGATCCTTCTACTACATCACAGCAAAGACCTGGAACAAGCTTCCGATCGACATCAGACTCGGCCCCTCCCAGAACACCTTCAGGAAGGCTCTCAAGACCCGGCTCTTCGTCTGAAAGGAACTGCCAATTCCCCCAACCCCCACCCCCTCCCCGCACAGCACTTTGAGACCCTCACAGGTGAGTAGCGTGCTTACAATTACCTGACTGATTAATTGATAATGTATAGATTTCTGTCTTTTTTTGTTGCGAATCAGGTCCCAAACATGGTACAGCATAATATGACATGGCGTGGTTCATGCCGGAAATGGAAGTGTACAATCAATTTACAAAACACATACGAAAACCAGGCTCACTCAGACGAGAAAGTCACTTGATGTTCCATACAAAATGCCACCCTGTGCCACTAAGGCTACCAGCTTAACGGATATGTAAGATAAAAGGCTATCTTCGCAACTCACTTCGTAACTTTCTCTTACAGCGGATGTATGCCTTGATGGATTTAGACCCTGAAGAGCAAGGAGATGAAGCTGTGGGTAGGGATAGTTGCGGATCTCATGAACAACCTGTGGGAGATGTAAAATAAAGAAACCAAGTTTTAAAACTCAAAATATAATTGTTCTTCCTACACACAAAAAAGTAAGTCTGAAAAGAATCTAAAAAAACAATTACAATTTGCAGTTACTTTTTTAGTCCGAATTTGTATCTATAATGTGCATGTTTCCTATAAATGAAATGTTCTCACAACAGTGAAACTTGTGTGTTCTGTATTAGTGACCCTGCCCCATCCCTCCTGATAATTTTTTAATTGAGCAGGTCTTGCAGCATCCTAATGGCATCCCTTGGTAATGTAGGTGTCTTATTTTCTTTTGTCAAAATCCGAGCTCGTGGCTGTTATGATGAAAGGTCTGACAATTCAAAACAATATCATGCTGTAGTAAACAGAGGCTAATACTTGCAAAGAGATTTATGCAAATAAAGTTCTTATGAGTTTTCTGTTATTTGTTAACATATTCGGATGAAGCGCCTCATATAAAGAAGATGAATATGTGTGAAATTATAGGAAAGACAAGCACAATAAAATGTACTGTAGATTATCATTACCATTTCTTTGCATTGTGCTACAAATGTCTCAATTTATGGGAGCGTGAATAACATCGACTACATAGATCAAACTTAAATAAGATTAAAAACATGAATCAAACTAAAGACCTAGGCAATGCAGCAATAATAAGCAGATGTAAAATAGGCAGCCTAAAGTGCCTTGCACAATTTATGAAACTAATTATCAATGTACTAAGTCAGAGGGAATTTCGTGTGTCTAGAGATACTCCTATGAAAGCATTCCCATATAGTATTCTTTCATGATGATCTCAAGATATGAAAGGCGTGCAATTTCAGAGGACCAGGGGAGTACCTTATTGACCTGCAGATGCTGGAAGGGCCAGATTTAATTGCATCCGGATCTCAGGGAAGTCCATTGCAAATGCATGTGAATGGGAGTTTTATGGAAAAAAACAAAGTACCTCTGACACCATAAATCAAGAATCCACTTTTTCCCAATTTTTTTTTATTATCCCTGGGTTATATTCATTTGTATTGTATTGCTCTTTTTTCATTTGTTTTACAAAACCTTCAATCCTATCACGAGACAAGCTAGAATATGAACCACTTGCCTTCTTTTCGATACATCAAAAACAAAGAAAAATTTTGAAAATTGTGCTCAACAATTATATACAGTGCAATCAGTAAAAAATGTAACTTACAGTGCATTTTTCAATAAAGCATATATATAACAAACACGCTGTTGCCTGACAGTGAATCTAAAATGCATGTAACATCCTGAAAGTTACATCAGGCAAAAAGTAGTCCTACTAAGTTCTATCAAAAAGGAATAGAGTGAAGACTGGTTTTACTTTCCTGTCCTCAACATAAATTACTTTTTAAGCCAAGGAGAGGTCAAAGATGATAATCAGAATTCCATGATAGAGCCCTATTTCATGGGTTCTATTGTGTCCAATTTTGGGACCTAGCTTATACTTGGTTCTGTATAGAGCCTCTCTGTGATTGGGAGTTAAGCGGTAAATCGAGCAAACACATCTAAGCATTTGACAAGGTGTGCTGAGCATCCTCATCTCCTAAGCTCAGCGTTAAGGATCTTCCTCTAGCTCCACACCTGTCAACATATAGGGATGGGCATCCATCACGGAGTCATAGACAGAGATAGCCAGTCACAAAATCGAATGAACCCTGTATAAAAACCTACTTAGATCTGTGGCACATCAGGCTTCAACCAAAACGTATTCTGAGAAAGGGTACCTATGAAGTTGGGAATGGACTTGCCCAATTGAACAAGAATTGTGTGGACAATATCCACCTCTTTTTGGTCACCTTTTATAACCACCTATCATCATTTTAGTCTTTGCTAATGGACTTCTGCTCCACTCATGTGGAAGCCTCGCTGTCATTTTGGACACACTGAGCACAGATGACTAACAGGTAGCATTCCTCTAGAAGATCAAGGCTTTTTTATATTCCTACTGCTCATAGGCCTACATCTCTTGTCAATGTGCATTTCAAACCGTTGACTATGCAAAAATTAAACAGACCTAGTATGGGGGAGAAGCACAAGAGTTTGCATCAGTCATGAATGCCAGGTCAATCTCTTGCTGTAATGCTCAACTGTATTTAGCTATGGTTTCAGATCAACCAAACTTATAGCTGGTTTTATATATTAATATATTGTTCTTAAAATGTAACCACGGTCTCTGTTTCACGGTCATTTGCAGTCAATTCATGCATGAAGGTATATGTGTGGACTGTGACTATTGGAGATCTGGCCTCCAAAATGCCTGTGTGCGAGGTTTACTCAACCTATTCCTAGTCCATCTGATCTGGATGATTTTCCCAGTGCACATAGCATAGACAATTTCAACTCCCTTCAGATTGATCATATGGTTATACAGTCATGGATCCGAGTCTTCTTCCCCACCTCAACAAAAATCTGATCTCAGGCTAGAAGGCTATTGGTCTTATAGAACACCTTTGATCTTATCCTGAATATTGGTCCCCTCTAGATGGATAACCTCTGGGATCACCTGTGTCTATCATTCGAAGGCTTTAAAAAACCCTTCCGACAACTGCACCGGTGTTTGCCATCTTGAACCAAATACATCTCTCTGAGTGAGGAGGACCCAGAGTTGAAGAGTATCAGAAAAAATGCATTTGTATGAATGCTCCTAAATTGCAGGGATTTAATATTGATCTGATGCAGAAGGGGAGCAGGGAGTCTCCAAACCTTTCTTGGAAAAGGGGACTGCTTCTCAGTTAAAGAGGCTTTTTCAAGTTGCTGGATCCTATACATTTATGTTTTAGATCTTCCAGAGGGGCAAAATGAGTCCTGTTATATCAAGCAAGGTTTCATATCATTTGATCCCTTTTTGTTCACAGAAACAGAATATCAACTTTTTAACTGAGAGCCCGTTTTATTAAAAAAACAACCAAGGAATTTTTTTATTTGAAATGATGATATCAAGAAAAGCAATAGGATTAAAATCTAGGGGGAAAGTTTAGAATCAGATTAAAGGCTGAGGCAAAAGTAGAGTTAAGGTCAGGTTAAGAAAAAGATCAGGAAGAGAGTATATTTAAGGACTGGATTCAGAATAGGTTTAGAGTAAAAGCAGTAGTGCTGGAACAATTTTCGTACTGGGGGTGCTGCCATCAATGTTACATTACTGAAATCAAAGGAATTGCAAAGAAGAAGTTTAACAAATTAGCCATACCAGGTCAGTAGGAGAGTAGTAAAAGTGTAGTATGTAGCCGATGGTACTTTTTGGAGCACACAAATATATTACTACAGCTCACTTTCATTTACACACAGCCCATTCTCTTTTGAAATTGAAGTAACATTTTCATTGACATACATGTTTTCCATTTTTACTGATAAATACAGACAGAAACCCCTTTATTTTCTTGTCTGTATTTATTTTTAAATGTGGATAAAAACGGAAATTGGGTGCTTTTTGAGTGATTCTAAATACACTTTGCCATGACTGCCAGGTCAATAACTGTGTAGATTGATAGGTAAGGGGGTAAAAAAAAGGGTTTTAATAAAGAGGCTTAAACAGCAAAAGATATGCACGGGCTGATACTGAAATGTGCATATTTTCATATAAGTGCATTGATTTTTCTTCTGCAGGTATTCATATCACTGAAACCAGGCAGGCATTCAAGTACGACTGCATATTTATTGGTCAAATAAATGTATTTATAACATTTGTAAAGTGCGCTGTTACCAAAGGTGTCCTGGCGCTGTAATGATAGTTCCCCTGGCCTAAGCCTCCTATCTAGTTCGTGAACAGCCAAGTTTTTAGACTTCTACGGAAGGTCATCAAGTCAGTAATCTGTCTAAGCGCCACAGGTAAAGCATTCCAGGCTGTTGCTGCCCCCAGGACGAAGCTTGTGGAAGTGGAAGTATACCAGTTTCAGCTTTATTTATCTCACAAAACCCATTATAAATATGGATACAGCTAAAGTTGACAAAAAATAAATATGGATAAATACAGACGGAAATGTCAACAACAAAAAAATACCATAAAACCGGGAGCCCTAGTTATAATAAAACTGACATCCCACAGCATTTCTTTTCACATTCCCAGTACTTCTGCAAGATTGTCAGTTTGCTTTACAAAATCCTCTAACTTTGCAATCACGGAAAGAAAAGCAAACACCAATTAAGGTTGTATCAGGACAAAGGTTAATATCAGGTTTATGGTTGGGGTTATATTAGAATCAGGGTCTGAGCGGGAGTCAATACTAAGGTTCAGTGTTAGAGCTGGTTTAACTTTAGACTAGTTTCTAAAATCTATTTTACATCATATTTAGATCATATGATTGTAAAGGAATGGGAAAGATTAACTGAAATCAAAATAATTTTTCAATCAAAGTTCTTCTATTTTTATTGATGTTTTACATATTGTACATGAACTCAGATATACATGCGGAAATGAAAAATAATGTCAAAACTAAAATCAAACATAGGCAACCACATTGTTCACTCAATACAAATTATCAAAATAAGTAAGGGTACTAAATATTACAATATACTAAAAATAATAGGTAAATGTGTGGCAAAAGTGTACCCGTAACACATGCATTAATACCAAAATACTGGGGGGAAATATATTTTATTTGAAATGTCATTGCAATGCAAAGTCGTGGAATGGAAAGTCTGATTGCAGCATGGAAGGACTCGTCAGGCCACAAGTATGAAACAGCATGCGTTTAGATTTAAATTTTTTATTTATTTTATTTATTTATTTTTATTTTGAAAGTTTTATATAGCGCGGACAAGATCCTTGCGGATATCAGAGCGCTTTACAAAGAGGAGTACCTGGGGACGCATAGTCAGACAGATAAATCAATAGGTCACATAGTATAAATGGTACAAATAGGTGGCTACAAGCCAACCTATGTACAAAATAGTACAAATAAATGGCACACGTAAATGGCTACAAAGTTAAACATGTGGGAATCAGACAATTAATAAAAATGATTAAGGTTGAGTGAGAGAGTTCGACGGAAGGATGGAGGACCCGTTGGGCGGGGAGGTGTAGTTGTGTGAGGTGTTGCAGGGGCGACGAGGGGGACGAGGGTATTTGCTGCGTCTAAGAGCGGGGATTGACGCCCGGTTTGGGGCGTGTTGAGTGAGTGAGTCAACCGGGTGGGTAGGGAATAAGTTTGGAGGGGAGGTGGGTGAGGGGTGTATGGGGTGTGTGGCGAGTAGTTCCTTGATGTTGTGTATGTCATCTTTGATCTGAGCAAGGGTGGCCATGATGTTGTCCACCGTGGGGTAGGTGGTGGAGGTGGGGGCGGCCGTCTGAGGGGAATGGCTGACCAGGAAATTCGTGTGCAGGTGGGAGCGTGGGCTGGTGTTCGAGGAGGTGTGCGTTGTGTTGGTGTACGGGAGGGTGTTAGGGAGAAGGGATGTTTTGGGCGGGAGGGGTGTGGATGAGGTGGGGAGGGGGTTGGTGGTGTGAGTGAGGGCAATGATGGTAGGTGGGTGGGTCAGGGTGTATGCTGGGAGACTGATAGTCGAGGTGGGGGTGCAGGAAGGGTAATGGGGGCTGAGAGTAGGAGGGGAAATGGGATTGGGAGTGGTCATGTTGTGGGGAGGGGGAGTTATACTAAGAAAGGAGGTGAGAGGGTAATGGGGACTGAGAATGGGGGGGATGGGGGGGATCCATGTTGCGATGATGGTTTAGGTGGGACTAGGCGAGTGCACTATAGTGGTACACATGTGTAGGAAAAACAAGAACATACAGTAGGTTATACGGTGTAAGAATAGTACTAGTGATCAATCGGCGTATCCCAAATGTCAGAGTGTGCAGAGAAACATATACATACAATAGGTTACAATAGGTTATAGAGTACAACAGTGTCACTGGTGATCAACCAGATATATATATGGGGTAGTGCCACCATCCAAAATCCAAAATCATAGAGAGCAGAAATGACATTAGTTAGCAACCAAGGTAAATGAAGTAGCATTGCATTACAAATGTTCGAAATACAGGTAGAAGAATAATACTGCGGTAAAAGGTATATGAGGTCGCAATCTGCGCATTACAAATGTTCAACATACAGGTATAGGTACAATACTGCAAATCTAGGCAAACATTCTTTCAGATATGGTGTAGCAATCTGTGCATTACAAATGTTCAGAGTAAAGCTAGGAGTGTACTGCAATAATAAGCAGACATTCTTGCATGTATGAGGTGGCATTCTGTGCATTACATATGTTCAGAGTATAGTTAAGAGAATAATAATACAATAATAGGCAGGCATTCTTTCACAAGAGGGTGTAGATACCTAACTGAGCCAAGTACTCAGTAGTTGTGATTAGTCTAGAGTGATTAATTCTTGGCGAGTGTTCAGATAAAGAAGAAAATGACTAATCCAGGATGTCCGCCCATGAGAGAGAATAGTCAAACATGTCCGCCAAATAGGTGGGATAGAGACATTAGTCCTCTGTTTGTTGCTGTTGCTTAGCTAGCATAGAAGAGCAGTATCCCCTCTCCTTCATGCATGCAGGGGAGGTGGAGATATTAGTCCTCTGTCTGCTGCTATTACTTTAAGCCTAGGGGGAGGAGTTTCACTTTCTATCCGAGCCAGCAATGCTCCAGCTATCTGGGAGGAATGCTTATCTTTGTGTGGAGGAGTTAAATTGAGGAGCCTCGTGGACAGAGGTACTGTGGGGGGGGGATTTATTGTTACAGGTTTATGGCTCCAGCCATTTTGGACAGAGGAGGTAGTTTAAAAGTGAGCAGGCGGGTAGGAGAAATACAAATACCTCAAGTCTCTGTGTGCCCCCTGAGTCCGACCGTAGAGTCTTTCAGAAGCAATGCATTATTCCACAAAGTGTCTCAGTCCCTTCCGATTTGCTAAAATTTATGAATTGCTTGTGATTGAACTCCACAGATTAGATCAGATCATGGCTCCAAGCCTGTATCACCATGAGACGCAGCGTAGGTAATCACCCGGTATCTAACGAAGCCGATGGGGGCAGGCTTCAGTCTTCTGTCGCAGAACGGCTCCCGTTGTTGGTCTCAGGGCTCTCCTCAGTCGCTCCCCTGGGCAGCGGCGGCGCAATACCCTCCGGGCGCATCCATCTCCTGAGCCCGTGTCCTGTCTCCGGTGCTGCGGTGCGGGGGGGGGAGGATGAGGAGGGGGGGGACTGCTCCTTCGTAGCAGCCGGCGTCCTCCACCGTGGAGCGGACGGTGGGGGGGCCACTTTCAATCCTCTGGCGTTCGCTGTAGCTCCTCTGCTGCGGCTTTACTTAGCCCTCCGTAGCCTCTGAGACTCACTGCGTCTCACTGCGTCTCACTGCGGTGGAGCGGGCGGGCGGTTCCGGCTCAGCAGGCTCACGGAGCTTTAGCAGCCTCTGCGCGGGGGGGTGCCCTCCTATGCTGCCGAGGGTGCCCACCGATGCTGCCGTGTATGCCTTTGGGCTTCCTTTGCAGCCTAGGGATGGATCAGCAACCGAGCTCCAGTGCCTTCCTCCGCCTTGTAGCGGGGGACCTCTTCCAGCCCTCCGAAGTCGTCGAGCTGTCTGGAACAGGCTCCTGGAGTTTCAGCCACCCCTGTGACGCGCCACTCTTATGCCGCCTTGGATCCAGTGCAGGGCTGGTGGCAGGGTGGTCCGCAGTGTCGGCTCAGCAGCACCGCGTCAGCGATGAGGGTGTCAGAATCGAAAGTCCGATCGCGGGGCATTTCAATGGTCATTAGTCAATCCAGTTACTCGATCCAGTTACTCTTTCGTTCCGTTCTTCTTCCTACTTTCGTTCCGTCGTGCTGGTAGGTGCTAACAGGGATAATGCTCGAATGGGATCCCCAGCACTGGGAGCTCCTCACAGGAGCTCCTACCAGGCGGCCATCTTGTGTCCACTCATTTAATGTTGGCATTAACATCCTAAACCTACTTTTGGGATGTGTGGTCAGTTTTCCGTGATGAAAACATAATTTGATACATGAACAGAGATGTGAACATACACAAATACTATCTGCTACATCTTGAATGCCTCCCCGTCTATTCTAAAATCCAAAACTGAAAAGGGGATCTAGTGATGGTTGAAATATAACGATTGCCTTATACATAAGAAATAATTCAGGAAAAGTCGACTTACCACCTGAGCTGAAGAGGTGTTGCGGGGAAAGTGGTGCATTCGAGGAGTTGCCAAGTAATGTTGGTAGTGTTGTGGAACGGGACGGACCTGGAACTGAGCATGTGTCAACCCTGCATCGACACTGAGATCCCTGTGACAGTGATACAAACAAGAAAAACAATAATCCTGTCTGTTCTAGGAATCTGATCCAATTTTGTCTGTTGTAAAACACTACATGCAGAACTGTGCATGACAATTCATGAAAACTTGCAATTTTTCTCCAACAGATAAACCATAAACTAAAGGTGTCAATTTACTTGACATAAAAATCACGCACCGGTAACTTGACACTGGCTTCCGTCTGCTCTTGCTCACATGAGAGACCACAAAATAAGGCTCTTGCACACAACTGGAAATGCAGGGGAAAGTGACTCTGTCACTATAATTTAAAGGGATCAAAACTAACTTAGCACTACATTTGCTATTCTCAGACAAAACACCTACTTTGAACACCTGCCATGCTTTGATTATGTGTGAAAGTTTTTCTAGAAGTCTTTTGACTAGATTAATTTGAGGTTAATGGGTAATACAATTTAAGTATGGTACTGAGATACATGCGATCATGTAAGTTAGAGTATTAGTGGAACAAATTTATTGGAGAGGTGATTAATATCTGATCTCAAGATAGACCCACGGACTATAATATTTATTGATTCCAGCATTATCTATTTGTAAAATCTACTTTTAATACTTTTGGAAAGGTGGGGAGGGGCAAGGGATTTACCGCTGAAGTCTTTACCTTGGTTTTCAAATAATGTTGGACTAAATAGTATATAAAGAGTACATTGAAATTGAAAACTGGTTTCTAAGCTCCCCCGTTTGGAGTGGGGGTGCTCTTCGAGCTCATGAACAAGGAGGAGCTATTTTGAAAAATAATGAATACGTACCTGCCGAAAAGAAAAGGGAATTAAGTCCTAATAAGAAGTCATGATAATGGTGGATTACCAATTAGAAGTTTTAATCCCAAGGAGTATTTATTCGTTTCTATATTGATTGTCTGTTCGAATATCTGTTTCGAACTTCCTCTCTTAGTATTATGTTTAAGCACTATTTAAAAATAATAGTAAAAACGTGTGTTGGTGCAGTCTATGCAATTAAAATGTGTGTTAGGGCAGTCTATGCAATCAGTAGGACATAAATGGATGGGAGATGCCCTACAGTAAATGGTCCTAAAAAAGGCCAGTTTCGATATATGTTTGGTTTCTGATATTTCATTATATTTGGTTTGTCTCAGATACCAATAGAAACTCACGGACTTCTTTGACTGATAATGTCAAGTATAACTGAGACAACTGTCACACATGAATATAACCATATGCTTGATATCTATGTATATACTATATATTTGAAAAATATTCCTAAAAACGTATTAAAATAAAATGAAACAGTGAAAATCCAATAATGCTTTGGGATTTTACAATTGTGAATATTATTATAGCTATTGCTATGATCTTGGAAATAAGTATGACCATGTACAAGGGACAAACAGAATAGTAAACTCTGAAACATAGACTTTAAAATCATTCTACACAGGAATGGTTGCTAATGTTAATATTAGGCATGCGATGCTATATTTCCAAGATAGGCATTTCCTGTTGTGAGAATTAAGGAGTTTAATATTCATTAACGTCATTTTTAATTTGACCTTTAATTTTCTTTAATTAGTTACAAGCTTTTATCTATAAAGGAGCAAATCATGTCCAGCTACTTAATAATCACATTTTAGCTTTTCCCATGCCTACCAAAGCAATAATTTTAGATAGGAACTTCTCACACGTCAATCGTGATTACACGGCAAGCACTAGGTCTTTACTGAAGATCATCCGCAAAAGCATGGAACTGCTGCCCCACCAGCGACTGTTAGGGTTGTTTTAATGGCGGGAAATCAGAATGTAACTATTTTCCTCAACTTTGGAGTGGGATGTTAAGAGATGTGCTTCCTGTCCCATCACCAAACCAGAATTACAATGAAGTGGGCAGGATGATCAAGTGCTGCCATTCACTATACAGCAACCAGTCTAGCAGCCCCTTGATACCCTTAGATTTGTCACAATTATGCATGCAGCGTGCTAATGGTCGTGATATTAGGCACATAATAGCTGCCATCATTTCCCTACTTCTGCTGCACCAACATGCCGAGCTCTTAACAGACAGCCGTCACATTATTATTTCAGTCACTTTCGCTTAACCTGCATCACTACGCTATCGCTGCAGCACAGAGACTCAAGTAAGCCTGCTCAATTATTTCTGAACTGCCTGCAAGAGCACCCTGACACGGCCATCGGTGAGTGATAACACAACACGCTACCAGGATTCCAGGCGTAAAAAAGCTGTTTATGAAAATAGGATTTGGATTTTTGCCATTACCCCTCCATGGTTGTTGACTATGCTGTAATTCTTAATGTTTGTTGTCTATGCTTTCCATTAAACCCTGTGTTTGATTCTAGATGGAAGTTGTGGTAATTAGTGAGGGGCTCGCCTTTTTTTAATTCCCTCTAAATGTAGGATATTACTTTGAGTAATTGGAAGGGCAACATGTGAAAATGGAAGAAATGATGGTGCAAGTTTGCCATCGACAAGAATTGCCATTTTTTCAGCAAGCAATTGGTTGACCCTCTCTTATCCATGTTGTAAATACAACTAAATAAATGTCAAGTCCTGTGACAGTTTTCAAGTCGTTTTAATATGACGTGCATTCGAGGGTCTTGCAGAGCACCTGCAGGCACCACTTACTTTTGATTCAACTGGGAAGGTCCATTAGTTCAAACAATGACTTGAATAAAAGGTAAAAAGAGTATATCCAATCTCATGGCTTATATCCATCACTGAATATCCAATGCCATCTCATTGGATTTCAGTCTTACTCCAACTCCCAACTAATTGCACGATAGTGTACCCAGTGTTTACAACTCTGATGTCGCAAAAGTAAAATAATTTCTGAACACCTCAATGGTTAGGCAGCACCTGTTGAGGTCTAGTTACATCGCTGCAATAAGATGTGGAGTGTAGATGTAATCCTCCATAAAAGAAGCTTCAGAAGATCTCCAGATGAAAGATATCCTATATATATTTCAATGTATCACATTACAATAAAAAAATTCAAAATGGGAGTTGCAACCCATTATAATAATGCACATTTGCAAAGGCAGGGCAATTTCTGAACTAAAAAGTAATGGGCTTACCACAATCTGGACGACTAAAACAAATATGTCACTGCTGCGTGTAGCGGAGATGTTGGTATTTAGCTTATTTCTGAGCCTCGCTGGAGTTCCCTTTCAACCCTGCCATCAGTTTTACCATTGAGGAGCTGCCTAGGCCTTTTTAAGTGGCCTTTCTAAAAGGCCATGTTTAAGGGACTCTCTGATTACAAAATGGTAACTTCACATGCTAGTTTAAACCAGAAGAGCATTGCAGAATTGAGGGAAAATGTCCCAATGAGTGCACAACCAGCTATTGACATTGATCAACAATCACACAATCCAAATACCAAACTCTATATATCTGTGGAAATATAAGGTACATTACATAGCAATTCCAAATAATAGTGTATTGTGTTGCAATTGGAACACAAGATTAAATAGAAAGTATTCAATAAAATGCCCTGCGTATCAAACACAAACCTGAGGTTTTAATTACAAACCCACAATTTCATATATCTGCATCAAAGAGAGAGGACCTGATAGGAACTATAAAAATAGGACAAGATTATAACAGCCCTTCAATTCAAGACGTCTCAAAGGAGATAAAGAGCTGATTTGAAAGCTTTTTACAAGTAATCCAGTCGGGTGAATTGGCTAGAACTGCCTATAGCATTGTGAAGTTCGGGCGTGGGTTCAGAACACATCAAATGTGTGTTCGTCAAGAAACTGACAGAGTTAGCGTAGGAAATAACAATGCAACTTGAAAATAGTTCCTGCAGAGCTAGTTGTCATTCAGAACAAAGATCAACAACTACACTCTACTAATGTATTGGTTTGGGAACAACATGGAAAAGCCATTTGAGCTAGAGAACCTGTGGTACTCCTCCCCTCCATTAGAGTTGTCCAACATTGATCCGTGAAGACGACAACATTTCTGAACACCGACAGACTATAAACTTGATTTACATCTATACTCATTGTCTCTTAATCAATCTCATGTAAATAATGCAAATATTTGGCCCAACAGCACTTGTTGACCAATGTGGATATCCCCAATCTACAGCTGTTCAAAGTCTTCCTTAAATAATCCAGGTAAACAATTGTCTTTATAAGTGTTGGCCTTAGGTCTGTGTTCACTTGATCCAGCTTTCGTCAAGCTTGCAGCCCTATTCTGTAATGCCTGCACCATCTCTGTTTTCTCCAACATCCCCAAGGTGACTGACAATCTTTTGGAACCATTCTGTAGAAATGACTCAGAGCAAGAATGTGTTAAGCTTTAGGAAGTTTCAAAAGAACATACTGTATTCTAGGTTCCATACATTGGCTCTTCTCAATACCCTATACTTTTTACTTGGGTGCATTGTGTAAAGAGCCTGTCCTTACTACAGTGGATGACAGGACTATTGCAGAATGAATAGAAACTTTTGATAGATCTGGCATTTCTTTGGTAGAAGAGGTGGAAGGATGTGAGTACTGAAACATAGAAAGCCAATGAGCATGCAACTCAAAGATCAATAAAACATGAGAAGAGGGGCTAGCAAAATGCAGTGTCACCTCACACCATCGGTCATGGTACCAGAACCCTTTTTGTGGAAGAATTGTTTTTCAAAATACTATAAAACGAAAATTTGTATTGAAAATCATAGTTTGTGTTATTACTTGTGGTTATGGTTAATTTGTTACTAGTGTTGCCAAAATCAAATATAGTATACTCTTCAGATCTGCAAATGTTTTAACTCAAAGTTTGTTCCAGATGGCCAAAGAAGACTTATACTTTAGAGCATCAACTAATCCAGAATTTGATTCATGTTCCTTAGAGACACGTTTAATGGGTATTTTTAAGAATAACTTGTATGTTAGTTTTTAGGGTGATTAGTTGAGTTAGTGGTGCAACCAGAAAAGCAATGACATATCCCTACAGAGCTTCCTAAACACACTGGCTATGGCTATTTATCTGATACTATGATGATTTGGTACAGTAAGTACCGCTATATCCTATCTGTGGTTAATCGAGACAGTGAACTAAGCAACGTGTAGAGAGCCATGAACGATTCATTGAAACCCATAACCCCTACCAAGTAGTCTTAACATTTAATAGCAATGGCTAAACAGGAAAGTTTGCCCTTTTTTTCCGTACTGCTGTGTTCCATACGTTGTTTTGTTTTGTTCCATCATAAAAATTGTAGGCAAACTGAACACTATAGCATGTCGCCAATACAAATTAAGTGAAAGACTTACCAGTCTGTGCCTTCAGCCAAATACCTGGGCTGGGGCCCCATTGGTTGAGGAGTTTGAAGTTGGTGGCTGAAGTCAAAGCCTGGGCGTAGTCGATGAGGGTGAACTGATACGCGCTCCTGAGTCCGCCTGTGAGAACATATAGACTCACTGGTTAAGGAGACTTGTTAGCGCCTTGTGTACATCCCTTAAATGTTACATGTTATAGCCAGAAAAGCTTGAAGCATTTTTGCCAGGATGAAATGAAGCTCCAGCTAAGTACTCAAACAAGTGAACAGGCCATTATAAGAGCAAGTGCATAGGAGTCCAGGGTCAAGTTCTACAGTGCGTGACACTCCCTTCCAAAAATACTTACCATACAATGAACACTTTCTTAAATCTTACTTGGCTAGCTAAGGAATAGCTGGATTCTTATTTCCATAATATATTGCAAGCAAAAATGGTTCATTAGTGGAACCACTGAAATTCAATAAAATATATGCCAAGACAAGAACTACTATAATTCATTGTAAAATCAATCATGAGAGGCCGCTGAAAATGAATAAAAACAAGCTCTGGCAAAGCTGATAGGTCTGAGTTCAGTGGACTAACCATGCAGTGTTAATTCATTAGATAAAGACACACTGGAGAGAGCCAGCAGAGTGGACAGAAAGGGCTATGGTTGTAATGTAGTCCTTCATGCAGTTCAATACATGCACTAGAGAGGAGATGGAAAGATGCACTCACACAGTCAACATTAAGCGAAATGAATACACTGCTTGGTGAGCTAAGACATGATTGAAAAAGTCTCAAGCAAGTGGCTGAAATAGGCTGGTTGAAGAAAGACAATGGTGGAAAGAGGCGGACCCAAACCCCATTCTATGTATATTGATAGAAGTAGGTTTGTTTAACAGATCTGCTCTCAAAACCCACACCTCAAAAGAGAATAGGGGAAACACAGACATCTATGGACAAATGAGCGATGAGGTGATGCACTGGAAGTGAACAAAATGTCAGAAAGACTGGCACTGAAACCCCAATTATCAAACCAATGAGTACATCTACAACCGAAGGTTTATGGCCTTGCTTTGGGTATAGATTTACTCATTTTCGAAATTCACAAACGTTTCACAGGCTATGGTTGAGTAGCATATTACATTCGCAGATTACTTTCCAGGCATACTCCTTGGAAACTATTGTGAATATTCAAATGTGGCCATTCAGCTGCAATTCTGCATGGGCAATTGTACGTACTACATAACTGCCTATAGGAAAATGCCATAGCATCTGTGTAATATAATGTTTATTTCTCCATGGGGAAGCAATTATTCCCAATGAGGAATCTCATTCCACTCAATGCCCAGCTATTGTGTTAGAGTTCCATTCCCTCTAACCGCTCTGGAAAGGAATGTACTCGTGCCCTTGACAGGGGTAAATCTCATACCACTTCTAGGATGGGAATGGGTCGTAGAAATGTTTGAGACTATCCAGAAATTCTGTTGTTTTTTCCCAAACTTTGCAAGGAAACTACACCACTGTACTCCCACTTCCGACTATATGAGAAACACCTCGCACTTGTAAAGCAAGCCATTTGCACCAATAAGTTGGAGGTGGATACATTCCAAGTAATGTGCTTGGATACATTCCAAGTAAAATAACTTGCATATGTGTTTTGAAAACTAAGCCGGATGTTATTTAGTGAACCCGTGAATCTAAGAAAAAATGTAGAAAAAAAGAAACTACTACAGTCCAATAAAATAAAAAACTTAAAAAAAGAGATTCTAGAACCCAATGAGAAATCATTAAAGAGGAAAAACCACTGAAATATATGAAGAGATCAGCAACGCCTGGAACCACACTATTCAAGCACAAAATGTGCCAAGAAGGGAACCACCGAAAACAACAAAAATTGAGGCATGGATTCGAATTTTTTTTTAATGACCAAGAAATGAAGGATTAGAATCAAAATAAGACGCATTCAAGGGGTTCATGAAAATATAAATCTAACTAAAAATCAGGCCAGATGGAAATTACCGAATTCCCCCCCAAAAAAACAGCTTTGAGAACAACTGATTTCCACAAAACTGACACAAGATGGGAAAACAAAATTCTAAAATAAAATACCTAGGAACCATTTAATACCAACAAATTAAGTAAAGAGGAGAATCACTGACTTGCAAGCAAAATGCAGCCGAGAGAGGCAGCATTGGATTCGAAAATATCTACTTGCTGCAAAGGAACACACCCGTTGTTGGCACTCTAGGCGGTTGCCCCCCACATTTAATGAGTTTGACAAAATTGATGAATTGATTTAGAGCAAACCTAAGAACCTTGGCCTAACGGCTAAGGCGCTCGACCTCGGACCTGGGGTTCTGGGTTCGAGTCTCGGTAACGACGCCAAAAACCGCCTGTGATTCTGGGCAAATCACTTAATCTCCCCGTGCCTAAAATGAAAGTGTGTCCTCATGTAACGTAACTGGTGCTATGTAAAGCGCTCTGATAACTGATTCGGTTCGGTTCTAGTTCGCGCTATATAAAACTCTGCAAAAAAAAAAAACCTTGAATAAAATCTTGCCACTACCCTTTAATTGACCTAGCTCTGGGATGGAATATTCTCACCACTCGCTCTCACTTAGGTACTAGGAGCTTTCACGTGCAGTACTTGGGCGATGCTGCGCAGCAAATGTTCCCAGCATGCTTACTGCATCATATTTCATATCCAGGAACTGCTTCTCACCAAAGTGGCTCAGCAGCTGACTCATTCCATAAATACAAGGGGCTGATCATCTTTCTGTGAGCTGGCTCGTAAATCGTACTAGCTAGGAAGCACCAGTCTGAATTACCAGTTCCCGTAACACGTGTTAGTTACAGTTATTAATAGTCAAGATGTTCACATCAGGGTTGACAGGATGAGAAGTTGTTGCTTAGCCTCCCCGAACTAAAAAGGAATAACGTTGCTGAAAGCTTGCAGCGTGCTCTGCCACGTAGGTTTTGTGCAATTGGGCAACCAGTAGAAACCATAGGCCTGGCACATATATATCAATGAGGCAAAGAACCCTCCTAAAAGATCTGATCAAAATTATTTTGCCAGCAACCTGATCAATTGGCCTGTTGTGTCCTTACTCTACATGGACCAACACAGAAGTACTGGGTTTTCTCATGGTTAGACAACAAATCAATGACATTAAAGAGGAAGTCATCTGTAAGTAAACCATCACTGTGTATGAACTGCAAACAGGAAACAAATAGCAAGCGGTTAGTTACTAAAGAAAAGGCTCAACATGGGTTATCACACAGACCTAAGATGGTGTCCTTTTGTCATGCCACAGATAGTAAAGAAGGTAGCCAATCTTGAGGGTTGGCTCATGGCCAAGGCATGGAAGGGTTACACGGTGGAAACTGACCTAGGGTGCGGCATGAGCCTGCGGTGCTGGGCTTCTAGGAGCTGTTGTTGGAGGAGGTATTGCTGGTGTAGGGCTTGAGGTAGGAAGGAGGGTCCCGTCACATCCTGGAACTGCAGGGCTGGTAGAGGCGGCAGCGTCTGGTGCAGCGGACCGTTATGCTGGTGGGACGTCGCCATGGGGGGGCTCAAACCTTGCTGAGGCTGGGCTGGGTGAGGATGGGCGAATTCAGCGGAGATCTGTGGTTGAGGGCCCAGGTGGAAGTGCCGGCAGGAGGTAGCATGCGCATGAGACCGCTGAAACGGGGCACCTGAAAACAAGAACGAAGGTTTAAATGTGAGCCAGGGAGAACCAATCACCAACTGTAAACATTTCCTACATGCAGACGAGAAGGGAAACATCCTTACAACTTATGCAGAAATAGCTTGTTCTTTCCCTCATACATTTTGGCGGTAAAAACTGACACAATTTGGACGGGAAATATACTGCACACTCCAAGTTATGCAGCTCGAAATGTGTCGATACAAGCAATATTGGGGTGTTTTCCTGCACTCCCAGAACTCAGGAGGTAATACTGTACCCAGCAGTATTGGTATACACCAGGTTAGGTATTACCTAAGACAATAATGAGCAACTCGTAATAAGGACCCCAGTGCTCTTCAAATGTCTGTAATTATTGTAATTGTAACACTTTTAGCACCTACGTTAAGGTAGATTCATCTATTTTAGGGTTTACATTTAGAAATACTTCATGGTTTTTAAGCAGTAGTATGTAATAGTAACTTAAGCTCGTGTTCACATGGCAGAGTATCGTCATTGCTGGGATATGTGTTTGAGAAAAAACATCCTTTCAAAAGTAATCATTTTGTTTGAAACTGAAAACAAGAGGGCCGAGTATATGACTTGTGTAAGAGTGCCACCGGGAAGTCCCACTATCCAAAAAGCAGGCAGCAAAGGACTAGGAATGAGACTTGGCACCTGGTTGGAATGTGTGCAGTGCTAGAATCCTCACTACCACCTTTGCCAGTTTGCACAGAACATCCCACGCACACTGTCAACGCCCCCTGTCTTCATGGGCCTGAAATCTCTTTGCAAATAAGTACCCAGCTCAGTCATTACCACACCTATGGATATAAGGCGAGCAGGAAGGGAGCAACCGTTGTGCCATAATGAGTGTACTGTGCCACCCGGTTGGCTCACCCTATCTGCCATGCTCTGATCAGTATCAATAGAGATGCACTGCCAGGCAATCCTTCTGAGTGTGAATGACGCCACCCAGGAGGCATCACGGGTACTGTCAGCCCTCCTTGGGAGTGCCAATGGTGGCACCAAGTACCAGTGCTAGGGCATTTGTGGGGCGGGTATAGGTTTCTACCCAGCCAGCATCTCGAGTGCTGCTGGTGCTTCTGGAGATTGTAAATGGTGCCCCCAGCAGGCAGCTAGAGTAGTGCTGTCGCTTCTGGGGAGGGTGAATGAATGGTGACACCCAGCAGTTACGAGAACGTAAATAGTGCCACCTAGACAACAGCAACAGTATTTCTAGGATTTTGTTATTTCTGAACGAAGAAGCGATATGTTAGACTTCACCATATCACTTTGTCTGTTTTTGCTCCTTATGCGTATTCTTTTTGTGAGCAGATAACGGGGCTTCAATGGAGGCCACCAGTTGTTCGTGCTAGAATCCACTTGTGTTGCTCCCACAAATCAAGCTAAGGATACCAACTAAATTGTTATCCTACAATTTCAAATTCCTTCACATTTATATAGTGTTTTACAATTTTCAAAATTAGATTTAAATTTTTTGATGTCTATAAACTTTATTTAATCTACTAATATTATTTATTTTCTAAACAGTGACTGCCCCCAGAAGAAGTGGCATGGACCCACAGGGGTCTGCGGGTTTGTGTGGCATGCAGAAAGAGTGTTCTAGTTGTCACTAGAGGTGGACGAGCCACTGAAGGTTCCAGCCAGATCCCTAGCAATGGCTCAGCTAGAGGTCCTGTTGGAACCTTGAGCCAAAATCAAACCAAGTCTTCATGTGGCTTCTGTCACTCTCACTCACCGTGTTACCTCATTCACGGAGTCCAGACTCCACCACCCTTTCCACCCCAGCCCCTACTGCAGCCGAGGAGGTGCTGCACCGCACCGCACCGCACCATGATTACTTTGGAGATGGGCTAATAGTGAAGCCCCTGCAGAGTGCTGTGAAGGTGCTAAGACAGCAATGGTATGCTAAAGACGCTTCTCCAAGCACTTTCATAGAACTCTGATTAGCCTTGATAGCCCGCCCATTTTGAATGCTGACCTCAAACCAGGAAGTGAAGACAACTGCAAATCCTGCTAGGTTATGTTATATTGTGGTACCAAAACTTGATATAGCGCTTCGAATGACCCCCGAAGCGGTATTTCGGCGTTGAAGCGCAGACCCAAAGCAAAAATGGGAGTAGCAAGGTGTGCCCCTTGTGTGAAAATCTGCGGCAGGTGAGCTGTGCACTTCACTTTAGTCATGTTACTTCTGTGGGCTCTCCCAGAACTTTCATTTGTTAATGCGTGTGGTTGCCTCTCCTGGAATCTGTCTCTTTTCTAAGTCAATTGAAGTAGGTGATAACATTAAAATAGAGTGCTCTGCCTTCCCTTAACTTGGTAATATTTTTCTAGGAAGTATTTTTGTTTCAACTTAATTTAAACCGTATAAGGTATATGTTTAATTGTGTTTAGACTGTGTGCTGATCTAGCTCCTCTCAGAAAAAAAGGCAAAGCATTTATCTCTGACATAAACCTGAAAAAAGAGTTCCCATTTAGCGGGTGAATTACACATTGCAGCTCGTGCCAGAGAGGAGCACCGGCTGATGACGCAGTTAAAGCACGTTCTACCGAACTGCTCCTCTGAGATGAACTACTTACATTCTTGAATGGGAGGAAAGTCTGTCAAGGCGCAAAAAGATCTATTTTCCCATCAGCTGCAAGGTCAATGTAAACAGTCCAGAAATGGAGCCTTTCAGATGGGACAGGATGTTGTTGCCTTCGCTGCCTAGCCTTCATTTTGAACTGAGCAACGTGTAAGGCTTCTGAAAAATGCCTTCAACCCAATTTCATGAGCACAGGAAGGTAAGAGGAAAGGAGAGACTGGGCCTAGAAGGTCATAGAAGGTCACAGACATAAGGGAAGGTGGGTTTGAACACCTGCTCTGAGGCACCAAGGAATAATACCTGAACTGGAAGGAAAATAATGCCAGTGAAACTCAACACTGAATGCCTCGTCAGGGGTCATAAGCGCTCTAAAAATGCATTTACAATCACACAAACGTGTGAGGAAAGGGCTTTGCTTGTGTGCGACTACTAGGCTGAAAAGATGGCCCTAGAGGCCGGCTAGCCACTTAAAGCTCGAGCCTGAAGCATGGCTCTGGCTCGGCTCGAGGTCCTGCTGGAGCCTCGAGCCCATAACGAGCCAGGCTTCCATGTGGCTTCAGGCTGCAACTCTTCCTCTGCCCAGGACGTGGCCTCACGGTCAGAGCTGTCCACTGTGCAGCTAGGGAACCAGGTTCGGGTCTCGGCATCGGGTCAGCATCCTGTGATTCCCGGCAAGCACAATCTCCCTATGTTTATAAACAATTAATGTGACCTAATGTAACTAGTGCTCCTGTAAAGCGCTCCAAGTTTGCCCTGAATAAAACTGCAGAAAAATGTACAGAGGTGAAAACAAAGCCTTAACATAAGGAAAGACAAATAGATACCCATTTTCTGACTGATTTGTATAAATTGAAACCAGAAAATCGGGATAAATTGCGGCTTTTCTGTTTAAATTAAGTGATCTTAGGCAAATATTGTATTTAACCCAAAACAATTTTTCTTCATTATAGCATGCAAAAGCACTTTCAAATATGTGAGTTTTAAACACCAGTTATGCAAAAATGGATTGTATTTTATTTAACTAGAAACTATAATGTTGCTATATAATCCTCTCAGCCAAGTTCAGGGTTTATATGACTATTATTTCTCTAGCACATACTTCATAAATTCTGTGTGTATTTTACATTTATAATTTCAATTAGAAAAGAGTTGTGCAAATGCTATATGGAAGGCTATCCGCCGATTACGGTAAAGAAATGTACTTAATGCCCGCCTTCTATTGATCTATTCGGCTCTTCAGGAGTGGCCAGGGAGGTTTATCTCAATTCATGAATAGTGTCAGAGACCTCATGCTGTCCATGTTTCACATCTCAGCTATAGGTAAGGGTCACAGGGTAAACCTATGAAGAGCCATCAATGCTATGTTGTTTCCGTATTAGGAGGCTGCCTAAGGAAAGTTGCACAGTAGGCTTTAAAGCCCATTAGCAGATAATGGAAGCCAGGTTTTCCAGCTGACACGATAGATGGCATATGTCTACCAGGTTCGCAAATGCATAGCTTTTATGAAACAAGCATTCTCTAAGCTAATATATCTCACCTTTTGTCATTGCCAGTGCTATTCAACATTGGCAAAAAAAGGTTAGTGCCAGGGCTCAGGTCCTAAAAAATGAAGTGCTGGGACTCAACAAGTTAGGCAGAATGGTTGTGGCATCACCTGCGTGTGACATCACGGCGCGCGGCATCACAGGAAGTGACATTACGGCACGCAACATCACATGTAGTATCACAGGAAGTAGCATCGCAACCCCAGACTCAGGAAGTGACATCGATCTTAAGACATCACATATATTTAGCAGGTCTGTCATGAGTACATTTGAGCGCATTACAATATTTAACAAATTAGATTTTGGTAAGGGATTGTGCCAAAATATTGACGCAACCCATACGCAAAATCTTGGCCTCTATTTATACATTTATGTGTTTTTTAAACCCTGCCACAAAGAAATTGTCAACAAGGAGAAATATGGAAATTAATCTGTTGTGCTCAATTGGTTGAAATGTCTGTATTTTAAAATATATTATGGGGTTAAGGCACCTGCTGCAGAGGTCTTTGTGTGCCAGCTAAATCTCAGGAAATTATAATAATGGTAAAATAACTTTGGAGGATAAAGTATTTGCTGGCGAGATCTATGTTTGGCCTAATCCTAGTTTTGAATCAATGTAGCATAGAGGATTAATATGTCTCCTGCAAAGCACATTATGTAACACACAAATGACAGATTTTTATTTTATGTAAAGGGTAAATGGGTTACTGCTTTTAAGACAGAGATTCTTTTGTTACTTGCAGTTCTTAAATTGTATTTCTTCTAATACAGCACAGTGAAGTATGAAGGACACGTGGCTTATACACCTTATAACCCTCACTGTTTTATGTAACACATCCTATATATTGATGTACCCACATACGATATATTGTCAATGTATAATCTGTTTGTGTGATGTGAAGCCCTCTGACACCCTGCATTGGGATGCGTAGTGGCACTACTCATCCCAATGCAGGGCGTCAGAGCACTTTACATCACACGTACACAAACAACAATTTAAATACCACTATTTTGTTTTATTTCTTATATAGCACTTTAGCACTGTGTAGTGCTAAAGCCCTAGAAAAGAAATAAAACAAAATAGTGGTATTTAAATTGTAATTCGTGTAGATACTGGGGCAACCAACACATCTGACAGTACATGCATTCTTATAGTGCATGCATATATAGCTCTTATATACACAAGCCAAAAGCCTTTCTCTCTTAAGTACTTGTGAAGTGATGCCTTTGCTTCCCCTCTATTGTATCTAGGTGTGAGGCTCCTGATAGCACAAACAGGAGGCTCAAACAAAAAGAGGCCTAATGGCCTCTAAACTTCGGCCTTTGTTATGGCCCAGCTTGCATCTGATAAGCCCCTTCCCCACCTGCATGTTGCTACTGCGAACAAAAGCAGACAAAGTGCAGCGCTGCTCAAAGTGTCCCAGTGTTCTGGGACTGCTTGTCAATAATGATGTGTTTTTTTTGGCCTGCCCCTAAAAAATATTTCAGCGCCAGTCACAAAGGGGAAGGGGCCCCCTGGGGACCCCTGCCCATTTGTGACTGCATTACCACCCTCTTGAAGAGGGTGGTAATTTGCAAGTGATTTGCGACCGCAATTGCAGTCGCAAAACATTGGTACATGGATTGTGACTCGCTTTTAGGAAGGGAACCCCTTCCTATTAGCGATTGGCAAAACACTATTTTGCGAGTCGCAAATTATTTGCGAGTCGCAAAATAGTATTTGTACATGGCCCTATCAGAATTAGCATGCGCAAACGGGTCGCAAACCCGTTTGTGCATGCTAATTCTCGTCGTACATCTGGCCCGAAGTCTCTGTCCCCTATTTACTGTGATATCTCTGCCATGCTTCCGCTTTTGTGTGAGGGTTTCAAGGCAAATACGCAGTAGAGACTCTTAAGGTTCTCTATCAATGCTTCGCTTTTGTGGTATGGGTCAGGGCGAAGAACTTGCCTTGAGACTTCTTAAGGTGTGTTTTGTCTCCAGCCCCATGGTTCAGCCTACTTTTCTTCGTTGGGATTTGCCTTTAGTTTTGAGATCTCTTCAGGGGATGCTTTTTGAACCTTTGAACTCAGTGGAGATACAATACTTAACAATAAAAGGTGGCGTTTCTTTTGGCAATCATTTCTGCTAAAAGGAAAGGTGTACTTGGAGCTTTGTTGTGTAAATCTCAATTCATTAGCATTTTGGATGATGGGTTTGTGTTGAAACCTAACACTGCTTTCATTCTTAAAGTGGCTTCTATGGCTCACCAGGATCAGGAGATAATGGTTTCTATATTTTTCCTGCTTCCTGTTCTATAGAGGACAAGTTGTGTCCCTTACTGGATACTAGGAGGGCAGTGTTAATTTACCTAAAATAGGCTTCTCCAATGAGTAGCCCTTGAGCTACTGGTAGCTGTCCAGCTATCTATGAGTAGCTCTACTATGAGTAGCCGAGCCTTCTAATTTAAAAGCTTTTGCTAGGTTGAATTAATATATTTATACCAAAACTGAAAAGCGTGTATTGGAGATGAAAATGTGCTGATTTTCAGAACGCATAAGCAGATGTGTTGAAAAAAATTATAGACATTGTGAAATATATTTGAAGACGATACAGGAATGATAAATCATGCAGCATCCGGGAGACGTTTGAATCATATTATTACTTTGGTACCAGGGGTATTACAGCTATGTCTATTATGTACTACCCATGTAGAGGCATTCTAAACTGATAAAGCCTTTTATTAATTACTGGTGGCACCCTGGTCTGTGGCACTGAGGTGGTCACTGTTGGTAGTCTTGTATGTGTGATCTCTAATATAATGTTGCCTAATTAACATTAGTAGCTCTTATTACAGAAAAGGTGGAGACCCTTGACCTAAAACATTGTAGACCTTGTGGAAACTCTGACTATTTTTTCTAACATTTAAAGGTTAGAGTCAGGGTTGTAAGGCATCTAATGATTCAATCTGTAGATGCCATTGCCCTAGTATTTGCATGGTATCCGACACACTGCTTCCAGAAACCATCCATGGAAGATTTACAAGTGGTTTTGAAGCTTCTTGGGCTAAGTATGGGGGGTCTTTGCTCAGAAATCTTTCTTGCAGCTACCTGTGATTCATCTCACACTCATATTAATCACTAACCTATCTACGGTTTGGGGTGGGGTCACATTACTTTGAGTCCAGTTGCAACTTGATAGACTATGTCGGCGTGCATTAACTGTAGAACTGAGAAGTAGGAGTGTTGACTTTAATAACAATAATAGTAAGATAACTCTGGAGGATAACATATTTGCTGGAGAGATCTGTGTTTTGCCTAGTCCTAGTTTTGTATCAAAGTAGCATAGAGGGTTAATATGCCTCCTGCAAAGCACATTATGTAACACGCAGATGACAGGTTTTTATTTTATGTAAAGGGTAAATGGTTTACTGCTTTTAAGACAAACATAATTTTGTTACTTGCATTTCATAAATTGTATTCCTTCTAACAGCACAGTGAGGTATTAAGGACACGTGGCTCCCAGACCTTATAACCCTCACTGTCTTATGTAACACATCCGTTATAATGATGTACACACATACGGTTATTTCTTGTCAGTCTTGAAGGCCAGATTCGCTTTGATATTCCTCAAAAGTAATGAATGAAACTAGGACGAGGGACATTGGAATAGTGCACCGGCTACTTATCGGTAAGCTTCATTATTCTTTGCCCTACTCATCCTCGTCACAGTAATTATGACTGCTGCCCTTCAATTGGATTGGCTATGTTAAACCAGGAAGAAAGCCGGGTAGGGTATACTCTTATAGTATCCACTACGGTGGGCGAAGTTAATGTCTGTATTTTCGGTTCATCTTCCTGTCCTAAGGTGGGGAATACCTCAAAAGTAATGAAGGCGACGAGGATGAGTAGGACTAAGGATAAAGAAGATTACCGGTAAGTAACTGGGACATTTCCTCGTGCCTACAAATGAGGTTTTTGAGATCAGAGGCAACGCGAGCGTCGCTCTGGCAGGCTGATGGCTACCAGCTCCTTCAGACTACAGCATGCTGGCAGATTAGCTGCTGGGAAATCCACAGTGTCCACAAACTTCAAATTCAGCTCTTATCTGTGCTGTACACCAGCCCACAGCAAGCAGGCCTCCCGAGGGACGCTCTGCGGTACTGGAGAAGGAACACATGTCTCACAAGCCAAGCATGCGTATGTGCAGTATGGAGGAAGGTTAGCTTAGCATCCTCTGGTGTTTACCCTTGTGGTGTACCATGTCAGCGCCTGCACATGAAAAGACTGGGCAGTGCTTGACTTAAAGGGGCCTCATTACAAGGTCTAAGGAAATCCTAGGCAGTAGATCCACACCCAAAATACAGATACTAGAGGGTGTTATGTGTATCAAGTGCAGAACTACAACATCATTTTGAGTTTATTCTAGATCTCAGAATAGGGGGGGACATGGTAGTACCAAGTGTGTCAGTCATCCAATGTGCAAAACTTCAGAATAATGTGTTTTTTACCATACAAATTCCATCAAGATTTACCTTGCTTTATCTTCATCTGCTCCCCTGCTGTGCCGTTAAATATAAAAGCCCTGATAAACCAAACAGGTCTCATCTTTTTTTACCTATTAGCTTTGCCAATGGGTTGATCGATGCCATTTAGTATCTGCCTAAAGAAATACTATTGGCTGATGCTGTGCACCATCAGCAAAAAAAAAGAAAAAGATAAAAAAAAAGGCAATTGTTTTGAACATACAATAGGTTTGTTCCTGGGGTAAGAAATCCCAAAGTCCGATGTATGTTTTCAATATAATATTCTGTATTTATTTATTGCCAGAGATAAAGCAAAAAGAACAGCCGCCGCATGTTTCACCCGTGTGGCCGGCAGGCCAAGGGCTTTTTCAAGGCAGAAAATCTTGTAAGTATATGCTCAAAGAATCTTATAATAATGTAGTGGTTGAAGAAAGGCTTTGTTTGAACAGAAAGAACTTCATGTGTGCTTAGATAAAGAAAGGTCTCTGTGGAAAAACAAAAAAAGGCCCAAGCACTCTGGTGTTGGTGGCCCCAGCATTCCATATGCATGAGTGATGGTGTATGAATGTTCAAGTGTCACCACGCATGCATGCACATACGAAATGATACATGTGCCATTTTTTTTATTTTTAATATTAAATACTGTTCCAACATGGGGAATGCCACTTACATCGGTAAATTGAAAAAAAACATTTTTACTTGTGTGAAAGGGCTTTTATTGCGAATGGAGCAGCGCAGCAGCAAGTGGCATTGGCTGCTGGGCCCCTAAATCAATTGGCCAAACTTTTACAGTGGGAGAGGAGCGGTGGGGGACCAATACAGAAACGGATAGGGGGAGCAGCTGGGGGTCGAATCAACGGGTTTGGGAGCAAAGGGAAATGGACCTGGGGGTAACAAACATTTAAGTGTACCCAAAAGACATCCAATATTATTGACTGGCAATGTATGGTGCTTAACAATTTACAAAGGGGGGAGACAATTCATTGACTGTTATATAGAATAAATAAAATGAACTCGATTGTAGGACGGGCGCTGATGGAGTCCTGTAAGTTGAAAACGGCGGTCTGCTCCTACCTCTAGTCTTCGCCTTTGCTGTTGGGTAACTGACATGTAGCTTTCCTATTTTCCTAGTCAAGTAGTTTTTGTCTTGTGGACTTTGGGCAGCTCAAAGCTTTCAGTTCCTTTTTAGGTCGAGCCTAACACAGTGTGCATGCGCTGCTCTAGGAGAGGGCCTCTCGGACTCACTCCAGAGTTTCAGTAAACTTGTGAAGTGGCTTTAGATTTTCAAAACATTGTATTGGCCTTTGTATGTGGCTTTCAAAAATTAAAGCACGCAGTTGGCCAAAGGCGGGTGCATGTCCCACCTTTTTCAGTAAATGTTTACTCCGACGGCCTCCAGCTTGCGGGATCGAGCAGCGGCGCACAGGGTGCCATCTGTTGTGGATCATGTTTCCAATTAGCACAGTCGCTTTCACTTTTGCGGCCGCGTGACCGCTCTTGTTTTAAAAGACTTCTCCTGCCTGCCATTCTAAATATATCACAGCAAAACATGACACATTGCCTTGGGCCAGTTTGTTTTGACAGCTTTACAGGAGAGCTACATTATTGAGAGTACTTGCTCGCTACTTACGCGGACCTTCCGGGCATTCGGTCTGCTGCCCGTCGCCCGTTGTTGATCTTAAAACCGATGTCATTTTCCTGCAATTGTAGCACTTCTGAGTTGTCTGGGAGTGGGCGGTAATTCCACAGTGTACGGTTACCTTGGATTGGAGCACTGGAAGGACTTTAGCCAATCCTAGTACTCCGCACAGAATTCCAAAGCGCTGATTGGCTATGGAGTCCACATTTGCTTCTGTCTGAGCCTCCCTACACAAGTTGGCAGGTGCAGCTTGCCTGGTTGGAGCGGACTGAGCCTGGTTGGTGTGGATCACCTGAGGAGTTAGTCACGAACCGGGCAGTGACAGCTTGTGTTCGGCCGTGTTAGCACATGCGAAGGGAGGGCAAGAGTTCAGTGGCGAGTAGAGGGTGATCGATGCTGCTGACCGAGTTCCCGATTTCCCATGTTCCTGTCTTGCCACCATCGACCTAGTCACTTGGCACTCATACCGGCTCTGTCTTTTCCAGTCCCCGTACTCTCCTATCGTCTGTCTTTCTATCCCGAGTCTTACCTTTTTACTTTTTAGGTCTTACTTTCATCATACATCTAAAGCACCACAAGCTGTGGCACGTTGTCCTGCAATGTACCCAAGTTAAAGACACAGACCCCCTATTTTTACCCCCTTCCACATCAAATACCAAACATTGCCATCAACTGACTATGATCACTGCGTCATAGCCAAAATCTAAAATACAACACTGCAGCTCTGTCCCAATTACAACCGCAAAACAACAGTCAAACTGCCAACCTTATATCGTAAATATTAGAACGTCACACACCCAAACACCAAAAAGACTCCCCAAGAGTAAATACACTTTTCCACCCCTACTTAAACTTCCTCCCTCCTTTACCAAACACAAAACACCGCCTGTCAACAGGTTGTTTGTCAACTCTAAGCTCTGCTTTCTTTTCCTTTCCAACCAATACACTCTAAACATATTACAGCACAGAATATGACATTGTCTATTGAGCGTACTTGTATGTATGTGTCCATCATTGTGTTTATTTGTTGTATAGCTGAAAAATTCCTGGTGGCACACCACCCTGTATAATATCCTGCATAGCTAAACACTTATAAGGCCCCAAAGGCGAGACCTATTGGCTATACCAATGCTTGTTTGCAGTATGTGAGTGACATCATTAGTAAATTACATGGTGGCTATCTTTCTGCTGGAACTCAGACCGGTTTGGCATTGTGTGCCAACTAACTGGAATAAATCAATGTCGCTTCCTGTGGATATTGATGTCCGGGTCAACCTCAGAAATGTACCACTAAGGCCCCTGATGGTGAGGTCGGGGTGAAATTCCGAACCCTGCATAAACTTCTGTTTGCACAGGGATCAAAAGTCTGAGTTGTGTGGTAAATAACACACCACCACTGTTTTCCCCTGACAGATTTCCCCTAGCAGCCTTTCCCTGGTCAGACCTGCTGAGATTTATGGTGGGTAAAGTCCTGGCAAAGAAGCAATATATGCAGAATCCAGTGTGTTAAAAGCTAGTTTTGCATCAGAGGCCTTATTTCCAAGTTTAAATCTCAGAGGAAGAGGTATTTATCACTCCAAGTAACTATCTCACCATCAGCAGAGGTTTTATCAGGGCCGGTATATAGCCGATCCTAATTCTCACAACTCATACTCAGGGCCTGAGAGTAATGATTGCCAGTTTCAGGTACTTGCAGGTCTGGGTTCAGAATATCAAGGATGTGGTGCTCTCATAAAATATTGGGAGTATTGCAGGACCTGAAGAAATCAGTTGACTTTTGGTTGAGGCCTTGGTTTCACTGGAAAGCAAGGCTAACTGCCCTACCTAGCAGGTCGTATTACCTTCAGGTGATGCCGATGGTTCTATGCAGCACTTTCTTTTTTCTCCAGGTTGGATGGCCTGATGGTGAGCTTGTATCTTGAAGGCAATGCCCCCAGGTCTATTCTATCAACTCTGCATGTAAGCTTTGGAAGCCCCAGATGTGAGATCCTATTATGGGACAACACAGCCACAACATGTTGTTCATGCGTTCTGAAGACGTAAACGGGGCCAGGAAGCATGAGCATCCAAAGTTCCTGCTCAACGTCTGATCTGAACACAGGACATTGCCACTGCAATTGAAGACTATAAAGTGAATATGGACCGAGTAGAACAGTCTGCACTATGCTTCCCTGAACTCCCATTGGGTGGAAACATTGTAGGGCAGATTTACCACTCACTCACGCAGTGCAGTTCAGCAGCCACAAATGCTGCGCTGCGTGAAAAGGAGAGAGGAGGAGAGCGCCATATGTACAGAAATATGGCACTCTCCACCCTTTTCACAATTCCCAGCACTGAAATCAGCTGCCCTGCGCCAAGGAAACATCTTTTCCCCATAGTGCAAGGGTGTTTCCGTGAGTCTAGCATAGGGTTTGTACTGGAAGGGTGTCCTTCCAGTACAAAACACTTGGCATAGACTGATTTTAACCCTTTTTCCTCTTTGTACGTGTGCTGAAAAGTGCAGCACACGTACAAAGTCAGAAAAGGAAGGAGAAATTACAGCATTTCTCCTCCTTTTTGCCTACTTCAAAAAGGTGCAGTTTTCTGATGCTAAACCCTTTCTACTTTGGGACAGATTTTCCAAGAAGTCACGCAACACAGCACAGCACCCAAAGATGCTGCGCTGTGTTGCCTGACAGGTAGGGAGCAGGAAAGCATCAGATCTACAGAGATGGGTCTCTCCTCTCCTCTCCCTAGCGCCGGCACTGATTTCAGCTGCCACGCGCCATGCACACACCTTAGCGCCATTGCGCTAAGGTACGTGCCTGAGTCTAGCTGAGGTTTTCAACAGGAAGGGAAAAGAAAGCAGAAATAACACCTCCTTTCAGATGGCGTTACCTTTTGGCGCTAAACCTTCTCTACTATTGTTTGTAGATAGACTTTTGCTTCAAAAGGCATGGGTGGTCGCATGGAAACGTCCATGTACCGCCCATGTAATGCCCTCTTGGCGCTACGTAACGCAAAGCACTGCTATGCGCTGCTTTGCGTTTTTATTAGGGTACTTTCCAGCGCAAAACAAGTTCTGCACTTAAAAGTAAATTAGGAAAAACATTTTGTTCTGGTTAGCG